>NW_027094068.1:1469304-2938608 GCF_022702325.1 Drepanopeziza brunnea f. sp. 'multigermtubi'
TTCCTTATCGTTTGCGGGGGAGACTTGGCGGGGTCAGCGAGCTACCGGTACTCCGTAAGTAAACAAGGAAGAGGGAAAAGTGCCGGATTGGAGTACAAGAAAGACGTGGTTTGATCCGGCATGCAGCGTAGGAGATACGCGGCTACACAGCCAGCGCCATTTGCTGGGCTTGCAGCGACACGAATCTTTAGGTGCAACATACTTAACAATACACTTTCAAGCTGGAAAGCTCGGTATACGATCTTCTTCTCTGAGGCGTAACGACTGTTCTTCCAGCGAAAGCTCGGATCATGATATCAGTTGAACCAAGAATGACACTAAGCTGGATGTTCATGCTCTCAAAGTCAATGCCTCGTCTCAAAAATCTGCTGGTCAAGATTGGCCGTGTGTTGATTAACTGCCTCGATTCGACGGCTGTCTCAGGAAAGCCAGCTGTCCCTGCTACAACAGACATTCGCCGTTCATCCAATTCTGTATTTAATTCAATTTCGGGTCTGGGTTCAGGGGTTTGTGATGCTGCAGCTTTTCATATCTCGGCGCTGTTTCGAGCAGACCGCCTCGCAATCACCTACCTGCCTTATCTCTAGGTTGGCTGCCAGTCAACCTTCCACATGACTCCAAATCCGGTAACGAGAATCACACCGGCATCACTCTCAAGTTCGTGTATATACTGCTGGAATGGCCAAGGCAGATTCATTGCAGTACCGAACCGACTAGGTAGAGAGTGACGCCCATAGAATCCCTTCATTCAACCAAAACCTGGATAAATACCAACTCCATGATCCGTCCGAACCATCATTGCTGTAATCATTGTGTTATCATATTTAGTAAACGCGTTCATAAACCTCGCTCCCAAACACTCCTGTATCCATGTGAATAATATGTTCAATCCTGCGCCAATGTGCACCTGTATTCTGACCTTCAGGAGGGTATATCGTTCTGGTCCCAAGAATCGATAAGACTGTGGTCTATTGGGGAAACATCTTCTTGATCTCCTCGTCGCTGAGGCGTATCTCGTGCACAGGATCTCGCTTTCGCTCGAGTGATTCGAAGTTTGATTCGATGTAGGAAGGAAGGAAGATCTCTGAATATGTTGTCAGCCAAATATGCCTGGTACAGTCCCGAAACAACGAGGCCTCCATACCTGGGTTCCACTCGTACCCTTGGGATGATCTGACGCAAGTGATCTGTAATTATGATTGTTACTGGTGCTCTGGGATTTATGGCAGTGTTTGGAGTTTAGGAATACATACCAGACGTGGCACTCCGTCGGGATCTCCTATATTGATTACAGTGTGTTCTTGCTTCGAGAGAGAGGAGCCTGTCCAAAATCAGTCATCTATCAAAGAGATAGGGTAGATCCTAGCCCAATGTCCTGCAGCCTTTGAGGAGCGGGCCGAGTCGATTTATAGTTTTGGAACGATAGGAAAAGAACAACGAGATAGTACTCACTCAATAAGCTGCGTCTCCGATCATGTCCGTACTTCGAAGTCGAGGAAGGCGTTGTCGGTTTTTCTTGTGGTTGCTGAGGAGTTCTTGGTGAGCTAGAGTATGAGCTGCTTGAGGAGCTCGCAGCGGCCTGGGATTTGCTGCTTTCACCGTAGCAGGTCCTTGTCGGAATGGTGATAGATGAAGACATGGTACACTGCTAGAAAGTAGAAAGCGAAAGAAGGTAGTGAGCGTTAGAAACTTTATCTGTTGTACTTCGTAGGAAAGCTGAAATGTTGTCTTCTGTGTTGTTGTTGAATGATAGTTTGGGAGCGGAACCAGACTCAAGGGGAACGAAGTCGCATCACGGGCCCTAATCTCCAGGTTCCGCGGGGGCTAATGCCGAAACGGTTAGCGGCTTGAAGCTGTTCGTATGTGCCTAGGTGCCTTCGCGACTTCACTGGATACAAACTTTCAGCAACCTTGGACTTCGGCGACCTCACATCTCTCAACACGATTCACTTCTACATATCACGAAATCGCAGCCAATATGGGAGAGGTCATGACGGAAAATCCTGTGAACCAGGTTCTGCCTCACCGCAAACAAATGCCATCGTCCATACCAAACATCGATTCCCTGGAGGGTCTAGGAACAGATGGCACCGATGAATACTCAACGATGAAGAAGCTCCAACGGCATCTAGAGTGAGTTTAATCACACATTAAGTTTTGGGAGGCAGTTGCTGATACGGACACAGATATATTCATCTTCAAGAAGAGTACATCAAGGATGAGCAACGGTACGTCCTCACGAGTCGGCTTCCATCGAACGATGGCTAATTATTTCGCAGAAGCTTGAAGAGAGAGCTTGTGCGTGCGCAGGAGGAAATCAAGCGGATTCAGAGTGTGCCGTTGGTAATTGGACAGTTTATGGAGGCTATCGACCAAAACACTGGCATCGTACAGTCCTCGACTGGATCTAACTATGTTGTCCGAATTCTCTCTACTCTCGACCGCGAGAAGCTCAAGCCATCATCCTCCGTCGCTCTCCACAGACATTCCAACTCCCTCGTCGACATTCTCCCACCTGAAGCTGATTCTTCTATTGCCATGTTGGGTGCTGATGAGAAGCCGGACGTCACGTACGCGGACGTTGGTGGCTTGGACATGCAAAAACAGGAAATCCGCGAGGCAGTAGAGCTCCCTCTCACTCACTTCGACCTCTACAAACAAATTGGTATCGATCCCCCCCGCGGTGTACTCCTCTACGGCCCTCCGGGAACGGGAAAGACTATGTTGGTCAAGGCTGTCGCAAATTCTACCACTGCAAACTTCATCCGAGTTGTTGGATCTGAGTTCGTGCAGAAATACTTGGGAGAAGGTCCTCGGATGGTTCGAGACGTGTTCCGTATGGCCCGCGAGAACTCCCCAGCAATTATCTTCATTGATGAGATCGACGCCATTGCCACCAAGAGATTCGACGCCCAGACCGGTGCAGATAGGGAGGTGCAGAGAATCCTGCTAGAGTTGCTCAACCAAATGGACGGTTTCGACCAAACGTCCAATGTCAAGGTCATCATGGCCACAAACCGAGCCGACACCCTGGATCCTGCCCTTCTGCGTCCTGGACGTCTGGACAGAAAGATCGAATTTCCCAATCTCCGAGACCGAAGAGAGAGGCGTTTGATCTTTACCACTATCGCATCAAGGATGTCCCTGGCTCCTGAGGTCGATCTCGACAGTCTCATCGTCCGAAACGATCCCCTGAGTGGTGCTATCATTGCAGCAATCATGCAAGAGGCTGGGTTGAGAGCAGTCCGCAAGAACAGGTACAACATTATTCAGGTCGATTTGGAGGATGCATACTCTAGTCAAGTCAAGGGCTCGCAGGAGAAAGACAAGTTTGATTTCTACAAGTAGGGCAGTGATCGCGATGGGAATGTACGGGAGGCGCGCTGGATAGCGATATCTAGGTGTTCTGGCTGGGAAAGCGGTGTTTACGGATGGACGTGGAAGTGCCACAGCATAATCTTGATATTCGATTTTCAAGTGTCCAACGGGGTTTTGGTGGACTGACTAAAGCGAGTGAGGGCATTTTCTTTTCTTCTTGTGTACCAACAGGAGAAATACTCTAGTGTAAATTACAGATCCCGCCTCCTTGCGATTTTTTCTCCGCCCTCCACCCGGCCACCCGTTGTCGCCCGTGTGCGAAGAAAATGCATGTGGGTTTCCTGCGGGACAGCAGAATTGACACAATATACAATTCTGTTCTTCTGTTCTACTATGATACAGGTCGCGGCTTAGTTAGACTGCAAAATCCGATGTTATGAACCGATCAGCACTTTCTTCGGTTCATTGCCCCGGACAACTTCATTTTCCAAGACGGTATCACGGCATCCATTGAATAGGTAGTTTGGCCTCCTGGCGGACTGAATGACAGCATGGTCAGCCTCGTACTAGCGTATAACTAAAATTAGACCTTGGCAGTGCGGATGGTGACTTGGATATTTTGATATTTCTCACGAGAAGGATGTATTAACATCAACATCAGCCTCAACAACACACCATGGCGGACTCTAACAAACGGAAAGAGAGACCGAGAGGTGATGGAGATGGCCGAGACAGCAAGAAAAGTAAGGTAAGTCATGGATTTTGTTCCATGCTATCTGATGCGGATTGGATATGATAGACCATGAATGACATGGTGTTTTCGAGTTTGAAATTATGTTGAGGCTGTTTCTTGCATCTGGCATCATTCTTTTCTGAAGAGTGCATTGTTTTGCTGCTATATTAAATTGAATATATGCATATTCCGTCAGCAGACAAGCTTTCCCCTTCCCTCTCCCCCGCCCCCCGCCGTCAAATTCTAGTCTAACATTGCAATAGCGAGGAAATGGTGGGAAATGGCAAACGCCACATCAGAAAGCAAAAATTGCTCTTCGCGGAAGTGGGCATATTGAACCTGGCAATAGCGGGATCTGGGCAACATGCGCGAAGAACCAAGAAGGAAGAGCAACGGAAGAGCTGAAGGTGATGTTTGACGAAGCATGTTCCCCAGTTCGTTGATAAAATCCAAGTGTCTAACGATCATAGTGTGCTGAGCGCTTCTATGGCATCAAGCCGAATTCCGAAAAGGAAGACGATGATGAAGACGACATCGAAGCATCCATTCAAAAAGAACTTGCCGCTATGGACAGCAAGAAAGGCGAGACAAAACTGTTCTCACCAGTTCATCTCGATATCCCATGTGTCCTCTTCTTCAAGACCCGGTCACCGATCGATCCAATCGACTTTGTTCACAAGATCTGCGAAGAGATTGTTGCGAACCCAGGTGTACGGAGAATGAAGTATGTCAACCGATTGACTCCGATGACGCTGATGGCGAAGGCAACCGAGAAAGGTCTCGAGGATCTGGGAAGGACTGTACTTGGCGAACACTTCAACATGGTTGAGCAAGCCGTCCATGGAGACGATGCGAAAAATGAGACCTCTGAGGCGAAGCCAAATCATTCGGTAAGTGAAGCTTGCCCCTGAGCAGTTTTGGCCCGGCTAGGACCGAAATTACAGCCGGGCAGTGTGCTGTTATGCCCTGTACAGGAAGCCTTTGACGAAAAGAGAATATTGAGATATTGACATTTGAACATTTGAACAGTACGCTATTCGCCCGTCAACGAGAGCCCACACCGCCCCTCTTAGACGAGATTATCTCATCAAGTCGATAGCATCCTTGATATCAGATGTGCACAAGGTTGATCTCACAGCTTCGGACAGGATTATTGTGGTCGAGGTTTATCAGGTCAGTCTCCATTCAGACTAACACTGGCTGGCTATGCCTGTGGCAGATGTCAAGCTCGGCTCGTTCCCAGTAGACTAATACGCTCCTTTTAGTCCGTCTGCGGAATGAGTGTGCTGGGTAGTGACTGGGAAACACTCAAGCGATACAACATCGCCGAACTCTACAAAAAAGATAAGCTAAATGAAACGCCTAGTCCGAAGGACGAAGTTACGTAGTAGTGCACAAATCGCAACACAATTCCAGGCCGAACTTTGAGCCGGGTGGCTTGGTGGCTTCGGAGAACCAGCAACTTGGGGACCTCATCATCGAGACCTAATCAAGGTGGTAGTTCTTCCCTGCGGATGCGGGCCGAGACCTTAGACCACGTCACTGAGATCATAGGAGAGGAGACAGAGCTTGGATGACTACCCTTAGTAGGAATCCAAACACCTTCGCGATTTGCGGTGGACCAAACACAGCTTCTCCAGCTTCGATGCCTACATTACGTGAAACATCCCGAGCGCTCTCGAGTGTTTGCAATCTGCACAGTTAACGATCAACTAACCCTAATCGCCATTGATTTAATGCAGCTATTCACGAGAGATTATTGGTTTGAAACAGACGACATACTCGCTTTCGAATATAACACCTATCAACTGACCAGTTTTCAGGGTTCGAAAGCGAGAATTCCTCCAGCTTAACGATACCAGGTTTACGTATAATCCTCTTCACTCGGACGACGACGACGTCGTCGACCACGGCCTGCGTCTGTGCGGATGTGGTTCTCATGGCCAAGCGCCTATCCCGGCCGGCATGGAATGTTCCAACCTCGGCAGATCTAACCCGATACGCCCAAAATTGACGAAGCCCGACGACCACTGCAAGGGGAAGCGAGACACCGAGCATATCATCCATCATCCATCATCCATCATCCATCATCCACCATCCACCCGACCCCGTACGGAGTCCGAACATCGATTGAGGTTGGTCAATATGCAAAAAGCAAAGGATTATATTGTCATGCCACAAGCTTGATACAATCAAATACATCCAGAATGGTGGGATGCAGTTGAACGTTCGGTCGCCTGTCAGACTGCCGTCGCATCGTGTGGAATAATGATAACTGACAACGATAGCAAAACAAACAAACAAACCCTGATACTCCCTTTTTCTCGTCTAAATGTCTAGATACTGTCCAATCACAGCCACCAACCCCCTTCCTTCGCGACACAACCTCGTGGCTCCGCGTAGCTTTTCCATATGGGTGCATTGCATTTGCATGCCGAGTACAACATGGCATCAAAAATAATTCTTTGATATCCATGCCGCCCGCGTTTCTCGCTCGCTTGCGAGGTCTATTATGAGTGAGTACCGTAAGTAAGTAGCTGCTTCTCGTACCGAGATCCCCACACACGCGAAGCGAAGGAAGTGTCTTGCCCAGATAAGTCTTTCGACATGTCAGATATATTCCGACTGCCTGCTGTATGCATTCTGCATTCTGCATTCGTCCATCTCCATCTTCATTCAATCTTGGGAGTTTCGTTTATTCAAGCCAATCAGTAAGTGCTCTTGTTCTTGCTGTCAAGTCACGGATCTGATATGCATACGATCTCTGATGCTGGATGCAGCACTCTTCAAGCCGAGAAGCGCAGAACTCGTGGTGGGAATGGAGAGTTTCAGACAAAAGTTTCTTCTCTTTGTTCAGTTTCAGTACACTTAATAGACGCAACCATCCCCATTCTCCAGTATTCCTCGGCATCTGATCCCGATATCTACCTTCCGATCACTTGCAGTTTTCCAACTCTTATCAATCCCCCCCCCCAAGGCTTGCTGCATCACATATAGGGCAGCAGCTTATAAAATCAAGTTCTCCTGGTGCATTCGAAGTACGGAGCCGGCAAGGATATGATAGCCAGCAGCAGGAATCCGGACCCGGTATATTTTCTCCTGCATCCAAGGTCGGACCTCCCCCGCGTGGGCCTCCCTCCCACCAGAGCGTCGGCAGTCACTGGGTCCGTCTCCTCAACCAGAGAACCAACGTCCAACGCTCATGCCCATGTCCAAAACGGTGGTCGATATTACATGCCTGCCGTAACCCGAGAGCGCAGCCGTTGCGCCATGTCGTCCTGGAGAGTTGCAGTCCCGCCACGACCACGCCCTCGGATGCCCCTGGTGTACTCCCTGCCCGTTCAGTGTTTGAAAGAGCTTGCAGCTCATGACGCGCCCGGCGCGGCGCTCGGAGCTGTAATAGAGGTCAAATCGATGCAGCTCCCAAGACTATATAGTCTGTTGATGACGGACGGGCTGCCGCTTCTTCTCGCTATCAATCCCAGTCTTTCGGTCCGACTGTTGAGGCACGAATCTACGATCATGGCTTCCGAAGCTTGTGTTGTCCACTTTCTTAATCAGCCAGACCCGCGTTCGCAGTCAACCGGATCCCCTCGCGGCGAAGAGGAAATCCTGTCGAGCTCGATGCAGTTGCTAGGGCTGGTCCCCAAACTCCTCAAACACTCGTCAACTAGCAGGGAAAGCGCGTACCCGTACAGCATTTTCGAACCCACGGCTGGCGTAGTCATCTCGATGCTGTCTCCTCCACTAAGCCCTTCCAACCGCCGATCGGTCGACAAGGAAATCGGCGCCATGGCAAGGGCGCTGGCGTCTCGGACATCCCCTACTGGTACTTTTGGGATGGCAAGTCGGATTCTTTCCGATCCTTCCTGCAAAGCGACATTAACATCGCCGAAGGTCTCCGGGTCGAAGACTTGGTCTGAAGCTTTCCAGACTTTGCTTGAAGCAGTGTTGAGAGATGGCGAGGATATGTCGGTTTTGTTGCCGTACGAAACCATCCGTACGCACTACCGAAAATTATGCTGGCGTCTCGATGCAGTCAAGACGCCCAGGCTGGTGGTCATCAACGTAAACAGTGACGACAACGTGATGGTGGAAAGGAGGTTCAGCACGAAGCCAGTTGAGACTGCGAGGTTGACGGGTCTTCGAAACTGGAGTCAAGGCATCTTTGGGGATCCAGTATTGTCCAGTTGCTTCGACAATCCCAGCGACGAGTTCATAGAGGGCTGGCAGGATGGCGGCGAGGAAGTCATCGAGGACGAGGAGAACATGAATGGCCGGTCGCTTTTGTATCAGTGTTACCGGGCCGTCGTCATGATTGTTACGGAATACTACAGACCGCAGACCGACAGCAAGAGGGAGCTTAACGGCCGGAGGAGACTGACGAGCGCTCTCAAAGAGCTTAACGAAATGTTTAACGACGAAGACGAAACAATAAAGAGGGTGCGAAGTCTATCGATAGCGGAGATCACGAGGTCACCAAAGAGGCACAAGCTCTCTGAAGATTAGATCGTTTGCAGCAGCATAGTATATATTCGGCGTTTGGGGCTGGGGGCATGCTGTAGTATGATACCCAGTGAACGAGTAATGAAAGTAGTGAGAAGATGAACATTTGCTCAAGGCTTCTTCGTGCTAGGTGATGTCGAATCCTCGTCGTCTCGAGGTAACTGCATTCCCATCATGCCCATCAAATTTCCTCCGGGCCCTGCCATGCCGGCCTGACTCTTGAAGCTTTCAAGCAGATTCTTGGCCAAGTTGAAGTCGATATCAAGATCGTCATCGCTCTCGTCATCCGAGTCTGCGTCTGCAGGTTTTGTGCCCTGCTTTCCAGTGTCTGACATGCCCTTGAGCGCTGCAAGCTTGTTGGGGGTAGGGTCCAAATTTAGTGCTCCGGCCTCGTCCAACTCGGCCCCCATTTGCTCCATGAGCTTTCTGATTTCGCTGGCTTCGTCTTCGTCATCTTCTCCATCGCTGCTATGGAGCTCCTCAATCCTATTCTGGCCAAGTTGAGCCGCAGTGCTCTTTGACTGGCTAGCTTTAGCTTGATCGCCTTCCTCGTGCTCCTCTGAAGGCAAGCCCATCATCTCCCTCATCATCCTGGCGAACTCATTCTCATCGAAACTGACGTCTCTGTCCTCTTCCTCACTGTCGTCATCATCATCATCTTCTTCATCGTCGTCGTCGTCGTCGATATCCATGTCATCCAACTCAGCACCGTCAATACCAGCATCGTCATCGTTGAGAAATGCTTCGAACCTCTCGACCATCTTCTTCAAATCGGATTGAGCCTTGGCATCGCCAAATCCCGACGGTGGCTCCGGCCCAAAGACGCCAGGTGCAGCAGACTTTTTCGCCTTATTCTTTCCATCCAACTCACGTTCGAAGTCTTCGAAGTTTATGTCCAGCCAGGTCTCGCTATCTTCACGGTCTACATCCTTCCATTTGGCAATATCTTCGTCAGTAGGCAGCGTCGCATCGTCATCCATCTCTAGGTCATCCAGTAGGATCTTAAACTCGCGAACGATCCGGCTGTCTCCATTCTTTGAATCCGTGACCAGCATCTCAAACCCTGAAGTGACTTTCATGCCAAGCTCTAAACATGCGTATTTCTTGGCTCCGATGTGGTCAGATGGCGCATGCTTCCCAGCACTGGATAGTCTATCCTTCCACGAAACTGGTGCTGAGAATTGCTGTGACTTTAGTTGCGCGTACAGAATCTTGGTAAACCGGGTGGAGATAGTCACAAGGTCGACCGGGGGAAAGACAAGATCTGACGAGGAGCTCTGGAGTGGTTTCAATGCGACTGGATCGCGAAGATAGAAAGCTTCCACCGCGGGTGCGATGGATGTTGGCCGGGCATGCAGGAGGTATGCAAGTTTTCGTGGAATCGTAATTAGCGAGTGATGCAGAGATGCGTTGATCTGAGACGGGTAATGTCTGAGTCGGTAAAACGCTTCTTCCTCTACAAAAGGAGAGTTGATGAGCACTTCTGGGATTGTTGTGATCGTCTTGTGGGCTTCATCCAGAGTCAGGGGTCGTGACACAGGGCCTGTGGGAGTTGGCGAGGACGAATTGAGGACTGCGCTGAGTGGTATGATGTGGAGTCTGTTGTTGTTGATCCATACGCGGTTATCAGCAATTTCTGGGTTGAGCCAGCGAGGTAAGGCATTGGCAGCTTCGATCAACAAGAATTCGCCATCGGTATCCACAACCTTGATCCATAGATTTGGAAATCGATTGCTTAGCTCTTTGAGAATATATACAATAAGCCATTCATCCTCGACCGAGTCGCCGTAGTTTGTCAAGCCATGGAGGTACAACAATCCTAGGCATATAGTTTAGCACACGGAGCATGCTCTTGGCAATAGAGAACCTTACCTTTACTACTGTCAACCTCCAGCTTGAATGCGTCCCGTTGCCATATGTAATCCTTCAACAGACTTTCTGTCAATGTGAGAGCCTCCTTGCGCACTTCCTCTAATCGTCCAAGGAGTTCCCTCTGCGACTTCAGCCTAGAATCAAGGATGAAGAGAGAGTATTCGACGCAATCTTCGGGAAGGCTTTTGGGAAAGCCATCGAAACCTTCTCCTAACCCGTTGAAACTATCCTCTGGCATATCCATCTCGATATGCTATTGTATGAAATAAATGTTGGAAAGGTGGCGCGGCCGAAGCAAAAAGTCAAGATGAGGCTGGAGTCTTCGATGAGGCGTCGCTCGCTCGGGAAAACTTGGCGCTAGCAGGGGTCTTGCTAGTGTTTGCCCGGGCTGAAGTGAGTAAACAAAGCCAAAGCAAGTCGCGTCCTCGAGGATCAACCGCGAAATCTTCAAACTTCACCACCGACCACTTTTGCATTTCCTTTGGAGTTAATGGCCAGCACCAATCTTCTTGCATTCTCGCTCTCGGTATCGTTACAGTAATACAATATTTCGCCTCCGCTGGAGCTGCGCAAGCTCCATTTCAATTGCAATATGGTGCAAGCTGGGGTTGGGGGTCTCGACACTCCACGAACGAACATCGGAGATGAAACTTGGCTCGAGAGACCTGATATCGACTTTTCACAAGAGCAGTCATTTATCTCGCCTTCCAAGGACAACAACAATCTCGTGAGCCAACTTCGGAATGGCGGCCGACGCGGCGCGATCAACCTTAAAACACCTCGAAGTCGCGCCGTGCTCAACGATCGGCGCAATCTTCCAGCAGGGCTAGGTGGCGGAGAGTTCACACCACTCCTCAAGAGCGCCACAAGAAACAGCGCTCTGCGAAACGGACACGGCAAAGAGAATGTCCCCGCCACGCCAGCATTCCTAAAGCCTGGAGGCCTGGATAAGATATCCGAAGACATGACTCCACTCCCTGTGGGGAGTTCAGTCTATGGCGGCTCTCGAAATGGATCATATATGGCTGGCACGCCGATGCCCGAAATTGAAAGCAGCAGCGCGGCTTCTACACCCATGGCATTGTTGCCCCGACGAAGCGAAAGTGCAGGTGTTCTACAGGATGGCAACCAATTATCATTACGGGAGCAGGAGAATGTGATCAGCAGGATTGAGAAGGAAAATTTTGGATTGAAGTTGAAGATACATTTCTTGGAAGATGCTTTGAAGAAGAGTGGACCTGGATTCAGCGAGGCCGCCTTGAAGGAGAATACGGATCTGAAGGTAGACAGAATCACCATGCAAAAAGAGCTCCACAGATACCGTAAATTCGTCGCCAGTGCAGAAAGCGATGTCGAGCTCTACCGTCAGCAATTCCTGGAGATGCAGAATAAGGTCAAGCGCAAGCACATGGACCAGGGCGTTCGCGAAGAACTGGACCGTGTTCGGGTTACCTTGGAAGAGAGGGAGGCGGAATTGGAACGGCTCAAGAGCCAAGAATCGCAGGTGGATGACTTGCAGGACAAAATAGATGACCTCAAAACCGACCTGAGAGAAAAAGATCGAGAAGCCAACGACTTTGAAGACGAGATCGACAACCTCAAAGAAGATCTTGAGAAACGGGATAATACAATCTCCGAGCTGAAGGCTGCCATGGGGGAGGCTCAGCGCCGTGCCGCGGAACTGGAGGAGAAAGCTCAAGAGCTTGATGAAGCAAACGAGAAGATCAAAGAGTTGGAACATACCGTGAAGGAATTCAAACATGAAACAAGGGAAACCATTCAGGACCTGGAGCGCGACTTGCAACGATGTCAGGAGCAAGCCGAAAATGCCATCGAGGACAAAGCAGAAGCCATAGAGGGAAAGCGACTTGCTGAGGAAAAACTCAAGCAAGCAGTCCAAGAAAAGAAAGATGCTGAGGAGAACCTGGAGGAATTGCAGGAAGATATTGCCAACAAGTCAATGACGAGCAAGGGCTTCAGTCGGCAAGTCCAAGAGAAGACCAGGCGTCTGCAAGACGATTTAGAGGAACTACGAGAGATTCATGCAAAGCTCGAGCATGATCATGCAGATAAGACTCGTGAGGCGAAGAAGCTACAAGAAAAGATCGAGGATTTCAAGCAGGATGCTGAGGTCAAGGAGCAGAAACTCAAGGATAAACTCGAGAGTGTACAGAACGAAAACATCTCTACTGTTCGAGAGCGCGACTCCTTGTCCAAGCGCGTTGAAAGCCTGCAGAACGAAGTCCACCAAAAATCTGACGAGAAGAACCTCCTCCAGATTCGCCATGACGCACTTACTACGGAATCGGCTGGTCTTCAGCGAGACTTGGCGAGATTACAAAAGACTATTAAAGATCTCGAAGAAAAATTGGACCACGAGAAAACATTGGCCCTCGACAATGAGCGTCAAGTGAGGGACTCGTACAAGAGCGAGCTTGATCGTTTGAATGATGAGAACGAGAACCTTCAGGCTGCAATGAAAGATCGCGAGACTCTGTACCGTGAGTCTGATAAGGGTTGGAGTCGCGAATTAGAAAAGCTCCAATCACAAAAGGACATGGTAGAAGACAGAGCTGCCAACTTACAACGTACGATCGACAGACTACAAGAAGCCGAGGGCAACTTGTCCACCAAGGAGTCGAAGTTACAACAGGCTCTTGAAAGCGAAAAGGAGAGACACCAAAGCCAGGAGGCTGTCCTGAACCGCCAGATCAGTGAGCTCAACGACGACCTACAAACCAGACGTCAAGAATTCGATGAGGTCCGCGTGGAATTGCAGAATGTCAAGGAAGAGCTACGTCTCAGCCAGCGTGAGCACAGATTCCTTTCCGAAAAGGTCGAGGGACTCGAGGATGAAGTTGAGATTCTTCAGACAAGTCTCGACGATGAGAGCGAACAAGCCAATCAGGAGATTGCGGCTGCGAGGCAAGAATCGGACAATCTCCGGCGACAAATCCAGACATTGAAGCAAGATCTTGCGAATGCAGAGTCTGTAGCGGCTGGGGCTCGATCCGAGATGGAGGCTTTCAAGGGCGACCTGCAAGCAGGTAAGGGCAGCAAGGAACAGCTCAGTTCCAGATTGAGAGAGGTTGAGGCTCAGCTTGCGGGTGTACGACAAGAGAAGCAGATCTTGCAAGATCAACTAGGCAAGCTCAATCTCGAGATTCACACCCTGCGTGGCTCGAAAGCCGATGCGGAGGCCGAGCGTGACGAGCTCAAGAGTCAAGTCAGATCAATGCAACGGCAAGAGGAGGAGACTTTTCGTCTGGATCAGGAGCGGGTCGACTTGCGAACTTCTAAGATGAAGCTTGATGCCGAGGTGCGACGGCTTCGAGAGGAGAACAAATTGGCTCTTGCCCAGCAGCAGGCGGTGGAGAAGGAACTCCAGCAGGAAATTGACAGATTTAACGCTGAAGAGACCCGCTTGAGTTCGGAGATCCACGACTTGCAAAGAATCTTGCGAGGCTCTTCGGAGAAGCGAGAGCTGGCATCCGCCAAGAAGACCATCCAAAATCTCGAGGCCCGTATCCATGAGTTGGAGGCTCAGGTCGCCTCTGGTGATAACCAAAATGATGCTGCTAACGAGTTGTCAATCATTCGCCACGATCTCTCTGCGGCCCGACAGAAAGAGACCGAATTCCTCCAACGAGAGGCCGCTCAAAAGGACGTGCTTCGAGGTCTCAAGCGCCAACTCACCGAACTCGAACGCAAGGCTCATGAGGCCGAAGTCTCACGATTCGTACAGAACTCCCCTCAGTCCTCTGTCAGCGGCTCCGCACGTAAATCCGAACTGATGGAAGTTCGCTCTCAGCTCGCTTCGGCTCATCAGACTATCAAGGAGATCCGCGCCCAGCTGAAAGCATCTGACAAGGATGCCGGCCAGAAGATCAATGCTCTCAGTATTGAAATTCAAGCTAAAGCTACAGCTTGGGAAGCCGAGAAGGACGAGTTTGAGCGAGCCCTTGACGAAGCCGAGTTTGCAAGAGAAGAACTAGCCGCCAAAAATTCCACCGCAGAGGCGACAATCACTCGTCTCCGTGGCAAAATCGAGCGTCTCGAAAAGGCTCTTCAGCAAGAACGTCTCAACAGCAATGAAGACCAAACAATAGTTAACGAGCGTCGCGATCTTCATGAGATGCTACGCGAGACCCAGCTACAAGCCGAGTCCCTTGAAATCGACGTCCAGCAACGTGATGAGAAGATCGCAGCCATCACATCCGCCGAGAGAGATCTCCGTGCTCAACTCAAGCGTGTCCGTGAAGAACGAGCCCAGCACCAGTCTAAGGCTGCCGCTGCCCAAGAGCAATTGCAGAATCTGGAGCGCAAACATCGTAAAGCCAAAGAGAATTGGCTCCAGGAGAAGGATATCTGGGATCAGGAGAAGAAGGTCCTCACCAAGGGCGTCCGCTTCGTCAACACATCCCTCTCCACAAATCCCGCCGATGAGGCTGTGCTCGAAAACATGCAGAAGACCTTTGAGCAGAAGGAACGTCTCCATCAGAAGGTTGTGCGCGGCTTGAGCATGCAGCTCGATTATGCCAAAGCGAAGTGTGCTCGTGAAGAGGCCTTCCGTGAGGAAGCTGCGTATGCTAAGCGATACATGGCTTTACAAATTGCGCTATTCGAGGCTTGGTATGTTCCCTCTCCCCTTTTTTCTTTCCCCTTCCCTTGTACTTGCATCAAAACAAATCACATCATAAGCGAGATTTGGCTAACCTACCTCCACCCAACAGCAACCTTGCAGACATCCGCGCTCTCGAGTCCGCAGGCGTCAAGCGCCCGGCTCCCCGGCCCAAAAAACCCCTCACCCTCCGCAAGGTAGCCATCATGGTGCGCGCCACGATCCGCATGCAAAAGGGCGCCGAGGAATGGGCCGTCAGCCGCGCGCTGAATGATCGCATCGTCGCGAAGCAGAAGCAGCAGAAGAAGGAGGAGGCGGTGCAGAAGCACCGCGATCTGAGGGCGCGGAAGGAGCGTGAGCAGGAGCGGGGGTGGGGGTCATCATCACAGCGGGACCGGGAGGAGCAGAGAGGCGAGCAGAGGGATAGGAGCGGAAGTACGTCTGGGGAACGGACGGGGAGTACGATTGCGGAGCGGGAGCGCGAGAGGACTGGCAGTACGGCTGCTGGGGGGGACCGGGCGACCCGTAGCAATATGGGGAGCGTCAGGGGAGGTGCTCGTAACTATTGATGGATGCGGTTGGTGGGTTAAGGCGAGGGAGGGGTGATTGAACGAGTTACGGCTGTCCTCTGTTATTTTAGATGCATTTCTTGCGTATGCGTATGCGTCAGGCTGTGGAGTTTGGTATCAACGAGTGCCAGGGGTATCATTCGTATAGACACTAGGGTTATTGAGTGGTGTTTATAGGGGTGGATTGGGTTGTGTCAGCGTCAGCAGTGTCGAATCAGAATCTTCAGTCAGTCTTCAGTGTGCCGAAAGGGAAAAAAATTAATACGTTGATGGATGGAAGCTTTTTTTTTCCAGGATGATCTCGAGGTTTGTTCTTTGTCTCTTGCTCTCTCTCCCTCTCTTCATCCACCGAACGTTTGAGATTTTTGTATGGTGGTGTCATAAGATAAATCAAGACATCTCAGAAGCTTCCTCCCCAAGCAGACAGATAAATGAAGTCCCAATCCACGAAAGACCAGTCCGTATCATCCAAGAAGAAAGCAAAGACAGAAGAAAAGCCCAAGGTGCTTTTACCTATATACTATATACACAAATTGATTTCCAACGCCCATCGGCACTTCTACGAGCCGTCCCGCTATCCCCCTCCCCCCTCCCACCTATTCTCTAAAAACCACGTGCCTGACTATTCTATTTACATCACGAAGAGGAGGTTGGTGTCTTTTGAGGCAAGTTATCAGCAATGGAGCTAGACCATAGAGAAGAGGAAAGGCAGCATCGACGACGTACTTAGCGGGTGGCTGCAGCTTAGCTGCGGCTTCTGCGAATATTTAGTGGCTAGCTCGTCGCGGATGCTATTGAGCAGCTGCACGTAGCTCTGTTGCGGGTTCTTCCTCATGGCTGTGATGAAGGCCCATGACATGGCGCCTGTGGCTTTGGCGGCGATTGTGGCATCGGCTCTGTGTGAGACAGGACAGTCAGCAAGATGTTCTGAGTTGATAGACGACAGTCAAGAGGCCTGTTCCGTCTAGTCTGTCTCATTAGAGACCCAACGTGACTCGCGGCCCTAAGCCTACGCCTTAGCCGTACTTAGTACTTGGCAGATGGCGTAGTCTTAGGGCTTTGATTTTCTACTATTCTATGCAAGACACATGCTACTAGAACAGTGGCCGAGGACTTGCCCCATAGCCAGAGTGAACAATCCCACGCCTACTCAGCCTCAAAAACGCCTTCCCAGCCGTCTTTTTTGACATTCCTTGTCCCCCATGATATAAAAGCAGAACGGAAAACCTATGCAAAACAGGGAACGGAAGAATATACTGACGATGTCTGATCATCCTTGCTTCCTGACCACATGATAACGTCGGCTGGCGATGTCTTCGTAGACATGGTCTTATTGTAAGCGTTGTCACCAGTAGTGGCCTTCTTAAACAAGCCCATCAGGTTTTTAGCAACGCCGCCAAGATCACCCTGACTGTATGAAGACACAACTCCAAGAAGACCTTGCCCAGCTTCTTTTGCGAGATTGGGCTCTTTGAGCACACCTTGTGTAGAGTAGACATAGGGAAGATCGAGAGCTGTTCCGGAATGGCAAGAATCGAAGATGGCAGTCAACCGGACTCCAGGGTGTAACGGAGTCACCATTATTCTGTGCATCTCGTCATCAACAATATGGCCGACTTGCCGAAAGTCAACTGGGTAGATGACTTCGTCGTAGCCATCTCCTTCGTCACCATCCAGATCTCTAGTTTGACCTCCGTGACCTTGCCTATGTTAGCGCTTTTCCAATTTACCAGGCAAGAACTTCTTACCCGAGAAGTGGAAAAACAAGGAGTCGTTAGGGCGGGCATCTTTTACCAGCCAATGCATTGCCCGGAGGATATTCTGTTTTGTCGGCTGGCTCATGGGGTTTTGTTGGTCGTCGGTCAGGATAACCATGTCCTCCCGTTTGTAGCCGAAATTCTCGTATAAAAATGATGACATGTTCTTGACGTCGTTGATGCACCCTCGCAACTGTCCTCTTTGTCCAAAATAGTTTATGCCGATCAGTAGAGCTTTTCTCCTTCCGGTACAATTCGAGTATTGGAAAGAATAGCCTTGTGGCGCACCGCTGCCGAAGCTTTGCATAGAGGAAGGTGGTGGGGGAGGAGCCGCATGGTTACCGTGGACATATGCATTCGAATTTATCGATGGCATACCTGCAAGATTCAATGTCAGCGACTCGAATTCGTCGGAAGAGGTTCACCTACCAGGTCTGCCATATTGTGGCTGGTTATTCGGCACATTGTTGTAACCACCGTATTGCTGAGGGGGCGGCTAGCCAGAAATAATCAGCTTGTCTTATCTTCCATCCATACTACATTCCGAGCTGACCTGCGAATATCCGTATGGTGGTTGTTGGGGTGGGGGAGGTTGTTGATAGCCGTACCCTGGCTGCGGAGGTCCGTAGTTCTGCTGTTGAGGTCTAGAAAGGATATCAGCGATGCAGCAGAAGTATAGGAGCCACGAGTTCCTACGGGTAGTAGTTTGGCTGAGGCGGGTACTGCGGGGGATACTGCTGGGGCGGCGGCGGCGGCGCTCCATATCCTCCATGATATCCGGATCCTGGATACCCAGACATCTCTGTCGAGACCGGTAGTCTAGAAGCGTTTTCGCTGTTGTCGGCTAGACGCCGAAGGGCGCTTTCAACACTGGAGGATGAATGCGCGGAAAGGCGGTAGTGGACTTGATTTCAAGCTCTTTCTCGGACAAGTATCGCAGACGAGAAGAGAGGATGGCGTATCTCATACCAAAGAAGGAGGCTGGAGAAGTGTGTAAGTATCTCCGTATGTATGTATGTCTTGCTTGGGCTGTGGTGGGGAATGATGATTTTCAAAGGGTCCGGAGGCTAGAGCGGGCAGGGGAGGGCGGTGTTGGCCTGGGATCGACGAGCCCGAGATGCGATGCGACGCGATGCGATGCTTGTCGGTCTCGAGATGGATGCGTGTTTTCCTTTCTTGCGGTAGTGGGAGCGGATTGCCAGACAGGTACGTAGTAGTTGTACAGCTCATGGGCGACAGGGTAGAAAGACGGAGGAGGATGGAGTAAGTTTAGGAGTCGTGGGAGGAATCACAGCCACAGTCAGCCTGGTGCGGCTAATGCTACCGGTATTACAGAATATATTATTTGAAAACTCGTATTCCTTTCCACCAGATTCCCAAACAAACAAAAGCGTCCATCGTCAATCATCTACGCCCATACGGTCATTCATTTGACCTCGGCCGACGAGACGTGCCCCGAGCGGCAACAACCCGACCGACCATACACAACACCAGGAGCCGGGTCGGCCGGGTCGGCCGGGTCGAATCAAGATGCTGGAAGTGCCTTTTGCTGCCATTCAAATCCCATTCCCATTCCAATTCCCATTCATTCATTCATTCTTAGAAGAGGCCCCCTGCCATGAGCTACACTAGGATCACTGATGTGATGTCCATTCCTTTCTGTGGGTCGGACTCGACTCGACCTGGGAGCTCGCTTAAGATACCTCGAGTCGTCAACATGCCAGACAGATAAGCGGGTCTATCACCCTGGCACCTATCGAAGATCGACTTGCTTTTGCGTACCTTTTGTACTTCTAAAGTTAATTGCTGGGGGGGGAGGCTAGTAGTAAGGCCGATACAGAAGTCCAAGTCAAGTGCGATGATGCATATGCATTCATATGGCATGGTCGTCAGGACAGACGGATGAAATCATCACCTTCACCTGGCTATGGAAAGCCTCTACGAACATTGCAATGTTTCGGATCTGAGCAGGACGCACAAGCAAGCCTGTGTATAACAAATCCTTCCCGGCTTCGGTGATAACTGACCTACAAAGCTATTCCGGAATCACTTCCGACGCGACTAGCATCTCTCTGTTGCATCCAATACGTGGGAGACGCAACTGTGCTGTTATGTGTATCGGAAGATATCAGAAAGAAGATATCGAAACCACGGAGCGCCCGAGAAGCTCACTTACTTGGTGGCTTGACTGAGAGCTGCTGAGCAGTTGCGCATTCAAAACCATCAACACCTGCATATTATCCTCTGTGGACCCTACTGGAGGACGCCCTCAACCTCCTGCCGCAGCATGCATATGTGCTGTTTACCTATCGGTCACGTCCCATCTAAGTAACGAGACGAACGGTATATATAAAAGCACACTACTGACTGGCTCATCATCTCCTTCCAGCCCCCTCACCACGTTCTTCACAATGATCCCAACCAATTGAGGCCTTGCCGACCCGTTAGCCCTGCAAAGAAGCCTCTGTAATGGCTGTGGTCCCGTTACATGGCATGTTGGTGTAACAAAACAATACAAATCAAATCAAATCAATCGAAACCACACAAAGTCTACAGGAGCAAAAGACTTCGCTTCCCGCAGTCGATCTGCCGCAGCCGTCCATCATCCATATCTTCGTCTCCACTGCTCTAAAAGAAACTTGGGAACGGTCAAGTCAAGTCCAACCCACACAGATCTGCTTGGCACAAACTGTTTAGAGGGCGTACCGGTACATCATTACTTTCATATGCACGCGTTGGTGGCTACTGCTGTCGGACTTAGACTCAGACTCAGACGCACAGCTGTCAATCCCGCGTCATGTCATCCCCATCAGCTCGGGTCCAGGACCACAACCTCGGCTTCGATGGGGTGGCCGATGAAACCACAAATACACATATATCCGCCAGTCGTAGCTCAAGTTCAACCAGAGCTGTGCCCTGCATCGAAAATTCTCTGCGTCTGCCCTAGTACCAACTAAGCCCCAGCCTGTTCCCTTTTTTCGGCCGTAAACCATTAAGAACAACGCCCAATAGCAGCAGTTGCAAAGCGAGGTTTAAGCTTAACCAAAGCGAGCTCTTATTCTTACCGATCAGGATGGGATTTCGAAAGTGCAGATGCAGCCCAGTACCGGTACCCGTTACCCATCTACCCCTACTTATCTGTCTTTAAAACCTCGGTATGATTTAAAACCTCGGGGACTCAACTTCCGCTCTGCAGCAAACAAAGCGTTCATCATCAACCCTCAGTTCTCTTTTTTTTTTTTTTTTTTTTTTTTTTTTTTTTCCTTTCTTTCATAGTCACCTCGGCACATATAATTTAAACCTCAGGGAGTCCTCGATATGCCTACGATTATTACCCGAGCGTGGTATGAAGAAAATTACTACGCCGCGTTCGTTGCGTGGATAACACGACGAAAAATACTAGTATCGAAATTATACATCACCCACCCAGCACACCTGGGATACGGAGCGCGTATTTGATATTTAATGATGGTCCTTGATATGTATACGGGAGGAAATCAATATTCTTGTGTACATACATGCATATAGCACTTGGAAAGAGGTGGAAGGATGGCTGGAACGAAGGAAGGAAGAGCCATGCTCGTCTGTCTAGATTTAATGGTGCAATGTGGAGGTACCGTAGCTCGCTCGCTTGCGTGAGTTGGGACAGTGAATAATATCGCCGAGCAGAAAAGTTGAAGAAGAATTTTGTCGAGGGACAGGTAAACATAGATAGATACCGAAGCGGAAGTTCAGGTTTCATGAACCAAGACTCAAAAAGGCAGTAAAACCTATCCTCTTCACTTCAGGCATCTAAAACTGCTGTAGGGAATGGATAGTATCTAACCTCAACCAACGTATAGCGTCATCTCGATTCCCAACAGCATTGAACAATGAACAGAGCCTCAGCATCCAACTATGCGATATCTAATACGCTTTTCCAAGTCAGATACCTCAATCCGCGTTCATCAATCCGAGAATAACAAATAGTGTATCTTCAAAACGTGGCTCACTGATACTAAACTTCAAAAATCCGTCAAAACGTCATAATTCATCCCAACATCAAACCAATCGCCTCATTGCTACCACCCAAACTTCTCGATCGCAACACCTACATCCCTCCCTTCCCTAATAAGCTCCGCACAAGTATTCCTCACACACCTCCCCATTCCATCTGGCCCACTCCCCACCACGCTCGTCCTCCCTCGCCTTTCCTTCCCACCATGCAAATCCACTAACCCTCTGATTATCCCTCTCAAATCCGGTCGCCCTGCCTCCTCCGTCGCGCGTGGCACTATGATCTCCGCGCCGAGGTTCTCTGCTGCTGCTAAGGCCTCCCTGCCTAGCCATGAGAGATGGGATGCTTCGTGGATAACCCATATTAGAATGACTTTTTGACGCCGTAGTGCATAGCCAGTGGCGGATTCAGTGTCAGTGAATCGGGACATGGCCAGGAGATGATGCAAAAGTGGCCAAGCGACGGCGATGCCGCTTCCGCCTGCGACGAGCAGCGCAAGCGAAGAGTCCTCCAGCAAGGTGCGCGAGTGAGGGCTGCCGTAGGGCCCATCGACCCGGAGCTGGACTTTTGTGTGCAAACGTGCTGCGTTGAGCAGATCGCGAGAGAAGCCGTCTTGGGCTCTGATGAGCAGTTCGAGACGGACTTCTGGATCTCCGGGCTGCGGTGAAGGGGAGGCGATAGTGAACGGATGCGCTTGCAGGGCGTGTTTGTGCGAAAGAGAGGGGACGGTGATGAAGATGTGGTCGGGGGCGTACCAGCCGCTGTGTAGAGTGGTGCTGAGGAAGTTGAAGCTGGGTTTGGGATCAAGAGTTATTGTGGAGGTGAGCTTGACTGTTTCTTCGTCTTCGAGGATTTTCATTTGCGCGGTGATGACTGTGCTTTTGACGAGGAAGCGGTAGATAAGGCGGTCCAGGATGAATATTACCAGGGCGGCGAGGACGTAGGGTCGGCCAGTGGTATGGTGGAAGTAGAGGCCCAGTAATGCAAGAATCTGGAAGACAATGTGTAGACCCAGAAAGAGTTCGTACCATCGCTGGCGGAACATAGCCAGTGATGTGAAATAGAGCAGCTCATAGGCGAGCAAAATTCCAATCCCAATGAAATTACTCTTCAATAGAAGGAAGTGAAGCAGGCTCCATCCAGCCGGCTTGAACAGAGCGTACCAAACCAGCAGGAAACCAACAGCATGTAATAAACCCTCGAGACACAATAACTCGCCTAATCGACGATGGAAAATATTCAGAGATTCATAAGATCGCCCGGTAAGTACCCGCAAGGGCTGATTTTTCGCAGCGAATAGATACAGAAGGGGAATATTTGCCGTGAAAACAAGACCGAAACGGTCGGCTAGTAGTATGAAATAATCCGGAGTCAGATCTATGTCGTAAAATAGATAAAATAAATTCAAAACTAGAAAGGCAAGTACAACAGCAGAAATGCCGTTAGAAGGCAGGATCTTGTTGAGGAGCGGAATCGGCCGGGGTTGATATATCAAGGCTGCCCTGATCGTGGATATCACGCTTGGTGGCGAAGGTGGCACACTAGACTCCAAAAGCGGCGTTTCCTCATTCTCATCGATAGCTCTACGCCGGGGGCTGAGAGTTCTGCTATGAGAAGAAGAGAGTGTTTTCACATCTTGCTCATTGTCCGGTGACCAGGTTGGGTGATTCGACCCGGAATGATCATGGATATCTCCATATTCAGCCCCTGATTTCAAGAGCCTCGAAGCCCTCCTTCGTCTCCATCTGAGCGCAGTTTTGGTCCAGTGTACAACCGAAAGGACCAAAACAAAGCCGATAATGACAGCGTGATATGTCAAGATAAACCGTCTCGAGAACAGAATCTTCTCTATCAAATTCCGGAATCTCGGATCTCGTTCTCGTGCTCGGGTTTGACGATTCCCGTTATCAGCCGGGTGGTACAGCGGGGTTTTCAAGGCGATTCGGATCCCCTCACGGAGCCATTCCGAATCCATGACTACGATACTGGGAGCCCGTGTTGCACAAGATCACCTTCACGGCATCGACGAGTTTCGACTGTGGCAATGTTGATGTTGGTCAGAGTATGGGGGTAGTTCAAGATCGCTTTGAATTGGGAGATCACACAGTACTCGACCCAAAGTACCTGGATACTGGCTGGTCATGCTTCAAGTATTCCGCGCTAAGATTAGATAACGCTAGCGAGTGCTTAGCGTCGGGAACTCTTTTGTGGATTTTGGAGAATCTCAAGACCAAGACCGAGACCAACTACGCGCCGGAAGCTGTTGACCACGTTCACAATGGCAGACACGGAACCAAAGTAAGCACATTTTGCCAGATAATCCTTCAACGCCTCGCATATTCCCAAGGACTAACTAAGCCAACACTAGAAAAGAAGTGGTAGCCCCTACGAATCCTCGGGGCATCCCCTATGCGCCGTTCGTCGACAAAGTAGAGGACTATGTCACATCCCGAGCGGATGTTGAGAAGACATTGAAAAAGTTCCAAGAGATGATATCGTAGGCATCTGCCGATCGGATATGGGAACCGGGGGCTCATATCGTCATAGGAAATATCAGTTCATGGAGTCGAATCAACAACGGCGGGCAATAGGGCTAAAGGAGAAGATGCCAGAAATCAAGAAGACGCTTGATATGGTACAATTCCTGAAGACAAGAAAGGTATGCTGCTGGTTCCATGTTGGCGATCTAAGCTGATTCGTGGTTTCAACAGCCAGGCTCGGACCCAATCGAAACAACGTTCGAGCTCAACGACACATTGTATGCTAAGGCTCATGTACCGCCGACGGAAGAGGTCTATCTTTGGCTGGGAGTATGTTGCAAAATTTTATAATTAGCGGAATTTTGCTGACGTTAGTCCAGGCGGACACCATGCTATCATACCCGATCGTTGAAGCAGAGGAGCTTCTCACCACAAGGCTAGCTACTGCAAAGCAGAATCTGGCCAACTGTCTGGAGGATCAGGAATTCTTGAGGGAGCAGATTACGGTAAGGCTTTCAACGGGTTGGGGCTGCATGGTGGAGTCAATGAAATGCTTAGAACAAGGCTAACGAGGAATAGACAATGGAGGTTGCTACTGCTAGAGTATACAACTGGGATGTTACTATGAAGAGGAAAGAGAAGAACGAGCAAGAAGCACTGGATGATGGAGAGAAGGGCACGCCAAACGGTTGAATATATCAAATTACGACGAAATGACAAAAGTTAATGTTCCAGACTCTGAAATTGAGCTCAGATCTGAGCGCAGAGCCTGCTATCAAAAAAGTCAGTTGTGGAAAACTATGTGTAGTTCGGGCCCGTTTGGTCCAGCGCATGATATCTTTATTCGCGACAGGCTTTTCCCTGCGATATTCTAACATCCTCTCTCTCTCCTTTTTTTCTCCCTTTTTCTTTTTCTTTTTCTTTTTCTTTTTCTTTTTCTTTTTCTTTTTCTTTTTCTTTTTCTTTTTCTTTTTCTTTTTCTTTTTCTTTCTCTTTCTCTTTCTCTGTTCATATACGATTGAAACAAATTAAAAAAGCGGTCATCTCGAGCGAAGCCGCAAGATCGCCCTCGCCTTGCTATTTGAATCCTTAGCGCTATCAAACTTGCATAAGCTGAACTATACGGAGGACGTCCCGTGACCGAAATTGAAGCTTTACGATCTGTAAACCAAAGGCATAATGGAGATTCTATGTACTTTTACATTTCATTATTTCCGACCTCGATTACAAAACTCCGGGTTCTTAGGCCCAGACTTAATAATCCCCGGTGGACCAAGGTGGGCCTTACAAAAAGGGGAAGAGCGAGGAGGGTTAGCTATAGCAAGGTCTCTGAAAGCAACTAGCGCAGAACAGCCGAAAATGGTTTTTGAAAGTACCTAGATCTGGATCAGATTTCGCGTTACCGCCAATTTCGTATAGGGTGGCGAAGAGGTTTCAAGATCACAGCTATCTCGATCATCTTTTTCAAATTTGTGTCAAACGCGGAATTCGACCAAAAATTCTTGGCAAATACCCAGAATCGCGAAAAACCACCTTGGACCAGACAGGCATAGTAGGGTGTGGACTTCACCATGTGTCCTCCCCTGTATCAATTTATTAACTATTTTTATCCTGGGGCAGATCTTTTGTTTGAAAGAATGAGTTGTACAAGATACAGAGGAAATGACCTGCAGCGGCATTATATTGCAATCATCCCAGCTAAGCCCCCTTTCCTGTTTCCTCGCTAAATAATTTGCCCGTGTACACCGCTTCGTCATTACATGAGGGGCACAACATGCCTACATTGAATGTTCAAGACTACCTATTTGTCTTCCCTACTTCTCTCCTCTGTAACAATCTTACAACAACACCATATCCGTCATCATGGCAGAGATTCCCGGTACCACTTTGAAGCTTGACTCTAAGTACGACGACTATGACTTCCCCATCGTCTCTGCTACCAACCAGACCGGTCACCCGGGCCACACAACCCCCGAGCAGGAAGCCTCTCTCTACCAACTGCGAATGAAGCTGGAAGCTGCTGGCTACACCGAGAGACTCGACACTTTGACCCTCGTGCGTAAATAGCACAGCCCTATCTTCTCTTCCGTATTTAGGACTAACAGCCTCCAGCTAAGATTTCTGCGAGCCCGTAAATTCGATGTCGCGCTGTCCGAGAAGATGTATGTTGCGGCACACATCCGCAGTATTACTAGATTACTAGGTGGGTCTAAGCTGACCTCGAGGGCAGGTTCATCGATTCCGAGACCTGGCGTAAGGACATCAACCTCGACGACCTGACCCGGAACTTCGACTACAAGGAGAAGCCTCAAGTCGCAGAGTACTATCCTCAATACTACCACAAGACAGACAAAGTACGGATATTGCACCCCGGCAACAATACAAGTGCTAATAGACGAGTAGGATGGCCGACCTGTATACATCGAGCAAATGGGCAAGATCGACTTGACAGCCATGTACAAAATCACCACCGCCGAACGCATGCTGAATAACCTCGCCGTCGAATACGAGAAGGTCGCCGATCCCCGTCTGCCCGCCTGCTCGCGCAAAACCGGCCATCTCCTTGAAACCTGCTGCTCAATAATGGACATGAAGGGAGTTGGGATCACCAAAGTCCCCTCCGTCTATTCCTACGTGAAGCAAGCCTCCGCCATCTCGCAAAACTACTACCCCGAACGCCTTGGCCGCCTGTACCTGATCAACGCTCCGTGGGGGTTCAGCGGTGTCTTCAACATTATCAAGGGCTGGTTGGATCCTGTTACTGTGGAGAAGATCCACGTTCTGGGCGGCGGGTATCAAAAAGAGCTCTTGGCGCAAGTTCCCCCCGAGAACCTGCCCAAGGTCTTTGGAGGAACCTGTGATTGCCCTGGTGGATGTATGGCCAGCGATGATGGGCCATGGAAGGATCCTCAATGGACAAAGCCAGCAAAGTGGGAAAAGGCCAAGGATGCTCATGTCATTGATAACACGGCCACCAACCCAGCTGTAGTCCAAGCTGCCAACACTGCTCAAGTCCCAGTTGTCCCGGCAGGAGATGCGACCCAGGCTGCTCCTGCGTCACAGTAGAGTGTCTGTCATTTGGAGTTGCAGGTGTACAGTGGGTAGGGGGAGTCGAGCATGGATGAGAGAAGAAAGCAGAGTTTGGTGGTATGCGGACCTCCTCTAGTATCCTCCTCTAGTATACCTTGTTATGGGTTCGTTTTGCAGGCCTCCTGACTGCCCAGAATACAATACAGACCTTTTGTCTTATCACTGTTGCCTTTGCTCCCATGATTTTTTTTTTTACTTGTCATGAACATGACCTCGCTTGTAGCACCGGGGTACGATCATCTTGACCTCGAATTGGCCGCATTGATTATCAGAAGAATATCTGAGTACTTGTATTATCCTCTAAAATGCACCCCGTATCGTAGAAGTCAGGATGAAATTTCGGAAATTTTGATAAGGCCAGCCGAGTTTCATTATATCTGACGAGATTATGCAAGCAATATGAATGTGCGGATATATTTAAGAGTGTAAATGATTATATCCTCAGCAGTCTTCAGTAACTTTAGATAACTTTAGATAACTGTTTATCGTCCCCCCCTCCCCTCCCCTTCCTTAGATCCTTCCGTCCACACGGCAAAATCACGGCCACCAAGCCACTGGCCTATGCTCCACTGCAAAATTTCAAACTTTTGTATATGATTCCCAACACCAACGAGATATCCCATGACAAACTCAACAAGGACAGATGGTAAGTCTCCTCAACATCGTATCTGCGTGCACAATTAACATGTCCTAGGCCGAGCTGGTTATGGCGCCAGGTTAAGGTTCTCCTTAGCAACGATTTCCTGGTCACGAAAGTGGCGTGGGTTCGAGTCCCACTCTGTTCAGTGAGCATCCTTTTTGATGTTTTCTTTTTTGGCGGCTATTTTTTTCTTCCTTTTTTTTTTTTTTTTTTTTTTTTTTTTTTTTTAATCCCCATCTCTCCATCCTTTCCGTTCATTTTCTTTACTTTCGTTACCTCTTAACATCGGGTCTTCCTATAGGAGAAAGTCGTTGACGTAAGTTAAGTATTCAATGCAAAAATTAGATTCGCAATACGAACCCCCCACCCCCTCCCAAAAAAAACTCGGAATATAAGAATTACGACGGTTTTGATATTGCCGTGTTGAACATAGCAGGAATACACCCTGGATTATTATTTAGGCCTCTTTCGCTTTGACAGCCGCTCTTGATATCCAGCCTGCAAATATACCTTTATCGCTTGACGCTGCTCCTGAACATTTCTGTTAAAAAGTTTCGTTGGTTCGCCGGTAGCGAACGCATCTCTCTCTCATCAACGTGCATATCGCACTTGGTCACTTGCAATTGCAAAACAACGGGTATGAATGGCATCTAAATTCCACCGGCTCCATGAAGCTAAGCGCGGATCACTTTTTAATACTTAATGGTACATACAGTATACGGAGGTAAGTACAGCGGTGAAGTTTTTCCTGGCCCGCTTTGGAAACTAGCTTCATCGAGCAACACCTTTCCGGTCCCGCGCTCAATCGCATGCGGCTGTTTGTCAAGGATGCGTATGAAAAGGTCGGCGAGATTTGGATTTCGAAGCGCTTGTTGAGAGAGTATGCCGGAGCGTTGTCGGGCTGTGTAGGAGGCTATTAGGAGATTCATAAAATATTGAAACATTGATCCTTTAATACAGAGTAGATATTGTATCGTCGCCATCGGCGACACGAAGCGGGGGACCGGATGGTACGGCAACTGTTCGATTAAGCTAGTTTCCAAGGTGGGTCGGGAAACTTCACCGCTGTACCTGGGGTAGGAGGAGTTCCTCTGAATGGCTACCGGTACTTTTACTTATATAGTAACAACGTTTGTAAGGAGGTTAGTGCTCCTTTGGCTCCTACTACGTATGTTCCGCTAAGCGAGACATGTCCAGGCTAAGCGAACCAGGTCGATAATGGGGAACCGACAGGTGGTATCGAATAATTATGCTATAGGTAGTGAAAAGATAAGCCCTAGTTCAAATTCCGAGTGGATATTATGTAATTCAAAGATGTTTAACCATCATTGCTAGTACTTGGTACTTATCTAGTGATAATACTAGGTCACAGGAGGAAGCTTCTGATGATATTGTGTGTATGGTTGGTATTCTCTAGAACGACCGGTAAGAAATGGAGCGAGGCTATAATAATACAGTATAGGCACCAGTGCCAAGTCAAAAGATCCGTGCGGTGCCCTGGTGGCACATGCACCCTGCTCTCCTTCCGCTTTGCCTAGCAACAGCCATTTATGACGAGGAACCTAGAACGGCAATCGCGAATTCGCCCCCACCACCAATGTCCTTCATTGTAGCTAATTCCAAGCGCAAGGAACCAAGACGACCATGCCGGGGTGAACTAAATCGTCCTTGAGAGCTTCGGGGTTCAAGGCCTTCAAGTCGTAGGTATTGATGCAGAAATCCTGCCCAACCGCTTTGTAACTATCCTCATTCGTCATCGTGTAGTACCCGTAAAGACTGCCCGTGATCCTGGCGCAATCGCGCTTTCGAGGATAGCAAGGAACTTTGTAAGCTTGTCCTTTTTTCGGGACTCTGTTCTCGTTCAATTGCAGCAGGCGTTGCTCATCAACGCAAAAGTCACCCGCGACTTGCTGTAAGGTGTCGGTGTCTGTAGGTTGGTACTCGCCGGTGCTAGAGTCCTCCTCGGCATGGCAGCTTCGGCGCAAGGCGGTTGCGACGCCGAGGAAGGAGGCGAGCAAGAAAATGTTGTTATTGAAACGCATAGTGGAGTTGGTAATTGAAGGTGATCGTTTTGAGGGATTGAGCTTATAAGAAGACTGTAGAGGACTGTAGAGGACTGTAGATGATTGTGTATGTTAAGAGTTAGGAAGAGGAACAGCCTATCTTATATAGTTGTGAGTGCGAGGTGGCCCGGCAATTCCGTATATAGTACTTTCTATCGCTAATATCAAAAATACGAGCAATATACTTTTGGCAAGGCAAGCCATGAAACAATTCGAAACAAAATAGTTTTTTTATGCTAAAACTACCCGCCCCATTGAATAAATGTCGGACCCAGTTTAGGCCCATAAATCGTAGAGCGGTGGTTTCTTAATGGCTCAAAGCCCTGTTGACTCCACTGTATAGACTAAACACTGGCTCAAAGATACTATACTACGTAAGTTGATTGGTTTAAGCTCTGGTAACATTCCTTGCGAAATTATACTTTCGACATTTATTCATGGGAGATACAGTTTTCGAAAATCATCGTCAAGCATTTGAAACCTAGAGGCTCTTGGTTACAATGAAGTCAAAAAAGTCAAGCAAGTATCTAAACTATAAAAGTCGGTGTTCAGAGTAACGCATCCGTTACTACAATATAAGGCCTGAGACCAAAAGTAGCCGGTTGCCGATAGCTTTCTTTATTACCGCACGGTTATACGTAGTATTCGACGGGTAATACTTAAGCTTGTACCGTGGTATATGAAGTTATCCTTTACCGTATTACGCGTTGAGGGTAGGGTAACCTGGATCGATTAAACCGTCATGAGGCCATAAGGCAGAAACAAGCATACACGTATAACATAGCCTCCTTCGCCACTTCTCCCGCTACCTTTTCCGCTACCTCTCGCCAATCCCCTACTACCGTATCCTCTGGTTTAATAAGACCTTGGCAGGCCGTGCGGGTGGAGCCAGCCAAGTAGAGAAGCGAGAAAAAAGGATTATTCAGCCAGCAAAATCCAACGTCGAGAAGATGGTAAAGGTCAGAATTAAGCGAATTTCAATATTTTCGTTCCTTTTTGTAACTTATTTTATTTTGATAAATATATTTAAATATAAATTGCAATTAAATCTATACTTTCTATTACTTTCGATCAATTTTTATATTCGGTTCCATCATCGTCTCGTTTTCGCTTTTTCTACGAGCTTTACTAAATAATCTTAGCATATCGATCAATTCGGCGTTTTTCTTTGTAAAAAAGCCTCGGCTATTGCGCTCTTTTATTAGATCTATTAGATTTTTTTTCCGCAATTGCTCGTATTTATCGCATTCTACTCATTCGGAATCTATATATTAATCGCGTTTTGGTGGAGTTTCAATGGTGAGCAAAGATATATTAGCATATCAAGATGTAATAGCAATGCAATTCTATTCATCTTGGCTGCTTAAATGCTGTAGATTTTGATACTTGGCATTTCTGAGTCATCAATCCCTGCTAATCGGTCACTTATCGCCGGGGCCCGTCTCTACTACGCACGGCTTGCCAAGGTCTCATTTAAACCAGGGGATACGGTACTTCCTTCGCCGTTTGACTTAAAGCATGTTCAACGAAATAAAACCTATTTAGCCTTTCGATAATACCGAGCACGTGCGCTCGACTTCTTTTCTGTTACCTTTATTTTTTCTTAATTTAATTTAGCTGATTATAAGCTATTTCAGCCTTTTATCGATAACGTGTATTCACTTCGAAATAAACCGCTACTTATATTGAAAAAGCTTTACGTTTATTATTACGTCACGTGTTGATTCGAGCGTGCACGTAAAGCTCTTCAAACTTCCGCTTTTAGCCTTTTTTTTGTTACGGTCCTAGCAAGCAGGCCGTGGTTAAGAGAATAAAGGATTAGTCAGCCGAAGCTAGCGGCCGCTTAACGAGCCTCGTACGTGATACCGGTATTCGAATCAAATCAATCACGAGCGAAGCTTTAACGACTTAGCCGATTTTGCGAGCGCGTTTACCGTTAGTCAATCCTTTACAAAGTAGGTAATTGATGCGGGAATGATAAGGGCTACACCCGATTGAGATTAGATTGATCGGAGGTTCGGCGTCCCAGTGGCTGTCTAATGCATGTGTGCCTGTTTCTGCCTTATAGCCTCATGACGGTTTAATCGATCCCGGGTAACCAGGAGGTTTAAAGTGGAAACTAGACTTTTTTGGCACCCTCAAGGGGTCGATCATCACGTAATAGTACAGTATTTCCCATGCCTCGAATAAAGTAGAGTTGTTTTTCCTAAGTATGCTTCAACCTACTTTTTGAGTGGGCCGCCCAGCCAAATCTACTCGCTGCTCTATATAAGAAAATTTTTGCATGTACTACGTATGTTTCCCTTACCATACCGATACCGTAGCTTCCTTAGTTCGAGGGTTGTATTGTACTATCTACGTACTACGTAGTAGTTGCAACGAGCGCGCCACTTGCATGTATGGTTAAAGCAGCATACGTATCTCACATAGTAGTAAGTCTTCTCGCTATTCGGACACTTAAGCTCCTATCGCTCGTGGATAGCTTGATCAAGTACTGCGTCTTGGAAAGCTTCTAGATTGTGAAATATATCGCCTTGCTGAATTGAAACAGGTTTCTCTTAAGAAGCTTTGAGAAATGGATCTGTATTTTTATCAAAATCGAGTATACCGAAGCCGAGGTCGTTGAATGTAGCGTCTAAAGATTCTAATAAAGTATTCAAAGGAGCGTCGGTAGTAAGGATTTCCGCTATTATAGCTAAACAAATCGCGATAATAATACCCTAAAATTGTAAAGCAGCGAGTGAAATTTGGCTGGGCGGCCCACTCAAAAAGTAGGTTGAAGCACAGGAAAAACAACTCTACTTTATTCGAGTCATGGGAAATAATCGGCCATCCTCGAGGGGTAATGCTTACGTAGGCCTGTAACGTGGCATATCCGTACGGACTTCGATCAAGATGAGGTTCTAGACCATCACGTCGAAATCTACTACGTACCTCGAACATGCTAGTAGTAGAGTTTTTCTATTTTTGTACGGATACCTTGCCCCCAGCCACCTTTGCGTCACTAGGCACTTAGCATTGTACCCCCCGGATACTACGATCCCCCCCCATGAATAAATGTCAAAAGTATAATTTCGCAAGAGATCTTACCAGGGCTTAAACCAATCAACTTATAAGGATTCAGCTTTGAAAAGTATCTTTGAGCCAGTATTTATAGTCTATACAGTGGAGTTGACAGGGCTTTGAGCCATTAAGAAACCACCGCTCTATGATTTATGGGCCTAAACTGGGTCCGACATTTATTCATAGGGGAGAGTACGTAGTTCTCGGTCTGAAAATTTTTATATTGTTAAAGCGCCTGATATCTTGGCTGTTGACATCAAACATCCAAGGACAGATGGCCGAGCTGGTTATGGCGCCAGGTTAAGGTTTCCTTAGCAACAATCTCCTGGTCACGAAAGTGGCGTGGGTTCGAGTCCCACTCTGTTCAGCAGGTAAACTTCTCACTGTTTTTTTCACTCCCGGCTATTTTCTTCTCCTTCGTTTCCTCTGGTTCCCCTCCTCGATTTCTTTCTTCCTTTTCCTTGCTGAGCTGCGCGATAAAAGAAAAACAATGAGAAAAGAGCTCTTTTTCGTTTGGTGGGTGGAGGGAATAAGCGAGCGAGCGACCGTTCTTGGCCGCGCCCTGGCTCCCTTCTCTTTCCTGTCTCCAAAGTATGCGTAGATAGGTAGATAGGTAGATAGGTAGGTAGGTAGATTTTCCAAAGACTCTGTTCACTCAATAATTTTCGCCCCTTCTCTCTCCAGTCTACTTTGAAACAATCAGTCCCATCTTATTCATTTTGTTCGGAGCTGGCTAGGACTATTTATTATATGCGAGGAACCAGAGATAGTATAATCCTTCGGGCTTGAAGTTGAATGTGGTAACTGTCTCTCTGACCTGGTATGGTTATGCAGCTAAGCGACGGCAGAAATCAGGCCCGTTCGATTTTACTATTTACTACAGACACAGTCTACTCGCTCTCCTCCTCACTACCCTCCTCCTCGCTACTCTCCTCCTCAACCTCCGCCTCCTTCAACCACTGCACAAAGACCCCCGTCTTCTCCCTTACCCTCCGCATCTCGCCATCCTCCTTGTCGCCCAGATTCTCGCTCGCCTTCCACCACGCCAGAAACGCCTCCTCTTCCAACACCTCGAGCTGGTACAGCTTCTGAGACACCGCGGCCAGTATCACTGCCCCGTTACTCCGATGCACCAAGTCCTTCTGCAGACACCCGATGAAATCCACTTGATCTTCCTCCAACCGGTCAGTACCAACGGCAACTTCCTTCAGAAAGCTCTCGGCGCCAGGAGAGGAAAAGGCGATGCCTGCTGCTTTCGAGGCTTCGATCTTAGACGTCTCGATCAGCTGAGTGATGCGCTTCGTAAAGGCGACTGCGATTGCGCGCCGCATTTGGTGGTCCGTAGCATCGTTTCCGAGACGGAGTCCCATGAACTCTAATCGCGCGGCACCAAAGTCCCCGCCCTCTTTCAGGGCATCGAGTAGACCAGCCACAGCATCGTGGTGGAAATTCTCGTTCGAGGAGGAGCCGGGCTCGCCGTCCTCGGAGATACTGCCGGCGAAAGAGGAGTGGCGGGACCGGCCTTCGTCGGGGGGAGAGATAGACGGCTCGGAGGTGATGGTAGAGATGGATTCCGAGGAGATGTTGAGGTGCGAGGTGCTGTAGATGAGGTTGCTGTGGAAGATGGTGGCTTCATCTTCATCTTCGTCAGAGTCCTCGAAGAGGTAGCCTGAGCCGCCTTCGCCTACTATGGACAGGTCGGACGGTATTACAGCTGCTGATAATGAATCCGAGTCCGAGTCGTCGTCGCCTTGTCTCCGCTTGGCGCGGGTGATTCGGGAGGCTTCTTTTACTTCCTTGCCGTCTGCTATCCGGACGCCATAGGAGAGGAGAGCACCAGGCTGGATCTTGCAGTTCTTGCCGACGACAGCTTCGCTGGCGATGATGGCTCTGTCCACAACCGAACCATCGCCAACTGCGACATCGTCCCAGATGTAGGCATTCTGAATCGTGACGTTCTTACCAATCTTACACCTCCTCCCAATGATGCTGTTCGAGACCACACTCCCATCTCCAATGCTCGTATCCTTGCCCACCACTGTCCTCTTTCCCACTTTGCACGTCCGCGCAAGAATCACCCCATTCTCTTTGCAAAGCCCACCACGCTCAAACTTGTAGCTTTGGCCAGCCAGGAGGTTGCTATCCGGCACAAGAGGATAAGTCCATCTGCCGAGGATATCCTTACTCACTGCCTCATAAGACTGCAAGTTGAAGACCCTCGCCGCATAATGGTCATCCACTACCTCCGTGTGTATCGTCTTCCCATTCAGTTCATAATCCTTCAACACACCATGCAAGAAATGCCGTCTCGGGACCTCATAATCGAACGACTCCGCCCACAAAGCCAGCACATCCGGCGTGCAGATATCGATCCCGCAATCGATCAAATCGGTCCGGATCTCCAGCTCGGTATGAGCAGATATCAGTTCCGGGTCTAGATTGACGTATCTGTTTGCCTGCAACGGGTTTATCTCCTCGTAGTGTAAACACCTGCTCTTCGTCGGGTCCACCACGAAAACAGGCGTGATGCCTTTACTCTTTGTCCGATGTGTTTCCAGTCCCCCGGCGCGCAAAACCATTGTCATAATCGCATTCTTATCTGCCAGTCTCCGCGCTCTGTGAGCAGCTAACGCAACATCGATTGGTAGATTCGATACCAAATCTCCATGTACGAGCAAAAAGTCTCCAGTGATCAAGTCCCGCGAGTCAAGATCCCGCATAGCGTCTCCGACGGATCGGGCGGTCGTCCTGACAATCTCGAGTTTTGCGAAGGGCGAGGCGGGGCAATCAGGGTGCCATTTCGAGGCTTGGATGTAGCGTTCCACGTCCGCAGTATGCGCGCCGCAGTAGATGTAAATATCTGCCACACCAGACATGGCCAGGAATTCGAGCGTGTATTCGATCAGAGGGGTGTTGGCTAGTGGTAGTAGACACTGGTGTAGATCAGCTACTGCTCCCTTCACACAGGGCTACCTTCTGCATCTGCCAGAAGCTGGGGGGTGGCTCACTCTTGGAGTCTGCAACGTAAAAGGACTAAACCGCGTCTCGAACGAATCTGCAAGAACCTGTCCATTGTCAGTTCTCAAACCCTCTCCTCAAGCTGCACCACGGACACAATAGCACATACAACAGCCTGCAGCGTCTCGTCCCTCTCATCCTCGACCTTCTTGCCCGGCGCAGCTTTCTTTCCGCCCTTCGCAGCTCTGCCCCCGCCCCCACCGGCACCCTTCGCAGACTTTTGCGCCTGCGCCATCCTCACAATCTTCCTTCCTTCCACTTATTTCTTTGGTCAGATATCTGGATTGTATCTTCTGCTCGTTTCGTAACCTCTTGAAGTTAGTCGATGTCGCAATTGTGAAAGTGGTGAGTTTGCAGCGTAGGTATGGGAGGTGTGTAGATATATGTGCGTCGAAAGTTTTGAGTCATGGAGTGATAGTCAGAGTAACCGAGTTCGCAAAAAGCGGCGCTCAGTACTTAAGGCTGACATGACAGGGGGCGTTGCACAGATTCACCTCACTGAGGTCTAGAACCTCAACAGCAAAGCATACCTTATTGCAACGACAAGTCTTGCTTTCTGTGCTACAAAGTCATCAAGAAGCGTCTGACTGCTCGATCTCATTCCACAAGTTTCATCTTGCGCGAGAGGCAGATAGATGGCAGACAGCTTGCTACCTAACTGCCTGAGAGCACAGAACACGGTCACTGGTAACTTCAATGTCAAATCAACAGGCACATATAATGTGATTTACTTTTGTATACGCTGCAAATATTTGGCCGCACGTGCAGACCTATTAACAACTGACCTATTATCGACAGCGGTACTCCTGTGGCGCCGATTTAACCTCAACACCAAGCTGTTTTGTTTACCTGATGGTTTCGATACCTCCAAATATCGCCTCGCCCCCAAGCCTCGAACGCCGTCGAGAACGTGGACGGCAATACCCAGATTGCGCTTTTTATAAAAAACCTGGTCTTGCTCGCTCTTAAAGGCCGAAGTTTTTTTTTCCCCTGGCGTCTCATTGCGGAAACCCAGTCCCAGCCCCATAGATTCTCTGCCTCTTCTCGGGATGATTTTCAGTATCTCCACCGAGATCAGATATACCCCGTCTACGTACGCCGGGTCCGGGTTGCCCGTGTACCTGTTGTACCTGCCCCTGGACCTGCCCCTGGACCTGTCCCAGTGCAGGATTCGGAGGCGGGGGAAATCCAGCTTGCGGACGAGGTTGGGCAGTTGCCATGTTGTACTGCCGGTCATCTCCCATAGGTTGCATAAAGACACCGGGAGCTCCTCCTATCTGCGATTGTCCAGGAAGTTGACTTGGAGAATGCCATGACGTGGCTGTCACGGGCGATTTACCAGGGGACGCATCTTCATTCAAGGACTGTGTCGCCGAAATTTGTTCCATTTTCGGCCCCAGCGGTGTTTGAGCAGAGTTGTTGGGTGTTGCGAAGCCGGGATGTGCCATTTGAGGTCTTCCGGTCGGAGGGAAAGCCGCATCCTTCTTGAAGCTTGGCAGGTGCTTTTCCAAGGCTCTCAACATGCCCTCTTTTGTGAAAGGCTTGGGCAAAACATCATTCATACCTATATACTCATATCAATACCGAATTATCGAAAGGAAGCTGCCAGACTGACCGTAACGGAAGTACATGTCGATATCATCCGCTCGAATGTTGGACGTCATGGCTATGACGGGGATTTGCGGTCTCATTTCTCTTATACAGACTGTCGCAGACACACCGTCCAAGTTAGGCATGATAATATCCATAAGGATAAGGTCAACTTGGTTATCAGAATGATTAAGCTTGTTCACGGCTTCCATTCCATCACACTAAAGGATGTCAGCGAAAACTATATATGATGGATGGCTTTACAACCCACGGCTGTCTCAACACCGCACCCGAAAGCTTCCAAAAATCTTGAACCTATATCAGCGCAAACTCTATCGTCTTCAACCAGCATAATGCGAGGCTTCTGCACTCCCCACACACAATCCTGGGGGTTCGTCTTTCTTCTACCACTAGCTTGCCCCCCCCCGGATAAAATGTTCGACATCCCCTCGGGCAACATCTCCGGCATGGGATTGGTGTTCATCATTCCATTCGCAGGTAAGGAGTAAGGTATATTGTTGATGTGCTCGCTGTTGATAGGATCAATGCCATTTGTGTGACCTACAGGGTATACCATGTTATCTAGATCGTTGGCTACAGGATACCCCATATTCGCACTCGTGTTCTCCGTATGAGGTGCCATTGAAGCCCGGGGATGATCATTCGGTGGCGTCGAGTAGTCGTGTATGAGATGGAATTCATGGCTCATCTGCTCGAGGTGCTTTTCGGGCAGGCTCTCAGCCGAAAATTTTTCAAGTAGTTCCGAAGCCTGTTGCAAAGGCGATGCGGGATGGTCATCCATAACCCCGTCATTTGGTAATCCGTCGAATGGGCCTGCTCCGATGCGACTACTCCGCCGATGAGTCGCATTAACACTACGCAAAAAACCCAGCACCAGATGCATAACACCTTCATGGTTCTTGATGAACTTCTGTAGGTGAACGACTTGCTGCAGCAATGTAACATGGCCTTGGGCGAGATCTTGGTACCTCTCCGAAAGTTGTTCGAGTTGTTGTTGAGTTGCCATCAATTGGCTGTTGACGAGGTCCATCTGTTGAGAAGGGAATCCCTGATCTTCCATGTTCTGGGTTGTCTTACGCGGTGCTGGCGCCTTTCGCTTAATGCTGTCCAAAGAATCCTTCTTGTTCGCCTGAAAGTCAGGATGCTTAAACTCCCATGCCTGACGGGTGATTGATTAGTCGTAGGAGGAAGACCCGGCGGCAGGCGACTCACATTTTGCCCGTAGGGGGACTGAGTGCTGTCATCATTGTTACACCGGACCTTGTGGAAGTCATACTTGTTCAGCTGTCGCACAAAGGAAGCAAAGTTGCTATGCTTAAAATGCATAGGCAGAATTTGCTTCGTAAATCTCTCGTTCTGCAAGATATCAGCGGCGTAGGATAGACACAGACAGCTGAGAGCATACTTCGAGCACCACAAAGCTCTCGCCACCTTCTCCCCACCGTACAATCTTGGCGTAAGAAGGGTCTTCGAGCATGCTATATTGCAGCGTATTAGCCACCTGGCGCAACGACACCTCCCGCAATGGTAGATTTGTACGGGAATTTTGTATACTGACTTATACAACTTGCGAACCTGGCCCAGGATCAGTCAACAGGGTCAGGTCTAGGCCGTTCGAAAGGTAATGAATGTACTTACAAAGTCGCTGGAGCTGTTGGCCGCAGGGCCCTGATCACCGCCTTTGTCCATGGTGTAGATTTCTGACGGGAGCGGTAATTTGAATGTCCTGGTGTTGCTTAGCCGTGGCCGAGGTCTCGAACGTTCTCCACGTCAAGGGGTTGGAGGGGTTGTTGTAAGTGTGTAGCGCAGAAACGCGGTCGGATAATGGCGACGTTGGGAAGCGGGTGCGGCGGTTGAGGGGGGGGGGGGGGGGGGGGGGAGCGATCGGTCGGTGATGCTCCTACTTAATCTTGCGTTGAAGCCCTCGACATGGCGTTGGGGGGTGGGTGGCGTGGGCAGGGCGATGTTGAACGAGGTCGAGGTCGAGGTCGAGGTCGAGGTCGAGATCGGCGGGGGTGCGGCGGCAGGCGTGCGATGCAGATATATTCTTTGTTCTTTATCGCTAATTGATTGAGTTGGATTGGGTTGAGGTGAGGTGAGGTGCAATGGGTTGAGTTGAGTTGATCTGAGTTGAGTTGAGTTGCGTACGGAACAGTGTGGCGAGGGAGGGGGTCGTGGTGGTGGTGGTGGTCGTGGTCGTCGTCGCGGTCGTGGTCGTGGTCGTCGTCGCGGACTTTGAAATGGTGTGGGAACCTTGACGATGATCGTTGGCTTCTGGACGGATACAACATGTTTATCCACTTGCCTTGCGATGATGTTAACAGGCCCGCACTGAGCAAGGGTCAGTTAGAGAAGCGACAGATTAATAAACAGACCCCCCCTCCCCACCTCCCTCGATGAGACGGGTGATTGGCATTTCGGGCTGGACGAGGGTCCCATCAAGGAAAAAGAGCCGTGGCTGTATTGCACCCTGAAAATGATTCAAATACCGTATAGACTGGTTTAAATGAGTCCTTGGCAAGCCGTGCGCGGTGGAGACGGTCATCGGCGATAAGTGGCCGATTGGCAGGAATTGATGACTCAGAAATGCCAAGTATCAAAATCTATAGCGTTTGAGCAGCCAAAATGAAAAGAATTGCATTGCTACTACATATCAACATGCTAATATATCTTTGCTTACCTTCGGAACCCTCGGAAAAAGCTCTATTCATAAGAGAAGTTGAGTTAATAATTAGCTTATTCTTAAAGAAACACGAACCAAAAAAAATCTATAACTATAAATTAATTTTAAGTAAAGGTCGGATTAAATATATACGTATATTCAAACAGAATCGAGCTTAACGAATACTTAAAGCCTTTCTAACGAAAATGAAAACGCTAGTTCAGCTTTAAAACAAGGCTTAAAGGTATAAAATCTCAATCCAACTCGAACAAAGAAGATAGTTGTAGTAAAGTGCTTTTTTTAAAATATAAGTTTAAATTTCTCAATTTAAAAAAAGATCTGATAGTATAGAAAATTGAAAATATTTAAATTCGCTTGATTCTTGACCTATACAAGTATCTCGACGTTGGACTTTGCTGGCTGAGTAATCCTTTTTTCTCGCTTCTCTACTTGGCTGGCTCCACCGCGCACGGCTTGCCAAGGACTCATTTAAACCAGTCTATACGGTATTGGCTCAAGCGAGAAATCCGAGCGTCCGTAAACATGAAATTATACGGAGCAACTACCGTACCTAGGCAGGTACTTATCCCTTTTGACTTTCTACCTCCACCAAATGCCCCTTACCAATATTTGGGATATCTTGGTGTCGCTAAGGAGAAGCAAAGGAGAGAGAGAAGAGGTAGGTACTTCTGTTGTACCGTAGGTACTTATGTTGTACCTGATCATAATCATCACAGCACACGAGCAACTTCGCTCAGTCGAAACTCGAAAGCCCTTATCCGTACGGAATAACTAAAGTTTCAGGGGACCCGACTAGGACCCGGACCAGGACTCGGCCCTTACTTGACAGTCTTGCGAATTTTGAATGCGCTAATTAGCTCGAAAATGCCCCTATTTCCGAGGGAAAAGGCGAATCTCCGTAATAGGTAGGAGATCCATACTGTATAGGTACTCGCTCGTATCAGGCACCAACCATCCGCTAATCTGTCCATTCTACTGGTATGGAGTCCGCTGTATCGCAAGAAGTGAAGAACAGTGCTCATGGGAAACAACACCAGTGACAAGAAATGCAGCCCAGGTGCATTTTAAAGAAACGACTGGGAAAATGATGTCGCTGCAAAATATGGATAACAAGTCAGTTCGCTAGCATCGCCCCTGCGGTGATCTCTGTCATCCAAGATTTGACCAAGATAGGTACCTAGGTAGATGTCCGTACGGAAATGTCATGGACTTCGACTTCGACTGTTGTAATAACCGTGCGCCAGTAAGGCAAGCTGTCGACTACCGGTACTCTCATTGGCATTGAATGTCTCTGCCCTGCCAAAGAATAAAGAGGCACGGGAAAGAAACGTGAACTAGGTGCTCAAGACAAAGATTCTCCGGGATCTGGAGCACTGGACTGCATGCACCAACTGTTCCTGGAAATACTTAAGTATTCTGATGCCAACTGTGATATATATTAGCAGCCAGACAAAACTTTATCAATCGACCTGAGGCTCCTGATGACCTCCACATCAGATACAGGACAGTTCAGAATTGGTTGCAGCAATCAGATTTTCCCCGTGCGCAACTCCGGTGCGATCACTGAATCAGAGACTGAGAGGATTCCTTCCCGTTGCTTGCTCACGGCGGGTTTGTTCTGACAAGGCACTGGCAATGGATGTGCCCAAGTGCTCGCTGACTTGACAGACGCGGATACATGGCGCCTCGCAACCGGTGAAACCATATTGAAAAAGTCGTGATGTGATGTGTTTGATATCTGTCGCCAGGCCAGGGGAATCCATTCTTAGGTACTCACGCTACGAGTAGCGCACCTACGACCACTTGAAGCGAGGCTGAGAACTTCGTGATCGCAACAATTTCAACCGACGATCCGATCGAACGGAAATATCCCTTTCCAACCTTCAACTCAACTCACGCACTACCTCACTACCAGACCGCCAGGAGAACTGCGAGAAAAACTGCAGACTCCTTGGCCCGTCCTCCCAAAAGTGTTTGGATTCCTCCGCACGTCGCGTCTTGTAAGCGCAGCCTCGTTCCACAAGATGGCGCGCAACGTTTATGGCTATGGCAATGGCCCTCAGGGTCCATACACCTTGACTGCGCTCAACAGATGGTCTGTTGCAGATAAAGCTCAACTGCCAGGTAGGATGGTGCTATCGGCCTCTGCAAGCACGTATTAATCTTCACGCAGCGATGGAGAAGATCAAGGCCTTGCACGTCTATGATTTTGATAATACCCGTTAGTGCCCACCCACCTGTACCTTGGATGGCCGTGTGCTTATCTCTTTTCTACAAGTATTCAATAGCCCTCTCCCAAATCCGAGACTATGGAATGGACCCTCGATCGGCTTTCTACAGTCCCAGGATACATTTAATGCGGGTGGTTGGTGGCACGACTCGAGAATTCTAGCCGCGACCGGTGAAGGTGTTGAGAAGGAAGAGCCGCGTGCCTGGGAGGGATGGTGGAACGAGAAGATCGTCGAGTTGATCCAGCTCAGCATGCAACAAAAAGACGCCGTGACGGTTCTGCTCACTGGGCGCTCCGAAAAGGGATTCACCGAGTTGCTTAAAAAGATGATCGCAAGCAAAGGTCTTGACTTTGACATCATCGCACTGAAGCCAGCTGCGGGACCCAACAACCAACAGTTCTCAAGTACCATGAAATTCAAGCAAGTTTTTCTAGAGACTTTGATGGAATCTTACAAAGGTGCGGAAGAAATCAGAGTCTACGAAGACAGAGTCAAACATACCAAGGGTTTCAGAGAATTCTTCACGGACTACAACAAGCGGCAGAATGGTGCGAATGGAAGTATTCCAACTCGAGGCCCAATCGTCGCTGAAGTTGTTCAGGTAGCTGAGAGCGCTACCCATCTTGATCCTGTCCAAGAAGCTGCAGAGGTCCAACGCTTGATCAACGATCACAATGCGTCCATTGGCAGTGGAGACCAGCGTTCTCGTTTTGCTATCAAGAAAACAGTCTACTATACCGGCTATTTGATCAGCAACACTGACACACAAAAGCTACTTACTCTAGCTCAGCTCCCCTCTAAAATGCCCGACACCGAGATGAAATTCCTCGCCAATAATATCCTCATCACGCCCCGCCCCGCCCCTCAGAGTATCCTCGACAAAGTCGGCGGTATAGGCAGCAAGATGAGTTGGGTAGTAACCGGAACCGCCGTCTTCGAAAGTAAGATATGGGCTGCATCCGTCCGCCCCGTCTCATCCAATATAAGCTACTACACCGAAAATCCCGTCCCCATGGTCGTGCTTGCGCTCCGCAAAGGCGCTCGCCCTGTCGACGCAGGTAAGATCCAGAACTGGCAGCCTGTGCCTCAAGACAAGCAGTACGTGTTTGAGAGCACGGTGGGCGAGAAGGTCTTGCTTCGCATCGAGGCGGAGGACCAGAGCGAGACTTCGTATGAGAGCCTTTTCCCCAGCAAGACTCATAAGCGCAAGCATGCGCCGGACCCTGACGACGCTAGCAGGCGAGATGGTGGTCCGTATGGCCATCCTACAGGTGGTGGCAGAGGTGGCTATCAGCACGAAAACCACCGTGGAGGTGGGGCAGGTCGAGGTGGTCGGGGCTCTCATCGTGGTCAGCGTGGAAATCGTGGTGGTGCAGGTAAGGGGAATGGTGGTCGAGGTAAGGGCCGTGGAGGGTACAAGAATTACCAATCTCTTGACGATGTCGGAGAGAAGGGTAACAACACGCCCACCTACAACGCCGCCGTGTCGTACGAGGAGTTCCCGCCCTTGCAAAAGCAATATCAGACTCCTCAGCAGCTCGTCCAGCAGCAATTCCAGCAGTACCAACAATACCAGCAACAGATGCAGGCCAGGAACGGAAACGGTAACAAGGGCGGCAATGGTAATGGTAATGGGGATCTGCAGTACTCGTAAATCTCGACCGGAATCTTCATTGATCATTGTATTTGAGCGATTTGTACATTACTGCATCGGCTGAGACTGATATTTTTGGTATTGCATAGCTGGGTGGGGTCAGGAGTAAAGAACGTATGTATATGGCTTAGATATGGCTTATGCCTCCTGCCTTGTAGGTAGATCTCTTCCCTACCTCCACGGCAGGCATATGCCAGAAGCTCATTGAATAATACTTGTATTGCAAAATCTGTTATTCTTTCCGGAATCACACGGAATACGGCGAGGTAACTGATAGGGAAACACTTTCTGCTTTCCCAAGCTGCACGATTGGACTAATAAATATGTTGGTTGAGTAAGTAAAAGGAGCTGCTCCGTACATTCTCTTTCGACATCTTGGTTCTGTGATTTGAGGAGAACCTTGCATGGTTTTGGGGAGGGGAGGGTGTGTGGGATTAGGAGGGGGGTTTTTTTTTCTCCTTTTCTCTTTTCTTTGAGAACGTAGAGATATGCTTCATGTCCGACGTAGTCGCTCTGTTGTCCCAGGGCGCTGCGAGATGAGAATTCGAGCGGTGTGGTGTGAAGGTTTGGAACGGTAGCCGGTGTGAGTGTGCTTCACACTATCACTACTTCGCAGAGCGACGCAGAGCGACGCAGAGCGAAGGACATTGAGAGAGAGCGAAACAAGCAAGCAAGCAAGCAAGCAAGTGACTTGCCAACCGAATACAAAACACAAAGCACAAAATAGAGAGCATTATCTAGCTTCTTCGATATCCATATTCGTGACTTTTTCTAATGTTGGACATACAGGCCGGCCCGAAACTGCAGCTCTCTAAATTTCTAAGTCCAAGCTGATTTTTTTTCTTTATTCTCGTCTATGCCTCTCTATTCTATTATATTCTGGAGATCTATGCTCCAATCGAATAAATTAAATTCCTACATCTCTCCCCTCTTTCTTGCTTGAATTCAGCTCATCCTTCCTCTGCGGCTCCAGCTCCCGCACGATCCACTCATACACAGCCCACTGTGCAGCGTTCACCACGAACGCCCTCGTGCTGCACACGCCCAGCCCTCTGAAGAATACCCCTACGCCCTCGCTGCGGTACGCATTTCTTGCTATGGCTACAGCTCCCAGTCTCTGCGATCCGGTTGCTTCGCCTGCTAGTAAGGGGGCAGCTTCTCCCGGGCTGCTGACGCGTATTACGACGGCTTGTTGAGTTTGAACGCGGGTTTTGATGACGTCCAGTGGGAAGATGCTCGCCCACGTTACCACGCCGGCGATTCCTCCGCACAGCAGGACCTTCGCGGCTTCTTCCAACCGGGTACCGGCTTCTCCGCGCTCCTTCATCTTCTGGACCATGAATCTGGTCGTGAGCTCGTAGCTCCAGAAGTAGAAGCCATAGCCGACGCTATCTCTCAGAGCGGTCACCACGCCCCCGAAATACAAGCCTCGGACCCCTTCTGTGCGCAGAATTTCTTTGGTAATGCCCCAACTTGAGGCAGCGGCTGAGGTGGTGGATATCTGAGCGCGGCATTTGACGATTTCGGTGGGGGTGGAGATGACCCACGTTGCGAGGCCGCCGATGGCACCTGCTATCCAAGTTGTCCAGAGGTTTGAGGGACTAGATGGTGACTGGGAGTTGAGGAGGGTGCTGGTGCGGTTGTATGTTACGAAGAGCAGGGCGTTGAGAGCGCCGTAGCCGATTATTGGAGCTGTTGCTCCCCGGATGAGGGAGGAGGCGGACTGAAATTGCGTCCTGTAGGATGATGGGGGTAGTGGTACTCCGGTTGAGAGAGAAGGTGTCGAGAGAGCTGGTGAGGCCTGGAGACGGACTTTGATGAGGTCGAGAGGGTTTCCAATGAGAATCCCGGCTGCGCCACTGATGTAGCCGGCCCAAAAATCGGCTGACATGGCGTAGAATATATACAAGAGAGAGCGCCAAAGACTGGGTTGAGATTATTGCATAACCATGATATACAACATCGAAATATCAACTCAAAGCCGAGAAGTTGAAGGATCCCCCGCTTACTGCAGAGCCTCCTCTGACTTCTTTACCCAGTGTTTTCTTTGAGCTGAAACCGGCAAGACTGGGCCCGAAGAATCCCGAATCGACCTCTTCGCCAACGTGATCTGAGTGAGAAGTCCCAGGAAAATGGCTGCCCACCCCAGGCCAGCTCTGAGCGGCCGGGGAACAGAAGCAAGTCTTGGGAATGTAGAGCTTAACGGCTCATAGGTTGGTGTCGTCCGACGTATATACTGGTGATGGGCGACTTGCAGTGCAAAAGTTCCCATAAGAATAGGACTTTGGTATTTCGCACAGAGCTTGTCCATGGCTGTGGGCGGAGGCGGCGGGGCCATTTGATCGAACCCTACTAGCGAGGAGCGGCGGATAGCTAAATGATAAATGGACCTGGGGTAGGTGAGGCGAAAAAAGAGGCAGAAAAGAAATCGAAGAAACAGTTCTATAATCGGAGGATGTAGCGTGTAGGAAACATGAGGAATGTCAAAATTTCATGAAACTTCCAAGGGATGAACCTGTGTACCATTCACATCTATTTCAATGACAGTGCACGACGTCGTCCCGGTTATCTCCTACCTGCCAAGGACTCGTTTCGTGCCTTGCCTATGCAGCCACGTGATGCGGTGACCTCGAGACGCGCTTGACGCGTTTTGTTTTCATCCATCCCCGCCACTCAATCCTAACGCCCCTATATCTACCATCCACGACAATCAGACCGCCACTGGAGCATGATCCTGTTTGAACACCGATTAAATTGAGCCAGCGCTGAACCGTCAAGATGATCATCACTCCGCCTGATGAGCTAACAACAAGTACGCCTGCGCCGACGATGTTCATCACTCCGCCTGACGAAGTAGCAGCAAGTACGCCTGCGCCGACGAAGAAACGCCTTGGGATTCACAGAGGAACACCCCAGACCGTTGATAAACTGAAGAAGCCATTCGGGCTTACTCTGAATGAAGATAAGGAGAACACTTATCCCACGCCTCCTGCAAAAGCATCGGCTCCTCAAGGCTCTCAGCGTCTTTACACCCCTCAATCCGTGGATAAGCTCGTGAAACCCTTCAGATGCCCAGGATCCGCGACTATCACACGCGCATCCGTGAAGCCGGCGCGAAAGCGAAGAAAGGTTGACTATGGAGGTGCGGATGGAGAACAGGAGGATGGAGATAAACCCTGGACGAACGAGGATCGATTGGCCCTTGCGAACAGAGAATCGAACAAGTTCCCGGTATTCCAGGTCAAGGACAAGGACACGATGTTCAGAAAGGCATTCGCCGTTCCGCTGGCAAATAAGAGCCTCCCATCCTACAATCCGAATCGACCTCCTCCCACTCTCGGTCTCAGGCAGGGAGCAGTCTTCATTGCAAAGCCGCTACATGATCCCAGTGGCGAGTTCGCAATTGTCCTCTACGATCCGACCATCGATGAGAAGCCTAGGACCATTGAGGAGGCTAGGAAGGCTGAAAGTGGTGAACCACCAAAGATAAAGGAGCCTCTCGTACACAAGTCACTGGCGGAGATTCTGGGAATCAAAAAGGTTGTCGAGAGCGAAAGGCCGAAGGTTCCTGTTGTCATTGACCCTCGACTATCGAAGGTTCTACGGCCCCATCAGATCGAAGGTGTGAAATTCATGTACCGGTGTGTTACTGGAATGATCGAGGACAACGCAAATGGTTGCATTATGGCCGATGAAATGGGTCTCGGCAAGACTTTGCAATGCATTGCCCTGATGTGGACGCTGTTGAAGCAGTCTCCTGAAGCTGGAAAGCCCACAATTCAGAAGGCTATTATTGCATGCCCTTCTAGCCTGGTGAAGAATTGGGCGAACGAACTTGTCAAATGGCTTGGACCAGATGCTATCCAGCCATTCGCTATCGATGGCAAGGCTTCCAAAGAGGAACTGCAACAACAACTACGACAGTGGGCTATCGCCAGCGGCCGATCGGTTACCAGACCAGTTATCATCGTTTCCTACGAGACTCTGCGGCTTAATGTGGAGGAGTTGAAGAACACGAAGATTGGACTCATGCTCTGCGATGAAGGCCATCGGTTAAAGAACGGCGACAGTCAGACCTTTACGGCACTCAACGGCCTCAATGTATCGAGAAGAGTAATCTTGTCCGGAACACCAATTCAGAACGATCTTACAGAGTACTTTTCACTCATCAGCTTCGCCAATCCTGGCCTCCTCGGCACGCGGATGGAATTCCGCAAGAAGTACGAGTTGCCGATTCTCAAAGGACGAGATGCTGCGGGAAGCGACAAGGATCGTCAGAAGGGTGACGATACTGTGCGCGAGCTGCTAGGCATAGTCAATAAGTTCATCATCAGACGGACCAACGATATTCTATCCAAATATCTACCAGTCAAATACGAGCATGTGGTATTTTGCAACCTGGCTCCTTTCCAGCTCGACCTATACAACCATTTCATCAGTAGTCCCGACATCAAGGCTTTGCTTCGAGGCAAGGGAAGTCAGCCTCTCAAGGCTATTGGATTACTAAAGAAGCTTTGCAATCATCCGGACTTGCTCAACCTTCCGGAAGACCTACCTGGATGTGATAAGTATTTACCCGATGACTACGTTCCGAAGGAATCCCGAGGAAGAGACCGAGATATCAGACCATGGTACTCAGGAAAGATGCAAGTCTTGGATCGAATGCTTGCACGGATCCGCCAGGACACGAACGACAAGATTGTCCTGATTAGCAATTACACACAAACCCTTGACATGTTTGACAAGCTTTGTCGTGATCGAGGTTATGGTAGTCTTCGCCTTGACGGTACGATGAATGTAACCAAGCGACAAAAGCTTGTAGACAGGTTCAATAACCCTGAGGGAAGCGAATTCGTCTTCCTCCTTAGTAGTAAAGCCGGAGGATGTGGTCTCAATCTTATCGGGGCGAACAGACTCGTTCTCTTCGATCCAGACTGGAATCCTGCCGCTGATCAACAAGCTCTTGCACGAGTTTGGCGTGATGGTCAGAAGAAAGACTGTTTCGTGTACCGCTTTATCGCGACAGGAACGATTGAGGAGAAGATATTCCAACGGCAATCGCACAAGCAATCATTGTCTTCATGTGTCGTTGATTCCGCCGAGGATGTGGAACGTCACTTCACTCTTGACAGCTTGCGTGAGCTGTTCCAGTACCACGGCAAGACCACCAGTGATACGCACGACACGTTCAAGTGCAAACGTTGCAAGCCCGATGGAAAGCAGTACATCAAGGCTCCGGCAATGATGTACGGTGATACGAGTACATGGAATCACTTTGTCAATGAGGGACTGAAAACGATCCAGGATTTGCTGCTGAGACAGGAGTGTGGGGACGAAGCTGTGTCTGCTGTATTCCAGTATATATCCCATTAATGCATCTTATTGCTGTTATATATTAGCAGGCTGATATAATCTTTTGGGCGTTTGGGCGTTTGGGCGAATGAAGATGGGCAAGATGGGCACGTCGGCGACGGCGTAACTGTATCCATTTGATTGGCAACTGCAAGCGGGTTATGGTACTGGGTGAGCGAATACAGCCGTGCTTGAAAAAATGGGTAGCATTTACAGTACCAACAAAGATACGATTGTTTTCATTTCCCTTCCTCTGTAAGAAACGAGTGACATATCGCTTGTAACGCCCCATGAGATCTAGTCGATTGGGTGGTACAGATTGGGAAGGCGCGTCCCTGCGCTGTACAGGAATGCAAAAGTGACAGGTTCCCCACATATCGAGTACCGCCGAAATGTGATTCTGTCTAGCGACCTCGATGGCGCCCTGTCTTTAAGGGGGGTGGAATGGCAAGGAAGGTAGGAAGGTGGGAAGGTAGGTAGGAAAGGTAGGAAGGAAGGTAAGTACCGTAGGTAGGTGAATAAATGGTCGAATCCGGCGACCTCGCTTCCATGACTGGGCGGATCGGGGCTGGCTGCAGATCGGCAAGTCAACAAGGGGCAATAAGCGAAAGATATATATATATTAACTGGTCTTCACACAGGCGCGTCTCGGAACTTTAGATACAAAGATGAAGGATACTGCTTTGTAGCCGAATATTGGTGGCTAGGCGGGCGGGCGAGCGGACGGCGCTTACGGGGTATACGACAAGGCTGGGCAGACGGAGAGCTCGTCGTTGGAGCGAGGAAGGTTGCTGAGCCAACTCTTTTTTTTTATCGTCTTGTTCGTAGGGCTGCGGATTTGGAAGGTGGCGGTTTGTATAAATAGGTGTGAGATAGGAAAGGGGAGAGGAAAGGGGAGAGGAAAAGAAAGGGGAAGGGGTATCTTGATTGTCTTCATATATACAACCCACTACTCACTGCTCAGATCTCGGGATATGATTCATCAATGGAAATTTCTTTCGACAGAATCATGTCAGTTGACGATACGTTTCATCTTAGACCCAGTCACAGATTCGTCCGAGAAACGCCGCATTCATCTTGTTTTGGCGGCGGCAATATGGCAATAGTGGAATCTCAGAGATTGATTTGAAGAGACGACTGCATAACATCCTGTGTTGGTGGAGTATATAGCCACTCGATCTCCTCGAATCAGCCCTTAAAAACAGGTTTGGGGGTTTCGCTAGCGATGAATCTTCATTCGATCTTCATACCAATTGAACGGTTCTATAACCGCTGGAATACCAGTAAATGGTTTCGAGGGAAGAAGATTCAAATTTCCCCGTTTGGCAAAAATCGAAAAGTTCGTGGGGAGGTGGACTGTCTCATCTGAGAGTGTGCGATGTGGCAGTACCCCTTCTTTGGAGAGCACGAATAGTAGGCGGGCTTTCGGAGATATTTGGAAGACATACTCACGGAGGCTAGCTTGAGGTTTAATAGCTGTAGCTTTCGCCCAATCACAACCAAAATGCCCTGCGCTCCCAGCGGTGAAAATGTTTCTCCACTGCGAACAGGTGCGCGTAAGGTTTCTCAAGCCGAGGCCGAAGTGGATAAGGAATATGCTTCTACAAAAGAATTACAAATTTTTAGTAGACTTACGGAAGAAATGCATGATATATGCGGCAAATCATAAACCATCATGTTGGGTATTTCTCTCAGCTCGTTCATTGTCCCCCGTGTGCCGCTGTTGCCTGTGATTCCCATACACTCCACCATACTCCCATATTCGAGGCGACTACCAAGTCCAGCATTTTGAGCCCTTCATCGTGGATGATAAGCTTGCCAAGTTTCACGCGCTTTCCACGGATGCCACCCCCTGCTTTCTCCTGGCCGATACTGAGATCAAGACGGCCATAGTCCTCGTCTTCTTCGCTGGCCGGCTTAGCGGTGTAGGGGAACGGGTGTCTCCTCCGTGGGATTGGAGGCGCCGTATCATCTTCTGTTGAGTAGCTTGAGCTTGCTGGCGAATGCGGTCTAGGCGGAAGCTGTGGCGGCTCTTCGTCTCCACTAGGGTAGAGAGATGCATGGTAACTTGAAAGTGGACGGGATGGAAGAGATGATTGAGGTATCTTGTGACTAGATAGTTTATCCCGAATATGATTGAGCTTGGGAATAATGAACCGACCAGCATCTACCCCTTTTTTCATGGGAGACAACCCTTGGAAGATAGCTGAGGAGGGTAAGTTGAATCGCAATTCACTTACAGTCGTCGAAGACTGTAAAGAGGAAGATGTATCGGACGCGTTGAATGCTGATACAGGTCCCGGAAGGCTGTGTTTACACCGCAGGGACCGGCCCCCTGGCCCTGTTGAGAATTTGCATCGACCTCCCCAGGGACTGAGAAATACATAGCCCTTAGACTGCGATTCCTCGATATCCGCAGGGATGTGCGGTGCTCTTCCAGGAGAGCTCCCACTTGCGCTTCTACCACGTGCAGTAATTGTGTGATTGTCCGAGATATCAGAAAGTGCTCTTTTGTGCTGCATAGAAGAGCGGTTCCAGAAGCTGGACCCTTCCATGCGAACCTGTCGATCAAAGCCAGAGTTCGATTCTGGGTGCACGTGTGACTTCCCTTTATTGGGCATGGACACAGTCGCTCTGGGACCTGCTACATTATCTCCCGAGTCACTACCAGTGGTCTGTGAACGGCGGAAATAGCCGTACCCAGGGGTTGTGAGGTGAACTGACAGGTCGAAATAAGGTTTCTTGACCCGCGCTAAAGGTTTGACTCGCCGAATCTGTGCTTCGTCGGGCGAGGGTGTGCCAGTTACGCTTCCTATGTTCCATTGCGCTCCTGATGTAGGGTCTCGACGGATAAGAGTGATGGAGAAAGCATCAGAAGAAATATCGGGAGCCTCTAAGTTTCCATCATTCAAATCGCTAGACGTAGCAGTATCAGTGCTTGTCCTTGGAGGATGGCCTCTGTCCTGGGACAGAGATGAAGAGCTCAGGGGCCTGTTTTCGGCTCCTGGCAAGTGTTTCCTCCCAATTGAGTACTCTGATTGGCTAGGTCTCGGCTCCAAGGGCCCTCTATTCACTGCATCGATTTGATGCACTTGTGATGGCTTTAGTGTTGAACTTTCAGATCGAACAGGCTTCCGTCTCAGTTGTGACGAGACTGTCAACTGACGACTGAGATCAAGCGAAGATCTCGCAGACTCTGGAAGCGGTTTCCGCACGAGATCAAATGACGATCTAGCAGAGTCCGGAAGAGGTTTGCGTGGGAATTGCTTATTCGCAACAGGGGACAATGGCTCTTCAGCTGTGATGCCTGGGTCCTCTTCAAGAAGACGGGCATCGTCTGGTGTATCAAGATGCAGATAATACAGAGAAGAAGCAACATCTTCAGCTGTCACGTTTTTTAGCCGTGGCTTAAGAGTCGTGAGGATAATATCTTGCATATGGTCAGTAGGTACTTCCAAAGTGTAAGTTTGACCTACCTCTACTCCCGGGCACACGAGCGATGTACAACGTTAAGGGTGGCCTCTTCGCTTCAGTTGGGTTCCGTGGGTATTTCGGGGGATTTCCAGCTATTTGTGTGATGTCGGACAGCGAGTTTGCCTCGATGCTGGGAATCATTTTTCTCTATGTACCGGCAGGAATGAGGTCTCAAAAGGCAGTGTGAGTAGCTCTTTGTAGGTAGTGATGGTGAAGAAGAAGAAGGGGAAGAAGAAGAAGAGGAGGAGGGGGAGGAGGAGGAGGAGGAGGAGGAGGAAGAAGAAGAATAAGATGATTAGAACACTTCGCGACTCTGAAGCCGATGCGGTACCCTGTGTATTGCTTGTTTGGTGCGGCAAGGTGAGCGAGGCGTGGAGAAGTGGTTTACATATTTTGAAGACAGCTGCTGATGGCAGGAGGAATAGGGTTTGACGTGGCACGGTACTCCCGCCGCGCCTCTCCGTGCGACGTACTGAATAACTCTGTTGCTATTTTATTGTCACCAGGTTAACCAGAGACATAATATCCAGGTTGTCCAGAGATATTATATACGCGAGTTTGCATACGAAAATTATGAGGCTGAGCTCGAGCCGAGCCTTGGGGGCTGGAGACGTCGTCCGCTTGCTAGCCTAGACCGAGTATGATAAGCGAGGGCACTAAGAAAAAAAAGCTCACACCCGTTCGTTTACTCGCACCAACGCCCGCCACCAAACTTCTTTCTCCACACCAAACACGACATTCAACACACAACACACGACACTCGACGCGACACCGTCAGGAGGTATATTTCTTATTTATTCCTGCAATCGCAAAGGCTGAATTCACGCTACGTCCAAGCGTCATCTCCGAACCCCACAGCTCTCTCCGGTCTGCGAAACACCATGGCAGAGTCTTCTATCGAGGTAACGTCTTCCCCGTCTTCAAACTCTAAATTTTTTTTGACCGAATGTTCAGGATCGACTGCGTGCCTCCGCAGAGTCTTTCGATGGATTACTAGCATTAATTCCAGCAAAATTCTACTACGGGGAAGGAGATACAAGCGTATGTCAATTCCCACACCGCAACTACGAACGCACGTTGATATTATCCGCCAGGACCAATGGAAGAAAAAAAAGCAAACCAAGGAGCAAGCGGCTGCCGCAAGAAGAGCGAAGCTAGACCCCGACTCCGCCAAAACCGCCAAAGACGTGATGGATGAACGTGCGCGAAAGAGAAAATTGGAGGAGCTGGAAGAGCTTCATGGTTCCGATGTGGAAGGAGTGGAGAAGGAGCTACCCAAGGAAGGCTTGAAGCTTGCACAGGACAAGAAGGCCAAGAAGCAAAAGATTTCGAACGATACGGAATCGGCACTTTCTGCAGAGAAATCCAAGGCCGAACGGAAGGCAGCCAAGGCTGACAAGAGCAAGCTCAAAGCTGAGAAGCAGGCCGAGAAGCGGAAAGAAAAGAAGCTGAATGTCAAGAAGAAAGAGCTTACAGCGAATTCTGGTGTGAAGACTGGCAAGGTACCACAGGAACTCAAGGACCCGAAGCCTCAAAAAGACACGGCCACCGCTAAAATGGTTGAATCCTTAGTGGAGGAAGATTCTGAGGTAGAGGTCGAGGTCGAGGACAAAGCTATGGGTAAAGGCGGAGCTGAAGAGAGCCCGGTGGTGGAGGAGGAAGCAGAGGAACACGAAGAAATCCCCGGCGACAAAATGGTAAATTTCGATGCCGACGGCCTTGACGAGCAGTCCGGTTCCGCAACATCTACCTCTTCACCTCTCTCTGCAACCTTCGACAACCCCACAGAACCAAGCGCAAACACATCTACATCCTCAGTCATCCCTCCTGCCACAGCACCCAAACATATTAAGCTCCCTACCGATCCGGAACTCCTGCGCTCGCGGCTCGCAGCACGGATAGAAGCCCTTCGTGCAGCACGGAAAGCCGACGGTCCCGATGGACGCCCAGCGCGGAATCGCCAGGAACTTCTCGAGGCGCGGCGAAAGAAGGAGGAGCAGAGGAAAGCGCACAAGAAGGAGCTGCGCATGAAGGCCAAGATCGAGGAGGATGCAAAGCGAGAAGCTGCTCTGGCGTCTGCTCGAGATTCGCCCGCGTCAAGCATGATGAGCCCCTTGATCCACTCTCCCGAGCAAAACTTTTCGTTTGGCCGAGTCGCTTTCGCGGACGGACAAGAGCTCTCTGAGGATCTCACGCAGCTGAAGAACGCGCCTAAGAAGCGGGGACCGCAGGATGCTGCCAGTGCGCTGAAAGCCGCCGAGAAGAATCGGGCGCGCATCGCTGGGCTCGACGACGAGAAGCGCGCTGATATCGAGGAGAAGGACCTGTGGTTGAACGCCAAGAAGCGGGCTCACGGCGAGAAGGTCCGCGACGACACGTCCCTGCTGAAGAAGACGCTGAAGCGTAAGGAGAAATCGAAGAAGAAGAGCGAGAAGGAGTGGACGGAGCGGAAGGAGGGCGTGGCAAAGAGCCAAGCGATGAGGCAGAAGAAGCGGGAGGAAAATCTGCAGAAGAGGCGTGATGGGAAGGGCGCCAAGGGGAAAGGGAAGGGTAAATCTGTCAAGGGGAAGAAACCAAAAGTCAAAAGCAGACCGGGCTTCGAGGGGGGTTCGAGATGATAGAGAGCTCGTGTTTCGTAGTTAAACAGCATGCTTGGGGAGCAGTGGCGTCTCTGCGAATGTAGCAAGGTCAAACATATGGGGTCTACTTCGCCCTTTCCCATGCGGGAGATCATGGGCTGAGTATTACATGCACGTGAAATTCTAGTATTCTACCATAGGAAACTGAGCTGGGATTACTTGGACCGGGATCTTGCAAGCTCAATGCTGCAATAAGTAAATCTATGGTTACACCTTTTAACTCGCGAGACCTCTTGTGAATACGCCGAAAGAATATTGATTTGTGCTCTCGCAAGTGAAAGTCCAAAAAAAAAAAAAAAAAAAAAAAAAACCAGAACCAACAGAAAAAATCTCAGCTGTCCACGCCTTCGGCACAAATCAGGATGTAATGTCGCACTGATATCTTTTGGGGGGCCATAGTCCAGGCACTTATAACGACAATATAGAAGTTCCGCTCGTTGCCCAGAATAACCATCAACCTTTGTTCTATTCTGTGATAGCTCTGCAGGGCATCTAAAGAAGGGAATCTAGGCGGGTGAACACGCTGAGACATGCTGCTACGACCTGAGTCCTTGTTAGTTTTGATTTTTAGTAGAGATTATGATAGCAGGCCTACCTCAAGTTGCAATTCCTTGTCCTTGCCGTTGGTAACTTCGTCCCCGATAATCTGCCCCAAATTTGCCCCAACGCCACCTGAAGCACCGCCAGCTCTCTTCCCAAACGGCCACTGACTGTACTCAGCTAGCAACTCATCCACCTGGGCAAATGCACGCTCCCGAGACTCGTGTCCCAGCGTAGCTAGCGCGTTCTCGAGAACGTTGGCGGCGTAGGCAGCACACACCATGGCAATGGTTCGCACGTATCTGAATTCGAGATTTTCTGGGAGAAACTGGCTTCCTGGTAGGACAACTGTGCGCTGTGTAAGGACATTACGGACCCGGCGTCTGATTTCCTCTTTGGCACCTCCATCTGCTACAGGGTGTGTCGCCATGTCGAAGAGGAGGAAGTTGCGCTTTTCGGTTCGGAGGATGCCCTTGTCGACCAATCCCTTTGCTAGGCGCTCTCTGACTTGCTTCAGCTGGTATCCAATTTTCATGAGATTCCACGTCTCCCCTAAAGTGGCCACACATTAGATTCCGAGCTTTCGTCAATATTGAGAAGGCCATGGATAGCTTACCGCTCATCAGGTCAATCCATTGACTAACACTCATCTTCTCACTCGCCTTCATCATCTTGAGCGCCTCATCGAGCAGAACCTCGCCGGTAAGTGTATCATCAATGACCTCGATAACCCGATCAGCAAGTGGAAATCGCCGTCTCGAGGAGTCCTTCTGCATGCTGACACGCCCCCGGAAAGCAAGCTCGATGACAATACATCCTCTGAGCGCATACGAAATATTGTCGTTCCAGAAAGATAGATAGCCCTGGCAACTGTTAGTCCTCTGCTGGGCGAAGACTGACCATTCCTCTCTTTGCGAGCTCACCTGCTTATCCTTCAGTCCCAGCAGCAGCACCTCTTCCATCAGTGTCAGCTTGGGCTGCTTGCTCCGCTCAGCACTCTCGCTGATATCTCTGGGATCGAACGCAATTTTATGTCCATTCTCGCCGCTCTCGTAGGATGTCTCAGGGCCGCCTGTGTCACGGGAGCCTCCAGCTTTGGGGACGGGCGACGCTACCCGACTCGACTCTGCCTCCTCGTTGTCAGCTCCTCCGCCTCCTCCACCTCCTCCGCCGGCGCCTCTGCGTCGAGTGAGTCCCGACGACATTGTAGGAGTTTGCGATGTATGTTATGCCCAGTAAAGGTCCGGATTGGGGGAAGGAGAAATTTCGTCCTCGGTGGCATGCGAACAAGACAGGTCTCCGTAATGCGCCCCCCTTGCACGAGCCACAGAGCCTCGGGAGCTGCAGTCCAATGGTATGCACAATAGAAATCCTGGTCGGAGGATAGGATTTTGAGTCTCTACAAGTTAAATTGGCGGTGGTCGTAGATACTTGGCCGGAAATTGGTCGAGTTCGTGTTCGTGTGTAATGAAAGAAGTCGCTCATGGTTCGCCAAGGATACGGTAGCTAGCGTCATGTGGAGCGAGCGCGAGGCTGCTTACCCAAGATTTCGATAGCTGAAGTGGTCCTGATTCCAAAAAAAAAAAAAAAAAATCTGTAAAGAAATTCAAGCACAACGCAAGACATGAGATAGGTTTTCTAAACATTTCTACAGGCACGTAGGATTTAGCGTGCTCTGTGGGCATCTTCTATCTGTACAGATATTCCTCAACGAGTCACCGCTCAGCATATGCCTCCGATTCATTCCCTCCCCATCGTCAAGTTTCCTATAATACAAAGTACACAACTCAGTGAGCTACACGTATATCAGCTTGAATGTTCTAGTGAAATGCGATTTGAGAATTTTTCTCACCATCTGGTTGCGCAAGAATGTACTCAACGGCCTTGTCAACTAGAAAATGTTAGATGTATCCATTTGTATGAATTTGTTTTCTAAAAACATACCACTATGAATGGCATCCGCCTCCTTATCCGGGATCTCGATGCTGAATTCCTGTGCTGGCGTCAGGACCTCCATGTGGCTTTGATATTCCAATGTACTAACCTCCTCGATAGCCATCACAACCTCAACAGTATCCAAGCTGTCCAACCCGAGATCGTTCGCGAAGTTGGAGGTAGGCGAGAGCTGTAGCTATCAGTCCCAAGTCCGTCTCTTTGACATCGTATTGTCCTACCTTCGACGCATCGGTAACCTGTAGGAGTTCATCAGCACCTCTCTTCTCAATCTCTACTCGGACAGAACGCACCTTATCAAAATTCTTCAACAAGTCCACTATTCTGCCCTCAACCTCCGTCTTTGACAGGCCAGCAGCAGCAGAGTAACATCTCACAGCCTGGAAGGCAGACGGGGCGAATCGGGACTGCGAGAAGATGTAGCTCTGGGCGGCAGGGCGAGCGATTGCTCCAGATTTTTGGGCAACTTGGCGCGTGGCGCCGCGTACAGAGCTGAGGAGGGCGGTTCGGAACATCTTGGTAGGGTCGTGGGAGCGTTGGGAGAAAGCTTTGTTCTGTGAGAGATGTGGAGATTGATGATGGAGAATGAGCAGCTCTCCCAGCTCAGTTTTGAGTTCTATATCACGTGATAACATCGCAACTTGAGATGCGTTCTAGACATAACAGACATAGAGATACTTGATTAAGCTTAAGCCAGATATAAGTTGAAGTAAATAGAAAGTCATTGGCAGTTTTCCTGGTCGATCCACGAAAATCTGGTGGCATTTTGAAGCTCTTCCAAGCCAGCCAATCACCACCGCTCAGATAATAATCCGCCAGAGCGACTTTCGCGACATCAAGACAATCGACACTCCCATCGCCAACACCCTCGCCCCGAGCACAAAACCATGGCTTCCGCAAAGCCTCTGACTTCACTCGTGGCTCGCAGCCGGCCGACAGCGTCTCTGTGCCGCTCTGTTCGCACATTCACACCTACCTCCTCTCCCTGGGCATCCTTCTCAACATCCAGCATCCGCGCCGCCACCCCCTCGGGACCACCACCGGCAGGATTCCGACTGCCCAAGCCAGAGAGATGGTACGAGAGCCAGGAGTCAACTCTGGATAAGGCGGGGAAGTTCTTCTTGTTGACCGAGATGGCGAGGGGAATGTACGTGGTATTGGAGAATTATTTCAGGCCGCCGTGAGTTGTGCCATTGAGCTCCTAATCTGGGAGGCTGGGCGCTGATATGGAGCAGGTACACTATCTATTACCCGTTTGAAAAGGTAGATATCACTCGGGAGCAGCAATGGCAGGGCAAGCGCTGATGGTGGACAGGGACCGATATCTCCACGTTTTCGAGGCGAGCACGCACTGCGCAGATACCCGTCCGGCGAGGAACGATGCATTGCCTGCAAGCTGTGTGAAGCTGTCAGTTGCTCCTCTCAAAGTAGAATTGAAGGTCTAATTAAAGATAGATTTGTCCCGCCCAAGCCATCACAATCGAAGCAGAGGAGCGCCAGGACGGAAGCCGGAGAACAACACGCTACGATATCGACATGACGAAGTGCATCTACTGCGGTTTCTGCCAGGAGAGCTGTCCCGTCGACGCTATTGTCGAGTCGCCGAATGCCGAGTACGTCACCGAGACGAGGGAGGAGCTGTTATACAACAAGGAGAAATTATTGGCGAACGGTATGCACCCTTCGAGCAAACTCCACATGCGATGATTGATGTTATCCATGGGAGAATGAGAGTACTGACACGAGGGCAGGAGATAAATGGGAGCCAGAGTTGGCGGCAGCGGCGAGAGCAGATGCGCCTTACAGATAAGACTGGGTTTTCTTTTGTCGGTAGTATATGCATATTGTACATTGAAGCACGAGCGGATTGCTTAGAGGTTCTAAGACGGTATTGGAAAAAATTCTTAATCCTATTTTTTCCTCCCCACAGCTGTATGCAGAAAGCTATGTGACCTCAGCAATGTGGCGAACTCTTCTCACTTCTTACTCTTGAATTATCCAGGGGTGAGGGGTTCAGGTTGGAAAACTACAAGAGATGTACGATCTGAGAGACTTCGATATCTAGGACGGCGTCTCTTTAGCATGGGAGCTGGAGTCGCAGCCCTATAACCCCATCGACGTTCAGTGCGACATTCGAAGCATACCACACAACGGATGCAGCCTCACCGGAATTTATATTATCAGACCGAACTCCCAACTTCCCAAACCCGAATGCACATTCAGGGCGATAGGCAAAAAAAATCTCCTGCTAGATCTCATCGTTGAACAATTCCCTACCTACCTTCCACACCCCCAAACCCCGTCTCGACATGCCCTCTCAGAAGAGTTTGCAACCACAACCACAGTCACAGCAACAGCAACAGCAACAGCAACAGCAACAACAACACCAACAACAACAACAAAAACGCACTCACTCACCGTCTACCTACCCATCGCCAGTTCCAAAAGCCAACACCGATACCCAATCGCCTTCTCGATACCCATCCCGGACCCGAGCAACCGACATCCAAATTTGAAAGTGATGTGTAATTTTAAAAAATATATATATATATATATTATTATATTCTTCTTCTTCTTCTCTGCCATATACCCACCCCCTAACGTGCCCAGATCCTCAAGACGGCCGGTCCAATCAATACCGGTACCACTCACTCAGTCAGTCACTCAGTCACCTCGTAGACCTAGGTAACCTACCAGAATGGAATCAGGCAGTCGCTCTTGTCGAGCTCTCATCCGTTGTCTTCTCTCCTCTCTCTCTCTCTCTCTCTCTCTCTCTCTCTCGGCCGTCTCGCGTCCTAGGCTTGAATTGGTGACCATTCGCGACGAGGGGGCAGGAGAATGAGGTGTTTGTTTGTGTGTTTGTTTTGGGGTGGGGGGGGGGGGGTTCCCTTTCTTTTTTCCTTTCTTTCTTTTCCTCTTTTTTTCCCCCTTTTTTTTCTTCCTTTTTCCCCCCTTTTTTTCATTCTTTTTTTTTTTTTCCCTTTTTCTTTCATTTTTCTTTCGTTTATCTTTCCTTTCTTCCTTTTTTTTCCCCTTTTTTTTCTCCCTTTTTTCCCCCCTTCTTTTTTTCTTTTGTTTCGTTTCCTTTTTTTTTTTTTTTTCTTCTCTTAAACATCCCCCAGCCCCCCATCGACCTCAGATCGATCGGGCGTGCCAATGTCGATGGTTGGAAAGCTCAGTCTGATGTTGGTTTTTTTTTTCTTTCTTTCTTCTTTTTCTCCCTCTCTTCTTTTCCCTCTCTTCTTTCTCCCTCTCTTTTTTCCCCTCTCTTTTTCCCCCTCTCTTTCTCTCCCTCTCTTTTCTTTCTTCTTCCTATTTCCCCCCTTATCTTCTCCTATCGTTCCCTTTTTTTCTTCCCTGTTTTTTCTTTCATCTCCCTTTGAAACTTTTAAAAGAAAGAGTAAATTTCTTTCTTTTTCTTTTTTTTCTTTTTTAGGGGGATAAAAAAAAAACCCCCTCCGAATTTCATTTCAATACCCGAGCCTGCCTGCCTGCCTACCTGCCTGCCACACAACAACTCCGTCGTTGGCTAGATAGATAAATAAACAGATAAATAAGTTCCATCTCAAGAAAGACACTCAGATCCCCTTCCATGAATGCGCAACTAGAAGAAGAAGAAGAAGAAGAAGAATACAGAAAATGAGTGCGAAACTTGAAAAAAAAAAAAAAAAAAAAAAAAAAAAAAGAGAGAGAGAGGAGAGAGAGAAAGGGAAAGAAAAAGAAAGAGAGAAAGAACAGGCCCCGTCGAACTGAAAGCAGCTTCGTCTCTCAGGAAGGAAATCACCTCCCCCCCTTCTTAAAAAAATCGTTGCGATGAGATGCGATGCGATGTATACATACATACAAACATACAAACACATATATAAACACACATATACACAAACAAACAGACAAACAAAACATATAAACAAAAGATATATAAACAAAACATATAAACAAAAGATATATAAACAAACACACAAACACACAAACATACAAGCTACCTACCTACCTACCTACACCTAACCACCTAACCACCTAACCACCTACCTAAGTACCGGTACCGGTCCTCAACCGATATTCATTCAATATTGACTTAGCTCAGCTCAGCTTATCCCCTCTTCCCCTCTTCCCTCTTCCCCTCTTCCCTCTTCCCTCTTCCCTCTTCCCTCTTCCCTCTTCCCTCTTCCCTCTTCCCTCTTCCCTCTCCCCTCTCCCCTCTTCCCTCTTCCCCCTCCCACCTCCCCTCTTCCCTTCCCCCTCCCTCCTCCCCCTCCCCCCGAAATTCAAATCAAAGTTTGCATGGTGGAAATTGGACATGTATACTATATACATACTCTTCTTCTTCGTACTACGTAGTATATCTATCCATCTTACGGATCTGCAAGGGGAGAGAGGATTGAGTCGTTGTCAACACTCTCTTTAGCACTACCCCCTTTCCGGAGTTGCATTCGAGAGTATAAAAGAAGATATAAAGTTGATCCAAGAGAAGATGATTAAATTTTGACACTTAAATATCGACTCGATAAAATATATTCAACTCCTTCGCATTATACATCTCCATACCCTGGAAGAGACCTTCACAGGGAGGAGCGCTTGCTACGCTTTTAACCAGCGGGACGTAAATCAATACTATTCTACTGCTACTCCACACATCTCCCTCGGCCCAAACACGCGACAACACGCCTTCTTCGCCATACGCCAGCCTCGTTCATCTGTACCACGATGAAGCTCCAAGTAGAACAGGCGGGGGATAAGGTCAAACCGTGATAGAAAAATGTTCAGAAGAGAATCTCGATACCAGCCTCCCGGGCGCTTAAACGCCCTTTTCCCAAACGGGCCGGAGGGTCCGCGTTTTACCCACCGCGGCAGAGTGGTGGAAAAAAAAAAAAAAAAAAAAAAAAGCAACGCTTGCAAATGCCACCGGCATATTAAATGATATACTTTGGTAATCGGAATCGGACGCAAGTCGCCTGCCAGAGCGAGTCCAGACATCTCCTTTCCGAGATGGGTGGCTCTGGCTATCGAGGGACGTCCTCGATGAGATTGTCGAAGTGGAAGAACTCTCCTTTCCGAGATGTGAGGCTCTGCCTATCAAAGGGCGTCTTCGACGAAATGGTCGAAGTGGAAGAACCCTCATCTCCGAGATGTGTGGGGAAAGAGATGTGTGGCTCTGCCTATTGAGGGGCGTCCTCGCCGAAATTGTCGAAGTTGAAGAACTCGCTGTCAAAGCTAGGGGTCACGCCTGAGCCACTCGCCATGGCGTCGTTGAAGAAGCCGTCGGTTTGGTACCGTGCCTCGGTCGGGTAGGTCTCGCCCGCCGACGCGAGCGTCGAGTTCAGGCCGGTCATGCTGGGATACATCTGCGAGTTGCCCATGCTGTTCGTCGGTGGCACGTCACTGTTGGCCCAGTTGAACCTTCCGACGCTCTCAGCGGGGTTGGGCGTGGAGGGATTGCCATAGGTGAACGGGGAACCGAAGAAGGTGGCGGCGTCGTTGGGCAGGGCGGTGCTGAACGGTCCGAAGGTGGTGCCGGTGTTGCTCTGCGACAGGTTGATGTTGCGTTGCGCCTGGGGGGCTGGTAGCCCCAACTCCTGAGCGGACAGGCCTGGTGGGAAAGCGGGATTTGGCTTCGGTGTCGAGGCCGGTGGCGACGCGGAGGGATGGGCTGCCGATTCTTGGGTAGCGGGCCTATGGGGCAAATCCAGCGTGAACAGGCTTTGTGGGAAAGACGGATTTCGGCTCGGGATCGGGCCCGATGGCGAAGCTGGCGTATTGGCTGCAGATGCATGGGTGGTAGCGGGCGTGACCGGCAAGGACATTCGTCGGTTGTCGGTGGTCCCCAGCGGGCTGACTTGTGCGCTTGTCGACGTCTCTGGCTTGATGGAAGGCTCGCGATTGAGAGATGGTGCGGCGATCGAATGGGACCGGGGGCTGGGGTACGGAGCCTGTCTGTAGTGGTACTGCTGCGATGGCTGCGGGGCCTGCGGTGGTTGCGGTGGCTGCTGCGGTGATTGCATCGGCGTCTGCATCGCGGGCTGTTGATACTGATGTGCTAGCATCGGCGACGGGAAATTTCCTGCAAACTGCGGCGGGTATGGCGACACGAGACCTTGCTGCACGTACGAGTTCCAGATGGTCTTTTCCAGCGCGGCTCGGATCGCCACGTTCGACGTCAGATACGCTTCTAACCTGGAGTTGAATTCGCGATTGCCGCTCTGCAGATGGGCCGCAAGCTGCAGGTACTGTCTCGGGAAGCCGTCGTCCTCTTCCTCATACATCTCCTCGTTCATGACATCCGCCTCGGTGACCCGGAGACCGCGTCCCGTCCGACGCCTGTGTATCTCTGAGGCGCGACGAGCCGACTCGACTCGAGCCTCGAGACTTCGGTCGCTGCGACGAGACGCGGCAATGTATGCCCTCTCTTGGTTTTCTTCGTGTGTGCGCTCGGTCTAAGTCGAGAGACGAAGGGTCAATTGGGGGGTGCGCTTTGCAGGACAGCGACGAGATGTGGTGCGTACCTTTGCGGGCTTCAACGACCCTCCCGGGACCATGGGTGGCTGATTCCGGGAAGGTTGATTTCGGGCAGGAGGCATTCTCGGGGATGCTATCGTGCGTTGAGCACGATGGAGGAGCTGGGTCTGGATCTGGGTGTGGGTGTGGGTGTGAGTGTGAGTGTGGGCCTGGGTCTGAGTCTGAGTCTGAGTCTGAATCTGAGTCTGGTTCTGGTTCTGGTTCTGACTCTGACTCTGGGTCTGGGTCTGGGTCTGGGTCCTGATGATATGTCAATACTGAGTGAGGATGAAAAGATATTCGGTGGTGGTGAAGAATCAGGCTACGAACCTTGGTCCTTTAAGTACAGGCTGGCTGGCGGTCTGAGGTGAGTGAGGATATACCTAGTTGGTTTAGGAAGGATCCAAATGAAGTATGGTTGGGTTGGTTGGTTGGTGGGTGAATGGGGTGAATGGGTGGGTCCGGTGCTAGGTAGGTAGGTAGAGTGAAGAAGCGGATCCAGAGCACAGAGGTCGGGTGAACGTGGGTAGAGAGCCGGGGAGGAGATGCCTCTTAACAATAAGACGCGATCGATCTTCTTTGAGGGTTGAGGGCGAGTGGTAGGTGTAGTGGTAGAGGTAGAGGTTATGGTTCTGGGGAGTGTGGTAGGTGTTGGAGGTGTTGGAGGTGTTGGAGGTGTTGGAGGTGGTGGAGTGGGTGTGGGTGTGGGTGTGGAGTGGGTGTGGGTGTGGGTGTGGGATGGAGGTGGTGTAGGTAGTGCAGCAAGGTACTACGTACGTCGGGTCGGTCGGTCGGTCGGTCGGTGCAGTTCGATCAAGAAGAAGGCTGAGAAGGCTGTTGCGATCGGGGGGGGAGGGGGGGGGAAGGGGGGGAGGGGGGGAGGGGGTGGCAGAGGACGGGGACGATGACGGGGAAATGCTGACAAAACACGGCCGGAATGGGGGATGGGACTGATACCGTTTGCAAATGGACGTGGAGAATTGGCGATCGAAGCAGTTGCTGGGCGTGTCTTTTATATGTGCATCGTTTCCGTACATGTGTGTGTACAGTCTGGCCTTACCCCGTTTCCCCCTCTCTTCCCCCTCTTCCCCCCTTCCCCCCTCTTCTAGCTGTCAGTGAGTGTGCTGTTCAGACCCTCGCTGCCTCGCTGGCCCTCGCTGGCCCTCTGCAAGCTCTGCAAGCTCAGCAAAGCTCTGCAAGCTGGCTGGCGGCCCTTTTCATGGGCCCCGTTTTCCAATGGCCAAAGCGAAGGAGGGGTCCCGCTTCGAGCTCGAAGGAAGGAAAGTGGCGAAAAGTTGCTACTGTACTGTACCGGTACCACCAGACTTTTGCTCCCTTTTGCCTCCATCTCGTTGCCCCGCGGACCGCCCGGGGGGGGGGGGGGGGGGAAAGAGAGGTGGGGCTGGCTCTGCGTCACTTCCTATTTTCGATCTGGCCGGTGCTCTCTCTAGCGCCAGATTGCCGAGGGGATCGGCTGGGGAACCCCCTGTCTCCCCTGTCTCCCCTGTCTCCCCCGTCTCCCCCGTCTCCCCCGATCCAGTTCCATTCCATTCCATCCTGATGCACATCGGAAGCAAAAAAATCCATCCAGGAGTCACAGCCACGCCGTCATGTGACTCGTATTCGGGTTGGATGCCCAGACTTTTCTCTCTACTGGGTATCGTCTGCCGTATGCGTTGTGTTGTGTCGTGGTACTGCCAATTTCTTCTGCTTCACCCGCCCTCCACCCTCTCACACATACCGGTACACCATAACGAACGCATATGAAAAAAAAGTATCCGGTCATCCATCATCTTTCCCATCAATCCGTCGCGTCTGTCAGTTCTGTCAGTCCAACGTCACAAGTCCCGTCCGGCCCCCCCCCCCCCCTCCCCCCTCCTTCACATGCCTTCCCTTCTCGAGCGGTAGCGTAGCCCACTCCGCTCTCTAGCCCCGATTGACCTGCGCCATAGCAAAGCAGATGGGAGCCACCGCAAATGCCATCCTGGCGAACATGCCATTTCGCGACACATAGCGAAAGTCGGACAGGTCAGGGAAGGAAGGTAGGTAGGTAGGTAGCTCAGCTGGGCATGCAATTATTGGGTCTTGCGTACGGGTTACGGTACTGTACTTTACTGTACTGTACGGTACGGTACGGTACGGTACTGAGTAGTATCGCGCACTATTTACTACTCTCCTGTGCGAACTGGTCCGTCTCGGCAGTTGGAAACTAGTGTTGCTTAAGTCACTCAAGCCGACCGAAATCTCCTTAAATACCTCAGCCCAACGAGCTCCCTCTATTCCGTGCTAACTACCTTCTGCCTACTGCCTACTACCTCCTACCTACTACCTACTACCCACTACCCACTACCTACTCCCTCACCCCTCTCACCAAGTGGACAAGAATCCGGAGCTCGATTTACTACTACGTGGTACGTAGCTTGGCCTAGCACGTTAGGGGTGCCGCTATCACGAACAAGGCTTGTTCGTCCATCCGTCCGTCCATCATCAGTCCGGTGATGCGATGCTTGGCCTTCCTCTCGCTTTTGCCTACGGAGGGATTCCTCCTTTGTCCCGTGTCGGCCCTGCATTCTGCCCATATCTCAGAAGCCGTCCGGGGACGCAAGGGAGGGCTTTCCTCCTCCTTCTTCTTCTTTTTCGACTGGGTTGCTGGGTCAATGAATGTCCTCAATGTCCTTTCTTTCTTCCGGCACTTCCTGGGAACTTGGGAATGGGACAAGCGGGATGAGATATCAGGAAAGGGCTTTCCCCCGTTCGGCGAACGCATCTTCGCCGATGGATGGCTCCCCGAGTCTTGTTCTCCTCTCTTCGTTGGTTGGCTTGAGGTTTGGTACGGTACGACGCCTTATCTACCCGCACGTGCGTGCGCCCGTCGTGGGATTGCAGCCGGCGTCGACCCGTCTCAGGCTTACCGTCCGACACTTCCGCTTGGGACAGGAAGTTGCAAAAAAGGTGCCAAAAAGACTTCTCTTACCCTTTCCCTTTTCTTCTTCGCGCTCTTGTGATTCCGGTAGCGTTGTCCTATTTTTTCCCTGAAGAGTTTCATCACACGGGCGTCGATTGACGTACTACTTTGCTCGGGTGTGGTTGGTTGTGGTCTGAACGCGGGCAGGGAACCAACTTGGTTCCCTTCCGTTGTTTCCTTACGCACGGCTGGCTGACAACAGTCGGTCCCGTGAAGGGCCTCGAAAAGTTGTGAGGTCAACTCCCACGATTGATCGCCTGGGCCGCCTCAACAGAATTTGCGTAGGATTAGGATTAGGGTTATATGAGGGGAAGGGCAGCCTCGGCGATGAGCTCAGTCACCACCATCGCCGACCCTTCCCAAATCTCTCCTCACCCTCCAAACCCGAGATCCTACACCCCTCCCTTGTGACCCGTCGAGTCTCTCGACCCAGGGCACATCGTGAAATTGACTCGTACCACGGTTCTGCTCCGGCCGTACAATCCTGCCTTCACCCATCCCTTGGTCCTCGTCACCTTCACCCTCGTCGTCTAACTCCAAGACCTCGTCTTCATCATCCCTGTCATCCAGCTGTCTCCTCGCCGCCTTCTCACTCGCAATCTTCACATTCATCTCCTCGGTATACGCCCACCCAGGCGTATCCAGCTTCCCACTGACCAGGACGATCTTCTTTCCTGTCTCATTGATCTCCGCAATTACTCTAGGTGCAATCGGAGTAAGTAATTGGATTCGGCGACGAGCAACGTCTATCCCGCGGACTAAGGCCAGACCGATGGAATGTGAGTAGCGAGGGTCCAGCGTAATGACATTCGCAGGGTTGAAGTACGGAATCTGCTCAACGGGTGTGGAGATAATGTCCGGTTCTTCTATACGGCGAGATTCCGGGAAGTGCTTCGGAACTTGGAGTTCGGCGTCAAAGGCACCGTCTACATCTTCCTCGTGGCCGTCCTTCGGTTTGGGGATGGCTGCCAGGTCTTCTATCACGACCACAGCTACCAGAGACCCGTTGATCGTTTCGGCGAGGAGTTCTGGGGGCGGTTGCTCCCCGTAGCACATCACGCCTATGATCCCGGGACTCTCGCCCGTATACCTGATCTCCCAAGGCGGGATAGCAGTAAGAGGCTGGCCCCTCCAAAGCAGCTCGTTTGAATCTGCAGAAGCGAGGTGGAAGTATGAGATCGCTTGCATACTCCGCAGATGAGCTGCCGTTCTCGTCGTGTACTCGCTAATTTGAGACGGGAGTGTGAAGAACGTGGACTGCTTGGCGGAATCTTTGAGCGTGCTGACGACTTCCCAGGGCCCTTCCAGTGACATGTAGATCACCTCCGTGGGCTTGACGCGCCCGATCAAATCGACGAGGATCTCTAGACCGGTGCCGAAGACCCAGCCGGGGGTGTTGATGATTAGAGGGCAGTTTCTTACTGCTGATCCCATTTTCCGGTAATGAGAGAAGAGATCCAATGCGCAAGACAGGTATAAAGATGGGTCTGAAGATGGTGATATTGAAGCTACGGAGTGGGCACGGATGAGGGTACTTTTCCCAGCTGGGAGTGGATGAGAGAAGGGAGGTCCAAAATTAGGATTCTGGACGTGCACAAGAGCAAGTTGTCCGGGGGGCGAGTATTCTGGCTGTCCCGGGTCGATGTCCAGTACTGCGATGCCTCGAGATGTGCTGTTCTCTGAGATGGACAGTAATCTGTTACCGAGGATTTTCGCAAACGTTGATTTGCCTGAGGATTTGGGACCACAAATCATGACCACACGATTCTTTTCTACAGGCTCGGACAATTTTGACAGTAGTTGATTCCATTCGGGCGGGGATATTAGGGGTTGCAGATAGCTTGACTGGAGGTCGAGCTTCGTTGAGAATAGCTGTTGCGATTAGCAGATGCAAAGCTGAAGCTAGAGAATACTCACGATTCGGAATGTCGTCCTGTTGAACTTGGGCAACAGGTCAGGGTAGTTCTCTCCTAACGGACCTCCATGGGCATGCCATAGCCTACCAAACAGAGGCGACAGGGGCTCCAACACATCCAAGCCACCATGGCAGCCACGCAGAAGAATTTCGGCTGGGATGACATCGTTCATTGAGCATCTGATCACAGGTAGAGAGTGGGAAGATGCAGCGAAGACTCGATGGAAGGTATCCGATGGTTGCAAAGCCGCGCCCATGAATGTGACCTGACCCTTCCGGACGCGGAGTTCATATTGACCGACAATAACCAGGCGCTGGATAATGTCAACAAAGGTACCGAGAAGCTATTGGATTGATTACCTCCCCAGGCGCCAATCTCAAACGGAGCGTACCGCCACCAACGTCCCTGGTGTTGCTCTTACTGGGCCTGTAAGAAGAGAGTGGCACAGAGGGCTTCTCAGGCAGGATATCTGGGGATTTGGCACGTGATTCAAAATTCTTGTCTAATTCGGTGTGTAAATCGATGCATTCAAGAGAAATTGCCGAGGACGTAGCGAGTTGGACACCTTCATTGAGATCCAGGTTGATGCCATCAGCGGCATTTCCTAGGGCAGTTTGGGGTCCGGTGTCTTCAACGGCAGTCTGTGTATTCGCATGCTCCGAACTTGAGACTTTCAGATCGGTCGAAGCAGCGGTAAACGTAGGAATAGAAGCCAGAATCTGTTTTGCAGGAGTACTCGGACTGCCAGTTTTGTTCTTCAGAGCTTGTCTAGCTGCAAAGGCACTCAATTCTGGAATTGATATCAGTACAAGTGCCACGCTGCCTTTTGTTCTACGTACGAGGTTTCTTGGGAGAAGTATCAACCTTTCTCTTCTTGTTTGCAGACATAATTAAAATTATGATGGTGGATGATAAAAGGTCGTTGAAGTCGCTATCAAAAAAGTGACTAGCGTGATGTCGCTCCCATCGGGTTTTTCGGTAATCCTTGTTCCGAGTTTAATAAAAATATTATTCGCGACGCGCACTCCAGCAAGACAGCTCCAACATCTTGACCTCCACGCCACTCCACGAAAAACTAACCATGGCCTCCGAGAAATCCAAAGCCCGCGAGGCTAAGAAGGCAAAGAAACCTGTCCAGCATCAAAAGCCCACGAAAAAGACCCCTCCACTAGCTGCATACAAGAGCCAGGAGTTCGTGCACGAGAGTGACAGCGATGAAGAAGGGAAGAATGCGAAGGGGAAGAAGCATGAGTCAGAGGAAGCATCCGATAGCGACGAAGAATCATCTTCCGCGGAATCAATCAAAGCTACCTCCAAAAGCAATGGCAAAATGCCCGCACCCTCGGGAAGCAGCAGCGAGAGTGAGGATGACAGCGAGGACAGCGATGAGGCCAGCGAGGATGAGGACTCCGACGAAGCTACAAACCCAGCTCCGGTAGCTACGAAACCTACAAAGTGAGTCCAAAGTCCCGGAATAATCGGTAACATTTGCTCAATCAACTAGGCAACCTGCGAAAAAATCCACCGAAAAAGTGGTACTGTCCAATTCACCTCGTCCATTCAAAGCTCCTGCAGGATTCAACCCGGCGACAGTAGATGGAAACTTGGGTGCTTCGACTATGTTAAGGGAATCAAATTTGGCGGGCAAGCAGATTTGGTATTTTACCGCGCCGACTTCTGTTCCAATTTCCTCGCTCAAGGAGATTTCTCTGTCGGATGCGACAAATGGCAAATCAGTCTTGTCATACAAGGACAATGATTACGGATTCATGGAGTCGGCCGAGGACAAGACATATACGAAGATCATGGTACCAAGCAGCTCCCATGATGGGTACCAATATGGTAGGTCACAACCTCGACAAAGTCACGGTTTTATAACTCATCTGAGGCTAGCTTCCAAATCTATTGATCGAGTATTCCAACTACATAAAATCGTTCGAAATCCTACCACCGAAGATCCTTCCAAAGCGACAGTCCCCGCCAAAAGACCCGTCAGGCAACAACCTAGAGGCATGAAGATGCGATTCCGTCCTATTGGCTTTGGCTCTGGGGAAACTGGAAGGATTGGGTCCGCTACACCTGAGCCTCAAGCAGAAATGGATGAGGCTACACCAGCGACCTTCCGTAAAGCCCCCGGAGCCTCTGACTCTGATTCGGACGAAGTGATGGAAGATGCGCCCCCCATACCCAAGAAATCACGCACCAAATCAAAATCCAGCAAATCTGAGAAGGAGCCTTCGCTGAAGAGGAAGCATAGAGAAGGCGGAGAAAATAAGTCCAAGCACAGTTCGTCCAGCAAAATGAGTAGCAGTGAACGCAAAGAGCTAAAACGATTGGAGAAAAAGCAGAGCGCATCTCAGCTAAGCACAGTCGGCAATCCATCAGCGTAAACTGAGAGCCACGAGACTCGTACCCTGAAGCTTCATTCTCAGACACCCAGGAATATCCGAACGACACCAGTTCCTGCTCTTAAACCATCTATACCATCAACTTCATCGCAGCCTCCAAGCACAAGGGTTCTGAAAGTCAGTGATGGAAATTAGTACGAGGGAGTTCGGCTGGACGAGAGATCTTTCGATGTTTTCCTTGTCCGCATGATACCCTTTCAGTCTACTATTGTATCAAACATACCAAGTAGGATCGCTACAGCGCAGTTGAGGTTGCGTAATAATCAGTGCGCTGACTTTTACCTGCGGCCTCTCGGTAACAGTCAGGACAAGCAAGTGTCCCAGGTCAAGCAAGTGTCCCACTTCAAATGGTCAGAACACCGAAAATACTAGCATTTTATATTTTGAAAAAATGCACAACGCATCCGTCTGCTCGAATGGTTTCAATGATTGTACCAGATTTGCGATTGTTCAGAGAGCCTATATACATCTCTTTAGCCTCTTTTTAAAAAAACGATGACAGTCTCTCCCGGCGGATATCCAACACCCGCTCTCGACGCGTCTATATCCAAAAGCATTGCGCTTCCTCCTTTTAGCTCGATATATACCCAGCCTTCTATAAAGCAGGTTCTTCGACTCCGGATATACGTGCTGACGTGAAAGCAGATTTAATTTTTTTTTGATCGTGTCTTTCTTTCGTTGTCGGTTTTTATATCTTCTAAAAAGCTCAATCGCGCGCTTCTTGAACGGCGCGGTCATACTCTTTTTTAGTAGCATAACGGCCGTAGTAACGAAAGACTGTAAGAGCTTTTACAGCGCGGTTTCTATGCTGCGGAAGCGTAGTTGGATAGATGTTAAAAGGAATAGTTATTGCAGACGGGATGGAATTATATGCGATTTACCGGTACTACAGTATGGGGAGGCTATCTGGAGTGGGACACTTGCCTGTCCTGACTGGTTACCGAGAGCCCGCAGGTACAAGTCGGCGCACTGACTACCTATTTATCTGCCTTCAAGGGTCTGTTGATTTCTGGAGGCAAAAGCTTTTGATTTGCATAGGTAAACTGTCACATGCTGATTGATATGCCAAGCATTCAACGACAGTAACCGTGACAGCTTAGAATCCACCTCAGGCACTTTTTTTTTTTTTTTTTACTTGACTTTACCGAAATGGATTGTCAGATACGGACAGCTCGCGCGCGTTCTCCGGTGGATGGGGGGGAGGCCCTGTTACTTCCAAGTACTACCTCGTACGTACAAGCATGCATGCTGCAGGTAATTTCACGATCGCAAAAGTGATGGCAAGAAATGATTAGCAGTATTTTTAAAAAAAAAAAAAAATGAATTGATTACCGTGGAATGAAAGTGGATTTTAATTAGTTTAGTGCGCCGTGAAAACGTTTTAGCGCCTACCTAGCTCACCGGCCGTGTGGCGTACTTATCCGGTACAGCTGAACAAATGGAGTCAAAGGTCGATCGATGTATTAGCTAGAAGATAGGTAGAAGCTACCACGGTACAGGCCTAAGTATTACCCCTCGAGGGTGCCTCAAAAGTTTAGTTTCCACTTCAAACCCCCTGGTTACCCTACCCTCAAGGGGTAATACTTACGCCTGGGACGTAGTACATGGTCTGTGCTCTAGACCCCCACGTGACCTTAGCCCCACGACAGGTACCCTACCCTGTCAGCGCGGGGTCCAAGCCAAAGGAATTTTTCTGTCGGAGTTTCAATTCCGCCACTTCGCCTTCAACTCAAGAACTTATTTCCTCCATTTTCCCCCCAAACCCTTTCTACTTTCACTATTTCCCATTTCTACCTTGCCGCTGATCAAGTACAAAATCGCAATTATGGCCTCCAACAGCAGCTATGCTCTCTCCACCTCCCACAAGGACGTATGTCTACCTCTCTGCCAGTGTGCTAAACGCAGCTGGGCACATTCAAAGGCGATTTTACTGACTTTTTAATAGATGCTGGAGAACTCTCTTCTTGCCACTGACCCGGAGATCGCTGAGATTATGGTAGCTACAATCCTAATCTACTGCTCAGAAGTATGAGTCTCGACTGACCTTCAACCCACCAGAAACTCGAGATCCAACGTCAAAGAGAATCGATCATCCTCATCGCCTCCGAGAATGTCACCTCCCGCGCCGTATTCGATGCCTTGGGATCCCCAATGTCCAACAAATACTCCGAGGGCTACCCAGGTGCTAGATACTATGGTGGAAACCAACACATCGACTCCATTGAGTTGACCTGCCAAGCTCGGGCTCTCACTGCCTTCCACCTCGATGAGAAGAAATGGGGTGTCAACGTTCAATGCTTGAGTGGCAGCCCTGCGAACTTGCAGGTCTACCAGGCTATCATGAGGCCTCATGATAGACTGATGGGTCTCGATCTTCCGCACGGTGGTCATTTGAGCCACGGTTACCAGACCGCTCAAAGAAAGTGAGCAATTCGCCTCCCCTCGGAAAGAGAGAGCGGAACTAACGTGATGTAGGATCTCTGCCGTTTCCACCTATTTCGAGACTTTCCCATACAGAGTCAACCTTGAGACTGGCATCATCGATTACGACAGACTTGAGGAGAACGCTCTCATGTACAGACCAAAGGTTATTGTTGCCGGTACATCCGCATACTGCCGCTTGATCGACTATGCCCGTATGCGCAAGATTGCTGATCTTGTCGGTGCGTACCTTCTCGTTGATATGGCTCACATCTCTGGTCTTATCGCCGCTGGTGTCATCCCGAGTCCTTTTGAGCACGCCGATATTGTCACCACTACTACCCACAAGTCTCTCCGTGGCCCTCGTGGTGCCATGATCTTTTTCCGCAAAGGCGTCCGCAAGACCGATGCTAAGTCTGGCACGGAGACTCTGTACGATCTTGAGGGCCCAATCAATTTCTCCGTCTTTCCAGGTCACCAGGGTGGACCTCACAACCACACCATTACTGCTCTTGCCGTTGCTCTCAAGCAAGCTACCACTCCTGAATTCAAGCAATACCAGGAGCAAGTTATCAAGAACGCCAAGGCCCTCGAGGTTGAGTTCAAGAAGCTTGGCTACAACCTCGTCTCTGGCGGAACTGACTCGCACATGGTTCTTCTTGACCTCCGATCGCAAGCACTTGACGGTGCCCGTGTCGAGGCTGTCTTGGAGCAAGTCAACATTGCTTGCAACAAGAACTCCATCCCAGGCGACAAGTCTGCCCTCACCCCATGTGGTATCCGCATTGGTACCCCAGCCATGACATCCCGCGGTTTCGGCGAGGAGGCTTTCGTCAAGGTTGCAGATTACATTGACCAATGCATCAAGATCTGCAAGGAGGTACAAGCTGCGTTGCCCAAGGAGGCCAACAAGCTGAAGGACTTCAAAGCCAAGGTCGCTTCTGGTGAGTTAGAGAAGATCAACGAGATGAGGAAGGAGATTGCCGCCTGGGCTGGCAGCTTCCCTCTTCCCGTTGAGGGCTGGAGAGCTTAGATGGATGTTTTGTTTCTATGGAGGGCGGTAGTTCTTCAACAAAGGCATGGATAGGATGCGTGGGGCGCGGGTACGGTGTGTGGCTATTTCAACTCAGCCAACCTAGATATCACGGAGTAAAATGGCTGGTCATAAGGGTCCTTAGGTCGGGTTTTTCAAAATACTGAATGCAAACAAAAAGTTCAACGTACGGTAATTCTTCATTCATTCCGTCAAGTCAAAGGTAAATTTCGCACCGGGCCTCTTCATGAGGCCCTACACCAGAACTTAGCGAGCCTTCCACCTAACCTTCCCTACCCACTCCGCAAACCTCCTTACATCTTCCCTCTCCACCAGTCTCTCAACGGTAAAGAACTCCCTCGCCAACTCTTCAAGCGTAGCAACCCGATGGACAAAACTATGGCAGGCCCTACATAACCACGCCACGTTCTCCAACTGATCCTCCGCATGCCATCCCCTCTTCAACGCCTTGGCGTGCACTCCTCTGGGTATCAAATGGTGGAAGGTCAGCGGGATCCATCCCCTCGCGCAAATCTCGCACTCGTCCACATCACGCAGCGTCTGGCGCGGCGGCGGCGGCGGCCTCAACAGCGTCTCAACATAGCCGTTCAGGACCGGGGTGAGGAACTCGGCCGGTGTTTTCAGATCGGGCAGCAGGGCGTAGCTCGTCAGGGAGTCGCCTATGCTCGGGGGCAGAGTGTCGAGGATCCCGCCGGCGACGGACGGAGAAAGGGGCGTTGTGTAGAGGGCTTGGTGGGAGGGTGTACCGTTGAGCCAGGTGGAGTGGCTGAGACTCCGTACCTCCGGGGGGAGGCTGGAGAAGATCTCGGTGGCGAGGTACTGCTTGCTCACAACGAATGGGCAATTTCGTCAATCAGTCAAGTCCGGTTTTCGAAAGTGAGTCCAGATTCGTTCGGCTTCGTATTTGGACCTTTTTTCTTTTGGGGATGATGGAACGCACGTCTATGAACTCGCCTAGCTCCTCGGCATCGCTCGTCTTGCTCTCGTCTTCGATCGGGACCACGGGTTTGATCGCGTTCTTGCGGCCACCGCGCGCTCGTCGCGTCTTCTTGCTCGGGTTGGCGGGGGTGTTGGATGAGAGCTCGATGAGGGGGGTTGAGAGACAGTCTCTGAAGAGGAGGAAGTTTGACTCTTCGGATGGGTCCATCGGGGAGGGGAGGGGAGACAAGACTTTACTCGCTTCTTATCGATCTTTTCAAGAATGGGAATCGGAAATCCGGAAAAGGGTTCAGATTAAATACTCACTTATGTACAATCTAGGTACGGATCAAGGGGTGTGTGTGATAATTCAAGTACCAGCAGACCCGCAGAAGTACGATACTTACCCCGCGGTGCGATTCGGCAGAAGGTCAATGTACCCCGCGCCCTTAAGGGTACGACGACACTTCGGCTTCGAGGCTTGTGTGCAGTTCTTGTATTGCTACCTTTGTCGACTTTTATTTTTATCTTTCTTTTGAGACATGGGTTCAGGCCATGAGATTGTGATTGCTTTCGATTTATACGGAACGCTGCTCTCGACGGAGAGTATCGCGAAGGAACTGGCTGTCCATTTTGGGAACGAAAAGGCAGCGAGTATCGCTGCGTTATGGCGGCGGTAATTTTATCCATCAAATATTCTAGTGATGTGGAGTTTGAAGGCTGAAGATACCTGCTCAGATACCAGCTTGAGTATACCTGGCGACTGAACAGCATGAGTAAAACCCCCGTTCGGACCTCCGGAAGTCCAAAAAAAAAAAGGGAAAAAAATGCCACCTGCTCACGTCTACGATTTGCAGACATCTACAAGCCTTTCTCGGACATCACGCACGCATCACTCAAGCACGCTCTGGCCGAATCCTCATCCGCGACGCTTTCGGATGAAGACATCGCTCAGCTCATGAAAGCCTACGATTCCCTCGGGACGTTCCCGGACGTGGCGCCAGGACTGCAGGCCATCGCTGCCGATGATTCGATCGCAGCTTATGTCTTCTCCAACGGCACCGATGCCATGGTGGCCTCCTCCGTCCGCTCCTCCCCCTCCCTCTCTCCCCACGCTTCTGTGTTCAAGGATTTGATCACCGTCCAGGAAATCGAGGCTTTTAAACCGGACCCGCAGGTGTATGTTCATCTGGCGAAGAGGGTTGGGAAGGATTCTAGAGGGGAGAGGGGCGAGGTCTGGTTGGTGAGCGGGAACCCGTTTGATGTTGTGGGCGCCCGGGCGGTCGGTATGCAGGCTGCGTGGGTGGATCGAGGGGGGAAGGGGTGGGTTGATCAGTTGGGTGGGTTGGCTAGCGGCGGGCCGACGATTGTGGTTGATGGGGTGGAAGATGCTGTCCGGGGGATTCAGAGGTGGGTTGAGGAGAATGGGAAGGAGAGGATGTGAGGATGTTGTGATTTTGCGTGCGGTGGGATGTCATGAGTGTTGAACACTTGATATTTTTGCAGCTCTGATTTGCGGATCTGCGGACTTGCAGGCTGTGGTATTTCAGCTTGAACCGTGATACAATATTAACTGTAATATTGATTTGTTTTGGTTGTATAGTTTGTTCTTGATAAAGAGTTACTGTTCTTTGGCAATTCGAAAATGCGATCTCTATATCTGAAGTCTGATCCCAGAGTCCTGGGTTCCTTAGCACGAATTGCATATCATGTTGGATCCTTAGCTATAGCTAATGTATACCTTGTCATCTCTGCTCAGTTCTATACGTATATGTGCAAGTTCTCAAAAGTAATATGTCTTCCCTCGGCTCTGCATCAGACAGTTTATCATTGGATCCATCCGGCTTCAACACGGTCTCCGTCTAGATCGGACACCACATACGGCTGTCTCACCACATAGATACAATTCTAGTATCCTCTCCCAACTTTCAAATCCATCCGAAAATATTAACCTCACTGCCTTCCTTATGCGAAGTGTTTGTTTTGTTTCTGACGGCCTCCGGTTTTAATAGGCGAGCTCGGTTACGTCAGCAGCCGAGTGATCATCAACGATCTCCTCGATTCCAAATACGTAAGAATATCTCACGTCGACATCGCATTCGCTGACAATTATGTCCGTCTTCTTCAAGTGTTACGGCACTTGATAACATTTTTCAAATTTCTGTTTCACTCTTACTCAGATCTCTTCAGTTCCAGCCCTGAACGTGTGAAATTTTTACTCAGATTCGCACGTCCCTTGTCTCGTAAATCGCACATCCGCCTCCACTTCCTCGAATCGTCTCCAAGATGTCGGAATGTGGGAATTTACAGCGTACTCAGAGCGTCGAAGACGAAGACCATGGACATCGTGGGAGCTCCGCCAGCTCGCCTCCTGCTCTTCCTCTGAAGAAAGGGAGAGGAGGACGTAAAGTCGTACGTCATGCCCATCCATCATGTCTCATAGGTAGTCATAGTCATGTCAGTTTCTCCTAATAATATACGTGACCAGATGTTCCCTTCCGCAGAGGAAAAAAAGCAAAGAAACCGGGACTCCCAAGCTGCGTTCCGAGAACGGCGCAAAGAGCACATCGCTGAACTGGAGCAAGTTGTCCAAGACCAGAAGGAGAAGCTGCAGGAGTCGCAGAGAGCGCAGGCTAGTGCAAAGGAAGAGGTTTTGGTTCTCAAGTACAAGAATTCGCTCCTGGAGAGAATATTGCTCGAGCAGGGTAATTAGACCTCCATCACATACTTCTTGGGCAGGGGAACCACGCTGACCGATGGGTAGGCATCGATGTCAACGCCGAATTGAACAACATCTTGGTATTCCCACCACGAATCCCTGAGAAGCGAGCTCGCATGGAAAGACCTCTTCTTCGGAAGCAAGAGGCTGTGCCTGGCCCTGTTGCGGCGACCCGTAAGAGACCGCTTGAAGCTTCTACGTCGCCAGTCGTATCGACTGGGTGTTGTCACTGCTCTGGTCACCGCCACTTGAGTCCTGGGCTACCGTCGACCACTCCACCCACAGCCTTTGATTCTGCCCCGGCGTCTGAAGAGCGCCCAAGCAAACTAAGACGACACGGTGCATCCCACGCGACTTCAACAACGTATAATAAGCATGCAACAGAGCCAGCGCAGCAAAAACGGGTTTCATGTGCTCGACGATCAACTCATCCCGGCAAGTACCCCCATCCGCCCCCTCCTCCTCCCTCTAAAGAGCTCTTTGGTCCTAGATTGATTCCGTGACATAGCACCCGCTGCATTTCCCGTGACCTCTCTCCCAACACCCGTCCTCCCCGACCTCAACAGCACAGCTCGATCCTCATGCTCCTTCCCAGCCCTGTTCTCCCCAGGACCCCTCGGCAAGTAACCCTTCCGATTTTCTCCATTTCGTGGGACTATGTTCGTCCTAGACTGAGTCCGTACGTACAGATCCACCCAGCTCCTTCTCCAACTCCAGCTCCAGCTCCACAGTACCCCAATCCCAACCCCAACCCCAAATCCGCCCCTCGCCAGCCACCACCTGGGCCCCTACACCGCCATTACCCCTCGACGTGGCAGCCGAGAATGAGACATTCGGCTTGGATCTTGACTTTGAGGCCGACTTCACGTTCGGCGGGATGATGGCCGGCGCGGGTGAGAAGTTCGACTTGGATCTGGGGTTCTTGTCTTCGGTGCACGTATAATCCTTTTCTCTGGCGAGGCATAGCAACGAACGATATCTGATTGATGTTTGATGATTGATGGTTGACGATTGATTTTTGATGATTGATGATGATGATTGGGCCTCAGGTGGTGTTGGAGGCTAAGGTTAGTTCAAGTTGGTCCGTCGGCGTCGTCCTGAGTCTATATGCGGAATTTACGAATTTCCTTATCTTAAAGCCCTGTCGATATTATTACACGTATCGAGATCACTCCTCGTCCTGGTCCCCGTCTTCCCCACCGTGCCCCCGTCCCTCCTTCGCAGCGACCGGCGCCCTCTCCTCCTGCTTCCTCCAGAGCCCGGCGAGAAACTCGCTTGTGCTCGCTTCGTCGATACTCTTATCCTCTCTCTTCCTCAGAAAGCGGGGGAAGCGGAGACTCAGGCCCTTCTCGTCGCTCACGAGGCCGATCGCCGCGGTATAGGTCGGACTGATCGTGATGTCTATTTTCATTTCCAGATCAGTCCGGAGCTGCCGGCGAAGGACTTGCTTTCTTCAACAACAACAGAGAGAGAGAGAGAGAGAGAGAGGAAGCCAGACTTACCAGCGAAAGCCATCTCCCAGACCTCCTTCGGCTCGAACCACACATCCGGGTGTCCGCCCTCGTACTCAAGGTAACTCGGCTTCCCACCCACCACCACATTCTCCCCGGCCTCGTCGTAGAAGGCCCGGTTCGCTTTGTAGAAGGCGTCGGTGAAGCCGCTGATGCATTTGCACACGGCCTCCAGACTGCCCGTCTCCTCGTTCCGCACGGCCAGGAGGATCGGGGACCACCATCTCGATTTCCGGCCCTGGCCGTGCCACGCGGCGACGGGGATGAGGTCCAGCGTGTCGAAGGTGGTGCTGTAGTCCTTCTTGACCTTGAGCCAGGAGTCGAGGCGCTTGTCCGGCTCGTAGGTGGCGAGCAGGGCCTTGCGGCGGGTCTTCTTCTCGGCTTTCTCCTCGCTGGCTGCTGCTTTCTTCTTGCCTCTCACGGGCTTCGGGGCAGCTTCTTCTGGGACCGGGACTGGGACTGGGACTGGGACTGCCGTGAGGGATGATGGTTCTGGGATATTGGCATCGGGGAGGTTGTCGAGGATCTTGACCATGATGCCTTCGCATTTCACGTCCGTGGCGCTCTTGAAGAACTCGAGAACGGCTTCGGAGTCTTGGGACGTGGCGTCGATGGATCTCACCCACGTGAACTGGTTGGGGATTTCGGTGAAGAGGCCTCGGAGGAGTTCTCGTCGTTCGCGGAAGGGGCGGTCGAGGAGAGATTCCCCGTTGAGATACATGAGGTCGAAGGAGAAGAGACAGACGTTGACCGTGACGCTGCCAATGGCGACGTCTTTACGTGCGCGGTTGGCCAGGGTCTGGAAGGTCTTGAGGTCGCCGGATTCGGGGTCTACGGCTACAACTTCTCCCTCCATGATGAAGCTTGAGACGTCTTCGCCGCGGATCTTGGGGATGAGGGCGACGAGGTCGGGATATTTGTCTGTCATGAGCTCGAGGTGCCGAGAGAAGATGGAGACCCTGCCTTGGTCATCGCAGTGGACTTGGGCTCGCTGACCGTCGTACTTGTACTCGCAGCTGAAATCTCGTCCTTGAAGTTTCGTGAGCATCTCGGAGAGATCTCGCGTGATGCTTCCTAGCATTGGGCGGAGAGGGATGTGTAGGGCAAGTCCACATCTGATCAGTAGCTCTTCGCAGACGCCAATCTCAAGGAGGACGGGTATCAAGTCGTTGTAATTTGGTCGTCTGGCAAAGCAGGCTTTTACTATTTCTTCTGCATTGGACCAGACGACTGCCAATTCTTCCTTCTTGAGTCTGGCGAGCTCGGCTGGAGATTTGAGAGGGAAGTCTGCTCCTGATGGTCGCGATAGAAGTAATGCTCGCGAGAGCGCTATTAACATTGTGGTTTTGACGGCACCGATGCGAAGCTGGTCCAGTATCAGTAAAGCATCTGAAGTTCTTGGGCGTGTTTTACATGTTGACAGAGAGTCCGAACGACATATCGGCTCTCTTCTGCGCCTCTAGCATCTTGCAACAATCGGTCAACCACCCGCTGCTTGATCTCGCCACTCCCGGTGCCCTGAGTCTTTGCAATCTTGACGAGGGATTGGTAGACTCCTTTAATGGTCAGGGGTTTCGGCTTTCGAAGTGTGAAACTTTGCCGCTTCTTTGCTTCGAATGCCACATCGCCAGCGTCGCCAACTTTATCATATAGAGCTTTAAGCGATCTGCTGTCTAGACCACACACATTCTTGAGGGCTTTGGATATAGCGGAACCACCGAGCCCGAGTTCTAGAGATATGTAGGGTGGTGATATGGCATTTGTACTGAGCCAGACCTAGGGGACCACGGAAGTTAGTCATGAAAGCTCGTAGGATTAGTTCTACGGCTCGAAGGAGGGCACCCTGGTATACACAGCCAATGTCGCAAAGGATAGGCACACGATGCATGAAATTGATACATACAGTAGGAAGAAGACTACTTGGATCACCCTCAATAATCACTCTCAGAAGGTTCACAAGCGTATCTACAATCCTGATTCGACTCTGAGTACTATTAACCAACACAAAACATCTCGTAAGCAAAGCATAAGAAGCATCTCCTCCCTCTGCTGCCCAATGCCCTTGCAATTCCGCAACGTATTTTGAAGGGTCGAATGTCAGAGGACTTTCGTCGAATGGTATATTCGAGGAAATGGTATCCTCGGCTGACCCGGCTGCCTGTAGAGACAGTGTATTCTTGCCTTTCGGCATCAAGAGATGATTCACAGGTTTGGCCCTTGTAGAGTGATCTTCGAGCTTGGCTTCTTCCTCCACAGACTTTGTTTCGTCCGTTTGGTCGGGGGTGGCTTCATCCTGTCCTCCAAGCCCTGATGTCTCTGCTCTCTCTGTATAGTTGCCCGGCACATCTTCCATTCCAATTTCTTTGCCATTCTCACTCTGTTCTTTGGGTATTCGTCTACCTGCGGCTTCTTCCTGGTCCCATTCTGCCTGCAATTTCCTGGCCAACTGTTCATCTGTCAAGTTTGATGAGTTGCCTTGCTCCTCGGGCTTCTGGCATGCGGTCTCGGCTTTAGGTACGACAGGACCTTCTTTCTGCTTTCCAAAGAAGAAGTCAAGGTTTCGTGAGCTCGCAGGCGATGACTTAAAGTCGTTGTTGACTTTGCGTTTCTTCGCTGGAGGGGCCATTCTGGATCGAGATGCGACTGAGTTGGCGGGCTCGACCTCCGATCCGTCCCTACTACCCAGCGAATCTCCTGCACGTATCCGCAAAGTTCCTGGTAATAGCTCTCATGGATGTCGTTGATTCGATTTTGTTGCTGGGTCTTTGAAGTTGAACAAGACACCGCCATCCGAAGCAGGCGGGTGGTGGTCTAGTCGCGCTCGCCAAAGCACGAGCTTTGAACCCTGGAAATTAGAATGTTCTACAGAGCTGCAGCTACCAGAAACTCCACCTCCGCTGTCACCACCAACACTGCGTTATAGTACTGCATCCGTATCACTACTTCACCATGGCTCAGAGCTCGAGTCCCTCAATCTCTCGCGAGAGAAGCCCAATAGCGGTGCTCATCAACCCCGAAAAGGACATACCTCTAGGAGAGCGGGACATCCGAGTGGAAGACTATCTCAATGACAAGTTACAAAGCCCTGGCGACCTGAGAGAGATCGCTAAGATAGTCGAGAATGTATCGTTACAGAGGCAGCAGCTAGACGATCAGGTTTGTAAACCGCAGAGCATTCCACCATGTCTGGCCTCAACTAACTCAATCAATAGCTTACCAAAGCAAGAGCGGAAATCGAATTGGCCAAGGAGGCATGCAAGACTCGCGAAGTTCTCATGCTGGAAAAGACGAAAGAGTTCGAAAGGCAACATGCCAATGTAATGGCTCGTTTGAAGATTGTGACGTCTTCTGATACGCCAGAGGCGGCAGCAAGGCTCTTAGCAGAACCAGTCGAGGGCCTGCGGAAGATGGAATTGACACACCTCTACTTGCAAATGATCAGGGACGTCAAAACATGGCAAGCAGAGGCAAAGTCATGTCTGCCAGGAAATCCTAAGAAGGCCCTCAGGCCGTACATGCTGTTGCAAGGAATGGCCACGAGGCTTTCCGAGCTTCAACTTTCAGCCGAAGGTGCCGCTGTCCATCTGGTTCAGTACGTCCAACAGACAGTGGAGGTTCTCTGGGCTCAAATGAAAGCAATCATGGTGGGAGAGTTCGAAGCAGTGCTTAAGAATTCCCGGTGGCCAGATCCAACGAGCGAACCTACAGCGGAATGGAGTGACTGCATAGCGAAGCTCCTCGAGTTCCAGATGCCAGAAATTGTCCTTGCGAGGCAACCTCTCATACTTTTGCCAATGGGTTCGCTCGCAGACCCTTTCGTGCAACAGTTCAGATACCATTTTTACGGCGATAAACCAACAAACCACCCTAGTCAGGTTTGTCTCTACTTGTAAGAGAGTTGATGTGTGACTGACGGCTCATAGCTTGGAAATTTTTATTTCGCATGGTTTGTAGGAACAATATCGAAGTGGCAGAACTTTCTCCGAGAGAACATAGGCCCTTTACTCGCTACCCATTTTAGGGGCAACATCTATTCGGGCAATTCATTGTACGTCGATCCGGTAGCGGCCTTTGTGACTGCTCTGTTACCAGTAATGAGGGAGAAAGTCAATCGCCAAATCGAGCAAATTGCCGATAATCCTCCATTGTTCAGTAAATTTATGGTCCAACTGATGGACTTCGATGAGACGATCAGAAGCAAATTCAACTACGACGGAGGAAATCCAGACCTGGGCTGGAAGGGATTGACCTGGGATGTTCTGGATATCTGGTTTGACTCGTGGTACAACGTCGAAAAGAAGTTTGCTATAGATAGATACTGGGACATCATGCATACCCAGAACAGTTCGATGATTGACTACGACAGCTCTGGTCCCGGGAAGACCAAGCCGACCTTTGGAGCAGCAAAAATCTCAGACCTTATCCAAAATGTCACCGTCCAGTACCGCCAAGTGAGGAAGTTTTCACACAAGATGAAATTCCTTATCGGTATCCAACTAGAAATCCTTGATCTTTACTGGGGTGCCCTCAAAGATTCTCTGAACCTGTACACCACTATGACCTCCACAGTTGGCCGTGCTATACACGGATCCACCAAGGAACAGCAAGCCGCCCTCCAAGGAGTTGGCAAGCTTGAGACGCTATGTAAGGTCTTTGGCAGCGCGGAGCACCTGATCTCCACTATGAAAGATTGGAGCAACGAGGAGGTAAGCACTGAGTTTTGATACAACGTACTGGACATTTACCATGCGCTGAGCTGACGACTCTAGTTCTTCATCTGTCTGTGGGAAGGCTTGCAGGAGAGAGCAAGGGATACCGACAGCACCGTGGCACTCGCCGGGGAGATGTCATACACTGTGGTCAGAGAGAGTACATCTGATGCTATGGGCTCCGAGACCGAAGGCGCGGTGTTCGACAAAACTATTGAGAACTACGAACAGCTTCGAAGAATGGCCGAGTCCAACATTATCCAAGCGCTCAAATACGGATTCCCATCATCTTTTAAGCTGTACATCAACAGACCTCAGTGGTCGTCAGTTGATGATATTTCAGGTCGGTCAGCTATCCTTGCCTATTAAGGGCGTGGACTTACATTGGTAGGAACATGGCCTTCTGCCAGAACAGCAGAGCTTGATGCACCACTGCAGGTAAGTTGTTAATTTGAGAATGATATTATGGGAGTTGATCCGGTTCCAGGAATTGAAAGCAAGCCTGACTTTCCTACGCAAATCCCTGGCTGATGCTCCGTTCCGCCGTATCTGGCGCGAAGCTCTTAGCAGTCTCGCAGACCTAATCTACGACCAAATAGTTGTTAAACAAGAATTCACCACGGTCGGCGCTGCCCAACTCCGCTGTGATTTTGAAGCTATTCAAGCCACAGTCGATCGATACATCACTTACAGCAAAAACTCATCCCTTAGTATGCCGAAGCTGAGAGAGGCTATTCAATTGTTAAACATTCCGGTCGAAGGTGGCGAGGGTGATGTAGGACTGAAGGAGATTAGCGAGGAGATATTCGCGGGTGCTGAACGCACTTCAGCCATGCTTGAGAGGTTGGGAATGGAGTATCTTAGTAATGGGGAGGCGAGGGCGGTTCTAGCGAGGAGGCTTGAGGCGAGTACGGACTAGAGGTTGTTTGGGAGAGCCTTCACTTGCATAGTATCGGCGGTACATAGAACATACCATGATGTGTGCGAGTATCGGTAGGCTTTATCAGATATTCAAATCAACAACTTGGGGCCTCGCGGAACCTTCGATTTTCACGCTGTTTGGTAGGTGGTCATGCGGTCCACACTAAATTGAAATAACGCTGAAGTAGCCTGCATCTGCAAGCAGGAGTCAAGTGGCAGGTTCTAGCCATCGTGTCCTCTTCCCAAAACATCTCCAACACAAACTATACCCTTCACAATTCTCTCTAAGAAATGGCCCTCATTGTCATCTCCACCACAGCGAACGTGCCCGCACTAACAGGCATAGCCCTCAAGAGCGTCGGGAAGATGCCCTTCCAAAACCCCCTCAGTCCCTCCGCTCTGTAAGTCTGTCTGAAACAGTCATTCATCCCCTTATACTTCATTTCCTTGCCAAAGCCATCACTCTGCATCTTGCTCTTTACGACATCCAGCGGGTAGCTGCCCAGCCACAGCGCCTCCCCAGCCAAACCCCCGTAGAAAGCAACCTTCCACGTGGCGATGGCCTTGCGGTCGATGCCGTTGCGGGAGGCGTCGGCGTTCATCATCCACTCGAAAGCGAGGAACCAGACGCCATAGGCCTGCGCCTCGCGGAGGATGGTGACCGCCTCTCCACGATACAGGCCCTTCAGTACACCCTCGTGCGCGGAGAGCTTGCGTACGCAGTCCAGCGGGCCGCTGTACAGGCGTGCGGCGCCGTGGGGTTGCGTCTGCAGTCGGATCCTCACGTGTTCGATGGGGCCCGAGATCACGGAGTTGGCGATTCCCGCGAACGCACCGGCGCAGTAGTACTGTGGGTAGCTGAGCCCGGGCGATGAGGGGGACTTGGAGGTGTTGTAGGCCTCCAGACGGCGGCGGGCTTCGTGGAAGGCGCCAAACTGCACCGAGACGCAGGCGCCGATTCCGATCAGGGGCGTGAGGGTGCCTTTGTAGAAGGCGAGGGCACCCTCTTGGGCGTAGATGGTTTTTGCGGCGGCGAAGGCGTTGGGGTATCGGGTTGTGGTTTGCAGGCGGACTTTTACTATGTCGAAAGGTTGGCCTGGAGGGGGTGGTCAGAGTTGAAGGAATTAAGATGGGTGGAATGTGAAGGAATGCCTAGGCCATGATGTGAAGGAGAGACTTCTGAGATATGGGAGAGAGATTCATCATATATATCAAGCAGAGGGATATAGAGACACAAATATTCACAGAGATTTGAATCGTAAACAATTGATCAAGCAGCCAATGTCACCACTCCCTCTCCCACTCATGGTACACACGTGATATCAAATTGAAAACCGGCAAAGGAAGACGAACGATTGGAAAGAGAGAAAAGCGTATCCACGGAAAGGAAGCTCACCTATGAGTACCTGCGCAACTCCGCCTGCAGCGCCGGCGAGCAGGTCCTTCAGCGTCCTCGCCATTCCTCCCTCCTCCATCTCAGCAGCGGCGTCCGCCATCTTGTACTGCAACACACGATCTCTGCTTTCACAACTTTTCCCAAGTAGTCTTCCTGCGCGAAGTATTGAATTTTGCGTACTTCAGTTCACCCACGGTTTGTATTGCTGGGGTTATCTATGATGCGAGATGTAAACAAAGGCCGTGGTTGTAGAAACGCTTTGTGCTACCGGTATACTGAATGCGAAGCTCGGGAGTGGTGATGTGCTCGCTTAATAGTCGCTTGAGAGCCAATCATTCATTCTACTATGCCCAGAGGCCTCCTTTCAGAGTTTTCATCTTCTGGACCTCACATTTCGACATTCAACCTTCGCCATTTAACACCAACCAACACCAACACCACTAGCATTTCAACCTTCATCACCAGACTTGGGCCATCTTGAAGCTGTCAAGACCAATTTCCTGATTGAAAGACATTATCTTGGATTATCTCACTTAGCGATCTTCTCGCCACCTCAAGATGAGGGAGGTCCTCTATTGGTTGTATATCCTTGTTTTCTCATAGGACGGCGCATCGGTCACTCCGGCACTGCAGTCCAGTCCAGTCGGTCATGCCACTATGGCAGGCTTTCGGTTTTTGCCCCTCCATCAGCGGCTTGATCAGCCTTAAGCCCTCCCCACGCCTTCTCTTATCTCTGTTGCGGTCTATTTCATTTGATCCTCTCAAGTCGCAAACCTAATTCACAGCCATCTTTAAGTTTTCCATCACAGCTTTCCAAACGCAGCAGCCCCATCAAAATGGTCATCCTCGGAGGCCTCGAGCTCGTGGCAGCAGGTTACATTTTGAAAAAGCACTGTGACAACAAGAGAGAGAAGCAGCGCATCGAAGATGAAGCCGCCGCTCTAGAAGAACAGCAATACCGCATCTTTCCCTCTGACGGACGCGGTCGTCACTCGCAGTCACAACATCGAAGAAGACGATCGCATAGTCGCAGGAGACATTCGACGGATGGAAAATATAGGAAAGAGTCTCCGCAACCACCGATGTCTAGTGCAAGGCCGCCACAATATATCAATGTGCCAGCGCCTGGGAACATGCAAAACCCGATCACATATCCTCCGCCGCCACAGAGGCCGAACGGACCACAGCCGCAACAACAGCAGAGACCGCCACAGCCTCAGGAAGCACAATACCCACCAGATATAAAATACGGATGGACAGATGACGAGCCTGCGCGGCCTCTGAGACAACATGATGTCAACGATCCACCGACAGGCTGGCCTGCCAACTGGGAGCAATCGGTAGCATCACGCGCTGAGTCTTCGAGGGGCAGACAGGAGATGCGGACCGATTCGCCGCATGTGCGGTTTGCGAGTGAGAGATACTCGCCGAGTGTGAGGTCTGAGAGTCGGAGCCCTCCGCCGTGTTACAGAGCGTAGAAAGGGACGATGTGGGTAGGAGCTGAAGGGATAGATGCTGGCATCAAAAGCCAGGGAATCACATATATGTGATGGGATGGTATATCTTGTTGCAACGGTTGTCTGTTAGCGGGAGTTTGGATTTATCGCTTGTCGGCGTCTTTGACAGAGCCAAGCCAGGGTGCAAGATTGGGTTTATAGTATGTAGCTCTCGATACCATTTCAGTAATTTCATCTTTTTTGCCCATCACACCCGTTGTCGAATTCGGTTTGGGATATTCAGAGGCTGTAGATATCAGAGAATGTCAGATGGTCGATTCCACTTTGGAATATTTCTTTTGCGGGTTACTGGCATGAGGCGTACCAGGCAATTTTTGTGGTTTTGAGCTCCAAGTTTTGTTGCACGTCACTTCCATGTCCCACTCAGCGCCGGGACATTAAGAATAGCCCATACCTTTGTTGCACGTCGCACTCGTTGCCGAATTTATGTTGGACATTCGGAGCACTCGGTGCCCTGGCCATTATCAAAGTCTTTGTTGCACATCGCGCCAATGTCCCAAGTACGACCCGAGACATTCCCGGGCACCTGGGACATGGCGAGATTTACAGCCTCGTACCGTGTTCACTATCCCAGCGGGGCCAACGGAACTTGTGACAGCAGCCTGACATCCTTTTCTACTTCCAGCGGGCCCGCTCTATTGCCATCGGGTGGCTTCTCGTGCAAGTTACCTGGGCGTGTGCAGTGCGGATCTGAGTATGGTTTTGATATGGAGTTGATGGCGGCTTGGAGGGAAACGACATGGCTTGTTTGTAAGGAGGAGAAGTCTTGACCCGGCACTCGGAGATCTATCTCGCTTAGATGTCGAGGCAAGTCACGGTAGGGAATGAATTCTCTGTCTGCAAGCGGCTTTTATTTCGTCGGATTGGATAGGATGGACAACCCAAGTATTCAGGATCCTCACGTCGAAGGGAGACTCTCGGAACTTGATTCTTGTTGAGTACTTATTCAGAACGACGCAATGAAGACATCTTATTTGAGGGACTCGGAATATAAACGCCCGCAAAATTGCCCGCCTGGTTACTAGGTAGTACTGCCGATCCGACGGCAAGGAGTACGTTCCCATTGTTCGAATGGCGTCTTGGACACTTTTTGGTTTGACGCTCGGTACTCACGGAATAAGCCGAGTGGTGAACGTTCCAGGTAGCTAGGGGTGCGAAATGGCACTAGAGCTGTGAGGCCATCCATATTTCAACTATTGCCTGCCCTCACAAATAATATAGCATCAATTCTTTGGCAGAGCTCGACTATTTGGAGTTTCCATGTGGAGGTACCTGCCACGGGCATCTTCCGATTTCTCTTCATTCGCTCTCTGCATCTCATGCTATCTGCGGAAGAGGGTGGGTTGCTTCTGCCGGTACTTTGGACCACCTGCTCGAGACTACCCGTCCATCCTTGACCACAGCCAGAAGATTCTCGTCAGGCCGATCGAGAATGGTTACATCATCCAGTGGGTTCTTGTTCAAGATGAGGAAGTCGGCGAGGTATCCCGGCTTCACGTTTCCCAGGTTGTCCTGCTGCATCATTTTTGCTGCGTTGGTAGTCGCACTTTGCAAAATCTGCAAGTCTGTCAAGGCCTGTCTCCGCAGCTGAAACTCATGCGTCTGGGCATATTGAAGAGGTCCAAGGAGATCTGACCCGTAGCAAATCGTGACGCCGGCTTCAGACGCTATCCTGAGAGAGCGCAGGCCTGCCTCGAGAATCTCCTTGTTCTTGACAGCCGAGGCAGGCGGCAGGAAGTCCGCGAAAGGGGGCGTCTCCATAGCTGCGTACGTGATGAGTGTCGGCGTCAGGAAGACGCCCTTCTCAGCCATCAGCTGGGCGGTAGGCTCGTCGATCAGGTTTCCATGCTCGATGCCACGGACGCCGAGCGCCACAACCTGTCGAATCGCTCTGGGAGTATAAGCGTGCGCGGTGACGTACGTCCCAGCGTTGTTTGCGACCTTGACGATTGCAGAGATCTCTTCCTCCGAGAATTGCAGCTGGTGGATGCCGTCGCTGGGACTCGCCACGCCACCGCCTGCCATGATCTTGATGAAGTCGGCACCGCGGCGAATCTCCTCTCTAGCGGCCTTCATACACTCCGGTACGCCATCACAAAGTCTCCCGAGGATGGTAAGATGGCCTCCGCAGCAGGGCTCTTGGTCGTACATCGACCGTGTGTCTCCGTGACCGCCTGTCTGCGACAGCGCGTGGCCAGAAATGAACAATCGTGGGCCCCGAATTGCGTTCTCAGCAATCGCTTGCTTCAGTGCTGACTGTGCCCCAGCACAGTCGCGTATCGAGGTGAATCCTCTGTCAAGCATCTGTCCTGCAACATAGGGCACTCTCGCTGCTGCGACCGCGGGAGCCATACTCAGGGTCGAATGCAGGTCAGGAGCACCAGGGACGATAGTTATGTGAACGTGACAGTCAATTACTTTATCCGCGTCAGTTCCCTTTTCATGGATTTGAAGGGGAATTCGTGCTTACATCCAGGGCATATGAACTTCCCCTCCAGGTCGATGATGGTCGTTGCTTGCTTGTCTTCTATCTCTACCGTTTCCGAGACGCTTCTGATGAGGTCGCCAACCACATGAACAAAGACATCCTTTAGCACAGTGCCGTTGATAGGATCTATAACGTTGGCATGGATAAATACGATGTTTGATATTGGAGACTTGGGCCGCCAAGGCGTGACCAGATCTTGAACAGGCCGCTGCTCCATCATTTGTTGCGTAGCGTGACTTTGCAGAAATGGTACCTTTGGAGGTTGTTTGGCATGTTTGTTTCATAACGTCGAGACAATAAAGTTTTTAAGATTTTATAAGCTTACTGACTTTCTGGACCCTCTTCGAATCCCCAAAATAGGAGGCCGGGATCCTGCTCCAGATACCCGCTCGTCTAAGATAGGAGGAGCATTCGGCCCAATATCTATTGGGTAGAGCAACCGTAATATCACCAGTCTTATCTGTAGTCCCCTGTTCTTGTTGATATGCTATGAAGAATTGTAAGTACGGCCTCTCCACGGCACTGCATCCCACCTTCGTCAAGCTCGGGGATCGTCCGCATGGATGGAGATAGGCATGCCGGTCATAACGATCGTGGACTACGGCTAGCCCAGGTGTACTATCAAACTCCATTACCCTCCTGATATAAAAGGGATAGAGTCTCACTCAATTGCCTCTATTTTAAATTGCGTATATTTTGTTGAGGTGTTTTTCTTACATGGCCGAAGCGAACAAAATCTCGCCAAGATGACTTCCGTTAACGAAAAAGCCATGTCTTCGGATGCCAACGCTTGCTCCGGCTTATCAAAGATCGATGATGGTATCCCTATTGCCAGTCTCAATCCCGAGGACGAGAAGAAGCTGGTCCGGAAGATCGATTTTCAGTTCATAGCCGAGCCGTCCCGAAGTACTGGTACCTCACTGACTGCCCTGCAGTTTGATTCCCATCATGTTCATTCTGTACTTCTTCCAGTACATCGACAAGACATCCCTGGGTTATACTGCTATTATGGGCTTGAAAGTCGATGCAGTAAGTGATAAAAGGCCTTCTGTCAGATCATCCACTGACCGAAAGCACAGCACTTGAAAGGTCAAGAGTACTCTTGGGTGTCAAGTTTCTTCTATGTTGGTTTCCTTGTTGCGAGTCCTATTGCCAGCGTGTTTCTCGTCAAGTTCCCCGTAGGCAGAGTCGTCAGCAACACGGTGTATGTGTCTACCATCTCCAGAAGCCATTCCAATCATTGACAACGCAGTCCAGTTTGCTCTGGGGTACGGTGTTGATGTGCATGGCCGCTTCGAAGAGCTTTGCAGGCTTGTCGGTTCTCCGGATCCTCCTCGGAGGCTTGGAAGCCGCGATAAACCCTGGCTTCACGATCCTTACAGCTATGTGGTATAAACCTTCGGAACACGCTCTCAGGCATGGTCTGTGGTATGGAGGAGGTCAGTAAATCTCACTTTGATAGTCAAGTAGTTTGAAGATACGAAGAGCGGGAGCTGGCTGCATCCGCTCGCTCACCTGTACCGGGAACTGCTTTGCTGATCTGTTGACTAGCTCCCATCGCCATGACATTTGGAGGTCTCTTATCCTACGCTATCAATCATATCACTATAGGCATGGCGCCGTGGAAATGGCTCTTCGTCCTTTTCGGAGCAGCAACCTTTCTCTGGGGTATCGTCATGCTCATCTTCCTCCCGGACTCTCCACAACACGCCAGATTCCTCGGTCCCGAAGAGAGACGCCAAGCATTTGCTCGTGTTCAGGGGGAACAGCACTCGGCATATACGCGGAAGTGGAACAATGCTCAAGTGGTAGAAGCTCTGATCGATCCAAAGTCGTGGTTGCTGTGCTTCCTCGCTTTCTTCCTCTGCCTCCCTGGTGGAGGACTGGGTAGCGTAAGTCATCGTTCAAATCCCAGACCAGGATGGTAGGTGCTCATGTCTGCTTCACACAGTTCGGCAGTATCATCCTCCAAGGATTCGGGTTCAGCACTTTCGAGACGCTTCTCCTGGGGATGTCCCAGGGGGCCTTCATGTTCATCTTCCTCGTCTTCACCGTGACATGGTCCGTGAAGTTCAGGAATGGAAGGTGCATCTCCATTGCCATCTGTCAAATCTTCTCCTTGATCGGCTGCCTCATGATCAAATACATCCCACCCCACAACAAAATCGGCCGTCTCGCAGGCCTCTGGTTGATCGGGGCCTACGCTAGCGCTACTCCCACAATCATGAGTCTGATTTCCAGCAACGTCATCGGATATACCAAGAAAGCCGTCGTGGGCGGCATGTTCTTCGTAGCTTTCTGTGCCGGCTACATTGTCGGACCTCAGACTATGCTCAGCCATGAAGCGCCCGGCTACGAGGTAAGTTGGCGATGGCGACTTTCGCTGGCTGTGATGATGGCTAATGGGCATACGCAGACTGGATTCAGTGTCATGGTCGCTTGTTTTGTCCTCAATCCTGTCCTTGTCATGGTGCTCCGCCAAGTTATGGACTTCACCAACAAGAAGCGCGACCGTGAGGCTGCGGGTACTGATACTCTATCTCGCGAAAATGTTGCTGAGACCGAAGGAGCACTAGCTCAGATCGAGCTCGATGAAACAGATTGGCAAAATAAAAGAATTCGGTACGAGCTGTAGCACCAGAGGAGGGCGCCCGCTTGTAAAGGGGTCTGTCAGGAACGATCGGGAAAGGAAGTTGGATCTAGTTCCAGCACAGCAGGGACGCAGGAAGATAGTGACATCCCTCATCGCTCATTCTTACCAAGAGATTGTCTAGGAGACGTTGACTACATTTCACGTCCAGCGGTCAATCAAACGCTTAAAAGCTCAAGAGTCCTTGGTCCGACGTACTCTTCTCAACTCCAACTTCGTCATCAACAGCAAAAATTCAGAAGGCTCCGAGAGCTGCAACTTACACACCGAAAGCCCCAGACCTCTCCTTGGAGAAGGTTCAGGCTCTTGGCTAGCAGTCCTTGCCTCCTCGAGCTGTATTTCATATCCTCTAGTATCAAGATGTTTGTCTTTCTAAAATGCTCAGTATCTACCCTTTAAGCTAGCTTCAGCAGCTTCTTGCTGGCCAAGTTGCTCTCTATCCAAAAGCGGCTTTTCGAGAAAAAAAAAAAGGAAAAAAAAGACATCAAAGAAGTTCTGGACCACAGTCCCGCCCAGGACTGGATCAATGTCTATATTGACACTGAAAGTGCCAAGCGAGCATTGGACTCCTAAGCAGCCAGCTACCTACCCTATGTTGCCAACAACAGCGCCAACACCCAGAATCTCCCCTCGGCATCCCCTTCTGGCTGCCACCGTCGGCGCCACCGAGAAAGTTCCAGTCAAGAGGCCGCCGCTCCGTCATAAGCCAGTACACACCATCTCTCGAACCCAAGACCATCCATCTCATTCCTCACGGAAACCCGACTCTGGATCCCCCCCCCCCGCCCCTGGGCTCTACTTTATCTACAAGACGGGTAACAAGGGCCTCACTGATTGATATCCACCCACTTCTGAAAAAAAAAAAAAAAAAAAAAAACCTCTCTCTAGCCGTTGGAACAGCTGGTTTTCCTCCCGTGACCAAGGAAGGGGGATCCCATCGCGGGGTTCGTTACACCAGTGACTTTTCACCCCGAAGTGATCGTCGAATCTCCTTTTTTGACATCTACTGCAGAACTTCCGAGGGCTGAGTAAGCTTGTGTAGATTCACGGGTTCGGTGAGCAAGCTGCAAGCAGATTGGATTATTGTGCTGGTTTTTTTTTTTTTTTTTTTTTTTTTTTTTTTTAATTCTTAACAGAACTTGGTATCTAAAAGGTAGGAAAGAGTCTGAGATATGCCTGTCGCCTTCTATCGATTCGAGGCTTTGCAATACGCTATATTGGGATCGGAGAATGGAGGATGGAAAAGCCTGTTTTGTAAAGTATACTTCCATGCTCGGGCGACGAGTAAAAGAACAACAAAAATATTACTCAAAAGTGAAGCTATAGAAATTAGACAACAGCAGGGTTCGCAGAGGACGAAAATATTTGGTGATTGAAAGTTCGCGCCTGATAGCAATACTTCATGTCACATAGTAGATAATAGAGAAAAGTGGAGGGTTGCAAGTGATGGTTCTGTGCAAGTTAATACCTCCCTACTAGTGGTCATAGTTCTGCTTTTCACCTAAGCCCACAACCAGAGTGGTTTCCTGGTCCTTCACCACCTCCTATGGTATTCCGTCTCACCAAACTTGTCCTCTACCACCTCGTCTGGTATCTTCATCCCACCGAACTCCTTCGTCCACTCATTACCAAGAGATAGCGCCTTATGCGTAGTAGTCGTGAGCTTTTTCCACAAAGTTTTCTGTCTCTTTGCTTTTGCCTCCTGTACAGTGTAATTCGCAGAGGCTTCACGCTTTGACACGGGCTGTGCAATGATCATCTCGGACATCTCTTCAAGCTTCTGGTATGCCTCCTTGAATTCGACCCCAAGTTTTTCTGGGGCTAGTCGCATCCGGAAGGTCTTTATCACTTCAACTTCTGCCTTCTTGTACCTCTCTAGTTGCTTCATTATGTCTGACTCCGTAGCCGCGACGTAGTCCATAAGCTCATTCAAAGCAGGCGTAGGTGTCCAGCGTTCAGTCTTTTTTTCAAATCCCAGATACTTCACAAACCAAGAGTCGATCATGGCATTGATAAGTGTTTGCAGGATCTGAAGATATTCGAGGTTGCCGGGTGGTATAATTGCTGGCAGATCGTTCAAACCGTTGTCGAGCTCTGTGGCAATTGAAATGGGTGAGACATCTTGGACCAAGGGGAGGAGGTTGCTGTGCATTTCCTCGTTACTGTCGGAGTACATATAGATGATGGTTATGATATCGTCGAGCTCGAATCCAGTACCGTTGCATGCCTCAAGCAACGTCTGATGCAATGTGATGGTGCCTTCTTCGTGCTTCCTGGTCTTCATCAACAACTCCCATTTCGGTTGCTCCTGTCTGAGTCTTCGGGAGATATCTGTCCAATAACCTTCGAGCAAGGGAGCTCCGGCCAAGTTTGATTCCTGGGCTCGATTTCGAACCATCTTGCATGCTATGGCAAACATGTCTCCATACCGAGCTGAAAGCTTCAATTTCTGAAGCTGCACGATGTTCGCACGTAACTCTTGCGATGTATTGCTCCGAGTTTGGAATTTGCAGATCAAATACTCGTTTGACTCCTCGAACGTTCTCAAAGTCGATCTCCACTCCGCGTGTAGTGCCAACACCTCGTCTCCCAGTATTTCTCCTTCTTCAATGTCCATTTCCAACTCGAAAGCGTCCTTGCATGCATGCTTGTAGATCTGAAGTTGATACTCCCAATCGGCGAAATTTTACGGGTGGGATCTCTTAAGGCGTGATCGACCCATCGCAGTCGCTTGACCAATGATGGCATATCATAGGTCGATGCTGGTTGGGACTCTTCGGGTGGTGATTGAGCAGAGTTTGGGGTCGCGGACTCGGGAGGTGGTGCGAGATGGGCGGTCCCGACATGTTGATATGTAGGTAGAGGATTGACTGGATGAGTGGTGTGCTGGGCTCAAAGAGATTCGAAGATGGTCAGAGCTGGTCCGACAGGGTGAAAATGACTGACGAGTTGATGTGAAGGGGTGGAGATGGCTTAGAGTTGATGAGATCAGAGGTGAAGACGGCTTAGAGCTGATCAGTGAGGTGAAGATGACTCAGAGTTGATGAGAGAGGTGGAACAGTGCAAGGAGGAAGAGACAGTGCGAAGTAATATACAGCCCCAGACTAGTGGTCCGTGCGCCCTAGCGCCTCTCTTTTGTTGAGCCTCACTACGCCCTTATTGGAAGGCGCGATACAGACCAGCGCTAGATCTATTTAGCTGAGCTTCGCACCTCTGTACTTGTGGAAAGGTACTTAGGGAAATGCCGGCGCCGGGCTACTGCAAGATCTCTTCAGGACCCTTTTCAGTTTTCTCTTCGCAATAATAATGATGAAGCAAAGTGATTTTTTTCAAAAGGGACTTAGTAATTTTACAGTGTAAGTCCTTGACAGAGGTTCAGGGTAAACATCAGGTACTCCCCGCTGCTATCAATATTCTTCCTGGCGAAGACTCAGCGAGTCCCGTATATCGCTGATCAATAGTATAAGCCTGTGTGTCTTATTTCGGATTTCAATTTCCTATGCTACCTTACAGGCAGGTAGGGGGTCATTTCCATGGTCCTTTGACCTTCTCTTATAAGAGACGGTTATTACCCCATATTGAAGTTGGACATAAACCCCGTGACCAATGGCGCTTGCCATACTCGGATGCAAGGTGAATATAGTTGATCACGTGGTAAGTAAAGCTTGGCGCCAAAACACCCTTCTTTCGGTAGTACCGACAGCCGACTCGATCATGACATTGGAAGAGTGTTGCGGCTACAGCAGCAGGGTGGAGTTTTTCAACGACGACGTCTTATGTATCATTGGCAGCATACGGAACCAACCGATGATCTTCGGCCGCTTGTTCGTTCCGAAGCCATCCTGGCCCGAGGAGGACTTGCTTCCAAGTGGGAGGCCCGACTCCGCATATCAATGTCGGGTTTAAAGTATTACAGATCACAGCTTGCCTTCAGAGGCATATCGCACAAGGCGCCATCAGTATTCGGAGCAGTCAGTCTGCTGAAGAAGCGTCTTGCAGCCGATGCGGCGTTACCAATCCACCTTATCATCTTGGACTGGATGCGAGAGTTAAAGAAAGATGGCAGCGCCGAGAAACGGAAGCATGCAGAGGAATCACTGCTGAGAGCAGAGCAGATCGATACTGCTGAGAAGACTGCACGTATGATGGAGGAGCACGGAGCTGCATCCCTCATGGTCAAGAGAACAAGGCTCGGGAAGAACGAAGAGAACCTAAGTATGGCAGACGGAGACTTGTACTTCGCTCCGTCCGACAATTGAGTACCTCCTGGAGGCAGTCAGCTATGTGGAGCAGAAGATTACGTGCAAGCACTGGGACATCAGCGGAAAGTGGACTCTGCAGTCCGTCAACACCAAGCAACTCCTTGTACCGGCTACCATGGAGATTCGTTGCTATGAGAACCCGACGCAAATCTTCGGGGGAATCGATTCGGGCCAGTTTGGGGGTATATTGCGATGTTCAAAGGGCCTCGAGAGCGACTACCCCTCCGATGCCAGCGCCGATTCCGACTCCTCGGGCGCCTACGATGAATTTGACATTGGTGATAATGACCAACCGACCGGAAACGGACCAAGGTTGTTCTTCCGGTTCTTTGGATTCGATATCAAGGCCCGCGCGATAGTTGCTGGAGAACAGGGAGAAGAAACTTGCACTACGCGGTTTTCAGCCGAAGGCAAGAAGGTGGAAACCTGCTTGTGGTATCCAGAAACATACTACGGCGGAGACGTCTGATGGAGAATGGGAGGGAAGATGTACGAATTCGCAGGCTCGAAGGTTGCGAATCATAGATTCGAATTACCGTACCTGGCCGGTCCGCCGCTGTGCATGCTGAGCCGAGGACCGAGTGGGATGCTCACATTGTGGCTCATAAATCAAGAAGAAGGATGAAGCGAATGATGATTACCATAACTTGTTGAAGATTAATCAAGAGAATGTGGTGAGGCGGAGGCAGAGGCGCTGATGGCTGATGGCTGATGACTGATGGCTGATGGCTGATGGGTGGCTGATGGGTAAATACCCAATTCCGGAGTTCGCCACTGGCCGAGAGCATACTCTACTTATAGAGGTCGTTAATCCTAGACGGTATCCAGCATGTTATTATTATCGAAGTCGGTCTTTGGGCCGTAGAGTAAATCCGATCTCTCACCCTCCCCTCCGGAACTTCGATGCCCAGCCAGGAAAAGAGGGCCGGGCAGCAAAACAAACTAGGTGCGCTCTCGCCTCTTTATGATTGCTGGATCGATGTGGGTCGATGGGGGTCGATGGGGGTTCTATGTGGGTCGATATGGGTTCGATGTGGATCGATGTGGATCGATGTGGATCGATATGGGTCAATGTGGGTCGATGAGCATCGATGTGGGTCGATGCCAAGGACCTAAAGCCCCCCCGGCGGGCGAATCACATCTGCTCACGACCCTTGAATCTTCAAAACTTGGGGACCCGTTTTTTCCGTTCCCATAATAGAACACGTGACGGCCATCGATCTGCTGGGAAATTCCGATCCCAGAAAACGGTCGACTTCACGAAGATCGGGAAATGCCTCCTTTCGACACGCAAAACAGTGATCAACCGCCAACGGCCACCATGCCGCCCCGATTCATAAGGCGTCGATCGACCAGACCGGCAGATGGAGCGACCCATTCTCGATCACTGAGCATGTTGCCCGTCCGGTGGAGAGGAAGAGGAAGAGCAAGCAGACCAAGGTGTCGATCCAGATCTGAAAACTCGCTGCCACACGATCCAACAGAGAATATCCAAACATTCTACGCCTATACCTACGCCTACGCCTCTCCCGATACCGATACCTGCTTCCAACCATTCCTCAGCATCCGTCTTCTCTTCCCACCGACTCCAACTTCCAACCATCCAGCAAACCAGACCAAAAACCTGCCTCTCCCTTCTCGGCCATACCATCACCACCACCACCACATACCATAACATACCAACACACAGGACCCCCGATCCACATATCGACACCGACAACGACAACGACAACGACATCGACATCGCCCTTGGCCCTCGGCACTACCTACCTACCCACTCCTTAAGGGAATAGACGTCTCAACCACTCGAGGACGACGCAATACCACGCAGCACCCCAGTCACGAGCCATACCTAGGTACATACATACATATAACATACATACATACATACATACACACGCGCATACACACATACACCTACCTACACTTCCCATACGCATCCCCTTGTCCTCCAGCGCCCCGAACCGGCTCACCCCCCGTCCGTTACCCCCGATCCCCCAGTTCACAGACGCCATCAACCAACGGCCAGCTCACAAGTTGCGATCCAAACAACATACTTGACGCTCACGTTCCGCTCGGAGGTTGGAAAGAGAATTGCAATGCTTGCGACACGAAGCCAGTAAACCGCGTCAGAACAGAAGCAAGAATTTGATGTCTGCGTCACCTGCAGCAAGAGGGCTGGTGTCGTCCCAGAGCCATCATTCTCGGAGACCTCCTGCGCATCTTTCAGTCAGCCTCCGCCACGAGACTCCGGCGACATCTGCGGACACAGCAGTGGCCAGCGAGCCGCCAGTGATGAGCGGAGCTTTAGATTTGACGGGGACATCTTCGAGGAGAAAGAAATCAGAGAACAGCGACTCTTCAGGAGCCTGCGCGGAGGTATGGTTTGATCAGGCTAACAAGCGTCCCGGAAATGGATTAGGGTTTCCTAAGCTGGAAGATGGTCAGTGATATACAACTCCTGCAAGATCCGTCCGATCACTGATATTCTTTCAAGGAGACGAGCCGCCGTATTTTCTGGCAAGCAATAGCTCTGATGAAAATGGTGTTTCTGCTGAGAGGTTAAGGCTTCGTCCTCACCAATCATATACTCATGCCGAGCAACAGGGTTCGAATAGCAGTAGTGGTGATTACCGCAGCGTCATTGATGACCTGACGATTGAGAATCGTAAGCTGAAGCAGAAACTGCGTCAGCTAACCCATTCGCGCACTTCGCAACTGGAAGAAGATAAGCTGTTCGAGGTTCGGATCCACCACGCTCTCCCAGCTCGCAAAAGAAAAGAATTGGAAGAAGTCTTAGGATCGTTTGCCCAAAACATACATGATCCATCAGAGAAGGACGCTTCCCGCTCTCGTACCACGCCGAGATATAGCTCTCCTGATCATGCCAAGAAACCCAGTGCAAAGAATTCGACGTCGTCTGGTACATCGAATTCCCGGCCTCTCGACTCAGCATATGCCTCCATTTCTAGTTCTGGGGTGACTTCAACTCCACTCCGCGTTGGTCTTGAAGGCAGGACCGCCAGTCAACCAACAAGGGACGAACACCGTGTACAGTCGTTCCTGCACAACATTCCGGAAGGCTTATTACCCAAGCAACCTATGGTAATGACAGACCGACAAAAGAAGAAGCTCGTGGTCCAGCGTTTGGAGCAACTTTTCACCGGGAAGCAGGGCTTGCTCAGTGGCGTCGACAGTCAACCAATGCAGCAACAAGAAGTCTCGAGATCTGCAGCAAACGCCGACGCAGTTGCAAATGATGGAGTGCACGTCAAGGAAGGTATGCGGGAGGCATCTATTCATCCTCACGTTATGCACGCCGACAGAAAAGGCTCAAGCAGCGTGACTCAGCCTGAGACTTACGTTTCGGACGCTTCTGACGAGGCATCTCCCGAAGGTTCTTCGCCTGATCAACGGCCGACTAGACCTCTTGATCTGGACCCGGATCGGACCCAGGTTCCATCAGACAACGTCGACTACATTCGCCACCTGGGACTGTCCACACCTAATTTTAACAGCGAAAATTCCTCGGACTCGGACTCAGCAGCTGATTCACAAGGCTGGATCTATCTGAATCTTCTTGTCAATATGGCGCAGCTACACATTGTGAACGTAACTCCAGATTACGTGCGGGAAGCGCTAGCCGACGTGAGTGAGCGTTTTCAAATTTCTCAGGATGGACAGAAAGTCAGATGGCGAGGAGGGACCAAGGGCACACGCCTAAGCAGCGATAGTGGCGCGAGCAGTGCCGCTCACCAGACCCCCGAAGATAGCGATAGCTTGGATGAACCCGCCAAAAAAAGGCGCAAGGTCGATGGTAGGAAATTCGCTCCTGTGACCGTCGAAGATCCGGGTAAACGTCGCCCACAAAACGATCCAGCGAAAGACTTTCATTACAAGCCCATGTTCCGTCATGCGACCACTTCAGGTTTAAATTCTTCGGACGAAAGCGAGTCCCTATTCGGCTATAGTGCGAAAGACGAAAGCCGTCCGCGCATGGAATCATGGAGCCGGAAGCCGAATGCCATGCCCTACAAGAACCACGACGACGCTGGATTATTAGTCTACTACCACGGTGCTCAATTCTGCACGGATTTATCTGGCGACCGTGGAGGTCCTCCTACGCCTTTGCACGAATCTGCAATTGACCAAGATGGTTATTTTAATTTTGTTGAGGATGAAGTGCCTGGCGTGACTAGGACCGATGCCCCTCCGTTTCCTCGTACTCCTTCAGGATCATTGCTACCATTCAGGCCATTCAAAGATGACTCGACAGGATCCGATATTCCCGGGCCAGGACTCTCTCGACCCACCACACCTGAACCACTCAACGATGACGCTGTGTCAGAACTGTTCATTGACGGTTCAACCCCAGCTGTTAATCCACCGCCTGAGCTACAGACCTTCGACTCAAGTGGTCTCGGCGGCACCCGTCCTGCAGATCATTTCACAATCCGGGTCGAAACTCGCCGGACTATAGTCGATAACCCAGCCGCAGTGAAGATCTCGAAACTCTCAGCAACTAGTCCTAGCAATCGTAAATTTGCCCACTCCATTCCAAGATCTGCACTCGAAAGTTTCATTCGCGATGGCAAGACTGAGATCACGTTGCACCCCAGGAGTTCAGATGCTGCCAAGGAATCTTCGGTCCAAACAGAAATCCTCTCATCTAACCTGCGCCACCTGAAGCCATCTGAACTTCCGCCGCCCCTTAATTACCACGCTGCTTATACAAGCTCGGACGAAGGCTCAGACGGGAGCAGCAGCACGTCATCGCAGGAATCCCGGCCGTGGCGCACTACACTCCTGGCATCGAAATCGCACGGTCTCATTGCGCGACCCAACGAGGCGATGCAGGACGATGACGAGAACGAAGACGCCGTGGATGATGAAGACGAGGATGAAGAGGAAGATAGCGACTCCAGTATCGACATGCTTGCTGAACTCCGAAAACTTCATCCCGAGACTGTGGCAGCGCGGGAGAGGGAATTCGAGATGGATATCCGGCTGGCAGAGGGGAATGAGCTGTGCATGGATGATGCGACGAACAAAGATTCGTCAAATGAGAGGAGCCCATTGCCGACTACGTTATAGTGAAGCACCAGTGCTACGAGTATATCGGACGACGTGCTTAAATGAGGCGGGAAGGTGCTTGGTAGAATGTTGTTTACCCTTTTACCTTCCATGTGAGATTAGCGAGGCGTTTACAGGCTAGCCTACGGAGGCACAAAAATATCCAAGCAGTAAGTATGAATGCGCCTTCTTTGTCGAAGTAAGTCGGGATTGTCAATATATCAAACGTACATATGTATACGCATCTTGGCATGTTATGATACCCTATTTGTACATATTATCTCGTCCGCATGTAGTAGAGTAGATTCCAGGTCGTCTGCACTCATAGCACAAATTCATCGCCGCGATGAGTATATCAGGACTCCCTCTCGCCAATTTAGTGGGTCCAAACCTCCCCCTTCGTCTTCTTCAGAATATGAAGAGAAAAGTAGGAATTTTCTCTGCTAGATAAGTAGCATCCGACCTACTCTATGGAGAGTAGGTGACTGTCACCTTGACCTGACGCACCTTCTGAGCATGTGAAAATCGTGAATTTAATCTTTCATTCCCTTCTATGCTGTTGGGGGTAGTTTTGTATATATGTTTGTGCTCGTCCCAGAGTGAGGGAGGAGGGTATCCAGAACAACGCCGTACCGGGCGTACCGGGTTCCTATGCGTGCATACAGATGGGCCCGTTTGTCTTGCTCTCTCTCATGCACTACAAGCGAAGTGCGTCTATCTATGCCGTGCTCCAAACGCAAGTAGGGCACTCTTCCACGTCCGTACACGACCACTATCTTCCCATCTTCCTTCCCCAACTGCAAGCTGCAAGCTGCATCTCGCCTGTCCATCCATCCACCCACCTCCTGCATGCTGCATACTGCAGCAGCACTCCAGGACCACCGCGACCGACTCACCTCCTCCCGATGCCCCGGAACTGATCCTTCAGCTCGTCCATGTAGTGCTTGAGGAAGCGCCGGAGGTCGGGCCGCGGGCGGTCGATGTTCGTGCCGCCGCGCGTCTGCGCCTCGGAGGAGGGGTCGACGAGCTTCTCGCCGCGCTGGATCTCGTGCACCTTCTTGTGGACCTTCCTGACGGCGCGGTGAAAGGTTGGGGATTGGAGGAGCTGCCGCGAGGTGAAAGAGAGTGGTGGTTGTGTTAGCCAGCCAGCCAGCCACACATGGAAGATAGCTAGTCCAAGAACTTTGGGAGGATCGCGAGAGAGCCAGAGGCGAAGGGGTGAAAGGAAGGAAGGTGGAGGGACGTACTCGCGTTACTAGCCAGACCTGGGGGGTTAGTTAGTGGGGATGTGACTTTGATGTGATGAGAGGTGAGTGGTGAATGGGTTGGTTGGTTACCTCTACTATTGCTAACCACCTCATCTTGACGTTGGAGCGGCGGGCGTGATCATTGCGTTACAAATTGGTTAAAAAGTCGTGGTGGCTGGAGAATTTGGAAGTGCTGTGCTGATGGGATGTTGGTATTGATGCTGATGTTGGTGTTGGTGTTGGTGTCGGTGTCGGTATTGGCGTTGGCGTTAGCGTTGACTTTCCCAAATCGCGGAGGCGAAGAATAAACTTTGGTGATGCTCGCCTCGGCACAAGATCTCGGACCCGCCACATTTCGGATCCGATCCGAGATTGGTCGATAACACGGCAAGTGGGTCGCATCATCATAATCGCATCGCAGCTTCTCGACTTTTGACTTTTCTTTCCTTTCCATATTCCTCGTCCTCTTTCATATTCCTCTTCCTCTCCTCCCTTCCGTCCCGGATTCAATCATCGTCTTCTTGATCTTGATCTCGATATCCACCCTCATATCATTATTTCAAGCTTTCCCTCTCCTCCGCCTCTCCTCCTTGCCTTCCTGTCGCCCCAACGTCTCTCATACCACCAGCACTTCTTGCTCTCTCACCTGTCCACACCCACATCCACATCCACATCCAAACTTGAACTCAACAATCCTTTCAACTTCCTGCTTACATCGCTTTCGTCTCCCTCCATTTTTGCAGTGCATTTCATCGCATCTCGTTCTATTCTTTGCTGCGTCTTTCCTCGGACCTGCATTTCATTGCCAGATCCTGCATCCCGAGAAACAAACAACCCAACAAGGCATTCCGCTTCATTGACACGGCACCCGGCTTTATACACTCTTGCTCTACATAAGCCCGCACTTATAAAGTCGCGGGCCTCGCCGATCTGGAGAGACTACGTGCCTTCAAGAGGCCTCGCCCGTCGCCTCTTGACTCGTCCGACTCCTCGTCAACAGAAAGCAGCGAAAGAACTATCCGATCGCCTGGGTGGCTCAAAAAGATGCGCTCCAACCGATCCTCTTCCAAGTTTGACGGCTCTCCAGTCCCGGTCCGTGAAGGCTCCTCGGTCTCCCAGATGGACGGATCGTGCTTTGGCAAGCCTGTTGCCCCCGATGCCAAGTATACAGATGAGCCTGCTGCCGGGTTAAGACCTCCTCTCCTTCCGTCCTTCTTGACCTTGACCGAAAGTGGTAAGTCAATCAACACCTTTGCCTGACCAACTTTTAGTTGACGATGGGTGTCAGAAATGAAGGACAAGTACGCTGAGCTCACCCGACTTGAAAACGAGCGTGTCGGGCTCAGCAAAACTGACCCCCAATGGGCACGCCGTGATCCTGATCCACTCCTTGATCGTTACAGCAACATCCATCCCTGGGCCGGCAATCGCATCAAGCTCCATGTCCCTGAAGGAGTCAATGACTACATCAACGCCTCTCCAGTCTCCTTGGTCTCTACCTCCAACAAGCAGAGTGACTTGAAGGCCGGTGTCCAAGACAAGTACATTTGTATGCAAGGACCCAAGAAGCAAACCGTCGATCACGTCTGGCACATGGTTTGGCATGAGCTTGCTGAGCCCTACACATCATCCCCTGGCGTTGTTATCATGCTTACTCCCACCCACGCCCCGTCGCCCAACGACCCAACCAGGATGTTTGAGAAGTGCTATGAGTATTACCCCGTCGATGAAAACTCACCTCCGCTGATAATCAACGAATCGGGTGAGCTCGGCAAGGATTTCAAAGGCATGGTACGATTTGTGGAGCGACTGCCAGGTATCGAGGGCACACCCATCGAGATCCGAAAGCTGATCATGACTATCGATGGCGAGGATGGTGACGAGAAGCCAATCTACCACTACTTGTACCCCAACTGGCCTGACTTCGGTGCACTTGCAGAGGAGAACGTTGAGAGTATTCTGAACCTGATGAAGATTTCCCGAGAGACAAACGGTAGTGGGGAGAACGCTCGTCTCGTCCACTGCAGCGCTGGGGTCGGCCGAACCGGTACCTTTGTCGCTCTGGAATTCCTTCTTGGAGAGCTCGAAGGTGGTGCATGGGAGGGCTGGGATGACTCGGAGCACGCTATCCAAGATCCAGTCTACGAGACCGTCAATCAGCTACGCATGCAACGAAGGAGTATGGTTCAAGCTTTCGAACAATACGCCTTTTTGTACGAGGTCTGCCGAAAGCGCTGGGAGGAGAAGTACAATGTGCCGTGCATTGGTGGTCAACATACGCACATGGCTCCAACCGCGAATGAAATCTGTGTTAATGGCAACGATGAAGACGTTGAGTAGGCGTGCGGCTAAGGGGCGTCCTTTCTTTTTTCGGAAATCACTGCATGACAAGCGTGGGTGGTGTGGAGTTTGGCCAATGGTTTCAGATTGTTTCCTGCCGTTCAGGTATTTACTTGCTTCTCTGGTCGATATGGGATTGTGCTTTCATGCACTTGGTTATCTTGAATGCTAGTCTTGGTGGATCGCGCCCCTAAACAGACTCCTTTAGAGATGGAGTGAGGCAGAATGATGATTGAACGCAGGCTACTACCCTGTTTTGCTATTTTTTGATCTGAGATGATAGAGATATGCTGTGATGCTCCGAGTATGCGGCTCGGCCTATCAGAGAATGGGAGGGAATACCCAGATGCAGCCATGCGTTTGCGTGGGGTACATGCATGGAAGAGTGTTCCTGGGAGTGTCACTGCTGTCGAATGCCTACGATCTGGATTTTCGTTAGCGTTCAATTTGCATGGATCTTGCTTGCCAGTGGCCACCTCCTGGGAGGAGGAGGAGAAGGAGAGATTGGGGAAGCGCAGAAGGTGTGTGGGAGTGAAGAGTGAGTACGCGCTCTTCTTATCTCAAGTATCAATCTGATCTCCCTTCGCGTCACTTGCCTGGCCTCCGAACAGAAACGAACAAAACGTTCTCTTGGACTTCCTCTTTCTCTCTCACCTGCGCTGCGGGCCAGCAGCTATGCCATGTTCCGTTCTGTTCCAACGCCAACCCCAACGCCAACTTGCGAGCCCGGGGGCAAAAGGCTCTTTTGTGTTCTGGGTTGTGCGCAGGGCATACCGAGACACTATGGGTAGATTGATTTATATATGTTTTAGGTATGCGATATATGTGTATGATGTGTTATATGTGTGTGATATATGTTTAGATATATGTCAAATGTTTTATGTATGTGATATATGTTTTGTGTACGTGATATATGTTAGATGTAGATCACAATCGATGTATCAGCTGCGCGTAATGGTGACTTCTGGTTTTGGAAGTCTTTGGAAAGGGAAAGAGAAATCATGGATAGGTAGCTATGTGGATGGATGGATGTGTGTGTGTGTGTGTGTTATGTGGATGCGTAGGTAGATCTCGGCCGTGGATCGCGACTCGACTCGACTCGGTGAAGATGGATGGAGGTGATTACGTCAAAGGAGATGATGATGATTAAGAAGAAGAAGACTGACTGACTGACTGACTGAGTGTATTTGTATTTTGTTTTCTGTTTTGTGTTTTGCGTTTTTGAGACTTTGCTTATGCGGAGACGGAGTAGAGTTTTGTAAAAGACGAGGTGAGGCTAGGCGAGGTGAGGCGAGGCGAGGTAGGTAGGTCCTTAGGGGGACGGAATGGGTTTACTTTATGCGAACGCTAGGTATCTCTACCTATGTACTGTAGAAAGGGATTTTATCATGATTATTTTTTCCTCTTAATTTAAAATTTTTTTTTTTTCTCTTTTTTTTCCCCCCCAAAAAAGTCTGTCGTTGGAAGAATGATTAGCGAGCTCATTTATTTAGGAATTGGGTGGAAGAAGGTCGACAAGGGGTGTGTGTAATTTCGAGACTTTCAATTCATGCAAGGACGAAGGAGACGAGACCTGATGTAAAGACTCGGCTTTTCTTGAAAGTGGAAAAGCCGCCGCAAAACTTTCGGTGGTCGGGCTCGGGTCCCTTTTTGCTTTAATATAATATAATATATTCGAGTCGGGTCAAGTACGGGTCGGGTAACTGCAGCTTTTTAAGCGAGACTCGGATGGTCTTCCCGTTTCCATGGAGAAGGGGATTCACAATCGTTTTGATTCACAAATTGGCACTGAATCCGCTTTCTCTGGGTGGGAATCTTGTATAAATAGCTCTCTCTCTCTCTCTGAGGTTTCATATCGGTAACTTTGATCGAATACTTGACTTCTAGCGTGCAACTCCCCCCAAGAACAGTTCCTCAACCCGCGCGAGACTTTGCAATCACTCACTCACCCACACCACGCAGCACGAAAAAGAGAGGCAAGGCAAAGAAAAAGCAAGCAAATCCACGCTTCCCCATGGCCGCGAAACCAGAGTTCATCTTCGTCCCCGGTGCCTGGCACAGCCCGGAGTCCTTCGAGCCGACGACGGCCCTCCTCGCGCAAGCAGGCTACACAGTCCACGGCGTCACGCTGCCCAGCGTCGGCGCGCAGCCGCCCCTCCAGAACTTCGAGCCGGACGTCCAGGCCGTCCAGGACGTTGTTCACGAGGTGCTGTCCTCGGGCCGCGATGCCGTGCTCGTCATGCACTCCTACGGCGGCGTCGTCGGCTGCGAGAGCCTGCGAGAGTACGTGAGCGAAGCTGAGAGCGGGAACGGGGGCGGACAGCAGCAGCAGGGACGACGGGGAAGACTGCGCCGGCTCGTGTTTATCAGTGCGTTTGCGATGCCCGAGGGAGGAAGCTTGATGGCGGGCTTCGGAGGACGGAAGCTCCCGTGGTTGGCGGTCGATGTGCGTACACATGTATTTTCTCTCTCCCCCCCCCCATTTTGCCTGTTCCTTGCTCGGCGTGCGGCCCGGTTCCCCTCGTACGCAGAGCAGAAGACTGACGGGAGATTCTGGAAAAATCGACCAGGGCGACGCGGTCCGCCCGACCGATCCAAAGGAGATCTTCTACAACGACCTCTCGCCGGAAGCAGCCGCGCCTCACATCGCGGCCATCAGGCACCATTCCTACCGCACCTTCTTTTCGCGGCTCACCGTCGCACCGTGGAAGACGATTCCGAGCACCTACGTGGTGTGCGAGAAGGACAATGCCATTCCGGTGCAGGGCCAGGTAAGCCAATAATCAATCATCAACCCCCCCCCCCCTCCAGCCTCTTGTTTCTTGGTGGTTTCCCACTGTCTTGGGATTGGAATCTTGTGTCTTTTTTATTGGATCAGGGTTCCAAGAGACGATTCCGCCCCGTTCCCGAGACTCTTTGAAAGGGATCGGTGCTGATTTGCTGGATTAATGAAAAATAAAGGATAGCATGATTGCCGCCGCGAAGGAGGCCGCGCCAAGTGCGTTTGATGTTGTGGTTCGGTGCGAGGCGGGACATTTTCCATTTCTGAGCGTACCGGAATGGCTCGCTGAGAGGTTGGTTGAGAGTGCGAAGTGAGAGGGCAGAGGGGAGAGGTTGTGGAGGATGAGTCAGGTTTGATGCGAGATTTTTGGGGTGTAAAAACTGGATGCACTTAGTTAGCAATACCGTGACTTCTCGATCTTCTTGGCACCTTTGCTTGGAAACAGTCAGCGAAATGTTTGTTGTTTGCTGTTTGCTGTCTGCTGTTTGCTACCATGGGACGGGAATGGGGACGGAATGTGATGTGATGTGATGTGATGGGAGGAAATCCATAGGAAGTTCATTACGCTGTCGTCATGATATATGAAGGTATGTTACATGCATACGACCCGAACGCCAAATCAAAACACAAACACAGCCCTACCCTACCCAACCTCATCTTATCATCACATATCCATCCCCACATAGAATCGATATCTACCCTACGCCGCAGCACCAGTCATGCCCGGCGTGCCGTTGATATAGTCCCGGTTTTCGATCGTCACGCTCTTGGTCATGTGGTTGACCTTATACACCCCCACAAGCCGAGACGCGAGCTCGAACATGTTGTTGCGGAGAGAGATAACGATGAACTGAGCATTCTTCGTTCTTTCCTTAATGTAACTGGCAACGATGGAGACCTGAAAGTGTTAACTTCAACCAGTCGAGGTTGGCTGAGCCAGTAGGGTGGGGGTCTTACGTTTCTGAAATCCAATGCAGCATCAATCTCATCCATGACATACAATGGCGTCGGCTTGTAATGATGTAGCGCGAACACCAACGCCAAACTACTCAGCGTCTTCTCCCCGCCCGACAAATTCGAGATGTTTTTCCACGACTTCTTTGGCGGCATCACGCTGAACAGGATACCCTCAGAGAACGGATCCAAAGAGTCGACAAGTTCGAGCTCGGCATTTCCACCCATGGTAATCATCTGGTACATCTCCTTCAAGCGGAGCGAGATGGTGCTGAAGCCTTCCATAAAGCCTTCGAGACGGAGGCGGCGGAGATCATCACAGCGCTTCTTGGCGGAATCACGCTGGGCGACAGCGCTTTGGAGGTCGGCGTGGCGGGCAGCGTGTTCTTCGACGCGGCGACGGTACTCGGCTAAGACGCCGAGTTCGACGTTTACGTTCTGGGTCTTCTCCTCGAGAGCGGCAATCTCGGCCTTAAGAGTGTCCTTGTGCATGTCTGCCAGTTCGTCCTTGGTGTATTGCGGAAGCTCTTGAGCCTCAGTCTCTTCACCCAAGTCGCTGATGTTTTGGAGAGCTAGCTTGCCCAGCTTCTCGTTCCAGTAACGAAGTCGCTTCTGGTTCTCGCCGAGAACTTTTTGGTTCTCCTCGAGCTTGTTCTTCATTTCGATTTCGACGGCTCGGATCTCGTTAAGGGCTGCCGTCTTCTCGTCCAGCTCGGCCTTCAGGGCATTGAGGTCCTTCTTCTTGGCTTTGAGAGCTTCCGATGCTTCGTCGACTCGGGCTTGGTACCCCTCAGCGTTCGAACTCTGGTTCTGGATGTCTTCTTCCAGAGATTCAAGGTCGGAAATCGCAGCTTCGAGCTCCTTGGTGGCTTTCGCGTGATCCTTCTCCTGTTTGGTCTTCTGCTTCTCTGCTTTAGCTCTCGTCACCTCGGCTGCAGAGATGGCTTCGCTAAGGTTGCTGATTTCCTCCTTCAAAGCATCGACCTTTGACTTTTGTGCACGGAGCTGGTCGCCACCCACTTCCATGATCTTGTCTTGCAGAGCTTTGATCTCTTGCTCAACGCTGGAAGTTTCGCCATGCAGCTTGTCGATCTCCTTACCAAGTTTTGCTATCTCCTTCTCGAGAGATGCGACTCGGCTGTCATCGGTCTTGGATGGCTGGTGCTCCTTGCTCAATTCTTTGATGCGGCGCTGAGCGTCGGCCAGATTTCTTGCCGAACTCTCAACCTCAAGGCCGATCTTCTGTATCTTTGTATCGAGACGTGGGATCTGCTCATTGAGGTCTCGGAGCTTCGTCTCTAATTCTCTTTGGCGGTCTTGAAATTTTTGAAATTCTTGCTCTAATCCGTCTCTATCCACTTCAAGCTTTGACACCTGCTCCTTTGAAGTATCCGCAACAAGTTTAGAGGACATGAGACCCTTCTTGACTGTGTTGCCTCCTCCGGACATGGTACCTGACTTGTCGATCAACTGCCCATCGAGGGTCACTACTCGCCATCGCTTTGCTCCGTAGGCAATTCGGTTGGCTTGATCGAGATCTTTGGCGACTAAGGTATTCTGAAGCGAATGATAGAAAGCAGGTAGGAATTTATCATCTTTGGCTTTGATGAGGTCGAATAAGCGAGGGACATTTTCAGGGGTATCAATAGGCGACATGTCTCGGCTTCCCAACTTATCAAGACACATGAAATTTCCGCGTCCAAGATTGGTCTTCCGGAGATACTCAATACACTGCTGGCCCCCTTCGACAGTATCGGTGACAAAGTTGTCGAGAGCACCGCAAGCTGTGGAAATAGCGACGTCATACTTCTGATCAATGATTCCGAGGTTTCCAAGTCGGCCATGGAACCCGTCGATACGTCCGGATTCCTTGAGTCGCATGAGGCCAGTAAGCACATTGCCCTGGGTTTGTGTATTGGACAAACTTGCACGTGCCTCATCTGCCTTCTGACGGGCTCCAGAGAGACGCGATCGAAACTCGGGCTCCTTCTGAGACAGCTTTTCAAGTTCGGACCCGACTCTAGCAGCCTCTTTTTCCAAACTCGACCGCTCCGATTTGCATTCTTCGAGCTCTGCCAACTTGGCCTCACGACCCTCCTCGATGCTAGCAATTTTCGCTTCCGTCTCTACAAGTGCCACAGCGCCTGCATTGGCCTTTTCATGAAGAATGGCAAGCTCACTTTGAGCAACAGCAATTGCTGACTGCTTTTGGTTGATTTTTTGGTTCCACGGCTCCAAGGACTTTTGCTTCGATGCGATTTGGTCCGAATATATCTGGGTCTTCCCTTTGAGATTGTCTCGGATGACCCCAAGCTCTTGCTCCTCAGCTTTCATGCGCTTCTCCATGGTGGTTATTTCCTGCGCAGATTTCTCGATCTCAATGGTACATTCTTCGATTGAGGTCTGGGCATCAGCTGCTGCAGTCTCGGAGCTGCTGATCGTTTTCTCCAATTTCTTTTGCTTCCCAGCAAGAAATTTTCTTTTCTCCTCGAATTTGACATGTTCCTGGTCAAACTTTGCCATCTCTTTGAGAATTGCCTGAGTGTCTTTCTCGATAGCATCAAGTTCCTTTTGGCCTTTCTTGTACTGCTTGTCCAGCTCCTTGATCCCATCCTCGTTGCCCTGATGCTTCTCAAGCTCGGCGTCCAGTTGAGCTTGCATCTGGGCAATTGCCTCTTCGGTCACGTTGATATTGTCGCCGCATTCGTCGATATAAAGCTGGTAAAGAGACGATTGCTTCATCGTCAATTCGTTCTCGTCTCGGATGTACGCCAGCGCTTTATCTTTCTTGTCCTCCAGGCCGTTCTTCTCCTTTTCAACGTGCTGAACACGCCCACTCTTCTCGACGCAGACTTCATTAAGAGTTTCAACCTCAGTAGCCGACTCCTCAATAGGCGTCTTGTATTTGGACGTGCCAATAATATCCTCCAAATATTCCAAAAGACCATCATCGTGCTCGTTTGCAGCCTTGGGCTTCATCTGAGCAATCGATTCGACCTCACCCTGAAGGATCAAGAACCTTTTGTGGTCCAAATCCACGCCTCTGTCTCGGAGTAACGTTGTGACTACAGTAAAATTCGATTCTTTGCCATTCATATAATACTTGCTAGAGTTGTTCTTGAATGCACGACGAGATATCACAAGATCCGAGCCCGGGATAATCATTGGAGGTCCAGTCGGCTACGTATATTAGTGACTGATCACGAAATCTACATTTCGGAATACTCACTTGATCCATGACTTCTTGAAAGTGCACAGCTACCTCACAATGATCAAGATTGGGAAAGGCGGCGGAATTATGAATCAGCGCGGAAATCTTGCCCTGTCTCATCTTGCTGGCCCTAAACCCAAAGACGAATAGAAGGGAATCAATGACATTCGACTTTCCGGAACCATTAGGTCCAACGACGGAAGAGAACGAGGCGTGAAAAGGACCAACTTCTTGGCGACCAGCGTAACTTTTGAAATTCGTAAGGATCAAGTATGTGATGACGATTCGAGCTTTTGGTCCAGAATTCTCTACGACCGGGGCGGCCATTGACCTGGATTTTAGTACGATATCCATAGGTCTTTCCAAAATCGTGTCCATCGCATTTATTGGCTTCACCATAGTGGTCTGGCTCCCAGATGTACCAGGCCGCTCGTTGAGGGTCTCTGTTATATCTGCTAGCGGGGTTCCATGAAGCTGTGAAGGTTCGGGAGAGGCAGAAGCTTCTGGTGTTGGCAATGTCGGCGGTTGCAGCTCCGGAGTAGCAGAGGATCGAGACGCTCTCACTGGTGCGCTCTTGCGCTTTCGTGGTGATGCCTTCTTGGTTGGCGATTCTGGTTCCGGCTGGACAGTCTGCTCCGGGTCGAAGGTCTCCAACGGTTCGATGTTCTCTTTGGCTACGCTTTTCCTTAGACGACCCCCAGTCTTCGGGGTATTGGCCACAACGTTGGTCGTCTTCCGTCTGGCTGCTGGTGCCTTTCGAGGGCTTCGTTTTGGCGCTGGGGTAAAGTCCTCCTCGCTATCCTCACCTATCTCAGCTTGCACATGTTCTTCTTCCTCATCGGAATCGACCACAACTTTCCTACGCGCTGCCGTCCTCCTGGAAGGCCGGACGGGTAATTCGGACATGTTGGAGGCGCTGACGGCAAGTGTTTGCCCTGGAGACGAAGCCCGCGTTATTCCACGCGTTGTATGCTGGTTCAGAGCGGGAAGCACTAGCTCTATGCGCAAGAAAGGTTCTTAGAATTTTGATTTATTGAAGTGGCGTGTCGAGAAGCTGTCCAGAATGGTGGTCGGTTGTTGTCAAGTGTGTGCGGATGAGGATTGCTGAGCGGGCTGTTTACAAAGTTCACAAATGGTGTTTACTTTCAAATCGGCGCTAAGATAAGAACATGCATCAAGTACTTATCGCGCCTCTCCAGCTGACCAAGGAGCTTCCTGGTTTTGGCAACCAAAAACTTACAACTGCAAGATATTCCCAAGCAAAATCAAAGCGCATGATCCTCGAATATTCTGCGATATTTGTTGCGGCTTCTTTTGATCTCAAAGTCCATATTTCAGTGTGCATTCTACTGTTTCTATACTGCTGGCCCTTTCCGACGAGGCAGCTTCAATCTCCTCTACCACCACACTGTCTGGTCGCATCGCATCTCAGCAAATCCCCACTCAGGCGCAATAATGTTCAACTATCAGATCTTCGAGGAAGTCTTCGCCTTCGATACGGAATGCTTTTATGATAAGGATACAGTGATGCAGACCACGGAGAACCGCAAGGTTTTGGAGCCTCTCTTCATTGACCGGGTAATGAAGATGCTAGGAATCGTGAGACGTAGGGCCTTCCCAGCTCCGTCAGCATTGCGCGTAGGATTTATGGCTGATTTCAACTTGAAATTCTACAGCATCGAAGAACTATCCACCCATAGACAACAGCTCTCTACGAACCCTCCACAAACAGATCGTTGAAAGCTCAGGCGCAGATCATCACAAGCTCTCCGTGCTCTACTACATCCTCATCACATTTGATTATCCTACGGGCAAGAGAGACTATCAGGCCGAATTACAACGACAGTCCTCCCTGCCAGAAAATTATGCAATCTACATGAAGGGTCTATGGCATCTGGATCGACAAGAATTCGATGTTAGTCTTGTAATCCGCACAAACAAGGACGTGCTGACAGAGAATAGTTGGCAATCCAATACTTGACACACCCCTCATTGATTCCAACTTTCGCTGACGAGATACTGGAGACCTTGGTCAGGAGGTCCAGAGGCGATCTTACACTTGCCTTGGCCTACTACCACACAGCCCAACCTACCCTGTCGAGTCGAGCCTCCATCGAATGTTTGTTCTCGGCCATCGCGAGGACCAGTGTAACGGAGGCCTTGTACTTCTCCCGAGGCCAGCCAGAGTTTGCACACCGCCACATGTTTGAGCTCCTCGTCTCCTTGGTTCTCAATAACTCGTCCAAGGACACTATCGCCGACCGCAGCGTTGAGCTCGTTAGCTTGCCGTTGACGAGAGAGGAAGATGAGTGGCTCGAAGACTACATCATGCGCGGTGAAGGCCGTTTGTTGAAGAAGAGCAAAGATACCTTGATGATGAGACGGATCGGAACGGGCGACTTTGCTGGGTCACTTTCTATGCGAGGGGTCAATAACCGTTCTATCGGTGGTCTGGACTGGAGCACGCTGTCCCAAGCGATTCAAGATGGACTCGGGCCCCGAGTAGATGGATGATGGGTAGTCAAAGTCTGGGCTGCTTCGAATTCAGAATAGCGATGGAGTCTGGGTCTGGGCGTGTACAACAAGGGAAAATCCGCTCGTATGTGAATGTAATTGATTTGGCTGGCGATACCTGGACAAGTTATTGGAGGGCGAGTTTTCGCCATCTGTCAAATAGATTGCTCAAGAGAGCCTTTCCAGTCATCGGGCTGCAATCCTGATAAATCGAACTATGATTTGGTCAGGCAGAGTTCATTGGTCTTCTGTTTGACGGTGTGGGTGTTACTCACATTGGTTGTTCCTCACGGCATCGGGATAGGCCTCGCTTCATTGAGAAGCGGGCATCCGAAGCTATCAACATTTGATAGTGACTACAACACGTAGATTGCCATTGTATCCGGCATAATTTCCATCGATGGTTGTTGCTATTAAATAGAACCGAGCTGTATATCAATCGCGACAGCACGTGTGAACGCGCAAGCCCGAGCTTAATTGCGTGGGTCATCCTTGGGCGGCCCAGGCGATTACTTCAAACCTTTCATGCACCATGGATAAATCATAACTTGACCTTGACGTCTGCTCATACATACATCCGTACCTGTCTCTGGCGACCACCTTCTTTGGAGTCCTTGGAAATCCCACACAAATGCATGTTCCTGTCGATACATTGACTATCGTTGACGTTCTCGACGATCGGTCGAGGAATCCGTAAACCTCGAGCGTGCTTCGTAATGGATCCGAAGAATCTACCGACCCGACTTCCTCCGTTCCCAGTGTATGATGTTCCGGCCGCCAAAAAATGGCTTGCAGATCCCAAAAACCACGATCTTTCAGATTGGAAGAATGAGAAAGATACTGCTGGAGGCAATTGGTCAGCGTTGGAGCTTTACATCTCGGAGGTGGCAGGTATATCCAGAGCCGAACTGTGCGAGATCGTCTTCTCCGCCTGTCAAGAAGTATGGGGCGACGTTCCGATGCAGGTCCGTCTGAATCATGCTATGAGAGAGATCATTACTCAGAAATCTGCTGCAGCTTTAAAGGAACAATGTACTAGGAAATGGAAAGACGACATGGGAACTTGGATGCATACCGCTTTGAACGTATGGATGGGTCGAGCAGTCTCGAGATGGAAGAAGAGTGAGGCGACGGCGAAGCGCAAAGAGAGGAAGCATAAGATCCCTTCTACACCGGGGAAGACATTTCAGCAGGTGGAGCCAGTGCCACGAGCATCCGTTGAGACCGCTTTCACGAAACCATCAGCAACGGGTTCGGTCAAGGCTCCCTTCAAGGGAGGTTCTTCACAACATCAGGAAAGCTCTCGAGCGGGACCAACGCAACAGCTTGAGTCGGTCGGATGCAATGGTGTTCCAGAGAACAGCCACCCATCATCAGCTGCGAAGATCGCTCAGGTCAAAACTAAATCACGGGTAAAATCACTCCTCGGTGCACCAATCCGTGGTACGGTCATAAAATCGTCCATCGGAGGCCCCGCTACCGCTGTCTGCCAGGAATACGATGATTTCGTCACGTACGTGGTTCACGCCTCCAAAGTCCGCCATAAGGTCAATCTACTGCCCCATGATTATGATGATGATGATCATGATGGTGATAGCGAGTTGGAGAGCTTTCGTCGGACTGCCGAGAGATTTCGTGCAGCAGTTAGGGAGCGTGCGATTGAGGTATGTGATCATTCAGATCCATAGCTCCACGGTGACTGATGATATTCAGGACGGCATCCTAAAGCGTTACAATGCAACTGGATGTAACAAATCATATCATGGCACAGAACTAGATGATCATATCCTCGTTCAAGATTATCCTGAGCGCCGCGAAACTTGGGCGGAAGAGTATTTCACCAAAGGCTGTGGACCTGCGGTAAAAACTGCAATGGAAAAAGTCTTATCGTTCTGCGCCTTGAGACACCGTGGTTGTTATGTACCTCCAGGCCGTCGAGCTGCAGAATCATCAACAGCAAACACGAAAGTAATCCCGCATTTGGAGCTGGCAACACTCACCTCAGCTGACTGTGCAGAATACTTGGACCTAATTTGTATGATTGTACGAAAAGCTCTTCGTCGTACGAGTCCGCAAGCTATTTATGAGACTGCCTTCCTTCCTGCCCGGTGTGCCCCAAATCGCAAAATGGCGAAAAAACTGCTCATTCGAGCTTTTAGGCGAATGGTCAAGGTATTGAACGACGGCACGAAAACAATGGCTGTGCTGACCTAGCAATAGGACAATATTCTGGAGCACAACCGAAAAGGTGGCTACGATCTGTGCTCTTCTTTCGAAGCTAAACGCTTCTTCAGATGCCGACACTCATTTCGCACCCCAGATCCAGATCCGCAAGGCCCGGACTTGGAAAGCGAGCAGTCGCTGTCACGCTTAGAACGTTTCCTCGACGCCAATGTCGATAGTATAAGCCAAAATGATTTGATAAGGCTGTATGGACCAGAAGCTGCTTCTTACTACGATCGATTACAGTCTGAAATGCGGCCAAAAGTAAAATTCGAAATCGTCGAGGTAGGTGACAGTATTATCAATACATTTCATCTCATGCACTCTCAGTGGAGTCGGGGGCAGCGTTCGGCTTCCCCATGTCCCACAACATTCTCTACAATCTGTAACCCTCATTATCCCAGAATTCTGTCGAAAATTAACAGCCCCAAAGGTTCCATAAGCCCTGACATTTTCTTAGGATGAAATAAAATCTGAAACCGACGATACCCTCGACGAAGTGAAAAATATAGTTCTAATAGGATCTGCGAGCTGGCCCATTGATGGTTCTGGCTTTTCAAAGCCATTACCTACCTCTTTTGCACTCAGTACCATGGAAACCACTGTGGCGGACTTACGTAAACAATACCCTGATGATCGCCTCGACATCCTTCACTATGCAAACTCCCCAAACATTGTTCATGTTACATGCCATGAATGCAATGTACAGCTCGACTTTGGTTTCGACCCTGATCTTCGATCGCTGGCTGCACATTTGAAATCTACCAAGCATACCTGCATGATGATGCAAAGGTTTTCAGGCCAATTTCCACGACAGACTCTTGCAACCCAGGAAAGGCTCGGGATCTTGGAGCAGCTGATAGAGGATCTCCAAGACGGCATTCACTCGATTCCGTGGCTGGCAGCGATTTGTGAGCTACCTCGGTCAGCAGCAGAACCAAGGCCACTTATTTCCAGAGTCACGACGCCGCGATCACATGAAGGAACTACTCCAATCTTAAACAGAGCAGATACCGGAAACATTTGCGTGGAAGGAGAGGGGCCGGAAGATGATATCAAAGTCATTATGGAACGCCGGCGAAGGGAGTTACAGTTGAAGAGGAAAATAGAGCATGATCAACAAGAGAAAGGTGCCAAAAGGCCACATTTGGAAGATATGTCGAGCGGGAAAAATAGTCTTCTTACTACGATCGCGCAGTTGACAGAGCGGATCAAGACTTTGGAGCAAGCCACCTTTGATGAGGGAAATGCAGCAGCTATGGAGGGTTCCTTTCGCGGCGAGGCAGGTGAATCTCACAAAGTATCTTGAGGATACCGCTACTCAGTGAAAGGATTCTGGTGATATTGCCTTTGGCACTGCCTGGTGAAGTTGGAGCAGAGAATCACGTCCCTGGCTCCACGCAAGGAGTTCGAGGGGGTGGAGGCAGAGGTCAAGGTATTGGAGCAGACATTGGCAGAAGAGGAGACGGCCCGGCTTGAGTCGGAGCGGACAGAAACACAGGAGCGTACGACCCGTCAGGCTCAAGACCAGAGACTTCGAAGGATTATGAGCGTTATCTCGCCGGATAAACAACTGTATTGCTATTATGGGATGGAGGTTGTGAGGTTAAGCGACTGTGTGCGAATGATACCACACCCATGCAGACAGTAGACCAGAGCTCTGCTTTTCCTATCAAATTACAATTGCTAACAATGGTACCGGATGGCAATAGACAGCAAACAAAATGATTCTCAGCCCTTTAGAAATAAAGTCTTCAGATCTTGGGAGGTACCGTACAAGTATCAATCTAGGGGCACAACTCCAAAACAAATAAATCAGGGGACGGTGCAATAGAAATCCCCGTTGTGGTGACTCCTCTTTGGTACTTTTTTTTCCCTCCAATCTAGACGTCGCTCTCTTTCTTGCCTTTCTTTGGCCTCTCCATCCGAGATATTGTGATCGATGGAGTGTAACCTCCTAGCATAAGGTCTGGGTAAATGGGTCCAGATTGAAGTTCACCAGCTGGCAGCTTTTCGAAGCTGATCGAATCGAAACTTAGAATACAGACAGACAGACAGATGGACAGATAGTGTGGACGTGGATAGTCCAGTCAGAGGGGGTAGCGAGATATTGATTCTAATAACTCAACTGCCCCGAAACTAACTCGACTCTTTTTTTTTTTTTTTTTTTTTTTAAAAGCTCTTTTGTATAATTCCAGACCAGCGAGCGACGGTTGAAATCCAGTGGCGGCGGGGTGGGCTTGGTCGGAAAATTGTTCTTTTGGATCGATCTGGATGGGATCGCATGGGTTCCTGGGATCGGCGGAGACGAGAGAAAAACAACATGTTTAGTTAGGTTTGGTTTCTAGAACGTCATTGGGAGTGAGTATATTGGCTTCTAGCGAAGTTTTGTTGTTTTGGCCCCCTTTTTTTTTTGGTGGGGGGAGAGGGTGTTTGTGTGTATTTTCGCTTGATAATAAAGGTACTCGGGAAAATTCGCTGAGCCGATTTTTGTGATTTGGGATGAAAGAGGTGCAAGGGGATGAGGGGGATTGTATTAAGTGATTGGATTAATGAGCCACGTTTTTTTTTGGATGGTATTTCCTATGACTGGGAGAGACCGAGGGCTTTTCTTGACTTTTCTGCCACTCCCAAGGGACATACTACACACGCGTGAAAAATATTGTAGATCGCTCGAGAGGAAGGCTTGGTTTGGTGTTGTCGAACGGGGATGGATATACGTCAAAGAGAGCCGGTAGTCGTTTTCTCTGTTAAAGAACCCGCGTTTGAGCTGGGTGCGGAAGATGAGCAAGTCGAGGATGGCTTGATATAGAAACCCCTACAAAAAGCAGCTCGGCTTCTTTCGTTTCTACGACTCGTCTCCAGTGCCGACTACTTCAAATATCTGGCTGGTTGCGACCTCTTCTCTGAGCGCGCGTGGACATTTCATGATCAATGACGCGGAATCGAATTGACATTCGATGCGACAGACCCTGACCTCTCGGGCGGCTACTCTTCAGCGCAAGGAAGTGTGTGAAATTTGGTTTGAAATTGGGTGGTGGCTTGAAATAATATTACGGTGATGTCAATCAATGCGTAACGTCTTAGCTTGTGTCCTAGTATAGAAGGAAAGTATGACGTTTTAATTACAACGTCATGCAAGGAACTGCGACGTGCAACAAATCCCCTATTCATATAGGACTAAGCCAATCTTTTTTTTTGAGGAGCCATCACCGACTGTGCGGAGGGTAGGGTAGGATATGCAGCAAAATGTGTGTGTGTGTGTGTATGTGTGTGTGAGAGAGAGAGAGAGAGAGAGAGAGATGTCAATAATCCCTCGCTTGTAAAAACTATCACGTGAGCGAACCTTGCATCTTTGTGAATAGATATCGGGATGCATTATGAAGAATACCACCGCCAACATCCGAATCTACGAAATCGTCGCTTTTAGTGGGACTGTGGTCGTCTTGGGTTTTGTGAAGGTTTTTTAAAAGTTCGAGAACTGGGCGTGGCAGGCAGCTGTGGAAAAGCGAACAGAAGGATCCAGAATATCTAGTAACAGCTTGACAAGAAGGCAAATCAGAGAAGGGTGGAGTGATGTAGGAATTTGATACTGAGTGAAATCTTGACCATCAGTAATCTGTCTATTGATCCGCTCGCTTTCACTCCGACTCGTATGACAATTTTTTTTTTTTATCATGGCGTTTTTCATTACTAACTCATTTCTAATATAAATCACGGTTCTAGATTATTTACGAGAGAAAATCAAAAACATTAAATTTCGATGCGAGTGGCAACTTGAATAACTTAATAACGGAAATAGCTGTGGGATTAAAAATTAGATGCGTCGATCGGCGTAATCGAGGTCTTTCTAAATATTTTTTGTGATTATAGCTTCATTGAGTTCTTTATAATGTAGATCGAAATGGAACACTTGCTTGGACTGGGACACTTGCCTACGGAGACTGACTGTAACCGAGAGCCCGCAGATTCACAGTCAGCGCACTGGAAGGCTACGATTGCCTACTTGTAGGAGCTGCCTTTTACGAAGAACCTTCGGCTCTTCTCTTGCGGCAAGGAGTCCAAAGAGGCGCAGTCAGGTCATCGACATGCGGCGTCTCCTCTTAAATATTCTTTATCGGCGGGTCCGAACCTCCTTCCGGTTCCGAACTTCCTTCCTCTCTCGACCACCACGTGAACTACGATCTACCCACGGTACAGGCCTAAGTATTACCCCTCGAGGGTGCCTCCCAAGTTTAGTTTTCACTTTAAACCCCCTGGTTCCCCGACCCTCGAGGGGTAATACTTACGCCTGGGACGTAGTATACTTGACGGGCATACCGATTGAAAAGACTAAAAGGTGTTGCGACGAAAAAAGAGCTTTTCCTTCACGTGGTTTTTGCTTTCGATCAGATAATACTTTATGTATACAGCGTACTGATTCCTTTACTTAGCGCGTCGCCATTCCTCATAAGAGGTCCGCAAGGTCCAAGCATTGCGTTTCGGAACCCTGCCCGACGTAAATCGTATTACTACTATCATCAATACTACGAAGTATACTACTACTACTACTACTACTACTATTTCCAGTCAGCGCACTAAATAATAGCCGTCTTCAGTTAAAAATACAGAAAGCAAACCAATTGGAGCGTCGCAATCACCTTTCAATTTGAAAGGATCAATATATCGAACGTAAATATATTAACCGTACGACTGAATAGCCGAGCTTTACTAAGCTTTAACAAGATTTAAGACCAAGTGTAGAACGGGTATTAAGGAGCAAGGATTCCGATTTGGCGAAACAAATCCCCTTGCAGCCAATCACGCGATTTTTTCTATGATCGTCGGGGGATTTGCAATTTCGGAGGTATCGCGAGTTCGTAATCACAACAACAGTCACACACTGCACGCGCCAGTTACTGATCACCAAATCACGCCTTTCGATTGCGATCCAGAGCCGCAAATGGCGTTTTTTGGAAGGTTCCAGACACGCCCTGAGCTAGGCCCCAAGACCAAAAAGTCTCCAGATCTGCTACTAGTACCTTCTACGTACAGTCCCCCCATGAAAACTATACATATGCAAAGCATAATCTCACAACGTGTCTCTCACCCGGGCTTAATTAAACCAATCGATTTCCCAAGATCCAGCCTTGAAAAAGTCTCGTTGAGCAAGCATTTACTACGTAGTCGGGGCAGGAGCTCGACAGGGCTTGGAGCCATTCAGAAAACCACCGCTTTACCCCCGTACTGTTTACTGTGAGGCTATGTACGCATGCACGGAAGATCGATTCGGATCTCGCGGGGCGGGCATTCCGAGCTGCCTGCCGTTAAGGTTTATGATGTGGCGCTTGTCCTTACAACCGCTCCCCCGGCTGCCCTCGCTTCCGCAATCCAGGACCTTGTAGTACGGAGTAATATGTGTACTCTTATGATGCCTAACTCAATGTGGGCATTGCGCTCCAATCTTCCGAGATCAGGTAATGATGCATTCTAGTCGGTAGCAGCTGAATGCCTAGAGGTAATAAGTAAAAAAAGAAAGTACGGCTGTTGATTCTGCAGAGTCAAAGATTTGTTATTATTGTTTTTGTATTTATTAACGTCGGGCGGGTGTGCCGCCTTGAGACCTCTAATAGGGTTCGGCAACGTTCTAAGCTAGAGAGTTACGTACAAAACGGCGCCAAAAAGCAATTCTATGTGGTATAGCAAAAGCTGCGATCGTTTGCGCCCTTCAGTTGCAAATGAGATATAGATCATAATGAGAGAGAGATCATAATGAAAGAGAGAGAGAGCTCCTGTCAAAAGGAAAGTAAGAGAGCAAGGCAGAGACTGCCACAGCTAGCTTAAAAGCAAAGCTTTCTTAGAGTCGTAGAAGGACTAGTGTTGAGGCCTAACCGATGTCAGCCATGGTAGTAGACGATATTACATATGAGAAGAGTGCCTTTAAAAGCCATGTCTAAAACTCCAAATCTAAATGCAGATTATCGATATCGTGAAACACTTGAAAGGAAAATTCCCCCGAGGAGGTACCACGCTGGCCTAGAAGAAAGCCGTCCTCGGCATGTATCCTAGAGCTGACTCCTATGGTCCTGGTAGGGCGGGGCGTATCCCGTGCGGAGTGGTAGGTAAAAGCGTGTTCATACCTATTGTGCTGATAGAAACTTTGCGGCGGTTGAAGCCGCTTGACGTAGAATGTAAGGAATGCATGCCTGTTGGCTGAGTAGAGAAGATTGGGGGCCTGCCACCATAGTTGGGAAAGTACGCTGTGGAGATAGCGGGTGAGTGCCGGCTAGGAATGGAGTAGTAGCCGCTATCTTGTTGAAATCGGATCGTCCTTGGGATATTAACAATAGACTGGGAGATTGGTTGAAAATGGCGAGGAGTAGGATCGCGGGCCAAAGCTACCCTCAAATTGAGGGACAGGTTTCGGCACAGGTTTAGGCACAGGTTTCGGCACAGGTTTCCGCTTCACCGACGGGGTTGGCTGAGGGCGAGGAGCTGGCATAGGTGCTGGCATAGGTGCTGGTGCTGGTGCAGGCACGAGGTGCTGACTGCAGGAATAGCAAAACAGCGTCTGAGGATGGGACTCTCGAGCCACGAAATAATGCTGAGGAGACTGCGGCAGGTACGCTGATGTGTCCTTTGGTGGAAGGGGCATGGGAAAATATTCGAATTTGTGATCCTGTGTGGGAGGTGCTGTGGGAGGTGGTGTGAGAATATATCCGTATCTTGGATCCTGTGATGGAGCTGATATAGGAACATATTCGAATTTGTGATCCTGTGCTGGATGTGATGGGGGAACATATTCGAATTTCTGATGCTGTGGTGGAGGTGTAGGGGGTGTGGGAGGTGGTGTGAACAAGTTCCGGGGTTTTTCATCCTTTGGAGGTTCGGAGGGAGGTGGCGTGGGAGCATGGTCGAATTTTTGATCCTGTGGAGGTGTTATGGGTGATGCGGGAACATATTCGTATTTTTGATCCTCATGGTCGAAATTTTGATCCCGTGATGCTGACTCGTAGGCTGGAGAACCGTTAGCTATCAATTGAATTCGGGTTTGTTGCTGGAATTACTGACCAAAAGGATCCTTTGCATATTGCTTTTGGAACTCCTGGCATTCCAGGTCCATTCCCTGATCCCTCATCTTCTGAATCAGCTTCTTCTTCCGCTTCTTCGCAGCTCGGTCGTAATGATGCTCGACGACCTGTCCAAAGACTTCCAATGCAACATGTGCTCCCAGGTATTCTATGCCTTTCCCAGCAGCTTCGCCGGCAATCAAATCTGCCCCAGGTCCAGCCAGCCCAAAGGTCAAGCCATCCATAGCTCCTGAAATGGCCACTGGGATGATCACGTCGCGTTTTCTCGTCACAGGTTTTTGGCCGTGGGTGATCAGATTGGATTCGACGATTTGCATCTTCTTCCGTGCATTATGCATACGAGGCACCGCATAGCCCAATCCGACGAGGGAAATCCCCTGTGTCAACGGGGAGAGCAAGACGGCCGACGCTGATAACGTAGCTCCTCCAGATATTTGCCGAGTATAGCTCTGCCATTCTCGATCGAGCTCCTCGGGACTGAGGTGCTCGCACTTCGCTCGATACGTGTTAAAATCAAAAGGCATAGCGATTAAAGAAAAATTCGAGTGGGTCTTGAAGGAATGTCCGAGGTAGCTCGTGAGAGATGCGTGAAAACCATGGAGCAACAGATACGGACCATCCTCTCCTTCCAAGCGGGAGCTCGCCCTTTAAAGGCGCGCCGCATTCAGGCATTGGACTGGCAAGGGTCGAGAAGGGATCCTGCGAACCCTCAATCGCTGTATCTATGACACCAGGCTAGATTTTGTGGCCTATTTCCGGCACATGGATCCATTCGAAGGATGCGAAGGTTCGGGGTCGAGAAGCGAAGTTTTCACAACAGGCTGAACGCGCAGAACACGAATCAAGGTAAGCAGAGTGAAAAACTTAATTAAACTTGCTTCTCAGAGCTCTGTTAAGATACTATATGCTACGTAGTTGTAACTGATAACTGGGTAGTACATGTACATAGACGAACAAAGGAAAGAGTTACGTTGTCTCTATTCAATCTGATCTACAGTACTTACCTAGGTATTTTGACTTTGACGAAGTTGTAAACCCATGGCGTGCCGATGCCCATCAATCCTTACCATGTCCAAGCACTGATCCTGCGGGTGGCTAAGCAATCAAACTATCCACCTTTTTCTCCATAACTGGTTCTTTAGCTTTACTTAGCACTAGCTACTCTATCTCTTGTTTTGACCAATTGATCAGAGCTTATCTCGCTGTCGGCTCATCCGCTGTCGGCCACCTTGCTGTCGGTCTTTGACGGATAGCCGGATTGCACCATTGAATACGGACAGTTAGGTACTACTACTTGTACTAAGCTACTTAGAAAACCAATTACCAAAAGTCAGCTGGATGAATGCCTACCTATCTACGCCAAGCAATGATTGGCATCGGCACGCCATACATCAGAACTTGAAGAAGAAGGTGTACAGAGGCTGATTCTTGCAAAATCAACAACCCGGCACGAACGTATTACCTCGATCTCGGGATCTACGTAGTACGTAGTATTAGAAAATAAACCATTTTACCAGATTGGACATTCGCAAGGATACGGCGGTCAGGTCGTTGAGGTATCTAGTCACTACCTAGTTGCTAGGTTGGCCGTGAGCTTACCACTGATCCAAGAGACTTCGGATAGAATGCGTCCGGCATACGGTGCTTGGCATTGAAAGTGAGTCTTTTGTAGGAGGATTCGAGCACATGGCCAATTAGTGGATCAGCTCCGGAGCCAGATGTTGTTCATGTTTTCCGTGAGGTCGACGCTTTTTGCAATTTCTGAAATTCATGACAGCGCCAACCTTACTACACGTGAGCTTTCTGACTCGGTTCTTTTTTTGTGTCATATAACCAATCAACCAAACAATAAAAGCTGGAAATTATCTTAAATTGAAATGCTGATTTCATGCCAATATTGACAGTATAAAATTGTAGTGAAAGCAATGAAGCTCACCTGATCATCCGAGTTATTCATCAATTCTGTCTCCGACCGAGTTTTCGTAGCTGCCGAAAAAGAAGCTTGGCTTTTTCGAACTTTTAGCTCACTTATTTCAACTTTGTCTTTAATTAGAAGCCACAACTGTTTCCGCACGTAAAAGTCCAATCTTAGCCTCATAATGATACGATGTTGGAAAAACTTGCCCCCAAACGAAAGAGTAACACCTCAAAAGCTAGTACTATTCCCCCTCATGAATACTTAGTAAAAGACGGCATCCCAAGGGTGGCACGAGCCAAAACACAGCAGAAGGCTATCCCTGCTACCATTGGGATCCGGCCCTTTATTTATGGGGGGATAGTATTAGACGGTATCTAGGTTTTAAAAACCGAAGTCGTAGCTCCCTATATTGGAAGGTGTTTCTTAATCCTGATTGACATATTTTTATGGAATTCTAGAAAACCACTTCACCGAGGACCGGAGCCGTACGTCACAGCTGGCCCGTGACACAGTACTAATCCCATGCATAGCACAAGCGCTTTGTGCGCTTTCATGATTACCTACGGTACTACTTACTGTAAATACCTCACCGCCGCTTACTCCGTACATCGCTTCTAGCTAGATAAAGAAAGAGAAAAGTAATACGATCGTAGAGCTGAGGTAGATGATGACGGCCAGCCTTTAGATCTTCAGCCGATGAGATTACAAACTAAAGCTAGATTCTCTTCATCTGATTATATCAAAGCTTCCTTGCTAAGTGCATATTAGCTCCTCGATAAACCAGAGATCTCTTAGCTAGCATGACATGGACGACAAGGTAGGCGATGATAAGATAGGTGACGATAAGGGATTAGATCTGATAGAAATCAAAGACACCGAGGCGCTAATCGCCGGCTCGCTTAGGTGGGCCTCCATTTCATCCTTTCAATCTCCGTATTCGGTATAAGCGAGTGCGTTGCGGAAGCGAGCCCGTTGCGAATTTTTGTATATAAAAAAATATCGGAAATTTTTTTCTATTACTATGATCAATTCTATAACCACAAACTATACATATATAGATAATCATTCGTTTATTATATCCTCGTCCGAAATATTCTAAAATTGTATGACCCGATATAATACTTGACTATCGACCTTTTATAAAAATCCAAATTCATCTTTTGCTTTGCGTAGCTATTGTTGTTGTATTTATTAACGTCGAGCGGGTATCCAAAACTCAATACTTGGACCCTAGGACCTTTTACGTAGTATAAGGTACGGCGACGTGCTAAGTAAAGGTATCATATATTAAGTATTATTTAATCGAAAATAAAAACCACTTTAAGGAAAAGCTGGCTTTTAAATAGCCCCGGGTCCGTGATCCCGCGGTACCGCAAACACTTTATAAACTTTTTAAAAAGCATTTTATAGTAATATGCGCCGAGTTTTCTTTCGTCAACTATCGAACATCTATAGCCTTACTGGCGGCCTCGATACTTATAAATATGAATATAGGTTTTTTTTTTAAATCGCAAAGCTAAAGAAGCTTGCGTTCGTAGCCTTTATATAATCGTCGGTTGCCTTGAATTTAATTTGTAAAAATCCCCGACCTTGCTGCGCCAGGTCGGCACCACCAAGGCGGGACAGTAACGGTAGACCACTTTTTAAACAACAACTATTAATATAAATAGAAATCAAAAAACATTTATATGCTCAGAAAACTTTTCTTTACAAATGTAAATTTAAAATATAAAAATGCATTCATCTTTGGTGATATAAAACATTAAAATGTAATGAAAATGTAGCTAAAAACTGTCCCAAATAATTCAAATTTACTTGTTTGCTATGAATATCTTAACAACCACAACCTCAATTAAAAAAAACGTCTTATAGATCGAAAATAAATAATTTAATCTATTATATTACCAAAGGTATTAATTATCAAATGAAAGTTAGTAATGATGCACGTATTCTTTTAATAGGTTTGAATAAAAGTCCGATTTTCGTGTTCCTCGCTTATTCTAGTATTTACGCGGCAATTCTGATATATAATAGTCAGTGCACTGACTTTGTGACCTGCGGGCTCTCGGTCACAGTCAGGACAAGCAAGTGTCCCAGGTCAAGCAAGTGTCCCATTTCAATTATTTCAACTTGTATTAGAAATAACTTAGCAACGAATATTGCTATGATATTCAAAACTAGATGCATAGATCGGCGTAATCGAGATCTTTAAAAGTCTAACCAAGTATAAAATATTTTTATTAATAATTTAATAATGAATAGAATAAATAATGTTTGATTATCGATTGAATTTGATTGAAAATCAAATATTTTGTATTAAAAATTTTATATTTTTGAATATTGATCGTCTTTTGAATTGAATTTTAATATAAAAATTTGATATTTAAAAAATTCTTAATCAAGCAGACTCGTACCATTTGGTTTTTCTATTATAACTTCTATAATTATTATTTTATTTAAGTTACAAATATAATCGAAAAGTTGATGTTCTTGAATTTTCGCTAAATTGTCCGAGCTTTTTTCGCTGTTACAGTTGTGATTTTGCGTAATAAATATTATTTTACTTATTTTAATAATAAAAAATATATAATATGTTTAATAGGTAAAGTATAATTCACTTATCTCGATTCGTATATCTAATTTTTATTATTGTATCTTTTTTTGTTGTTGACTTATTCTTAATACAAATCGCGATTTTCGATTCTTTTCGATGAAAAATCAAAAACTTTTTTTTTTTCACGATTTGCAACTTGAATTACTTGCTAATAAAAAGAGCTATATTGATAAAAATTGAATGCATTAATCGACGGAATCGAGCTCTTTAAAAGTATCAAATTTTTAATATCATAGCTTTATTCGTTATTAAGTTATTTCTAATACAAGTTAAAATAATTGAAATGGGACACTTGCTTGACCTGGGACACTTGCTTGTCCTGACTGTGACCGAGAGCCCGCAGGTCACAAAGTCAGTGCACTGACTATTACTCATTAGTAAAATCGAAAAAAAAAAAAAAAAAAAAGTACCATTTTACTACTTTAACTCTACACAATAAAGGAATAACAAGTTGTAATTAAAATCTGATTAATTTATTAAAACAAAATTAATACATTGCATCTTTTTATACAAAATAATTACTATATAATAAATGGCTGATTTTCTATTCATTAAAAAGGGGCAAATTTTACTGTCCCGCCTTGGTAGTGCCGACTTGCTACAGCAAGTCGGTCAATTCTTTCGAATCAAAATTTAAGGAAACCGACGATTAAAGCCGATGTATTTACAAAACGCTCTTTCGAAAGCGTAATACCTTGTTTTCGGTTAATCGAATCAAGCCTTTCCTATCTTATCTTGTATACCCGTTCCTGTTTTATCGCAAATCCTCTTGATCTTTTCAATCGGTATGCCCGTTAAGTATAGATCGTAGTCGACGTAATGTTCGAGAAGAAGGAAGAGGGAGGCTCGGAGCCGCCGGTAAAGGAAGATTTCTTCGAAGAGACGTCACATATCGATAATTCAATTTCGGCTCTCTCAACCCTCTGCCGGAAGAAGGAGCTGAAGGCTCGTAGGAGGCACCTCGTACAGGTAAACAATCGTAGCCTCCCTTGCTTTGCGTTGCGAATCGATTGAACCTCTATTATTATTATCCAAATTACTAAAATTCAAACCATCGTTCTCGATATCAAAGCTTTTTGCAAAAAAAAGTAAAAAGTTCTACCAGGAAGATGGAGCTTTAATAGTATTCATTGTTTTTACGGACGGACAACATCATCGCTACCGAGAAGAGGTTGAGGTCCAAGAAGAATTAGCCGAGGGACACCTTTCTTATGCGGCCGTAAAACCTGACGTTCAAGGAGTTATGAAGACTATTAAATCTCACCACGCTTGCGATTTTTCGGTCGTTCAAAGTGATTGTTTAATGCACTCATATTAATATCGTATATACGCGCAGCAGACCTTTTCTTCTCTCAGAGGTGTTCAGATAAAAACGGTATAGCGCGTCGAAGACGCGTCGCTAGATCTTCCATCGCGTCAAGACTACTGGTTAAAGCGGTATTGCGAATCTCGTTTTGCATATACAAGTTCGCAGCGCAATCGCTTGTACCGATCAAGATTAAAAGGGTGAAGTGGAGGCCCACCTAAGCGAGCCGACGATTACGAAGTATAGTTCCCCCTTATGTATACATGTCTGACACAGTTTAGCCCTATACAGAGTAAATCTTAGATCGGTGGATTCTGAATGGCTCAAAGCCTGGTCAACTCCGTTGCACAGACTAAATACGTAGTAATTGCTTAAAGCTACTGTTCAAGGCTGAATCGTTATAAAGTTAATTGGTTCAAGCCCTGGTAAGAGCCCTTGCTATACTTTCGACATTTACTCCGTACTCACAGGGGAGGACTGTACGGAATACGGAGTAGAGGGATTCAATCCCGGATCATGGGATTAGAGGTCACATGAGGCGATTTTCCTTTCCTCCGATTATCGATTATCGGAAGTGAGGGTATTTTCACTTAGAATTAAAGAAATGTCACTTGGAATTGAAAAACTTCAATTGGAAATATTGTACTAGTCACAACCCCGTCATAAGGATACGCTCGGGATGGGCCAACATAAGGATATATCCGGGCGATTATTATACCGAATTTCCTTAGCATCCCACCATAGAAAAACAGGGCTAACATGGTTGACCTTACGATGCCAAACAAGGATTTGGCGGCGTCTCTTTGGTTTCGCGGGTGCTGTAAAGAGATGGAAAGAAGTGAAGGAAGCGGCGCCATTATTACCGGTTTCGCTTCGAAGCGAAAGGTCGAGATTAGAATCAACAACAGAGGCCGTATTCGTAATTGCAAAGCTACGTTATTGTTGCAGTTATAACAGCTGATGTTGGAGGTGATGTTGAGTGGGGTGAGGAAAGAATTATGGGTTTTGTGTCACGTGTGAGCCCGGAATAAGGATATGCCACCAAACGAACCCCTATCGGGGCCCAGACTCTTCAGGATACCCCTATTAGCTAATTTATCCGTATTCAAATGGCTCAAAAATCGGTCTCTAGAAAATAAGGATATTAACGGGGTGTCCTGAGGTCGAGAACCCTTATGATGGGGTTGTACTGCATGCCGCGGACCAAAGTGGCCTCTAAATAGTAGTATTTCAAATATCCAGTTCCCGATTCAAGAGCCGCTTAGGTAGTTCTACGTAAAGCAATCGTTATCTGGAAGCGAGACTCGAACACGTCAAAGCGGGCCAAACATTTCCCATGCCTCAACATCCGAAAGTGAATGCCGCTCTATGCTAGTAGCCAATGTTTCCTCTGTGCGCTTAAACTCAAAATAGAAGAGCCGAGCCGTAGAAACGGCGTTATGGAAATCCACACAGCTCTAGCAATTACTAGAAGCCACATTTCTTCTCTCGAGCGACTCTCCTCTCGAGCAGCGGAAAAGCTAGCGACGCCTGACTCTTGTTTTGCCTGTGATAGAACTGGCTATACTACGGAGCAAGTAGAAATGTCTTGCGTCGATTAAATTTGAATTTAATCCGCTTTTTTCTGACATCTACGTCCCCTCGCGATCCTGCAATCAACCAACTTTGCGATCAGCTTCTTCTCCTTCCTATTATTTCCCCCCCGATTTCGGCTGATTGTGCGGGCCGCATGAGAAAACTTCTCATTACTTAGAGCGGCTTTCAGTTTAAGATATTGAGGTATGCGAAGTGATGATCCACTATGTTCGAGGCATGGGAAATCTTTGGTCCGTTAAAGCGAGGCTCGAAGCTCCCCCTTACGCAGCGACCCTGCGTCGATCTTTCCCCATTCTATCGTCTGGGCTTTGCGATACTCCATCTATTATCGTTCTGCAAAAGCATGTTGCACGTCGCAGATTTAGACCACAGCCAATAGCAGTATGAGTTATGGCGAAGGTTTACAGTCTTGACGTTTCACCATGACTATTATCAAGTCCAGGGCTGATCTAGGTCCTCTCTTCAACTGTCTAGAAGGTCGAAATATATATTTCTAACACCAGCTTCAACTCCGTACAGTTTCGTCTCGAGGATACGCACTGGCTGGTTCACATTACTTTGAATATGGCGCAGCAATCAGTCCATGCAACCCACAACCGCGCGAACTCGAGGAACAAATGGATGGAAGTACTAGGATTCGAAGAAGACTTCGTACACGAAGTAGACCGAAGCAAGGGACGCTCCCCGTCTGTCACTTCCTCTTCAGATAGCCAGGAGTCTTATTGCGATCTCATCCCATACCCGCTACCTTCTCTGGGTTGTACAACCCACCCTCCATTTCCAAGAGACATCACTTTCTTCCACTCAAAAGGCGACATGGTTCTACGGCCCTCGTTCCCAGCAGTCCCATCAGCCAGCGATGAACCACCGCTTCTACCATCGCCACAGCAATTCTACATCAATATCCAGAAGCACCCTCAGTTAAATACCGCACGACCGGATCTCATCCTTCACTCCGGCCCGACGAAAGCTTCAGCCATAATGTCGTTCGCCAAATTCTACTCCATGACCCAACTGACAGACATTACCCTCTGTCCGCCAGCCAGCTCCAGATCCCCTAGCCCGATAACCAACTTTTCGCTCCCTCGCTCCCCTTCCGCCAAGAAGCTCGAGGAACGCAACCGCCCGAAATTCAAATTCGAACAACTCGTCTCGACGGGAGGTCTGTTCAAGGCAGAGAAATTCGAGTTCAGCTACACGCTGCCCTTAAGCGACACCCGGGAAACTTTCGAGTGGCAACATGCCTCTGGTTTCTTTGGGAGGACGATTGGGAGGGACAGCGGGGGTTTGAAGCTGGTCAGGGCTAGTACGGGAGATGTAATGGCTGTCTATGTGGGGTTGGGCGAGTCTCGCAAAAAAAGGAACCCGAGTCGGGTGGTGGGCATGTTCAGGTTCTTGCCGGGGAAGGGTACGGTGGACTTGGATGAGGAGTGGGAGATCCTGGCTGTCACGAGTATATTATCTCTCGTGGAGAGAGGTACGAGGACGACGAAGGCGCGTCTTTCGAGTTGAACGAGATGGAGTGACTGTCTTGGGGGACTGGTATGGATTTGGAGTCCAGGAGGAGGGAGTCTCGTAGTGGGGGATTCATGTAACTGTAATTAGTCAGCCCTCTACGCAGTCCGTACACTGGAATTCGAATGTTGATCCGACAGACTCATAGCCATTCTTCTGAGCCGTCGAGGTGAACCACAACAAACACACGCTTAAGCCGCTTCTCACCTCGCACTTGTCGTTTCGGTTGCTATGGTACCAGGAATCAGACGAAGTCGTTGATTTCTGGCGTTTTTTGCCTCCCGTGATCAATTCCGAACAATCAGATAGATCCTTGAGGTTTTTTTTTTTTTATCTATTTATTGTTTTTTTTATCGAGCCCCTTCCGTAGACTCCGATCATCTTTTCGTGGAGTGAGTCGTATGCAATCTCCTCTTTGTATCTCCTTACCTTGCAGGCGAGGCGAACCCTCCCTCGCCAAGAGTCTCGACTCGACACGAATTCAATGTCAATGCTCTGACTAAGCAGTCTGCTACTTTTTGCACAGTGCCACCATCCTAACAGGATACTTGTCTCGACTATGACCCGGTCCGACCTGGAATGTATAGTGCTGTCCTTGCCTTTCTCCTTGCCTTTCTCCTTCTTCCTCTCCCTCACATCCCTTGATTTACTCTGTTGCTAACAGTCACGCCCACGGACCGGCTCTCATCGTTCACTCCATTCCACATATAAGATCCGAACCGCCCCGCCCTTTACGGATCTTCCTCCCCACGATGGTCCAGAAAGGAGTCTCTCAAATGATTAACGGAGCCGTTCGCATCAAGTGGGGGAAGTACCGATTCGTGGTCCTCGCCGTGCTGGTGGTCAATGTTGTGCTCATCAATCATTTCTTCTTCAATTCGTCCTTCACCACGTACATCAACTCGCCGGAGGGAATTGAAGCAGTAAACGAATATGCTTCTACGCTGCTCCCCAACGGCGCGATTCCTGCAGACCCATCAACATTGGCCGCGCAAGCACCTGCCCCCGAACTGCAGCCGCTGCAACAGATTGTCGCGTTAGACAAGGTGCCACCGACCACACCCCCGATGCTACACCTGGATGATTATGACTTCAACGGACCGTACATTGGCTGGCCCCTTGCTCGGGCGTGCAACGAGACGAAATGGCAACCGGGCTTTGTGTTTGTCTGCGACAACAATTCTGGCGGAATTGGTAATATCCGGAATTTCATCTTGACATGTATCCGCTACGCCATCGAGGCTGGCGCGTCAGGGATCATCATGCCCAGAATCCAGCGCCGCTCCGAAGACAACTTAGCCAATATCTTCACGACTGGATTCCAGCCGTTCACTTACTTCTTCGACGAGAAACATTTCAAAGACTCGATGACGGAGTTCTGCCCGCAGATGACATTATACGACAACGTGGATCAAATTCCCAATTCCAAAAATAAGAAAGAGGCCAAGGAGTTCTACCCCAAAGAACTTAACAAGCAACCGGACGGATGTGATGGGCGTGGCGTGAACAGACATCTGGATCATTTCCGCCGAAAGATTGACGCCTGGGCTGTTGAGTTCAAGAATGTGCCATCTGTCGAGCGACCGGTAACGCTGCGGTTTAAGTGGGCGACGTTCTTCGAGTGGCCTATCATGCGAGACGGACCGGAGTTTGCAGCTACATTCGGGGACTTGCTGAGGATAAACAAGGATATCCAGGAGCTGGCTACTTTTACCATTAGAGAAATGGCGAAATTCACTGGTGAGGATCCTGACGGGAAGTCGCCCCCGAAGTATCTTGGTGTGCATCTGCGAACGGAGAGCGACGCCCTGGGATTCTGGCCCAATTTCGAGCAGCAGAGTACCGGATACATCAAGAAAGCTGAGGAGCACAAAATGAAGTACGCCTATCTAGCGTCTGGAAATATAACAGAAGGCCACCGTCTCGGCGAGCTTGCTGCTGAAAAGATTGGTCTCAAGACCACCACGAAGATGGATCTTTTGACGGGAGACAGACTTAAGCAGCTCACGGATCTGAGTTGGGATCAGCAAGCTCTGGTGGATTTCCTGGTGCTACAAAAGAGCACACATTTTACGGGATGTTCGTTCTCGAGTTTTGCAATGAACATTGCAATCAAGAGACATCTGATGACGGACGGAATCTTCTCCCGCGCGTGGAAGAGTCCCGGGGATCAATTCAGTACATTGGTGGGGAGATTCGAAAGCTGGTATGGCGACTGGATGTTCATGTACGAATGTATGTGGCCGTGAGCAATAGCCCAGCCTGCGGAAATTTGGGTCCTCCTACCGTCTGGATCCTTCAAGGCCAGCATTTGGAGTCTGTATGACTACGCCACGATTCGCTCGCCGCTCTCGCTTGAATAGCCTAGCCACCTTGTACTGTTACCCCGTTTCTTCTTTCAGCCATGTCTGATTTGGGTTTACGGCGCAACGGGTTATAGCATGTATCCAATACGGGCAGCCACGGCGTCTTGGGATATTTTTGGGAGCAATTGAGCGATCGAGCGAGCGAACGGAGAGGATTAAAAAAATGCAGATGCATCATCGAGGGCGAATGGTTTAGATCGAGGGCGGATGCGTGAGGTGTCGTCGTGTTGATTGGAGTCGGAGGATTAGAAAGCGAGGGAATGAATCTTTGCTACTGGACGCAGTTTTAAACATTTTTCTTCTGTTCTTTTCGCTTTCTTAAGGGGGATTCAACAACTATCCCCATCCTGTTATTCCCTCCGCCACTTTTCCTACCGAGGTCTGAAATGCACCAGCGTGCTTGCTTAAAGCGTAAAACCAACACCGCACCGGCGCGTCTCTCTCTACATGTAAGGACTGTGGACATCAAATTCTTCTGGCACTCACTCACTCGTCCATTGCTCATCTTGTTTGTTCATGCGCAGCAAGTGCAGGTGCAGGTGCAGGTGCAGGTGCAGGTGCAGGTGCTGGCGCTGGCGCTGGTGCTGGTGCTGGTAAACCACCAACCTACACAAATACGGATATGAGGACATGCATGCATTCCTATCTGCTCCAGCCAAAATATGTATACATGTATGCCAAAATATATATACATGTATATATATCCGTGCTACAGACTCTCTAAGCCTCAGTGAAGTTCGGCATCCAGATCCAGAAATTACAGCCCTTCTATCTATCCTTCCCATCGAGATATCTCGTCCATCATCCACTCTGGATTTGGAGTAGCGAATAGAGAGAGAGGTGAATATATATGTTTACTTGTATATATTTCAGATGAAATACAATGCATGCATACATACACACATACACACATACACACATATATGCATATTTCCAAGTTTTCATAGGCCTGGATTTCCAACCTTTTGGGACTTTGGATAGTCAGTCATTCAGTCTTTCTGTCAGTTAGTACACCTTACTTGTGAAATCCTACAAATGAAACCCATAATTAACGAAGCAAACCCAGTAAGCTAGTGAGTAAACAAATAAATGAATGAACGTGTGCGTACCAAAAGATTCAATCAGCCAACGCGCCAGACAGCCCCAGCCCATCCATTTCATTTCTATCAGGTAACAGTTCAATTCTCCACCTACCTACCTCCCTCCTCACCTACACTACCTGGGAAGCCACGATTCTCTCCCTATACGAAGTGCCTCCTACGAAGCCTCAGCGTTCTCCTGCGGCAGAAGAATCTGCAGAACGGGAATGAAAGCATAGACCTGCGGCGACTCTGTCAAGAGATCTTCCTCTCCTAGCGGTTCCTGACCTCCCTCTCTCCCTTGACCACCACGCCGATCACTACGCTTGATACCTTACGGGTATACCGATGGAAAAGACCAGGAGGAACTGCGATGATAAGAGAACGGGTCTAAGAAATGGGATGGGGCGAGGGCTCGGTTCGACAGACCGAAAACACGGTATTGCGCTTTCGATGAGGGCGCTTGGTAGAATAGATAACACACCGAGGACCCGATAGGTATGCGGGTTCCGAACGCGACCCGTTCCAGCTCCATGACGAGAGAGAGAGCGATGTTTGCTTGTCCTCTGTACTTGGAGCGAGGCTGCTCGCAAGGCTGGCTGTAAGTAAGCACGTACGTACGTATCCGACAGTTTATGCGAAGTCCGGAGGAGCCAGCTGCGTACCCCGTCGCTTGCTGGCTTGCTTGCTGGCGGCGGAGGGCCGCAGGTTCTACCTGCCTTACGACCTACCCTTCTTTTGAAGCGTGCGGAGGATAGCGCTACGCTGTGCTCGCTTCGGGCTTCGGCTTCGGAGTTCGCTTGCACGGACGACTCAATTGGGAAGGAAGAGCGACGAGGAAAATTAATCTTCGAAGAGGATGGAGGGGGGCTTGACGGCCGGAGGAGCGCTCCTGGCATGCACGCGTGTCTGAAGGTGTGCTCGAGAAAAGAAGGAATGAGCAAAGAGAGGAGGTTTCCTTGTTTACAACTACACTGCTTGCTCACATTCTTTCAGAGGGGGGTCGGATTGGGTGAACGAAGGCCGTCTCGAGGCTCGACTAAATTTTTTTTTTTTTTTTTTTTTCCCAATCCGGCTTCTTTTCTGCCGAGGCATACCTACTACACCAGAACGATAAACGGATACCGGTACCGGTACCTACCTACCTACGCTAAAAAACCTACCACACCACACCACACCGCACCGCAAGATCCGATAAACGTACCGAACCCCGTCCTCTCTCTAGCCTGCAAAAAGGGCGTAGGTTTTTCTCGCAAGCCTCTGCGGCCGGGGGCTCTACGAAGCTTGAAAATCAGTCAGTCAACTCAAGTCAAGTCAAGTCAACTCAAACCAGTCAGTCAGTAAGCATAACACCTAACTAAACCCCATCAAGCGCTCCCCGAGAATACTTATCCCGTGCCGATACTGGCCACATACCGTACCTACTACCTAGCCACATACAATTCCGACATTTTTTTTTTTCATTTTCTTTTTCTGTTCCATCTGCTACAGCAATACCTACCTGAGCTAGCTGATACATAGCGCCCAAGACCCCAAGACCGCATGACCCAAGACCGCAAGACGAAGAACTTCCCAGCGGCGCTACCCGATGCTAACCGACCCTAGTCGTTAGTCAATAAATCAATCAATCACCTCAATCAGTAGGTTATTTATTTATCCGTCTGTTTATTTATTTACTTACCTTGCGTGTATAATAAAAACCCACTTCCTCGTACAGACAGAGCAAGTCCGCAACTCCGCAACTCCACATCTCCGTAAAAAAACAAGTAAAAAGTGAGCGAGCACCAGCTTCATTCATCTAATTCATCTACCTACCTAGGTAGGTACCTCTACTTCACCAAAAAGCCATCTATTCATCCATCCATCCATTCATTCATCCCCTCTTCTTTCCATCCCATCCCCATTCCATCCCCATCCCCTTCATCCCATCCCATCCCCTTCATCCCCCACGCCCCAAGTGTAATGTGTAATGTGTAATGTGTAATGTGTAATGTGTAATCATCAGCAAGCAGTGGTGGTAGTGGTAGTGGTAGTGACAGAAGAGAAAATAATGCAACTGACTAACTCGAGACTCCTCCGAGCTCAGAGGTACCTCCTAAGACGGGGGCGAGGTTCAGTCAGGATCGTTGGTTTTGTGTGTGTGGTCTCTTCTGTGGAAACGAAACGGTGTAGATAGATGTGAATCAATGATGAGAGGCCGACGTGGGAGTTGAGCCAAGTCTCTCGGGCCGGAGCTACTCCTACTAGCAGTCAAGTGTTGAACGGTTCGTCGTGAACCAACTAGCCAAGCCAATATTGGCAATTAAGATGCTTCCAAGCCCTCCGCCATGCAGCCATGGAGTAGACAGCCGGAGCAAACGAATTGGAGAACGGAGCAGCGACAAACGAGAGAAAGTTTACTTTCTGATCTGGATTCATTATATCGGATCTACACTACTCAACACGCGTTTCCCACCACCCCACCAGCCCACGCACCCTCCACCCTCCCATCTGTGTCGAACAGAGGAGATACATCGTACCAGTACATATCCAACAGACGATCCGCAGTCAAGTCCAGCCAGATGCCACAAAACGCACAGGCTGGCATGTTGACCCCAGTCGCTGTTGGACCAGATCAGGTCATCGTTTGAATAGGAATCAAGATGTGGCAGATGACGAGGATATAACAGCATCAATGATATGCATTATGCCGTCCACGAGGTTCGTTGGGGTTCATGTTGGAGAGTCAAATGGAAAGCGACAAGGAAGGACAAATTTTGGATGTTCGGAAAGGACAGGAAATTGTGTGTGTGTGCCAAGGGTACACAGACTTTGGGGGCGAGGGTACTGTATCGTTGGTTCGATGCCCTTCGACGAGAGAAATAAACGAAATCGAGGTCCCGAGAGGGAAGAGGGTGTACAATCCTCTTCTGCGCCACACCTATGAACAAAAACACCAGCTCGGCCTTGGGACGTGGGAGAGCCGAAAAAGCAGACCGTTAACCATTGAACGCCGCGGGAAAGAAGTGATGCTAAAAGGACCCAGGAACTCGTTGTCGTCATATGTGCTCAAGCGTTGGTAACCTGGTGATTTGTTAGCCGGTCACGTCTCTCTTGTATGAGATGTGAAGTGGGAGTGAGTGGACGAGGCGTACCTTGAGAATTCTCCTCGAGTAATCTTGGTTGTCGGCGATGCTACCGTTACTCTCTCTCCGTTGTGCCATGACTGCTGGGTCAAGACGCGTGTCGGTGAAAGAAGAAGCACCTGCACTGCTAGTAGGCGGTTTGCCCCCGGCAATGAAGCTGTTCACAGCAGCGTTTCGCTTGTACTCCTCTTCTATATCTCGTCTCTTGCGGTGACGCATAAAAAAGAATAGACCTCCCAATATTCCCGCGATCACGAGGACACCGATAACGACGCCTGCAGCGATGGCCGCTGTATTTGAGCCCCCGCCCGATTTTTCCGAAGGCGGCGTCGAGACGGGGACTGATGTTGAATCGCCGCCAGCTGTCACGACTATAGTCACTCCTCCTTGCGTCACGACGGCTGGCTTGACGGAGGTGGCCTTGTTAGCTGGGGCGGATTGCGTTGCTGCTGGTTTTGATGATGTATTGCTCTCCATATCCTCCTCCGACGGTTCTGCGTTTGTCACCTCGAGCGTTAATCCGGTCAGGTATACACTCCAATGTCCACGGGCACCACCTAGTTACAGATTAGCCTGCTTCCGCCTAGACTGATCAAGTCTATACTCACAGGTATCATCAGGATACCCCGGACACGCCGTAGTGCATTTTGATGGAGCTACATTCGCTTCCACAGGGGGCAGAGTTTCACTACAGAAGCAGTAGGTTGAGTTGGTCATGGCCATCACGGGAAATTGCTTTTCATAGCAGGCATCTCCACAGGATCCGACCGAGTTGAAGTTGGAGGTTCCATTGAATATCAAACCCGTGCTCGAACTAAAGCAGCCCTCGGATGATCTTGTCAGAGCGACGACATTGGAAGCGGTCCAGAGGGCAGTGACCGTGCCGAGTGAGAGGATGGACTTCATGTTGATGTGGTCGATGGCCGGGGCCTAGCAGTGGTGGGTTGGTTTCGATCACTCGATGGTGATGGTTTTCTGGACTAAACGTTTTCGTCGGGGAAGTCCGGACGGAAACGCTGTATCTCCAGATCTCTCTGCACGTCGGGGCTGTGACGGAGACGATCTTCTCGATGGCCTGCCTGGACGACCGACGACCTGAAGGGGATCGTAGAAAGGGGGGGCGTGTCGGCGATGGGAGGGATGAGGTTGGAAGATGGACGACGGGTCGAGAGAGACGATCGGACTGTTGGATGTAGTGAACAGAGACTTCCTGAGTTTGTTTCAACTCGGGGCGTTCTTCTTGGAACGGGATCCCTGGGGTGTGCTGTGCTGGTTGGTGTTTGTCCGGATTCTCCTCTCCCACGAGGCGCGATCGGAATGCTGGACGACGAGATGTTTTTCAGAAAGGAGGCCGTAACGAGTGTGCCCTGGTGGTGGAAGAGATGGACGGGTTACCGCGAGAGAAAGGAAGACATCGGAAACGAAGGATGGATGTGTGGGTTGGGATGGGGTGGAAGGGTTGGAAGGGGTGGAAGGGTGGAAGGGTGGAAGGGTGGAAGGGCGGAGGAGGGAGGCGGTGGAGAGAATCGGGGGGGGTGGTGAGGTGGTTGAGGCAGAAAGGCTGGAAGGAAAGGGGAGATGGGAGGAACAACGCCAGAGAAAGCGAAAGGCTGTGGGACAAGTGGAGACGGGTGGGACGGGTGGGACGGGTGGGGCACTTGCGGGACCCGGGACCCCGGGACCGGCTTAAACTGGAACTAAAGTGGGGCCTGGAAATTGCACTCATTCAAAACATCCACTCTCAGCCAAAGGTAATCTTCAGACGTCAATCACGAAAAAGTATGAATACGTATGAATACGTATGAAGAGGTATGAAGACGTATGAATACGTACGAATAAAGAGGTCGATGAATGGTTGAGAGGGTCGAGAACCCATCGCTCGGCTATTTGTTTGTATAACCCATTCCAACCCTTTCCAACCCTTTCCAACCCTTTCCAATCCAACCCAACCCCACCCAAATCTATGTATGAAGCAGGACGGCTCAGCTCACCCGTGACCACTGACCACTGACCACTGACCACCGACCACCGACCACCGACCACTGCTCAGGTGGTAGCACAAGCGAGTATGGAAACAAGTATGATCGACATGACCCAAGTACTACGTACTACTGTACTACTACACGTTGTACACTACCTACCTCCGCCTACAGTGCCCCCTTTTCTTGTCAATTACTACAATAACCCTTTGTCTGGTCTGGCATCCTGGATAGGTAAAAGTACCGGTACTGCATCTGGATCCGGGTCTGGATCTGCATCCTACTCTGCATCCTACCGCCATCCAGCTCCGTATCTACTACTACTACGTACTATTTCCCTCTCGTCCCTCTCGTCCCTCTCGATTCCGCTCCGGAGCAGCAATTCAACTCGGACACAGTGACCAGTCATCTCGCTGGACCCGTGTTAGGAGTAGGTAGTACGGTAGTAGGACCTAGGTACCCGCACCCACGGACACCTACCTGCCTACCGATCGATCTAACCCCTAATGCGAATCCGCACCATGATCCCTTCCATTCCATTCTTATGGGAGTGACGATAAACTCTGTGATCAACACTCAGCCTCATCGTTTCTGCCGCCCGCATCGCTCGCTCATCTGGCGTTATGCTTCCATCTCGTACAGAGCAGAGTGTACTCTGTTACGTACAGCACGCAGCTCAGCACTATCGCAGGACAAGCAGCGCACAGCCTCTCGCACGAATGAGAAAAAAAAACAAACAAACAAACAAACCAAACAAAGAAAAAAGGTTCAAAGAAGCGCAAGGCGAGCGCTTGGCGCTGCACCTCCTTTTTCGCAGACCGGGCCCGGATGCTGGATATGGGTCACGATACAACTATTTATACTTGCCGCTGTGCATTATTGATTTCTTGTTGCATGATCCGCACGGGACGACAATTTTCGTACGGTTGTGCTGACACTCCACTCCCCACTCCGTATTGGAAGGAATACTAGGTAGTATAAAATGCTATGCTGGGTGCTGCATGCAGGAAACGCATCTTGGTGTCGTGAGGTCGAGGTCGAGGTCGAGGTCTGGCTAATGCCCGTCGGTCGTTTCTGTTTCTGTTTCTGTTTCCGTTTCTGTTTCTGCTTCTGCTGCGGTGCCCTCTTCACCCTCAGTCACCAGTCACACTCTCTCAATCCATCACGGAAAAGGAACACAAGTTCGTCGTTTCCAACAACACCAAGCATCTTGGAAGAGGATCCATCACGGCAGCCAAGGAAATCCTGACAGCTTCCTAACTTCCTTCATGTACGGAGTATAGTGGCTATGTACCCCCTTTCCCCCTTCCACCCCCCCAATGTTACAGCAGACGACGCCCTGTAACCTTCATGACCAGTAACCGGCGTTTCATCCTCACCGTGTCATCAATCAAGCCTCGCGTCTATGTTCAGCTGGAGGTACCGAGGACTGTACAGTACGGCCGACACTGCAATATAAAAAAGGCCAACGCGAAGGGTGCACGGGGGTGCGGGAAGCTGTTCTATACATATGCTCGTCCCTCTTGGTACTTCTCGCAGGCCGTCTCTGAGACAGCGCTTTTCTAATGCCTCAACTTTGCAGCCGCCGCGGCTTGCCCCATGCCCGGATATCTAGCACCATACCACGGGACAGGCCTAAGTATTACCCTTCGAGGGTGCCTCAAAAAGTTAGGTTTCCACTTTAAACCCCTTGGTTACCTTACCCTCGAGGGGCAATACTTACGAATACTTACCGAATGGGACGAGAGCTTTATGAGGCCTCGACAGAAGGGTGTTTGTGGGGCCAGGCCACGTGAGAGGATTAGAGCACGGACCAGGCAGTTGAGGAGTCACCTCCTTCTCTGATGGTTTCTATTTTCTAGCGAATATTTTACATCGACCTGCTCACTTTTAATTCCAGTCTTTCACTTGTAGCTAAGGGTTGTGTTGCTAGATAAAGTAGACGCAGAGCAGGGTGCACGTGCTTTTAAAGCAGTGCACGGATCTCGGGCCTTGGCACTGGTTCCTATAGGTACTGTACCGGTACTATAACCTCGCTCCAATTCTTAATTCTGAGAATACAAGTCAAGTTCTAGAGTTATCAGAATTCTATACATATATATATATATAAAGATACGTCACTTTGAGAATGGATTTATCGATATCAAGTGTTTTTTTTTTTTTTTTTTTTTTTTTTGGTTCAATATTTTAAAATAAAAAAAAAGACCTCGATTCTACCCACTAACCTCCTTCCTTCCGAAACGAAATATATCGAGCTCAACCCTCCTATCGAAGAACACAAGAAGAGCAGCTCAACAGCCTCGTAAATCCCAGCCTCTAAAGTCGAGAGTCCAACCCATGACCTACCGTATTCCGTCGCTAGAAGGGGGGGCTACGATTCTTTCCCTGTACGAGGTGCCCTTTTACGAACCTTCCGCTCTTTTTTTTTTTTTTTTTTTTTTTTTTTTTTTTTTTTTTTTTTTTTTTGGCTTCTGCGGTAGGAAGAGAGATGGGGGGTCTGGCTGAAGAGCCGAGATTGAATTATCGATCTGCGACGGCTTTTTCGAAGAGATCTTTTCTTTTTTATATATCGGCGGTTCGGAATTTCTTTCTTCTGATTTCTTGAATACTACGCCGACTACGATCTATAGTAAAGACTGAAAGGCTGTAAGGAGGCCTACCGGTACTTAAGCGAGCCGACGATTACTTGACGGGCATACCGATTGAAAAGATTAAGAGGATTTGCGATAGAAAGGGAACGTGTGTAAGAGATGGGATGGGAAGGGCTTAGTTCGATTGATCGAAAACACGGTACTGCGCCTTCGAAAGAGCGTTTTGCAAATACACCGGCTCTATCTAAAGGCTACGAACGCGAGCCTTCTTAGCTTTACGACGAAAAAAAAAAACGATGTTTGTATTATACGGATCGAGGCCGCCCGTAAAGCCATACGTATTCGATAGTTATCAAGAGAAAACTCGACGCACAGCGCTATGAATTTGCTTTTAAAAGGTTTATAAGTATTCAGCTATTTGACGAGAGGTTTTCCCTAACGTGGTTTTCACTTACGATTAGATAGTACTTTATATATAATTCCTTTACTTAACACGTCGCCGTACCTTATAACAGGTCCTTAAGGTTTAAGCATTGCGTCTTGGATACCCGCCCGACGTTTATAAACACAACAACAGCAACAATATCAACAATTCCGTCGCTAAAAATCTCCGTGCCTGTTATAGCCCCCGCATTACTTCTCTAGCAGAGCGAGCGAGCGGGTAAGGCTTTTTACGTAGGTACCGGTACCGTACTGTAGCTAGTTCCAACGGCAAGGAACCGTGATGACCAAGCCAGGGTGGAGATCGAAGCTCGAATAAATCCCGCGGTTTCTTAACGTTATACCATAATTATCGATGCAGAAATCCGACGAAATACTAGACAAATCGTCGCCTTCGACGACCGTATAGTACCCGTCGTTAGTGCCCGAGATCCTGGCGCAGTCGCGCTCGCGAGTTTTGCAAGGGACGGTTAAAATCAGGTTGGTGGAAGTCGGGGTGGTAGGATTCATGTTTTGCAGGTCTAGTACAGAAGTGCAAAAGTCGGCCGCGATACCAGCCCAAGTGTCGGTTTTTTCAATAGTGTAAAAGCCGTTGCCGGTGCCGCCGTTAGTGAGATCGGGCCTGCAGCTTCGACGATAAGCCGTTGCGACGCCGAAGAGAGAGGTGAGCAAGAAGAGCTTGTTTTCGAAACGCATAATGGAGTTGGTAAATAAAAGCGATCGTTGTACCGAATCGAGCTTGCAAGAAGATTGTTAAGCACTATGATGAAAGTGTACGATAGAACTGAAAACACAAAGGGGAATGCTTATCTTATATAGTTATGATTGTAAAGTAGTAGCTCGGCAATTTCGTATATATACTTTTTATCGCTAGTATTAAAAATAAAAATACGAGCAATACGTAGTCGTCGGCTCGCTTAAGTAGGCTTTCTTATATCCTTTTAGTTTTAAAAAACATAAGTAGACTTTTAAACTCGTATAAAGGGGCGGTGTGCGTAATATGTTTGTTTCATATGGCCCTCCTTGAGTCGAAAATCATTCTGTTACGTAGTACCACGGTACAGGCCTAAGTATTACCCCTCGAGGGTGCCTTAAAAGTTTAGTTTACACTTTAAACCCCTTGTTTTCCCGGGATCGATTAAAGCGTCATGAGGCCATAAGGCAGAAACAGGCACACATGCATTAGATAGCCACTCGGACGCCGAGCCTCCGACGAAGCTAATCTCAATCGGCTATAGCCTACATCATTCCCGTATTAACTACTCCGTAAACGATTGACTAATAAACGCGCTCACAAAATCGGCTAAGTCGCTAAACTCCGATACTATGAAAATTCGAGTTCGAATCGAATTTAAAGCTTCGCTCGTAATCGATTTGATTCGAATATCACGTGCGAAGCTCGTTAAGCGGCCGCTAGCTTCGCTTTTATTCTTTTAACTAAGGCCTGCTTGCTAGCACCGTATAGTAATAAAAAGAAGGCTAAAAGCGGAAGTTTGAAGAGCCTTAGGTGCACGCTTGAATCAACACGTGACGTAATAATAAACGTAAAGCTTTTTTAACATAAGTAATGGTTTTTTCGAACTGAATACATGTTATCGATAAAATGCTGAAATAGCTTATAATTAGCTAAAAAAAAAGAAGAAGAAAAAAAAGGTAACGTAAAAGAAGTCGAGCGCACGTGCTTAGTATTATAAAAAAAAAGCTAAAAATAGTTTTTATTTCGTTGAATTTGCTTTAAGTCAAACGGCGGAGAAAGTAGCGGGAAAAGTGGCGAGAGGGGTGGCGGAAAAGGTGGCGGGAGAAGTGGCGAAGGAGGCTGTGTTATGCGTGTATGCCTGTTTCTGCCTTATGGCCTCATGACGCTTTAATCGATCCCTGTTTTCCCTACCCTCGAGGGGTAATACTTACGCCTGCGACGTAGTACATTTGAGCACGCCGTTTGACTTTGGTTGTCAACTTCAAACATATATCTCAGTCCTTCTATAAGTATCCGTTCAAGAACTTACAGTCACAACAGGACTCCTGACCAATCCCTTTCCCTCGCATATTCATCCATCGGCGCTTGGTCCCACAGATCTTCTTCCCACGGCGCCCTTCCCGCTGAACAGATACTCCGTAATGGTGAGAGTTGTATCTTGCGACAACATGACGCGGCTGAAACTTACATAGGATGTGAACAATCCTGAGAATCACGCCATTAACCTGACCTCTACTGGTTTAGCCATCGGCTCCGAATCGCCTCCTATCGTAAGGCTTGTACCTCGGCCGCCCTCTCACAGAGTCATATCCTTTGCCTGAACATCTGTAGCCTCCTCGTCCTCTCGGCCTATCACTAGTATATCGAGAATTTTCACCACCCTTTCGTCCCACATTCGAGCCCTCCGAATACTGCACATGGGCATCCCAGGCAGCCAGCTCCGTGTATGGACTCCTCAACCATGCACTCAGCTCATGCAAAAATAACCTCGTAGTTTCTCTCCCCAAGAAATCTTTCAACATCTCTTCAGCCTGCGCTTCGCTCCCCTGTATATCGACCGTCTTCAATATCGCCACAATGTACTCCAGTAAGAACTCGGCATTATTCGCCCTGCGGTCGTTACTCGTAGAAGAGGCATCTGCATTGAGGAATGTGAAGACCTGGAGCTCCCGTCTAATCCATTTGCGTGCTCGTGAAACCAGCTCGGCGTCTGTTGTAAATAATGCAGGCGTGAGATCGCGGAATCGAGAGACTCGGTTGGAGCCTACGTGCAATGAGAAGAGCTGCTGTTCGTAGACCTGCTTGCGTCGAAGCAACGCTTGATCCGGAGTCTGTGTAGGGGCGCTATTGTTTTCCCTCCTTCGATATGGCCTCCTTGGTCTCAATTCGAAGCTAGACGGTCTCGAGTATCCTACGTTTGAGCTTGACGTCGAAACCGAGGGTTCCGATTTCGTCGAGGCGACTTCGTAGGTTCTGAACACCGCTGGCCCTGAGTCCGTAAAATTGTACTGAACAGTTTTAACGTCTGCTTTACAAAGCGGACAACATGACTGCTCTTGTAGCCAGCTGATGAGGCATAGGAAGTCGAACGAGGCGTGTTTACATGGCTGTGCGACGGCCTGGTCGGAGATGCGCTCGAGGCAGATCACACAGCAGTCTCCCTCGGGTTCGGTGGACGCATCGCGGCGCCCAGATATCTCTGCTAGAGCCGTCAGGAGGATCTGGGAGCGGGCATTAAGGGGTTCCGTGTCCATAAGGAAGATGTTACAGTTCTAGGGATGCGAGGCGTGGCTGAAGAATTTAGGGGTTTATGGAGGACTAGTGTCGAGTGGCGATTTCATTGCAGGGTTGAGCGGGAGCTAGCCGATAAGAAGTACGCCGATAAGCTTGACGCGGTCTGGACGCGACTTGACTCCACAACTTCACGTCCTGAAGAATCGTGGACGGAGGCTTAACTAACTTTTCATCACGCTCAGTAAGGGTGAAGAACCAGTTACCAAAAACCCTCCACTGAAAGTCGAAACCACAGAACGGCCGGAACACAATCAATTCAAGTGTCTCTCGTGAACGGTATTCTCTTAACGAAAACGTTACTCTGCTGAAGTGTTGGGCTTGAAGTCTAGGACAAGCAGAGCTCGAAGATCGAAGGATGGACGACTCGAAAAGAGAGGAACTGACTAAAAAGTCCAACATACTGCGTGGGGAATTGAAAATATGGGAGAAGGCTTTCTCTGCTGCCAATGAGGGCAAGAAAGCATCTCGGGAGGACATCAAGAACAACCCTGAAATTGGTGATACCCCTCCATGGTAAAGCAAGAATCTACTCTGACTCTCTGCAGCTGGCAAATACAAGGAATACAACAAGATTCGAGACACTCTTTCCGGAAAGATACCACTACCGCCAACAGCACCTGCGCGCCAGACACCTCGGAAACGCAGACACGAAGAAGCTGGACATGGAATCTCGAAACGACAGCAGATTTCCCGTACGCCTTCGAAAGGCCCGTTGCGTCCGTGGGAGGTAGATCCATACGACTCTCCATCGGTGGTCCGCAATTTGTTCACGCCCTCGAGGAAAGCACTGGGACCGACGCCACAGAAGGATGGGATGGTGCTGGGATTGTTCGATTTGTTGCAAGAAGATGTGTCTGCGCTCACGCCATCACGAAAGAAGATCGAGAAAAAGGAGGCAAAGTTCTCCATGAATGCCACACCACGAAAGCCAGCGACAGAGACTTCACTCACAGGCAGCAAAACCCCCGGGTCCTCGAAACGCCCCTTACTAGATGCCTTCGCCACGCCTGCGAAGAACAGAACTATACTAGGACAAGCAGGGACCCCTTCCTCAGTATCAAAACTGAATTTCAATACCCCGTCATTTCTTAGACGAGACAGTCATCGGATCCCGTTGCCATCCGTAAACGAGGACGAGGACGGCCCAGTCCTCTCCCCCCAAATGGTGCGCGTACCGCGTAAACCGCTCGTCAGAGGTCTAAGCAGTATGCTCGCTGGATTACGGAAAATGGAAGACGAAGCCGCAGATGACGATTTAGAAGCACTGCGAGAGATGGAGATGGAGGAGGTGGGAGGAGGCGCAAGACCTGCACCAGCAGCAAAAGCCATTACCAACCCAAATCCAAAGACCGTAATTCCGGCAGCCACGAAGGATAATATACTGGTACCGGACAAGCCGACGAATCTAGTAGGAGCATTTGACGACGAAGCGCAGTTTGACAGCGAGGGCGAGGAGCCGGCTTTAGGGAGGGACGGGCAGCCGCTGAAGGTGTACAAGAAGAAAGGGCAGAAGCGGACCACAAGACGGGTGAAGATGAAACCCAGCCGCTCCAAACCCCAGCCTAGACCCCAGGAATCCAAAACTCCCGCCGACGACGACGACGAAGACGGCGCCGACGACGTTGCCGCTCCAGGCATAGACGCTGTCCCCGAGACCCAGCAGGACGAGCCGGCGCCCTTCGAAGATGCGCGGAACTTTGATAGCGATTCGCAGTCGGAGTATACGGCTTCCGAGGGGGGCACGAGGTACAGGCGGCCGGATCAGAGCAAGAAGCGCAAGGGGGTAACGAAGGATGGGAAGATCAGGAAAGTGGCGAGGAAGGTCGGGGTGGTGGCGCATCAGAATTTCAAGAGGCTGAAGCTGAGGAACTCGGGAGCGAAGGGAGGACCGGCACACAATAGTAGGTTTAGGAGGAAGAAGTAAAGGTCACACGAGAACGGAACCATGAAGAATGCAGTGAGCCCTGTCATGAGGTTGATTTAGATAGATAGGATAGGTAGATGAATGGATAAATAAATGGCTTTGGCGAGTATAGATTAACGAATTTCACCCACCAAGCCTTGGATTCTGCACGTTGTTCTTTTTTTTCTGCGTTGGCTTCGGATGATGCTCGTCATGTCATTCTCGCCTCCTTCCTTCCTCTTCCGTCTTGAGAGCCCCCATACATACAAGCTCGATGCCTCCTCTCCAACCACTATCCATCATTAACTAACCAACATCCCATGCATGCATGCATGGCATGCTATCCATCACATTTATTCATCCAGATCATGTCCCTGTCTGCATCATCCCGCCCTCCTTATTAACAAGTAAGGTCGCCCAAATTAAAAGCAATCCCAGTTCTGGTAAACTCCGGCCCAAATGCGTTTCGCTCTCTGCCTCCATCCATTTATACACGAGATCCAAATCGGGAATTTCGACCCGTTTTCTCTCTCTCTCCCTCTCTCTTCTCTCTTGTTCAACATCGAACAAATTTTTTTCGATGAAACCAGATTCTATCCTAGTGTCGTCGTGACGCTCATTCACCATGCTCGCTGAAAAGGTATCAAAATCAAACTGCTCCCTCCCTATCGAAAAAAAATTAACAAAAAATTCCAATATGCATGTCCTATCACGAGAACGCTTCGTTCAGCACCCTGATACTCAGGATCATAACCAGCAGCCCTATGGTGACGATGATGAGGAGCGTGAAGCCGAACCAGCCGAGGACCATGGCTGTAGTTCCGACGCCGCTCTTGACGCTGCCGTTGCCGAAGTCTTGCGCAATGACGGACGCGGCGACCGAGGCGGTGTGCTGCCAGAGGACGGAGACGAGCACGAAGATGGAAGCGATGAAGATGATGGCGAGGGCGATTTGGGAGACGGGGCGCGAGGGGAAGGGCTTGACTTCGCGCTCGCTGCCGTGGGCGTCTTCTTCTTCGTGCCAGCCTGGGAAGGTTGCGAGGAGGACGAGACAGATGAATGCGAAGACGATGGCGATGATTCTGCTTCTCGTTAGCAGCTGACTGGGTGAGTGTTGGCGGATCGCGGCAGGCTTACATCAGGTAGGGGAATACAATCATGTCCTTGAACTGGCTGGCGAGCCAGACCAAGTTCAGAGGATCTTGCGTCAACGCGATCTCATTGGCGAGAGACGTGGCATTGTTGCTGCAGAGCCACGACCCTCCGTCCGGGTTGATGCAGATACCAAAGTATCCGACTCTTGCTGCTAATACGGCGTCTCCCGCTATCACTGCGATGGCATTGTGGACATTGAAGTCGACTTGGGCGGTGGATGGCTTGGGCGCGTAGTCCTCGTAGTACAGGGAGATGAGAAAGATGCCCGGTATCAGCGGTGATGAGGAAGAGCATCCTGCTAATAATAGAGCTGTAAATTTGTTAGGTAGATTTTGACATGAGTTGCGGATGGAGCTTACACAGTAATATGATAGCAATCGCAATCAGAATCATAAGCACATGATGGTATCCAAGGAACGGTATCAGCCCTGCTGCGGATTAGCATCTGCAGCACGAATGTTTTCCTCAAGAGACGTACTCATCCACCCAACTTGAAACCTTTGTGCCATTGCGACGTTCTCCTACAGAACACTCGCAGCACCAGTAAGGCGACGTTGGGAGCGCAGCTGGAATGTGCCCGCAACGCTGCAGAATCGAACGTGGTTCGAACGTGGTGTTTAAGATGGGATCGAGAGAGCGATTTCGAGGAATGCAAATCTCGACTCGTGGATGGGCGGGCTATTTTGGAGAGAGTGCGCGGGTAGAAGGTAGAAGTTCTGTGGTATCTTTTGGTCAATAAGGCAGAACGGATGCAGGTATTGTATGGGTGGGAGGGTGGGAAGTTTGGGAGAGAGGAAAAACCGAGTTGGGGTCCTTTTCGAGAAGAGAGATCCGTCCGTCAGCTAGTATGGGTTCGCAGTGCTGAGAATATGAGGTGGCTATTTTTTCCTATATTCCCGCCTTCCAATTTTTGCATTGGCTGAAGTCTTTCGTTTCCCAAGATGCGTAACTTGTTTATCAGGGTGGTTGGGAGGGTGACGGATCCCCCGCTAGCGGGTCTTGGTTGTGGTTCTCGCTTGACGGGCCGGTGCATAATAAGTGGGCCAGAGGTGTGGACTGAGAGAATTAAGCGAAGCTTGGCTAGATACACCTGGACTTGGTATACTACACAATTAGCTTCGACCAAACTTGAATGAAGTTGGCATAGCCGATGCCCTAACTTGCTATCATTAATCATCATTACCATCATTATCTTTTCGAAGTGCATGCCCGAATCCTATACATTGTTTTCTCGAGGAATCGTCTGACGCGACATCTCTCGTATTCATATTAAGTTTACTACTGCTGCTATCACTACGGAGTATATCACTATCACTATCACTGGTACCTGTCCGTTCGTTACCATGGCACCGCTCAAATCAGCCCTCTCGCACCAAGAAATGCAGGATCTCGTGGCACCTGGACTCAAGAAACCACTGCTGGATGACCTCCTTCCCCGACCCACTCGTCGTTCGTATCCTCTATCTCTGAGCCTTACTCCGCCACCGGAAACCAAGGAGATTGAGCAGCCGGGCTTTGTTTACTTCGGCCTGCTTCCCCCCGAGGTCCGTCTGAGTATTTGGCGATTTTGTCTTCCCGGTCCACGACTGGTCCCGGTCCGCTACCGACATGAGACCACAACCTACACATCTCGAATCCACGGCCCAAAATGCCTCAGCATCAACCGGGAGTCTCGCGATGAAGCACTCAGATTCTACCACGAATTACGCATTGGCCCTTACCGGAACGTCGGCTGCTACGTCGATCTCAGCATCGACACCGTCTACTTCCGAGCCAGCCTCTATGGACACAAAAACAACATATCCTATCAAACCCGAATGACAATACCCGCAACTCGCGGCCATTTCTTCCACTACCACCGAGCCGTTAACGTCGAGGGTACGGAAGTCGCCGACGATCTCGTTCCCATCCGGATGCACTCCAAGATCGTCATCGACGACCTTCTCCATAGCCTCGACAGCCCGATCATCCTGGAGAACCTGCACACAGACCAAGATACCTGGTTCTCCATCCAAGGCTTCTACAGATGCAACCGCCACTTGCACCCAATCCTGATCTCAAAGCTGACGCTCGTGAGCGAGCGGAAACCATATGGTAGGAAAACCAAACCGTACTTGCGAGACCCCGTCTGGCCCACAAAGGAGGAGAGGCCTATGCAAGACTACTTTTCACCGAGGACGGAAACGGAGAATCACGAAACGCAGTTTAGGCTGGAGTTGCCGGACTTGATGTGGCCCTCGAGCGACATGCGTGCCACGAGCTATCCGGATGATGAGGTAGCCCTCGATAAGCACATGGCACGAATAAAGGAGAGGATCTGGGATGCCCATTGCAAGAGTAACTGGCTTGATTGGATGGCGAATGACAAGGTGGCTAAGCGCTTGTTTGTCAAGATTGAGGTCAAGGTTATGTCCGAAAGTATGGACGGTATGCTGGGCGATTGAGAAGAGGAATTCCGGGACTGAAAGGGTGCGCTGCTGCTTTATCTGATAGTAGTTCAAGGCGGAACCAGGTAAGCGCACGGGAAATGTTGTGGGAAGATTAATCGCTGGATGGTGCAGGCTAATGGGAGATCCTGTCTTCGCTTTTTGCCAGATCATCGATCGCGTGGGCTGGTTGTGGCAGACGGGACACCTTGTACTTAATAATAATATAATACGTGGAGCTACCGCACGCATTCCTGTCAAACTCGTCTTCGTCACATACCCGCCCACGTATTCCCTACCAACCGATTCGCAACCCTCTCGACATAGTGGCCCGTCGCAGTGATCCCATCCGACAAATCATCCCTGTTCACCCTCCCCGAATTGTACGCCCTACACGCATGATACCAATTACGATCCCACTTGTGAAAGCACTGGATCAGTCCATCTCCATGCCTCGTTCCCTGCGCCCCATCTCGGATCATTCTCTCGATACACCACTCTGGGTATCTGGCGTCCCATTCCTGGCCGTTGTGGGCTTGCATCAAGCCCGTGTTCTTGATGAAATCCGGCGCGGGCGAGAGCGTAGTTGGTACACGAACGTTGCCACCTGATTCCTGCATGATGATGCAGAGGATGACTCGGGGGTCGACGCCGGACTCGTAGGCGACGATCGGGATCCATTTCTTGATCGCGGCGACCTCGCTGGGTGAGGACGAGAGGAGCATCAGGCGCTCGTTGATTCTGAGGAGGTGCTCATAGCTGGCCCAGCGTTGCGGGTGGGGAAAGTTGGTGCATGGGCCAGACATGTTCTCGTAGCCAGCAATGTGCTGGTGGGTGTGCCTGATCGCTCCATGCTGGCTGCTGCTTGCGGCGGCAGGCTTGGGCGGGACTCTGATCACCTGCCCGACTTGCAGCGATTCCGGTCTGACTCCTGGGTTCGAGGCTTGCACACTGGCGACATCGACGCCGATTCTCCTGGCAATGGCGTCAAAGGTATCGCCTGAAGTGATTGTGTACGTTCCAGCGGAGGGAGCTGAAGTTGGTGCCGGGTAAGAAGGGACAGGATGTCCGGCCGGTCCTGGGATGTTGATGACTTGGCCAACCTGAAGTGATTCAGGCCGGACACCTGGATTCATGCTCTGGATACTTGCAACATCCACATTGAGCCTCTGGGCGATTGCGAAGAAAGTGTCGCCCGATACAATGGTGTACTTTCCGCTGCTGGCGGACATCTTTGACGGCGTGGCCGTGTAAGGGGACGAGCAAGACCGCGGGTCCTGATCGAGGCTCAGAACGAGACTTGAGAAGCCTGTGATCTCTTCCGATCAGTCTCGGGTTTATGCTTCGGACTGTCTATACAATCAAGGGCAGATTCTGTAAACGATAGCGTCGCCGGGAGGCGTCGCCGGGAGGCTTCGTCGGAACGAAGGATGCGATTAAGAAGTGCTGTCGATTGAGCCGGGAACAGGCGGACCAGAACTTTCTCCCTGTACGGATCCTTAAGCTCTTGAATTTTTGTAATTGAAGCCAGCGATAGCCGAAAGAGTGAATGTAATTGTTCAATAATTCTCTCGATAATGTCTGTTTTGCGTACCTTACACAGCCTCCGGGTAATCCGGGGATCCGGCCTGTAAGGTACTCTGTATATAAGTTAGAATAGTGCTTGGATCTATCTTACGCGTGTTTTTCAGCCTTTTCTTTTTAGACTCCGGATGTTGAGAGAGAGAATACAGTATTAATGTTAACAACATACGAGATCACTTGGACTGGCCTTGACGAGATCCGACTCGGCTGCACCCACTAGCGCGACTCTCTTCACCGTCTCCCCATTCGTCAGCACCTCCACGAACGACCTTCCAAGTTTTGTGTCTTTTGGTCTTATGCAACGTCGACAGCTGAAAGTCACGAGATTGACCCCGGCCCGGTATTATAATCTTTCAGCTTGACCAGGTCTGAGCAAATGTGCAATGGACAGCATCATAACCACCTTACCCGAAGATTGACTTTGGTGTACGAGCGGGGCATTGGATCCTTCAAGGAACACCCAGTCACAGTTGCGAGATGTCGTGGGGACAATCCTTGCGCCTCTACAGCCGGTGTTGATCATAAGCCATAGCACGAGGACGACGACGACTACGGAGTATCTGAAGGCTTGCAAGTTTGTAGGTAAGTACTTGGTCTATTAAGTGCTGGCCAACAAGGCCAACAAGGCTGACATGGCGACAGCACTTCCGGCAAAGATGCCAGGCCCCTTGGTGAACGTTCTGGAACTTAGGTGGAAGTCAAATGTAAAATCTGACAACACGATGTGTGCGTGGAATGACGACTTGTCGCGGCTTAATTCAAGAGCTGGATATTATTGTGTTTCTCATGTTTCTACCACCACCCCTGGTTGTGGTAAATTGTATCCCTATGTCCAAAGCCTGAGCGCGTCTGAAGGTTTAAAATACACACACCCGCTAACCCTGTGCCAGTAGTCTCCCTGACAGCTCCCCTTAAAGAGTATTTTCAGACGCGCAAGCCGGCCATCAATCCTGAAGGGGGGAAAAACTTGTGCTACTTGGACAAGCCACAAAAGAACTACTGTCGTACCAAGAACGCTTGAAAATCACAGACAGAATTCGCTATTCGCGACTAATAACTATATTGAAACGGCAACAGATGATGTAGAATGAATGAGAAGCTCTGATCCTGTATACGCTGCCTGTCGGCAATCCATAGGCTCGCTAGTCATTCATGTATCCCGTCGGGGACATAGAGGTTTATCAAGCCCGGGCTGAAAAGCTCAGCCTTGAGAGATCGTGGAAGGCGGGTTGGGGGGTGTAGAAGATGGGAAATTGAATTGTTCGTGTTTGAATATCTCAAGTTTGACAATGGCAATGAGCTGAGCTCGAGTACCTACCTGGGTCCAGGAATGCTTTGAAATCTTTGGGCGAATCTGAATGCTGGAGCTGAGAAGAGAAGATATATAGAAGCAGGCTAAACCTAGAGAGACAGGTTCAAGCATCTTTACCAAGCGGATTGCAAATATCACTTCCAGGAATCATTGGCAAAACAACAGCACCTTGGTCGAGCACGACTTAAAGAATACGTTCCGAAAGAACCAACACAGAAGAGATGCAAATGAATGGGTGACAAGCCCGTCCTGCTTAGCGCTGCGTGTGAGGCAGGGTCTGTGAATGCCGATGTTTGCGGTTGAACAATAGCAGATGTCGAATGCATTTTGTTGTTGGAAATAAATGACGAGATAGCAATAATTTTTGAAGGAACTTTCCTTCGATGAATATGAAGTGGAATCAGAATTCGAAGAGACAATTGTCTGGAAATTGAAGGTTCATAAAGCAGATCGATCTACTTGGCCTTGAACTCTGGAATTTGGCATCTGGACTTTGAGGAATTGGTGCTTCAGGCAATAGGGCTTAAGCCGTCCAATTTGCTTTTTGATCTCTGCTACTCATCATACATTCATCCCATCTCACTCAGTTGAGGATCTCAGTAACCGTTTAGCCCAGGACCTTCTCAGCAGCAGAGACTTGCGAAGCCAATTAGCACTTGCATCCCCAGAAGAAGGGGCTTCGAACTTACCATCAAGACCAGTGTTGTCCGGCTCGACATGCATTGCCTTGACCTTGCCATCCTCGATCTCAAGAGCATACCGCTTACTTCTTGGTCCGCCGAAGATGGCAGCTCCGTCAAAAGCTAGGTCAAGCGCCTCTGTGAACTTAGCGGTAGGGTCCCCGAGGAAGCGGATCTTTAAATAGTCAGCTTCATAATAGGACGCCTCTTATTCGTTCGGTTGCTGGGATGGACCCAAGTCATATGAGATGGCGAGAACATACACCTGAGCTAGCGGTAGGATCTAGAGAATCGGCCCAAGCTTTTGTGCTGCGAACTGTTAGAGACCGTTGAATGTAGAGACATTGAGACTTACACAAATGGGTCGTTGACAGCGACAACAAAGACATCACCAGCGCTCTTCAGCTTCTTGTGGTTGATGTAACCTGGGACATGCGAGTTCGAACATGAGGGGCCTGAGATTTCAATGTCAGCAATTGGTAAGTCGACATAATAGGGGCCAAATCATCAAGCCATGAAGAATGCTTACTGAACGCCGCTGGAACACCGATGATCAAGGCCTTGCCCTTGATGGCTTCGCTGAGATTAACCTTGTTGCCAGGGGAGTTCTCAACCAAAACATCAAGGTTTGGGAGCTTGTCGCCGACCTTGATGAAGGCGCGGCGGGAAGCGTGAAAGGCCCTGCTTGAGCGTGGGGCGGCGAGAGCCCAGCGGCGGAGAATATTGGTTGATGCCATTGTGTGAGGTGATTTCATGAATTGGTGATCGTAGCTAGCAGATGAGGCTGGAGTTGCAGTGTGGAGCTACTTAAGCTTTCAAATTAAGATGGCTAGCGTCTCGCTACAAGACGGAGAGGTCTTGTGCAAGGTAAGTACACATCTTATTTCCGACCTCGACTGTACTATACAACCAACCATCATGATGAATATTCGAACAAATCCCGTTATCCCTTAACAGTGCTGGGTTTACAAATACCATCATGAATGTTGCCAGAGACTCGAGAGAATCACGTTTCGCCCCTGGAAAAGGCAGATGCCATCAGCCCGACTCGACTTGCTTCCCGCCCTCTCATTGGAGCGCATCCTCTTAACTTTAATCCCCCGGAATCTGGGGTAAAATGCGGAGATCGTAGTGTCCGTACGCCTTCATCATGGTCATGCGGTCTGCGGCGTCGGACTGAGAATTATGCCGTCCTTAAATTGCCATCGCAGGAGGACTTCACATGATCAGCTTCGGTCTTTTGCGTCCCGGGACTGGGTAAGTAAGTATCAGACAAGTAGTTTTAGGGAAGTATAAGAACAGGCAATGGTCTTCCTCTTCTTCTGTTCCCTTGTATTCTGTATAGGTTCCTGCATTTGAACTTTGAAAGCATGCATCTCTTCCTCCCTGTCGTTTCCCTCCTCTTCGGTGCTGTTTCTACAGCCCAATCGCCCGTTCCGTCTTCGACTTTTTCTAAAGTCACGGTATTCGTTCCACCTCAGAACTATACGGATCCAGGCGTTTTAGTAAGTCATTAATGACCCTGCGAAGAAGAAAAAAAAAAGAAGAAAAGAGAAAGAAAGAGAGAAAGAAAGGCAATTAATTTCGCGTCCAGTATGCTCGAACTGTCGAACTATCACAGGGAGTACTGCTCGCCACATGGGAGAACTACAGCCCCGAACCGCCACTTGTATATTTCCCCATCTACAAGAGCGTAGATGGAGGGCGAACGTGGAAGGAGATCTCCAGAGTCCAAGACAAGGTCAATAACTGGGGCCTACGCTACCAGCCGTTCCTCTACGTCCTACCAGTGAATGTGGGAAAATTCCCAGCTGGAACGGTTCTCATATCTGGAAGCGCTATCCCCACGGACTTGAGCCTCATCAAGATCGAGGTCTATGCAAGTCTTGACCAAGGCAAAACCTGGGAATTTGTCTCGCATGTTGCTTCGGGGGGAGCAGCCATTCCAAATAATGGCGTTCCCGCTATCTGGGAACCCTTTCTGATGTACTACAAGGGCGAAATCGTCCTCTATTACTCCGATCAGAGGGATCCAGCCTATGGCCAGAAGCTCGTCCACACAACAACGAAAGACTTGGTCAACTGGAGCGCCGATGTCGACGATGTCGTCTCGGCACGATATACCGATCGCCCGGGCATGACTACCGTAGCATTGCTTCCCAACGGCAAATACATCATGACTTACGAGTTTGGAGGAGGTCCAACTGTGACTGGAACTGCCTACCAGTTCCCGGTTAACTACCGCATCAACGCCAACCCTCTCGACTTCAATAGTTCTGTGAGCATTCCTATCTACACGAACGACAAGATCCAGCCTTTTGGCTCTCCCTACGTCGTCTGGTCACCTACTGGGGGTGAAAACGGCACGATCATCGTCAGCTCTGGTACCAACAGTCAAATCTTTGTCAACCAGGCTCTGGGTGATGCAAGTGCGTGGAAGTCTGTGCCGACTCCAGAGGGAATCTCTTATACGAGACATTTGAGGGTGCTCGAGTCAAATCCGAATCACCTGCTCATCATGGGAGGTGGGGTTCTGCCTCCGAGCACGACAAATAGGATTACTGTGTCTGTGATTGACATTGCGGAGAGTCTGAAGCAAGCTAGTTGAGTTGTGGAGGATAGTCGATAATAATAAATAGGGGATGAATAGCAACGCAATTGCAAAAAGTCTCTGGTTTAAGAGATAGAAATAGCTATCTGGCCAGGGCAGCAGCTCATTGTCTCATAGTGTGTATGAAGTAAATGCATCCATAATCGTTTCTTGGTACCATATATTGCAGTTGCCCTGCACGTGACACATTGATTGCAATCTACCGGTCTTTGGAGTGCGAAATGAGAGCCATGCGTCATGGATCAACTGAACGTCTCGCCCGATCAAAAGTCTCATTGCAAGATTTCCTTGATGGTCTGTCGAAATTCCGCTCCAAATATAGATACAGATTAGCATAGCATGTACAGTGAGTAGGTAGGTATAGGTATGGAGTACGCAGTGTACGCAGTGCACGCTCGGGCTCCACTTGCTCGGTCGCTTCACTCCACTCTCCAACCCAACGTGACCATCATCATCTCTCCGTCCGTCCATTTCCGCCTTGCCAACGCAATCGCCGTAACACACCTGCAACGTCCTGAGTGATTTGACCTTTCAATACCTACCAATAAATTACTGTTCAGATTCACGGGATCCGACACCCCCTTCCATCGCCCGTGCCATCGGACCAAGATAAAGATACAGCCTTGTGCTCCTGCCATTACGTCTCCCCTCGACGCCTTCAAGAACTCGAACTCCTCTACAAACGGCACCATTTCTTCTCACACCAGGAAGAGAAAGGCGGCTGAGGCAGCGGCAGAGGTAGACGCGGAAGCAACACCCCAACCTGCAAAGAGAATAACCACGAGGACGGCCTCAGCAGCTGCAGTTTCCCCACCTACGCCACTCACCATGGACTCAGACGACGATTTCATGTCTGGCATTTCCAGCGACGAGGACAACCTGCAGGATGGGAGCGATGATGGGAACGGATCCGCAGATGGTGAGCTACTTACTTTCTTAGTTGTGGTCAATTGATGCCCATCGATAACTGTTTCCTAACGACTCCGACTGACTTGCTATTCAGACTTCGATTTCGATGAACCAGAGCCCGATCTTGGATACGCACATAATAATGCCGACATCAAGCACATGAAGAAGAAGTTTGATACGAGTTTCAAGGTCTACCGCCCAAATGATATCCAAGCCCAACAAGATGAGCTCATCGATGAAGTGAACATGATCCTCGATATTGGAAAAGAAGACGCCGCAATCCTACTAAGACACTTTAGATGGAACAAAGAGAGGCTGATTGAGGACTACATGGACCGACCAAAGAAAGTACTCGAAGATGCTGGGCTAGGATCAAACACGTCCGGACCTCCCCGCCTCGAGACTATTCCAGGCTTCGCTTGCGACATCTGCTGCGAGGACGAGGCTGGGCTCCAGTCTTTTGCCATGAAGTGTGGACATCGATACTGCGTTACCTGCTACAATCAATACCTAACACAGAAGATCAAGGAGGAAGGTGAGGCTGCCCGCATCCAGTGCCCACAAGATGGGTGCAAACGCATCCTGGACTCCAAATCTTTAGATTTGTTGGTCACAGTTGATCTCAATGACCGATACCTTGAACTACTCACTCGCACTTATGTTGAAGACAAGGAGCAGTTAAAGTGGTGCCCGGCTCCGGACTGCGTCAACGCTATTGAGTGCGGTATCAAAAAGAAGGACCTTGGTAAAGTTGTGCCAACAGTTGCCTGTGACTGCAAGCACCGCTTCTGTTTTGGTTGTGGTCTGAGCGATCACCAACCTGCTCCCTGCGATCTTGTCAAGAAGTGGCTCAAAAAGTGTGCGGACGATTCGGAAACAGCCAACTGGATCTCAGCCAACACGAAGGAATGCCCCAAGTGTAATTCTACTATCGAGAAGAATGGAGGATGCAATCATATGACTTGCAGGAAATGTAAGCACGAATTCTGTTGGATGTGCATGGGTTTATGGTCGGAGCACGGTACAAGTTGGTACAACTGCAACAGATTCGAGGAGAAAAGTGGTTCAGAAGCTCGCGACGCCCAGACAAAGTCCCGTGTTTCTCTAGAGCGATATCTACATTACTACAACCGCTACGCCAACCATGAGCAGTCTGCGAAGCTCGACAAAGATATCTACCAGAAGACCGAGTCCAAGATGATCAAGCTTCAGACCGCTTCGGGCATGTCCTGGATCGAGGTACAATACCTGAATACGGCATCCCAAGCTCTTCAGACCTGTCGGCAAACACTGAAATGGACGTATGCCTTCGCTTTCTACCTGGCCCGCAACAACATGACCGAGATGTTTGAGGACAACCAGAAGGATCTCGAGATGGCTGTCGAAGCTTTGTCAGAGATGTTCGAAAAGCCAGTAGAGGAACTCTCGGCTCCCAAGATGAAGGTGGAGATCATGGACAAAACATCCTACTGCAACAAGCGTCGGGTTATCTTGCTCAGAGATACAGCGGACAATTTGGCGAACGGTGTGTGGTCATGGAGCACAACGTTCTGATCTTCCCACCCACACACCTTAAGCCCTTGTCCCCCTTGCCCCTTGCTCCCTACACAGTATCACACCACACGCACCCTTATATGAGAAATACAATGACTGATCTCAACTTTCTATCTCTAGGGATGTGGAGCTTTAACTGGACTGGGTCGTCTGATGGCAACGAGTTCATTCCAAAGCCAGAGCCATCCTCAAAGAAGGATAGAACAGTGGATAGAACAGGGGATAGAACAGGCGTGAGAGGATTTCTGCGGAGATAGGCACTATTCTAACTATCCGCGTGCATGCCGTTGCCTTTACCGCATCACATCAAAATCGTTGAGATTTCCTTTTCCTTTCTGTCCATCGTCTATCGCATCCATACCGGCGTCTTTCCTGTGCTGGTGCACGCTTTTCTCCCTTTGTTCTTCCCGGCGCCTTTGCATCACTACCAGTGCTTGCTCCGATATGGCGTATTTGCGCGGGCTGGGGTTAATGGGCTGGTAGGGCTGGTCGGGCTGGTTGGGTTGGCAGCGCGAGTATTATTACAGAGCATAATTCACGAAAATTTCGGGGAGCCTTTGGAGACGAGCAATGCTGTTTGGTACTGGCTGGGGCCTGCAGACGTGAGGCCGCGGGAGGCAAATCAATGCATTATGAGAATCTGTATGTGCTGAATGCATTCGCTGTGATTGATCATTGCTTTTGAAGACGATAGCAGTCACTGTGATTCCCAAGGCTCTCAAAGGGAAACAGAACCCAATACATGTGAGGATTTTTTATTGCTGATCTCTGAGTTCAGTCAGCGTAAGGACGGAAGTCGAAGAGGACTTGGTTAGACTGGGACACCACACAAATCCAAGCTGATCAGAGGGTCGTTCCTATCTATGTATTGCATGGTCACCAGAAACAAAGAGTCAGAGATAGAGCGAGCTCCTATAAAGAGAATAGACCAGCAGGAGCAGTTATTAGCAAATAATGTATTTTTATTTCATTCCTCTGAATCTTCAGGAAAGGACAATCTCTCTCTGTCTCTGTCTCTCGTCTCAAAACTCAAAAGCGCAATCAGCAAACCCCTTTCAGAACCAGCAGTCCCTGTTTGTATTGTAATGTAACTCCGGCTCACAGCCCTGGCCCTACTCCCCTGTTCTTGGGGGGGGGGGGGGGAAAACGAAGACAACAATGAAATTGCCAAAGGCAAAAAAGGGAAGCCCTGGATAGTAGTAGAGTACCGCAGCAAACTCTCTCAATCTTTTCGTTTCCTTTGGACGAAAACACCAAGTTCTGAGAATTGATTGGCCTTCTCTCACTCCCATATGACCCTTTGCAAATAAAACTCCAAACGTGCGCAAACCGCAAGAGGGGGGAAAGTAATGTAGCAACAATTGTTCATGTGTATTCCTCTCCGAAACGCCGCGCCGGGTATCTCATTCTCTCAATCTGGAATTTATAGAACAAATGTGTGCGGTGGTGAATTCAGCCGGGAAATGCGAAGCGGCGGAGGTCGATGACGGGAAGGGTGGGTGTGTCGTCGCCAGAGAGTTCGTTTTCCTCGTCTTCACTGTCGCGGATGATGAGATCTTCGCTGCCGGTTGGGGTGCTCAACTGCTTGTAATCCTTCTTGCCGGAAAGTGGGAGTGGAGTGGATGCTGGGCTGGTAGCCTTCTTGGACTTTCCAACAACCTCCGGGAAGGGGAGAGAAGCTTTGCTGAGCAAGGAGCGTCGTGGTGACTTGGCCTTGGCCTGAATCAGAGGTGTCATCGGTGGTGTCATAGGCAGCTTCGATTGGTTAACCGCCGAAGCTCCGAGACGTTGAAGGGGTGTCAGGCTGGTCTTGGTGGAGAAAGCAGGGCCTTTGGTGATTGTTGCGGATTTGATAGGAAGAGGAATTCTTGACTGTCTTCGGGGAACAGAGGAGGATGGTGTAATAAGACTTGTGCTGACTGCAGATGACTTGGGAGTCGCCTCTCGGGAGGCACCGAACGCAAAGTTCTCCTTCAGCTTCTCCATAGGTGTTGGCACGAAGTCGGTTTCCGTAAGGGTGGGTGGTTGCTTAGCAGAGCTTGCTTGGGAGAAGGAAGAGGTCACGCTGGCAGTACTCTCCTGAGATTCTGGAGCCTCAGCTGCAGCTTGTTGAAGGGAAGATGCTTCAGTATCCCCACCTCTTGCAGTGATGATCTCCTCAAAGATGGCCACCTTTTTTCCTGGCTTTGCCAACTGGTTGCCCTCATCACTGATATCTGGAAGACTCAACATCGCCTCCTCAATGGAATCGTCAGAGAAAATCTGCGTGTCCTGCTTCTTAGACTTCTTGTTTCGGAAGCTTCTCAAGACACTAGGGCTCTCCTCAGACTTAGGATTGCCAAAGAACCGGCTGGTGCTAGGCTCGCCCTGCTGGCTGGGGGAAGGCAAGATAGACTGAACATCAGCACATAGTCGGACTCGCTTTTGAGGACGGATTTCGGCGTTGATGGAGGCTCGGCCTTGTTGAACTGAATGGTCTTGAGTTTGAGGAGGCGCCGAGTGGGGAAGTTGAGGCTCAGTAGTAGATCGATTGAGGTATAGACTAGGGGCAGAGCTGGCCATCCATGAGCCGGTGTTTCGACTAAGGACATCTTGCTGGCTGGGAGAAGGTGTGAAGCAATTGATGTCGAGCTCCGCCAGAGGAATTCGCTTTGCCTTGAAGAAGCGCTCAATCGAGACTCCCTTTCTCATATTGACCGATGAAGTTGCGGTTTCACGCTTCGCCCGAGACGACCACGAGATCGCAGGAGGTGCACCAATGTTTTCCGTATCAGAATCCATTGGGAGTTTGGTGATGGGATTGAGATCTCCTCTTGCGATACTTTGTGCGATCTTTGGTTCGACGAATGCACCGAGATATGGCATGCGGTCAAGGTCGAGAGGTTGTTCGGGTTGAGTGTGCAAGACAAGTCGGAGTTCCTTAGTGCAGAAAACCCTTTGATGGAGGAAGGTGAATTCTGCCTGTCGAAAGGCTTCAAGATAGCCTTGTGGCACGTGGAATTTGCCGTCAAAGGTGAGCATGCGAATAATTTTTTCGATGGTCTTGTGCTTTCTCACCATTCGGTAAGCGGTTTTCAGCCCCATATTATTGATGCTGGCCAAATAGTCGCAGCCACTCAGAATCGCCATGGTGCGAAACTCTTTCTCCGACCAACCAGTCAATGTGATCTCTCTACAAGCAGAGAAGTCGGCCTTGTTAATTTCAATGCAATTCCCGTATTGATCCAGCTTTGTCAGTAAGCACTTCGCCCCAAAGACCAACAGATCAGAATCCTCTGACAAGATTCCGTCAATAACTCCGTTTCTCTCCAGATATACCATCTGGGCATCGGCTTCGTATGGAGCCACGATATACTGCACTCCAGTCTTCCTCAACTCGTCGATCAGCTGGCGAGCCATCTCGGGCGTCACGTCCACAGCTTTCTGGAATTCGAGGTACGCCTGCGAAGTCTTCCCAGCATTCAGCAGTTCCATCCCAGCTCTCTTGCTCTCTTCTCGTCTCTTCGATCTATCTGCTTCCGTCGCGGCCTTACTTGGAAGGTAGTCTCCGTCGAATATCATGTAGGGAATTACGCCAAAGTGTTGCAGCATTCGGACTCGGTGCATTGCGAAATCAACAAATCTACTTGGTGTCAATGATATCCAAGTCCCTAGGTTATCGGTCAACATACTTCCGAGTTGGCTTGCCCATTGCTAGTTCCATTGCACAAGACACTGTCCCACGGTGTAGCCATCCATAGGCATCGACGCCCAGGGTCTTGCCCTCGAACTTTTTAAGGTTACATGATTTATGTATGGATTTGAGTAGGGGAAGCAAGCCTGGAAACAATCAATACGTGTTCTGGACTGATTGGAACCGGCCTATAAACCATTGATGCCCATTATGAATACTCGGAGAGCACAGAGTACACTGCACTAGCAAGCAAGCCCTCTACCAGCCAAACATGGATGTGCAACCAACGCTACGCTCACAGCATTTGTTTCTTCGGGCGTAGGATTCGGGGGATTGGGAGAGTGAGAATACGGGTCTAGGTTGTCGATGTGGTGGGTGAATAGTTGTCGTGGTCGAGGTCGTCGAGGTCGTCGAGGTCAAGATGAAGCCGATCCGGACTTGGTACGTTAAGCAAAATATGGTCACTAATTCATTCAGGCGCGTTTCGATTTCACGCGCCGGGCTGTCTTACCGGGCAACCTTCGGACGGGGGGGAGGGGTGGCGGCCAGGATGTCATTGGCTGAGCCTAATTGTGGTCGCTGGTGGGGTGATAAAGTTTACTGTGCGATAAGCATCAATGAAAAAGAAGAAGAAGAAGAAGGAAAAGAAGAAAAAGTCTGGGTTGTCAATTCCATCTTTTACCAATACCAACACCAACACCATCAAACTTCTCAACGCTCGCAATGCCGAAATCCCTCGAGAAAACCCGCAAGAAGATATCGAAGAAGAAGGGGAACATCACTGCGCTCCATGAGAACTCCCGGGATGTGCAGCGTCTGAAGCGCGCGGAGATGCGAGACGATAAATTGGCCAAAGTAGCATCAGGGCGGAAGAAGAACGACAGGCCTCTGAGTACGGAATCATGTTGTTGATATACGGCCGCAGACGCAGATGCTAATACATGATAGTCCAGAGAGCGGCATACTTCCAAGAAGCGATTCGGGCAAATGATGGAAAGCCACTGGAGTTGGACACCATCAAGAACCTCATCCAAGCGTACGGCCCACCATGACCTTAAAAAAACCGATGCAGCATTTCTTAACAGGCGCATAGTTTCGTACACTCATACGACGAGGAATTCAACCAGTTGAAGAAGGAGCGCCGACCGGGACGACCAGCGAGTACGAGGGAGGATCTGCTGAGAATAAAGATTGCCGCCGACGAAAAGGAATATGAGGGTGGTTTCTGTCGGTGTTCGAAGATATTGTGTGGGAGGAGTAACGAGCTAACGGCTTCCAGATATGCCCGATCTTACGGACGAGAACAATGTGGTCTTCCTTGATCGGTGGGAGGGTTCGTGGTCATATCTCTCGACGCTGAAATGGGTCCGGGTATCGAGCAGCGGTTTGGTCCAGGCGACGAAGTTCCCACCAAAGGGAGAGTCATGAAGGAATCAGTAATTGGCGTCTACTGGTTCTGCACGGCGTTGCGGCGTATCAAAACGGCATTTTAAAGATACTCAGTTGCAAGCAAGGAGTTGAGGGATATGGAGGCCTGCGAAAGGTGGACTTGGCCCATCTATACAAATTAGTAGATTCGGATTTCATACAGGCAACGCAGTCTAAGCAGCTCTTCCCGGCTCTTGCAAAGGCCACTCATTCACTAACTTTGCTCTCCACCCCTCGTCAGAAGCACACATCTAACCCTCACATCCCCCATCCCCTGTGCCTGCCTCCCCAAAGCCCGTCCTTTATCCCTCACATCCCTCTCCGCACCCTCCGCCACCCACTTCAGATCCCTCCTCCAGCTGGGCAATTCCAGAAACCCCACTGCGCCATCAAAATCCCGACCAAACTCTACCACGAGAAACACCTCTCTCAGCGCTTTCATCCGGCTCACAGCGCCCAGAAAACCATTCTCGCACAGCTCAGTCCAGACGCGGAAATCGATCGCAAGTTGCTGGATTAGGTGCCGAGAAGGGGAAGTGAAGAAGTGATAGAGGATCCTGTGGAGATGCGTTGATATCAGGGGTGAGAGGGACGACAGGTAGAGAATATCTCGACTGTAGGAGATGGGGATTGGGATGATGCCGGTTGAGGACGTGGGTTGCCGGATGAGGCTTAGGAACGAGGAGGATGGCGTCTGTAGTGGTGCTTGTGAGGGGCCCAGCAAGAGGTAAGAGTGTGTTGAGAGCGTGTTGAGACGCGATTCGGAGCAGAGGCATAGCGTGACTGGCGGGGGCGTGTTGGAGATGTACTGGCCTCGAGAAGGGGAGAAGGAAATCTTCAGGATCCGAGTCGATTTGTGGCTGTTGTGAGATAGAGCCAGCATACAGTCGTATATCTTCAAGCGCAGCTCAGTAGGCAGACGGACAAAGGGGTGGAAGGTTGGGAGTGGGAGCGCTGGGTTTCGCGGGGTATCCATGACTGGACGATTTTGAACGTCTGAGGTGTTTATGATGAAGCTATAAGGGGGGTTAAAGATGTTCGGATACTTGAAAGGAAAGGACATAATCGGGGGTTGTTGGCATTTCATCCATCCGGATGCAATGGGGGGTACTCAGTTTTGGCACGTGCTAGCTACCTAGCTTCTACTCCTTCTACTCTCAAAGAAAGGAATCCCGAGTCATTGATCATACCTCGCAAATTCACGTGTCGTAAAATGCATCCAATTTTCCTTCCCAGTCCCCAAAATGCTATATAACGCCCAAGAGCTTCAAGATCATAAAATGTATACAATCACAACATTGCCTTCAAGTCCTCTGCGACCTTGAACGGAGCTTCTGTCTTGCTCTTGATCTCGTCAACAGTAACCCCATCAGCAATCTCGATCAAGGTCAATCCAGTTGAAAAGTCGACGTTGAAAACACCCTGTACGACATCAGCTCTAGCTGTGCGAGCGTTCGGAAAGAACAACTTACCAATTCCGTGATGATCAACGACACACAAGCCTTACCCGTCAACGGGAAAGCACATTGCTTGACAATCTTCGCATTGCCCTTCTTATCAGTATGCTCCATTGTAACTACAACCTTGGTCTTCTCGGGATTGGAGACCAAGTCCATAGCACCACCAAATCCCTTTATCTTTCCCGGCAACATCCAGTTGGCCAAGTCTCCATTTGCGCTAACCTGCATAGCTCCAAGGATCGTCAGATTGACACGACCACTTCTGATCATCCCAAAAGACTCCTCGCTACCAAATACAGCAGCTCCAGGCTTCAAAGTGACAGTCTCTTTCCCGGCGTTGATGAGGTCTGCATCTTCTTTGCCCTTCACTGGGTAGGGACCGAGTCCGAGAATACCATTCTCTGATTGCAGCTGGACCTCGACCTCTGGACCAACGAAACCAGGAGCCAGCATAGGCATGCCAATACCCAGGTTGGCGTACATGCCGTTCTTGAACTCCTTGGCCGCTCGGCGGACGATACGCTCTCTCTTAGCAGCAGTCTCTCCCGTGCCAAGCGCAGACTTGGTCTCCTCGTTGGGATCTTTCGCGAAAGTGTACTTCTCAATGCCTTTCTCAGTCGTCGATTGGATCACCCGCTTGACATAGATACCTGGAAGATGCACAGCTTCAGGGGAGATCTCTCCAGGCTCAACAATATGCTCTGCCTCCACGATTGTCATAGCAGCGTTTCGGCCCATAGCACCGTTGAAGTTGTGAGCCGTAAGTCTGAACTGGCAGTTCCCAAGCCTGTCCGCCTTCCAGGCTTTGACAAAAGCGTAGTCGCCCTTGATACTCTCCTCTAAGAGGTACTGCTTTCCATTAAACACCTTGACATCTTTGGGATATGAGTACACTTTCGGCGTTCCATCAGCGTTGTTTTGCAGAGGGAGGTCTCCAGTCTGCACAACCGTTCCAAAAGCTGCCGGCGTGTAGAAGGCCGGAATTCCTTTTCCACCCGACGCGCAACGCTCAGCCAGTGTTCCTTGGGGCGTGAGCTCCAGCTCGATTTCGCCGGTCAGGTACATTTTCTCAAAGGTTTTGTTCTCGCCAATGTAACTTGCAATCATCTTCTTGATCTGCTTCGTCTTCAAAAGCTTGCCCAATCCCGAAGCATCTGTTCCGGCATTGTTGGATACGGCTGTGATTCCGGTGATCTCGGGCTTGTTGACGACTTCGTTGATCAAGGTGTCGGGCACTCCGCAGAGACCGAAACCTCCGCACAGGACTGTGGCATTGGGTTTCATGTCCTTGAGGGCCTCTGCCGCAGAAGGGAATACTTTGTTGATCTCATTTCGCCGGAAGGTAGAGGAGAATGTGCGGGCGAGGAGAAGCGATTGCTGTAGAACTGTCAATGGCTTGAAATTGGCAATGGCAGTTTGTCCGCACCTTTGTATTGTTCCTGGTGTAGGCCCTGGCGGTCCGGAGAAGCGCTGTAGAAGACATCTTAGTTGATGGAGGAAGTATGGATCAGTTTACGAAACTGGAGATATTTACATGAAAAGGAAGAGAGTCGGATTTTCCCCTGATCAATTGAAGATACAGGACAAGCGGCAGATTTCTTACCCGGTCGGGTTCCCCACGGCTGAACCCGTAGAGCTGGCTGGAGATGCGGAATCGGGGGAGTGTCGGCAAACACCCTTTGTTTCCGAATATCTGGAGCCTCGGCCTTGGATGCATTCGTTTCTCGGACTTCTCAGACTCGTTCAACAGCAACAACAACAACAGCAACAACAAACAGTACGGTTCTACTATTGATTGCAACGGACTATTTATCTTCAATTGCTCGTTCTTTCTTCTCTTCCACCGTCTCGACTCACGGCAATGCGATATTGATTTGTTGGCAGCGCGGAACCCACTTCCGCGCTTCTAAACGCCTTCATTATTGTTTGGAAGTGCGCCAGTCTCTTTACATTTCATATCAAACAAGCCTGGAATTCGTTAATCTACTTTTGCTATGAAGAATGGGCTGGCTTCGTAGACTCAAAGCTTCAAGCCAGTGCTGACTGACTATATTCCCTTTCAAAATTAACAATATTATTTGAACATTGGTGGCGAGTTAAGATCTATTTAGATCTACCATCAGACATACCACACACAGCACATCATATCTACCGTACAAGATCTATATTCCAGGTCAAATTAATTGCCGGGGCCCGGCGGAGTTGCCCACATCTTCGTCGACCTGTTTTCTTTTCTAGCTGATTGACTTTCGTTTCCAAGGCATTCAATCGTTTCTCCCCAACTTGTTGACAGATAAGCCCTTCCACGCCTGCCGACTGCGCTTCTAGTCTTTGGCTGGTTGGCTTTAACAGGTTTTACGTACTTCTGGTTTGCCATGGCTCTTCGATCGAAAGGGTCGAAGGTGCGGCTAAGCTGACGGACGACCTCAGCGATTCAGCTGGATGTTGGAAGTCCTGCCGCCTTTCTCCGTTGATATCCTTGTATTATCCGATGGCCAGTCTAAGAAAGAGAAGAAGACTTTGTTTGATTGGTAATCGTCCACCTGCTGAGAAGTTTCTTGAAAGATGAATTTCATCTTGTAAAGCGGTCTTTATGCCACACAGCGATGGTGAGTTTTGGGCCGACGAGGGAAGAAAGCGGTGCTCTAAAGAACATTTGAAACTAAAATGTTTAGCACAGCCTTTAAATGATCGATCTTGAAGGATGAAGCAAAAGAAACAGAATTGAAAGGTTCTTGAAAGACTTTGGCGATATGTCTCCTTTTTCTGTTCCCTCTGTCTTCATTTCAAATGGCTAGCATGAATTGCCAAGCTCTATAGCAACATGGGTTTTATATGCTTCAAGTCTTTCGTGGTAACACAGCACCTCCTTGGCGTAAATATTGCTACAAAGTAATCGTTTTTGAAGTGACGGCGAGATCAAAAGCACCTTCCCAATTTGAAAAACTTGCTTTGCCCGGCAGCTACGACCGAGTCTCACCGAGCCAATCTGATCGGACTGGAACATCAAGCCTCATTTCAAGAAAGTCGGCATGATATGAAGAGAACTTGAAATGTTTAATATCAAGTACTCTGGATGTTTCTCTGGTAAGCGAAGTTCACAATAAGGGTCAAGGCCTGTTTCTGGACTGATCGCGCTCCCGCGCTAACGACTACTACTCTGTCTTCTTGAATTAATGGATAAGATACCGATTCCGGAATGTAAATAGCTGGATTCTACATTCAGTCTATTCCATCTTATCTTGCGCCGAGCTCTCCACCACGATGAAGAATACCACATGGCACCGCGCGGAGGTTTTCCGCCTCGACACCTGGCTTGCTGTCTTCCAGAGAAACCTGACACCCAACCTCGAAAAAGACGAGATTCATCAAGAGTTATGGGACTCGGCTCCTATCCTGCTATCCATCGATTTCGAAAAAAAGAAACGAAGGGGCTGCAATCGTGATCGAGGGACGATTCGCGAGATCGGGGTCTCGACATTCGACATCCGCTCTCTGCCCTCCCGGCCACTCAATTGCCAGAAAACATGTGAGAAAAACGATATTCAGTCGTAACTATCGTTGATCGGATTACGTTCCTTGGCTACAGAAATACCATCGAAAAGCGGATACGTTCCTTTTCAACAAATCCCAATCTTTCAATCAAGACTCTACCGCCCATCTCTTGCAAAGTATACTGCGAGAAGATGGTTCAAGGACCTTGTTGATCGTAGGACATGCGCTCAGGTACGAATTAGCGCTGCTACGCGACATCGGTATCGACGCTTCGGACCCAGCCGAATATCCAAATATCGCGGGGTGTCTAGATACAAAAAACTTAGCAGGGAAATTGGTCTTCAACCCAATAGGCTGGCTGAGGAAGGCAGCGCTGAGCGATGTGCTGGAGAGGCTTTATATCCCTTACGCAAATTTGCATGTGGCGGGCAATGATGCGAACTTTACTTTGAAGGCGATGCTGTTGTTAAGCCTGCATGATATTGCGAGACGACGTGCTATGGGGCCTTCGATCGATCCATCTGGTAACATGGCTTCAGTACGGGAGATCGCTTGGGGTCTGTCCAAGGTCTCCTGAGTAGTGATACCCCGGATGAAGAAGAAGGGAATAAGATGGTGGCTGCTAGGGTGGCAGACAGTCTGGAGGAAAGGGCCAAGGCTGCGGCATTGAGAAAGCTTAGACGGGATGCCAACCTGATTAAAAATCAGGATTTGGAAGCAGATCTGGATGATGGGCTGCTTATAAGAATATTCGAATGACAAAATACTCATTCGGAGTCTCATTTGGTACAGCCTGCACTTCACCACATTGCGACAACCCTGTGCTAGAAAGATACATAGATCTTATCAAGAGGTATTGTCAAATCATAATATCAACCTGTACGATGTATCTCTATGTATCGAATGTCGGCGAGCTGATATTCCCTGAGGAGAATGAGCAGCACAATTCAAGTATCAAGCGAAAAGGCCCTCCTACGGTGAGCCTAGACAGCAGAGGAGTATTCAAACTAATACACGAGGATATTAGAACCCATGAAGGTCAAATCGTAGTAGTAAAAAACTAGGTCCCTCGATCCCGGCCGGAAGTTGGCTCGTACCTGTACCTGTACCAAGTTGGCCGTTACGGATCAACTCACGATCAGTTCTAAAAAAAAAGTGCCGGCTAAAAATTTACACTATGAATATAGTATACAAAACCGGGGTGGTACAGTATCCAGTGGCGTAGGTGGTATAGTGGTTACCACCTTCAGGACAATCTGGTGTGGGGAAAAAGACATTGTAACGATTTGGGGCCGAGTGGTTTAGATTCACCAAACCACACACGACAAAAGAACCGGATCAAAATGAAAACCCATTACAGAGGCTTTTCTTCTCCCACCTGCGAGGTGGGAGTTTGTTTTGCCATTTCTTCAAAAAAAAAAATTTCCTACTTTTTTCGTCTTCTTTTTCTTTTCCTCCTCCTCTGTTTGCGTACGGCGCAGGCGTATGCATGTACTTTTCACATTTCTTGTAGAAAAAGCTTTTCTTATATCAGAATATATGTATTACTACTATCAACATCCAGATGGATTGATTGATTTGCTGATATGTCAGTTTACCTTCGCGTTTTCCTTTTTCCCAACTGGATTTCTTTACGAGGCTTTTGCTCTAGCGTCGAAAGCCCGACGACCGCTTCGCTGCTTCCCAATCCTAGCGGTGAGAGCTGGAAAAATCTCAGGTGTTTATTCCGAGTGCGAGAGATCGGATGTGGAGCATAGATAAATCGATATAGGTTTTTTAAAATCTATTGTAAAAAATGATCTGAACTTGACGTTGAGCTTATTTACCTACCTCCCTGGGATTACTCGCTTAAATACACCCCCTAACTATCCAATACCACCTCCATCACCATCACCTCCCCCGGCCAAAATCCGACGCACATATGTATCTCCCAAGTCAAAGTCAACGTGGAATTCAGGCACGAGATATCCAGCTCCGAGTCTACGAGCCAGCCTAATCTATATACCATTCATTACTTGCTCTTCAAACCATGCCAACATCGTAAAGTGACAAGCAGGACTACTACAGCTCTCTCAACTACCTACTTACTATACATCCCAGCGAAGAGGCCGGAAAGAACGTAGATTTACGAAAAAGTAATTTATGCCCGAGCCCTATTTCAGTTCATACATACGATCGCATCACATCGGCCTAGCTAGCATCTAGATATTCAGCCGGACGCCTCGGCACGCAAAACACAGCAGCTAATACATGTACGAATCTGCACCCCGACCCAGCGTGAGTGAGAGCCGCAGAACTGCGACGTAGACGGTGATCTAGGGAATATAAACCCACCGTCCCAACTCTGTTCTTCTCCTCTTTCCTTCTCCTCCTCTTTTCTTCTTCTCCTTCTTTTTTTTTCTTGGCTCGTTCTCCCTCCTCGCAGAACACAGAAGACGCGCCACCAAGTTCATTTATCCTCTCGAGTCGATAGGCCGGGGGAAGTCGCAGACCGACCAACCGACCGACCACAACAGATGGGTTGGTTCGTCGCTTTGCTAACTTCCACACGACATACGTGATTTCAACTTCCAGGATCGTCATCAGAAGCTAGCTACCTAGCCGGTATACACCGAATCTGTAAAAGACTTTGAGGTGGGGTTATAGTTGTAAACGGGAGAGGGGGATGGAGAAAAAGAGAGAGCCCAGGAAAAGATTTGGACGGATGGGTTATTCGATTCATTGGTGGGACGGACGGAGTGAGTGAGGGCTTGGCGGGCGGCCTGACTTGGGTTTGTTGGAGATGGTCATGAGAGAGGTATGGCCTTTTATTTTTCAAAGTATTACTATTATTATTTTTTTCTGATAGGTGTTGTAGGCAGCGAGAGTTGGGACTACTTGCCATTCGTTATTCGTGCTCTCGAGAAGATGGTATTTTTATGAGGGGATAGCACTGGTAGAGATGGGAACGTGAGGAGCTGATGGATGCGTACTTGCTTCGGTTGGGGATTGGAGGCGATACTACTGATATGAAAACCTGGCTCTGGCCTTGCCAGGCACAGTCGAGACTGGGCGGCAGTGGGATGGCATGGTCTGTCGCTCTTCGCAGTGAGGTGGATGTCGGAGTTGAGTTCAGATCAGCTGTTGGAAAGTACCAGATGATGTTGGAGCTTCACATGTCACCTAATGAGCGCCCAAAAGATTCAAGATACAGATTGCGCAGCCACGGAGTTCTAGAAGAGTGACCTGAGCGAGAAGTACGAAAGAGCAGACTCCATTGCCTATCCCCCATCTCGTACGCATGGTATCATGAAAATCATCCATACGGCCAGTTATGATTTGAAGCCGGATCTATCCCAACCCAGACCAAAAACGCAAGAATTCCAACCCATAGTAAGCTCCATCATCCACTGCTCTTACTTCTTCTCCTCAAAATAGAACTTCCCCAGTCCCGTCTCGTCTGGACTCCCCAGGGGTGGCCGTCTAGACTCCCCATCATCAAGTCTCTCCCTCAGAATTCTCTCTGCCTCAGCTACCCCAGCTTGGGTTCCTCCACTACCCGCCTGCAACTGATTTGCATAACCCCTCATGGCCGCCGGATCCCTCCTCGTGTAAATCGGCCCACTAACCGTGCTGCCTGCGCCTTCCCCAAACCCAACCAGACTAGCATTATCACTCATCCCATCTCCGTCCTCATCCAGCGCACTCCCATCATACCTCTCGCGCTCATCCATCGTCGAGTCTCTCCCATCAACATCCACACTCATCATGTCCTCCTCTCCGCCCTTCTGACTACCACTCGCCCAAGTCGTGGTCCGTCCGCCCGCCGACCCCGTCGCTGACGCCGAGCCTACCGTCGAAATCTTGGTCGTGTAGACTGGGTTACCATTCTGGTCGAAGTAGCCCGGGATCTGGCCTGCCGGGGGGCCGGCGCCGGCGCCGAGGTTGCTCTGGTGCGCTGGGCGCGCGGTGGAAACCCGTTCGAGGCCTGCGAGGAAGGAGATGCGGTCGGCACGCTCGCGCTCGGCTTCATTACTCGAGGGCGTGTGGCGGTGGGAGGTGTGCGGGAAGGCGGAGCCGCGGTGGCCATCTTTAATGGCGGTGGTGGAGAGGGCGGAGAGGGAGGTGGTGGTGCTGTTCGGGGTTCCTCTGTCTGCGCGTTAGTGGACATAGGATATGGGAGAGGAGAGGAGGGAAGTACGTACGGGGCTTCGGTGGGAGTTTCTGGATTGGAGGGAGGCTCGGGCATGTCGATCAGAGTTGGAGTAGCCATCCCGATGTGTGTATTGTTGGAGAGGGTACTGATTGTTTGGATGACTTCGGGTGATGTGACAGTGGATGGAGATGATAGTTTACGGAGGTAGATGGATGGTGGGTATCGGGATTTCGGCCTTCTTTACCGTTGTTGAAAGCGTCAAAGAAAGTTGAGGATAATCAGATGTGGTTTGTTTGCTTGCAACCTCTCGGAGCTGAAAGTCGAGAAGACGAGAAGTTCTCCTGAAGCTGCCAAGGGAAATGACGTACGGAAGTCCCTTTGAGCTTGCCCGCCTGCCTCGACACCGAAGTCTTCAGATTTCTGTCCCTGACAGCGCCGGCTAGCACGTATGTATCCGTAAGACAGAGTAGAAAGGAGAAATTTTCAAATATCATGGCAGCAGAATGGTTATGTAGTTATCTGCGAAGGCGTTCGGAAGTCGGAAGTCAATAATGTTACATACATCACACGTATTTCAAATTCATCCATTTATGAAAGCGCTTGCTTTCCGACCGGAAACCTTCATCATGGTATTCTCCAGGGCGCCCGCCAGTCCCAGTGCCGCCCAAGGCCAAGCAAAACGCCCCATTGTAGATGCTGCAGCCGAAAACTCAACACTTGAGGCTGTGCAACATCTCAATTATCCTGTCTCTCGGAAACGCCACTTGTACCATCAAAGTTCCCACCCCTCCCTTCCTGTTTGCCTGGATACAAAATGAGAAATCATAGACCTGCCGCCACCCCGTTAGCCTTTTGAGGAGAGCCTATTGCCGAGGCTTGTGCTGAAATTCTAGCTGCCTGTTGTGCATGCGTCTGTTGTTGTGCTAATTGAGCCCGCTGACGATCCATCATACTGGATTGCTGTTCTCTAGTCATGAATGTGCTGTAACCAGATGGTGCTTGAGGGACATACTGTTGCTGAGGTGCCTGAGATACTGACCCATTCATCATTGGAGCCTGACCCATTGCATTCTGCATGTACGGTTGCCGGTTTTGCGCGATTGAAGGAGCCGGTGTGGGCGTAGAGTAGCTGACTCTAGATTGCGTATTTTGGAGTTGAGTATGTTGAGGTTGAGGGGAGTACATCTTTTGAGGAGAAGTCTGACGGTTCAGATTAGTACCGTTGGCATACTGATAGCCCATGCCATTTGACATGGGCTGAGCTTGATGGGTTTGATGAGCATAGGTAGCCTGGGGTTGGCTGGTATATCGCCCGTTCATGTGAGCAGCCTGCGAGACTGGTTGAGCCATCTGCGATTGGTAGTTCTGACTCGAGGCGCGCATGAAGTTCTGGTTGAAGTTTTGGCCGTTGGCTGGCTGATATTGCTGCTGCTGGTTCGATGGTGCATACTGCTGCTGTTGCACGGGCCTCGGAGCCTGATGCGGGTAGGTGGGCGTATTGTAAGCTGCGCCAGGGCGATACGGCGCACTTCCCGGAGGTTTTTGGATTTGGTATGGGACTGGAGCCGTGGCAGGTGGTCGCTGCATGTTGGTTGGTGGAGGTCGAATGGGAGTCTGAGAATTGTAGTATTGCTGGGTAGCAGCAGGAACCGGCCTCGGGGAAGGAGCATATTGGTTGCCATAAAGTGAGCTGGAACTAGTGCGATGCATGGTTGCAGGGACGGCAGGGCGTGAAGCAGCGGTGGCTGCAGCCAGTGCGGCAGCCTTTGCTCTCGCTGACGCCTCATCCTCTTCCATGACACCTTGGTAGTTGGTCGATTGGACCTCGATCTTGGTGCTGATTGCCAAATCCGCCAGACGGTCGGGGTCGAGTTTAGCGACAGCAAATGGAGGCAGGGAGGCGATCATCAGAGTCAATTGTGACTTGAGGATCTCATAAGTAGCCTGCTCAGATTCGCTAGGTTTTGACGGGGTGCCGAGAGCCGTAGTGTCAGGAGCGGAGAGCAGCCCTGCTGGTCGATTTGACGCATTCAATGACATGTGTCGGATTCGTTGATAAGAGTTCAAGGTCTCCAGTAGCTCTGAAATTCCCTCGATGATTTCGTCCACATCCTTCTCCTCGGCTGACTTCTCGGCTGCAGCCTCCCAAGTGCCCAGGCTTGGATCGATTGGGTCATCTCCCATTGCCTCAATGGCCTTTGCGAACATGGCGTACTCTTCATCATCATCAACAACCTCTGAGTTCTTCAAAGCTGGACCTGGTGTCATGGCCTGTTCATTATTGTCCCAGTTCTCCACCATTTTTTCGAAGCTTCTCTCACCCAATTCTTGCCACCAAAGGCGATTCATGATACCAGTAGGTGCAACTGCAGCGGAATCATCCTTGACGGGAGCAAAGTTCGAATAAGCACCACGAAACAGAGCCTCCAGCTTCAATGCCTCGGACTCGGCGGAATCGCTCTCAGAAGCGGGAGTCTTTGAGCCACCAAAACTCAACGCCCTATCGCGCTGTTTTCTCTTCACACCTTGCTGCGGAGGAAAGGCTTTACTGTAGTCGAGCCACTGGCCAGTCGATATGGCCTGCTTGAAATAGCTTGCGCTTCTCGATACTGGCTCAGTGACACATGGTTGATACCATCCGACATTAGACGACCGAGTGGTTGCAACTTTTGATGGCTTCGGCGGTTGCAGGGCCGGCACGGTAGATGGAGTCGGAAAGAGCTCACCCAGGGTTGGGACGGGCTTCTTGTCCTCAGCCAATCCGGTGGCTTCAAAGGGTACGACTTGAGTGGCGGTAATTCCATTAGGAAGGCCCGCTTCTCGCAGAGTCTGAAGTACGGCCCTATCTTCGCCCTTAATTTTAGTGGGAATCTGGAGGCTGGAGAACAGCTGCTTTGGATTGGGTGCGGTTATGGTGCCATAAAGTGTGAGGACCATCTTGTTTCCGGTAGCTCTGGCAGCGCCGCGGGCGGAACCGTTGACCGTATCATTGACCTCACTATCTGTAGCTACCAGCTCCCTCGCAATAAGTTCATGTGCTCGTTGTTTGAATGCATTGACCTTCATAGATATCTCAGAGTGGGTAGCTGAAACCGGGATAAACTGGTTCCTAGCTGCTCCATCTGGAAGTTCGAGCTTGTCCATGATGTCTGCGACAGCCGCATCGATATCATTGAGTACTTCGGTAACATTGTTATACGTGTTCGCGGAGTGTCGTTCGAGAATAGAGGTCGAGGTCTCGCTGTTCTCCTCTGACTTCTGGCGCTTGGCCTGTGGTCCAGACGACGAGGGCCGACTTGGTAAGGATCGTGACAAGATGGAGGGGGTGGTATCATCGCTATTACGTGATTAGTATATCCAACACCAAAAATAATTCGGAAGATATTTTTGGCTGGTTATGGCGGTGCTGTTCAATGTACCGGGGCTAGGAGTTGTGTACTCACGCCTTCATAACATCAATAAGGTCGCGTATGAGAGCTCTAGAGGCTTCGGCGGATGGTTTTTGGAGACCTGAGGACATAGATTTGGGAACTTCGTTCGTATCATTCTGGCCATCAAGGGCGTCGTCGCGCTTTCGTTTCGCGGAGAGGAGCGGGGTGGCATTCGAGGAGCCTGCCGCAAGGGCGGAGCTCAGAAGTCCATTTGCGGAAGACATAGTGAGGTAGACTATCGAAGTTTGGATTGCGCCGAGTCTATGGGTGCGGGTGTGGGCGTGGGCGTAGATGTTGATGTTGTTTGTGAGCGACTTCTGCTTTCGCGGTCGGTCGCGATCGCAGAAAGGTAGCAGGCGAGCAAGCGAGGGAGCGAGCGGAGAGCGTAGGTCTGTCTGTCTGTACCTGCTACAGTGTGTGATCTCTGGGGGAGGACCGTTATCCGAGACCAGAAATCAAGGGCGAATGAAATTATTTCCAACCCAACCAAATTTCTGCCGCGGTTGTTGGTTGTTGAAGGTGAGGCTCTCGTTAGTCAATATCGTACCGTGAGGTAGGTAGAGTTGCATGGAATGGGAAGCAAAGCCAAGGCCAAATTCACTTGTTGCCTTAGTGGCCTTAGCGGGAGTCTTAGTAGTTGCCTTAGTCATCAACACGGCCCCTCTTCGGCACAGCCTTGCCGTACCTGGGCTAAGGATAAATTCCACTTCATACAACTTTCTGAATTTTGCGTGGGATATTGGGCATCCGCTCCTAGGTATCAAGGTCCTCGCTGTGAAATCGTTGAGGCTCTCAGCTCGTCCATCTTCTTCTGTGGCTCTACTGCCCAGACCAACCCTACTCATTGCCCATGGCAGAATAATACTGTGCCCCGAACGAACATCCTCCATTTTCGATTTGGGTTTTTTTTGGGGCAGCATGAACGGATGCAATCACGTATGCACTGTAGACTGGGCAGGCCCTTACTGCGAGCCAGATATCTTTCACGCCCTCCTCAAAGCAAGCTCGTATGCTGACTTCCTCCAATGCCCCTTTTCCACTCTGATTGAACATCTCTGACCCTACCTTTGTCAAGCTCCCAGGCAATGTCACTGTCATTCGATCGAAGCACAATGGCCAAGCGTGGAATTGCTCCCTCTGTGGCGATGCCGAACACAGCGCCCGATACTGCCCCAATAATAAGTCCACCTCTGAGAACCGGCCTGCTTTCAGGCGTACTCCCCGGTGGCCTCTTACTCGGCGCAACGGAATTAACAGCCCTCCACTCGCTCTGGCTCAGTATCTGGACCTGAAAGGGGATGAGAAGAGGAAGAGATATTGGAATGATATAAAGCTGGCCACTCCCGTCAATTCATTACCAGCTATTGTTATACATCAACTGCATCTGTCTTCGGTGCCTGAGGTGGGCTTATATAAGAACATTGCTTATAGTTTCCTGCTGATATTCATATTTCCAGGATGACTGGGACGACCTCGATCACATGCTTAGAAGGAATGCCCTTGAGTACCTCCACGGCCGTGGCTTTGTCATCGAGGATGCTATCCATTGGGCGTGGATATTATCCGCGCATCGCTCTGACGAGATTGTCGACCGGTTTCTTTCGAAAGCGTCGGAGCATCCAACATTCCTCCTTTTACAAGTCCTTCGTACAGAAATCTATCACGTGGAGAATCTCAAAAAGCTCTTGTTGTACATCTGGAAATATGTACTGGGAACAAGTAACCAATTTGAAGCTCAAAAATGCGCATCTCATATCGGAAATGAAATGGAAGAAAATGCATTTACGGTCATGATTAGCCGCCTGTTGTCTCAGGCTCGGCGTATTTGGCCTTCTGCAATAGTCAGTATAGCACGAATCGTATCGGCATTTGTAGATTCATTGGTAACTCGAAAAGACCAAGATCCGGAAAATCTTGATCCCGCGATCCACGCTCGAATTTGTCGGCTCAACAACTATCTGCTTCCGCTTTTAGCTCTGCCAGCATCCATCCGTCCTCTCGACTCAATGGCTTACAACTGGTCTGCGCAGAAAATTCTCCTGGAACTAGCCGGACTGTACAATCCGCCTCTCTTACTAGACCAAGCCAGCTACCGAGCTGTTATCCGTGTCCATGCTGCGTCGAGAAAGACAGCCAGGGAGTCAAAAGTCGCGACCTTGCGGCTGAGGAGCTGGCCACCGTGGCGAACCGAGCAAGATGGTATGGACGCTCAACGGTCTCCAGACGACGATTTGAGCAAAGTCATGCTGGCCGCAAGCCGTTCAAATGAGGCCGGCTACAGGGAGACTCCTTTTGACATGGCCATGAAAATCCTAGGGGGTCAGGAACAGGATGGAACTCCTACGATACAAGTCCGCAAAGTTGTTAAATGGCGAGCCGAGCGTCCTGGGAAGCCCCATGCCGATCTTGACCGATCGCTTGACCCGGGTATGTGGGCAGCAAGAATCGAAGCGACACGTGATGTCAGAGAGGCGTGGCGTGCCTTTGCTGCTTTCCGGGATGGTGGTGGAACACCAAACGCTAATATATACCTAGCCATGTTTAAGAAGCTAAATTTCGAGCTTGCACGAGAGGGACGAGAAACTCGGTATGAAGCAGTGCCCGGGGACGGGATGGAGGTTTTGCCAGTACCGGACGACAACATGAGCGACTTCTACAAGTCGCACATGCAGCCTCCGACCAGTGAAGCTCTCTATCGACATATGCTTTCTTCGGGGGTTGTGCCTTCTGGTCGGATTCTAAGATTTCTTGTTCAGCATGCCCGAACCCCTGCCAGGGGCGTTGAGTATCTCCGCGACAGCGGCTTGAATAGCGAGGCGCTTGACTACCTCACGGGCGGGCGCAATGCATTCATCCTGCCCAAGAAACCTCCGGATGTTCTCAAAAAGGTCCCTGGACCTACTCTTGGTGCTTATATTGAACTCATTTGCCGGTTTGCGCCACGAGCCGTTCTTACTCTTTCTGAAAGGTCGGATACGTATAGACTCAGCCTTGTTACAGCTGAAATCGCCGAGTCTGAAACTCTGTTGGTGGCATCCAGTCCCAGAAAATGGTGTATTCAGGAAGTTGAAAGGTCTCCATTCCCGCGCCTTCGAGATCCTTTATACCATGCCACTCGTTTACTCAAGGAAATGCAGCTCAAATCCAGACCAGCATGGTATAGCCTATTCAAAGCACTTTCCCGCCGTAATGTTGTAGTTTCCCGAAAGCACATTGGCGGACCAAAGAACGACGAACTTGCATGGAGCTCTACTAGGATTGCCCTCCGTAACTTCCACGAGTGCGGTCTCGAGCTTGATCCTCACGGGTTTATTCTGATTTGCAATTCATTCTTCAAGTTCGGCGAGGCGGCGCATGACGTCGTCTCCGATGATTATGAGGCAGCCCTGACCGAAGGCGCTCAGTTGTTGAAAGAAGAGTTTGCCAAGCTGTCCCGGAGCGAAGAGTCGCCGTACTTGATCCCAAGATTACTCCACAATATCCAATCGGTCACACTGCATATATATGTGCGCTGTATGGGACTAGTAGGGGACCTGAATGAGATTATCTCTGTGCTGGATTGGATGGTTCAGAACCGGAAGGGATTGGAAGAGATTGATAGGCAAAGTGCCAACGGTGCGAAGATGTTGACCCGGACACTCGTAGCTGCCAGGATATCCTGTTACGGGACTGAGTTTGAGGAGAGAGCCGCTGGGTTAGTGGCGCAGGTCGAGCATTGGCAATGGCCCGACGATAGCGAGCTTGACAAGTACAGTAGAAGCGACACAAGAGTCGAGGTAGATGGAGCGCCCCTTGGTGAGTCCTCGTAAGGAGTGCCGGATCCGTAGTTTTTAAATACTGTACGACTTGTACCACAGAAGAACTAGAGATGGAGATACCCAACAGAATTAGGATTGTAAAATACTGGATACGGCACAAGTATCTTTTTCATATGGCAGGCACAGTAAAAAAGGGCCTTTAAAAATGCACCACTGGATCTAAGTATCTCATGCCTGCCTCGGAATGAATTACTTGTTCTGAATTCAATAAGTACGTGGTGCCAGTAACCTCGCTCACTTCATAGTTAAGAACATCGATTGTAGAGCCAGTTTGGCATGTAAGTTGGAGATATGATGCACCACCAAAATGTATAGTGATCTCAATCTGCAACGAATAGTGGGCCCGAATGGTGATTTGCCGTTTGGATCAATTACAGGTATTGATCACTTTTCCAAGCACTACGAGTTGCACCATACGAGTCTCTAAATTATCGAAGTGGGAGGATTGCCGGAGACGAAGAAGCTAGCAAGGCGTACATCCAAGCAATAGAGTCGGACCCGAAAACAGCATTGCGCTTCTCATAGTACACACTTCTTACCTTCGCACATACTCGACACAGAATTGCCTAAGATACTGCAAATGGACATCCCAACTAAAACGATAAACAATGATGAGTTGGAATTCTCGGCTCAATGCTGGGAAACTGAAAAGGAGCTAAAGGCCTATTCGAGCGAAACCGTTGCATGGAAGGGTTGAGAAATTGTTGGAGATGCTAGATCAGGGTCAGAAAGGGAGTGGCTCGTCAATTGTACAATAAAACTCATCTCATTAGAACTCCTGCTGTCGTGTATGTAGTTGTATGTATTTGTTTACTTCCCTGGATATCATATCGCTGCATGCAAATCGGAGGTCCCGTTCCCTCTTTGCCGAGGTCAGGCAGTCAGGCAGTCAGGCAGTCAGGCAGTCAGGCACAGCATTTCGTCATCACCCAGCCCCCTTGTTACTTAAGCATTTAAGGTCACAAGGTGGTCCGTGACTGTAAACAACCAACAACCAACAACCCAAGCTACCTACGCATCTCTCCATGCATCCCACTTCTTCGACCCTTCTTACCCTCATTCTCACTTCATTCATCCATCACACCGGCTTGCCTACTCTACACACATAACACCAACCCATCCTCTGCCTATCTCATCTCTTTCTGTCACAGTAATAGCCTCTACGAAACCGAAAATCGAAAATCGAAAACCATGAAGGGTGCTCTCGTCACCGCAGCGACGCTGCTGAGCTCCGCGAGCGCCGGCATTCACAAGCTTCCATTAAAGAAGGTTTCTCTATCCGAGCAGCTTGCCACTGCCAACATCGACGCTCATGTCAAGAATCTCGGTCAGAAGTATATGGGCATCAGACCCCAATCTCACGCCGATGAGATGTTCAAGGAGACCTCTGTTCACGAAGACGGCTCTGACCACACAGTCCCCGTGAGCAACTTCCTGAACGCTCAATGTAAGTTTCCTTCACAAAAGAACCTCGGGAGCTATCTAATCGCAACATAGACTTCTCGGAGATCACCATCGGAACCCCTCCTCAGACTTTCAAGGTCGTCCTCGATACCGGAAGCTCAAACCTTTGGGTCCCATCATCCCAATGCGGTTCCATTGCCTGCTACCTCCACACTAAGTACGATTCGTCATCCTCATCTACATACAAGAAGAATGGAACTGCCTTTGAGATCCGCTATGGCTCGGGCAGTCTCAGCGGTTTCACTTCCGAAGATACCATGAGCATTGGTGACCTCAAGATCAAAAACCAGATCTTTGCTGAGGCTACACAGGAGCCGGGTCTGGCCTTTGCTTTTGGTCGATTCGACGGTATCTTGGGTCTAGGATATGACACTATTTCTGTCAACAAGATCCCTCCCCCATTTTACAACATGGTCAACCAGGAGCTTCTGGATGAGCCAGTCTTCGCTTTCTACCTTGGCAGCACTGACAAGGGAGAGGAGGATCAGTCTGAGGCTATCTTCGGTGGTGTCAACAAGGACCACTTCACTGGGAAGATCACTGAGATCCCATTGAGACGTAAGGCTTACTGGGAGGTCGATCTTGATGCGATCACTTTTGGTGATGCCACTGCGGAGCTTGAAAACACTGGTGTCATACTTGACACCGGAACTTCCCTCATTGCTCTCCCATCGACTCTTGCTGAGCTTCTCAACAAGGAGATGGGCGCTAAGAAGGGCTACAATGGACAATACACTGTAGACTGCGCCAAGCGTGACAGTCTCCCAGATATGTCCTTCACTCTCAGTGGTCATGAGTTTACCATCACTCCTTACGACTATATTCTTGAGGTTCAAGGCTCTTGCATCTCCAGCTTTATGGGAATGGTAAGTCAAAGTCCCCCCCCCCATTCCTGACCAGCTACTAACATGACCATAGGACTTCCCAGAGCCAGTAGGACCTTTGGCCATTCTCGGTGACGCTTTCCTCCGAAAGTGGTACTCTATTTACGATCTCGGTAAGGGTACCGTCGGTCTCGCTGCCGCCAAGCAGTAAATAATAATTTATCACGACCGATACATCGGATACGGGCTGAGGCTGAGGAACCATGCTGAAGTACTTGTAAGGTACTTTGGTTCTCTGGGGTTTCCTCCTCTTGCGCTCGCGTGGAATTTTCTTAAGGCATCATGGGCTTTCTCCAAATAATAATCAAGGACTCAGCATGGGCTTTCTCCATGTAATAATCAAGGACTCAGAACGGTTTCTTTTCACGCACCTGTTCCATGAACCATGTATGGACCAAGTGATGCGCTGTTGGAAGTTGATCTTGCTGGAGGGCAAGCTTGTTTTGTGCTTCTCTCACACTAGTACTCAGGTCTAAACTCTGCAAATCCCTTAATTTTCTCCAAAAATCATGTGCCAAACTCTGTGAAGGCTGTCGTAGGAGATTGTGGTTGCAAGGCTGGGCTAAGCTAGGCCCGTCGAGTAAGGTAAGCGGTCTCCCTTTCTGTTTAGTAGGTGTGCAAATGTAAGAATCAAACTTCTAGATGCGAATTAGGCCTAATATTTACCTTACGCTTGGATAAATAGATGGGTGGATTGATAGATGAAAGCCGTGTCATGATCGCTCCTAGCGCAAGGGTTGGTACTCCTAAGACTGAATCCCATGGAATAGATTTTGTTTGTCGTATCCTGCCATCCCGTAGGCAGCTTTGCTTGCCTAGATCAAGCCTCCTAAACTCGCGTGGCTGGTTGGCGCGGTGGGCTACTGCGAACCGTAGGAAGGAAGTCCACGGGAAGATATATACCCATGACGACGAGGGGGATTGGAGACCAGGGGTTCAACGGGACAACAACGTAAGGCTGTCTATCCACCAGCTTCCCGATTCATGAATTTCAGGGTGAGCTTCCTCCAGCTAGGTTGGGATCCGCGGGTCGGGTTATGGAAGGGTTCGAGATCATGTACCTATTGTTGACATTCCGGTGCCTGGTTGGGCATGACCGAAGTCTTGAGTTATTGGGTGTTTAAGGGCTGTGATATCGCCAGATGGGAAACTCGAGAATGGTCTCTTTATTGTCACTGCCACATGCTCCATATCTCTGCGTGACGCTAGGGATGAAAGGTTAGCCTGTTCGCATTGTGATGGACACCATCGTGGCTCCCGTCCTGGGCTCTTGGTCTATCTACATGTCAGACGACGGGAGATGGAACTTTCACGACGTAATCATATCCTCCGGTTTTGCAGCTGTATCTTGTTTCAGGTTGCAAGAGTCGAGAGCCAGGGACAATGAGATAGATGCCAGGCAGTCAAGCCGAAGCTCGGTCGGAAAGACGAGAGAAAAGATGGAACTCCCGAGGTGAGAGACTTCGAGAGCAGGCAAAGCAGGATTCGAAGCCTACGAAATGAGAAATGTATCAGCGAGTCTCGCAGCACACGTAGGAGATACATCTAGCCTGGCCGTACCCATAACGAGTTCCCTCGGCACTCGCCGACTAACTCTTCGTTGTCTGAATTGCTCATCTCTGGATGGTGTATGGATGAATTGGAATATGACGGTATCGAAATGATGGGATACAGAGAACCCTGTGGCTCGATCTTTCTCGCGTTGCTGTACTACGATTAGAGCTGCGGCCTCGACAGGGCAGGGACGTTATTGACATTGGCTCGCCTGAATCACGCCAAATGCTTCTCGTCAGGAGCCAGGACCTCGAAGCGTTGTGAAATTCAAGCAGGACCCGTGTCGAACTCACCGGACATCGAGATATCTGTGATTCGTGAGTAAGGCACTCATGCATGAAATCAGTCCTTTCAAGACGTTGCGCCATAGCTCGTGGCGCTTGAATCCTCCTTCTCTCCTTTCGTGGCGGGTACGTACAAGGACTGGCGGTGGAGCGTTGGTCCTGTCCGTCGTGCCTCCGAGGAGGCATTCCCGAGGCCCACGGTTGCAACGATAACGAAATGGGACGATCCGAGATCCAAGGACATATTTCCAACCTTGCAAGCGAAGCTCAACAACTGGAAGTCTTGGGGGAAAACCAAGAACTGCTTGGTCGCGTCTACTGACTGCTGTGTTTTGGGCTGCGGAAGACATCAGGTCAGGGTCCTTGAAGGAGGTTCGGTATTTCAGTAGCTTACAATCGTACGAATCGTAGGTCTGCTATATTCATAGCTCTTACCAGACCTCTCGTGAGCCGTAAATGGATATGTAGGCTCAGTACAGCTGGTATTAGCGAGCCCGAAGTTTGCTCACGCTGCGATTATTCACGCGAGTCTGAGTCGTGGCAGAATTTAAAACTTCGGGCTCTGACATCTTGAAGCGGGATCCAGAGGGTTGGTGATCAGGACTTATCTGTATACCCAGAGCAACTTTTTGTTCTTAAACAGGAAGGTACTCGAGCTCCCACGCTTCTTCTGAAAGAGCCGGGAATATTTTCGCATGAAACAGATTGAATGACGGATCCCGAACAGAAGTAAAGAGTTTCTACTTGCTTTAAGGCACTGTCTGTCTACTAGACTTTAGGATTGGGACAGCTTCTTGCTCGGCCATCGCTTCAGCAGGCGGTTGGTGGTGGGAGATCGTGGCTGACTCCCGGAGGCAAACCCTAATATTGGGTATATAAATTCCATGTATAGTAATAGAGATTTTTGCAAGAGGGCAACGCCTTGACTAGTTCTACGTCTGGTATTACTCTATCTTCCACGAATATGCAGATTTTTGTTACCTTCTTCAGGAGCAGGTGGATGATTCGCACAGATCCGGTTTTTGTGAGTCGAGATTTGGCCAAGGCAGCATGGAAACTGGAATATCGAGGAACGCTGATGATTCAAAGATCCTCTCAGCTCTGTTCGAACCTCTATTTATACTCGCACAGCAGCACTTGAAATTCCTCCCGACCATATTCTGCTCCTTACACTTGTCCGACGATCAATATTTCTGCTTTCCAGAAGGAACCAACAAACCAGGCAAAAATGTGTCAAAAGATACTGTTCACCCACATCTGTGACCACGAAGATCAAACCCTTCCCATGCTCTGTCCTCTCGCTATAGAGCAGCTCTCAAGCATGTTCATCAAATCACTTACGCATAAAACCTACCAAGAAGCCAACGAGTCCCTCAAAACTCACCTCGAGTCACTTTCCCACCCTATCGAAACAACATGGATCCATCTCTCCCACCTGTGTTCTACATGTTTGGGGAATGACCAGAGCCCTTCGGATTGTGTCTATCCCTGCCGGGCCAGAGAGGTTGAGCCAGACAGTGGCGAACAACTACAATCCATCCAACCCAACACTTCCTCGGCCTCGCAGCCAAAAAAGCACGCGGCATCGCCGAGTACCCATGACTACAGAATGCTTTTACCAAGAAAGCGCGGCTTCCACCAACCACAAGCCAGTCCTTCCTCAGAATTGCAGCTAGCCAATCCCGAACCATTGCCCAGTACCTACGACTCTAGTATCACAGCCCGAAGAAGCTTCGACTCCCGCCTCGCCGTCAATCCCTACCGGGCCAGAGAAGAGGACGAGCCAAAAACCCACAGCCAGCCACAAGCCAGCAGCAGCACGTCCACAAGTTTGCAGCCAAGCCATCTCGTACCACTGCCTAGTACCTACATCGGCAGCGCCAGCGCCCGAGCAAGCTCTGGCTCCCACCGCGCTACGACTGCCCTCCCAGTATCCCATTCCGTCCTCCGAGAATACAGGGAAGAACTCATCGGTGGAAGGCTAGAGATCGTTGCGCACTACCACAACCCCCCTGCAGGGTGGAATGCTCAACATGGGTATGACAGCGGCCCGTTGCCGCCTAGATAGGACGTGGCAGTGAAGCTCGCCATGTACGTAGGTACAACACAACACGACTCTAGACTCCCGAACGCTGACTTTTTGAAAAGGCGGTCTCTCGGGATCTCGGGCGTGAATGGAAGTGGTGACGGGAATGAGAATGTTGTGATCGAGATTGAGTTAAGCTACTGGTTCAGGTTCGGCACAGGGCGGGTGTCGGATACGCGATGTTTTAGAGAATTTCGTATGGCCCTTGATAGTGTTAGTTATTTATCTTCAAGCCTTGGATCTTTCAATATGAGAACTTACCTGCGAAAACCATCACCTCTGATGGGATGATTTCAAAACAGCAGATATGGCATTTCAAGAATATCAGAGATGAGAAGGCCAATGCCAATGTTTTCGTTGTTGTCGGCTGGCTCGCTTAGAACCCCCTCCAGTAAGTAGTACTCTCTTAATTTATGAGAGCAAGTAGGTACGACTCCAAAATGCAAGAGTGCTCATAGAATCACCAGAGCTCTGCTGCACGTCCCACCTCCACCTTGAATCTAATCAAGTTATCAGATTCTAATTGAGTTAATGATGAAAAGTTGCCGTTGTTCACCACCTATCGTCATCGTTTCTCTTCAGTAGACGAGTCCGCTGGCCTGCGAGTGGCATGCACGACTTGATTTTTTTTTAACCTTCTTTGCCACGCTTCTAAGAGAACTACCTATCAGAGCGCATCAGATATCAAATTACAGAACCCGGCATACCCACTTCTACAGAAAAAAAACATAGAGGGAGGAACGTGTAAGGTCCTCCAGCTGTGGTTGGTTGGGCATCTCGAAGAAAAAGTGGAATCGAAGAGAGACTGGGAGGATACTTGATATATGAAACATTTACTGGCTATTAAGATTAAGCTGTTCTACGGAGAGTAGCTTCATGCTGTCAGTCTCCCAAGAGTGGTTGTTGGGAAGTCCCGCCTTGGTGGTTCCGACCTGCCCTGCAAGTCGGATCAAATTTCTCTTGAATTATATTTAAAGGTCAACGACGATTAAACACACGAATACCAACAATTCAGATCAAAATAAATTCTCTCGTCTACCTAGCTACCAACCTAGATACCTATCAACACACCTCCCTCCCTCTGTGCTCATCGACCAACCAACCAGCCAGTCAACCAAGCATTCTCGCTCCAATTTTCATCATACAGCCAACCCATCGATCTCCCTCTGCTTTCCTTTCTCACCCATCCTCCTCTCCTCTCGCACAAAATGCGCCCACCATCTTCCATGCTCCTGTGCAAGCAAAAGCAAGAAAAACACTGGATGTATTACCCGTTTCTCTTATCGACGTAGCCATCAATGGACTATGCTACGCAAGCAATCCCATTCCAGCCCAAACCGAAGACCATGCATGCATGCAAGCACCAGCCACCGCCGCACCTATCCCAAGACGCCGAGCCACCAATCCCCTAAACAAAAGACGCGCCTCCCATATGTACTGTACGGTGTTTTCGCGTAACCGAGTGTTGCCACGAGTATCTATACCCTCCCAACTACCTACCCACCCAGCCGAGAAAAACGTGAGCGGGTCCTCTCTCTATCGTAACACCGCCTTTGCTTCCCCAGGAACCCAGGTCGCTTTCAGTATTGAATTTACTCTGGTGTACATTCCTTCAACTGCTCATCACCGCTCGATGCTCTCTGGGCTCATCATACCTACAGCGCTCACGTCATCCTTCTCCGTCTGGCTCATGTTGCCCTGACTGCTCTCCGCGCGCTCCATAGACACCGCCCCGCCATTAGGCAGTGCCTTCAGCTTCTTGACCGCGCCTGGCTTTTCCGGGCTGCCGCTGACGCCCATCTTGGCACCGATCGCCGGATCCAAAGCTGTGCCGTGATCCAACTTCTTCTTTTTCTTGGAATTGCCGGGTTGGTCTTTCAGCGTGCGTTTGCGAGGAGTGGTGATCTTTCCTGTAGGAGGAAGGCGAGGTTTGGTAGGCCTCTGCTTAATGGGTAGGTCGTCGTCTTCCGTCAGTGGCTGGCGTTTGTTGGCATGCAATTTTGAGAGGAACCATTGCTTGACGAGACCGATCTCGTCGTGGATATTCTCGAACGTGACAGGATCCAAAGGTTGGAGGGGTTCGAAGATATCGGCCGAGGCATTTTGGATAACAGCGCTTGGCTGACTCTGGTACAGTCTCGTGTGCAGGAGATGTAGAGGCACCGAAAGACTCGCCAGCCCAAACTCGCTGTCCAGACCGAGGGCTTTGAAGCCGAAGAAATCTTCACCAAGCTCTTCGGCGAAGTCGCCTCCAACGAACTGCTCGCTCCCATCTTTGAATGCCCCAGATCCATCTGCGCCGCCATCGGTCAGTGCGGGTCGTAGGAGGTCCGAAAGATGCGCTTTCATGCGGTCGTGCACAACCCCGAGCTTGGTTGCGAGGCGCTCCACATCATCTTTGACGTAGACTTCTAGGCTTTCAAGATTCGCCCCGTTTTCGCTGAGGGTGTGGAGAACCACTTCCTCGTCTGTGAAGCGCGCCTGCCATTTTGAGCCTGCATCCAAAGATCCGGTGATGGTAGGTATCCTTGGCGCCTCCCGATAGACATTGAATGTCTGTACCAGTTTACCAAAAAAATCTCCTGCAATATCAGTAATGACGTCTAGCGCGCTTGGCTGCAATTCCTCAAAACCAGCATGATAGCAGAGCTTCGCGACTGATCGTTGCATAGCTGCCTTGCAAACCCAGGTTGCCATGATCGGTCCGTCGTCTGATGTGACATGAGGCTCGATATCGGCCTCTACGAAAGGTTCAGGCTCGTATTTTGGAAATTGGTTGTTATACATCTAGAAATCTTTAGCACACAGACCACACCCAGGCGGAGGACAATACCTGTGCTTGCAATTGCATCTGCTTAATGACGCCAATCTTCGAGCACAACTTTCTCGTCTCCTGCATCTGCCGCATGTTGCCTTCGACTCTTTGTGACAAGGCACTTTTGGGAGCCTGAAACAATCCAGCCGGGACCATTCGTAAGAATTCTTCATTCGGATCGACGAGCTGGCCATCAGCATCTTCAACCCACTGAAGCTTTGGGTTGATATCGGGAATTGCCGAGAGCATATCGTAGTAATCAGGGAGGACTAGTTCCTCTTCACCCTCCATTCCCTCCGCCAGAGTCTCGACTCCCTGGTGAGCGTCTTTTGCCTTTCCGTTGGGGTCTGGGAGTGAATCATTGCCGTTCGCTTGCTTTTGCTGCCGAAGCCATCTTCTCATTCCCGCCTTGGATCGAAGTAACGCAGGTTCTTCGGGGTTGAGTCTATCGCCCCGGAAAAGTCGATGTCTCTCCTTAGCTACGAGTGCTCGATCTTTCTTCGTCACTTGCTTCCAGATTTTGAATTCCTCATCGTCTCGGGAATCATCCGCAGCAGCTCCTAGCGCTTGACCTAGCGAGATTCCATTGATAGAAGGCTCGTCAAGATCTCCATCAGCTTGACTCCCATGGCCCATGATGCCGTTGATTCCCGTGTATGTGTTGCATCCGATTGGCGGGGTCGCAAATCCGTTTTGGCTGCCATCAAACCCAGCATCAGATCCGTCGTTACCAATGCTACCAAGGAGGCCGTTGAGCTGAAGGGTAGGCTTCTGGTCGACCACAGGAGTGCTCTCTTCTCGAGCCTTCCGGGCCTTAGTGCCTTTGGCTCCGACACCAGCTTTCCGGCCCCGGGAAGACATAATGGGTTCATCGTCGCTGTCTTCACCAGCGTCATCATCTCCATTTTGCTTGCGGCGTTCCTCGGCTTCCACTTCTGCTCTGGGCCGGATCGCAAGATCGGGTATCAGAGGGATTAATTTCTCTGCCTCCTTCCTCAAGGCGTTTGCGCTGATCCGTAACGGGTGATCTGGGCTGGCATTATATGCAAGGCAATTATTCCAAATTAACGTCAAATCTTTCACAAAATCCTCTTTCGATTTGTATGATAGTGTCTTGAGCTTTTTGGTCATTGTCCCAAGGTCCATGGGGTGTTTGATAACTGTACTGTTAGATAGCTGATATGGCGGAGAGGGATTAGAACATACTGTTGTAGTAGTCGGGCGCATCTCGCTTGTTTACTCGGGTGAGGAAGGGGGTAGAAAACTCCGTCCGGGCCTTGAGGTCACCCAGAATCTTCTCTGCGGCTTCGTACAGCTCCTCCTGGTTAACGTGCTCCTCGCTTGCCCATTTAGATCTATTCTTGCGGACTTCATTTATGAGAGAACGCAGTTCGGCATCAGAAGCTTGCACCTGGTGCCGCTTGAGGTCGATCCGGTTGATGAGATGCTTCAATGTTAGACTCGATGCACCCAGGTTGGCATTGCTCAGGGACCCATACTGCTGGCCATTTGCGCCTTGAGCATTGTTATTGTTTCCTTCGTGGTGCATCTCTGCATCGATCTGCTTCTCGGACTCCTCGAGCTTCTGCTGCTCCAGCATAGCCATGCGGTCATTTTCCAAAGTGTAGAACAGCGTGTTGAAACTGCGCTTCACGGCCTCCTCGTTTGCCTTCTTAGCTTCCTCCAGCTGCTTCCGCGCATCCTCAGACGATTGTGGCTCCGCCACCGCAGCATCTTCCTTGTGAGAATTGAGCTGCTTCGTGGGAGATAGGCCAGATGAGACGGGAGAGCTGCCGGATTTCGAGGGGGACAGTAAGGCATTCTCGCTCGTGATCTTGGCCGGAGAGTCTCGCCCACCTTCACCTTCATCGTCATCGTCATCATCATAGTTGTCTTCATCGATAGTTCGGGCTGCCTTCTTAGGCGCATACTCGATTGTAGCAAGTTCCGCGGCATGGGAATCCTCGATGGCCAATTGCGCGTCGGCAGCCGCATTCTCCTCTCCCTGGCCCTGCTCCAAGGGGCCCGAGCCGCCAAACAAGCCAGCTATCTTTGCCTCGGACCGCAGATAGAGGTCTTTGAACAGCTGTCTCCGGTGCTCATCGATATCTCCATCGAGATGTACGGCGGCCGAGTCCCCCATTGTAGCATCGTCGGTCATGAGGCCGGGAGTCGAGCGCGCAGGCGTGTCGTCGCGATGGTGCAGAGTCTTAATGCTGGGGCGCGAGGTGGAGAGCGGCCATGGTTTGTGGTGGGCGCTGAGGTTGGAAGTGCTGAGTGCGGAGGGTAACATTGATCATGGATTGACTTCCCCCGCGAACCGCGCGATATTGGGCGAAGGACAAGATGCGTTGGGGGGTCGCGAACCACGACTCTCTCATCGACAACGGCGTGTAATTCTCCTCAACTGGGGCGAGAACGGTCGGGCGTCATGGATGGAGATGAGAGGCGCGTAGATCGGACAGAAATACGATGGATTTGGTTGTTGTTTTGATGGCTGGATGCGGGCGATGGTCAAGAGACGTCGACCGTGACCGACCGTGACTTGGGGCTGAACTTGGGCTCGGTACCACCTACTTGGCTATAGCCGATTGATGAATCTAGAGGGAGCCAGCGCATCTGAACGTAGAAGACACAAGAAAGGCGAAGATGACGGACGTGAATGATATGATTCAGAAACCCGTCGAAAAAGTATTCATATCTGGTTTTTTTTTTTTTTTTTTTTTTTTTCCAGTATCGGGTTGCTTTAATGATTGCTCTCGTGGCGGTGCGTCCAGGTTTTTTGGTTGATGATTGTCCTTGAGCTGGCTGCACTTGCGGCTGTACCGCGTAGGTCGATCAGATTAGATAACGACGCTTGAGCCCCACGAGGCTGGCCAGGGTGAATGAAGCATGGAAGGTGAAGTATTAAGTTACCTACTCGAACATTACTTCGTTACCTCTGCCTCCCTTGCAGCCATAAGGAATGAGATCCGGTTATTCATTCGATCGTAGCTCACAGATTTTCTCCTATTCCCATCGCCTCTACTTTACCTCCTCTCCAATAGCCTCCACTCTGCGAGTGCAGCAGCCACGGAAACAGCTGGCAGTACCTCTTCGGATCAGCTCTTCAAACGACCAAGCTCTCTGGGTTCTGGATTCACCCACCCAACTGGACCAAACTGGAATGCCACACCACTCTACAACTCCAAGGACTTGAAAAACAAAAGCCTCGCCCAACATGCGGATACGCCTCCCCTTCGCAGGTCTGTATCTATATCCACCTACCTGCCTACCGACCGACCTACCTGTACTGACCCCACCACGACAGGTGCCTTCATCTTCCTCTGCCTCACAGCCGCATACGCTGGCCTCTCCTCCCTCCAAGTCAACGCCCTCATCAACGACAAGCTCCTGCACGCCCTCACCCTCTTCATCCTCACCACCTCCTTCTACTGGATCCTCGACACCTCCCGCCGCCGCACCCTCAACCTCACGCTCGGGACCTGCACCTGCGCCTTGGGCATCGGCTCCGAGTTCCTGCAGGGTGCGCTGCCCAACGGCGGCTCCTTCGACGTCCGCAAAATTGTCGCCAACGTGGTCGGCTCGCTGGCCGCGCTGGCCCTGAGCACCTGGTACCATGTCCGGATGCTGGAGCGCAAGAGGCTGAAGAGGGGGTATGGCCTTGCGGCTGCCGAGGAGCAGGATCTGGAGCTGGGCGAGGGTGTTGGCCTGGGCGTGGCCTTCGGGGAGCAGAGCAGTGGCGTTGTTGTGAGAGAAGGGGCCGCGGGAGTTGCGGGCGCGAAGACGCTGGATCAGGAAGTTGAAAACTGGGACGAGAACCTCGAGACTGCGTGGGACGACGACGAGCATGCGGCTGAAAGCGCAGATGGTGACGGGGGCATGAGGACGCCGAGTGCGAGTAGTGCGGGAGACGGAGAAGGAGACGGAAAGAGGCGGGCCGAATGAAAGGGAGCAGAACCGAGAGTAGGGATGGATTATGATACGATATAACGCGATGTGGGTGTTGCTTCTGGTGGGCGGGCGTTTAGGAGCGGGTACGTTCAAATACCTATTCCCTGATAGGAGCGGACCTTGGGCTTGGATCGCTGTATGATTTCGGGAGAGTTCGCTCGCTGAACGATGGGCTAGGTGACAAACAGGCGAGAGTGAGAGATGGCTTGTAGGTACGTATGTATGGCTGCTGAAACGCACATCCACGTAAATATCATAAAAAAAATAGGGGGGGTATAAATAAGTACCGTGCCAAATACAATACATGGTGAAGCGAAACCTCCCCAGAAGGTCTTTTTTCGGTGCTGCAGTTCCTTCCTAGCCCGGTCTTTCACGGGGCCGCTTCATTGTTGATTGTTGTCAGATACGGACATGGAGTCTCCCTCCTTCCCGTGCCGAGAGTACTCTTCGTATCTGGTCTGTCTCTCTATCAGTATCCAAGCCCTGGTCAAGAATCCAGAACGGTTATCGATTTCACTCTCACTTTCTTCTATCTTCCCGAAAGCTTTTCGAGCCATGTCAAGTTCTGAACCCAAATCTCAACCCAGAATGGTATTACTATCTATCTGTTATGCTCACTGTCGCTACGGTACTAACCAAACACCTCCTATTCAAAAGCTCCGAGAAAGCTAGCACTAACTCACTCACTCACTCACTCACTCACTCACCACCCAAAGCCCTCATCATGCCACCAAACGTCTCTCCCCCTCCCTTTCACCCACCTCCCCACATGCGCCCTCACCTCCCTCGCCATCGACGCCGGCCCACACACCAGAACCGCAACCCGCTCCTCCCGGCCCAGCCGGAAAACGCCATCAACGACTCTTCTCAGATCAGGCCTCCCCCTCCCTGCAAGCCCAAGCCCAGAATGCATCTTCGTATTCCCCTCCCCCTCCCCCTCAGCATCAGCATCAGCACTCGGGTTCCGTAAATCGCCCATCTCAACACTAACACCAACGCCGGCCCCGTCGACAGGCAACAGCTCCTCCCGCCCATCACGCGGCGACGGCCCGTGCGTGAGGAAGACACTGATGTTCTCGTCGTCGAGCGCTCGCAAGGAGGAGGAGGACGCGGGGTGATAGTCAGCCGTCCAGGCCGCCTCGGCCGTCGAGCGCAGACTCCACGTGAGCGATACGCGGTCGGGGTATTTCCCTTCGGCGATGAGCTGTTCTTTCACGGAGGCGTAGATCGGGAGGGCGAAGGTAGCGCCGACTCCGCCGGCCACGAGCAGGATCCGGTCGTAGTCCCGCGCGAGGTTGGGAAAGTGTCTGGAGCCGCCGAGGGGGCCTTCGATGTTGAGGGGGGGTCTGGCTTTGGAGAGGCGGGTGAGGGCCGAGAGGGCCGTTGTGGTGGGTCCGTTGAGGGCGCGGAGGACGAGGGTGATGGTTGCGTCGGCTGGCGAGACGGAGGCGATTGTGAAGGGGTTGTAGCATAGGTCGTGGATGGATGGGGAGCCGGTGTTTGGGGGCGTGCTCTCGGCTGGGATTTGCAGGTAAACGTGCTGTCCGGGCGCGGCTGCAAATCTTCGAATCTTAGATTGAGGCACCGGGATGGTTACTTGGATGAGTGTCGTGTTGGGGATCTGGGCTATGGTAGCGAAACCAGTGATGGTGTCTAGTTTGCGGCACGCGATGTCGAAGATGAAGAGTACTAGGGCTTCAACGACGTAGATCCGTAAGGGTGAGGCGTGGAAGAAGAGGAGGGGCATGAGAGTGACTCCAATGATCAAGTGAGTGACGAAGAAGACGCGGTAGGACCACCGTCTGACGGCTTCTAGGGAGGTGGAGGAGAGGATGGTGAGCATGATGATGCCGAGGATGCCGATCATGACCACAGGATCCGCGAGGCGTTTCTGGAGGAGGCCAGCCAGGACGAAGAAGTTCAAGTACCATGCTGCGTGGCAGAGGAGGAGGCCGTAGATGATGCGGCCGGAGAGTCGATGCCAAGGGTTGAGCTCTTCGTGGGAGGCGCGGAAGACGAGTGCTAGGGGGGAGTAGACAGACTTCATGGAAAGCATGTAATGGAGAGGCAGCTGAGATGCGGCTATGACTCCGAAGCGTTTGGTGAGATGGAAATAATCTTGCGGCGGGAGTCAGTTTTCATCTATCCAAGACTCGTGAGCAGCTCGACGTATAGCAACATGATAACAAGTTGCGAGATAGCTACTTGAGAAGCATGAGCACCGAAAGGCCGAAAACAGAGCATGGAAGCGCTCAATGTGAACTGCTCCTCCAGAAGACAACTGTGCTGAGGGAGGGCCAAAAAAGGTGGCTATAAGGATGGAGATGGACCTTGCCAGCCATTCCCGTCCAAAACTTTACAACGACGCAAAGCACAGAAAGCGAATGATGAACTCAAACGTACCTTCACCAGTCTCCCTAACACATAAGAGCAGCAACCAAGTCGCCCACGCACCCCCAGCAACCCAATGCCCCCTTGAACCCCATCCTTCCGCAACCTCTCCTCCAAGCCACCACTTCGTCGCTCTCCACTTCCTCACCAGCACACCCTCCGTACCCCCTCTCCGAACCTTCAAGTCGGGGGAACTGGGCAAAACAGAGTCCTTGGATCTCCGTCTCACAAGAGAGACCCAGACAGCGAGACGGTACAGCTGATAGAAGATAACGGGAACGAGAGCCGAGAGTTGAGCGTAGACGCCATAACGGTCGAGCAGTACGCGACGCTCCTGCACTTGAGACTCAGTGAGGCTGATGATATGATAAGGCCAGCCCATTGTTGAAGATGTCTTCCAGATGAAGCTGAACGAGTACCGTTCCGATGTTACCCAGGGTTGGGAGTTACACCTGCTTATGCCCGATCGATGAAGCCCGATGACTGTTGACACTTTAGACGATGATCCGTGATCCGGACGAGATCCTTTTCCTCGAAAGTTGTTGAGATATTGATTGGGTTTATCACTACTCCTATACTAGGATTAGCCCCTTGGCTACTCATACAGTCTACAGAGTATAGCTCTCAGCTTTCACCTACTAGTATCAGCACCTTCTTTCCGACTCCTTGATTCTTCCCAAGTCGACAGAACAGAGACCTGATCGCCTTATCCGATTCAAGCTGATAAAGTGAGATCTGACTCCGGCAATTGACAACGAAACATCCCAAGTTAGACGTCAGTCATGTAACGTTTGTCGAACTTCGAAGCGAGGCCCGATTCTAAATATGCAATGGGGATGCTCTGGTTGGTTTCGTCTGATAAAGAAGACTTTTGGATCGTCACAGGGGTCTGGTAAATGAATGTATAGCTTGCAGGGAAAAGAGAGACACAGAATCGTTCGGAAATCGACAAGTCAACCAACCAGCTTTCGATTTCATTTCGCGTGTTATCCGACTTCAGTAAGAAAAGAAAACAATGTTTTTCCCTTCACAGTGCTCAGCACATGACATCGGCGGCGTAAGGGAGTTGGTACCGGTACCTCGTCTCGGGCATCAAACTCAATTTCGCCTGTACCTCGCAGACTTGCAGACTTGAGCAGCTACGCCTGCTTTCCGTATCAGCAACGTCACCAAGAAAGATGAACCTGGAATCGTCCAGCCAGACAATTCTACACTTCCTTGTCATCGTCGCCTTCTCTTCTCTGCCTTTTTCCTCTCTTCTCCTCTCTTCTCCGTTTCTTCTACACATCTACGACTAATGCAATGAACACAATCACAAGGCGCGGTCTGCGCACCGCCAGTCTGTACCAGCGGCTCGATCCAACACTTTGTCATTTAAGCAAGCCTCAATCCATCCTCTCGAATTCCTCCCGGCCCATAACGCACTCTCGCCGCCACGCCTCCTACAAATCCTCGAAACCCACGAAGCTCTCCAGCCCTTCCACGCCATCAACCCCCCAGACACAAGCAAACAGCAAGCTCCTCCCCATCAACGGGCCTCTCTCAACCCTCCCTGCCCCCCTCACCCTCCCAACTCGATCCCCCGACCAGAGCCTCCCCGCGCACCTCTTCGCCCTGGGAAAAAGCTACCTGAGCTTCTACAAGACGGGCGTAAAGAACATCTACGCCAACCACCGCGCCTGCAAGCCGCTCTACGCCCTCCTCGCCGCCAAACACGCCTCCTCCATCCCCGCGGCCGTGAGGGCCCACGCCCTCTCCCGCTCCGACTTCCAGCTCCTGTGCCGCGAGAAGCATGACCTCAGACGGGTGCCGCTGTTCGCGCTCGTGTTGCTCGTGTGCGGCGAGTTCACCCCGCTGGTGGTCCTCGCCATCACCGGCATCGTACCCTGGACGTGTCGGATCCCGAAGCAGATCGACTCTGACCGGCAGAAGCTGGAGGAGCGGAGGAGGACCTCCTTCCGCAACCTCACCCACCGGATGCCCGTCGAGAAGAGAGGGGAGGCGGTGACAATGAATCGCATGCAGCTGCTGCACATTTCATGGAGCTTGGGCCTGAGTAGCAGCGCCTGGGACTTTCTGGGTGGGAAGCTGCCCGGGCTGCCAACGGGCGTGCTGCGGAGGAAGTGGGTGAGGCGGAGGGAGTATCTGGATACGGACGATATGCTGTTGCGGCGGGGCGGGCGTGCGGCGCTGAAGGAGTTGAGCGTGGAGGAGCTGAGGATGGCTTGCGTAGACAGGGGCGTAGATGTGCTGGGTAGGCCTGAGGAGGATCTGAGGCGCGATTTGGAGGCGTGGTTGAAGTGTGCCGAGAGGCTGTCGATGGAGAGACTGGTGTTGACCAGGTGAGACATGTCTTCTTTTGTTTGTACTTCCTTGAATCCATGCATCTCTGAGGACTGGTTGTTGAGAACTGATTGCGAACAGACCGTCGGTATGGCCCAAATATAATAAGTAGATGTACCTCACTTACTCTGGTCGCATCGTGCGATGTGCCCACCCAGCAAAAATAATCACTGGCTCGATGGCATGAAGAAGCAGCACTTGATGAACGCATCTTGGTATTGTATTGCGTACATAATATTCACAAGCTTTTAGAAATGCCTGGTTAAGACCACGCTATGCACGTCACCACCATTGCATAGACTCCATAAATGCGGCGTTTGGGGGAAAAGAAAAATTCAAAAGGGGAATCCTGTACCATAGAACCATTTCCCATGTGTAACAGTAGACGACGACCCGCTGCCAATGATAAATAAACACCAGAAAATGCACAACCCGGCTGTCTATCCCCAAACTACGCCTAACCTTTAAGAACGCCCCTGTAACACCAATTTTTTCGCTCCCGTGTGCTGTTGACACCCCGCCGTAGCTGTTCGCCGAAAAAATACCAAATTCGTGAGAGTCTGATGGCAAGCTCGAGCCATCGCCTCACCGATTCCGAGCCGACCCCTATTGACGAAATCTAGCAAGCTGCGCCATGATATTCTGCACCTGCTGCGCCGACTGCTGAGGTTGTTGCGGTTGCTGAGCCTGTTGCAATTGCTGGGCTTGCACCTGGGAGGCCGGCGCTCCGTTTCCAAGCAGCGAGGCCAGAGCTGGGTTGCTCAGAATACTAGCATATGGATCTGCAGGAGGCGGCTGGTAGTTCTGCTGTGGCTGTAGAGGCTGCGTGTACCCACCCAGCAAATTTGCAAGATCCAAAGCAGAGTTGGCTTGTGCTGCTACGCCGTTGACTTGTTGAGGCGGGTGAAGGGTGCCAAGGAGTTTTTGGAGGGTACCGTTGTCGAGTTGACCGACTACATTGGCGAGGTTCTGTGCTGCAGTGACGGGAGCAACTGCTTGAGCAGACTGTTGCGCTTGGTAGGGTGCTTGGTACGGAGATTGAACAGGAGGATATTGTGGTTGCTGGTAAGCCTGTTGTTGCTGAAGCAAGAGCAGTGCTTGGTTTTGTTTCTCTCGGAGGACAAGCTCAGCGGCAGTCACCGGGTCTACGTCCTCATACTCGTCAAACCGAACAGCGTCAGCTACCCCGCCCTGGCGATGGTAGATCTGGATGGGGATCTTGCTTGCAACCTGCGATCGCATATCCAATTTAGAGATCGCGAGGACGCCTTCGATGACCTGTCGTCCAATGACTGTCTGTAGAGAAAGTCGGTGGCTGAGGAGCATAGTTTCGACTTTTAATCCTCGGCTTCGAATTTCCCTCTCAACCCAATCTACAAAGGCACGATCAAGTTGATCCACGAGAATTATTTGCACATCTGGAATATTCCGAGGATCTCTGTGAGGAATCTGCAAATCATCGTCCTCAGTTACCTCCCTAGCTCTTGGACTCGGACTTCGCTCTCTGTATCGCCCAGAGTCCCTGCCACCATCTCTGTTGCCATATAGCGGCGATCGGCTTCGGCGTCTGTCGCGGCCCTCGTAGGGATCTCGGCGAGGAGCATATTCGTCACGGCCCCGTTGATTTCCTCGAGGTGGTGTCGCCGGGCGAGCCGGTCGGTAGTCATCACGCATGCGCGATGCGCGGCCATACTCATCTTGACGCATAGCTGGAGCTGATCGGCCATCATATCGGTCAACATTTCGACCCTGCCCGTTGCGGCCACCCCGATCACCTCCACGGTTATAATCCGGGGATCGTGATCGTCTTACGGCACCGGTATCTGCTTTGCGGGTGTTCTTCTGCGGCTTCGAGATTTCCAGGTCTGGGGAAAGGTCAGTTGGGTAATCATGATACTTGGTTCTTCGACTTACGCATTCTCTTGCCTCTAACCTCTGCGCCTTGCTCACGACCCAGTGCTGCATAGCAAGACCCACTGTCATTAAATTGAACAAATCCATATGCCTGCTTGATGGATATCTGAGCGATCTTTCCGTATGGGTGGAAGACGTGGAAAATATCTCGCTTAGTGACCTTTTCACTTGGAAGATTACCTGTTTTTCACGTAAGGGTCTTCTAGTCGCCATCAGTGATTGCTGATGTTTACTCACCTATGAATAATCGAGATCCAATTGGAAACCTATCCCACAGTCCCTCGGTCACATACATTCGTTCGTTTTCGAGGAATTGATCATACAATTTTTGAATATCCGGACCCCATTTCGCATCTAGTCCGTCAGCTTCATCTTGAGATTCCACGGATTGTCCTGGGACAGACAATCTATTACCTTGGGAACTTAAGGCTGAAGTAACGGGGCTAGATGCCGATGGGGGAGGAGGTTTGAAGGAGGCGCTTGGAGGGGGAGGTAAGCCGCCTCTAGAATCAATAGACGTGCCAGGGGCACCAGCATCAATAACAGCAGATGCAGCAGCAGGATTTCTATACGAGCTAGCTGCTGGTGGAAGACCTGGAGTGTTGGCATGATATTTCTGCATATCATCATAGGGACGCTTCTGGGAGACATTTGGGCGTGGTGGTAGGCTTGAGTGGGTAGGAAGCCCCGAGGTAGGCTTGGAGGATAGGTTCAAGTAGGATGGGGATGGAGTATCGGGAGATGCGGTTTGTTCATTCTTCTCTGCGTTGGCTGTGATGTTGTCCAGGAGTTGCTGAATATCAATGCCGCCATTCGAAACATCCTCATATGAATAGGCTTGGGCATCCGTCGTCTCGTTTGACATCTGAAATGTATTGCCAATATTAGACTCAAGGGTCTGAAGTCGGGCAGCATTTGTCTGGATGGATGGGCTAGGAGGGGTAGGGACGGCGTCGGAGCCGGGTTGGGACACAGGTTTGGCGGAATGGGCGTCCACGGGAGCAGTGAGAGGTAGATTGATCTGATCAGACAGAGACTTTGCCTCTGGCATATTGTTTGCCTGTGATATATCCCGACTATCTGTGTGCTCATCCCCGTCAGAATCAATTGCCATCCCATAGTCATCACTGACATCTGAACCATGACCGACGATGTAGTCCATCTGCTCGCCTTGCTCGTTGGACCCTTCTTTGTATGCGTCGAAGAGGCTCGAATGTGCAGACGACGGAGAATCGACCTTCGAAGGCATGGGCGCTTCTGAATTGGGGTCTGCAGATGCAGCTACGACTTGGGTAGGAGGGGCAAGATCAAGATGTGTCGACGTCATATTGACAACTGAGTCGAGTTGATATTGCAAGACGGAAATACTTGAAGACTCCAGAGGGTGGACTGGAAAATGGGAGGTTGTTGACATTGGGTTCGTGTGGGTCTCAGGAACCTCTGATTCTGGTCCTGGTGTCATTAATGCTCTATGCAATGACCACGGGCGCAGCAAGCAAATGGACGGTAGAGAGCCCCAAAGCGCAAGTAGCTCGACGGCGGTTTGGGGTAAGAGGAGAACACAATGAGGGTGGCAATGGGGGGATGGTTGCAAGGGATCAAGGGCTCAAGGGGTGAGTGATTTGGGGGAAAGATGGTATTTGGGGCAGAGGTGGGTGGGTAGGCTGAATGCGCAAAATCTGTAGATCGGTCGCGGTTTGAAAGTAGGTAGTCCGTTGGAAGGGAGTCGGCGGGCGACAAATGGTCTTCCTAAGGAAAAGCGAGCATTACCGATCAGTGCGATTCGATGATGATGATGCTGTAGCGGCAGCGGCAGCGGCAGCGGCAGCAGCAGTGGTAATGTTGGTGTTGTTGCGGTTGTCGGCGCCGTCAGCGTCGAGATGGAAGTGCCACGAAGGAGGGGGGTGGAGCGAGCGAGATCCAGAACTGAAAAGCGAAGAGCAGGGTTGTCGGGACTAATCTTAAAATAGATTAGGCCACTTCTTAAGCGAGAGAGCTGCGAACGTCCTTAATTCTGATGCTGTTCCTGGATCCCGTGACCGTAACGGAACTGCTCTGTATCAGTGACAGGCTGAGTATATTTTCTGTAGCTGTAGGCTGACTCTTAATTGGGGCGTCGAGTTATTTGCAGTCCAGAGCCCAGAGCCCAGAGCCCAGGGCCCAGGGCTCTCTTTAAAAGCTCCCCCAGGCCAGGGCCCCAGACCGCAGGGCCTTTGCTTCCGCTCCTATTGTTTTCTCAAACATATCTTTCTCCCATTATTTGTCTTGCCACCAATATACAGCAATCAACACTGTAATCGCCTCTTTACAATGCTTTCCCATCGAGCTTTTCCGTCATTCTCTGCCCCCCAGCTTCGTGGGCAACTGATTGCTCTTCAAGGCTGCCGGGCGTATTCCTCTGGCGGTGGCAGTGAAGCCGCCGACCTCGATGCCGCCCGAGGATGGTTCCAGCGGTTCAACAAGTCTACATTGCCTACCAAGATTGCTACGACTACATTCGTGCGCTCCTCAGGGCCTGGCGGCCAAAAAACCAACAAGTAAGGGCTTGCTCCAATCTACGGCGTCATTCCCTCGATCACTGAACACTGTCCAGGACGAGTTCCAAGGCCATGACGGTGTGGCCTCTTCACGCTCTTCAGCTTCACGTTCCGAAGGTGCTACATCAAGGCCTCCGGAGCAGTCGATTCTACGTTCCCTCCTCGGACTCAATCAGTATTCATTGCGATACCGCTCGAAACCAGACGAGTAACGAGGAGGAGACTCATGCCAGGCTTTACGAGGAGATCACGCAGATCTACAAGAAGAGGGTACCTGGTATCACTCCACCGGAGCAGAGGAGAAAGGTTGAGCAATTGTAAGAAACATGATCCCTTTGTATTCGTCCCCGCGGTTTGCTAGTGGAGGCTATCTATGCTTCATTTCTACCAGCAAACCTGGTTCTTTCATGAAAAGCCTCGTAAGAGGTGGGTACGGGCGGACATGAGTCGTTACCAGAAGGAAAGGTTAGAAAGAATACGAATTGCCGTCAAAGACAGAATGGCTGAGATCAGAACTGCTCGTGAAGTCAAATCCTAGGCTGATGAGAAATTCTGCATGTCAAAGTTTCGAGCCCATAGGTCTTCCGAGAAGTAGATCTGATTGCTGTCAAGCTAGAAGCTCTGCCTCGATCTACTACTTATTACGCAATCATCTAAAGTCAAGAACTTTTCTGACCATTTCCTTCTTCTGCAGAAAAAAGGCCGAAAACACTGTACGCCTAAAGATGAAAAAGCTTCACAGCAACAAGAAGCGCTCCAGAAGCGGTGGGGGTGGGAGGGGCGGTGATTGAGGGAGTCCGGTCCGGAATTGGGGGAATCCCTTCCGGAAAGCTTGCACTCTTTCTGAGGTTGGAGATGTTATCTGGACTCGTACAATCTGGGAACGGTGCATTTGGCCAGGAAATTTCCAATCTAGCAATCGAGGGGTCCCGGGTCATCGGTGGCGGGGTCACACAGCGTGTCGATAGCTAATAGCGCTCACTGCCTGTTTAAAACCTCGTGGTCTCAACCCGCCAACAATCGAGGTGCATGGAATTGGAAAGTAGGTATGTTTCTATTCCCTGTGATGAAGATCAGATCGAGAAAGCTTCTTTCGATCACTTCGTCGTTATACAATAATCTTCTTTCATATAAGTCCTTTTTTTCTTCATGTCTCAGTCATAGATAGATATCACTTAACTTTGCAAGACTTCGTTTTGGAATAATGTGTACGCGGTTGGGTTTGCTTTTCAGATAGCAGTAAGGTTTGTTACATTCTTTTGAAGACTTTGGTAAACCCAAATTTCCGATCGCAGCGGCTACTTGTAAGCACCCTTTTCTCAGATTCAAGCAGAACGCCGCCAGCCTCACCTTATCTAGAAATAACAGTTCGCCTTCGAAGCCGAGCGTGTGGTATAGGTAAAAATTTTCACCTTTTTATTGATTCTCGTCTGCAGATAGCTTGCTTTTTGGACAGGACAGCAGCAAACATGGTTCATTCAGCTATTATCCACTGATCTCTGCAAGACCAAGGAGCTGTTTTTTGAAATTCATTTCTCGGACATGATCAACCGCGCTCACAACGCTTATGGCGGAAAGAACGAAGGCGCCAGATACACACTGGCCAGAGGGTGAGACCGAGCTGGGCCACTTCACTGGCTGGGCTGGGCTGGGCTGGGCTGGGCTGGGCTGGGCTGGATGGGCTGGGCTGACAAAGCCGTTGGTCGTTGGTTGCGAGGCCATGAACTTCCAATCTCGTATTCGTATCAGGACCAAGTTCCTGGGGCCTGGCAACCGAAGCAACACGTGAGTTACGGAAAATTTAGCGGGTGATCAGCCGGGATTATCTCGGCCCGCTCTGAGGCCCCACCTAGGTGACCGGGGATGGGACCACAAAACTACTTACGGAAAGAGCGCCTTCACTTATCATTTTCTTTTATCATGCCTCCTTCGTCAACGCCCCCCGCCCTCCCCAAATTTGGACGATCTGCTCCCACAACAACCACAGCAACCTCTGCAACACCTCAACCTCAGCTCGCTATCAAAACGCCTCAAGAATCCCTCAGCGCAACTCTCCTCCCAGTTGCCCAACGGGACAACCTCTAAAATCTTGACGAACGCAAAGTGAGCTCAAGGGCGAGAGCGCAGATCACACGCACTACGACTTAGTTTGTTCAAGCCAAGATCGAAGGCTTAGAAAGTGATGTCGAATTCTGGTTGATGGAGCGAACATATATGGAGTATGCATACCGAAGAAAAGCGTTGAGCTAAAGACAGCTGGAAGAAGCGCTAGAAGACTCTCCTAGCCAGGCAGATAAATCTTGATGAAATGGCGATGCAATTGGACCGATTGAAAAGGCACCGAAATTTTATTGAAGACGACTTGGAAGAGATGGTCCTCACCCCGGAGGAACGCAAGGAGGCATATATCCACCTTACGGTAGAACGGCTTGCGGGTGCAGGGACTCAAGAACAAGTTAGCGAAACGATTGACTGTGCGAAGTTCAAAAGATCAGTCATGGAACGGTATGGCGCTATGCGTACGGACACACCTGAGACTGTAGAATATTGTGTAGTAACCGGAGAATGGTTTCAGCAAATCTGTAAGCCCAGGAGAGAACCAATATGGCGTGTTGTAGCAGCTCATTTAGTCCCCCGGATTCTTGTAGAGATCACCTCGACAACCTGTTCGGCGTCAAAGACGGAACGGCGATCTTATCAGACCCCACTAACGAACGGTAAGCACCTAAGTAGGTATATGCCTTGCTGGAAATATACTAATGATTTATTCAGCTATCCCTTTAGTGAATTTAGCAGATCGTAAAGGCCGCCCTCTCCGTTGGGAACTTAGTGTCAGGTTGTGAGGGTCTCAAAAGCTCGCTTGTACAGAAGAACTAGAGAGCGGTGACTATTTACATATACAAAGTGGTCCTCCCATCCTCGCCTAGCACTTGGGGTGGCATCTAAATATAAATAAGTTTTCTACTCTCCGCGGGGCAACAGCGATCAACAGAAAAGTCACCCAATCCACTTTGATTTGATTAAAGTCAGTCAGAGCGACGGTTAACGCAAGATGCAAAGAAAGAAGCGACGTTGGATGCTCTTCGTTCGAACTTCCAACTTCGATCTACGCATCCGCTGCAACTCAACAACATACTCTGACCAAGCTCTTCTATCTCCAACATGGATCAATATTGGGATTGCGAGAATTGGAGTCCCTCAATCAAATTCGACCTGTTATGGACGAGGCCATCCCGCGAGGTATGACCATTCGTCGGCTCGCTCCCTTCAGGCCAACCTGAGCTGAACTGAGCTGAGCTGATGTTATATTAGGAGGTTGAAGAATACAGGGCAGAGCTCATTAAGATAACAAAAATGATCAAACTTCTCCCTTACATGGTGAGATTGTGGAGAGTGCGGTCTAATGTATTGATGTTGCTTGGGTTCCCTGAGCTTGCCGCCGCCGACGCTCACAAGGGCATGATGTTGACCAAAGACGCGTTTGACTACGAGTCTGAACTGGGAGAGAGAGCGCGTCTTTGCATGAGCCTGGAGCTACTGAGGTGTTCTCAGGTGAGTGCGCAGTCTCACGGATCTAATCGTTACAAGACTAATGCCCATATGCACCAGGAGGGTGGCCTACACTGTGAAATTACAACGGCGGATACAGCTGAGGAGCTCCAAAATTGTATTGAGCAGAGTTTGATGTTTGAACGGGAGAAGCTGTAAGTCTATCCAGCCATGCTTGCCTTCATTTGGATTCACCATTTTTCCATGATCGGAGAGTTAAAGTTTGAAAAGCTTTGATATGATGATAAAGGCATTGTATGCTCTGCAATCTTTCGCCGACCTTTTCACGACCTGTCAGGAGGCTATCAAATTGTATCCCAGTAACGATATCTTCCGCCAAACACTCGATGACAGTCTGAGCCTATTCCAAGAACTCGTCGAGATGTTGAAGGGCCAGGATACCCCGTGGGTGGAGATAAAATGGGTTTCCAGAGTTGGAGCGATACATTTGAATAACTACCCGGTAGAGTAGCTCCACGTCATGATGTGAGAGTAAAAACTTATCTTGGATCACAGTGGCTCACCGAAGAATACAGCAACACCCGGACACAAGCTGTAATCGACGAGGCAAACGTACAGCTCGAAACTCTATCAGACTGCCTACAGATCCAGCCGTCGACATTACCTTGGTCCACATTACAAAACAACACTACCCTCAGCTATGGAATGTTCGCGACGAAAGATGTCCAAACTGGTCATATAATCTTGAATGCTGCGCATTCTTACGGCGTATCCTTAGAGCAATCAACAACACAGTGCTATAATTGCTACAAATCACTTATCTCCCGGGAAGAGATCTACAGCAAGGAATGCTGTCCCGAGAAGAGGTACTGCAGCTTGATATGCCAACAAGTCGCAGAAACTTCTTACCATAGGATACTTTGTGGGAAGAACTTTGAAGGAATCGTCGACCGCGCACAGAGGGCGTGGGGAGGTAATCGAGAAGAGCCACACCTGAGCCCACTGATCGGCTGGGATGACAGAGTCACCTGCGGATACCCTGATGAACACTTCGAAGCAGGATTAAATGAGTATATTACACTACTGTTGGCCAGGGTATTGGCAGTATGTGTCCAAGCTGGCGGCCATCCACTCTTGCATCCAGATGTTGCTCAGTGGATGCCATTTAACAAGACGGATTTTTCGCATGGCTGGACACTAAATAGCATGGTGGTGGGACCCACTGAAGCATTACAGATACTTGGCATCGACGTCTTCGCCGATGAGCGGTTCGACTCTTGGGTCATCAATACCATGATGTATGACCTACATCTTTTATCCCCCAAGAAATCCTGAACTTTCTTTTGTTTACTAACTATTGAGCAGGGCCCGTATCATAAATAACATGGTACCGGCAGGAGGTCCGGTACCTGGCGGATCAGTCTTGCCATGGCTCAGCTGGTTCAACCATAGCCGTGTATACAACTCGGTAGTGGTCAGAGAGGGAGTGAACATTGGCGCCACGATAAAGATTGAATCGACAACGAATATCAATAAGGGTGATGAAGTCTTTATTGATACATCGCCCCTGGATGTGAAAAAGAAGCAGGTCAGAGAGGGAGAGACCATTGGTGCCACGACGAAGATTGGATCGACCACGGATATCAATGAGGATGATGAAGTCTTCGTTGATACATCGCCCCTAAATGTGGAAGAGGAGCAGGCCAGAGAGGGAGAGGCCATTGGCGCCACGACGAATATTGAATCGACCACGGATATCAATAAGGATGATGAAGTCTTTGATGATACATCGCCCCTAAATGTGGAAGAGGAGCAGGCCAGAGAGGGAGAGGCCATTGGCGCCACGACGAATATTGAATCGACCACGGATATCAATAAGGATGATGAAGTCTTTGTTGATATATCGCCCCTGGATTTCAAAGAGAAGCAAGGCGAGTCGGGCTGAGGCTTGGAAACCTATAATGGGCGAAGGCGGCTGCCTATGCACTAGGTGCCAGTCGGAATGATAAAAAGTACTTGCGGAGGCCAGAGTTTCAATGGTCCAATTGTATCAATCGTGGAAGAATCCTTAGGTAAACAAAGACCAGAGCAATTCATATGATGAGATAGTCTTAAGTCTTGCGATGGCATCGTGTGACTTCAAGATTGGGACCCATGGGATGATGGAGATGGCGACAGGGAAAGCTGGTAGCTTCTGTAAGATCCAGCAAAAATCTTTCTCATGACCATGTACACATACGGCTTAATCGTGGCCACAAGTCAAATCTTGTTAGTTGGTTTTCCACAATTAACCTTCGCACTCGCCATATTGATCAAACAAACTCAACAGTAGGATTTTCTCTGCCTAGGCTTTTAAGCGAACCAGTTCAAGTACCGGTAAACTTCAGCACATCAGTTACTTACTCACTTTACTACATGTCTTTCTGCATGCCGCGATAGAGATTTACGGCTTCTGATCTTATGTGATATATACAACCCTCCTCCCCCTTCCCCCCCCCCCTTCCCCCCCTCTTCCCCGCCCCACCCACCACCGCAAGCCTGGTATCAAGAGCAGTCCACTCGTCCCTCGAACGCTTCTCCGTACGGCTTTCTTCTCCCCAGGTCACGCAGCAGCAAGCGGGTAGACTAGCCTTCACCTCTCTAAACAGGCACTCAATATCAAAGCAGTACAGACCCTAGCATCGTGTGGGGCATCGTTCGGTACCTCCAGGCTCCGTATGCATCATCTGGTCCCGGGCCGGCTTACCTTTTCGGCTCTGAGAAGAACGCGAACGGAACCAGCAGCTGGAGCTCCAGACCGGGGCGGGCCCGAAAGACGGGCGGATGATCACCGCGAGAGCGGGCCGATGTGGAATATTCCAGCTCAGTATAGGTAGGCAGGCTTCCAGAAGCCTGGCTTGGAGATTAGTAATTGTGACATCTACATTTCATTCTGCATTCTTGTTGCCAGCCCGTCTTGTCTCCTTCTCGACCTTCTTTGGCCCGGTTTTCATTGGTTTTTTTTTTTTTTTTTTTTTTTTTTTTTTTTTTTTTTTTTGGCTGCGAGAGGGTGGGTTAAGCGAGGCCCAGCACCGGATTTGAACGAGTCGTGTAAGCCACCCTGTCTTTCGGACACGGAGTAATGTTGCGAGAGGGGTTTACGTCGGAGTTGAGCGGAGTTGGGCTCGCCCATCAGATAAAAATCATGTAGGACCCTCGAGCTTGGAGCCGAGTCCTCCAATATTCCCTGGTTCCCGGTGAAAGTTGACATTATCTGTTATTGATACTCTCGTCCAAATCAACCATGTCCCCCGGCCCCCGAGCTTCTGTAACGCTGGCCCCGTGGGATCCAGAATCGCCGACGCATGTGGAGCGCATGTATGAGCAGTGTGGATGGAAAGCCGGACCAGCGGAAAGATGCAGAGGACTCCAGAGACAAGGAGTGATTGCGCTGCAATGGGTGGTTCGTCTTCCTATCCCCCACTTACGACTTCATACATTTCTCGTGATAAGTTTGATCCCTGCCTGACGATTCCACAGGTTCTGAACAAGTCTCATCCGGACACCGAGTCACACATAGAGAAAACATGTTACCGCCTACCCGAAGCAGGCGCGGCTCGCTTGTTGATAGTGCAACTAGGCTTGGGAGGGAAAAACCAGTTAAAGCCTCGAAGCGAGCATTCATCCCCATCGGTCCCATCAGTCTAGATAGACAGACAGCGTGTATGAATCGCCTGGCTATACCGACCCGGCTCCCGGGCTGTATTCTATCGCTCCTTTCTGGATATCCAATGCGTTGCCGGGAGCTGGCACAGGTGAGCTATTGTACCCCCTCCTCGTTCTGGTCTTTCGGATCCGACCTGCAAACAGGACGGGCAGCGATGGATGCAGCAGAGAAAACATGGCGACGACGAGCGAGCGCCTCTTCGCAGCGGTTTTGGCTTTTAAGTACCTCTACTAGACACCCCGGTGATGAGAGGGTGGAGAAATTTGCTGGGCGGGAAAAAGAGGAGCCTAGGGTTGGCACTTGCCTTATCTACAAGATAGTCGAAAAGATGTGGACTGGAGAGGACACGATGGGAAAGATTTGGTACACGCCGGGAGTCTTTATGAGGAAGGAGATCTTACGACAGGTGGTGTAATGGGACTGGAGTTTGGCAGAAAAGTACAGACTGGGCATTTTGTACAACAGTTGAGCGAAAAATAGTCCAGATTGCTCATCTTAGAGTTGGAATATAGATTCCTAAATAGAGCGCTTTTGTACGATCTGTTGTACCCTCTCGCTTAATGGGCCCTTCTTACTACGGCGAGTAGCGAGACTGGTTGAAGGAGGCATCAACGTCCGCAAGATGGCAGAATTCAAGCACTGATACTCCTTTTTTTGGGGGGTGCACTGGACTTTTATGCCAAAATTGGCCTATTTTCCTCACGGGAGCAGGTACTCCAAGACGACCGCTTCCTCTTTGGCAGAGGGTTAATTAGACCAAATAGGGTATCCATCCCGTCGTAGAAGCAGAAGAGAAGCTCTCAGAGAACGTTTATGAGCAATTCGAGGGATCAAGCTCGGCTTCTGGGGTATATATCGTCATCGGGAGAGAACTAAGAACATTTGAATTCCGTACGCCACGCAATGCAGCTCCTCAACGCCAAGACCTAAGCAAATGATATCTATGCAGCAATCTGAGGCTGTGCAGCCTGTAGCTGTCCTTCCGATTGTATTTGGATGATCTGTTCCCGTCAGCCCTCAGCCCTATCTGATAATGATGTCTAACATACCTGTTGCCTCACAGCATCGCTCTTGCTCTCCGTATCGCTAATCTGCTTCTCTATCCTCTTTCTGTAATACCATCAGCTCCTTTGCCTTGAAACCTGGACGCCAGATCTTACATCTCGTTCTCAATGAACTCTAATCGACTATTGACTGCCATAACAGCTTCCGTCTTGTCTTGCTTCAGCAGCACCGGGCCGACCATCTTGTAGATGTTCGCATCCTCCTCCAGACCATCAAATTCCTACATTCCTTAGCTCCGTGTCCGACCTTTCGAAAAGGGTGCGCCGAACCTTCTGGACCGCCTTGTTCTCTTGCTGTTGCGACTCTAGCTTTTGCCTCGAATTGACGCTGTTCTGTAGATCTGGCCCCAGATCTTAGCACGCATATTTTCCCCGAGAAGAAGGCGCAGTACCTTGCTGCAGCTTCTGATACTCGTCGGACAGAGCTTGGAGCTGTTGCTGTGCTTCCGCCATGGTTGCGCTTGGTGGGGTTCAGAAATGCCTATGCGAGAGGAGATGCCAATGTATGTGGTGCCCGAGATCTTTGTATCGTAGGTAGCTGAAGAAGTGTATTGAAATGTGAAATTATCTCCTCAGATATTTTCATGCAGAGTAGCAGGTCTCCGTAGCGAGCTTCGTGGTTGAGCATTCAAGATATACCGGTATCAAAATCTGCTTGGCCACTAGCGCCGTCGCGGGGTCAAAACACTCCGCAATAAATGCCAAGTGTTTGTTCCCCCGGCGTCTATACAGCGGCCAGAACAGAAGAAGCAACGTTCCCAATTCGAGCGATAGAGAGATAATTCCCTCGGGAGATTTTGCGAAAGAAGAATATACAGAGCAAGTCTCTGTAACGACCACCTTGCGCTGCTGAAGTGCTCGGTTCCCCGCCCTCGCCTTCTCTGGATTGTCCGAGCCGCAAAATACACATCCAGGAGTTACAGACCTGTTAATCACTGACAACCTCTCTGGAGAGCCCGAGTTTCTACTACGCTCTCACTGGATACCTACTTATCGTCGGTCACAAAAATCTACAAATCCCACCTTGACCATGTCGAACACCGACTTCCTCGGGCGCGCCATAGACGTGGTCAAAAAGGCCATCGAGGCAGATACGGCGGCAGAATACGACAAGGCATACCAATTATACTATCAGTCTCTGGAGCTCTTCATGCTGGCACTGAAATGGGAGAAGAATGCAAAATCCAAGGAGATGATCAGGGCGAAGGCGGGCGAGTACATGGAGCGGGCTGAGAAGCTCAAGGCGCACCTAGCAGACGCGGACGGGAAGCACAAAAAACCTGGAATGGTGGGCGCAAATGGCAGCAGTACGGGCGGAGGCGGCAAGGGCAAGGACGGAGAGGAAGAAGTCGACGCTGATAGCAAGAAGCTGAGATCTGCGCTCGCCGGAGCCATTTTGCAGGACAAGCCGAATATCAAGTGGGAGGATGTTGCTGGTCTTGAGGGGGCGAAGGAGGCGCTGAAGGAGGCTGTTATTCTGCCTATCAAGTTCCCGCATCTGTTTACGGGCAAGAGACAGCCGTGGAAGGGTATTCTGCTTTACGGCCCTCCTGGTACGGGTAAGAGTTACCTGGCGAAAGCTGTGGCTACGGAAGCGAACAGCACGTTCTTCAGTGTTAGCAGCTCTGATTTGGTCAGCAAGTGGATGGGAGAGAGTGAAAGGTGAGTTCTGGAGACTTGGATTGGGGGAACGGCGCTGACAGATGCCGCAGATTAGTGAAGCAACTGTTTGCCATGGCCCGGGAGAATAAACCCTCTATCATCTTCATCGATGAGGTGGATGCTCTGTGTGGTCCTCGGGGTGAAGGAGAGTCCGAAGCCTCTCGTCGTATCAAAACAGAAATGCTGGTACAAATGGACGGTGTAGGCCGTGACAGCAAGGGTGTTCTCGTGCTCGGCGCAACGAATATCCCATGGCAACTCGATGCTGCTATTCGTCGTCGTTTCCAACGACGTGTCCATATCTCCCTACCAGACTTGCCGGCACGGACAAAGATGTTCGAGCTCAGCGTGGGAACCACACCCTGCGAGCTTACCGGCGCCGACTTCAGGACATTGGGAGAGTTGAGTGAAGGGTATTCTGGAAGTGACATTAGCATCACAGTCCAGGATGCTCTCATGCAACCCGTGCGGAAGATCCAGATGGCCACGCATTACAAAAAGGCAAGTCACATGGGTACCACCACTTGCCGACCTTGACTAACCATTAGATAGGCCATGGACAACGGCGTCGAGAAGTTAACACCATGTTCGCCCGGCGACGCTGGAGCAATGGAGATGTCCTGGACCCAAGTCGACTCTGACAAGCTTCTCGAGCCTCCCTTGCTCCTCAAGGACTTCGTCAAGGCAGTCAAGGGCTCAAGACCGACGGTGTCGCAAGAGGATATCAAGCGCAGCGAAGAGTGGACAGCGGAGTTCGGTAGTGAAGGAGCATAGGTAGACGTGGGTTTGAACAGACGACAGAATCGAGCGTGAAGGCGCGGTTAGCATGGCGAAGGCACGGCGTTCTTGCAGGAGTTTTAAGGCATCATTGTGGACTTTCGGGAAGGAGGATGTGATGCACGAATCGCAAATAAAACGCAAATATGGACGCAGATATCCATCCCTGAAGAGTCTTTGCGCGTTTGCAGATACTGAGAGAAGCGCAGGCAATATTTGAGTTGCAGTATTCTCGTCGCATATTCCTGGCATATGATCCAATTACCATGCAAAGGCTGGCACTGGAGTATACAGTACAGTAACTAGAGTAACAGAAATGTAATTGGCACTGCATATCTACCTAGCACAAGGTCCATGGATACCGAAGGGAGGTAGGCACCTACAGCAATATGGGGAGCAAGACACTGACGCGAGCCGGGCCAAGATGCGAGTAACAGGTATCCTTTCCCCCAAGCGGCAGCAGCATGAGTATCCATCAACGCCGGCATTAACACCAGAGCGCCAGAAAAGCCAGCCCATCTGTACACAATGATAATTCGGAATCGTCCACTGGTTCCATTACTCCTGCGCCGCAAGTGACTCCCTCTTGCTCTTCTTCTTTTTCTTCTCGACGGCGGCATCCTCGTCTCCGTTCGCCTCACTGTGTCGGCGCTTCTTATCCTTTTTGGATGTCTTGTCTTTCGACTTTTCCTTCTTGTCTTTCGACCTTTTCTCTTGCTTTTGGACGGCTTGGGGGGTGATGTCTGCCATCTCGGCGTCTTCGCTTGGGTCGGCTACCTTGATATCTCCAAGGACTGCGTCCATTGCGGATTTCTGCGTTACTTGTTAGTGATAGCACCTTGTAAATCCCGCAATGGAAATCGTACCATAACATCCTCGTTCTTTTGAGGTGCGGCTCCGGTGGCGTAGAAATCCAATCTTTCCTCAACCTGCTTTCTCAGTGCCAAGCCGAACTTTGTGGTTGGCTCTTCGGAGAAATTATCAATTCTGCTTGCAATACTGCACTTGTTGGCCAAAAATCTTGAAATACGACCCTTGTTCTTTGCTCCAGCGCGGCCGATGAAGCTCGAATGGTAGATCAATCCGTATTTTGGGGTGTTTCCCTTTGTCTTCAGCGCTCTGAATAAAGCCTTCTCAGCACCGAGAATTTGAACAGTGGAGGCGGGGTATTTTGAGAGGTTAGTTAGCGAACCGGCATGGGAGATAAGGCGCGCGGCAACGACCTCTCCGATCAGCGAAGCTAAATTGGGTGCAACGACTGCCATCTTGTCTGTCAAGTATTGGAAGAGTGATCTCCTGTACTCGGCGAGCTTGACTACGCGGTTTGCGAAAGCTGAAACGTTCTCCATGTCGTTATCTGAAATATCTTGACCCATGCTAACTCGGGCAGCATCGATAATTGCCTGTGCAATATCTCCATCATCGTTCACGATAGCAGCCAGATCGTGTAGCGAGGCATCGGTCAAGGTCTTCTTGTCGCCAATCGCAAGAGCAAGCTTGGCATAGGTGTGGTTGTCGGAAGCGATTCGGACGAGTTCTGGAAAGTGCCAGCCGTACCACTCTCGAACGCGCATGGAAAAGGTATTAACAGCCTTGTCGAGGTGGTCGAGTGTCGCAATGGCTTGGATGATGTGGTTATCGTTCTTCTGGACCGAGAACTTTACTCGCGCGCGAGAATAAGCGTGACCCAGACCAAGCTGTGCTCTCTCCACATCGCCTTCTTGAAGACCCTTAAGAAGCTTTCCTGCATGGAATCGCAGTCCACGGAGCAGATCAGCGACTACCTCGGAAGTCTCACCAGTCTCGCAGTCGACACCGGGGAAGGAGGCCTTGATGCTCCCCGCCAAATTCTTATCCGACACACCGAGCACAACCTTCTTCTTCTTGGACGGCTTTGGGAGGTTCAATTCGAGGTTCGATCGCAGGTACTCGGACAGGACACCCTCAGACACATCATTGACGTTCTCGAGAGCTTCGGCTGCTCCTCTGCATATTTGTTAATTGCGCCGCAAAACACACACGAGTAAATATGCACGTGCTTACCTGTATGGCGCAAAGTTTACAAGCTTTACCATTTTTCCGAACTTTGCGAGGTCTTGGGAAGCATCTTGAACCTCCTTCAATCTGTTGCCGACGGTGTCGGCTTGGTGGACGACCTCGAAGATTGCATATCCGACGGCGCTCTCGTGGAGCAGGTAATTGATATCGGTCATACTGGACGTTAAATTACGAATTTCCTCCTGGGTTCGGGAGAAAAATCGCAATATGCGGTTGGTGTTGGTGTGGGTTGAAAATCGGATGGCTCAGGCTCGAATTTTTCTGTGATCTGGAGTTTTTTCGAGTTGGCGATTAGCCCCACGCTACGCTAGCGGCGTTAACCAACACCCCGTGACTAAGCGACCATATACAGAGACTAAGCGAGCATATACAGAGATCCATCTTGGACTTTGCCAACGACACAACCACAAATACCTCCGAGACCGCAATGCCTGGCCACGGTCACTCCTTCGACCTATCAAGAGAGATTCGAGATCTTAATATTCCCATGCCCTCAATTCACATACTTGGTTTGCGATCCATGGGGATGGTAGGAGCTGAGAATCAAGAGGACCGGGCTTGACTGGACGCCAAACTTACCGAGCCGAGAAAATCACTGACGATCTGCATCATGCGTTCAGTGGATAGCCATGGGCTGGCAGTATCTTGCGCTACAGTCATAGGGTCAAGTTAGAATATCATTTCTTCAAAATGATAAGTTGAGAGCAAAAAGAGCAAAAAGAGCAAAAAAAAAAGTCCGAGATGGCATATCTCGACTTTGTCTTGGCTGGAGTGAACATCGCTAGAATGGAAAGGAAGCCCAACAGCATAGAAATAGGCCAAACCAAGGGAATCTTTCTCTCAAGGCTAGGCTGGGTGGGTACCAGGTAGCCAATCAACTCTGACAAAATAATGGACTTACTCCAGATTCATCTTTTCTACCTATACTTGCGTTCTTCCTTTACGTGGAGCCGCGTGTCCCATCTCCTTACACGAATTTCTGATTGTCTTTCCCGTATTGGTGTATTTTTATCTTCTATCGCTCATTCTTTCATGGGCATATTCCAGTGCTCTATTGACACTATTGCCGAGCTAAAATCTTTTAGTTCTTGAGATTGTTGTCGCCAACATTCTTTCATGATACACCCAAAGACCGCGAATCTCCCTTTCCTGTATGTGAAAGATCGGCTTTCTGTATGATCCAACCCACCAGTGCTTCCAGAATTCTCTCGCTAATTGAAATTGGGAGAATAGAATCTCGAGTGCTATATAAACCGATGCCAAGGCCCTCTCCCCAAATCCAGCCATGCAAATGCTTGACTGTCAACAGCAAAATCAGGAGATCAGTCTCGTTTAAGGTCTCGCTATCTGCTTGTACCTGTCTGCGCATCTACTATGGTCAGCTTGAGGTCTGGCAGCACGTATGATGCTAGCCAAAAACCTCGCCTCATAACAGTAAGTACAGTCTGTATTAGTCTGCTCATCTGGCATCTCAGTGTCATTGACTGGTTGTTGCGTAGCCTCCGGAAGCCGAACCAGTGCAGGCAGAACCGGAGACAGAACCGGAGACAGAACCGGAGACAGAACCGGAGGCAGAACCGGAGGCAGAACCGGAGACAGAGCCGGAGACAGAGCCGGAGGCAGAACCGGAGACAGAACCGGAGACAGAACCGGAGACAGAACCGGAGACAGAACCGGAGGCAGAGCCGGAGGCAGAACCGGAGACAGAGCCGGAGACAGAGCTGGAGACAGAGCCGGAGGCAGAACCGGAGACAGAGCCGGAGGCAGAACCGGAGGCGAAGCTGGAAGGAGAACCGAAAGCAAAGGTCCAGGATGGGTTATTCTTCAGAAAGATTCCTCCCGAACTTCGCCTTATCATCGTAAGTCGTGGCTCCAAACAACATTGTGACAATGCCCAAGTTCATGTACTGACATCCAGCTTCTCAGTGGCATCTACTCAAACCCCCCCAAGGACAAGTCAAATTGGAGCCGGTCAAAATCGCGAAGCTCACTCGCAAAATCTACAGGACCATGCCTCATGTACCACCACCGAGTTGGAATTTGCTTCTTCAGATATGTCGAGAATCTCGATTTGAGGCGTTGAAATTATTCAGCTTGTGTCTTGGGGAGCATGCCCGGGTATTAACTAGCTCTGCCATCGACACGGTACCAATAACCTCATGGGATCTCGACGAAAGTCGGTTTATGCCGTTTACCGTACCGATGGACGTCCGTCACTTAGCGATTCATTCCTACGACTTCGATCGCGTGTGGAAAGTGGCTCACCAGCGCCTAGATCTCGAGACATTGACCATAATTGATCACGTATTTGGCTGCAAAGGCCACTGTCTGCAAAGCGGCGGCTATGCAGGAGGAAGTCTGCTACCGCCATACTCTGGGTTAGAGGAGAGGACGTTCCTGGGCGTGCTCCATCACTTACTTCGCACCATCTCCAGAGGCTCGTTGAAGCACCCAAACTGGAAGAATCTCAAGTTTCGCATCCTGGTCACGGGGGCAACCCGTGTATGTGAGTTCCGCCGACGTTATCACCCTGAACTATCAATAGACCCAGATGACCCTTCGGGGCCCTTGCGACAATCATTCTTACCGCCAGCACACAGTTTTTACACTTTTTGATGGGAGCTGGAGAGTTGGGGAAAAGACGGTGGCATGCCAATTTTAATGGAAATGATTCCGGCCTCTCTTTCTCCCTGGATCGCTAGAGCCGATGCATACCTGTTCTCTATTCTAGTCGACCATGATCTTTTGAAGTTTCTCCTTTGCTGAGGAGGGCAACGCGCTTTCTTCGGTTACATGCACATTATCTTCATCATGTAGCGTGGGCAGTCGGCAAATAAGACTAGTAGTTGTACCTTGGGAGTCGGGACCATAAATCTGAGAAAGTTGTGCACTCCTAAATCTGGACCGTATACAATAACTCCGTTTCATGTTTTGGTCAAATCGGCCATTCCATATCACAATGAACGCGGGGTCGTCACTTCACGATATTTATACAGCCATAATTGGTGCACAACTAATAGATTTATCATTAAATACTCCAGAAGCGATACCTGTAATGCAGTTAGGGGTTTTTTCAACGGTCTTCTGACCGTCTTATGGCGCTCTTTCGAAGAGATGGTCTTGAAAGATTAGCATAGCTGTCGGGCCACCCATAATCCGTGCCTATCATCAAACAGATTCTATAATCAACAGGTTTAAATGATGTTGAATCATTGCTGAGATGGAACCGTATTAATTGATTAGATCGTCATTTACAAAGGTCCGTCTTTACGTAAAACAAAAGAGCCGTCCTGAAACCATCTCCGACCCTTCTCGGACCGTTTCAAGACCGTCCCCGAAGGCCGCTACTAGTAAGCATATCGCTTGTTTTCTATTAATAGTAACTCGCATTTGGCGCTCTTTTGTTGCACATCGCACAATTTTCCCCGTGATTCTAGGACATTCGGCCACTACGGAAGTATAGGATGGAACGATCTTTTGTTGCACGCCGACATTCTTCTCGGATACTTTGTTTGCATTGTATCTGCCGCGACACTTCCCTCTACTGTTTTACATACAATCCGCACTGCGTAAAAATATAATGCTTGGTTTGGATTCTGCCTTGATATTGAGACTCGTAGATTTTGCCACACATAATGGTTTTGGGGACGGCATCCTTTAAGGTAAAGATCGAAAATCTGTAGATGGATTGAGTGGGCATCTACCGGTACTCTGTACGACATGGTACCCTCGGGCTCGCTTAAAAGATCACCTTACCATTTTTATCTAAGACTGCCAAGATCAGAATTGGCGCGTCATTATGCGAACGCGATTGCTCAACGCGTTCAACTAACTCAACACAGCGTCGCAACCTCATCAACAACCAACTCGAAATTCGTCACAATGGCACCCTCCGAAAAGGCAATCGTTGCTGGCATCAAGGCAGCGGTCAAGGCGATACATACTACTGATCCAGAGACTTTGACAGTACGCACCGCTCGCGTCAAAGCCGAAGAAGACCTGGGACTCGAACTCGGATTCCTTTCCCAAGGGACCTGGAAGGAGAAGTCCAAAGTGACAATCAAGGAATATGCGGTAAGTCGCTCAAACCTCTAAGCGATACGGGACTGACAGTATCCTTATAGTCTACGTTACAGGAAGAAGACGACGAAGAAGAGCCGAATCCCGAACCAACTGTGATAAAGCCGAAAGCAGAGAAGAAGAAGCCTGCGCCGAAGAAGTCTGAGCCAGCTAAGAAGGGGGCGAAGAGGGCCTCCTCGGAAAAGAATGCACGACCCGCAAAGCGGCAAAAGAAGCAGGATACACCGACTGAGGATGAGACATCTGAGCTTACTGAACTGACCTCCGAGGAGAGCGTGGCGTCTTCGTTTGAAGATTCTGCCGATCATGACGCGCCAAAGAAGAAGGGGCCAAAGGCGAAAGCACAGGTCAAAGCAAAGGCACCGGTGAAGAGACAATCAAAGAGCACGGCGAAGGTCGAGTCAGACGAAGATGGCTTAGAGATTGACGGGTCGGAGGAAGAGGCCAGCGTGGAAGGCTCTGATGAAAGCGATGCGCCAAAAAGGAAGACAAAAGCTACCCCGAAGAAGAAAGCTCCAGTCAAGCGGCAGTCGAAGAGCAAAACAAATGTAGCGAACAGTGATGAGTCTGAAGACGAGCAAGATAGTGATGCTTCAGCATCATCCAAGAAAGTAACTACAGAACGGCCCGTACAGAAACAGTCCGGTAAGCCTGTGGTGGATTCAGATGCGGAGTCCGGGGACGAAATACCATCCCAGGAGCCAGTATCTACAGCCAAGAAGGACTCTTTCAAGAAACCTCCCTCTCCAATGGCCAAAAATACCACGCCAGAGTCAAAAGCCAATAAAGATGCAGAGTCTGAATCAGAGATGTCTGTCGTTCTTGATCCCACCCCAAAGCCGAAACGCCTGCGTGCACTGAAGGGAGAGAAGAAGGCGAAAGAACCAAAAGCGCCTAAGGCCCCCAAGGAAAAGGCCCCAAAAGTGCCCAAAGCAGCCGCCGCACACAAAGATCTTTCTCCCGACGAGATCCAGATCAAGACCTTGCAGTCACAGCTTAAGAAATGCGGCGTTAGCAAAATATGGCAGTTTGAGCTCAAGCAATACGGTGACGACAACAAGGCAAAGGTTAGGCATCTGACAAAAGCATTGAAGGAAATTGGAATGGATGGAAGATTCAGCGAGGCGAAGGCGAGAGAAATCAAGGAGACGCGGGAGCTGATGGCGGACGTGGAAGCTGTCACGGAGATGGGACACAAATGGGGGAAGGAGAGTGGGCGAAGAAGTCGATCCGCTGCCCGCAAGAAGAGTTTGAGAGAAGCGAGTGATGACGATGATGCGGAGAGCGGAGATGGAGCAGAGACGAGAGGGAAGAGTATGCAGAAGGACGATGATGACGACAGCGATGAACAGCCTGCAGCTCGAAAGCCTCGAGCCAGAGCGGAACTTGCGTTTTTGTCGGACGAGGAAGATAGCGATTGACGAATGCTATAACTCTCAAGGGCTGATAATCTTGCAGTGTTGGAAATATAAGGGAACCCAGCCAATGTTCATGTAAGATTCTTACAGGATGATATTCAGGAAAGCAATATTATATTAGTCAGACAATAAGAAGGCACGGGAAACGGCTCGTCAGGACCGGATGGATACCTCCCTAGCGGATGGAATCAACCGCTCCGGCAGGGCCTGGAAAAATTGGTACATTACGTGCCAGGTCAGCGCTATCATTCTTCCTGTATCCATTTCAAATGGTAGACGTTATTGGTATTTTATTCTCGCGATACTTTTCGCTCCGCCATGCCGGCTGTACAAAATGGCAAAGGGATGTTCCGGACGCGATGAGGCGTTCGACGACGTGAGACACAGCTCGGGGATGGAAGTTCACGAATCACCCGAACGATCCAGTCGGCAATCATGTCCAAGAGTTTCAGACAATGGAGTTTGCTATCTGAGATTAAGTACTACGTATAAGTGATGGGTCTTTAGTCCTGATCGACCCATAGCTCCATGCTAATCATAAACACTCCGTATACGGAGGTGCCGGGGGTAAATTATGGCAGACCGCCGTCGGCAGAAAAATCAGGAGTGGCTCTCCCATCATTAAATCTACTACGACTATAAGACACCTAATATTTAATGAACTTCCCTTTTGCAGCAATTACTGCTTGCGTGCGCCCAGGCATTTTTTTTGCCCAGTTCGATCAAAAGACTTGGCGTAACTAGATAATCCCAAGCCTCCTAAATTCGTCGCCGTTGTTCGTCGTACGAAGGCAGTCAGTCAGTCTGCCATAATTTACAGTACCCCCGACACCTCCGTATGGCCCGAGAAAGCTTGTCCGGTATTGGCATCTCGCTTATATCAAGGGTCCATCCCCTTAGTACTGTAGCAATTCGCTACCATCTGTTGCTGTTTGCGCCCGCAGCATCTTTGAGCTTCCAGTTCTCAACCCAGCTGCTCATCGCTCCGCGATCAGTTGTACATTAAGGTCTGACTGAGCGCGAGGTCGGTCTGTCCACATGAGAGATGTCAGTCATTACTGGGCGCCGAGAATAGGTGTGGTTTGAAAATCTGTACCTGCCACGCATGCGAAATCGCATTGAGAAAGAAGGTTGGCTTCAGAACGAGTCCCCAAGTCGGCAGCAACGGATAGAGGAGGAACACGGGCCCTGATCCTTTTTCTTTTTTTAGAAAAAGTCTTGAGCAGTGCACGTCACGGCTCTCGTTTTTCAGAGGTCGGAGCATTGCGAGAAAATAAACAATGTGGGCAGCGGTTAGGGAGGGTCCTCGTCCTAAAGGCATATCTGACACCGAGAGAGAGAGAGATGAAATTGAGGCAATATTTACTTTTATGCGATGAGATGAAGGTATTCCCTTTTGAGTTACTGTTGAATAGTACTTGACCACGTCCCCTATTTCATTCTACACTTTGCTCCACCGCCACTCTTTGGCGGCTACTCTTTTATCGATCCTACCGGATGATATACCATTTACTCTGCGCTTGGATCTTTTCTTTTCTATTTTTGTGGCCGTGGCCTCGCCAGGATGGAGTCCTGCAAAGACTGCAAGAAAGAATCCAGTCACCCTGATTCCATTAGCACAGCCCGTCAGCTCGGAAACTCATCTCTATCTTTGCTCGCGCTGTGCAACCTTTGTGTATAGATACTCCCTAGCATCCTGCGCAACTGGGCGTCAGCACAATCATCAGTATCTCAGCCCACCCCGCCCCGATTGCTGTTCATCTATACGTAGGCGATGCAGAAGCAGAGTATGGCCTGTATGCTGCTGTTGCCGAACAAGCCTGTCCTCTCAGTGTAGTATCTGCTATGGCGAATTCGGTTTCTGTGGTATCCACGTCTAAGTTTTGCGCATGGAAAAAAAAACACCGCTGAGCTGATTCCGACTACGCTGCCTGCGACGGAAGAATGTGAGATCGTGGCAGCGTGAAAGAGGGCCCATTTCTGCAGCGAGCGGCACAATCGTGCGGGTAGACGGACGCAACACCGGATACTTCGAGTCCTGGTCCAACACTCAATAGCTCTGGAAAGATCTCAACATCGACTTGGCTTCACTTTCGATCAACTTATCAATTTACATTTCTTGCATCGCACGAACGGTACCTTCCAAATTCTCACCTGTAGACGCCAATGGCGCTCTCCCCTCTACAAGTCGCCTTTACAGCCTTGAAGGAGAGCAAGGAAGGCAGGCCTGGGGACCTGGAACTCGATCGGTAGTGGGTGTGGTCTTTGACTGACCCGGGATCAACACAGAATGCTTTTAGTGATAATTGTGGTGGGGTTTTGTGGGTGGTGTGGGGGCTGTCTGGGGGGCCGTGTGGGGTGGGGGGGGACGATAATCGAAGATCATGGTTCGCACTCCAACCAATCGAGCATCTTATCATCAGCGGATTGATGGCTTTTCATGAGCACATGTGGCTTCGATGGCAAGAGCCGATGGCCGGGCCAAGCGGCGAAATATGCTTATTATTATAAGCGTTGACGTTAATTTAAAAATACCTTGGACGCTAATAACCGTGGAAGTACCGATCCTACTAACCTTATATAATTATCCTTCATGGATTCCGATACTGTAGCAGAGCATTACCAGTCACCTGGGTGCAGGCTACTGTGACCATTGTGATGTCAGCAGATCCTCTTCCATTGACGACCCAACGACGACAACGCTTTGCGGTGACGTTTTTGGGAAGAACGATCCCGGAAAAACTGAAATTCCGTTGCCGATGTCTCTTAAGATATTATCAATTCTATCATCAATTCATCAGGCAACAAAGCCGGTTTGGGGTAGATCAAGATGAAGCTAGAAATCGGAGGCTTTCTGTAAGTGCCGATTGGTGATTCCGGTCGCTCGGAAACTCGGAAGCAAGAAGTTCTACGGAGGAATTGATTCCTATCCCAGAACTTGCTGGGTGATCCTTTCGAGATGTGTGTTCTTGGAAATACCTTTCGTTCATAGAGAGATCTACCACTCCTCCCCCACACTTACGCCTGTGACGTTGTAGTTAATCAATCGTCAATGCGGGCGATCCTTCGGTCAGGTATGAAATGAGTGTTCTTGATAATCGAGAAGTCAATAATCGTCGGCTCAGTCTCGAAGGATGAATGCAGTTTTAAAGGATGGATGCAGTCTGAAAGGATGAATGCAGTCTTAAATGATGAATGCAGTCTCAAAGGATGAATGCAGTCTTAAAGGATGAATAGAGGCCCACCTAAGCGAGCGCCGACGATTATCGATAGCGTTGTAGGATGAACGGAGGCCCACTTAAGCGAGCGCATGATTACCTATTCCGATATATAATTTTATGTACTGTATTATCTGGTTTAAATGAGTGCAAGGCAAGGCAAAGCCGTGCGCGGTGGGGGCCCAGCGAGGTAGAGAAGCGAGAAAAATAAGATGACTCAGCCAGCAGAATCCAACGTCGTACTTGCACGGAAGGAAGCGAGCATTTTGATACTGAGTCATCATTTCCTGCCAGTCTCCACCGCGTACGGCTTGCCATTGCCATGCACTCATTTAATATACCAGAAGAAGACGGTAGGTGGTTTCGTATCCAAGGTTTCAACTCCTAAAAATCGTAGACCAAAGCGCGGATGGTCTGAAAGTGGGTAGGAATCGAAGATGGGCTTGGAAACAGCGCGTGGAGGTGTTACCCAACGGGCCCCTAAGCTACGCCTGGATATCAAAAATTCAATCAGACTACGCGATAGCCAAACGCCGCCTGGAAATAATTGCAGGTTTTCTGTATAGATTACAAGGTAGATAGATAGCAGCTATATTGTGGATTAGTATAAAAAATCACCAAAAAATGGTTAGTCGGAAACTGCAATATTATTCAATAAGGTGTGGTGGACCCTCATTTCCCTCCCAGGACTCGCCTCTTGGCTACCCCTATTGTGTATAGAGCTCTCGGCGCTCCCCGTCTGGAAATCAACAATGAGTGTGAGCCTTCAGGACGTTACGGACCCTCACCGCCCTGCCAATAAAGCTTATTTTCGAGAAGGAAAGATGGCTGGTAATTAAGTCGTAGTAAAACTGCATATACGGTGTTCACACGGGTGGATTCTGCCTCCTTCCATTCCGGCCCGTGACTGATATTGAGGTAATCTGAACCCTGGATACTATCTGGGACCTGGCCTGGACTCAACGGAGTGAGATGGGATAAGTACTTGTTGCCGCCTCCGCGTCTTTGGCTATTTGCCTTTTTTTACCTCCCCTTTGCTTCTCTCTGGCCCCTTCATTCGTTCACATCAGCTGGATCCACTCATTTGAACTGCATCGTTAATGCATACATACACTCGCTTAATACAACAACAACAACAACAACAACAACAACAACTAGTACTAGTACTACTACTACTACTACAGCAACCAGAACAACAATAATACAACAACATTACTTCAAAACCAAGGAGGAATGCTGGCAGCACTAGCCAGCCTTACTAACATCTTCTATGATATTTTTTCAGGACGTCAACCGGCGAAGGTGAAAATGTACCTGGAGGAGGCCAGCCGTAGTACGTTTGGACAATAGAAAAACGACCCCATGCTTGCTGATCTTGTACTAGCTTCTGTCCTCGACGATTTCAGTAAGGTCCTCTCGCGGCAGCTGAAAGGGTGGAGAGAGCATGAGCTCATAGAGACAACCTTTAATAAGTACTGTGTAGAAGCGTCACCGCGGCCGAAATGTCTTTGCTCCACGAACCATCCACCACTGTAAGCAGCCTCTGACTGTCCACAGATTGGAACGAAGACTCCTTCAGAAAGTACGTGACCTCAAGCCCGCACATCAAGATGTCGGAGCTCGAGATCGGGCTTCTCTGGAGGAGTTTCTCGCACTACGCATACCATCCGTTCCCCCACCAAGAATCGGAGATCGACTTCGCGGCGTTCAAGCGCGCCGCGGTACTACTCGTTTTTCAGGCCGATGATCTCATTGGCACGCAGGAAATGGATGGCGGAACCGAATATCATTGGCGGCAGGACGCCACCCATCATGCAAATGCCCGGCACGGGAGACTCTTCAGGAGCTTGGGAGTACCCGGTAAATCGGGTCCCTCTCCTGAGCAAACGGAGGAGCTGCTGGGTGAGGCTGCGGATGCTATGGCTCTCTCAGGCCCGAAATTTGTACATCGTGGTCCGACCCCGGAAGAACTCAAGGCAGTCGCAAGGCGCTTCCTCGAGGGGAGTGTGAGAAGTAGGGAGGTCCGGAGAGAAGAAATAGAAACCTTGGTCGGCTTGCTGGGGAGGCTGAGCATCAAGGAGAATAAATGGGGGTCGAACGGGGCATTTTATAACCACGGAGATATCTTGGAAGCTAGCTCTTCAAGTGTTGAGTTGAGTAAGATCCTAGCTGGCGGCTTGGTCGAAGACATGAATCTGGATCCTTTCACCGCAAATGAGGCTCTCAAAGCAGTGGAGTTAATGGTAATGTTTTTTGGGTCATCATCACCTTCTTCCGAATCGAGAACGCTTTGCCAGATTGCTGATGCTTTCGTAGCCTAACCTTCTTCTACGCTTCTACCAACTCTGGGCAGTCATTTTCCAGCCCCGGGTACCTACCACGAGCGAGCCCTATACCCCCCCTCAACCGGACGAGAAAGGTGCCATAATCAGATCACTGTTGCTCTTCGTACCGCACATCGTCGCCGGGAAACGGTTCGCGCGAACCATCTCCCAGCCAACAGAAGAGATTTCAATCACACCCATTCCCTCTCGGGATAAGGACAAGACCTTATCGAAACTGCTCGGACAACCCACTGTGCCGGGGGACTGCAAAGAGTGCGTGGTTCTCTTTTCCGGCACCGTAAGCTCGGGGGCGGGGACTGCTGTCATTGGCGTTTATTTTTCCCGTCCTCTCAATGGTGGTGGTGGACAGCTAGGGAACGCGTCGCCGTATCTGCTGTTCCAGCTACGGCCTAGATTTCGGGTACTGAAAGGCCAGCATGGCATTCTTCTGCGGGATCCGATATCGGCCCAGGCGGAAGAAGGTCAACAGGCGAATGGAACGTATATGGTTGAAGTTGGTCGGCCTCGACAGGGTAAGCTGGAGGTGCGACCGTGGAAGGGGGGGATGGTGCTTGTTGGTGCAGGCGAGCTATTGAGCAAAGAGAAAGAACAAGGCCGGCCTACATGGGAAGTTGCGGCAAAAAATTGTCGAATGGATATCTTCGGAGTCAATGGGGGTGTGTTAGCGGGTGTAGAGGGAGAGAGGGACTCTGGATATAGAGAGGATTATGGTAGGAAGATTGAGGTTGCGAGCGATGATAGCCCTGCCAGGGTCACGGGAGATGAATTGCTGAAAAGAATCCAAGGGTTTGGGCCAGGTTGAAGAAAGAAAATCGACCATGGTAAAATGTTGGTGTTAATGGCGAGGAGGAGTTGGAGTCACTGCAGGAATAGCGCCAAGGCGCTAACAAAGGCTCTTATAAGGTCTCTTCCCTTCTTCAGGAATTCAGGAATCCTCAGCTTTTATCGACCTTACAACTTCGCAATCAGGTCTCAAAACGTCGTCTTTTCTTTTCAGTTCGGTCTCACGATACCTCGTCTCTACCTTTCTGTCAACGATAATATATTGCGACGTTCTCCAAAAGCTAAGTGCTCCTATTCTTCCTTGGTTTGCCGCAAATGCTCGGTCTCCAGAGTACAGCAGCCTCGACAACGTACACTCATTGCTCTGGTCAGGGCCCGGCACACAATTTAAGTCTAGCTACTCATACTCTATTCTTCATCTAGAACCTCAAATAGACCTCAGTCGTCTCAACAACTTCACCACCGGCTTGTCAGCCTTACTATTCTACGAGCTTCACTTCACTTCACTTCAATTCGCTTTATTCCGCTTCACTTCGCTTCACTTCGCTTCACTTCGCTTCACTTCGCTTTATTTCGCTTCACTCAGCTTGCATATGGCCTCAGGCAAGGTCCTCAATCAGATCTAGCTCAAGCTAGCTGTTTGAGAGCCTTGCTTGGAGCTCGATCTGCCAAATATAGAAGTCTCTTTCTTTTCTACATTGCACGACGAGCGAGCAATTAATGTTGGAAATTTCGGACCCACGAGCAATTGCGTCTGAGCAGATTCGGTTAGCTTCATAGACTTCGATTATCAAAGCGACCACAACGTCAAGAACTACCGTCTTTGAGACCTGGCACACCAGAGTAATCTAGCGAACTCGCTATAGTATCGTCCGGACTCCGGTGCTAGAAAGTGTTTCTGGACTCTCGAGTGGACGATGAGAAAATGTCAAAATATTTAAGCGAACTCGTTGTCGTCGAAATAATGACTGAGTGAACCTATGCCGTGAGGGAGCTGAAGACAGATGAAAACGCTATGAGGACTCAGGAGTCTGTTTCCAGCAATAGTTTACACGCCTTGATGATTTCTCGAATTTGCATCAACGAAAAGGCCATCATCATCAATGGCAACATACAGTACCTATGACCCGTCTCAAGTGTGATCAAATCGCTTATAAGTTATTTCACACCAAAATACACCCTTTTTCGCAACTCATCATCTCATATTCACCTCGTTGCTTAGTTTTTAAACTTTTGTACTCAAATCGAAGCTGAATATATTGAAGGTATTTTGCCAAGATGAAGTTTTTCCCCGTTAAAGTTAAGCGAAGATCGCGAATCATTTCGATAGGCTGATTTTGAAGCGGAGATCTATTTTTTTTTATAGATATTAGGCTCACCTTCTTACCTTTGATGGCAGGTATGGGAGCGGGGGGAGGGAACTACCCGAGTATCCGTTGGTGGGATTTTAATCGATAAAGAAAATCGTACACTTCTATACCCAAATGGTCCTCTAGGGCATATACATCTATGTCATTAAATTCCGTTGTTGAGCAAAGATCCCCCTCGCAGGTCTCAAGGCTCGCGCAAAAGATCCGTCGGTTTTTATGTGCCCCCGATCTACCTATCTATCACATATCATTCGCAGTAATAACCTGATCACTAGGAGATAGTGCATACGCCTTCTCCCTTCACGGTCAGGCCCTGGCCCGACCAGCTCTTCACAGATACTCCTTCTCCTCGTGAATATTCACGTTCTCGGCGTACTTTTTGATATTGCTCTGCACGAACTCCTCAATCTCATCTCCTTTGCCCGCCGCGACCCTCAGGATCAGATCATTCAAGCTCTGTCGTCCCAGGATATCGACGTGATCGCCTGTTTTCGGACCACCTCTCGGGCTGAATCGATCTGGCTCATGCGGCATTTCATACACCTTGATTTTCACGCCCGCGGGATTGTAGCGGTGGATACTCCACCCTTTGTTACACATATAGCCCGTAGAGAGCAAGGGGACTGTACCGTCACCTTCGCCGAGGATGACGCCATGATCAATATTCCCATGAGAGAGGTTGGTGTCGATGGTAATATTGAGGGTTGAGTGCGGGTTTTTGCCCATGCGATAGAAGTAGGAGCGTTCGGTTGGTTTACCGATCCCTACAAGTTTAAGTAGAGGGTGGGAAATGGGGATTGGGAGACTGACCATAGAAACAGTAGATCTTTAAATTGGGAGCAAGTGGGAGTCTCGTCTCGAGAGGATTAATCCATTTCTTCTGGTCTTTCTCGTTTTCTTCTACTTCTGCAGTGGTGAGCGCTATCCCACGTGAGTAGCTCCCTTGGACTTGGTCTTGATACCATTTCTCCGTGTTATTCATGAGATAGGAGATACTCTGTTCCACTGTCAGGTTACGATATTCTCTCGATCCGTTGTAATGCTTGAAATTCAGAAATGTCCCGTAGCTGACATTCTGGCCCGGAGTGTCGTCGGGTGCCCAAGTCATATTGCCCCAAACAGCATCACCACCGATTGGCAACATACTGCTGATTCCTGGCATAGCTCTAAATAGCTCCGCGCGTTCCTCCCTGCTCAAGAATTTCTCCAAGCCGTAAACGGCAAAAGCGTTGAGTTGGGCAGTATCCTTCATTTCACCAGAAAGCACAGCCGGGATGTCCTTCAATGCTCCCAACATACTCCCGCTTATGTTGATCCAAGACTCAATATGATCATCGACCCAGTCGTCCCCTCCATTGCCGCCCTCTGCAGAAGCAACCCAATGGAAAAAGTAGAACAGAACCTGACTACCCATCGAATGGGAAACAAGAACAACTTTCTTCCCTGATGTCTTGTGCCCTAACTCAACATACATTTTCAGCCTCGTGAAATATGAATCCCTGACTTCCAAATTCTTATACGACAGCCTCCAGTCGTAAGACGCCGTAAAAGAATTATCCGGATCATATCCAATGGTAGCCAAGTTCTCCAAAATCTTGCTCCAAATCCAGTATCCCGTAATGAAAAAGTCGGCGGCGTCGAACCCTTGTGCTGCTCGCAATTTGATCCCACCATCAGGGTCAAGTCCAGTGTATTTATCCAACATGAGATGCCTCTTCCACCCCTCCTTATCCGTAACCAGGGCCCGCATCATGCTCCAACTCCCCCAAAGCCTCTTCCGGAAATACTGTCTCGAGCTGTTCGTCGTCCCCCAGCTCTCCAAGCCCGTGCTTATCACCCCAGGCACCATAATGACGGGATGCTTCGCCTTCACACCCTGCGCGACCAGATTCAGCCCCACGGAAAAACTATCATAGTTGACGGCCTCCCTCTCCCCCTTCGTAATCTCTCTTGCATCTCTGATGAAGCCCGCGGGCAGCACATCCATCAAGCTATCCATACTCAGCTCTCCGAATTCCGGGAAATCGATCAGGTCGGAACGCCCGGCAAAGAAGCCCGCGACGGCTATCCCGAAGAGGCCGCCGAGGACGAAGATGAAGCCATTGCGGCGCTTGCGAGAGTCTTTCTTCTGCTTATGTTTGTGCGAGCTCTCGGCGTCGTCGTGGGTTATCTTCGAGACGGGAGCGAGGCGCACCTCTTCGGCTTTGGCGGGAGAGTCGTCGCGGGGAGTCGAGGCTGTTTCCTTGCCCTTTCCGCGGTTGCGGAGGTCGGACATTGTGATGGTTGTGAGATGTAGAGAGGTTGAAGAGAAGACAAGCTGGGCAACATGTGTGACTTATGTGCCTTCCGACAACCCGACAACCCGACAACCGCCGGATTCGACTCGGGAGCTTGAGCTGTTTATTTACGTAGTGGAGTTCGAGTTCTGGCCCACGAGAACGTCAGATCTTGGAGCTACTGTACTTATACCTAGACTGGTGTAAATCAGACCTTGGCAAGCCGTGCGCGGTGGAGCTGGTAGCCGTATTGACTTTTTTTTGCCTGGCCCTCGCCCATGTTAAAGCTGCGTAGCTCATGTTGCAAGCATCTACCGGTACCGGTACTTATCTCCTATCTCTCTATCTCCCCGCTCCTTCTCACTCCCCTCAGCTCCAGCGACGACGTCAACGAGAATGGCAGCGATTGCTATACCTCTGGGTGAAAAGCCGGAGGGCAAGGAGGTGGAGATGCCGGCAGAGCTGAGATACATCCAGTACGAGCACGCTCTGGAAAAGAAATACCTCCCCTCGATCCGGGCCATCATTTCCAAGGACTTGAGCGAGCCGTACAGTATATATGTGTACCGCTACTTCCTGTACCAGTGGGGGGATCTGTGCTTCATGGTACAATCTCTCTCCTCCTCTTCCATATCGAATTTCCTTTCCTGACAACAGAGCAGACCCTCAAACCCTCGACCGACACCCTCATCGGCGTGATAGTCTGCAAGCTCGAAAACCACCAGGCGCACTCGCCGCCCACTTTCCGCGGTTATATCGCCATGCTCGCCGTCTCCTCCTCCCACCGCAACCACGGCATCGCTACTACACTGGTCAAGAAAGCTTTGGACGCGATGATCGAGCGTGGTGCGGACGAGGTGGTACTGGAGACGGAAGAGACGAATGTGCCGGCCATGAAGCTGTATGAGAGACTGGGTTTTATCAGGAGTAAGAAGCTGCATCGTTACTATCTCAATGGGAGCAGTGCATACAGGCTGGTGTTGCATCTGAAGAGGACCCAGGATATGATTAGGGAGGGCCAGGTCGATTGATGGGAGGGGAGGGCTTTACGAGATATGAGTTATGACGAATGATGCCAGGTCTTGGCCCATGTTTTATCTGCATACCATATGCTATGAAATCGAGTTCGAGTCCTTTTTTAGGAGCTCGAAGCAAGGCTATAGCACGCTTATTCGTAGTCAACACGAGCTACGTCCCCGTAGTCCTTCTTTGCCTTGTAAAGAAGTCTCCTACGCATTCTCTCTTTCTTGAATCCTGGCTTCGCATCAAAAAAATCTTTCGAGCCATACATCGATGCCTTGATTCCATATTCGTTTGTCGAAGTCAGCCCGAGATAGGTGTACGCATCTGAGAAGCTGGTCAATGACGTCCAAGTATAGCTTCGATAGGTACAACTGACCACACTTGTAAAATATCTGTTTGCCCTTCCCGGCAACTTCTAGCTCTTTTAGCTTGTAGAGAACCCTAGAGATATCTTCTTCGTTGTTGAAGTCCTTCGTGTAGACACAGATCAGGCGGTCGGATCGGTCCCGGCCATTGTCGGGCGTTACTTTGGCGGCGATTCCGAGATTTGCATTTGCAGTGTCTTCGGCGACTCGTGCCCAAAACAGATTGACGTCTTTAGGTTCGCAGAATATCATCCACTGTGGGAGTCAGCTTCTTGCTTGTCCTGTATATAAACTGCTGTGGCAATCTGGGTTTGCAGCAAAGCACAGGCTCATGTCCGGCGCTAACTAGTCTTCTGAAACAATTGCAAGAGAACGAACGTACCTTGCCACTCGTACACTTGAGTTCCTCCGCCTTGTCCAATATCTTGTCCACAATACTATCCTTTCTGTCTTTGATCATCGTCGTGATCGTAGATTTCGCTTTCTTGGGATTTTGCTTCTCAACTTCATGTCTCAAGTCCGTCAACTGATGCAGGAGTCTAGTCCCCTCACGGACGAACTCGGCCCAATTTGCGTCTCCAGTTGATGGAGCCTCCTCATCGGCAAGTTTTCGTCCGCCTTGGCCCTTCTCTGCCTTGTGATATGGGTTGGCGATGTAGATCTGAGGCAATTGAGGTTATTCAAATGTCCCAAAATTAGTCAGAACACTTACCCATGGGAAATCCTCAGAGACTGGCGTCGTAGCAGGCGGCAATCTCTCTAGAAAATTTTCAACCTTCTCTTCCAGCTGCCGAGCGCACCGAAAACCAGCATATGGGTTATACAGCAGCGCTTTCTTCTTCTCGGATTTTGCTGCTGCCTCGGTATTCTCCCTCGCAATATCGATCAGGCTCGGCCTCCTCTTCGCCCACCATTCATCGGCGTCGAAGTTCATCGCTCTGACTTCGAGCTCATTTCTCGTCGTCTCGTCACCTGATCTTTATGTCAGCTATGTCGATCGCAAGTCGGAACTCGGAAGGGAAAGTTGAAATAGCAGAGAATACCGTAGAAGTCAGACTCATCTGAAAAGTATCCAGCATCAGTCATAGTGGGCAACTTCCGTGGTTTTGATAGGTATTGAGATGTGATGCTTAGACGAAGTGTCAAGCGGCGTCTTGAGCTAGTGCGAGTCGCGTACCGATGATCGAGGAGCTAAAGCCTACGAGATGTTTCCAAACAATACGTGTATTAGCCTAGTTAAATTCATACCACAGTCTATTAGAAGCTATCCGACCTCACCTCGATGGTGTGGACAGGATGAAAAAGGGGAAGGAGCGATATCTCTTGGCGAGGGAGGTCAACCCCTCGCTTGTGTGCACGGACGCACTTTACAAAAAATCACTTCTTCGAGAATCTTGCACATCCAGTCGACATATATATCGAAACCATACTTATCAACTGTCACTAAAGCACCCAGTTCTGTCTGAGCACTTTGAAATATGGTGACGATATCCTCGCCGCCAGCCCTGACCGTCCTGGCTGCCCCGGCCGACCACAGCTCATCAGTAACACTGCTCTGCGAATTCCTACTGCCCTTACCACCAAGCTGCATCGAGTACGTCCCCGACTGTGAAGGGCTTTTTGTGGTAGGGACATATCAACTGGAGCCTGAGGAGTCTGTCGAGTCAGCTCTAGCAGTTTCCGAGGAACCACACGAGCAGTTGCGTAACGGTAGCCTGGGTCTCTTTGAACTGCAGAAAGCCGGACAACTGTAAGTGCTCTGGTTTACTGGTGCCATGTGGGAGTATCATTCTTCGCTCAGCTGAAGCTAATTTAGTATAGGATTCAACATGATTTCTTCTCTTGTAAATCTGCCATTTACGACCTGCATTTTCTCCATGAGGCCAAAGAGACTTTTGCCGCTGTGTCGAGTACCGGTAGCATCTCATTTTACCGAGTGGAGAAATCGGAAAGCAAAGGAACTACAGCTTTTCAAATTGTGTCTCTCTTCGATGCCCAGCTCTTTTCAGACCAGACTATCGTCACCTTTTTCACTTTTTTGCCTCCCGCAGGGGTGGAGAAGTTCGGCCCCCTTATTGCAGCAACCACTAACGACGGCGGCGTCTACCTCATACGCTACAACTTGGAGGCCAAATTTGTCGAGCTAATCAACGAGGGGGAACCTGTCCATAGACACTTGTTGATGGGTGGGCCCGATAACGCTTGGTGCTGTGCATTTTATACAGACAATATCACATCCAGTGTATATTCTGGAGGCGACAATTCCGAACTGGTCCGGACCAAGTTCGACCTGGAGGCGACTGATAGAAATACTTTCAGTTCTGAAAAGTCTACCCATAAGTTTTGCACTGCGGGAGTCACCGCGATTCTCCCGCTGCCCAGTAGCGTAAGCGATGACTCCTCGCTTCTCCTTACTGGGAGTTACGACGATCGTGTACGGCTCTACTCGATTGGCCATAAAAAGGAGCTAACTAATCTTTACTTGGGGGGAGGAGTTTATCGATTGAAGATTATCCGCCGATGGGGCTCCTCGTTTCTGATTTTGGCCTGCTGCATGCATGCGGGCACGAAATTATTGGAGGTGTCGGAAGAGCGTGATAACTTTCAAATAAGGATTGTCGGATATCTGAATGTGCCCGAAGACAGCGGGGACAATTACTGCTACGCAGCGTCTATCGTATCCGGCGTGTTTGTTAGTCCTCTTAGCAATGACGACGACGGCGAGATGAGGGTCGATCAGGTTTTTGTCAGCGGGACTTTCGTGGATAAGAAACTCACAACTTGGCGATACAAGACAGAGCAAAGTTAATCAGGAGTTATATTTGCAGGTACTACGTCCCAGGCGTATGTATTACCCCTCGAGGGTAGGGTAACCAGGGGGTTTAAAGTGGAAACTACACTTTTGAGGCACCCTCGAGGGGTAATACTTAGGCCTGTACCGTGGTACATTCGTGGAAAGGGAATCCGGAAATCAGCCGGTGTCAGATCTGCCCACTAGGCGAAATTGACCAGATGTGATGTTACGGGTATATTGGTTGGAGCATATAATCATCACCGTGATTATGGATCCGTTTCAAAAAAGCCCAGCTTTCATAATATCATCCTCTCGCCACCAGAGGGCGAGAGAATATGTAGGAGCTGGCTACCACCATCACACATAATCATTCCTATAATCCCGGTTCCAGCCATGTTCGTCCCTTCAGGTGTGGAACTTGGGTCTGCTGGTCTTCACTTCCCGCTCGATCGAGCACTACCACTCCATCTAACCCATTATCCATAATCCAAGCCTCCGTCCTGCATCTCCTGCACAGCGCATCGCCACGACGATCCTCTCTCCGAACCGCGCTCTCTCTAATACATAGTACTGGCCAGTGGCACGGAGCTCTCACGAACTCATCGCAGCTGGTGTGTGCGCAGTGTGTGAAGACACACATGCTTTCTGTAACTATGGCTCGTGCAGGCTCGAAAGTTGCTTTTGGGGTGGGTATGTTGTCGCTTGTCGGTTGTTCTTAGATAAGCCGCTGGTCGTGAAAGAAGTCGCTTATATTTTTCGATTTTGTTCTGAGCAATCTGGGAGACTTTATGGAATATGGAAGATGGAGAAGGAGATGCGGAGAGAGAAGAAATATGAGATTCAGGGGAAGGGGGGATGGGGCGAAGGGAGTGTGAATGAATGAACTGCTTGAATGGTGTCCCTATTGCCATTCCCAAAGCTCCCACTCGGCAGCTCATCATGCCTCGAAAACACTATCCTCAAGCTACATTCATCAATAAACGACCTCAAAATTTGTGAGGTCAACTCCTACTATTATCATTTATCATCTCAGAATATTCCAACTACCTAACTGTTCTTGACTCTTGACCCTTAACCCTGACCCTCCCTCTTCCTCCCTCCCTTTAGTTTCCTCCCTTTAGTTTCCTCCCTGTCATTTCACCGGCGTCTCCCCTGGTAATTCCTCCCGCCGCGGTAGCAAGCTCCACCCATACATATCTCTCGCTGCGGTGCCAGGCAACGAAGGTGTAGGAGGAGATGGATGGTGCAGTCCCTGATTCCGCCGCTACGAACTCGCGAGCGTCTAACGATGGATATATTTTCAGTAGCGGCATAGGATACCCAGAAATTTGCACACATTTTGATTCTTGATGGGGAGTTTTCAAACGGAGGCAGGTAGGTTTTGGAAGGTGGTTTAGAGCCTGGTGCGTGGGAAGGGGAGGGGGGGTCTCCCCTGCTTATTACGTGCATGATGATTGCTGATGGAAGATGGCATTTGGAGCCTGGAGAGTGGTTAATTGGGTATATATTTCGAAAAAAACGTGCTTGCTGACGTAGACGGAGGGAGCTACTGTTGCAAAGTCTGTGAGTCAATCAGTGGTTCGCTGGTTGTGGATGGACTCCCGGTAAGGGTGTATCCATGAAGGAGTTCCAGCTCAGCTTAGAGGAGGGGTGCGGAGCGATCCACATGTAGAATTATCTGGAGAGAAAAAAGTGGTAGCCATGAGGGCGTTGCAGAGACATTATTGATATTCAGCGCTTGGAGTCGCTCGCTTAAGTCATGCACTTGCTTCACTTCACTTCATTATCAATTTGCAAATGCGATAGTGGGTACGATAAAACTGGTACCTTGATGAGACCTCCTAAAATTAGCTTCTGTTCTTATGGTGAGTATGGCTGCGCTGCTGAGTTGTAGTTCCATATTGGGGATTTCCGCTCTGGACTAAGCAAGTCTCGAGATGAAAAAAAAAAATATGTTTACGAGTATGAAATTGGGATTTCTGAACTGCGATACGGCAATAAAGGCTCAAATGGATGTATTCGATCTGTAGGCTACCAAGTTCCGACTCAGAGAGCGTCAATGTCCAAGGGGAATAGAAGCATCTGAATCTTATACTACAGTCACAGCAGAAGGAACTAGGAACTCAAAAATTCTGGCTGAGAAATCATCGTATTAATTGCAGGCGCCAGCGCCAAAACACCATGCGTGATCCCGTTATCCAGAACTATATATATATACATATCAACAAGCGAAAAGAAACATCAATAAGCGAGAGAGAGAGAAAAAAAAAAGCATACGCAGAACCCCCCCCCCCCCCCCCCCCCCCCCCCCCCCCCCCCACACACACCGCAGTCGAGACAGAAAGCCATTCGTGTAACCGTATATATACCCATGCCAGCAGCCAGCTCAAGAAGGAAACCCCATCCGTATATATCACAAGCGCCAGGCCGCGGCCCAACCAACACCATTACTACAACCCCATATTTCCAACATTACCTCACACTTTCTTTCCCTTTCCTCTCTCACCTCCACCACCACCTACCTACCCTCATCAACGCCGCAGCAACCAGCCAAAAATCCCCTTCGCCTTCCTCGCCGCCTCCGCAGCAGCCGCCTCCGCCTCTGCCGCCACCTCCGCCGCCGCCTCCGCATCCGCCATCGCTCTCGCCCTCGCCTCAACCTCGGCCCTCACCCTCCGCAGCTCCCACTCCCTCGCATGATGCTCGCCCTCGTGCATCTTGCAGAGCCGCGCGCCGCGGTGGTGGCCCTCGATAAAGAGGTCCTTCTTGGAGGGGTCGTCGGTCCGCCAGTACGAGGCGCAGGGGTTTTTCCCGCAGTCCTTCGTGACGATTGCGCCGTTAGCGACGAGGTTCATGCAGGTTGGGATTCTGCAGAACTCGTCGGCGTGACCGCACATTTTTTCCCCTTCTTTTTCTTTCTTCCTGGGAGAAGGGGGGGGGGGGCTGGGGGGAAGGGGATGGATTGGGTAGCGGGAGTGGGTGCTGTTTACTCTTTCTAGCTAGCCGAGATAGGAGAGGGTAAGTAAGTGTGCTTCTCCGATTGACTTAATATCGAGGAGGAGGCTTTCAGTGCACGTGTATATATCCGCGTGTATGTAAGTCCCACTGAGTCAGATACCAACCTTTAGTATTCTGGTTCTGATTCCGGTTCTGAGTCTGACTTGTGTGCTGAACGTGGTTTTGAACTTGGCACTGGCCCTGTAAGTTGTATGTTTGATCGCTAGACGGTGAAGAAAATAATCCCAGATTCATACGCCACGACGACGACTTAATATACACACAGTCTCGTTGGGCCCCCAGTGTTCACCGTGGGTTTGACTTTCCCTTCGTTCCACCGAGATCGTGAATGGCCAGAGTCAGAGACTACGACCTCTTTCCCTTTCGGCATCGTGAATAGGACAATTCTACGTCCATAGGAATCATGACTGGACATCCATCCACCTCTCGGGGTTCTGCTAGCTGTATTTGCCAATCATATAGTCATAGCCCCGGGTGCCGTGATTGTGTAACTGTTTTGCAAATCTTGGATATGGGACGAGGAAGGGCTGGGAAAGTTTATGATAAAACCCTCCGGTAAAAACCGGAGAAGAGGACAGCTTTGTTCGGAAGAGAAAATATACTGGAGAATTGCTTAAAGCATCATAAACACCACAACGTCTAGATCTGAACCACAACAGCGGAAAGCTTCGCTATCCAAGAATCAAGATAGTGAGTGCAACTACGCCGTGATGAAATCTTCTTGACTCCAACCCAGAGAGCGAAAAAGACAGATACAAACAAAAAATATCAGAAAAATCATATTTCATTACTTCTTACTTGCCCACTTCTCTTATCCCGCAAAGTCGCCCATACCCTCCGTTCCGCAGTCAGTTGCCATCTGTGGCCTAGCCATCAAAATGTAGACCTCTTGTCTTTCAAGTAGGTAAGTATTCAAGGACAGTTCCCCCCTTTCTCCCCTTTCTCTCCCAGAACAGAAAAAGAAAAACCTCAGAAAAAGGTCCATATGAAATACGAATGGAACACCTCAAGGGCACTATCGAAAGCAGAATGGTGTGACTCCAGGCTAGTTTGCACAAGGGACGGATCGAAAAGGTAACGAAGTGAGAAATAAATAAATGCAATAGGAAATCATAGTCTGGTCGGAAATCGAGACGAGCAGTTGGAGATTGGGAGAGAGGATAGGACGTAAAGATAGGAAACCAAGGGAACTAAAGGACAACGTTCTCCATTCCCTGCATCATGCCACTCTCAACTAGCGAGGTATGGTTGTTAACGCAACTTGTGCGCGGTGCAGTTCCCAGCTACACCCAAAGCGATGCCTCCAAGACTGCCCTGTCTGTCCCAGCCAGCCAAGCGGCCCAACAAGTAAATGCCCACAAAACAATCATCCGGGTATCATGAAATCTCCATCCTCTTATGGCATAGTCCCAAGCCGATATATTCGTTACTTCAGTCCCCCGTGCGTCGCCCGAAAGCCCTCGAGGCTCGGAATCACACCCGAAAATCCAGCATCAAATGTTCCCGACACTCCACAGCTCCACGCCCAGAATCTCAAACTTCTCACCTTCCTCGCTCAGCGGCTCGTTTCCAAACGTCAAGCAGTGGCTGCTGATCCCTCGCTCAAAGTTGTCGTCTAGCCATAAGCCGTAATGGCCGTCACCGCCGCCGACGCTTAGGAAGCCCGTCTCGCAGAGCATCATGTAGTCGTTGACTCCGGAGTAGGGGAAGGCTTTGAAGCGGATGCGGTTGGGTGTGGACACGCCGGAGGCAAACCGTGGGGTCTGGGGAGAGAGGATGGAGGATGAGGAGTGTGAGGGCGAGGCTTTAGGAGGTGCGAAGTCGGATGTGAGGAGGTCTGGAGGAGCGTGCTGAGGAGATCCGACGGTGGTGCTACGGACGGCATTAATGGTATCTGCTGAGGGCGGAGGAGGGAGGTTGCTAGGTATTGAAGAGGAGGTCAGGATGGAGGCGCGCCAGAGAAAACATTCGCCTGTGCCGAAGTAATGGGGGGCCGGGTGGGGTGCTTCTGTTAAGTAGGCGCCGAAGAGCTGCATTACATATATATAGTCAGCATGTGTATCCTAGTAGCACAAAATGGAGACCCTCTGAGAAGAAGGGTGATACTGGAGAACATACCCCGCCTTCGCCGTCCTTCACAACCAGCACAAACCCATTCCGTAGCCCCCTCAGCTCTTCACATTTCTTGTACAGCGTCCCCAAACTGACACCGTCCTCCTCGAGACTATACACCAAGTTCCAGTCCTCGACCAATTGCAGTCTCGCCGGTACCAGCAACCGTATCTCCTCGGCCAGCGCTGTACTGAGCAGCCTCGCAGATTGTGGCGTACTGGAATGGTAGCCCTTCAAATGCACGGGGTATAGAGGCGGCGGCTGGAATGGAGAAGCTTGCCGGTACGGAGGCGTATAGACACCGTCCATACCGGTATGTTTCGAGGCCGAGAAGGACGGAGATTGTAAGGGAGACTGGTGCTTGGAAGAGGAGGGTTCGGTGGAGAATCTTCGTAAAAGGCCAGTGACGGCGTGTGAGACTGTAGAGGGCATGGCCCAGGATGAGGAGGAGAGGGAGGTGGGTGTGCTCGTGCCGGTGTTTGGGGAGGAATTCTCTTGGTTGTTTGGGGACATTGTGTAGAGCGGATTGGCGAAAATGATTATGGATGAATTCGTAGACGGGTTGAGAGCAGGTCGAGTTGCTCTTGAGGAGGAATGGACGTCAATTGAAGAATACTGAGTTCGTTGCGGTGGTTTGAGGTAAGGTCCCCTGTCTCATGGGGGGGTAGTTTGATGGCCCGGGGCTAGATTGCCAGGAGAAATGTGATTGGCTTTGGAGGGTGACTTGGCCAAAGGAATTACGAGGCTGGCATTCAGTGAGCTTGGCAGGCACAAGTATATCTTCATTTTGTAAATCTCTGTACATGAAATGGGCGTTCGCCGTCGTAGCAGAGGGAGAAATTTACAGTCGTACGTCGCAAAGGCTTTGAATCTCCATTCGGTACGTACACAGTCCGCAAGCCCGCTCCTATTTCCACTGTTTGCCTCAACCTCGGTGCTTCTTCTACGGTTGATTCCATCCTGTCACCCTCCAAAGGCTCGATACCCTAGCCTATCTCTGATCGTTTCCCATCCCCCACACCGGGGCATCTTCTTCACGACCCGAGACAAGCCCAGAGTCCGCAATGAAAATGGAGGTCGCGTCAACTGGAGGCAGTGTAATACCAGTGACACAGTGGGAGAAAGCATAGGCAAGCCCAGAGGCGATCCCCCGAGGGACAAAAATAAGTATAATCAATGTGACGCCCTTAGACGTCTTTCAGAGATTAAACTGAAAAGAACAGATACTACACTTGATCTAAGCCAATAGGCAAAGCTGAGGTGACATGCGTTAGCAAAGGTGGATGTATACCTTGGGGTCGGGGTGGATGGAACTTACAGAGCTGAGGAAGAGAAGAGAAGAGTTGGGGAGGGAGAGGGGATTATATAGGCCGCGAAAATTCCAAGGCGCGCTAGTGGATGGGTGTCCTGGAAACCATCACGTGAGCTCACACCAGGCCTAGCGCAGAGCTTGGCGCGCTAAGGATTTTTTTTGTATATAAGCTCGATTCCAATTCCCTCTCTTCTGGTTTCTTTTCTTTTCTCCATGTCAATCATACTTCATAGAATCATTTCTAGTAAGTTTTCTCTTCTGCACTCCAACCCGCAAACCATCGCTGACCTTCCTCCCTCTACAGAAGTATACGACCTTCTCTGAGCTTCTCAAAAAAGCCACAGACCCGCTCTCGAAGATGAACTTTTCTTCAGCGCTCAAGAGTGAGGCCTTTGCTCCCGGACTGTCTGGGAAGATGGCGGCTATGCGTAAGCAGAGCTGTATAGGGAGCGGCGATGATCTTGGCCTTCTTCGGGCGTGCTTCGGCCGCTTGGATTAGGTGGGTGCTGATAGATGACTGAGAGATCCTTTATTTTCATTGCATGTCCTGGTTCTCCAGGGCAGTGAAGAAGATGTGGGGGTGGTTGTGAGCTGGGCGGTGTGGAGATAGACGTGCAAAGGTTACTTGAATGATTCGGTGGCTGTCTCGTTCTCCATGTGCGAATGACGCAGATCTAAAGACTGGGAATTTGCAATGACATTCGAATAATCTGAGATCTATTTGACGAGCGTCATGTTAAATGCTTGGCTCGCGCCCTGTGAAGTACCTGCCTATCGAAATTGGTACGTGAGAAATCAAAAGCGCATGCTGCAGACACTGACACGTTCACGTTACACAATATGGCCAACCCTCCTTATCTCGGCCGAAGATCGTATGCCATCGTGAAAACCCTTTTCCCCTTCAACTAATCCGACCTGTATATACGACGAAGGCGAGCTCCAATGTCTCCCAACTCGTCAGCAGCACTCCGCCCCTTATCCACCTTGAAACACAGGAACCCGTATCACATCGAAATCATATCACGTCGAGCCCAGCTCAGTTATTGTTTGTCTATACTTCGTAGTAGTGACTTAGTCTGAGGAGCGAGTGATGATAGGACGTCCAAGGGGTTGGTGGCAGGATTGGATTAGGAAGGACGAGGTTTTGATGTATGACTTGGACCGAGCGAGCCAAGGGTAGCTTCCAATCCATCTCACCCTGACCGCACAAGCCAACACCATGCATCTCGGCATCGGGACACGATGAGAGCATGAATGAACAGTAAAGGGACAAAGAGAAAACAAAAAGGCGATGCAGTACAGAAGAAACAAGCGGCCTCTTATTTCTGCAGTGACTCGGAGCGGTCGAGCGACTTCAAAAAAGGTATGAAATTAAGTACTTTTGCCCATCGCAGTTGAGAAGACCGGTTGATCACGATCGTTAAAACACTTAGAAGCTGCAGGTGATTTGGAAAGCCAAACCACCAACGCCCGCTTGCAGTACCAAGTATCATACGCCACGGTACTCCAAGTCTGTGATGCGTACCAACCACCCTCTCCTCTCGACCCCTATCCGTACATGGTCATTCTGCAATCGTCCCTTTTTGGTGTGCTGGGAAGCGTACCTTCCACCAAATAGGTAGAGCTTGTCTCAGAGCCACAGTACGCTGGGTAGATCGGGGACCTATCGCGAATTTTGTGCTACCGTCTGCGTGGCATCCGATGCACGCTTGTCCGACCACACTTCTGGTGACGACTTGCTACAAAAATCTTTTCGAAGTCTTTGAGTCGTTGCCATGAATCCCTTGACGGACGTGGTATTGGGTGATGCTATCTTACAGGTATGATAGGCGAGGGAACGAGACGGAGGGTGGTGTGAGAGGACTGGGTTTTTTGTGCGATAGAGGAAGGGACATTGAGGGCCGAGATCCTCGAAAGTACCTCGTTGAAACGGCTCAGGGCTTCCCTTTGTCATACCTGGTACCATTAGGTATTCTCATCCTGGATCTTTTTGATCACAAAATTGACCCAGTTCGACCAGAAGTGCTGGAATAGAACCGCTATCATTGATCTTTTTCCGAAAATGCTCTGATCCCTGCCTCAACCCCTTCCGGACTAGGCTTCTCGGCGCAAACATCCGGTTCATATCCAAAGCTATGCCGCAAGAAATCTCTCGTCGTGGGTCCAATGGTAGCAATATATGTGCTTCTCATCTTGGGCGGCCCAACTGCTTTCGCCTTCCCTGTTTTTGGATCCAAGATCCCCAGTGCCCGGAGCATAGCCTCGCATCCCGTGGGAGAAAATACAACTACCCACCTCAGAGGCAGATCCCGGGTTTCTCGTAATATTTTGGTGAAGTTTTCCTCGAAGAACTCCATAACGCCTGTCCCGTACACCACAAGTTCATCGACTTGTATGCGGCGTTCGTCGGCCAGCGTAGGATCCATCAGGGTTTTGGGTATAATGTCACGCCTTTGTTCACCTACTAAGAAGAGCAGCGGCGGCTTGTTCTTCCGGTCTTGATACCATCGACCGTAGTGATCGAGCATGTAGTGTGACAAAGCCTCCCCATTGCCCATATCTGCGCCAAAGATATTGAGAGCCGGAGTCTGCGAGATTGCTCGTAGGGCTCGAGCAGTTGCTGGCCCGACAGTGTATATCGGTACATCTTGTAAATATGGCCATTGCTCATCGCCTATGCCCATTGCATTAGGTCTTGTACAGAACGGTAGAATATTGATTGATTCGCACCTTTGCCCTCCTCAACAAGCCTTGCGAACGCTTCCACCGCATGCTGGGACGTAAATATCATGCCGCCATATTTCTTCCATTCCTCCTTGCCAATCTCCTTATTCCGAACCAGATCTCTCACAATATCAATGCCCTTATCCAAAAATCGAGGCTTGAGGACCGGCACGAAGGTAGGTGAGAAACAAAGCCCATCTTTCTTGGTGGAGAATTTCTCCTCGTAACCATCATGAGGCGTTGATTTTGTCTTCAACAATAAAATCGGGGTAGAGCTCCCATCTTCATTGCTATTCGTGCCCATTGTCGCTGAGTGGCGGGGGGCATAATGTGGTTGAAAGTCGTGTACCTGAAAAAGCGTCATGGAGATTCGCGTCCCCGCTCAAGCGGCCGCCATCACCGCGTTTAGAAATCCAGAGCTCCAGCAACGGACTTTTCTACACATCCCCATCTTTCTTGACTACTTCACAATCCGTAAAAATGGAAGATGATACTCGGGAGCGAGAACCACCCAGTACTGCTCCTGTAGCTGCGGAATCTTCCACAGAGCCTCCAAAAAAGCTACCCAAAGGCATCATCCTCGGGAAGGATGGCAAGCCGTGAGTAAGCTAGCTCTACAGGCTCCAGACGTCAATACTAACTACCCTAACCAGATGCCGAACATGCAATTCTCTCAAGGACATGACATCCCAATCCAGAAAATTCACCAAAACCCCGACGACCATCGCCCCCAGAGAGTGCCCGCCGGACGTCGAGCAACTGGGCCGCTCCTCCTGGACGCTGCTGCACTCCATCACCGCCGCCTACCCGACGGAGCCCACCCCCACCGAGCAGACCCAAGCCAGCACGTTCGTGAGCCTCTTCGCGAAGCTGTACCCGTGCTGGGTGTGCGCGGAGGATTTCCAGGACTGGATGGCGCGGAACAAGGTACGGACGGAGAGCCGGGAGGAATTCGGGCGGTGGATGTGCGAGGCGCATAATGATGTTAACCGGAAGTTGGGCAAGAGGGAGTTTGATTGCTCCAAGTGGGAGGAGAGGTGGAGGACTGGGTGGAAGGACGGGAGTTGTGATTAATGGGGGTTTGGGCCTGTGGATGTCGGTGTACGATATAACACTGGGAGGGGGGATATGTGTAGATATCTGGGATATTTTTGCATAGCGGGTAGGTGTTCTGGGCAGGGCGTTTAAAAGGGTCGGTCTCAACTCAGAATCTGAAATACCTCTGCTCAGTCATGTAGGTGGTCATTGAAAGCTCACGGCAGTCTTGCTTTAGGTTGCGAAGCGGCATATAGTTCCCGAATCTGCCTGGATCTCGGATGAATCTTTGTCGCCTGGTTGTTCTTGCTCAGGATCAACACTGAAAGCTCTCAATTGTGAATAGCTGAGTCTGAGAGACTGGACCCCGTCTTCTCCTTCGCATCAGTAGTCCACGACTGTATTTTTTCTCCTAATGTCCTCCAACATGTGCTCTTTGCTGGAGATAGCATCTGTCCATCTCAAAAAATCGATATAACATATCATCCTAGACTACAAAACTACAAGAAGAAACCCGCTTCCAGATTCCGAGACATGAACAGAGACACTTATTTACTGCATCGAACAAAAACATTGTCATTCCCCCCACTCCCCGTCTCTCAACTGCTGCACTTCTACCAACACCCGGGGGGCTCTAATATACAAACCGTTCTGGTTCTTGCAATACAGAAAGGGTCATGACTCCTCCAACCAAACTCAGCCTGACAGCCTCATTCTCTCTACATCTTGAGATATCAGGTGGTTCTTTCAATGTACACAAACCCAGCGATGTGCAAAAAAAAAGAGTGTTCTTTTTTTGTTTTTCCCAACGCAAAGCTAGGTCGGACTCAGCCTTTATCAGTTTTGAAAAAATTAAAGTAAACGGAGCTGCGATGTGCAAAAAGGGGAAGAAAATATTATTGCGTTCGCTAATATCGGCAGTTGATGTGTATTTTCAGAGAATCTTGCCCGATTTGGAAAGTAAATAACGCTGCGACGTGCAACAAAAAGCTTGCTTATTTTTCGACAGCGGTTCGCCTTCTGAACAACGATTCGATAGGAGATGGAGATTTTCCCTATTTGGAAATGAAACAAACGCTGCGACGCGCAACAAAAGCTTCGATTTTTTTCTCGACTGCAGGTCACCTTCTAGGAATTATACTATAGAAGTAAAAATATTAAAAAATTACAAAAGGCCTAATTAAAATCGCATGTCCAAATCATTACATGGCTGGTTCCCTTTCTCCATGATTTATAGTAAATGTTCCCTCTTCGCCAGAGCACTTCATTAATTCAAGCAATCCAAAACCAAACACTCTGCAGCCAATTCTTCGGCTCCCTGATGACTTCCATCTCGGCCAGCTGATCCATCTCCTTCTTCCCCGTCAGCACATCGATGTCCTCAATCTTCCTCGCCCACGGCGTGCGGAACCACAGTTTGTGGCCCAAGTACAAGACCAAGAAGATCGGCAGGGTGATGTAGGCCGCTAGGAAGTCCGCGACGCTGAATTTGTCCGGCCAGAAGATCTGGAAGCCGTTGGTGAGGGTGAGGAGGAAGATGATGATGAGGACGACGTGGGTGAAGTAGGGCTGGAACGGCGTGCGGTAGGGAAGTGTGTGCAGGAGCTTGTTGTGCACAAAAGCCGCGCGGAATCGGAGGTAGGTTATCATGACGATGATCCAGGCGATGAAGCCTGAGATGGTGGATATGTTGACGAACCAGTTAAACACCGTCGCCCCCGTATTCGAGACATTGAGGAAGGCGAGGAGCCCGAAGGACCAGGTAAATAAGACAGCGACGTACGGAACTCCGCGCTTGTTGGTGATGCTGAAGACTCTTGGCGCTTGCTTGTTGAGGGACATGGAGTAGAGAACCCGTGATCCGGAGTAGAGGAACGAGTTCCCGGCCGACCATGCGGACGTCAGGATTGCAGCGTTGATTGCGTGGTTCAGGCCACCGATTCCAGCTCGCTGGATTCCAATCACCCACGGACTCGCGCTCGCATTGCCAGCTCCGAGCAGCCTCTTGTCGTCAGAGGGTACGATGACACCGAGAATCAGAGACGCGAAGCCGTAGAAGATAGCTAGTCGCCAGATGAAGCGTCTCGCAGCTTTGGGGATGTTCCTTCTCGGATCCACTGTTTCTCCCGCGGCGATGGCGATGAGCTCGGGAGAGGTAATGAAAGCGAAGCCAGCCTTCACACACGCGTGCCAGAAGGCCAAGAACTTGCCCGTACTGCCTGGAGCCATATATGACTTGAACGCTCCGGGATCTTTGTAGTACCTGAAGCCAAGACGATCACGGTTCGGGCCGCCTCCGAAGAAGAGAACGACTCCGAGGATGATGAGGCCCATGATAGTGATGAGCTTGATGCTGGCGAACCAGAATTCTGCCTCGCCGAAGAAGGATACGGCAACGACGTTCAACAACAATATTATTGCCAAGACAATCCCAATCCAGACCGCGACGTTTACTGGAGCATTCCAGTAATCCAGTACGATAGACGCCGCGCTGGCTTCGGCAGCAACCAGCATGGCATACGCATACCAGTAGTTCCACCCTGCGGCGAAGGCCAACGAGGGGTCCACAAATCGCTCAACGAAGTACGGAATTGAGATTCCCTTCATAGGGAGATAGGTCACCATCTCTGCAAGGTCGTTCATCACACACCAGACGACGAACATCATAAAGACGTATCCCATGAACAGCGGAACTGGACCTGTCTCGGACAGGATGCCTCCAGATCCGACAAACAAGCCAGTCCCAATGGCACCGCCTTTTGAATTTTTAGCAGCGGTCTAATCAGATGGACAGGCAATTCCATGCTTACCGAGAGCCAGGAACTGGATATGCCGACTCTTGAGTCCACGTTCCAGTTGATTATGGCCCGTAGCCAGATTGAACTCGGGATTGCCATCCTGAGACTCGGCCTTCAGCTCATCACTGAGCTTCGGGTCCGTTTCCTCGTACAATGCTGGATACGCCATGGCTGGAACCGATCGCGTCACGAAACGCTGATGTGTTTGCACTGTCTACATCCCGAAGTCGACGACGACATCTGGATAATTGGGGATAATTACGTAGTGTCCGTCGGCTGAAAGCGGTGTGCGATAGTCGTGCGACTAAATTCCTTCAGGATGATCTTGTGGGGGATCCTACGTGTTAGCTTCTTGTGTTTCTCGTACCAGCGGCAATCAATACTTTCTAGTGATAAGTGCTATTTATAGTCTAATTACCGCGCGGTCCTCATCGCATACAGGTGATGCGGCAAAAGCTGGCTACCAGCGTGGAGTTGATGTCTTTGAGCCGGATACATTGAATGGAAAAGAACGGAAGGCCTGGTTGCTGCAAATTGTTGTGAGATCCTGCCTGACGGGCAGAGGTCTCTTGGTTTATGAAGATGGATGTTGAAATTCTGGTAAATGACGGGGATTATGACTAAGGTGCCAAGGTTCTAAACGAGACTAGTGTGCATATCAACTGTGAGCCGCATTGAGCTTAGGTCAACCTCCATTTACTTTTTCCGCATTTAATCCTGCACCTCCATTCTTTCCAAACATCGCGAGAGGCCTTTTCACACTGGATACCACGCATGACACTGGCGGCCAAGAGCCAAAAAGAAAAGGGGGAAAAAAGGGACCGACACCGGGCATTTACTTCATACAATTCCAAGGTGTTCAAGTATTTTGCGCGGCCAGATGCACGGATCGGGCTTGTCTGGGGCTACAGGGCACCGGACATGGTACCTACTCAAAGTGCTGTTTGATTCCAGCTCATCATGCTCAAGTGTTCAAGGTTCTAATGGATCTTCATGAAAGCTGTTATCGAAAATATTAGGCGCCGCGAGAGGGACAGCACATCTCATATCGTATCCGAAGCAATGCCTTCAATACCGTCCCGTAGAAGCTGATCAGCAAGGGGGGCTCAAAGATTCGCAATCCCGTTTGTTTCATGCAGCTCTTTGATCTTTCCTACCATCCGAGAGAAAAAGCCGAACCTGTCAATTATCTCCTCCTCTTGTAAGCATTCACATGTCAATCGATGCCCCCTTGGCGTTTACTGATTGTAAACATCTTGGCTTCTGATTATGTACCTGAGCGTCGTCGGCTATGTCATGTTTATCAAGCTTCGTGTTTTATGTGTATAATGCGGCTTTCACTGTTATTTCGTCTTTTTGGTTCTCTATTGCCCAGAGTACTACAATTCTGTCAGTATCACTCTCGCCGTTATGCATTGAAACATATCATGCATAGTATTAGTTTCAATTTTCTAGGCTTTCTGCTTGCAGGCAGAAGCAGCTGTGAAGCCACGCACATCCAAGACGCAAGTCAGAAAGTGCCTTTCGCCCTAACAAGAACGCCGTGTTGCTTTTCAGCTCCTCTTTGTCAATTAGTCTGAAGATCATGGTGAGGTTGGCAAGCATCATGACATATCAATTCGCTCTTCTACAGCGTTGAACATACGACATTGAGACCTCGCTTTCTCCACATCCCGCAAACCTCATGGTGGCTTGTTAGTAGCCAGCTGCTGGGAGTATGCCCCCGCGTCTGTCCCACGTTTCCAGCTGGGACGAGAAACGCCAGATCAGATCAAGTTGCTCTCCACGATTTTATGCTCGCAGGTATCTGTCCCAGAACGTGCTGGAAAAGCTTCTGGGTACCGGTTTCATTTGTAACGGGTATTCCGGGCGACCAGAGACAGTGTAAGATATTTCAGTTGGATACTTCTCACCCTTTAATTCAACTAAGAGAATGGAATTCTCCTCAAGCGTAGCTCCAAACCAAGGGGTCTTTAGGGAACACAGGATGCGGGGTATGCAGAGCTTGACGAGAGTTCGGCATGGAACTGACGTTATGTCGAGTAGTACAACATCAGAACCCTTCAGCTTGGATTCAAACTCTCCACCCATTTTGAGGCATGCTGTGCTTGTTAGAGGCGTCAAAACTCGAAGGCAGCGTGCAAGATCTTGGAGGCTCAATTGGCTTGGTCCATCTCTAGCTTGCATACCTCAACTGACGTCCTGAGTCCTCTCGGTGATCCCAAATTGAGTGGTGGTTCGTCTTCACGCTGAATATTACATTTTGGGTGGTCTGATAGAGGACGATCACGAATCTACCTAATCTCGCCAGACAACCAACGCCAGCCAAAGTTGTACAAACGGCAATGTCCGTACCACCAATTCTTTGCAGACTGATCAATCAAGAGCAACATGCTCGTTTCTTTTACATAATGTATTTCCCAAATCAATGCACATGCTTCCCATTAAAGAGGGCCTGCCACTATTATCTCCTGAGAGCCTCCTGCGAGCCTCCTAAAGTCTACGTCTCACCACATGCCCTGCATTGCTCTCGCGCTGTAGCTTGTAAGTGTAAGAAGATATTCATTGGATGTAAGGTGATCGACAGTGTCAGAAGGAAGTCTTGTACATCAGTTATCTTGCCATACTGCATAGCAATGACGTTGGGTCTTCTAACTGGCTAAACTCTGTGGACGAATTTGATTCCTATCTCTATATAAGACGTCTCCCCGCTCGAATAAATTCAATTGAAAGTTCACATCCATCTACGATCTTCTCTATCATCTGCTCCATCAAACATCAGAGACTTCGCCCAATCTTCAAAGTTCAGACTTCAATAATCTGTCAGAATGGCACCACCAAACGCCTCGGTCATTGTGAATCGTGAGTCTCTACTTCCATCCCAGCTCTCTGCCTACCGATCCACTCCTCAATGTGCAACTAATGAAATCGTCCAGGCACAAGTATCGCCGCAGTCGGCAAGACAGGCAAAGGTGCTGGCGTCATGAGGGTCTACACTCAGGTAAGGTCTCGCTGTCCATCCCACCAGCTCTGCTAACATAGGGCCTCTCAGGACGTGTATGGAGGAATTCGAGAAGCCGGATACAATGGATCCGGGTCTTCTTGGTGGGGTGGAGACACTGTCATCGCCACGGGCAAGATCAGCTCACCTATTGCTGTTGCCGCCACGCCAGGCCTTGAGCACGTAAGTCCCTCAAGATCTTCTTCACTCGGTGATATGGATTCTGACTTCCTCGTAGATTCGTCTCTATTACATCACTACTGATTTCAAGCTTGCTGAACTCTGCTATGACGAGTCGGATAGCGGCAAGGGATGGTTCAGCGGAGAGCTGAGCGGCAAAAACTACCCTATCGCGCCTTACTCCCAGATCGCTGCCACCTACTTGGCCGTCGATGACCTGAAAATTCGGTACGTGCCCATCTAACATGTAAATCTGGAAGGCCGTGTCTGCAGAAATTTCCACCGAATGGGATAGTCGGTAGAGTGCTAATGTGCAAGACAGCGTCTATGTGCAAGCGCCTGACAACTCCGTCCAGGAGTACAGCAATGATGGTGAGCACTTCAACCATGCTGGGCATCTTCCACTAACCTCAAACAGGATCATGGTACAAGGATCAACACCTGGGCACAGCCTGTCCTGGAAGTAGCATCGCAGTGACTGCCTACAAAGGTGGTCCAAACGCCAGTCTCCGGTATGAGAGCTACTCCACATTCTCAAGTGGTCGCCCTTTCCAGCTAACTCGCTACCGTCAAGTGTCTACTACCAAGCCCCCAACCTCGATCTGATGGAGAAGGCGCACGACGACGGCGGGCACTGGGAGACGGGGAAGTTCTCCGTGTCCTCCGCCTCGCCCCGTGCTGCCATCTCCGCCACCAGCTGGACCTCATCCTCGGGGACCGGAATCCGCGTCTACTACACCGGGCCCGACGACACGATCCTCGAGAAGTGCAACGACGGGAGCTGGTACGACGGCGCCTTCAACCAGGAGTCGATCCCAGGCTCGCAGGTCGGATGTCTGTCGTGGTACGCGGCGAGCTCGAAGGCGCCCGAGATCCGCGTCTATTTCCAGAACGGCATCCAGGTCACGGCCGTCTCCGAGTGGAAGTGGCAGGACGGGTGGAACGCTGGTATCACTGCCCTTCCTCCTGCTGGAAAGTAGCAAGAAGAAGGCGCGGCGCAAAGGCAAACAGTAGGGTTGTTGTTGTTGGTGCTGAAGGCCGTTGAAGGATTAAGCGAGTGCCCGCCCTCCCCCCCTTTTTTTTTCCCTCCCTTTCGATCTCGGAGGATGGAATCAGCGGAGGAATCTGCAGGGTTTTGTTTTCGTCTGTTTACGATCCACACAATCTTTTTTTTTTTCTTCTTTTTTTCTTTTCAAACAAATAAGGCCCTTTTTTTTTTTAACTGTGATGGGGGCCATCCCCTTTTCCCGTAATAAATTACGATTTCAAAGGTTGGGGTTAGATAGGTGGTGGATGGATGCATCCCCGTGACGGAATGGATGGAATGAATAGTGAGTGAGTGAGTGAGTGAGTGAGTGAGTGAAAACCAAGGAAGTAGATTCTGGACCTATCCTACTGACTTCCCGCTCTTTACTCCGTGCACCGAAATCCTCTCCTCTCCTCCCATCTAGCATCCAGCATCTCAAGTGAAAAATCGACATAACATAACACTTTCACCATATGTAATTACTGCTCGGTAAGCAAGCAGCCCGCTCTGGACTCACACACACACACACACACACACACACACACACAGGTACCCACCCACGAAGGGGCATCAAACAGCAGATAGCCGAGCCCGAAACATCCTCTTTATTCACGGGTCTCAACCCCAATCCCAATCCCAATCCCACTCCCAACGCCAACCTTCTCCTCCTCTCTTCACTCTCACGCTACAATTCCGGCTCTGCCGTCTGCTCAGCCTCATCCAGATACTCCTCCATCGTCGTCGTCGCCGTGGCAGCAGCATCCTCCCTCCACCCGCCCCCGCGGATCGCCATGCTCGTCGCCTCGGCGCCCTCCATCCGGCCGACGGTGCTCGAGGCTGTCACTGTTCTCATATCTCGAGTCGTCGACCCCGAGGCCGCGATGGGTCTGACGAGCAGCGTGAGCACCTGGGCGAGGGGAGCGGCGCTGGTGATGACGATGGTGTTCTCCTCCTCCTCTTCCAGCTCCTCCTCCAGATCCTCTAGATCGTCAAAATCGTCAAAATCCCCCTCCTCCAGATCCTCTTCTCCCAGCTCTAGGTCGTCATCGAAAGGGTCGGCGTCGGCGTCGGCGTCCAGATGGTGCTGGTGGGTTGCGTCCGGGAGTTCGGATAGCGCAGCTGGCATGGGAGAGATGGCGGTGGTGGGAAGGGCGCTGGGCGATGTGTCATCGGCATGGAATGAGACCTGCGCAGGTGCATTCGTGTTAGAATCCATGCATGCTTGGTGGGTAAGGTAGTTGGACGCGGGGATAGCGATGGATACCGTGTTGGGGTCGGGTCGTCCCCTGCTTTCTTTCCCCTCCGAGGGAGGAGGAGGAGGAGGAAGAGGAGAAAAGAAGGGTGCTGTATTATATGTACTGTACGTACCTGCTCTTCGGGGTCTGCATGCATGGGAGCCTGCCCACCATTCGCGACCACGAGGACGGGCAGGGAGAACTGCAAGAGAAAGAGGAAGATCTGCATCTTTCTTGATGTCTTTCTTGATGGTGTTGAAGATGGAATGGATCTCGGCAAAATAATAAATAGTAATAAGAGTAGATGCGACCAGGACGGCGACAACGAGAACGAGATGATACCGAGGCCGGACACGGGCGTCAGTAGAAAAAAAAAGAATAGATATGGAGAGAAACAGATATTAAGACGCGTGAGGTCGTGAGAGAAGAGAACACAACAGCTTGCCGATTACAGTATTACACGAGAGAGATGGAGAAGAGAGGAGAGCAGAGACGAGACGAGGAAAGGAAAGGAGAGGAAAGTAGAGATGAAATGCTGAGAGGACATCTGGACCTGAAGAGCTTGCGAGGGAACAAAGCGTGTCGTTCGGCGTTTCACTAGGTGTCTAGACTAGCTGCCCCCTTTGTATGGACTTACCTCTGAAAAAGAACCTGGTGTTGGGAAATCAACTGCAGAGCGCCGTCTTGCTAGTAGAGGTGTCTGTGATGTTTCCATGGTCGAGTCAAGCGGAGGATGTAGTGCCGAAGTGGGGTGAACGTTTGTTTGTCTCGATCAAGGTCTACACGGCCAATGAATTGAAGACAGAAAGAAGTGTGAAGGCGTGCAGAGCGGAAGGGACCGAGGCCGTTTCACTATTCTCACTTGTAGACTAACGTGTATAAGGTATATATATATATGTATACGTTATACGTAGCTGTAGTCTAGGTATCTATCTACACCATGATCAGTACCGTGTCGACAGACGGGGGAGTGGAAATAAATCTGCATGTCGAGGTATCTGTCTATCTGTAACTTACTTCATGTTCTCATGCCTCCGAGAGCGCATGCCTTGACCGGTTCCAAAGCTGAGATGCGCTTTATGCGTCGACGGTCGGCGCAACGAGAAAAGGTAGAGGTGGACTTACAGAAGTATATATCAGGGTCCACTTTCCCTTTCCTCCGGATTTAGTCTACTCTGTATATATCATACGTACATACATACATACATACATATACACACATATATATATATATATATATATACATTGCCTTCCCACCCCCACCTTTCTTTCCTCCGCCGTGGAACGAACGAACTCGCCTTCACTTCGGCCCAACACGATCCCCACATTGGAATCCAACAAGCTACAGAGTAGATCGTATAACAACACACGACCGCGCCCGGAAACCAACCAGCACATTTCAATGTGTCAGGACATGTGGCCGAGGTAAGCTTCTCGCCCAGTCCTCTCCCAATGACAGGCAGCTAACGTCCCCCATAGTGGTTATGGCGTGTGACTCAAGATCGGATCTTGTCGGTTCTGCAAAAACCGGTGTCTTCTCATGGGCTCTGCCCGCAGGGGTTCGGTGTGTACTCCGCTCACCATACCACCTGAATCCAGGAGCTAATGTATATGTATTGCAGAATCCCCTCGTGTTCACTATCTTTTTTGCAATTTTTTCCATTCCAATTTTTTTTACAAGGTTTTTCTTGATACGTGAATATTACAAAAGAGATATGTTTTTTTTTTGACCCCGCACCGCGAAACGAGATTTTTTTTTTCCCCAAACGACCCCGCGATTCTCGACCCCCGGAGAAGCCGCGGTTGGCTTGAAAGAAGGCAATACCGGTACATACTTACCTGTGCTTCTCCTCTGGGAAGAAAGATGAGCAAACAGTCTACGGAAGATGGGATCCCCGCTGGCTTGTTAGATTGATTGCTTACACCAAGAACTCGGAATCGCTGCCGCTGCGTCCAGGGCTAATCATAATGTCTGTATGTGACTGCATATATCCCTTACCTGTCTGTGATCTTCTTGCGGCTTTTCCACCTTCATCATTCGCTCATATGATATCTAGACCCCAAGGGAGAAGGAAGGGCTGGCATCGTGTTCTCTGCTGTACCTATCAGTATACCTACCACACGACCTTCTCCCAAGCCATTCTCTCCAGCTTCAACATCTGGCAACACCCAAGTACTACGGCAACTCCTCATAATTTATAGCTACTACAAAAGATGGGTATCTCAACCTTCAAACCGGCCTTGTCATTGCCAGCAGCGCGCCATCGCGCCCCTGAGACTCCCGGTCAACCTCTTCCTCCGCCTCAGCCAGACCAAGTCACCAACCCCCAAATCCACCGCGTCCCCCAAGTACTCCAAGAACGGCTGGGAGGCCTTAAAGTAAGGCGCTTCTCAAAGCCCGACGCGAAAGCCCAGTAGAAGCGTGGTCAGCTTGCCCTGGAGAAGCTCATCCACGCCGCCAAATTGGGCTCTCGCGCCCCCGCGTGCCCGCATCGACGTAGCACAGTGCATGCTCTTCCCATCCCCTCAAAATGAGAAGAAGAAGACTGTCGTGCTCGCCGGCGCCGGCCTCTCCACCGCAGCCGGCATCCCCGACTCCCGCACGCCGGGAGCGGGCCTCTACGTCTCGCTCCTCTCGTCCCCCTCTGCACCCGGATCAGAGCTGCCGTTCCCGGAAGCCCAGTTCGAGCTGTCTTTCTTCAGGATGAACCCTCACCGTTCTACGCGCGTGCGCGAGCGCTGTTTCCCGATCTCGTTGATTCGGGGTCCAGGTCCAGGGAAGCCGAGGATCGCGCTCCTCGCCATGTTGTGGCGGGAGGGCTTCCTAGGGAACGGGGCGCTGCAGTATGTGGATGGGCTGGAGGCGCAGGCGGGGATTCTTGAGCGCATGTTCGTGCAGGCGCATGGTGGATTCGATCAGCCGGCACTGTGCGAGCTTCCCGTCTGAGGTCGTCAGGCGGGCGATTGCAGGGAAGGGAAGCGTGCCGTGCTGTGCGGTGCTGTATGCAGCTGGGCTGTTGGCGGGTTCGTGAAGCCCGGGATTATGGGGGATTTCTTTGGAGAGCAGCTCCCGAAGAGGTTTCACAAGGCGTGTCGGGGAGTGGAGGGGGCGGATCTGCTGCTCATTTTGGGCTGTGGAATTGGAGGTTGCGCCGTTTAAGGCGGTGCCGGACTTTGTGGGTGGGCGAAGAAGGCACGCCGAGTGCGCTGTCTCATCGTGAGAGGGTTGGGTCGTTGGGGACGAAAAGAGCCGACGTGATCTTTCTAGGAGACTGTGATAAGGGTGTGAGGGGCTTAGCGAGGGAGATGGGCAGGGAGGAGGAGCTAGTGAGGACCTGGAAGGAATCTAGGAGAGGTGATGTTGTTCGTTAATATATTTAGGACGGATTTTTTTTTTTAATTGCCGAGTTTACGTATGAGTATCTGCTATCATTGGTATCTTTTTTAAATACGATTCCCATCCTGTAGATACTTTTTGTTTCTTGTATCTATGAATAGGAGGCGTGGTGAGTCAATACCTACTTGTCTTACGGAGATGGACTTCTAAGGGGGTGAGTAGAACCGTCACATGCAGCTTATCCACGGGATCATCTGACCGACATCACATTATCCTCTTCTTCTCCTTCATGTCTCATTTTTTTCTTCTTCTTCTGACTCTTATCGATACACGCACTCGTCCCTCTGGCATTGATTCGCGAGTCCCGTGGTCGAAGAGATGCGAGATGGTGGTCAGCCAGCCAGGCAAAGGTCTGAGTTACGACACCCTTATTAACAAGCGTGCTGGAAGCACTCCTCCGAGCCCCCTATTCTTAGGTATCGTGACTAGGTATCTATTATTAATGGCACGATTGTTTATAGCCGAGAAATAAAATTCGCTTTCCCGGTTGTTAATATTAGCAAGATGAATATGAGCAGCGGAGTATGTATGGATTTAATCAATTAGAAGGAAGGATTACGAAAACCGTGACAGAAGGGGATATATACCTCTCCCTGCACGTACTTACCTCAGGTCCCCGTGGTCACCCTCTTCGTCTGCGAGCTCCGCTTCCTCTGCAGGCTTCAAGACTACTTCGGGTAGTTTCTGAATACGATGCTACTTTCGAGGTCCCTTTGCGTGGCCTTGCTAGCCTCGTTCAGCTTTCTTTTTGATGGAGCGCAGGGAAGAAAAATTATCGGCTATCGGACAGTTGACGAGGTAAGTTCCACCTGATTTGATCCTCGGGTTACCGCCGACCACATCGCATGCGCTTATATCACATTACGCGGACTATAGGAAGAAGCCGACTTGATTAATTTTTTCAACAAGCCGTACAGAGATACCCTGTACGACCGCAGTCGGAGATACTATCGTCAAATAGGAAACGGCTTTTACATGGGTGAGTTGGTTTATATATCTGCAGATCGTCACTTTTCCCAGGCGCCGCTAATCAATACTTGGGGCGAAATAGTAAACGAGCCTGCTGGCTGGCTGCGTAAACGATGGGATTGGTATTGTGTCATCGAAGCGGAGATTGACAAGATTGAAAAAGCGGCCAAAGTATACATCCCGGAATACTATGGACGCACGACTCGAAAAGGTCGGACTAAACAAACGCTGTTATGGGAATCACCCGAAGAAGTCTTCGTGGATTACATCGACTCGTTGGATATCCCCGAGCCCGACGAAGCGCTACGATTTTCCTGGATCGTAGAACACAGTTGGAAGATGCAGATGGTTATCCCAACCAAGGTACTGAATAGGGATGATCTGGGGCTATGGGCTAAATGCTATCAGACACGGCAAGAGCTATTGGATTATTCGAATGAGGTTGTTGAGTGGGGGACCTGGGGCATTGAGGGCAATCCTGGATTACCGAGAAGGATGTCGAAATAAATAATCCGGCTGATGCTGAAGTGGAACTGCCACGCTGGTACGCAATCTACGGCGGATCATCATCGAGGCTTCGTGTGCATGAGTGGATCATTAATGCGGATAATTATTATATGTACGGAGTAAGCCTTACCTAGGGAGGGTCTGAGCAGTAGGTATGCCTGTCGGTAAATATTGGTATGGATATAAATAAATGCACCCACCTACCTAGGTACCTACCGTACCGTTATAAAGAAAGACAACTAGATAGGTGGTTTGGTTCAGATCAGGGCGGACTAGCCATCTAGCCAAGCTACCTAGCTGGTTGAGGAATTGGGGTGTCACGATCGCGAATCACGATCTCTCCAGCGGACGGGAATTAATCGATTCCTGCACGCGGCGCGGGAAGCGCAGGATGGGCCTTAAGTACGGTACCGGTACCGTAGCTAGTACTGTCGTACCGGTACCTACTTACTACTAGGTACCTCAAACCTATTGTTATGCCTTCCAAGCCAGGATCCGCCTGTCGACTTATGTACTTACCGTAGCAGTACCTACTTGGCTGTCCCTGTTTGCTCAGCCTCTCTGTCTTCTTATCAAAAGCTGTTGGGTTGTGGTTGCCACACTATTCCTACTACGTCAACATCACTCTGCCACTTCCAAGTACCCCGAGTTCATTCTGGAATTTTATATCGACCGACTTTGTCGACACGCCGCTGTTCGCTGTTCGCTCTGCTCGCCGTTCGCCGTTCGCTGTTCAGCGCGCAGGCCTCAAACGGCAAAAGCTCGTCATTATTAGCGTTGCCGTCGATAGAACAGGGATCTAGACTGGAGCGAAGGACTCGACCGGGCTGGACTCGACCGGGCTCGACTCACTCGACTCACTTCGACTCGACTCGACTCGACTTGACTCCACCCGGCGGTGAAAATCCAGAGTCTGAGCGTCGAACATAGCTGCGTGCTGCCGCCGCCGCTGCTGCTGCATCTTCAATTCCTAATACTACTACATCTTACCTGACCCCCGCAAAAGCCTCCCCAGACGAGACTAGGCGGTCTAGGTTCAGTCTGCGTTCAAGACGGATATCTTCCCGACTTTAGAACCTCCAATTATTCTTCACCAATCTCTCACCTCCCATCACTACCCACGCGACGAACCCCCCCCACTTCGAGGCGGGGTCGCGATTTCAAGAGCTTCACTCTCCTTCACTCTCCCCCCTTCCTCTTCGCCGCACAATTAATTCGAGCATTTGATTTTATCCTTATCACACAGGACATGTTAAGTCAACGCACGCCGAGAATGCCCACTGAGTACAGACATTCGAGCTCAGGATCTCTGAACATCCCCCCACCAAGCACCATCAAAGGCTCCGGCGGTCCGCCACCCCCAGTCGGAGGTATGGGTCGATTCGAGGGTCCCCGAAGCCCCCCGAGCAGACAAAGTGAGTCGTGGAATCGTGTGGAAGGCCAATACAAAATATGGCGCCAGGAGAAGGGTATTAACAGCTGGTAGATACTTCACATGTACCATGCAAGTTCTTCCGCCAGGGCACATGCCAGGCCGGTGCGGCTTGCCCGTTCAGCCACGACCTGGCGAGCCAGAACGACAACATCTGCAAATACTTTGCAAAGGTAAGGATCGGGATCTCGCGCCGGAACTTTTCACGCCGAAAGCTGATTGTCGCAGGGTAACTGTAAATTCGGTCCCAAGTGCGCAAATGTTCACGTCCTGCCCGATGGCCGCCGAGTGAACTACAAGCATGGAGGATCGATGGGAGGTGGACACCTGAACATCGGAAACCGATTGAATACAGACGGATATCACAACCAACCCTCAACCTCGACGCTATCGAACTTTATCCGCAATGCTGCCCCTTCGCCCTACAGCCAACCATATCCAGTCGCGTACCCGAACCAGGAAAACGGATTTCCTCTGGTCGGCCGCCAGCAGAGCATAGATATCAACGTACCTACGATCGATACCAGCTATGCCCCTCGTCCCATCTCCAACTACGGCTCCCCTCGCGATGACGACCACAGCAGATATGGTCTTGGTCTCTCTCCGGTGGCTGGCAAGGGTCTGAGTGTTTTGGACGCCCAACTGCCGGCTTCGTTCGATAGCAATGGCGTTTCGTGGATTGCGAGAAATGGCCCTATTGCTTCCTCTGTCCCAGCCAAGTTCGGTCTCGAGTCCCCACCCAGCTCTCTTGGAGCAGCAAAAGATGGAAGAACGTCGGAAGCCTTGAAGAGTCTCCATAGTTCGGCGTTCGGTGATGATACGAGGGATCGATTCAATGGTACTCCTTCTTCACCACCTACCTACCCAGTCGAGGAATACTTTGGAAAGAAGCCGATGCACTCTCAGCGATATGCTAAGCCCAAGGTCATGTCTTCGAGTTTGCCGAAGCCTGACTACGACTGGGACCCCAGTTTCCAATTCGAGGAGGATTACCTGCCAGAAGCTCTGAATGATCTCATGACCCCACAGGAGAAGGCTCGACGAGGATCAAGAACGGCTGCCGAGGAGGGTAGACCGATTATTAACTGCGGAACCGCCACGCCGAACAACGAAGTCAAGTTCGGTTCGCCTTCTGGGGCTAGTCCTTCCCGCTGGGGCTCTCTCTTCTCCCGCCATCAGAAGGAAGACGAAGACCGAGCTCGACCTTCAGTATTCGGCCATGTTGGCTCTCCTCTCCGCAACTCATCGCTTCATCCAGGTGCCAGTCCCAGCTCGAGACCTATCGCCCGACCCACCGTCTCAGGCGACTCCTCCCCCTACCTTGCCTCACCACCCCGCCAATCCTCCATGTCCATCATCTCCCAGCAACTGCAACGGACCCGCCTCTCACGAGCCGAGTCGAACGGCAGCAGCGAATTCCCGAACCGCGTCCCCAGCAACCCTATCAGTGGCGCCCGAGCAGTAGCCGAGCGACAAGTCAGCTCAAGTAGCATGAGTAACAGATTTACAACTCCAATCGACGAGGAGCAAGGCGATTTCATGTTCAACCTGGAAGACGACGTCGATGAGAGAAAGCGTGAGAAGCGAAATAGCGGTGGTTGGAATATTGCCCATGGCAAGAGTCCTCAATTAGGTCCTATTGGTCCCAATGGCGCGTCAGGTAGTTCAAATGGTGGAGTTGAGGGCGTGTTTGGGGCCCATTAATATAGCACGGCTCTATCATCTGTCCTCCGTCTCCATTTCTGGCGTTTTGGTCCTCACGAAAGCCTTGCTTGCACAAAATAAAGATTCTCACAACTAGGGAAACATCGGCAAAATCACATTCGGCGTTCACCCACTCCCTGGTCTGTCAAAAGCACTACGGCGGCACAAAGTTTTGCGCTCAAGGCATCATCATTCTGCATAGCTAGAGAATATGCCCGGAATCATTCACTCTGCATCGCATGTTCGTCTCTCCAGCGCATCGGGGCCATCAAAAGGTACAAAATGGTCTCTGTTGCTCACGAAGGCTGGGCGCATGTACTGTTGTTGGGTTTGGTTGGTTTGTAAATTAGATCTATTTTTTTTTTTTTTTTCGCGAAGGATCTGGATGGAGGGGGGGGAGCGGGTTGGAATCAACTGGCGTAAAACTTCCTTCTCTTTCTCATTATGGGGATTCATGGCAGCGTTGAATGGATAGATACAGCTAGCTCTTGGTTTCTCCATCAGGAGGAGTTTGACCGGGCAGTGGATAGCGGAGACAGCATCAATTCAAATCCAATCTTCAGAGCGGATCCATTGACTGGTGAGGAGGGAGGGCTGGTGAGCTGAGCGTACTCCGTAGAATCTGGTCGATTCATGACTGCCCATCACGTGATACAAAATCCGTTCAACATGTGACCCTCACTTCCCAGCCCAGTAAACAACAATCTTGAAAATCAGAAAGTGGAAGGAAAGAAATGAACAAAGAGGTAGCTTTACTTAATCATGCAATCAGCACCATATTCGACCGAAAGTAAAGATGAGTAAAAAAAAAAGTAGGGCTTCAGACTCGGTAGCCCTCCCAAGAGCATTTGTGGGAGTGGATCCCTCGCTTAATCGCCCACCCTAGCGCGAAAAAGAAAGCGCAGCTGAACTGGAGCTATTTTCAATTTCGGAAAACGGGGACGAGAGCTACGACAACACCAACCCATCACATCGACATCGATCGCCCAACGAACGAACGTCGAGACAAGATGCCTACTCACTTGAGCAAGACCCGCAAGCAGTACGTTCCTACTTCCACTCCCCTGTGCTATGCTTTTCTCTTGTGTGTTTCTGCCAGGCGGGTGGGGTGGGGGGGTGAGCGCGCTGGAAGGGCGAAGGCGAAGGGGGAAGGCCGATGAATTCTTGAGGGGATGAGAGAAGAGGGGAGCTTGCCTCTGCGCGCTGTGCTCTGTGCCCGGTGTGGAAGGATTCCTGGAGAGACTGTCTGCCAGCTCTCCTCACCCTACACGCCAGCCAGCCAACCCGCCAGGGGCGCGACGGAGATCTTGCCGGGGAACGGCACGGAGCCGAGCATACTGTGTATATTTGTCCCTGGAGAAGAATTTGGCGCTGACGCTTTTTGGTTTCTCGACAGCCGCGGCCACGTCTCCGCCGGACACGGTCGTGTAGGAAAGCACCGCAAGCATCCTGGTGGACGCGGTCTCGCCGGAGGACAGCACCACCACCGCACCAACATGGACAAGTACCACCCGGGATACTTTGGAAAGGTCGGTATGCGTTACTTCCACAAGCAAGGCAACCACTTCTGGAAGCCCGTTGTCAACTTGGACAAGGTATGTTCGCTTTTTCTCCTTGGGGTTTCTTCCTTGCTCTGTCGAGCTCCTCTCTCTTCTGTTGGGTGTGGGGAAGTGGGGATTCCGAGGTGCTCTCGTCGATACTTTGCGGCATCCCCTTTTTATGCGCTTCTGCGGTAATGAGAGAGTATGTCTGCTCTGCAAGAGCTCGAGATGGAGGCTCGGAACAGCCAGCTCAAGGACAAGAGCTTAACACCACCAACACTCGCGCACCAAAGCAAGCCCAGTCAGCCTCTGCTCTCCGCCAGATCGTCTACACGGAGCCAGTGGCACGAAACCGGCTAACAGACCCCAACAGCTCTGGTCCCTGATCCCCGCCGAGAAGCGTGACGAGTACCTGTCCTCCGCCGGCAAGAAAGACACAATCCCCGTCCTCGACCTGCTCCCGCTCGGCTACAGCAAGGTGCTGGGCAAGGGCCGCCTGCCGGAGGTCCCGCTAGTAGTGCGCGCGAGATGGTTCAGCAAGGAGGCCGAGCGCAAGATTACTGAGGCTGGTGGCGTTGTCGAGTTGGTCGCATAATTTTTCTCTCGAAGTGTGGTTGACGAGACGAGATGCCCGAGATGATGGCGTGTTGCCCTTCTGGGTTCTTTCTGATGCGGGCATGCTATGGATGGGATGATGGCATTGCATGGCATGGGATGGGACGGGGGTGAAGCCAGGCTTCCTATTCGCTGTGTGTGTAGAGGACTGACTCTATACTTGCGAGATGGTGGCTTCTGTTATGGCTTCAGAAGCTCCTTGTGAAAAATGAAAAGCACCACCTATCAAACCCAAGGAATTACCTCGTTTCGTTTCGTTCTTGGAGTTTTTCGTATTGTGAAGTGAAGATCACATTAGGGAACTTGGAACTTGAAGTATTGGACAATTGCTTGATCCCAGATTACCACGGTCCAGGCTCTACCAATCCTCCCTTTAATATACCTCGTCCCCCAACTTACCACCAAGAAAGAGAGAACGCGAGAGAAGTGAGCTGGAACGTTTCTCTCCTTAATCACAACCAGCATTCTTTTATTCATCTAGTTCAATGCACCCAGTTCAATCAATCAATCAATCAATCAACCAGTCTACTCCGCTGACCTTCTTCCATAGCAGGACTCTTTCCTTGTGATTGATTGTACTTTCTCCTTGTACCGCTCTATCTTTCTGTCTTTATCTTTCTGTTTCTGTCTTTTTGTGTGTGTGTTTGTGTTTGTGTATTTGTCTAGCAGGTAGGTAAGTGGGTGGGATGGTGGGTAAGTGGGTGGGTTAGTGGGTAGGTAGGTAGGTGGGTAGGTAGGTGGGTGGGTAGGTTGGTGGGTGAGTGGGTATTCGGACAAGATAGCAGAGGGTTGGTATGTATGTTGTGTTGTGTTGTGTAATGGGATAGGATGGGATAGGATGGGATGGGATGGGGTAGGATGGGGTAGGATGGGGTAGGATAGGATGGGATGGGGTAGGATAGGATAGGGTATGGGATATGGGATATGGGATATGGGATATGGGATATGGGATATAGGATAGGATAACAGAATGAGAATATATATATATTGAAAACAGCGAATGTACCCGAAAATGAGTGATTGAGTGACGGACTGACTGAGTGAGTGAGTGACGGAGTGAGTGAGTGAGTGAGTGAAGGGGAGGAGGGGAGAGGAGGAGAGAATGAAGAGAAGAAGAGGTGAAGAGGTGAAGATATATAAATATAGCAAAAAGAGGAGGGAAGAAGGAAGGGGATGGGGGGGGGGGGGGGGGGGGGGGGAAGGAAGGGGAGGAAAGGGAGGAGAAGAAGAGAAGATATAAGATATGAAAAGATGAAAAGATGAAAAGATGAAAATATGAAAAGATGAAAAGATGAAAAGATGAAAAGATGAAAAGATGAAAAGATGAAAAGATGAAAAGATGAAAAGATGAAAAGATGAAAAGATGAAAAGATGAAAAGATGAAAAGATGAAAAGATGAAAAAATATAAATATAGCAAAAAGAGGACGGAAGAAGGAAGCGGAAGGGAAGAGGAGGAGGAAAGGGAGTATGTGATTATAGGTGGCTGATTATAGGTAGCTGATTACATAGCTGGTTAGCTAGCTGGACAAGATGGGATGGGAATAGACAGAGTAGACAGAATCGACAGAATCGACAAAATCGACAAAATCGACAAAATCGACAAAATCGACAGAATCGACAAAATATACCTACCTACCTACCTACCTACCTACCAACCAACCATCTGTACATCATTCATCTCCGTCACTTAAATTCATCAGCTTATTTTCGTTTTATACCTTTTTTTTTTTTTGTTTTTCGTTTCTTCATTTCCCGCTTCGACTTCGTCGCGTCTTCTTTCTCGTCTTTTGCTTGATACGATAACTTGCTTGCTTGATACCTTGCTTGCTTGATACCTTGCTTGATACGATACCTACTTACGGACCCATCTCGTCTGAACGACCGAGGTGCATATGCTATTATGTATCTATAGAGGTATGCGTGTATGTACAGTGAATCGAAAGAAAAAAAAAACAAACTCGAACCATATGACCTGATATTGCATTACCTGTTCTGGTCTGCCTGCCGTGCCTATCTATCTATCTGCTGAGAGAACGCCATGCCCATGGTATCTTTCTTTCCCATTACGCTTTCGCTTTCGCACATTACCAGAGTTCCCAGTCTTTCCTTACATATGTATCTTACATCATCTGCATCTCGTCCTCATCCGTATACACATCGCCCTCCTCTTCTTCTTCCTTCTCCTTCTCTTCCACCTTCAAGAACGGATGCTCAAGCGCCTCCTTGGCGCTGATCCTCCGATTGGGATCCAGCTCGAAGCAGCGCTCCAGGAATCTGACCGCGAGCATCTCCTCTGCCGTCAACGGGTCCTCGGCGCCGTTCTTGCCGCCGTCGTTCCGGCACGTTGACCACAGGATGATCTTCTCCAGCGTGAAGCCCGCGTTCCCGATCGTCGGGATGTTGCTCTCAAAGACGACGCCGTGCAGGTAGGCGCACGACTTCATGCGCTTGATACCGAAGATGGTGGCAATCTCAATCGTGGCCTCGACGTCGTCCGCCGAGTTGAAGAACGGGAAGCGCCGCGAGAGGATGGTGAGCAAGATCACGCCCGCGGACCAGATGTCGATCTTGGTGCTCTGCTCGGTGCATTTGAAGAGGACTTCGGGCGCTCTGAAGCCGCGGGTTCCGGCGCGGTTAGCCCGGCGGGAGGGTCGTGTGTCGTTCTTTGGGTAGCCACTCGAGGGCCCGGCGTTGGCTGCTACGCTGTTGTGGATGCGCCGTTTGCGCTCGTTGGGGTGCTCTTGACATAGGCACGGTTTGGCGTCTGTGCCTTCGCGTTCTGCTAACCCGAAGTCGACGAGTACGCCGCGTTTCTTGTCGGGCTCGTAGAGGAAGTTCGTGGGCTTGATGTCCCGGTGGATGATGCCCTTGGAGTGTACGGCTGCTAGGGACTGGAAGAGAGAGCGGAAGTAGATCTGCATGTCTGGGACCGTCATCTTGCGGAAGTACTCGCGGAAATCAGTGTGTCGGAAGTATGGGAGCACGGCGACGACTTGGTCGGTGGAGCGGAAGGCGGTGATGAGAGGGCACACCGAGTCGAAGCCGCGGAGGTTGTTGAGAAGCTCGAGTTCGTTGAGGATTCGGGAAGGACTGCTGGTTACGTAGATCTTCTTGATGGCTACATATTTGGGTCGCCGGCGCTGCTGGCCGTAATCGTCCATCTCTGACATGGGTTGCATCCGACGTTCCTTCTTCAGAGGCGGTGATGTCGATCGGGGGGTTTCCTTCTCCTCAATGTCCCATTCATTCCTGTAATTCTCGTATTCAAGATCCTCGGCCTTGTATACTGTGGAAAACGTCCCTGCGGCGCGTTAGTATTTATGCATACAAGCCTTGACATGTAACATACCCTCTCCAATACGATTTATCAGTCGATATCGGTTCTTGATTCCTTTGCTTTCCTGGATCTTGTTCATATCCTCCTGCACAACCGGGTCCACTGCCCCGTCGCTCTCTTCAGACGTGTCTGAATATGCATCATCGTGCTCTTCGGGCTCCTCTATCCTCGAATCGTCCATGCCGTGTTCCTCGTCGTCTACAGACTCGTCGCCATCCATCGGGTCGTGGTGTATCGAGAAGGATTTCGCATTTCCATTTCTGTGCTGGCGAATAATAGTCGCCATTGTGTTGTTGCTCGCAAGCGGCAACGAAATCCAGAGGTACAATCAAGCTTCCAACAAGCCGAGTTCGAGGGTCGAGAAATTTTCCTTTCGTTGTTTTGGTTGTTTGGGATGTTTTGGTCAGGATACAGCTTCCCGCGGCGCATTCGTGGTGGGGTCAACACCGGACCGGTCAGACTAGCCCGAAGGAGACGCGAAGAAAACAAAAACGCGGTTTCCCTGCCGCCGAATGTCAATACCAAGATCCGGCACTTTGCGCCGTCAACATCCACAACCACGACGACGACGAAAACAAAATTACAAACCTGAATGTCTGTCTGGATTTGCGTCGCAGAACCCGCGCATATACTGCCATCATGGACACCATAAACTTCGATATCAACGATGCCCTCAAACACTACATGAGCGACCCTGCGACCGTCGCAACGCCCGAAGCAGACTCCAATCTCGTCGACTGCGAGAACGACCCTGAAGCCCTCACTAACCCCCTCATAAACACAGTCCTCAACCCGATCGTCGACTCCGTGGCCGAGAATCCAGATGCCATCACGCGAAGCTTCAACTTCGACTCCCTACAGTTCCTACTCAAGTGTGCCCCCATTTCTCTTCCCTCATCCCAGAACTATATATCAGAACCGGACTCTGAACTCTTCAAACTCTCTAGATCCGCTTCGGTTCTCCCCACACATGCCCTCTCCAAGATCCTCGACCTCATCGTGTCTGGCCTGTCCACAGAGGCGGACGTCATTCACAATGATCTCGAGTCGGACGAGCAGGAGCTGATCTCGCACCACAAACAGCTGCTGGAAGCCTTTGGCTTTTTGTTGCAGTGGACGATCGCGGCAGTCGAGACCAAGGCCGCAGAGAAATCTAGCTCGGCGCCGGCTGCCAGAAGCAGAGGGAAGGGTGCTAAAGCCAAGACGGCTGGGAAGGATAAGGATGGCAACTGGGATTCTAGTGCGCAATTGCAGACTGCTCTGGACACTATGTGCAAGGTCCTGAAGTTGAAGCTATCCAAGATTTTCTTGACAACTTCTGAGCGGGATACCTTTGTCAGTTTATTTACGAGGCCTGTGTACATGGTCCTGGAGAGCGAGCAGAGAGTCAAGAATACTGCGATCCGGATGCACGCTTTCAAGGTTTTGTGTATAGCTGTCAAACACCACGGGCATGGCTACGGTAAGAGCAGACGTTTCTTCTGCCAGAGGTTCAGGGCTAATAAATTCTAGCTGCGCAAATATCTATTGTCCAGAACTTGACATACTTCGAGCATCTTGCGGAGCCTATGGCGGAGTTCCTCCACATACTCTCAGAGCAATACGATTACCCGCAACTTGCTGACGAGATTCTCCGGGAGCTAAGTAACAAGGAATTCAACAGCAATGATACCAGAGGTCCCAAGTCAGTCTCGGCGTTCATCGTCAAGCTCTCGGAGCTGGCTCCCAGACTAGTCATCAAGCAAATGACAATGTTGGCGAAGCAACTGGATAGCGAGTCCTATGCCCTCCGATGTGCTCTTATCGAGGTTTGTGGGAACCTGGTAGCTGATCTCAGCAAGCAAGAAGAGCGTAGCGATAACTACAAATCACAACTGAATGCCTTCTTTGACGTGTTGGAGGAGAGATTCTTGGACATCAACCCGTACTGTCGATGCAGAACGATTCAAGTATACATCAAGCTTTGCGATCTCGACCAGAAGTTCCCAAAGAGAAGACAGAAGGCTGCAGAGCTGGCCGCGAGAAGCTTGGAGGACAAGAGTAGTAATGTTCGTCGAAATGCGGTAAAGCTACTCGGAACGCTCATCAAAACCCACCCTTTTAGCATTATGCACGGATCCCAATTATCGCTAAAAGAGTGGAATGCTCGACTGGATGCTGTAGATGCTGAGTTGAATGCATTGAAGCCTCCGGCAGAGACACCGGGACTTGTCGACGGTACCAAGGCCAACGAGACAATCGATACTGCCTTGCTTGATGATGCTACTGTTCTTCCCTCGGATTCGCCTCAAAAGCCAATGAGTGACGAACAGAAGATGGCAGCTATGAAGAAAGCTCAAGAGGATGCTGCTACTTCAGAGGCGATCAATAAGCTTACCTTGACCAGACGATACTATGTCGAGGCACTGAAGTTTATCGAGGTCTTGCACGGAGCGACTACCATCATCTGCCAACTTCTAGGGTCCAAGAACAAGAGTGAAGTTATCGAGGCTATGGAGTACTTCGAGATTGGCGATGCTTACAACATCGAGCAAAACAAGTTGGGTATTCGCCGTATGCTGAGACTGATCTGGACCAAGGGTAACAGCGACGAAGGAAAGGGTGTCCAGAATCATCTTATCGAGTGCTACAAGCGCCTCTTTTTTGAAGCTCCTGACTCTTATAGCGCTAACGACGCGGCTAACTACATTGCTCGGAACATGATCAGTTTGACATTTGGTGCGACTCCAGCAGAGCTGACTTCGCTGGAGCAGCTTCTGAGCACCATGATGAAGGCCAACCATGTCTCGGAGCTTGTTGTACAGAAGCTGTGGCAAGTGTACGGTGTGCAGAAGCGAGAGATCTCGAAAAGTCAAAGACGAGGTGCCATCATTGTTCTTGGGATGTTGGCAACCGCCAAACCCGAGATTGTGGTCGGGGAGATGGAGTCTATGCTACGAATAGGTCTGGGAAGCCTGGGCCGATCAGATCTTCAACTAGCAAAGTATACCTGCATAGCACTCCGACGTATCAACCCATCTGGTCGACAAGCGAAAGAGATCGCGGTACAGCCTTCGAAGCTCACCAATGATCATGCTGTCCTCCTGAAGCTTGGAGCCATCGTTGAAATCGAATCCGATCAAAAGGAATGGTATGGTGTTGCTGAACAAGCCATCAATGCTATCTACACTTTGTCGAGACATCCGGACACACTATGTTCCGAGATCTTGCGAAGGAAGACGAAGTATGTCTTCCAGAAACGTACTGAGAAGACTCCAGAGCCGGAGGAACCGCAACGCGAGGATACGCAAATGTTGTCACCACCACCAGAAGCGCCTGCAGAGCCAGAGCCCAAACTCAAGGGGTCCATCGCTCTCTCACAGCTACTCTTCATCGTAGGCCATGTTGCTATCAAGCAAATTGTTCATCTGGAACTCTGCGAACTCGACTTCAAGCGCCGGAAGGCAGAGGCCGAGAAGAACAAACCAGCATCCGATGCTCCAATCGACAAAGCTGCAAAGGAAGCTGCTGATGATCTCGACGCGATTGGCGGTACAACAGAGGATGATTTCACAGAGGCTATGTCTCACATCCGTGAGCGTGAGCTGCTATACGGTGAGAACTCGCTTCTTGCCAACTTTGGCCCTCTCGTCTCTGAGATATGCTCGAACAACACTACGTACCGAGACCGCAACCTTCAAGCGGCAGCTACTCTCTGCTTGGCAAAGCTCATGTGCGTCAGCTCCGAATATTGCGAGAACAACCTGCCTCTTCTCATCACCATCCTCGAGCGCTCCAAGGACCCCATCACACGCTCCAACGTCGTCATCGCCCTAGGCGACATGGCCGTCTGCTTCAACCACCTCATCGACGAAAATACCGACTTCCTCTACCGCCGCCTGAATGATAAAGACGCCAGCGTCAAACGCACCTGTCTCATGACCCTTACGTTCCTCATATTGGCAGGTCAGGTCAAAGTTAAAGGTCAACTGGGCGAGATGGCTAAATGCCTTGAGGACGACGACAAGAGAATTGCGGATCTCAGTCGTATGTTCTTTACGGAGTTGAGCACGAAGGATAATGCGGTGTACAATCACTTTGTGGATATGTTTAGTCTGTTGAGTGCGGAGAAGGAGTTAGGGGAGGACTCGCTCAAAAGGATTATCAAGTTCTTGGCCGGGTTCATTGAAAAGGTACGCTCTTCCCTTGCCACCACTTATTCCTTTTTCTCGCATCATCATAATGGAATACTGATTTCCAAAAAGGACAAACACGCGAAGCAACTCGCAGATAAACTCGCCGCCCGACTCGCCCGCTGTGAGACCGAGCGTCAATGGAACGATGTTGCGTACGCTTTGAGCTTGCTGCAACACAAGAACGAGGACATCACCAAGCTAGTCAGCAGTGGCTTTAGGGTTGTGCAGGGGAGTGCTTGAACTTGAAGAAATCATGGAGTGTATAATGAAGATGAACGATGTAATGCACATAAATGGTTGGTAGGCTGGGCTGGGGGAAACGGCGCTGCGGGTACTGGCGTTATGTGTGCAGAGTGGTCGGTTTTGTTTATTTGTTTCTTTCTTTCAAGATTCTGTGGAAAGTTGGAGTTGTGCAAGTATAATAATGAATGGATGTGAATTTTCAAGTAGTTAGGACACTGTCTCTCTCACTAGAATTCAACCAATTTTATGATGAAGGGAGACAAAAGGGTCCCATTCGACTAATGTAAATCCCGTTTTCCAAACAAGGAAATGACAATGGCGAGCAATAATCGCTTCTCTCATTCTCTTGACAATCACGCCTGCCCTAGCAAATCTTAGCAGAATCTCAAATAAGTAAGAATTGAAGGTGACCGTCTGCGTGAATTCAATTTGCCTGTTCCTTAATGACAATACTAGAGATTGCAGAGCCCGAGCTAGCAAGAAACTTTTCAAGTTGCAACAAACGACTATTGAAACTGCCCCGGGAGAGATCAATTTTCTGCACAACTGCACATCGATCAAGCATAGAATACGATATGCGCAATGGCATCTTCAAGTAGCAATCGCGAGGCCTCTGTCTTTACGCTTGCTAGCGACTATCTAAAATCCCCTGAAGAACTACCGTATGGAGTGTCCCTTCACTGCCAAACCACATTGCTTTCGGCCGGACTTGACTGACCTCAATCTTAGGAGCCTGTATGTGACGTTCATTGTTGGCACCAAAGATATCCAGCAACCCTTTAGGCTACAAAGAAGTGTCGTCTGCACCATCTCGCCGGTCCTGAACGAGATCTTCAAAGACTTTACAGAGATCTTGAGAATAGAAGACGTCGAGAAGGAAGTGTTTGAATATCTTTCTGTTGTGAGTGATGCTCGAGATCTCTCCACCTTCCTTTCAGGGTTCGTGTACTGACGTTCGGAAATCTGTAGTGGGTAACCACTGGACAACATCAAAGCGTTCACGATGAGTCCAGGAAGTTACTTGGCGGAAGAGCAGCTCCGGTTGGGTTTCCAGCTCCTGTGACCCTCGTGAAGGTTTGGAGATTGGGAGAGCGATTCCGAATCCCCGAGTTCCAGAACAATACGATGAGATTACTCTACGCGTAAGTGCTCTCTACGCGTAAGGACAACTGGGCCGAAGGCCCTGTTGCATCTTCCCAGTGTCTCAGGAGTATCATGCTTCTGAGACGGCCCCTAGACGCTCAGGAAAGGATTTTCGCGCTAATGTCTCAATGATCTAGTGTGTTAGATATAACAGCTTCGCAGAATACCATCATCAGTGTAGTCGAATTCGCTTGGCATGATAGAGAGCCCGACATGTTGAAGAGCTTGTTCGTTAACAAGTTTGCATACTGCTGTACGTCAGAAGAAGTCAAAAATTTCTGATGTTTGATTGGCCTCTAGGATTCTGAGAGCATCTATCATCCTTTCATCGATTTCTTTCAGAATAAGCCATGGCTAACTTCCCATGTCCTATAGGGTGGAGTGGATATGTTCGAGAATTGTTGCCTCACCTTCCATCAACCATGGTTTTTGCCATCGTCGACCAATTGAAACGTGGCGGTGAAGCAAAGAGAGATATTAGGGACTTGAGGAAAAGTGTTGAGGCATTCTTCGTGAAATAGGCTGGCTCGCTCAAGGGGAGTACACAGGAAGCTGGCTGGTCATCGCGAGAGGGGTAAGTAAGGTTGGACAGGAAAGAAAGTCGATGGGCATAGTAGAATTAATTTCCCTGCTCGGCATCATTGTTAGGCTCTATAAGAGCTTGAATGAAATATTCTTTCAAAATCTTATCAGTACTCCAGGAAGGGCTCTTATCCTGACCAGAATCCCACCATGAAACTGGCTGGTAGTCTTTCCTGAGATATGAGGAGCCTACAGGAATTTCTGTATAGCTACGTCGCAAGGAAAACGACTTATAATGGAGAGCAGGCATACGAACTCGTGGATACGACCGTTGGATGTAAGTGAGAGTTTTTAGAGAGATTCCGAATGCTACCTGCACTCATAGAAAAATTTTCTCTTGATTGAAATGCCTCGAGAATTATTGGCAAGATAGGCGAAGTGAAATCTTGACATCCCAGTCTGTCGGGCAACGTTGCATATGCCAAGATCCTTACTTGGAAGGCACGTATGACGAGATCAAGTCTTTCAACTTTCGTAGTAAATCACTGAGATACGACGATAATTAAATTCATGAGTTCACCGGTCATGGGATAGCAATGCGAAATAATGGATATGAGAATAAGATAAATCCGCTAGGTTCCAAAACGGTAAAACCCAGGCGGAGCATCCAGTCATTAGCTACACTGAAAGAAGCAAATATTCTCATGACTTTAGATTACAGTAAGGCATATTTCTCAGCCAGAAAGATAATGATAAGGGAATGGCAAGCCAAATGAAGTTATAAATGTGCCAAACTCTTGCTGCGGGTCTACGACTTTGCAGATACCAAGATAGACAAGATGCTTGGAGAGCTTCCACTGCCAAGACAGAAGTTTTGAAACCCTCAAAGCTTTTCATTAGAAGTCGGCTTAATCAACATTCTGGGGACATTCGTAGACTGTCTGTTGAGGCGGAGGAAGGTCATGAGGCCCAGGGAAGCACCTGCTCACCCAGATCACGGGTCGCGGCACTCTTTAAGTCATGGATATAAGGAAAAGCCCCCCAGACTCAGTCGTAGCATTACAACAACTGATATAAAGTGACTGATATAATATCAAATTAGATAATTCATTTGCGATGGGACGGATTCGGATCAGAAATATGTTCTGGACTTTGACGTCCCAATGTCCCCGATATTTGTGGGGCACACTAGTCAGCGTTCTCAGCCGCGTCCGCGTCTCCCAAAGTTACCTACCCAAATCCACAACCCCAGACCTCACATCAACATCAACAACGACGACCACCGCCACCACCACTACCTACGACACTCCCCTTCTCACAATGGCCGAACGAGAACTCCAAGACCTCCAGCGCAAGCTGAAATCGACCCGCTCCTACAAGGAGCAGCAGCCCCTCCTCTCTGCCGCGAAGCTCTCCCTCCTCAAGCTCAAAGCCCTCACTCCGCTGCCCACAACACCTAGCTCCGTCCTCGCCCTCGCGCGCGACGTCTTCGAGAGCGGCGCCCTGCTATCAATTCGCGCCAAGGACCCCGCGGCCTTCACCCGCTATGTGCACCAGCTGACGCCGTTCTACGAGCTGCCCGAAGAGCGGCTGCAGCCCAGCAGCGAGAAGAACAAGATCACCGGCTTGTACCTACTGCTGCTGCTCACGCAGGGCGACTATGCGGCCTTTCACACGGAGCTGGAGGGGCTGGAGTTGAGAGGGGGAATGGCTGGTGTGGATTGCGAACATGATCGCTTTCTGGGATACCCGATCAAGCTAGAGAGGTGGCTGCAGGAGGGCAGCTTCGACCTGGTGTGGAAGGCGATGGCTAGCAGAGAGGTACCCAGCGAGGAGTACGGTGTATTCAGCGAGGTAATTTCTCCATTCCTTCGCCTCTTCTCCTGCCCCTTTAAAAATAGTCCATCTCCCAGCATCAGAAAGAAATGCATGGGGGCATAGCGTTAACCTACCCCCCCACAGATCCTCACAACCCACATCCGCGACGAGATCGCCACCTGCAGCGAGACGGCCTACCCATCCCTCCCAATATCCTCGACCAAGAATCTTCTCTTCCTTGACAGCGAGGGCGCAGTCGTCGATTTCGCACACGGCCGGGGCTGGATTGTCAGGGACGGCCGCATCTTCTTTCCAAGTCAGAGCCTCAAAGGCGGTGTCGACGATCTGGGCAACGAAAAGGAGACCAGCCAGCTGGCCATCGAGAATACGCTGGGCTATGCAAGGGAGCTGGAGACGATTGTATGAGCGGGCGAGTGGCAGAAAAGAATACGGATTAATGGATGGCATCGCGGATTCTTCCTCAATCAGAAGAAGCATGATCTTGAGGGTTTAGAGCACAGCATAGGAATGGTCGGGCATGGAGAATAAGAGATCAGCTGATATGATATCAAGCTTGTATTCTAGATACGCTTACGCGTAACAATTGCAGACTTGATCCCACAATGAATGGACTGCATATAGTATGGTTCCGCTTGCTTTCAACTACTTACTTACGTACCAAGCCCTCTGACCAGCAAGAGACTTCTAAAAAAAAAGTCAATTGCTCCCTACATACATGCAACAAGTTTCAAGTAGTCTAGTAGAGATGACTACGATCTACTTTTTCCGAACTCCTTTTTTGGGGTGGCCCTGGCTTCCAAAAATTCGACCTCTCATGCAATGAGCTTCAACCCACTGCCGTTCTTTCCAATCTCGCAGACACCGCATACCGCGCAAATCGTCCCCTTATACTTAGTCTGGTACTTGCTTCCGTCGAAGGCGCACACCTCGAACGATGAGCCGCCGTAGATGGGTGTGTAGGAGGCGGCACAGACTTCAAAGTCGGCGAACTGATCAAACTCAATCTCCACAGCATCATTAGGGTTCCTTTCGCAGTTGGCTTTGATCTTTTTGGCCTACAAGCTGTCAATAGGGAGTCTTATACCAAGAAACGAGGTAACTCACGTTCTCGAGCATCTTCACTGGCGCAGGATTAGCCAGCATTCTATTCGCGAAGCTCAACGCCGAGTTGTAGTTCTTATTCGTGAAGGCCAACTTCATGGCACTGGTCAGAGCGAGGACTCTGTGATTGACCTCGAGTTTGGGAATGGTGAAATATGCGGAGAGTTCCAGACTACGCTTGAGCTTCTCAGGTGACTGTGAGACCTCGGCATCAGTGCCAAGGTTCCGTCGAGCTAACTCAATGCCCATGGCAACGGTGTACTCGCTTGCGGTGGTAATGAGTTTCTTAGCATCCTCAACCTCCGAGGCTGACGAGACTGCATTTACCAGGAGAGCATGGAGAATATTTTGGAAGATAGCCGCACCATCTTGCAGCTTGTTGGCTTTCATCGCGCTGTACCCATCCTGGAGGTCAACGGCGGCAAGCGTTTCAAGATCTCGAGGAATTATGGGAAGGACGTTTCGGGGGTCAGTCTCGTCGACGTTACGACGGACGTAGTTGATTAGAGGAGGCAGGCCACTCGACGCGGGAAGGTATGTCTTCGAAGCCGAGTAGACTTCCAGAAACCGCGGCTTAAGAGGGGCGAAGTTGACCGCACCGAGTTGTCTGTTCAACAATTGCATAGCGGTCTCGAATGAGCCGGCAGCCACATGATCCGCGGCGATCGGAGAGTTGCGAGCCCACAGGTCTGCTTCACTGCTCCCCGCACCACCTGTCTCAGCACTGTCGACATTGACAAAGTCACTCTCGACTTCTGGGACTATGTCATCACCCATATCCCATCCTCCTGCGTCCTCGTCGTCATCGACCTCATCAAGAGCCCCATTTCGCTTGGCAACTTCATCGCCAGCGTCATCAAAGCCGAAGCCATTCGATGCGACTGCTGGCTCGTCTTCTAATGATAAGCCTTCGACTTCGCCGAGAAGTGCCTTCTCGAAAAACGATTGAGATGTTGCCTTCGTTGGCCAGTTGGCCTTGAAAGTGGAGACAATTGGTTTTGGGGGAGAGAGTGGTGAGCCAATTGCGGGGAGAGTGATCTCATCTTCTGTAAGGCCAGTAGCTTCGAGGATGGATTGGCATTCGTCCTCGAGACCATGAGCTTTGGCAGTCATGTACGCGAGTGGATCTGGAAATGTTAGTAAATGTAACAGGACTGTGCGCTCAATGCAAGCACTTACAAAGGTCAATTTCCTTGAACATAGCTATCCGGTCGTTGACATCTCCAAGGTACAAGGCATTTTGGAATCGGGCTGTGAAATCGCCACGATGTTCCGCAATCTTAGCCATTCGAGTGAGTTTGGCTTCATCTCCAGTAGCGAGATACAGGAACGAGAGCTTATCGAATTGTCTCAGCTTCTGGTAGGTCATCTCGACAATCTGATGATTGCCATGTGCGAGAGCCTCCGTAGTCAGTCTTGACCAGAGCTTGGGTCTGTCCAATTGCTTTGCCATCTCAACTGCAACATCGAGATTACCACACTCAATCGCAAGCTCGAACCGTGTTTGTGGGTCCTGAACAAACTGCAAAGCGATTTCGGGGTATCCCTTCTTCTGCAAGTACGAAATGATGCTTTGACCGACAAGACTTGAGTTCTTGATGATCTGGAGCATTTCCTCGTAGTTTCGCTTGACGAGCGCAAGCTTGAATCGGTATTCCGTGGGATCAATGTTCAAGATCTTGGGCTTGGCGTTCCTGTCCAGGCAGTAGACGGTTCGCGCCTTCACTCGGACAAGGTACACAGTTTGGTCAAGAGTGCGTACAATGCCATTGTCACCATTGAGCAATGTGTATTTGATATGGTTAAGGGTAGAGTAGAGAAGAACACCAGCATCGTCCCAGGTTGCGCTCTTGATTCGGATGGTCTCGTGGAGTGTGCTGACTTGTTCCAAAGTCTTGGTCACGATTGTGACATTGTGTTTGCTGAGAAGCGCAGCATACAGCCCATCGTTAGACCAAACGACGTACTTGACGCCACTGACAGCCAGTTCCGCTGTTGACTTCTTTTGTTGGACGTCATAGAGGTGGACGGCGGTGGGAGTAATTAGGAGGATATTACCAGTTCCTCCGAAGTAGATGTCCGTGGTTCCAGTGGGAGGCTTGATAGTCTTGGTAGTCGAATTTGAGAGGTCCTTGATGTCGATTTGCTGGTTGGCAGCAGTGAAAACAGCAAATCTATTACGAGCGATAAATACAGCTGAATTTCCTTGACCTCGCTTGGTGTCAGTGGTATCCCCGGAACCGTCTCGGGGTAGGTTGATCAGTTCGTAAGAACCTCCGTCCGCCGGAGAAGTGACAAGGATAGCTCTCTCCGCTGGATTGAATGACAAGGATCGGGGTGGGACCCATGGGCTGCCAAGCTTCTTCAAGGTCAACAGCGTTGGGCTCTCAATATTCTTTTGGAAGTCGTAAGAGCGAACCTGCTTATCCTTCGTAATGAAGAATAAGTTGTTCTGGTAGAAGGCCGAGGCTGGTCTCTCTCGCTCAAGCTTGAAAACCATAACTCCGTTGTCGTGACCAGCTGCGAAAAGGTTGATTTCTGGATGAGCGGCAATAACCCAGAATCTATCGTTCTCCCGCTTGAACGACTGTACAGAAGTCCGCTTGTTGAGATCCCAAACTCGAACCGTCTTGTCTTCGCCCACTGACAATATCAGATCCTGGTGGGGGTGGAACAAGCATCCTGATGCATTCTGGAAATGACCTCTGCAAGTGTCGACCTCCCATGCCTTCGTTTCGCTCATTCTCCATAGCTTTACCAATCGATCATCGCCCGCCGAAACAATCAAGGGAAGTGTAGGATGGAAAGCGACCCAGTTCACACCTCTGTCGTGTCCCTCTAGTACGAATTTGACCACAGCATCTGTGTTTCCGAACATGTCTGCCTGGTTTTGGTTTCCCCTCGACATTTGATCCTCGAATGTCATAGATGTTGGCGCCGAGTGCTTTTTCCGCAGACCAGAGATATCCCATACACGCACTGACTGATCGAGGGAGGCCGAAACTACCAGGTCGTCCTTAGGGTGGAACTGGGCGCACATCGTGTAGTGGTTATGGCCAGTCATTGTGCAAACTTAGAAGCCTAATCAGTAGGCTTCCATATAGGGCATTCAAGCAGACTTACTTAATGATCTGTTCTGCCAATTCCAAATCCTGATTGTCTGATCATCAGAGCTGGAAATGATCCAGGGAAGCTCATGATGGAAGAAGACAGTGCGAACGTAGTCCAAATGGCCGTTTAGGGTGAAGAGACACCTGCGAGTCTGATACGACCAGACCTTGATCTTGTAATCATCCCCACCAGAAACGAAGAGAGGTTGTGTCTTGTGAAAGTCAATTCCTCGTACCGGGCCATCGTGCTCTTCAAAGCGATCAATCAGCGTTCCCATACGGTAGTCCCATAGCTGGATGGTCGAAGAATGTAAGGAGACAAGAATCCACGGTCTGGGTCCGATTAGCTACGAGTGTGCGCAAGATGCTGTGGCTGCGGGGCGCACCTTTTGGGATGGAAAGCAATGCCTTTCGCTCTCGAGGACTTGGACTCGAACTGGGCTGCTGTTAGCAACTGTATTCGCATATGCCCGTTCTACCCTAGAGTTCCCCATCCTATATCAATCCACACATACCTTTGTGAGCATATTAGGGGAGGAAGTGGTTGCCATCTTGACCGACGCTGCGAGGACCGTGGAAACCTAGGCCTCTGGCATGAAGAACAGCAGATGGTGAAGAGTTCAATGCAGACAGACACGTATCCAGCAGCAGTATTCAGATGTTCAGAGTGATAGTATCGAAGGCGGAGACAGGAACGGAGGTAGAGAGAGAAGGAGATGGAGACATCCGAAATGTGTGATGCGGGAAGCTGCGACTTGCGACTTGTTCACAATTCTTGACGCCTGAGGCAGAAGCGACCGAGCCCTTTCAGTCCTCAAGCCCCCTGCGCTTCAACTCAAAGCTCTCCACTACTAAGCTCTTTAGCGCGACGTCAGCTCCGGCAAGGTGGCATCAACCGCCAATGTCAACAATACAGACCAATTCCTCAGCCTCGTCTGTTGATTTCCATTTGTTCTGTTGATAGAATAGAAGACGATGCCGAGATAAATTCTGCCTTGGCCGTAAATCCGTACCTCTCTTCCCACTGGCGGACTGCATTACACTACAATACAATACATTACAAAATACATCCTCGTCTGAAGTCAGGACACAGCCCATTCCACAAGACCGGAACATCTGTCCAAGAGGCTACGAACAGCTTGACAACCCCCTCAAAATCCAGAAGATGGGATTTTTCACTATGCCATGGGGCCTGACTGGAGCTCTATTGGCAACGACATACCTTCATTCCCTATGCGGCGTGTCTGCGGGCCCATCCATTAATGTCGGAATGAAAGCCTCGTTTTCCGCTGCGCCATATCTTCTAGAGCTCCTGTACCTACTCCTAAATCTGCTTAACTCAGACACATAAAGCTAATTGGATGTAGAGAAACTGCGGGAAACGAGAACGCCACATCCTATTTCCCCCTCCTTGACCGAATCGCGGATGGCTACTTTACCAAAACCTCAACGGACAAAGAACTGTTCGAGAAATTCGTTCAAGTTCTGAAGGATGACGGGCATATGCTGCAGCCCGAGTCTCTATCTTCCTGGCAGTTTGCTCTGTCTATGCGGGCCTCAGCGCCTCGAATCGAGGCACATTACCAGTACTACCACACGGCAGCCGAGCCATCATTGAAGGGGGAGCAAGATACCTCCTGCTCGGTCTGGGTGCTGTTCAATGGAAAGCAATATTGTTCACCAGCACTTGATGCAGCCCATGGCGACATTGGTGGAGACTCGTAAGCCTGTCATCCCCAATTTGATTAAAATCGCTGACTTGATGGCTGCAGGCAAGTTCAGGAGTTGCAGTTCGACCGAGTGTTAGGCAATTCTTCAGCACCTGCTTCCATCCTTTACGCCGATATCACTTCTCCTACTTTTGGGCGGTTCCACAAGACCCTGGTGAAGACTGCTCGTGAAGGAAAGACCTCGTATCGTATTCGGCACAGAAAGTCACTAACAGCCGAAAACAAACCCCTTATTATTCCTGGATACGGTGTGGAGCTTGCCCTCAAGCGGACTGACTACATTGTGATTGACGACCGCGATGAAAACGAGAGCAAGACTGCAAGCGCAGCGCCAGAGAAAGAAGTCAGGTTTGAGGACGAGGAATTGGCAGATCTAAAGCCGCTATCAGCATCGGAACTGTACTCGCTTGGTTTAAAGGCTTCGAGCTTCATCTTACAAAGCGGGAATCCTCTCGATTCGCTTGTAAAATTGTCCCAGGATTTCCCCAAGTATTCGAGCGCCATCTCCTCTCACGATGTCTCCAAGGAATTTGCTGCCGAGCACCACTACAACCGTGGCCAGTTGGTACCTGCGGGAAACAATATGGTGTGGATGAATGGAGTTCGGCTGATCGATCGGCAAATTGAAGCCTTGGACCTGCTAGACATTTTCCGAAAAGAGCGTAAGCTTATCAATGGACTCAGGGAGCTGGGCCTCACTGGCACTCAAGCCATTCAGCTACTTTCGCACTCGGAGATAGCCACTGTTAAGGCTGAAAATTCACCCCCAAGATTTGACTGGAGAGATGATATTGAAGGAGGAAACGCCATCATCTGGATGAACGACCTCGAAAAGGACAAGCGATACGCCGGATGGTCACCCTCACTGAAAACAGTAAGTCTTTGAGACTTCTTCACGAGTCCAATGCTAACCTCACAGTTTCTCCATCGAGTATATCCTGGTCAACTGCCTCAATGTCGACGAGATTGTTTTAATGCAATTTTTCCAGTTAATTTTACCAATCCCCAAGACGTTCTCCTGGTGGCAGACAACTTACTGAATTACGTGAAGAGAAAAGTTTCAGTACGATTTGGAATCGTGCCCCTTACAAGCACCCCTGATTCTCTGGCGCACGCCAAAGTGATGTACCACTTGCTGGATACCTATGGACTCTCAGCTGCCATGGCATATCTCGAAGCTGCGTATACGTCTCAGAAGATCTTGGCACCAAGTGCTGCACACTTTCAGACTGCGATTGGGGAAAGGACGGCCCGCAACGATAAAAAGGCCTTAACTCTCGAGGAAGTGCTTCACCCAGAAAGCTACCAAACCCAAATCGAAGCAGCCCGGCAATGGGTGCGACGACTTGCTGCAGATAGTAAGATTCCAACGATGTTTATCGATGGTGTCGCTATTCCCAGAGACGAAAACTGGCTTCAGGCGATGAGCCAGAAAGTTACCACTGATCTTCAACTCATTCAACAAGCCATCTTCACCGAGATCCTCGATGAAGAAAGCTGGCTCCCTGGGCACTTTCTCCTTCAGGCTTCAACACGTCGAAATTCACTCGTTGTTCCCGAGGACGAGAAGACATTGAAGATTTTTGACGTCAACAAGCTAGTGGGAGAGAACCAAGAGATCCTGAACAATTTGCCTCGCATCGAGGCAGATGTCACAGCCGCAAAGGCGGACTGGGCTCACATGATTTTGGTTGTTGACCTAGAGTCCGAGGCTGGCGAGAAACTTCTTGCAACAGCGGCAGTCTTCCGCGAAGCCAACCCATCCGTCGAGCTAGTTATTGTGCATAATCCGGCCTCAGACATAATCGATTCCGGTCTTAGCTCTGACTTCTACCAATTTATGCTGAACAACGATAATAAAGCGTTCTCAAGCATCAACGATCTCACAGCTGTCTTGTCAGCCGAACTGGCCGCTCCAGGGCAGGAGATTCAGCAGCATGCATTAGAGTACTGGCGTGGAGGTGATGCCATAGTCAAGTTTCTTGGGCTTCTCCCAGGTCAGAATGCAGTGCTTTTGAATGGCAGACTGGTGGGTCCCATCCCTGCGGACTCGGATCTCGATGAAGGAGACTTGGACCAGCTTCTTTCATATGAGCGATCGAAGCGCATTACTCCAGCCAATGCTGCTCTTGAAGCCCTTGGGCTGCTGGATAATATAGCAAATCCTTTGGCAGCTGCCAAGATCTCGTCAATCGTAGCTATTTCGACTATTTCTGACACTCCGGATGGAATATTCGAGGAAACTTCTACTCTTCGAATGAGCCAATTTCACGTTTGGAATTCTACGTACACTGCAATCGAGACTGGTGATGCGTTGACTGCAAGCATCCACCTCACAGTCCTCCTCGATCCCGCAAGCCAACTTGGTCAGAAGTGGGTTCCTCTTCTCAAGGTGCTCTCGGAACTTGACGGGGTATATATGAAGTTATTCCTAAACCCTAAAGAGCGCTTGGAAGAGCTACCTGTCAAGCGTTTCTACAGATACGTTCTGGAATCCAAGCCAACATTCGACGAGGTTGGCGCTCTGAAACCTCTCAGTGCAACTTTCACAGGTGTTCCACAAGAGGCACTGTTAAATCTTGGCATGGACATTCCTCCAGCCTGGCTTGTGGCTCCCAAAGTCTCCGTCTACGATCCGGACAATATCAAGCTCAGCTCTATCAAAACAGATGTGGAAGCTCTATATGAGCTCGAGAACATTCTTATTGAGGGGCATTCTCGCGAAATTCCTGGCGGAGCTGCTCCGAGAGGGGTTCAGCTCACGCTTGGTACGGAGAGAAACCCCCACACCGCAGACACAATCATCATGTCTAACTTAGGATACTTCCAATTCAAGACAAACCCAGGCTACTACAGGATTGATCTGCTCGAAGGTAGAAGCGCCGAAATCTTCAACATTGATAGTGTCGGATCGAAGGGCTGGAGCCCAACTGCAGGTGATGAGAACACCGAAGTTGTCCTGATGAGCTTCAAGGGTGCAACCCTCTACCCACGGATATCCCGCAAGCCGGGTATGGACAGCGAAGATGTTCTCGAAACCAAAGCCGACTCGAAGATGGACCTAGTCTCCCGCGGGCTGAATTTCGCCCAGAGTATTCTAGGCAAAGGCAAGGGCGCCGTCGAGAAGCAAGCACAAGCAGACATCAACATCTTCTCTGTCGCTAGTGGCCACCTCTACGAGCGTATGCTTAACATCATGATGGTCAGTGTTATGAAGCACACCAAGCACACCGTCAAGTTCTGGTTTATCGAGCAATTCCTCTCCCCCTCTTTCAAAGACTTTATTCCGTACCTCGCCGCCGAGTACGGCTTCCAATATGAGATGGTTACCTACAAGTGGCCTCACTGGCTTCGCGGGCAGACTGAGAAGCAGCGCGAGATCTGGGGCTACAAGATTCTATTTCTGGACGTTCTGTTCCCGCTCTCCCTAGACAAGGTTATTTTCGTCGATGCAGACCAAATTGTCCGCACCGATATGATGGAGCTCGTGAACCACGATCTCAAGGGCGCACCGTATGGCTTCACACCGATGTGCGACTCTCGCGTTGAGATGGAAGGATTCCGCTTCTGGAAACAGGGGTACTGGGAGAAATTCCTCCGCGGCCTTCCATACCATATCTCAGCCCTCTACGTCGTCGACCTGCACCGTTTCCGTCAGATTGCAGCCGGAGACCGCCTTCGTCAACAGTATCACCAGCTATCAGCTGACCCGAACAGTTTATCCAATCTAGACCAGGATCTGCCAAATCACATGCAATCGATCCTCCCGATCCATAGTCTCCCGCAGGAGTGGCTGTGGTGCGAGACATGGTGCAGCGACGAGAGTCTGAAAGACGCAAAGACGATTGATCTGTGCAACAACCCACAGACCAAGGAGCCGAAGCTCGATCGCGCGAGGAGGCAGGTGCCGGAATGGACTGTGTACGATGATGAGATTGCGGCGGTGGATCGTAAGCGCAAGGGCTTGCCGCCGATAAGTAGTGAGGCGCCGAAGGTGGCGGGAGAAAGGAATACGAAGAGTAAAACTCTGGAGGTGGCGAGTCCGACAGCAAGTAAGAAGGATGAGCTATAAATTCGAGGGTGGGATGAAATTTGTATAGTACAGGGAGAATGAACTCATAGAATCGAATGTCACGGGATATTTTGCGGCTGCTTGCTCTGGAACGCTGCAAACACCGCTTCCTCTTGCCCCTTCCCCGCTGTTTCAAAGTCTGCTACTGCTGTATATGACATTCTTATTTGGAGGTGGGAAGGTTTATCAAGAAGCTGTTGGAATTTATAGTTTTAATCTGTGAATATATATATACACCCGAGGACAGTAAGCGCCCCCGCCCCTCCCCCTCCCCACAAAAGAACAACAAAACTCTGGATCAGTGCCAGTGTCCTGCAGCTCTTCAGGATACATCAAGCTCCAGGCTTGTTTGCTCATAAGCTTGGTAAGAGCCGTATGAGCAGTGCTGGGGATGTAAGAGACGATACAGCAGACGGGCGAAACCTAAGATATCGCAGCATATATCGACTGGGCGACGCCTTTGTTTACTTCTTACATTGGCTTTTTAAAGGTTTAGAAATATATAAGTTTTTATGGTGCATGTAGTGCACTAATAAGCTAGGAGGGGATTCCGATGATTGAATGAAGCTTGTAGAATTCTATCTGGGAGACTGACACACAAAGAGATGGAGATCTCATTGCACTAATAAGCGAGGTCACATGAGCTGAGGCTTGGGTGGAACGAAGCTGAGGCGTGGCTGTTCCGCACAACAACTGTGGTATTGTGTTAACTGGACCTTGGAAGGACTTGGTCAGGAACTTGGACTTGGACGTGGATCTGGGTATCTTTGTTTGGTATTTCGATGCTTGATGCTTGTGAAAAGGAACGGGTGAAGCAGCATAGTGACAGTGTTTGACGGTATGCTTCCTAACTACCTTGGACCTCTAAAGAAGCAGGTGTTGATTAAGCTTGGTTGGTAAGAATATAATCTTAAAGGCAGGCCATTTTAGAACAGTTATTGAAGGGAAGAAAAATGGGTTTCTCGATGGGTAGCTCAGTTAAGACTAGAAAAATAAGCTTTTCAACCCTTTTCGGTCGGATATTTTACTTTTTTTGATATCCCTCCTAAAGAATATATATATGCAAATTCAAAAGTTTTCAATATGAATGCAAGCGTTAAAAAGCTTCTGATAGCCAGGAATAGTGTGAATATTATTAACAGTAAGGTTTTTTTTATTCTCTTTTTTGGGTGGGGGGAGGGGGGGGTAGCTTGCGATAGCTTTTGCTAATATTGTATTTGATAGCTTGGCTAACTGCGTCCCAAACAAAGTGAACCCCAAACTAAAAGGTAATTACCATGCATGGTTTACTACACTTATTTACCTTTTTGATTTATGTTCTGACTTATTTAAGGAATTTCCAATGAATTCTCGTGATAGAATGTCGGTCTATACGTATAGGTCTCCATCGTAAACAATTAATAAACAAGTTCGCTTAACTAGCCAATCATGTGTGCACGTCGCGCCGGCATATTAACGGGATTTCTTGCTTTGACTACGCCTGATGAATCCCATTTATTGATTCCTTCCAATCACGGCGCTAGTTGAAGTCACGCTATTACTATCGAGTCGCAATAATTGACCCCCCTTCGATCTCCAACATCCCCTTCCTTTCTCACGCAACATCACAACAGCAACATCACAACAAGAAATCTTATCTCACAACAAATGCTCCTTTAATATCGTGAACCTCAACCACTTCTTTACTTACAGCATTACGCTTGCAAATTACAATTGCTTCTTTGCTGTACGCAAACCTCGATCTCAGCCTCGATTTGTATCAAGTTGAAACTTGCAACTGGAGCTTGCCTTTCTCACACCAAGACGCGACTGATATTACGACCCGACTTCACATCGAAATATTGTACAGCCGAAATTGTAAGTCAAGATCCTCTAGGAAAAGCTCTTGTGTAAAATGTCTTTTCTTTTGCTCGAAGCGACTCTTCCATTACTCAAGTTCCACTCGTCAGCAAAGGGGCACCTGCTCGTTATGGATCTGACACAGATCCTGCGGTGCTCTAGCATACGCTATCCTTGTCTCTGCCTCTATTCATATGTTATTTGCCCTTATAATTTGACACGAAGAACATAGACCACTGAGCTCTAGGCTGATATATCCTATACAGGACTTCACATGTCGAGCGCGACTGGATTCACCAATCACCCCGGAACTATGGCCTCAAACTCCTCTACTTCTCTCCCTGGCTTTCCTTTTAAGAGCCCGTACGATAAAACTTCTGAATCAAATGCTTCCACACCAATTCCTCTTCCTGATAATGTCGCTACCAATATCAAAGCTTCCCGCACTTCATCCACTGAACTCACCGATCACGGCCCTCTGCGCTATAGCAGAACTAATTCGGTCAACACTATCGTTAACGTGGATTTCGATGTAAAATTTAGCAACGTCTCATCCCCGCCAGAGGTCGACGGTCCAGATATAGCGATTTCAACATGGGAGGCTCCAGGTAATGATCGTATCTTCCCTCACTTCAGTCATGGCTGTCCTAATAAGGAGGCACATGAGCTAGGCACCTTCTGCGAGGAGTGCCGCGGAATCGGTATGCCATGGGGAGCAGAGCTTCCGGTCTACCACACCGAAGATAACCTCGCCCTTCTTCATGGTCCACCAGGTACTCTTGTGGATCACGTTCTTCTGGCCGATGAGGAAGCTGTCGCTGTTTTGTCGATCGTAGCTTCGATGGATGTTCGCGGTCGTCTCTACAGCAAGGTCGATGGCCTTCCCAAGCTCATGCGCCGCTTCCCTGAGTCGGTCTATGCTGGCCAGAACATTGCAGATCTCCACCGATCACTTCTCCGAGTTACCGGTCCCGAGCACGAGCTTATTGAAGCCCATATGATTGTCGAGGAAACCCTGAGAGATCCCCACCTCACTTGGGAGACCCTTGGTAACAGAATCTATAATCACATGCTTTCCGTCGCTCCTGTTCTCCATTACGGGCTTTCCGCCGAGGAGATTGCCGCTCCACTTATCTATGAAGAGAGGAAGATTCCGAAGTCGAAAAATAGCAAGGGAATGTGGAAGGCTCCTCCAAAGACAGATGATGATTCGAAATGGGTGAGCTGAGCTTTTTTGTCCACGCAGCTTGAACCTAGACGGCCGCTTAATAGCATTCGCCTCTGTGAATTCGATGTACTGACCTGATCATAGGAGTTCTGTCCTGGTTCGGATACCAGTTTAATTATCGTCGGCAAGCCTGAGCCTCAGAAATTCTTCCTCATCCGTCAGAAGAAGAACAACCCAAATATCAAGGACTGCCGTCAATACCCTGGCTGGGAGACCTTCGACTGGTAAATTTTGACCCAGCCCGTGAAGACAACTTGCGATAAGAACGCTTCATGAAGATGTTACTAATTATCTTTCCAGGAATGACCCAGATCTCGTGGAGTTAATGAACAAGGCCCGCCGCCAGATCCTTCATCGAACCACAGGTGGTACTTATCCTAAGGCTCTTATCTGGACCCAAGCAGAGAAAGACGTCCTCAAGGGTCTTATCAAGGTCGTTCTCGACAGCGGTGTCGCTCCTAAAGATATCAAGTGGGATCCGATTGCAGAGGGCCTGTTCAAGCACTTCGAGGGCAAGATCCAACCTAAAGGCTCACCATTCGCCCAAAATCAACACCTCAACAAGGATGGCAGCATCGAACCACCCCGCCTCAAGTTCGCCAAAAAGCTCAGGCAGGACCGAGAGGGCTGTCCGAACAGAAAAGGACAGACTGTCAAGACACAGGCACATAAGTATGGTGACATTGCGCTGATGCTGAGAATGGCGGCGCCTAAGAACCAGCAGCAAGCTTCGGATTCAGATTCGGACGACTTGGACGACTCAGATGATGAGCAGCCTAATGGAGCTACCAGCAGCAAGATCAACAGGGCGAAGAAGAATACTGCGAAGTCAGCCACAGCGATTACGAAGGTTACCAAGCAGGTCAAAAAGAAGACGGTTGTCAAGATGGAGGCCCATGAGCCTGATTCAGACATTGGGAAGATCGATGCGCCTTCGCCCCGTCTTCGCGGACTGAATAAGAGAGACCGATCTCCTGGCGGTGGCGCTAGTGATCCTGATGTGTCTGGGACTCCTCGATACTCCAAGCTGATTCGAACTGAACGTCACTGAAATGCAAGATCTTGGGGGTATTTATCGGCGGGGGATCAAGTCTAGAGGTTTCTGGGCAAACGATGGCGCATTTGGGATTCCTCTCTTTAAAATTAGCACAATTTCTGGGACGTCGGCTGCAGATTGATATTGGTCTCCTGCGTAATTCGAGGCTGGTTTCTTGTCTCCCTACATTTCGCTTTGGGATATTTATGCAGTATACGACAGTATCGATGACAAAGTGTTGCTAGGTAAAGTGGAAGGAGAGCAGGGTGCACGTGCCACCAAGTCGGTGCACAGACCTCAGGCCTTGGCGCTGGTTCCTACTACCGGTACAACCTCACCCCAATTCCTAGTCCTAGATAATACAAGTCAAATCAACCACAACCAACATCATCAGAAGCTTCCTCCTATGACCTAGTATTATCACTAGATAACTACTAGCGATACAAAGTCCCGCTATGGACAGGCCACGACGCTGACATCTTGGGTCTTGATCGAGAGATGCTGCAATGGAGAGATGCTGCAATGGATGGATGCTCATGTTGTTGTTGTTGTTGTTGTATTTATTAACGTCGGGCGGGTATCCAAAACGCAATGCTTGGACCCTGGGGACCTCCCATGGGGTACGGCGACGTGCTAAGTAGAGGAATTATATACAAAGTACTATCTAATCGAGAGTAAAAACCACGTTGGGGAAAACCTCTCGTCAAATAGCTGGACACCTGTAAACCCCCTAAAAGCAATTCATAGTGATGTGCGTCGAGTTTTCTCTCGACAACTGTCGAATACGTGTGGCCCTACGGGCGGCCTCGATCCGTATAGTACAAACATCGTTCTCTTTCGTCGTAGAGCTAAGAAGGCTCGCGTTCGTAGCCCTTAAATAGAGCCGGTGTGTTTGTAGAACGCTCTTTCGAAGGCGCAGTACCGTGTTTTCGATCAATCGAACTAAGCCCTTCCCATCCCATCTCTTATACACGTTCCCCCTCTATCGCAAATCCTCCTGGTCTTTTCAGTCGGTATGCCCGTCAGGTATAGATCGTAGTCGGCGTGGTATTCGAGAAGAAGGAGGAGGGAGGTTCGGAATCGCCGGTAAAGGAAAATCTCTTCGAGGAGACGTCGCATGTCGATGATTCAATTTCGGCTCTCCAGACTCTTTATCTCTCTTTCTACCGCAGGAGAAAGAAAGAAAAAGAGCTGAAGGTTCGTAAGGGGCACCTCGTACAGATAAAGAATCGTAGCCCCCCGATGGATGCTCATGTAGATAGCGAGAAGTGCAATATTCTTTTCAAGAATTACAGTTTCATGTGATATTTTGAAGGTTTAGGAGCGGGCCTCTATTGCTTGAGTTTGAGAATATGAAGACGAAGATGTGCTCTATAGGCCATATATATTGAACAAAACCCTGATAATGCTAGTGCAAAGGTGTTTATTTTGCTTCTGATGTCAAGACTTTTAAAATACGTCGACAACGTAAATACAAACTCCTTCGCCTGCCTCGCCACTAGAAACTTCTCCAAGGTGCTACCCTTCAAAGCTTTCCTGCTCTTCACTTCCTACCCTCTGATTCACCAACACCTGTATCGCAAGCGTTTTTAGCGGCTGGAATTCCACATGAATTCTCTTACCAGCCTCATTTGTTGCAGCCTTTTTAGCGCTAATCGTTTTCGGCTATTCACCGATGCTCCACCTTCCGACTTGGCTATTCCTTTCTCCGTGTCCTTCTCAAAATAACGACTCGATCTTGCAACGCAACGTCCGAAAATTCTGCACCGCATCGATTTTGCCCACGACTCAGAAGCTCGTGATACAACAGTTTCTAGGAATTTACGGCCAACAAAAGTTTCCTCCCGCTTTCTTCGACGCGCCGCGCCGACTTCACGAAGGGACTCTGTTAGCAAGCAAAGCGAATATTAATGAATATTTCAGGTGGAAGACTTGGTAAGAGTTTCATGGGCAAGAGGCGAGAGAATGAGAAGAGAAATATGGATAATGATAGCGGCGTCGACAAGATCTTGATTATTCAAGCATCGATCCGGGACTCTTCTCTTCTGAGTCTGTCAAGGGTTGTACTTCACTATCTAGCACCTCTGGAATCAAAGCTTCTGCTACCCCAAGCTCGGTATCAACCATCCCTACTATCCAGGCTTGTAAGTTCGACCCCGCTCTTTCCAATGGTGATTATTGCCAACATATGTCTAGCTCAAGCTACTGGGTCCGATGATAGCTTAACCATCATGGTCGATGCCTCTTGTCAACAAGCCGCTCCTCCTGGTACTAGAAAGACTTCAGCTGCAACGGGTAAACCAAACCCCCAGCACAAAACCACTGGAAAGACCCGAAGAGTGCCCGCCTTGTGTTCGGACCAGAAAACACTCGACGAGAGGAAGGCCGAGGTTCGCAAGCCCGAGCCAGACAAGCTGCGGTTCGCATCAAGCTGAACAGTGGAAAGTGGCACGCGTTCAAGTATCCTGGCCGCGCCAACTTCGACTAGGGCAAGAAAACCTCGATTTCCAAGTGGAACGCGTGGAGAACGAAGAACTTCAACAACTACTTCGAATATGACAACGCCGGCACTGCCCCCCGACCGCAGGGTAACCCCCAAGCCAGGTGGTACCACGTGGAGAAGGAATTCATCGAGATAATGCTCGAGAAGATGATCAAGAATACTGACACCGCTTTGAGTGGCAAGGATTGGCAAAAGCTGGCTAAAAAGCACAATAAGATGTTCAAGAGGACGAAAATAACAGTTGCGGAGAGGCTCTTCAACGGGAAGGCTGCTACCAAGAGCGAGATTATTGGAGAGAGAAGTGTCGCGTCGCTAAGGTCCCATTTCAGCAAGGACGAGGGGTTGAAGGAGCTTCAATTGCAACTCATCAAGAAGTATGACCTAGACCACTATGAGGGCCATACCACGGATAAAGACTCTGATTCTGGATCTGATGAGCCGGTGCAGGACGCCAACTTGGAACGTGGCTCGAACAATGAGATGGACGATCAGCGACCTGCTGCTCAGTCAACTGTTGGAGTTCCTGTTGCTTCTACGTGGTAAGATACTTCAAAGGGTGGTCTTCCTGTATTTCGGACTCCAGCCAAAAGTTTCGCTAGAAGACTATCACCCTCTCTTATTAATGTCTTGCGTCCAGCTGTTGGGCCGTCAGCCTCGTAGAAAATTGACGAGTTTTTGAACTCTGCGCTAATCAAGGTCAGCATCGCAAGTTCAAACATACCTGGCACTGTGTTTGCCACGGCTATTAACAGTTCAGTCTCGCGGCTTATGGGATTGACTGCCTGGCAATCTTGTATTCTGCTCTGCTCCTTGGTTGCGGACGTTCTGTACCATCTGTGAAGGATAAGAGGAGCTACGTGTAGATTTGGGTTTTTTTTTTCTTGTATATTCGGACATTTGGTTTCTCTGGATTATTCTTCTTTGTGGGGGGGGGGGGGGGGGGGGGGGGGGGGGGGGGGTTGAATAGTTTATGGATGGAAGTCTGGCATAGCATAGAAGATCATTCTCGATGAATCGAGCGGGTATAGACATCAATGCTAATTGTAACGGATAACTTATCAACAACCATTATGCCTTCCATTTGTATATGGTGACCTGTGTCCTTATATCTATGATGTAGGCGAGATTTCCGTTACCCACGCTACTGTATCCGCGGACATTTGCCTTTTGCGACCTTCAGGTTCCAGGGTGTGGAAGTGCATCATAAAATTTGTTCAGAGTTATGCGCCTAGTAGTATCTACCAAAGTAACTCCTAGTTTTGCTGACTTAGTAGCAAAAGGACCCGGATAGAGAGGCTAGGAAGACGCGAGGTTGATCGCCGTCACAGATCACGTTTCCCTATCTATCATCGTCGAAGTTTTTCATCCGACTTAGGAGAGCGCTGCGCTGGAGAAAAAGCGAAATGGTCGATTTTATTAAGGTACCAATCTCTAGATCTATCGAAATACAAAGATCGCTTGCTCGCTTTGACAAATCGAATTCTCCATAAGTCCATATCGTTCATCTGGTATATCAACACATTACCCCCGCACCTGAGCGAGCCCCTTTTACTTGCAACTGTAGTCTTGGCAAAATGGCTGTGAAGAATTTAGGAAACGTCTCGCAAGAGCTTGTAAACTATCTTTAGATATTCCTTAAGTCTATAGTGTTGCTACTAGTAGAAAGCCCTTCGGAAGATACAAGTAAATGATCTCGGCGATATCTAGGAAGCATCTCGATCATATTACTTCCAGTTCATCTTTTAAAAAGCTTTAGGAACTTGGTTCGAAATAATCAGCCCAGCATCAAAGGAGCATCAGTTGTCACGGCAAAGACACTCCAAGATGTCAAGGACTAGTAAAATCCTTCAGGAATTAGACTTCCTTTTGACTTGATGGTGCCCTCATTTCTGGCCGCTCACCTGTATTGTGCTTGAGCCGGAAACTTCTTCTTCCCCGATTAAAGGCCTCAAGATCCCCCCCTTTGCTTCCATCATCTAGATTTTTTAACAGTAAGAGATCCTTCCTTTTTCGGCGCATTTATTTTCATCGACCCCTCTCAAAGCTCGGAACTATTTTATTTTCTCTCTTTCATCACGGGACTTGGAACGAGAACGTTCGCCCGAGAATGAGAAGCCTTCGCTTACTCCCATTGTAGCGCAGAACAGCATTTAAGATGTCTCTTCGACAGTAGAACTCGAAGTCTGGAACCATCATCGTCGACTGCAACACATTCGACCGTCCCCCAAAACATCAAGATCCACCGACAGCGACGACAACTAGCCTACGCCGAGCAGACCACGAAGTTTCTTATCTTCGACCACCATTGATCAAGACATCATGGCTCCCCCAACCAAGGACTCCTCTTCGACCGCAAAAGAAGCCCTCCCCGAGAAGAAGAAGATTCCCTTCAGCAAAGGGAGCACCGCTAATCGAATATCTAATGTAAGCACTCACCCTTCCCCCCCCTAATCATCCAAGACCAACACTTCACAGAGCTCCATCAAACATGCCCCCTGCTGCCCCAGAGGCACCAAGTTCAGCTGGTCGGCCAACATGCACCTTTCCCTGGCCAATACCCCCCGCCCACAAGTCGGTGTCGAGAGCCCCGAGCTCATGCACATGAACCTCACCGACACCAAAGGCAACACCTACAGGATCGTCTACCCCGGCCGCGGCAAGATGGACTTCTCCTCCCGGCAGTGGGTCAGCGCGCTCGACAAGTGGCGTCGCCAGTTCATCAACCGCCGTCTCAACAAGAACAACGACGGCGAGAGCCAGGCCAACGACTTCCGCCCGCACTGGACCGAGCCCGAGCAGGAGTACCTGCTGCACGTCATCAAGGAGTGGATCAAGAAGAACGAGTGCTCCATCAGCATGCGGCACTGGGAGGAGATCGCCGGCATCTACAACGCTCGCTTTGAGGGGACCGAGGCGCAGGCCGGGTGGAGATGCCCACCAGCCTTCAACGGCAAGGGCTTGTCGGCGGGTGGGAAGTTGAAGCTGGCGCACACGCTCCCGGCCCGCAAGGCGACGGCTGTGCGGTCCCAGGTGTATCGATGGCCGAGAGTCAGAGAAGCGATGGATGCCGAGCTGAGGAAGATCGAGCAGGAGGATAACGGCGATGACGATGACCGGGAAGACGTCGATCTAGAGGCTCCGGACTCGGATGATGAGGATGCGCTGGATTCAGAGGACGCTTACGAGCCAGTGGACGACGCTCCTCATCAGCCGCAGTCATCTCGCCTCGAGGCGTAGATCGGCCCAATCTTTCGTCCCGAGTCTCTTCGTGGTCAGTACGGCCCCGACCATACATGTAGTTAATTATCCAGCTAACTTAAAAGCTCAGTCCGTTCTTGAATACGGACCCATCTAGGCTCTATCAGCTAGGGTTCTCCGAGCTCTAGACAATGGCAGAGAGTTGGGTTGGCTCACATTGCCATATTCCGAACCTGGAGAGAAGCAGCCAGACAGGCCCTTTGAGCCTTCACGATGAGCTAGCTGTACTCTACATAGCCCCGAAAATCTCAAGCCTCGCTCGCACATCCACACCCTCTATCTCTCGAATCACACAGCACCGCACCCGAATCCCCACGCGTTCCCTTTCCTCGAAATATCCACCGCCGGTAGCAAGCGTCTCCCCCCTCAATTCCCCACCCAGCCAAAGTCTCAGATTCTCGCAATGAGACACCCTCCCCGATACTTGCCGTCTCTCTAACCCTAGCCCACGAATATCCCATTAGCTATCTGTTGCTAGGTAAAGTGGAAGAAGAGCAGGGTGCACGTGCCACCAAGTCAGTGCACGGACCTCAGGCCTTGGCGCTAGTTCCTACTACCGTACCTACCGGTACCTTAGGTACCTAGGTAGGTACCTACCTACAACCTCATCCCAATTCCCAGTCCTAGATAATACAAGTCAAGTCAACCACAACCACACAACTTCATCAGAAGCTTCCTCCTGCGACCTAGTATTATCACGAGGTAAGTACCAGCAATACCATCTATTCCAGCTCCCCACCCCATTTACCTCGTTCGCCCATCCCCGCCCAGAGCGATGAGGTGCGTGCATCTCTTCGGCCAAGTGACGATGGATTATAGGGACGGGCTACGGTACTTGCATCTCATCGCTGCCCCCTTCATTCCTCTGCGCCGATCTCTCTCTCGATCCCGGTCAACTGTCGCTTCTTCTCATGTTGTAGGCCGGCGCATCTCGCGCCGTTATATCGATGGGGAGGAGAGGGCCGGACTCGAAACCGCTTCTATCCAATTTCCTTCGGCTCGTCATTGGTTCTCCTCGTTTGTTTGGTCGCTTGCGACTTGACTTGACTTGACTTGACTTGACTACCAGCTGAGTTCGAGGTGTTCCCATCTGGTCCCTTCGGCATGTCTCCTCTAGCCTTTCTCCTGGTGCGCCAGAGTGTATCATTCCACTTGGCAAAAAAAATAACAATAACATTCTGGACTTGTAAAGTTCTATGAGTTTGAATCAAAAATAAAAATTGCATAAATCAACTAGCTACTCACGAAATGATTACACTTTACAAACCTTATTGAATCGGTTTTGTCGCCAGCTTGTAGTGTCTGATCTCAACTGACAGTAGACTGGTAACTTGTTCTCAGCGACCAGGCCGCTGAGCCGCTTATTTGTAACCACACGATATATTCTATTTTTCACTCTCAACTAATTACCCCCACTTCTAATGATGTACACAGCGTTCTTCGCAGCTAGAACGCAATTCTACTTCTATTCCAGTTCCACCCGAGCTCATATCAGTGACAACGAAAGCGTCAGTCGAGACCCGGCTATAGAATATTACCCTGAACCCCTTAACCAAAGTACCCCAGAAAATGATGCATCATGATACTCTGGAGCATGATATCCCCCTCGAGTGTTCCAGGTGAGAAGTTCTCCCTAATCAGATCTCGGTTCTCGATGCGCGTAACGATCTCGCTAGGGTAAAATCAAGTCAGTAAGAGCTGTGTTGAACTTTGGCTTGAAACCATACCCCTGTTCATCCTTTTTGGGACTTGATCAAGTTTTTCACGCTCCAGATGGGGCTTTTCGACGCGTGTTTTGGCGTATGCGCCTGTCTCATGAAATTCGAACTCACTACGAGGTCTGGCCTTTTTCGATTCCTGCACGGGCTTTTATATTATTGTCAGTTGAAGAAATCGTGGGAAGAGAGTACTTTACTTACGCTGCCGTCGCTAGATGGGGGTATCTTCAAGCCGGATCTGGGCAATATGGAATTCTGAGGATCAATCAGTAACGTGCCCATCTGAGCTGAAACCTCACTGACCAGCTCTCTTTGCTGGCTTCTAGTGTAGCGAAATGGCGTATCCAACGGGATACCTTCCATCTCGAGCTCGTGAGCCTGAATCGTATCCGCTTAGCACCAAACCCATCATTGATAAGTCCAGTTGGGAACCCACATCTTCCCGGGTATTCCTCAAATCTTCACGAGATTTGTCCGCTTCTTCTTGACTAAGATAATACTTCCGCTTCTTTTTCGAAGCTCCGTTGACTTTGGTAACCACACCCCTCTTCCTTTTTTTGTCGATGTCTGGTAAGTAACCCGCGGCGAGTGTTAATTCTACGAGCCCTGAGAACGCGGGTTCCGGCTGTTTATCAACAGAGCATTCGCTCATCAGAGTATCCTCGTTCTTCAGAGTATCCTCGCTCGTCAGAATATCCTCGCTCGAGTCCCGTCTCAGTCTCTTAGGCTCTGGAAGATTTTTTAACTCCTCAAAGTTGGTCTCCATCATCCACTCTGTATCCTGGGCCTTCTTGATAGAGAAGAGCCGGGTGGACGAGACAATATCGGTCTGCGTGCTTGAGAGTGACTGTCGATTACTCTCACTTAGAAGCCTTAAGTCACCACCATCAGTTGGGTACCTTCAAAAGAGCTTCCTTTCCACTCACTTGTTGCTCCCGTCCTCAACAGAAGATATCCGTTGGTGAGTTGAGGCATCTGTGCTCGTAGAGCGATTGAACTGCCTCCTATACTCCCGTTGCCACCGTTTGAATATCTCAAGGCAGTTTTGAGCAATGTGGTGTTCTTGCGCCAGTGAATCCGTCCGTTTATCTTTTTCCTTCTCGACCTGTTTCGTATGGGAGTCTGATGTGCCATGATTGGTGGGAATATCTAAGATGTCCGTGGCTGGGCTGGTAGAACACGGAAGTCAGCAAATGGTTTTGGAGGGAGGACAACACATCTTCCCAGATATGTCGGAATAACCCGAGAGCCGGAACTAATGGAATACCTGTAAAGTGTGGAGGCCTGCGTTACTGGAACTTTGAAATTGATAGGGGTGGTCTTGCGTCTCATCGTGTATCGAAACCGGGATATAGAGGGTGCAGCGTGTGAATAGTAATCGATACCGCGTACGATAGCGATGCTACCGTCCAAAAGTGCGATTGTTGTTGTTGATGTTGGTGATAATTGATGATGATGATGACAGATGACTGCTTTGAAAGATCAAGCCATAAAGAAAAGTCTCAAGTACGTACCACTTGGCAGTTGTTAGGAGGGAAAGAGCGAGGTATCGTCCTTTGGGAATACGCGAATGTCGAAGAAGACACGACAAACGAATGACCACCCACAGATAATTCGATACCGTCTGGGCGTTAGGTATGTACAATTGCGTTCAAGTCTTTCGTTTCCAAGTTTCCATCACCGCAGATGCCTAAATATCTTAACTTTAGGGGCGTGCCGAAGCGTGACGAGGCTGCTCGGCTACTTATGGGAGTCCATCATAGCCGTAAGGCTGCTTGCTATCTAGAACACATAGTCATCTTCAGTAAGCCCTGGAAGGTGATTAAACAACTTGCGAGTTGATTTAAACTACTATTATTCTCTGTCTAGCTTTGTTCACTTTACACGGCTTAGTATATCAGCATTGTGAAAGCGGACTTATGCTGTCCTTGAGAATTCCGTATATTTCTATATAGTAGTTTACCTCACCTAGAATCTTTTCATTAAAATTTCCAGAACAAGTCACAATAAAGGGTTTGTTGACAAGCCCCCCCTTTTTTTCCCACGACCATCAATCTCGCCTATTTATAGCAAGCATTTTACTGGCCCTCGGCATTATTCTCTAGTGCCTTGATTGGCCCCACCGTTTGGTTTCGGTCGCGCCGGAATATTTTTTTTTCTTGCTGGAATTTACCCGTGATGTGTTTGTACTTAGAGAGAGGTAGAGTTGGGTGACGGGTGTCAGAAAATTGATTGCTCTCGTGAGAGGAGAGGAGGAGAAGAAGGTTTTAGCTAAGTAGAAGTACATGGTACGGATATATGGATCACGTGCGTGGAACATGGGAGCCGGAGTTGCCAACTACTCCAGTTGACGAGCCTTTATAAAAGACCATACGCTTTGCCATCACTTTTCAAGTGATTGTTAATTCTTTGCAGGATTAAAGATAGTCTTTTGGTTATCGCGTACGTACGAAAGATGACGTCTCTATCATCGCTCCCAAGATCCGATCCCAAGTGCTTGGACTTCTCTAAGTCAGTTCCGGCCGCCTCTCATTTCTGCCACTTCACACTCTTCGACCTTCCATTTCTCAGCTTGAGGCACAGGAACACCATCGCATACGACGCCAGGGCGAAAACCACTACGATGCCCACATCCCGCCAGCCATGGCTCTTTGAAAGATTCAGCGTCTTCAGATAATCGCCGCCCTCCCGAAACTGGCAGACCCGGCACTCCTCAGTCGCAAGCGGATTAATCAGATTGCTACCGGATCCAGCCTCTCTCAGGTATCTCTCGAGATACTGCCCACACGTCTGGCCCCTGGGCGGGTCAAAGATGGCAAACTCGCTCTCGTTACACGTGACCTCGGTATCCCAGATGTCAAAGACGAGCATGGCGCCCATGAAGTAGGTGAAGGGGTTCAGGTAGTACAGCCAGTAGCGCCAGAAGCCGACGATCTGGTCGTATGGGACCAGGATGCCGCAGAAAGGGGCCAGGACGCCGATCAGCACGGGGCTGGCGAACGCGGCGAATGCGGCGTTGGGCGCGCACGTCGCGACCAGCTCGCCGATGCCCGTGAACACGAACTCGTACATGATCATGACCAGCAGCGTGGGGCCCGCCCCGTGCGATGGGAAGCCAACCGTCCAGTACCAGGCTACGAAATAGAGGGCGGCGCTTGCGACCAGGTAGGGGAGCTCTGCTACTACGACCGCCGTGGCGAAGGCGAGCCAGGAGTAGATTTTGGATTTGGCCTCGCGGGTTTCGAAGATGTCGCGTCGGGAGATGAAGAGAGGTTGCAGCTGGTTAAGGGCACCTGGGGCGACGAAGATGAAGTTGAAGATCGTGAAAAGGCGGGAGTGTAAGGAGGTGACGGAGTGGCTGACTTGGTAGAATGTGAAGCCGTTGAAGAGGGCAGATGAGATATGCAGGATAACTGTGGTGGGTGGGCTCGCTTGTCAGCCTGTGCCTGTTACCTGAAATGGAAGGAATTGTTGATGGGGAAGATGAGGACGGCAATTTCTTTAAGATTCGTTTCGAAGGATAGAGGCACATGATCTCAGGACTCACGAAATGCTGGAAAGATCCCGCTAAAAGCTTGAAGGGGAAGAAACACGCTCAGAAGATGATGCACTCACGCTTGTTGTTAATGTAGTCGGTGTTGCGGTACAGGGAGAGACTGGTCCGCGAAGTCACCATTCTGATCTGTTGCCATATCGGCGTAGCGAACTCGTCGTTGTACTGGTCGGACATGGCAGAGAGGGAGGATGTTGAGGCCGATTCGCGCTCGATCCGTTCGAGCTCGGCGGCGACGGCGACGTATTCTGGGGATTCGAGCCAAACTGTATTCCAATCCTTTTCACGGCCCCACGAGCTGGAAACCACGTCGATTATATACTCGGCCGGGTTGGTATCGAGAAGGCATTCCGGAGCACCGTTCCTGGCGAAGTAGCTCTTTACCGTTTGAGAGTTCTTGCCGCCTGTGTCGCCAAAGTAGGCGACCTTTCCGCCAGGAGCGAGGAGGAGTAGAGTGTCGAACTGGGAGAATACCTGTGCGGACGGTTGGTGAATTGTCACGAGCACAGCTTGTCCGACATCTGCCAGTTTTCGCAAAAATCGGATCGTGTTGAACGCAGATTGACTATCCGCCCCGGATGTCGGCTCGTCGAGGAAGATCAGGACTTTCGGTTTCGACACCAACTCGACACCGATCGTGACTCGTTTCCGCTGCTCCAACGTTAGGCCGGCGTCGACGCAGCCAATCAAGGTGTCGGCAAGGTCGTTCAGTTCTAGTAAATCGATGATTGTCTGGACGTAAGCGATCTTCTCCTCGTAAGAAACTTTCCGGTCTTGCCGTAAGAGGGACGAGAACTCCAAGGCTTCCCGGACGGTGACGAATGGCTCGTGGACGTCGACTTGCTCGCAGAATCCGATGCAGCGTTGGAAAGACACTGGAAGCGGTCGACCGTCGACTAGGACCGAGCCGCTGATCACGCCCTCGGTCTTGCGCTGCCGGGAAAGTCAGTACATGCATGATCGAAGATAGAAGTCTCCGCTGCAAGCTCACTCAATACTTACTTGAGCCAAGGTATCCAAAAGTGTCGTCTTGCCTGCTCCAGAGGCACCTATTCATGGTCAGTAGACATGACATACAGTGCTGAAGATCACATACCCATCAGAGCCCCTAGCATGCCAGGCTTGACCCACCCATGCACATTATCCAGCAGGACTCTCTCTCCAGCCTTAGTCTTCACCGTGTACGACAAGTTCCTCCACGTCAGCACTGATGTATTCCGCGCCAAGTCCCCAGCAACCCTCGTCTCCTTACCGACGCTACTAGAGGAGCGGACTTCATCAACTTCCATCACTTTGTTTCCGGCTGCGCCAAAAGTCTCAGGACCCACAAGTGTTTTCTTATTGTCGACATCGCTTTGCTCCGGCTTCTCCAAGCCCGGGCTCGACATCTCTTCGTCTTTTACAATAGCGCGCAAGACACCAGCAGCTTTCTCTCGCGGAATGAGAAGTGTTGTCTGTCCCTCGGACGCGAAATGCCACTTGGTGCTGTAGAAGATTGTGACCCCGGCGAAGAAAACCCACATTGGCCACAGTATGGCGAAGTTACGCCAGACGTGTCCGTGGCCGTATCTACATTGCCCCGGCGTCAGCAAGCTCTAGTTTGGTTGACCGGAGCAGACCGGTTAGCTACTTACGCTAAGGATTCCAGATAGTCGTCTCCTCGGACGAAGGTGGTATTGTGGAGTGCTGCCGCACCTACGCCGGCGCAAGAGCGGGATTCCGGGTCAGGGTAGCCGGGGCCGACGGGAACGATGTTGGGCCCGATGCATTTGATGATTGTGTCATGGAGCTCGTTGGATAGCAGAGCGTCGAAGGCGTAGGCCAGGGGGTCGACCCAGAAGATCCACTGGTTCATAGTCAGCAACCTTTGCTGGCACTTCCACACGTTAGTTGGGAAAGTGAAGGATCCAAACTTACCACGAACCACGGGTGCATCAGGTGATAGTTAAACATGTATCCCGTGTACAGGTTGACGAAACCGATCACGATTCCGGCCCACTTGGAAGCTTTGTCAAATGTTGAAGACATTGCGCCGATTGCACGGAAGAGGGCTGTCATGGTCTGGAGAGAGTATCAGTATGTCCACCAGCTATAATAGTTGATTGATGGAAGCTCACTAATGCCGTAACGAAGAGCAGTACCCAGTACGTAAAGAAAGCATCAGCACTCTGTGCCAGCCCAACCATAAAGTACAGCACCACAGAGAACATCGTAATCCGGAATGCAATAACAGGAATATCCGCTACGATCTGGGCGATGTGATAGGCCGCCAAATTATTAAAGGCAAAATACTTGTGCTTCAGCAAGACCGGCCTCCCATTGAACGAATCCGCAACTTCAGACATGGCGATCAACGTATTATACAGCAGCGCAAAGAACAAAGCTCCTGATTTGATGAACAGCCCAACTGAATTGGGAGGCGCATCGTAGAAGAGTGATCCGAGGATGAGCGCCAGCGCGGTGCTGGATATCTGCTTCATCAGGAACGTCTTCTTGTCGCCCCACAGGATCTGGTACTGGCGAACGAGGCACGCTTGAACCTGGGCGCTGAAGCTGACGGTGAACAGGTCGCTGCAACTCTCATCGGCGACGGACTTTTGGAAGCCCAGCGTCCGTTGCTCTGCTAGTGCGCTGGATGGGTAGTTGTACTCTGATGACATTTCGAGATAGATCTGCGATTTCTCGTACACGGCGCGGAACGCTGCGGTGTTGCGCGGGACGATGCCCAAGCATTCTGGGCGGATCTCGCGCTCGCTTGGTACCGTCACACCGGTTAGGAAGTCGGCTGTGTTGGCGCCGTGCAGACAGTCGAAGCCTAGGCTTTCCATGTAGGGTCGCGTGGCCTCCATGGGCCCGAAGTAGATCTGTTGCCCTTGGTCGAGAAGAAGGACTTTGTCGAAGAGGTCGTAGATCCCGTTGCCGGGTTGGTATAGGGTCACGATTGTTGACAGTCCTCGGCTATTTGTCAGTGCCCGCAGAGTTTTGATGTACTGCAATGCTCTGCATATCCCAGTGAGTAATTTGGAACTCAGAAAGATGGTGTGTCGTGAAAAGACTTACGTGCTTGCATCCAGGCCTCTGGTTGGCTGGTCCCAGCAGTAAACCGACCCTCTTGTTGCCAAACACTCCGCAATGGATACCCGCTTGCGCTCCCCACCCGAGACGCCCCTGACAAACTCATTCCCAATCTTAGTATTCTGCGTGTGCTCAATCCCTAAAGCTTGCAGCAGAATATCTCGATACCCCTTCCGGTAATTCTCCTTCTCGGCTTGGGGCTTGTTGAACGGGACCTTGAGCCGGGTCGCAAAGTCCATCGTCTGGCCCACGGTCAAAGATGGGAAGAACAATTCGTGCTCCGTATTCATGACAATCTGCCCGGCATACTGCTCAGCGGCTTTGTGATCCATCGAGCCGTAGAAGACATCGCCGCTGACGGACTCGTATCCTCGCCTTCGGTTTGCCAGTACGCTCAATAATGTGGTACATCCCTACTCCGTTCAAAGATTAGCAATCTCTCAAAAGTTTGCAGCCTATGCAGGGCAATGTCTGCTGGAGGTGCTCCCGCATAGGCCGGAACTAGACATGTGGGATGCCGTGCCACTACAACTTACCGACCCAGGCTTTCCCAGCACCAACAGCATCTCCCCGGGCTTGACGCAGCCATGCGAGCTGTCCAGAATAGTCCTAGTCGCGGGATGGCGGCGCAAGCTCCTCAACTTTCGGGGAATGTCGAACTGCGAGACGAAATTCTCATGAACAGCAGCATCAGTGCTAATACCTTTGACAGTGAGATCGGTCCATGTGATGCCCAGCTCCTGGGATGTGCCACCTGCACTAATCTTCTCCCTGTCGAGGAATGATTGGAGTTTCGAGAGGGCGCTCTCTGCTTCGCTGGGCGGGCCTTCGGTGACACTCGGAGATGTCTCTATGATATCTTCCTGCGTTCTGGCGCTGTTGGGTTTGCTGTCGTCGTCGTCCGTGGAGGAAGAACTTGGCAATTCTACCTTTGCAATTTCGCCATAATCCATACCAACAACGGCATTCGTCGCTGACACTTCCTGAATTCCCGCAGCAGCATCAGTGCGCATGGTGAAAGTAGATAAAAGATGACCAGGCCGGCATAGGCGGGCGGTGGATTGAAATCGACTATATACAGGAAGAGTGTATTAGAAAATGTGCAAATTGAAATCGAAAAATTCCTGAGCGCATTTCATATTTATTGCTCGAGCACCATATACATAAGCTTACTCTCAAGAGGCAGGTTCAGAGATCGGTGGGCCGGAAATCCACTAGGCTGGTCAACGCTACGACGTCGCGGAGTAAACAACAAGCGAAGACCGATGAACAGGACATCGCGTTTGGTGGAACCGATAGTGCGAACGGGAAAGCAAGATCCGTGATACCGACAATAATGATGATGGACGGATAGGATCCAAAAGATACGACAGAGAAGTCCCCATAAGCATGATGATTATGATTATCGTTATCATTATCGTGATCACTGCTATTATCACCATAGGAAAGCATTGCATTGCATTGCTCGCTTGTGAATTGTGGGACGGCTTCAAGGGGAGTGAAAAGGTGTCCGATTAGTAAGCGGCATCTGTTCAGCAGCACCGTCCAATCAGGCGACGAAGCGAAGGTCCATCAACAAAGAAAACAACAAGAAACGAATCTCCACCAACGTGACCAATGTGGGGCAGGGTATCTCTGCAGCAAGGCGCTAGCAACTTCTATCTGAATCTTGTCAACCCAGTTTGCGATTCAATTGCGTTATTCGTCCTCTTCCTTCCGTGTGTCTTTCTCTCCTTACTTCACCTCACCTCAACTCTCAGAGAAGCGGATTATTCTGCGTCCATCTGCTTCCTAAGTACAGCCAGTCGACCATATTGCAGAATCATCATTCCACACACTAAACTAGGAGCTAGACTATCGCGCGACGGTCAGCGGAGACGAACAGCAGTAATTCGAGATGGCCGATACCAGTGACTGTACGCTGGCTACCTGCCCAGTTGAGTTGTCGGAGATTGGATACTTGCCCAACGTCGCCGGTAACGTCTTCATTGCCGCATGGTTCGGTGTATGTCTCCTCGCTCAGCTGGTGCTCTCGATCAAGTACAAGACGTGGAGTCATCTGGCCGGTCAATTCTTTGGACTCATCCTGGAGATTGTTGGCTACGCCGCTCGCGCCAAGCTCCACGATGATCCGTTTGGAAACCAGTTCATCGTGTACGTACCCACCTCACCTCTAAGAATTTCAACTTTTTTCTCCTCCTCCTCGTAACGGAGAGGACGTTGTTGCCATAGGACTGACCCGCCCTGCTCCTTGCTCCCAGATACATCATCACCGTCACCATCGCGCCGGCCTTCCTGTGCTACACCATCTACCTCTCCTTCGGCCGCATCGTCATTATCTACGGCACCCACCTCTCGGTCATCCCCTTCCGCTTCTACACCATCATCTTCGTCGCCACGGACATCATCTGTCTTGTGCTGCAGGCTGGCGGCGCGGGGTGGACCCAAGACAAGAACATCTCGCCGGCCAATCTCGAGCGCGCGATCAACGTGCTGCGCGCCGGCCTCGGGATGCAAGTCGCCAGTCTGAGCATCTTTATTGTCCTCGCCGTCGACCTCGCGTACCGCGTCGTCCGACGTCGAAACTCGTGGAGCATGCGATTCGTCTCGGTGCGAGAAAAGAAGATGTTCAAACCGATGTTGCTGGGTAAGTCGTGCCGCTCCCAACTCCCACCTTAACTACCCCTCACCTCACCTACACCTACACCTACACCTCCACCTCTATCCCCCTCCCTTACCCCTTCCCGTCTGAATCACACAAACAACATATATATATATATGTATAATTTGGTTAACCACCTCACCCACCTCTCCCACACAGGCTTCTTCACCGCCGCGGTCCTCATCCTCGTCCGCTCCGCCTACCGCATCCAAGAACTCAGCGAAGGCTTCGTCCCCCCCGAAGATAACGCCGAGGTCCTCTTCATGATCCTCGAGGGCGCCATGATCGGCCTCGCCTCGCTCCTCCTCGTCCTCGTCCACCCGGGTCCCGTCTTCGGCCCCGCCGCCTGGAAGGCTACCAGCTTCTTCTCCAAGCAGCCGTCCCGGGCTGAGAAGCTAGATCACCACTCGGCGGCTGAGAATGGCTTCGAGATGCCTGCTGCTGCTGGCGGTGATGAGGGGGATGGTGGTGATGAGAGGAAGGGGCTGCGGGCGTCTGATATGTCGGGGGGGAGCAGTAGTCGGCCGTTCAAAGGATAGGATTATGGACGGATGGATTCCTGCACTATGAAGTGGATTCGAATCCGTTGTTGTTGTTGCTATTATTGTCTTTCTTGGCGAGCGGAATTCGAAAATCTGAAGTTGGGCGATCCCAGGTTGCGCTGCATGCTGACTAATAATACAATACGATGCAAATGCAAATGCATGGGGAAAGTAGACAGCCGTCTTTAATCCCTGTCTTTAATATCTGCCTTCCCGCTTGCCTGCTTGCCTGCGCTCTCTCTGCAATAGATCGCTCGATGGCTTCCACTTCTTACGCCTGTCTCCTTCCCTCTATCTTCTCCTTCTCCTTCTCCTCCCCCCACCCTATCCTCATCCAACCACCCATACTGATACACCTATATCAGTACCTATATCAGTACCTACATTAATCAGTAACACATAGACACGGGGCTCGACGCATCATAACCCCCTTTTTTTTTTTCAATCTGAAATCCATTACATAAAAATTATCTCTATAATTTTCCTCTCATCCATTTATCTCGCGCCTTGATCTACGTATCTATTCATCACGAGACTCTTCCAGCTCTTTGATTGGCAGGGACGGAACCCGATCTCGGCTTCGGCTTCTAGATTGAGAGATGCGGATTCGGGGGTCGGTAAAGAAAGAGGTAGATAAGAGTGTAAACAGTGAGAGGGTCTTTTTTTTTTTTTTTTTTTGAGATGAGATTTTATATGGGTTTTTGGATTTATGGATCGGGATAGATAGGCTGGGCTGGGTTGGGCTGGGGATTAGTATTGTTTTGAAGGGAGTTTATTTTGTTTTATAGCTTTTGGGGGGGGGGGGTTGGAGGGAGGGGTGGGGAGGGAGATGGATACCCGTGCGGCCAAGAAGTCTGTCCGCCAAGGCTAAAATCGCCCAAAATTACTCCCAAAGTTGCAGGACTCTCCGGTACTGAAAAGGCACTCCAGCGCACCGTTGCGTCTCCAAGATTTTCGCCTTGGCGGACAGACTTCATGGGGCACGAGTAGGGAGGGATGGGAATTGGAAAAGAGGTAAATCCGTAGAGAGTTTATCCTGCTGTGACTTATCTGATTAGGGGAAAGAGATTACGAAAGCTTACCTTTGGGACATGGATTACACATGGATGGAGATAGAAATCACATATAACATCATTCCATTATACAGCTTCGTATGTAGGGAAAAAAAGAGAGAGAAATTAAGTAAATTACATGTCCCAAAGGTTAGCTTTATGGACTGAGATAGAAATTATATATAACATCATATGTTCCTCTATCTCTTACAGCAGAGTGTGATAAGAGGGGTGGATGAAAGAATCGTGGGTTTCTTTGTTTGTGGTTATGATGGAAGAGTTCTTCGCTTTTGGCTTGGCTTGGCTTGGCTTGGGATTCGCTTAGGTCACCTAAACAAGCGTCCAAGCGAATGCTTGTTCAGCAGCTTTAGCGAGTTACGTCGCAAGACGGGATTCGCCCTGAAATTCGCATGAAGGGAACAGGTTAGCAAGGGTTAACGTGCAAATATTAGAGGGGTGAGATAGCAGTGGAACGTTGGGATGTAACATCTGCAGCAAATCCAGGACTCACAACAGCGGCCCTCGCGGATTCAGGAGCTGGAATTGCTTCAGGGCATCCGCGACCCGGTCGACGACCTGAGTCGGCGCGTACGGAAAGTCGGAGCCGAAGCCGACTTGCGCTGCTCCGGCGAAATCCAGCATGCCGTCGAGCTGCGCCGTGCTGGTGCTGAGCGCCGTGTCGTAGTAGAAGCGGCCGAACTGCCTCTGCGCCTCGGCGATGTCGATGGGCACGAGATCCGCGACCGAGGGCGCGAGGAGGGATGCGATAGCACGGGTTCCCGCGTAGGGGAGCGCGCCGCCAGCGTGGGCGAGAATCACGTCGACGTCGGGCGCTGCGGACAGAGTCCCGGTCATGACGAGGTCCGTCGCGGTGCGGGTGGTGGTCCCTAGCATTGGAAGCACGAGTGTCAGCAGTTGCTACTCGCGATCCATCGATCGGCCAAGGCTTGCGGTAGGTGTTAAGATTCTCCCATTACTCACAGAGGAAGTCGATCACGTATTGGGGCAGGCCTGGGCCGATAAGTTGCGGTACGACATCTAACCCAGCGGGGTGGATGAAGATCAGGGCCTTGTACTTCTGCAGCCGAGCCCAGATGGGTGCGTACGCGGGATCGCCGAGGAGCTTCCCGCCATACGTTGTGAAGATGGCGACGCCGTTGCACAGCTTCTGCTCGGTGTAGAGGTAATCGAGCTCGGCGAGCGTGCCCTCGACGTCCTGCCAGTCTGGGAGGGTCCCGAAGAAGCCGAGCTTGGCCGCGGTCGAGTTCTTATCGGACAGATAGGATGCCATCTCGACATTTAAGCTGCGCGCCAGACTTCTCGCCTCGTCGCCCACGCCCACGACCGAGACTCCAGGTGCGGAAATCGACAGGATGCCTGCGGTGGTCGCTCGCGTCAGTCCATCACGACTCTCACTCATGGGGTGGATGTTCTGTTCTCTACATACCTATCGAGGCCCCGGTCTCTTGCAAGAAGCTCTTAGTGGCCGATAGAGACCATGTTGGGATATCGGTTAGGCCTGCGGCGACCAGCACCTTGGAATAAGATAAGGGTATCGCGTGAATGTGCGTGTCCACCCTCCCAGTACCACCTGAATTGGAGGCTTTCAAGAAGGGAACACCGGCAACGAGATGCACCACTGCGCACATCAGGAAGGAGAGTTGTTGAAGTTTGGCCATGATGGGGTGGCTGGTCGTGATACTGATACTGCTGCCGATATACTCCTTTCCCAAATCTGCAGAAAATGGCGGAGGTGGCCCCCTTCTTGAGCTTGAGATCTTCCCGGGAACATTGATGCGGTAATAGACGCTCAGTGCCGTCGTATACGTCGGTCGCGCAGACTCCGGATCATGTTCCTTTCTTGGGACTCTTCTGCCGCTTTGCTGCGCCTACCTTGCTCGGATATATCGCGCCTGTTGCCCTTGATCGACCAGTTAATTTGGAGTCGTGGTTTTCGTGCGGCGTCTGGAATTACGGAGATTTGCTATGGCCAAAAATCGGTTAATCTAGAATCATCTTATCAAGTGGGTTGTTGTTGAGCTTGCAGTCTAATATTGATTGAGATGCTCCATCCAATCCCCGTCTCCGGACCCATAGTAGTGACTTCTTGGTCGCAACTGATGATGGTGTAATATAAAATCGATTTGGAAGCATGCTAGGCTCAGTTGGTAGTCGGTGGTCGGTGGTCAGTGGTAAGTGGAAGATATCTCGCGAGACGAATCGAAACATTTCATTTCGAAGAGAATACGGGATGCAAGGGGCATCACGTGATGCGTGCGGTAGTCTATCTATCGGACGGCTGCATGAGAATCACCCGAACCGCGACGATCACGACCCGGATATATCATGACGGGTTGAAGTCCCTAATCCCTCGACATGCAGCCAATATTACTTCTCAACATTACCTTGATTATTGCTTCTCCTAATAAGGGTCTTCCCGTCCGTTCCGCTTTGTCATCGGTATCCAACTGGAATTTTCGTTTGTTGTTTTTCAACGTCGGCCGGCCGTCGCGTCTGCAGCGGTCACCTGTGCAACAATCGAAAACACCTATACTACACTCTTACAACTCCATCGGTTACTCTCTATGAAAATTGCTAGTCCAACCGTCTCGTTGCGCAAGGACCTTAACAGCATTATTCGTTCGGCACGCGGGTACCACGATGGGCAGGGGGGGGAGGAAGAGGGCTTGCGATACGTGCCATGCGCGAAAGATCCATTGCGACGGAGCGCTGCCCAACTGTGACGTAAGATATTTAGTTTTTTATTTACGGAGAGGAGTCGGTCGGTCGGTCGGTCGGTCGGTCCGTCGGTCGGTCAGTCAATCGGTCGGTCAATCAGTCAGTCAGTCAGTCAGTCAATCAATCAGTCAGTCAGTCAGTCAGTCAGTCAGTCAGTCAGTCAGTCAGTCAGTCAGTCAGTCAGTCAGTCAGTCAGTTATGGGATCGGATCAGAGCATCTGGCATCTGGGCATCTGGCGTCTGGCGTCTGACATCTGGCATCGGGCATCGGGCATCTGGGACCTCCACATCCTTGAAAAAAGCATTTTCTAAACGCGAACGCCAACGCGCTTTAAGGCTGTTCCGGCAAAAAGGACAGTAGCAATTGCAATAGTAAATAGTACTGACTTCCGCCTTCATCCATCTAGTGGTGCAGTCACCAAGGCCTCGCTTGCACCTTTGAGCGTGGCGTCGGCAAAAGGGCAGCCGAGAGAGAGCGGCCGAAAAACAACAATCGGTGAGTTGGAATGGGAGTTTCCCGAGTAAACGAATGAATGAGTGGAGGAATGAATGAACGAATGAACGAATGATTGAATGAATGAATGAATGTACCGCGTGTAAACTTCTGGAACTCTCTGTCTATCTTAGTGCTCTACGTCTATCATAGTGCGCTTACTAGACTAGACGGTTGGAGAGTCGTGGATCATCTCCCCCTGTCAATCTGTCCGGAAAGAATAACGTCCTGTAACCGCTTCCGCTGCTCTGGTACTGACGATCTATAGGGTCTCAAAAGCATCCGCCACTCGGAAATCATCTGCGTCAGGGTGGGCAGTGGCGGATGAGACGGTGCCATTGCCATGGCCAACGTCGCCTCGCGCTTCCACGCAGCCGTCGTTCGATGTATCCGGGCCCGCATACTTAGGACCAAGTCCACTTCAACTTCCACTTCCACTTCCTCTTCCACCGCCAGGAAGTGTATGTTACCCGCTCCCTTCACCACCAAGCTCTTGTTTCCAGGAGCATCACCGGTCACCAGTCACTCTTTCGCCAGCAGAGAGCAGCCGGGGATGGGCCTGGGCCGAAAGTCCTCTTCTCGCGACAGACAGTCGTGATTGGATTCGGAGATGGGCTGGGGAAAGCGCCATACTGGACTTGCTCTCTCCTATCCCATCAGGGGGACCACCATGGCAGATAGACCCGCCGCCGCGCCATCCACGGTTGACAACTAGTGAAAACCTCACCGAGCTCCCCGAGAAGAAAATAGCAGAGCTATACCTGCAGCTATTCCGCTCGACTCCGTTCCGTCTGGTCTTCCCAATCGTCGACACGGTCCTCTTCCAAGATACGATCAACTCCGCCTACACACGAGACGGCAACTCAGCCATCTCCAGTGCGTGCGTCTTTGCATTTCTATCCATCATGTCCCATATGCCTTGGGGACCTAGATCAAGCGGTGTCTTCGACGGTGACGCTTGTGCGAGGCAAGCAGATTCACTGATGGGCTTGACTAGCCTAGAAACCAGCATCGTCGAACTTCAATTCTATGTTATGCAATGCATGCAGAAACTCTTTTCTGGGAATCTGAAAGCGGCGACCATGTGCCACGCCGTTGCGTGCCGTCTCCTGTTCATGCTGGGCGGGCACCTCTATCCACAGGAACCACAACCGCCCACCAGAAGGCTTAGCGGGACCGACCTGGGTCGGCGAACCCGAGAGCATCTGCGGAAGCTGTTCTGGCTCTGTTACACCTTCGACAAGATCATTGCGTTACGCACCGGGGAGCCGCCCTGTATCGACGACGAGCAGTGTGATCTCACCCTGCCACCTGGCTACGCAGATCTGCTCTACGAAGAAGGCGACTTTGATGCGGCGCTCGTGACTGCCATCACTCTATTTCCAGGGGACCTCAGATTGAGCATCATCAAATCGCGTACCTGCAAGCTGTTATTCAACCAAGTACAGAAGCTTTCCAACTCGGAGCTCCTGCGGATCGTCCGAGAGCTTGATGGCGATCTCGAGGAGTGGCGACTCTCGATACCCCTTAGCTACCGGCCCACACTATCCTCTAGTGATGATGGCCATGGATTCACGCCCGATATGGATTCTACCCAGAAGATGCACATTATTATGATTCATTTAGAATACCAGTGAGTTCTCCTTATCGCTCTGTGGGCTATTATCCAAGGGTCTCGTTACATCGTAAAACCATGGCTCTCCTCTTCTCTCCAACCCGATATCATCTTTGATACAAGTCGATTGCTAATCATATACCTGCTCAAGTCATCTCATGGCGACTATCCACGGTATCACCAGTCGATCCTTCGCTTGGAGCGCCGGTGATGGTGTCAATCTGGTAAATCCAGGCCTTGGCATCAGCTCCAGTCAGGCATTATCTGTCGAAGCGAGCCGAGCCAGCTTGGAATACCTCCGCGTCGCATCCCATGCACTTTTAAGCACAACATTCTGGTGAGACAACCCATGGAATCGATGCTTTAAACCTTCATTCAACGCTCAACCCTTCTTCTTTCAACCCTCAACCCCTCTTCCAACCCTCAACACCCCTCCCATGCCCTCCTCCCTCTCCCTTCCCCTTCTCTCAGCTCCCACCTATCTCCCCCCCTCTTTCCTCCTCCTCCTCCTCCACCACCACCACCACCACCAGCATCCTCGCTAACCACCCACCTTCCCCCCTACAGGATCGTCGTCTTCTACCCTCTCAAAGCCATCCTGACCATCATGGGCAACATCCTCCTAGACCCCCTCCAGCCCGCCGCCGAGCGCGACATGCTACTCTTGGATTCCACCGCCCGCCTGATCCAGCAGATCCGCGCCCAGCGCTCCATCCCCATCGACAATCAAGACATCGCCCGCATGGACAGCTTCGTCTCTGAGGTCATCCGCTCGGGGAAGTCGACTGTCGCGACTGCTGCTGCTGCGAGGAAACGGCGCGAGCGTCAGGCGCAGCCGCAGCCGCAGCAGCAGCAGCAGCAGGGTGGTGGTGGAATCATTGACGACGCGGCGGCGATGGTAGGTGGATCACCTTGAGCCATGGGCCGGCTGCGGTTTCGTCCCCGATCTTTCGGGGGTAATGATGTGGGAGTATGTGGTCTGGGAGTTCGGAGCGGAGATGTTCCAGTAATTTTTTTTTTTTTTTTTTTTTTTTTTATGTTTACGATTGAAAGTGATACAACGGTACATGAACGAGAGAAAGAGCGCTGGCACGCAATCATCACATCCCATCCCATCACATACACACGACTCTTTTCGAACATATTCACTACCATGCCATGCAGGCTCTGAAATCTTTTTCTGTTATCATCTTTTGTTGTCTTCATTATATAGATTTTTATTTTCAGTATCGAATTGGTAAAATTAGTAGTTGTGGTTTTCGAACCCTTCTTATCATGATCACTATCATTCTTATTGTTTCCATTGTGATTATTACTATTGGATGATGATATTGGTAGTTGTGGTTGTATGAAGAGGAAGAGGAAGAGGAGGGGGAGGGGGAGGAGGATGAGGGAAAAGTAAGTGAGTGAGTGATTGGTGGGATTGTACGGCGTAGCTGAGACAAAGGTCTATGTGAGGAGGTTTAAGTTTGGTTGGAAAGGAGGGGAGAAGGCCTTACCCGAATGGAAAAGGAGATACCTAGGGGAGTACCGTAGGTAGGTAGGTATTCGGGAATGGGAATGTAATGCGGGCATTGATGCGGGCAGTGTAGTGCGAGCCGTGAATGTGAGACGTGCGGACGTACCGTACCGTACGTACGGGGCCGGGACTGCTGCATATTTCCACACTACGGTAGACGAGAGGGTGGTAAAAGAAAAGGAGAGGAGGGAAGAGGGGGGAATGAACGTACAGAGGTTAATTGCTGTCTGGCTTGGCTTTTTTGTATGTGTTTACTAGGTATTTATGAGTAGGTAGGGAGGGGAATTAGCTTTGCTTTGCTTTGCTTTTTTTTGCTTCGCTTCGCTTCCCTCCGTATGGTGCGTTTTGGTCGACCGTTTATTCGACCGCGGGCTCGGCTCGGCTCGGCTCGACAATGTGGACAGACCTACCTATCGACAGCCCACCGGACCTTTCACTTTTGATGTGATACCCGACCCTATACTTACGAAGTGCCCAAAGTCTGAGCCCCGGGAAGAGAAGGGTAGGTAGTCCGTCATCTGGGCGGTAAAGTCCTCCATCTACCGTACCATCTCAGCGCTCCTGTCCGCTCCTGTTGGCAATTGGTTGCTTCGCCCTGTCAAACCAAACCCCTGACCCTCTTTTTCCGTGGTTCAGACCTCTGGAAACATCGAGTAGGTAGGTAGGTACTCCCCTTACTTAGCACGAGAAGAAATCCGAAAACTTCTTTCTTTTTCTCAATAGCGCGTATCAGATCAAAAATCTCCCCTCCCGCTACGGGATATTATCGAATCTACTATCTCTATCACTATCACTATCACTATCAACCTCGGCTACGCTCCTCTGCTCTGCTCTGCTCAGCTCAGCTCAGATAATCCTCCGTACATGAGTTGGTCAACGTTCCATGCTCGATACTTTCGCACTCTTGTTAGAAAAACAACGATGAGCGGCGCTGGGTAGGTGTCAATTGCGCAGACGAGGCCATATACGGCGATGTGGCTTCCAATTCCAATTCCAATTCCGATTCCACTTCCAGCTATCCATATCCATCTGGCGAATTTATCCATTTATCCATCAATCTTTCTCTTCCCCCCTCTCTCTCTGTATAACATAAGCGTAGCGACATATCTCCCGCTCATGCGCCCTTCCTTTTAACCGATCCAATTCCACCATCCATCCATCCGTTCATCCGTCCATCCCATCAGCTAATTAATCGAATACGAGTCGTCACGTATGCTATCACCATCACCATCATTATTTCAAGTTTTCGCAAAAAGGATTAATAGATAAATCATAGCCAGCCAGAACAGCTACCTACCTACCTAATTATCTACAGATATCATCAGGCTCAAACACCACACAACACACAATCCTCAGACCCGAAACAATGCCACCAAGAACCCACAAACAACGAGGTAGAGATAGGAAATCGTAAACGAGCGTGGATAATAGATTGCAGAAACGAGAGAGCGTATCAATTCATCTATCTAACTATCTAACTAGCCAAGTAACTAGCTACCCTGAGGCCTGAGGCAGGATGTACTACTGAACGTCGTCAAACTGTGCAACCCGCACCTGTAGGTTGAGTCCACACCGAAACCCCATGAGAAAAAAAAAAAAAAAAAAAAAACAATAATAGTTCTGGGAGGTCATTTCGCTTTGTTTGAAGAGAAAGGTACCGTGCACCCGAGCTGAATATAAAGAAGATGATAGTAGTGATCCTCCGTAAGAAGGAAGACGGAGAGGAGAGGAAACGGAGAGCACGCATCCGCATGAGACAGCCAGTCTAGAATAGAAAAGAAAAGAAGAAAAAAAGACTTCATGCGCAAGCCTCATCGACAGCCTCCCGGATATGCCCTCCGGTGGCCAACGCCGTCGGCATAGCCACCATGCTGAAGTGGTCGGCATCGACAACCCACGTCTTGAGCTCTTGTCCGACGAGCTTCTCCCAGCCGTTCGACCCAAAGGAGGTCCGTTTCGCGTAGAACCAGCCCATCATGCCCGCGCCGGCGTTCTGCATCGCGTTCCCGTCGCCCTCCCCGCCGCCAAAGAACCACTGCTTGGTTTTCTCGTCCACCTGGACCGCCTCGTCCGCCGGCTTGTCGTCCATAACTTCGGAGAGGCCCAGCCGGGCCCAGATCATGAACGTCTTGTTGGGCCGTCGGTCCGAGGTCATGGGGCGCGGGTTGTACTTGACCAGGGCGCGGCAGACGCTGAGGAGGTGCTGCTTGAGACGGAGAGGCATCGGGCCCATGATGGCGGTGCCGCCTTGGCTGCGGTTGATGCCGGCCGTCATCCCGCTCGCCTCCAGAAGCTCCATGCTGATTTCGGGCTGGTGGGGGAGGGGAGCGGGTACTCGCATATCGAGCATGATGAGTCCGAGAATGGTCTCGCCGGCGTCGAGAAGACGGCCACTGACCTCGTACGCGAACACGGCACCGGCTGACCAACCACCTAATAGATAGGGGCCCTGCGGCTGGACGTTTCGCAAGGCTGCGAGGTACAGGGTGCTCACTTCTTCGACGCTGCATTGAAAGGCTGCAGGGTCCTGAAGGAATGGTGATTCCAAGGCGTAAACGGGGCGACCCTTGGGTAAACTAGGCAAATGGACTTCAGGGCAATTAGCTTTGACTTGATCCGAGGAGAAAATCGGATTAAGGGCGATGTATACTTACGATATGCCGCTGCACTCCCAGCGCCATCGGTGATCAGAAACAACGGAGTCTCTGTGGAACGTTTCCTCCCATGGATCAAGACTGCTCTGCTGTGATAGAGTGTAGCCAGATCGGGCTTGGGGCTGGTCTTCTTCTCTGCAATGACGATGTCCTTGGTGTCGAATGTGACATGGTTTATATCACTCGGCGAATGCGCATTCAACGACGATGGCGTCTCGCATCTATCTGCCCCTTCTTCCGACGAAGAGAACACGTCATTCTCCCACGACCCTTCCGTACCATCTTCGGTCTCTACCTGTCCAAGGGCTTTCCGGACTTCGGCGACGGAATGGTGCTCCTGAAAGAAGGCACTTGGAATCGTTATGTCGTAATCCTTCAAAAGCACATCGCTTATGGTGATGGACATTAACGAGTCAACCCCCAGGTCTGCGAAAACGGTAGAGTCGTCGATCTCGGAGCGGTCGACACCTGTTTCTTTGGCGATCGTGCTGAGAATTGCTTCCAGTCTAAGTTACGAGAGAGTCAGCAATTTTTCGCATCAGGACGAGGAAGAGATGACTTTCTAGAAGACTTCGAGATATCGCAAAGAAAGGAAAAAAAAAAAAAAAAAAAGATGGACTCCCCAATACTTACTCATCTGCTGCACTCGTAACGGGCTCCTCAATTGATGGCTCGATCACGACTTTCTTGATCGGGGCTGCGGGCTCTGGTGTTTTTGCAGGCTTTGCCACTGGCCGGGGCGCGGCGGGACCAGCGGAGGACCTAATCAAAGCGGCAAATGCGGACCGCTCGAGTCGATGGAAGGCAATACCGCTTACCACCCCGACAGTTGTCTCGCCATCGAATATGTAAGCGTCGCCGATGATGTTATCTTCTCCAGGCTCGGGGGTGTTGAAACAAATGTAGTTCGTATACGACTTTCCAGAGCTTAGTCGATCGCGCATCAGGTTCAAGCTCTCAAAACCAGTCGACACCCACAGCACGTTCTCAGGCTTGTCTGGATTGCAGTTGACTTGAAAGCCGGCGAGATGCACAAGTGCGTCAAGCCAGTACGGACTGAACATGAAGTTGCTGTTCTCGGAGTCTGCGTCCAATGTGATCCGAGAAACACCTTGGCTAAAATCGTTGGAGACAGTGACCTCGCTCATTGCTTGGTAGCGCGAATTGTATCGCACCAGCTGGGAAAAGAGCTTGTAGACGATGGACTTGGAAAGGCTGTGGTTGTCTCTGGCGTTCAGAAGACCCTGTTTAGCAAGCTTCACGAGAGAGCTGCTCTTGCGCCAGGTTGATGTCCAGGTTTGGGGGTCTGCGATCTGAACGGTGCACTTCCCATGCTCCAGCTTCCTTGAAGTCCCTAACTGTGAAGAGAAAGTCACAGTGACGGAGTCCTTGGAAGTGCTCATCTGGGTGGCTGTGACGAGGACTTTCTGGTCGTCACTGCCAGACAGCACCAGTGGGCCGGTGATATCAAGATGCTCGACCGAGAAGGTTGGAGCCTTTGATCCCGGATTCGTATGTTGCACGACGTACCGAGCGGCACTCAGGGCCATGTCAAGGAACACACTGGTAGGACAGATAGGGTTGCCGTCTACGATATGCCCCGCCATTGCGGCCGACAAGCTTGGCTCCAAGATTGACGATGAAAAATTGAAAGTCGATTTTTTATCGGAGACGACTTCATCCTGAAGACTCTGGATAGAGCTATTCAATAAGCTGCGGATCCCCTTCTCCTGAACAGCAGGCTTGGCACCTTGAGAGCCGAGCGTGGCGCCATGGTCCTTGAAAGGCGTCCAGAAATCTCTGAGCTCAAAGGCATAAGCGGGTAGATCCAGCAACTTCAGGTGGGCTATGTGCTCCTGGTGGAAGCGTGTCCAGTCGACAGTCTGTTGCTTGGTATGTAAAAAGGCGAGAGTAGACGAGAGAACCTTCCAATCATCTTGCCCGGATTGCAAGGATGGAAGAAGTCTAGACTGAGGCACATCCAGCGTGGACTTGACGAGTCCCAAACAGACAGGATGGGGGCCACACTCAATCCAGACAGTGCTATCACCATCAAGAGAGCGAAGCGTACCCAAAGCTCCAACAAAGTTGACGGGTTCACGCGCTTGAAGGCCAAGATACTTGGAATCGAAGGTTCCTTCCTCAGTGACCAGCAGGCCTCGCAAGGTAGACGCAACGGGAATGGCCGGCTTAGAGAATCGGACCTGTGTGGCACGTGACACAAAGGTGGAAAGGATTGGATCGACCTGCTGACTGTGGAATGCATAAGGCGTATCGAGCTGCGTGGCTGTTACTCCTAGACCTTTCAGACTGGACTTGAGAGCTTCGATCTGGCCGATTGGTCCACTGACGACAGTGGACGACGGTGTGTTGATACAAGCTACCTCGCATGAAGCAAAGTCTTTGAGCTTCAGCACGCTGTCATCCTTGGACATGCCAACAGCTAGCATAGCATGCGTGTTCCGTTGCGCACTCTCTTGAAGCAGATGTGCTCTTGTACCGACAAGATAGAGCGTATCGTCAACTGAAAGTACACCGGCTGCGCACAGGGCAGCGAATTCGCCCAGGCTGTGCCCAATGACATGAGTAGGCTTGATCCCGTACTCCTGCCACAATGAGGCAAGGGCAAGCTCCACCGCTACGGTTGCAAGTTGAGTCTGAGCTGCGGTAGGGACAAAGCCGCTGGGAATGTCGCCGCTCACAAGCCCGATGAATGAGTCAAAGCCGTAACCCTCGCACAGGCGTTGATATGACTGAATTGACAGCTTGAAGCTCCGAGACGACTTGTATAGATCGCTGCCCATGGTACGGCATTTGTGGCCCTGGCCAGTGAACGCAAAGACAACATTGGATTTTGTCTTTGACTTTGACTCTGGAATGTACGAGACATCGCCCTCCTGTGATAAGCTTTCTATGAGTTTTGCGACCGAGGCGACAGTGTATGCATTGCGGTACGGGTGATGCATACGACGAGCAGTGGTGGTGTAGGCCAGATCCGCCAGAGAAGTCGCGGGTTTTCGGCGAAGGTACTCTAGCAGTGCCTTCTTGTTGGCCGTGTACGAGCCAGCAGTGTGACCGGAAATGGCCACAACATGGTGTTTTCGTGGATCCTGGCTTTGGCCGCTGCCAATAACAGACGCCTCTGCATATTCTTCGAGGATCAAGCTCACATTGCCGCCCTTTCGCGACATTAGCCAACGATCAAATTTTGTGGTTCTGGGATCAACTCACAGCAGCATCGAAGTTGTTAAGCAGGATCTTTCGTTTTCCGCCATTTTTAGGTGCCCGGAAGGCCTGGTGTTGTTCGGCAATACAAATACCAGCCATGCCTTGGAGTGACAGGTAATTTCGGTTGAAAACGAACTGTCCGGCTGCAGGAATCGGCTGCCCCGGGATCTTGCGCTCTCTCAGGATCATGATAGATTTTATCAGGGAGGCCAAGCCAGCTGAGGCCTCACCGTGGCCGATGTTCGCTTTGACGGCTCCCACATACAAAGGATTGTCAGGTTTCCTGTTCTTACCAAAGACGGCAGCAACACCTGACATTTCTGCCATGTCACCAGCCTGGGTAGCGGTACCACTAGTGCTTTCTTAGCATGTTTCCACGATATTGATAACGTGTCGACAGAGAAGAGAGAACCAGGCTCGAAGCGAGGTTCTGGGCGGGCCAAGAGGATGTAGGGGAGGCATTCGACTTACTGCATTTCCACGAACCCGATATCTTCGGTCTTTACGTTGAGTTGGCTCAATAATGTGTTATAGAGAGACTGCTGCGCATTTGTACTAGGATGCGTGACTTCGGACTGATCAGCCATACTTTCTTCACAACGTAATGCACGGAGGCTTTCCATACACCATGGGGATATCGAGGAGAAACTGTGAGGGTTTGTACTTACTGGAGATGGAATCTGCGGACGAGTTGCGGACTGCACCTCGGATGACAGCGAGAACGTTGTCGTTGTCAGCCAGAGCGTCTTCCAATCTCTTCATCACCACAACGCCAAGGCCTTCACCTCGACAATATCCATCCGCACTGTCCTGGAAGGTCTTGCAAGATCCAGTTGTCGAGAGAAAAGAGCCTCTGCTCAGACCTGCATAAACTAGTTATACGGGAATTGTATTAGTCTCGGCTAATAATTATAATGCAGGGGTTCAAATGTTGGAGCCTTGGCGGACGGTGCGAGCTTCGTCTTGACCACCACCCCAAAAGCCATCAACAGAAGAAAGAATTTTCTCGAAGGAGATCCTAGTTCCTTACCTGCAGGATTTGAAAGGATCGAACCGCCTCCAGCAATCGCCATGTCGCACTTGTTGCTGAGTAGATTCATCATTCCTAGGACTACCGCAGACAGACTCGAAGCGCAGGCACTGTCCACGCTGTAATTTGGACCGCCGAATCCGAAATGGTAATGAAGCCGACCAGGTACAAATGCTCGTTGAAGCGCGGGTACGAAATAAACATCAACGCCTTCGTTGATATTGGTGTCCCGATAATCGTCACAAGCTTGACCGAAGAAGGTAGCAATTCGACTGGTCTGCGTAGACATCGTCCTGTTCGGGCTATAACCTGCCATTTCGAGAGCTTCGTAGGCACACATGAGGGACAGTCTCTGGAGGGGATCCATCTGCAGCGCCTCCCGAGGTGAGACCTTGAACATTCGATGATCAAAGAGTCCGGGGTTCTCCAAGAAGTTGCCATATGGCACAGAACTTGCGTTCTTCACTTTGCCGTCTGCATCAAAATGCGCATCAATATCGAATCTTGAGGATGGAATCTGGCAACCAACATCAGCATTCGGTCGGGTAGCGTGGAAAGGGGGGCCTGCTCACTTTGCTGTGGAACTCTTTCTGGTCAAGAAGAGATTGCCAGAACTCGGCAATGCTTTCCGAACCAGGGAATCTGCCGCTCATGCCAACAATGGCGATGTGCTCGGGGTTGGGACCATTGGGAACAGAAGGGGCAGGTTGGTCCGCCGGGCATGGTGGCAGTTGCACCAATTCGACGGTCCTTCCCGCTCGTTTCAAAGCACGTTGTACCATACCTGTGTGTCCTAGGGGCCCGATAGAAATCAACCGGACAGCCTTTTCGCTTCTGGGCAGCTGTTCTAAGACTCCTTGGACTGTGCCACTTAGTCGCAACTGGCGTTGCATGGTATCGTCAAGAGCACCCTTGAACAGCTGCCGCAGAGTCTTTGCATAGTATGGAAGACAGGTACTCGTAGACATGAGCTTTGAACTCGAGCGAATGAAATCATCACCTATGCCGCTCGCCTCAAGGAGGCCATCGATATCTGATGGAGGAAGATGAGGGGCATGTGCCGCGGCCCCGAACGGGAGTAACAACTTTGGCGCATTGGTAAAGACTTCGGAATAAGCGAACAGCTCTTGGAGTAGAGAGGGTGGTCCGCTGACGGTTGCCCATCCCTCGGAGACAACGCTCAGGTATGCGTGCTTGTGAGTAGGGATGCCCTGATTTTCCATGGTTAGCCCTACTTTCCCAAGCTTCCTGGCATCGGATGTTACCTTCTCGACATGGAACTTTTCGATGACCTTCTCTAGGGTATCTATTGGAACGTTCAGGATGGAATATCCCCAATGGCCAAAGCCAGCTTCGATTGCCTCGGAGCGGCGGCCAATATCGACCGCGAGTTGGAAGGCAAGTGAAATCACTTTGGTCCCAAGATCAAGCACATCGTCCAGCCCTCGAGAAGACGCACAGACTGCTGCGGGTAGAACACCAGTGCACAAGCCGACGATCACGGCTTTTGGGTTATTAAGGATTGATGAATCGGATTGACAATGTCTGTTACACGGTATTAGCAGGCACACTTGGTGGGTAGCAAAGGTAACTAAGAGAACTTACAGTATAAGTTCTCCCAGCTGGGCAACGGCCATAAGCACCGTAGCAACAAGGTCATCTGGATGGCCCAGTTTGCTGAAACGTTCTGCGAGGTCGAGCAGGTTGGTGAAGGAAAAGAAGCGACTCTGCTCGGAAAGTTAGCACTGCTTCCTTCCAAAGTCTCTGAGATCGAAAGATCATCTAGGGTTGCTCATCTAGACAAGCCATCCCTATCCTTAAGACATCCATATTTTTTTTGGGGGGGGGGCATTGGCTGACCTGTGCATCTAGGTTGAGGCCTTGCACCTCGCGCTTCACCACCTTTGTTGCATCTTCGAGGAACCTGTGGAGGAGAGCCGATCGGTTTGAACGCTCAATGAGAGACCGGATGCAAACCAGTGTTTCGACTGTTTGGTCGCCGAACAGTATCACTGGTGACTGCATATTGACTGAACATGTGGTGGTTTAACGCCTTGCTCTCGGTACGGGAGGGGGTATGATGAGGTTATAGCCTCTCCAACCGCGGGGCGAAGATAAGGGATGTTCTATCTTCACAGGATATGACATAGGGTGTTGCCGTCTATTGGACAGCCGTACGGAATCCGAGCCTGAAGAGTACTCGCCCTGGGTTGAGCTTCGAATGGCGTTCTTTCCGTCTCACCTGCCGCTAGCAGTCATCTCACGCATATATTGATACTTTTCTTACACACTACCGAATCTCCGCAACGCCTTCCGTCCTCTCTGTCGTCAGCTAGCTATCTCCAGTGCAGATAACTGGACGCGGTTCAATCCGTGGCAAAGATAGTGAGATGATAGCCGTTCGGTCTCGACTGTTCGTCGGGTCTTCACGGAAAAACTCCTCTCCACTCTCGGACAAAGGACTCGTTCTCTTGAAGAATTGGAATTGGTTTGATGATGTTGAGATATGCCCGCTTACAAATTTTACCGCCGCGAGCGTTTGCCTGATGGACTGTTAGATATGAGGATGGGAAGAGGTGGGTACGAGGAGCGAGTGATAGCGGTAGCTTTTACGGATGGTATGTAGGTATATGATTCTGAATCTTTGGCATCTATGAAAAAAGCTGCGCTCAGAACCCGAGAGGTTGTTTCGCTCCTTGCTCAGCCGTATTCCAAATAGCTGACTTTATTATGCAAGCCGACATGGAGTGTGATTTACCGCGAGATACCAAGCCAGAAATTTCGGAGTTAGTATTCCTACATGTTATGAGGGGTCAAGGATTTGCAAAAACGGCTACCGTCTCGAAAGGCGGCTCTTTTTTGTGGATCCATGCAGTTCTGAATAAGTAAAGCTATAGCACCCGCCAAGAGAGGCACGTACTGACTGCAGAAGATCCCCTGCCTGCTCGTCCGATAATCATCGACGCCCCCACCCCCATGGAGGGATAGATCTTTGGATTCCGTATGTCTCGCTCGCGAATCTGTGGGTCTCAGCCTCCGTGTTGATGCCGCGTTGGGAGGAGACACCTCAGTGTCAATTTACTCCTTCTCCTGCGCATGGATGGGTGGATGGATGGGTGGATGGGTGGGTATTGAGCCTCGCTCCCTGGTACCTTTTCCCAGTCCCCTCTCCAGATATGGTATGCCGATGCCTCGTTCAACTCGGTCAGGAAGAAACACAGCTGAAAGTCTGCAGGTAAGCTAACGTCACTAGCGCAAGATCAGCGCTGAGACAGCATCTCGATCCCTTGGCTTGACGCTTAATCCCTTGACCATTTGTCGGTAGAAGAGATAAGCATGCGTCGCCTGAACTGTTCCGGCTATCTGTTGAGAGGTTATGTTCCAGAAAAAGTTGCCCTTCGGCGGACTGTACGAAGAGCGAGAAACATGTATGTCAGAAAATGACTAATCGGAATGCACAGAAACTATCTTGTGGTCGTCGGAAACGTTGCAAAGAAGGCAGGAGCGATGATAGTCTGCTTGCGATAGATGGACCTGGCGTTGAAGTGATCAAAGGCAATTGTTTGGCCCGCAGTTGTTGATAGGAAACGAAACCCCGCTAGGAGAAGCCTCATTCCACCGAATGCAATCATGTCTATATGTGCCTGTTTAAGAGCCAGGATAGGAAGCTTACATTGCTTAAATACGACTGCATTCAGTTCAAAAGTCCAATGTGCCTCCCTACTTTCCCAATTCCCCATTCCCATACTTCCTCGAGGAAACCATCATTCAGAGTCACATCTGCTTCAAGCAGCTTCGAGCATGACCATCAAAGTGTTTCATCATGCACCCATCTGAGAACGGTTCATCGGTCAAGATGGAGGACGATGCGATAGCTGTGATCGGGCTCTCGTGCCGCTTTCCTGGCGACGCGACCACGCCACAGACTTTCTGGGATATGTTACGCGAAGGCCGGTGTAAGCGAATGTTTACTTTTGCCCCCGAAATTCTAGATGAAAACATCGTGAAAAAAAAATCGCTCACAAAATTATACAGCGAGCGCATCGAAGGTGCCAGCAACAAGATGGAATGCCGAAGGCTGGCATCACGACGTCAAGGGGAGGAGAAACACCGTGATCGCCCCGCAAGGTTACTTTCTGTCTTCAGATATCACAGCCTTCGATGCAGAGTTCTTTCACATTAACCAAGCAGAGGCGGTCGCCATGGACCCGCAGCAGCGCATCATGCTCGAAGTCACGTACGAGACCTTTGAAAATGCCGGTCTCAAGATTGAAGACATATCCGGAAGCCAGACAGCATGCTACGTGGGCGCCTTCACGAGTGACTGGAGAGAGATGCAATTCCGCGACCTTGACAGCGCACCGACTCGTAAGTGGAAAAAACAAAACAAACCAAAATCGCGAACCCGCGATTCAGCTAAATCAAGAGCCTAACTTGTGTATGCAGTGGCCGTCACTGGTTCTGGAATCGAACTGCTGGCCAACAGGACTTCCTGGTTTTACGACCTGCGAGGCCCCAGTGTGACCGTTTCAACTGCGTGCTCGGCTAGTATGGTGAGCATCCATCTGGCATGCCAAAGTCTCCGAACTGGCGAGGCTACCATGGCACTGGCCGGGGGAGCCAACCTGTTCCTCTCCCCAGAAGTCTTCGCGCTGCTCTCCAACCAGAACTTCTTGTCGCCCGACGGAATGTGCCACAGCTTCGATGCTAGCGGCAACGGCTATGCTCGCGGAGAAGGCGTTTCTTCCGTTTTGTTGAAGCGCGCGAAGGATGCCATTCGCGATGGCGACACGATCAGGGCAATCATCCGGGGGAGTGGATCAAACCAGGACGGAAAGACGCCCACGATGGTAAGTGAATCGACCAGATTACACTTGTGTCGAAAACAGGAATATTGCGAACGAACATTGGATGGCTGACCGATCGAGTTATAGACGATGCCCAATGGAGCTGCGCAAGCCGATTTGATCCGTGCCACTTACACATCCGCCGGCCTTGACCCTAGCCAGACGAACTACTGTGAGGCGCATGTGAGTCGTTATTCTCCGTATATTGATTATCTGCATGCATACGCCTAGATATGCAGCTGCGAACGTTCCCGCCGCCAGCCTACCTGTGCATTGTCCTGAACCTTGGCTAATTGATTGTGGCGCTCCAGGGAACCGGCACAGCAGCAGGGGACCCTGCCGAGCTTTTCGGTCTTGCATCAACATTGTGCGAGAATCGGGATCCCGCTAAGCCCCTATATGTCGGCTCAGTCAAAACGAATGTAAGTCGTGAAATGTCTCGCTCTTTTGTGATAGATGCAGTTGCCTTGGGCCGATCCTTGCCTGTTGAGGCATCATAAAGTGCCCAAGTGGGGTGTTGAATCTTCCCATTGTTGCAGAAGAGGCTGACGATCTGCAGATTGGACACCTGGAATCTGTCGCCGGCATCGCAGGCGTTGTCAAAGCCATCCTTGCCCTCGAAGCCGGGGTCATTCCCCCCAGTCTGAATTTCGACACACCTAATCCCAAGATTCTCTTCAAAGATTGGAACATCACGATTCCTACCACAGCCGTTCAATGGCCATATCCTGGCCCGCGCCGAGCCAGTGTCAACTCGGTAAGCCAAATAATGACCTCCTATCTACCTTGATGAACTTCTCTCATCGGTGATCTAGTTCGGATATGGGGGCGCCAACGCCCACGTGATCCTAGAAGATGCTTACCACTACCTTGCAGAGAGAAATCTGCTGCAGCAAGGGCATCATCGTACCCGGCTTCCAGCTTTTACCAATGGCTACCATACCAATGGTGGGAAGACGAACGGACTGATCGTGACCAATGGCAACACCAATGGGAGGACCAATGGAGTTGGCAAGAAGATCAATCGGCACGTGTTCGCCCTCAGCACTACTGACGAAGAAGGCATCAGCCGAATGAGTGCAGACTTAGCAGGCTATTTGGAGACGCACAAGGGGGCCGCTATCCTGCCAGATCTCGCCCACACCTTGAACCGCCGGTCTCGCTTCCCGTGGAAGTCGTTCTATACGGCTTCGTCGGCGACGGAACTCCAAGATGCTCTCGCAAAGAACAGTGGATCCTCTCATGTCTCCACCAAAGTACCAAAACTAGGGTTTGTCTTTACCGGGCAGGGAGCGCAATGGGCTCGAATGGGCGCTGAATTGAGCCAGTTCGACATCTGCCGCAAGAGTTTCGAGGAAGCGGATGCGTATCTTCGTGATACTCTGTCATGCCCTTGGTCTGTGATCGAAGAACTTGCGAAAGAAGAAGCGAGCAGCAACGTCAACCAGCCCTTTTACAGTCAGCCCCTCTGTACTGTGGTTCAGGTTGCTATCGTCGACCTGCTCGCTTTGTGGAACGTCAAACCTGTTGCTGTTGTAGGCCACTCTAGGTAAGCGCAACCATCTCCATCCCAGAATATATAGCTCTAGCTGACTGTTTGCGTGTAGTGGTGAGATTGCAGCAGCCTACTGTCTCGGTGCGCTCAGCAAGCAAGATGCTTGGAAGGCCGCTTACTTCCGTGGCTATCTTTGCTCGCAGCAACAACTCTCAGGAAAGAAGCACGGAACCATGATGGCGGTAGGTACCTCCAGAGAGAAAGCTCGAGAGTTCACGCAGAAAGCGACCACCGGTACATGCCTTGTAGCTTGCGTGAACTCCCCCACTAGCGTCACTGTATCCGGCGATAGCCAAGCTGTCGAGGAAGTGCGACAGCTTTTGCAGAAAGAGGGCATCTTCGCTCGCCCCCTCAAGGTCCAGGCGGCATACCACTCCCACCACATGGCTCCTTTGGCTGGACCCTACCTGGATGCACTCGGTGACATGGAAACGCTTCCTGGCCATCCCGGAAGGACCATGTACTCGAGTGTCACTGGCGAATACATCGAACCCGATGAGCTTGGCCCAACCAACTGGGTGCGAAACCTCATTTCGCCAGTCCTGTTCTCGGATGCCGTTGCGGAGATGACGAAAGCTGGCGATGCCGATCTCTTCGTCGAAATCGGACCGCATCCGGCATTGAAAGGTCCAGTACGTCAGCAAGCTGGCAATAAGACAGAGTACTTGGGAACGTTGATGCGGGGCGTCGACTCGGTAGAGTCACTTTTCGAATTCGCAGGGAACGCTTTCATCCACGGCGTGCCAATCAACTTGTCAAAAGTCAACAACGGAGAGGGTAAACTAATCAGCGATCTCCCGTCATACCCCTGGAACCACACCCGGAAGTTCTGGAGCGAGTCTCGCATCTCCAAGACCAACAGACTTCGCAAAGCGCCGCGCGGAAGTCTTCTTGGGGCTCCTTACGCTCCAATGACCCGCGATGGCCAGCTGTGGAGAGGCTTCGTCAGGATTTCCGAGGAGCCATGGATTCGCGATCACAACATCCAGGGCTCTATCTTGTACCCGGCAGCGGGATTTTTATCCATGGCAATCGAGGCTGCTCGACAAGCTGATTTTGATCAGGAGCACCAGAAGTCCGTGAGCGCCTACCTGCTGCGAGATGTACAGATCGATAGCGCTCTTGTCTTGACGGAGACCGCAGACGCTGAGTGCATTATTGAGCTGCGCCCTAGCGAGCCCGGAGGCGCATGGCAGAGGTTTTCTATCTCCACATCTCAGGATGGTGGAAATCTCCAAGAGCATTGTTCCGGTCTCCTCCTGCTCGAATACGAAGCACCCAAGGGCTCCAGTGCTGCATTCGAGAAGGCACTCGACGACGAGGGTCGAATTGTATCATACCATAGTGCCGAAGGCGTCACCAAACACACCATAGATCAGGAGAAGTTCTACGAGGACCTCGCATCCATCGGAATGACTTATGGTCCAGCTTTCCGAAATGTACACGCCGTTCGCGTTGGCGATTGGACAAGTTGTTGCACTTTGACCATTCCGAGCAGTCAAGTTATCAACTCGCCGCAGGTGTCAGCTTTTGAGAGACCCCATATTATCCACCCCACTGTTCTCGACGCGATGCTCCATGCTGCTTTTGCCGCATCCATGGGAGCCGGTGTCAACGAGGCGGCAGTACCCAGCTCTATTCGAGAACTGGTCATCACTGCCGATATGCCATTCGGTGGCGGCGCGGTCCTCCAAGGCTCGGCAACGACCAAACGCCACGGCTATAGTGCCTTCATGTCCGATGTTGATTTTCTGGATGCATCCTGCACAAAGCCTATTGCTAAGATTGTGGGACTTCGGTGTGTCAAGGTGGCATCGTTGCCATCAGGGCAAAGCGCATCGGCAAGTTCAAAATCGCTATGCAGTCAACTCAGCTGGACACCCGTGCTCTCTCTCGCACCCCAGTTGCTGCAGCACTTGCCCAGTGCTATTCGACCTCTCAGCAAGATGACCCCTGATCGTAAAGGGGTGGAGAACGAGAAAGCTCTCGAGGGATTGGTTTCCCACGGCGTGCGACGGGCGCTCCAGAATGTCAAATTCTCAGAGGTGACCTCCGACAAACTGCGCGAAGTTTACAGTTGGTTGGAGCAGAGGATGGACGTTGCCGCAACGCCGTCAACAAAGGAGCGAGCCGGCTTTTTGGACGGCGGCCTCGTACCAGAGACCGATATTGAGCAATATCTGTGCGCAATCGAGGACTTGGAGGGCCAGGTGAGTTTCAACCGCGCCGATTTGCAGCATTTCCTGCCGAGGCTGGAGAACATACTGCGTGGAGAGCCATACGTTCCGCATGAGGGTCCGGGGGAGCATCCTCCAGTCTTGATCGGCGCAGACGAAGCCATTTTTACGGCTATTGAGGTAAGAGATAGAGTATCCTGCCTGCTTATTCCGGAACATACTCTAACTGTAAGTAGACTTTGAAAGCGTTCGCATTATGGCGGCCCGGAAGCGACGTCTTATTGATAGATTCCGGATACGATGGCGTGACAGAACGAGCACTGAGCAATATACGTTCCGTCACTGGGTCAGCGCTGCTTGATACTGTGGCGATAACATTCGCCTCCAACCGGCCCAGTGCCTTGGCCAACGCCGAAGAGGCGTTTCCCAATGTCTCCTCGGTCCTCTTTGGACTCGACAAGGACTTGGCTTCGCAAACATTGAAAGAGTCTTCCTTCGACGCTGTCTTTATCAGCGGCGGTCTCACATACTCTCAGGAAGATCTCAGCACAGTTCTCGGAAAGCTGAAAAGCCTCTTGCGACCATCTGGCTGCCTTTACACCGTCGAGTTGACCAACCCCAGCATTTCCAGACTGCCGTCGCTCTTGGGATTTCAGAACCTCTGGACGAAGTCCAAAGGGCCTTCGCCATTCGATGTTTTCCCACGAGAAGCTTGGGAGTCCGCACTGACCGAGAATGGCTTTCGATTAGATTTTGCTTTCCCAGAGCAAGACAGCCACACGCCGGAGACAACACTCTTTGCGGCCTCGATTCCATCCGACATGGCTCCTTCTGGGATTGACAAAGTCATCATACTGCAACCAGTAGCACCTTCGGAGCGAGTCCAAGCACTGGCAAAGGGAATCACTGAGGCACTTGAGGGCCTCTCGGTCGTGGTCAAATCCGAGACGTGGGGCGATGCCAGCCCTGCTATAACTGGCGGCAATTTTGTATCGCTGCTAGAAGTTGATAACGACATGATCGTCAATCTATCTTCGAGTAGTTTCTCCAAGCTCCAGGAAATGATTCTCAATGCATCCAGTGTCTTGTGGGTGACGGGATCCATCCGACCAGAGCATGAACTCGTCACCGGACTGGCGCGCGCGATCAAGAATGAAGTCGCGAGTGTCGAATTCCGCGTGCTGCATACGGACGATACCAATTCTGATGGGGTGGTATCTTCAACTATCGCCAAGCTTGCAGTGGCTGGAACAGGGGAGGACGAGTATCTTCTCCGTGGCAACGCTCTTCACACCAACCGCATCATGGAGGATACGACCCTGAACAAGCAAGTAGGTGAAATGCTGGATCACAAGACCGCGGAAGAGATAGTTCTGGGCGAGTCTCGACTCCCCCTCCTCCTCTCTATCGCACAGCCAGGCCTACTCGATTCCTTGTGCTTCACGGAAGACAAGAGCGCCGTACTTCCACTTGGACTTGACGAAGTAGAGATTGACGTGAAGGCCACTGGGCTCAAGTAAGTCGAGTCTCTGATGCCATATTGCCTATTGCCCGATCCCTTTGAGCTGACTCGATCAAACAGTTTCCGTGATGTGATGGTGTGCCTGGGACAGATCCCCGATAATCTTCTTGGCTTTGAGGCGAGTGGACTCGTTCGCAGAGTCGGCTCGGGCGTCACCCGATTCAAGCCCGGAGATGCCGTGTGCGTGCTCGGTCATGGTGCTCACAGGACCTTGTTCCGCAGCAAGGATCTCTTCTGCCAACACATGCCTCTAAACATGTCGTTTGATGAAGCAGCGGGATTGCCCTTGGTGCACGCCACCGCATACCATGCACTTGTCAATGTTGCTCGACTCAACAAGGGTCAGTCGGTGTTGATCCACGCCGCCGCTGGTGGCGTTGGACAAGCTGCGGTTCAACGTACGTACTTGGGGCTTCCCATTTTTCCCATTTCAGATTGTCATACTTTACTCTCGAGGTTTTCTTGATAGGGCCGTTACTGACTTCACGGTCTTCAACAGTTGCTCAGCACCTCGGTCTCGAAGTCTATGGCACCGTTGGCTCTCCGGAGAAGAAGAAGCTTCTTCAAGACCTGTACGGTGTTGACGAAAGTCATTTGTTTCATTCTAGGGACACTTCGTTTGCCAAGGGTATCATGCGGGCGACCAACCAGCGCGGTGTCGATTGCGTTCTCAACTCCTTGTCGGGAGAGGCTCTCCGTGCTTCGTGGAACTGTATCGCACCTTTCGGAAGCTTCGTCGAGATTGGTATCAAGGATATCCTAGCGAACAGCGCATTGGAGATGCGTCCCTTTATCCAAGATGCCAGCTTCTCATTCCTCAATCTCGAGCACGTTCAGCGTCGGCGCCCAGAGTTGATGGGAGAGATTCTGGAGAAATCCTTCACCCTCCTTCGCGAGGGTCTGACGAGAGGGGTCCAGCCACAGAATGCGTATCCCGTCTCACGTGTCGAGGACGCCTTCCGTCTCATGGCTTCCGGCAAGCATCAAGGCAAGATCACCATTTCGTACAACTCTGATGCCAAGATTCCTGTGGAGCTGGATCCTGCAGCTGCCATCGACCTCTCCAGGGGCACTTACGTTCTGGTTGGTGGACTTGGTGGCTTGGGAAGGAGTCTGGCAAGGCTTCTGGTCGAATGCGGTGCCCGAAGCATATCCTTCATCTCGCGATCTGGCTCGTTGACCGAGCCGCCTGCCGTCGCGTCCCTTGTCGAAGAGCTAGAAGGAATCTCGGTCAGTGTGACGCATTACAAGTGCGACATTTCAAGCGAGGATGCCCTGCGATCGACTCTGGACAGGTGCGGAAGCGAGAACCCTCCCATCGCAGGTGTCATCCAGTGCGCCATGGTTCTCCGCGATTGCCTCTTCTCCACAATGAGTCACCGCCAGTGGATCGAATCTCTGGCGCCGAAGGTCGAAGGAACGCGCAATCTCGCCAAGACCATGCCTCCAAACCTGGACTTCTTCATCCTCCTGTCGAGTTTCTCCGGCATTTTCGGGAACATGGGCCAGAGTAACTACGCCGCCGGTTGCACGTTCCAAGACGCCACGGCTCATACGATGCACTCGCTCGGCCACAACGCCGTGTCGATCGACCTGGGCATCATGCGGGATGTCGGTGTCCTGGCCGAGCAGGGAGCCAAGGGTCACCATCTCCGAGACTGGGAGGAGCCGTTCGGCATCCGCGAAGACGAGTTCCACGCCCTCATCAAGACGGTCATCAGCGGCGTGTCCAAAGACCGCAAGACCTTCCCCACGCAAATTGTGACTGGGCTGGCGACAGGCGGAGCCGTCGCGAAAGCAGGCATCGCCGAGCCCTTCTACTTCAGTACGCCCAAGTTCCTGCCCATGAGCTTTGCGGGCAAGGGTGCTGCTGGAGCCGACCAGACGGTATCGGTTCTTGAGGAACTGGCTCGTGCCGAGACATTCGAGGCGAGAGTCGTCGTGATTGAAGGAGCGGTGGTCGGCAAGGTGGCGACCATCGTCAGTACGGCGGCCAGCAATATCGACATCTCGAAGCCCCTCTACGACTACGGCGTGGACTCTCTGGTTGCTCTCGAACTCTCGAACTGGTGTCTGAAAGAGATTGGAGTTTCTGTTTCCACGTTTGACCTGCTGAAGTCGGCACCCATCTCGGCTCTCTGCGAAGAGATTGCGAGGAGGATTCAGGGAGAGGCCAAGTAGTCGGTCAGGTTGCACGTAGTACCGTAATGCTTGCTTGCAGGTTTGTTTGCCATTCTGCTCTCTTCCCGTAGATCTATCTGGGTGGTGTCGTATTCTGCTGGGTTTTGTTGTTCGCGTTCTAGATACTAGGAGAATCTTTTGCTAGATTTAGAATGTCAATATTGATCAGATTAGAAATGGCTTTGGTGGGGTTGAGGGATGTCCATGTCACTGCCAACAGTGTGAGAGGTCGTCATCGTTTTTGAGTCTTGGCCCGATTATAAATCAAGGCACGTGCACCTCCCACTACTCTTCTCCCTACTTTTCTTGGGTGCCCTAATCGTCGGCTAGCTTAGGTGGGCCTCCTTGCATCCTTTCAGTTAAGCGACAATTAAGTGAGTTTGTTTTCTCATGCTTTCTCGATCTCTATGGCTGTTCTCCAATCCGAAGCTCGACTCTGGGCATAAACGAATTACCAAGGGGTTGAAGCCATCCAACGAGCCAGATATCCTCTTTGCAAAGCTCCTGGCATAAATGGCCTGATATATTACAGCCTTCGTTTACGCAGTCAGTCAGTCAGCCATGCCAGCCAGCCACCACCCACAGCCCCTTTCACCCTCTCACTCAGCAAGCCAGTTTTTCACTTAGCGGACTAATCTTCTCCTCGGTCTGGAAATCAGCGATTTTTCTGCGCTCGTCTGATGTTTTTGCATCGATCTTGTCTAACTGTCTCTTGACCACCAGTTACGGGGCTCCAGAAAGAAAGGCTTTGGCGAGTTCTAGAGCTTAAATTGACGGAGCCAAAGCTGGAGCTGGAGCTGGAGCTGGTCATGTCAGATCACGACTTCCTTGCAAATTTTCTATTCAATTACTTCACTTCATATTCGCTTATGTATTTACAAGTGTCCGCAACTCTCGAGCTTATCTGAGAGCAAGAAAAAATTTCTCTCTAAGGCCGCTCGTGTAACAGCATATCTGCAGCCACAGCAAGTGAGCAAGCAAGCAACTATCAGGCACGCCTCCCCTCGAAGTCTCGCAGCGGTAAGCAACGTCTCGCTGCAGATAATCGGTGATCACTCCCCCCATTGCCCACGCCTCAAGCATCGTATAGGACTTGAATCATGCGAGATCAAGCCCCCTCAACATTTACCTGTCATCAAGCCCTTGCATCTTCGTACTTGGTGAGAATGAATCTCACGCCAAAGAGGTGTTATGACCCGTCGTCGCAGTATCGTTGGTGGCTCCAGTACGGCCCGATTGCGTTCACGATAGCTTCACGTCGGCTTCACCGACGTCGAACGTACGTTATCAGCATACTGTGTTCCTCTCTGACTTCAGCTGGGACGTGTGATGTTCCCCCCTCGCTAAGCTCAACATGTTCCGTCGTCGCCGAAATGCAGAATGGGCTGAGCAGCAGCCATGTTGGGTACAGATAAGATAGATATATAAACCTCCCAGGAACCTTCTGTGTCCTGTTTTTGTCTGGCATTCAGATCATCCATACAGTCTTCTTTTTCAACAACTGCCTAGCTTGCTGCCACTTCTTCAAACTCGAATCAGTACTCTTAGATTTTATCTTTTTTTTTTCTACTTTACACACAGCGTCAACCCTCTTTTGGTTCTCCATCGGTCTGAGAATTCGTCTATCCAGCAATCATGAGTGACTATCCTCAAGACGAGTACTCCGAGGAGCAATCCTACGAGGATCAGAGCTACGAGCAAGATCCAGAGCTGGCAGCGACCGAAGAAATTATTGGAGAAGAAGGGCATGAGGAGGAGGCTGAGGAAGAAGCAGTTGAGGAAGAGCCCACTGAGGAAGAGTCTGTCGAGGAAGAAGCAGTTGAGGAGGAGCCCACTGAGGAAGAGTCTGTTGAGGAAGAAGCAGTTGAGGAGGAGCTGCAAGAAGAGGAATCTTCCGACGAGCAGCCCGTCGAGGAGGAGTTGCAAGAAGAGGAGGCTCCCGAGGAAGAGCCCGCCGCCGAAGAAGTCTACGACGGCGAGACCCTTGAGGCCCCTGCCGAGAACAGCGGCGACGAGGATCGCTCTCTCGACGCCGAGGGCTTTGAGATCACGCTCGAGAACCGTACCAACGTCGAGCAGGTCTTCTGCTACGTAGTATGTCTACCCCGCCACCCCCAGCACTCCGCAAAGCGGCCCTGCTGAGCCTTGAATCGTTGAATATTCTCAAAAATAGGTCGCTAACATCATCTCAAGACAGGACAAGCCCTTGATAACGGCAACAGAGTCTGCTTCGTTAAAGCTGATAGAAGGACTACCTACTTCCCTGAGAACATCACCGAAGTCGGTTCCGAAGTCCCAGAGGACTGTGCCATCAGACTTGGTGCCCCGGGCGAAACTATCGCCGTGACCATCCCCCACATCGCAGGAGGCCGGATCTGGTTCTCCCTCGACCAGAAACTAACCTTCTATCTCAACCCTGGCGGGAACGGGCCGGCCATTGCCGAGCCGTCCGTCACCAACAAGACCGACCCCAACATCGACATCCGATGGGGCTTCTGCGAGTTCACGTACAACCGAGATCAGATCTACGCCAACATCAGCTACGTCGATTTTGTCAGCTTGCCCATCTCCATGCGCCTCGAGACGACCAGCGGCGACGTACAGTCGGTCGAGGGACTCTACCAAGACGGCCTCGATTCCGTCGTGGCAGGGCTCCGCGCCATGGACAGCGACTACGCTGCCGACTGGCAATCGCTCATCTACCCCGGCGACGGCACGCCCCTGCGCGTTCTCAGCCCGAACAACGCGCACGTCTGGTCCGGCGGCAAGGCCTTCGCCGGCTACTACGAGCCGTACGTGCACGCGGTCTGGGCCCGCTACCGCAACGAGGCCCTCCTCGTCGACACGCAGGCCAGCTACGGCACCCTGGAAGGCCGCTGCGACGACGCCGACGATGGGGACACCCTCGTCTTTGGCCGCCACGGCCGCTTCGCCCGGCCCAGCACCGGCGACGTCTTCAGCTGCAGTACCGGCCCCTTCCGCGATAACCAGGGCGCCATGGGTCCGCTCACGGCGCGCATCAGCGCCGCCCTCAACCGCTCCACGCTGTTGCGCAATCCTGCGCAGCCGACGGCGGAGACGGTTGCGAGTTTCTACGCCCACGACGTCACGAACCACTATGCGCGGTTGGTGCACGCGGCGAATCCGGACGGGAGGGGCTACGCTTTTCCGTACGACGACGTGCCGGCGCCGGGGGATGTTGATCAGTCGGGCTTCGTGACGGGCCAGCCTCGGGCTTTCCACGTCTGCATCGGCTCGGTGGTTCGTCGATCTGACTCTGAAGCTGTGGCCGAGGAGGGAGGGCTGGAGTAGATGTGAGGTGGAAGTGGAGGTGGAGATGGAGATGGAGATGGAGATGGAGGTGGAGTGGGAGTGGGAGTGGGAGTGGAAGCATCAGACTCGACGCCGTGGACGTCTCTCTCACATCTTGTCATCACCATCACCATCACCATCACCATCCCCCCCTTTCCTTTGTTTTTTTCTCTCTCGTACTGCTTTCTCCAAGGCCCACGTAGTCCCCCACGTCCTTTTCGCAGCTGCGTCGTAGTAAACCGCCTTGAAATTAGTCACAGTGAATTTTTAAATCTTATTTTCAATCTCATTATCAATATAAATCCTAATAAACTACCTAATCATTATAAATACCAATCTCCTCTCTTTCCCTCCTCCCCTGCCTATCCTGCATATCTGTACATATACAGCACGTAGTACGTAGTACATACGCATATAAACCTTTGCTAATTAAATTATCTCACATCTCATCTTCCGTTGTACATGTGTGGTACCGGTATTATATCATTTTATGTAATCATCTATTTCTATTTCCACATCTTGACGCTCCTCCTTTTCTTCCCCCCTACCTACCTTCTCCCCCTTTCCCTTCTTATAATTACTTAATTCCCTTGTCTCATTCCCTCAATTCTCTTACTTAATTCTATTACTAATTCTCATATCTGATTCTCTTAATTTTCTTATTCACTGCTTGCTTATCGACTCACTCACTCACTACACTCATACGTAGTAAATAGATCAATTTAGAATTCACAATTCATACTACGTAATTCTAATTTCAAAATTCCACAACCCCGAAGAAAGCTTAAAGAAATTCAAAGTTCCATGATCCGAAACTCAAAATCCTAAATTCGCAATTTCAACTTCTAGTTTCTGAATCCTAAATTTATGATTTACGTAGTAAAATCCACAGAAGTCGAAAGAAATTCGGAATTCGCCATCTAATATCCAAAATTCTAAATTCTAAATTTAAGAATCAAAATTCAAATTCAAAATTCGCAATCCAAAATCCGAATTCAAAACCCAGAAACCCCTCAACCTCTAAATTCAAAATTCTAAAATTGTAAATCCTAAAATGAAGGAGAAAAAAAAAAGGCTTCTCACTTCTCGCTTCTTAAATCCCGCCACAGCCGAAATCATAGAAAAGTCCCTAAGCAGAGGTATTGCTTACTACGCATAAATACATACATAAATACATACATAAATACATACATAAATACATACATAAATACATACATAAATATATACATAAATACATATCAATTATACAAGCACAAAAAGCATACACAAGAAATATTCATCTCTCTCATCAAATCCCCTCCTCCCCTCCTTGTGTTAAAAACCCCCTTCCTAAATCCAAACCCCAAACCCTCTAAAAGAGTAAAACTCCAAACCCTTAAACCCCTAAATTTTCAAATTTTCAAATCTCGAAATCTCGGAACGCGAAATCTCGAGATCTGAGAAGAAAGAAGAAAAGAAAATCTAAGGCGATAGACAATACAGATACAGATACAGATACAGATAAACACAAACACAATAGAAGACAATAAAAGACAAGAACAACCAAAAAAAAAAAAAAAAAAAAAAAAAAAAAAAAAAAAAAAAAAAAAGGAAAAGCACAATCAACGTGACCACCAACCGATAAGACAAACCCCCCGTAAAAAAAGGGGGAAAAGGGGGCCGGGAAAAAGGGAGGAGAAAAGGAAAAAAAAAAGGGAAGAAAAAGACGGACCTATAGAAACCTCTTGATTCAATCTTCTTCATCTTACCCTCTTCTTGGTTTTTCCTCTTCCGTTCCTTTCGTTCCTTTCCCCCTTTTTTTATGTGTCTCTCTCGCTCGCTCGCTAGGCTGGCTTGGCTTTCGTCTTGTCCTCTGGTGGCTTATCCAACCTTATGCATTGTTTCCTTTCTGAGCTACTACGTACCTACTGTATCGTCTTCTTGATGCAAGCTTATCTTCTCTCTTTTAGCCTTTATTCTATCCCCTCTTTCTCTCTTTTACGACGTAGCTTTCATCCTATCCTTTCTCTTCCTACCCAACCTTATTCTTTCTCTCTTTTAGCTTTTCATTCTATCCTCTCTTTCTCTCTTTGACGACGTAGCTTTCATCTTGTCCTCTTCTTGGTTTTTCCTTTTCCGTTCCTTTCGTTCCTTTCCCCCTTTTTTCTTGTGTGTCTCTCTCTCTCTCTCGCTCGCTAGGCTGGGCTAGCTCGGCTTTCGTCTTGTCCTCTGGTGGCTTATCCAACCTAATGCATTGTTTCCTTTCTGAGCTATCATCTTCTCGATGCAAGCTTATCTTCTCTCTCTTCCTACGTACGACGTACGACGTAGCTCTCACCTTATCCTCTGTCCTTCAATCCCACTTTGACTTCTCTTTTACCTTTCATCCTATCCTCTCGCCTCCTCTCCAACCTTATTCTTTCTTTCTTTCTGAGCTGTGATCTGATCCAACCTTATCCTTTCTCTTTTGGCTTTCATCCTGTCCTTTTCTCTCTTTTAGCTTTCATCCTATCCTTCTCTCTCTTTGAGCTCTCGTTCCGCTGTCTCCTTTCTCATCCAACCTGATCCTCTCGCCTCTTATCCAACTTTATCCTTCTCTCTCTTTGAGCTCTCATTCCGCTGTCTCCTTTCTCATCCAACCTTATTCTCTCTCCTCTTATCCAACCTTATCCTTTCGCTCTCTTCTACTGTACTACTGTACGTCCTACGTAGCTTTCATCCTATCCCCTCCCCTCCAATCCAACCTTATCCTCTCTCTCTCCTTCAGCTTTCATCTCATTCTTCCTCTCTTTCCGAGCTCTGATCTCACCCAACCTCATGCCTCCTCTCTTTCTGAGCTCCGTATCATCCAACCCTATCCTTCCGCTCTCTTCTACTGTACTACTGTACGTACGTCCTACGTAGCTTTTCATCCTATCCTCTCGCCTCCCATCCAACTTTAACTTCTCTTTTAGCTCTCATTCTACCTACTGTATCCTCTCTTCTCCCATCTCTCCCCTCTTCCCATTCCCATACTCTCCCCTCCCCTCCTCCTCTCCCCTCTCTCCCCCCTCTCTCCCCCCTCCCTTTCAATCCCAACCCAAACACCCCTCGTAACAACTTCCCTCCCGCCCATCCATCCATCCATCCAAACACCCATCCAAACACTCACCCAAACACCCACCCACCCACCTAAAGATACACGAAACATCTCCCATCCCCATCCCCATCCAGCCGTCCCTTCCGGATCAACGGCTATATCTAAAACCACCGACGGACGACCGCGTAGGGAGGGACCGACCGTACGAGAGATATTTTTATACACGCATGTATGTATGTATCTATGTATGTATGTATGTATGTATGTATGTGTGTGTGTGTGTGTGTGTGTGTGTATTTATATCGATGCACATGTACCGGTAAGTATGTGTGTGTGTGTGTGTGTGTGTGTATTTATATGCACATGTATGCATATTTATTTATATACACACACATGCACACACACACATGCACATGCATACGTACGTATGTATGTATATTTATATACACACACACACATATATATATATATATATCAACTCACATACATATATATAAATAAAAACACACCCACGAAACACACAGACCCCTCCTCTCTGTTCAAACATAGCCCAAAATAATAATAAAAAAAGGGGACCAGTTTTTGGGTTTTTTTTTTTTAAAAAAAAAAATTCCCCTTCCCTCCCCCGTCACGCAACCCCCCCGTCACCCACCCCCCCTGCTGCTCCCCCCTGCCCCCCCTGTTCCTCCCACCCACCCCTGCCCCCCCCCCCTCCTTCCACTCACTCACGGGACCAAAAAAGTAAGCAAGACGCCTGCCTCCAAACATCAAACATCAAACATCAAACCCCAACCCCCAAGCAAGCCTGAAACACCGAACCTGAAACACCAAACATCAAACACCAAACAAAAAACGTTGAAACGCGCCCAGCCAATGACAAGTGCGCTCACTACATAGGCAATAACATACTGTACATACAGTACGCGATAACATATAGTACCTGTACATACTACGTACATAGGCTATAACATGGCGTGGGGGGAGGGGGGAGGGGGGAGCGGAAAAAAGGAGAACCCCAAGGCCGCCCAGGCGATATGACTCCGTGAAAGTCCCCAGCCGAGGCGCGGCTGCGACTCTTTTCGTACGTAAAGGGGGGGGGGGGGGGGGGGGGGGGGGGGGGGGGGGGGCGGACAAGGCAGACGAGGCGGAGAAGGCAGACCAAGGCAGGAGGGAACCAAAAAGAGGAGGAGCACGATTTGATAATGGGAAAAAAAGGAGAGGAGAAAAAAAGAAAAAAGGAAAGAGGGAAGAGGAAAAGAAAGTATGAGCCCCCCGTATGCAGTTCGACCGTTGGACCGTTGGACCGTTGGACCGTTGAACCGTTTGGGTTTCCGGGTTGGGTCGCCCGCCTGGGTTTGATCGCCCGCCCCGGGAGGGAAGTTCCCGCTTTGGGGAATTTGGGTTTGGGTTTGGGCGGGATGGAGTATGTGTCAACCGGCAGTTGCTGTATGTACGTAGTACAATTGTAGTACTACGTACCGTACCTACTATAGTACCTACTACGTACCTACTACGTAGTAGGTACTCCTTATGCATGCATGGAAGCATATTTCGTACGTACAGTAGTGCAGGACGGGATGTGGGCGGTGCCGGTGCGGTATAGGTTTTATGCAGGGACGGAAATCTAGCTTGTTTCTTGTGGAATTGAGTTTTCGATGAGATTTTGGGGAAAAAAAAAAAAAAAAAAGGGAGGGGGAGTGGGGCCGGGTTCGAGATGGGATGGGATAGGAAAAGTGGATGGGAAAGTAGATGTGGACGTGGACGTGGACGGGGACGGGAAGGTGAGAGTGAATGGAGGCGGCTCGGTGGGTGAGGGATGGTTGGTACGCGGCGAGCTGCTCGGAGGTGGTTGTGATGCGGTGGCTACGACTACGTACGGTACTTCGTCATTCCTCACGACGGATCCGTATACTACGTACCTACTACGTACCTACTGTAGCCTGCTTTGCAACGAGTCGGACGAGATTGGATCCGATCGGATGAACGAGCTCGAGGGGGCCAGGGCCAGGGCCAGGGCCAGGGCCAGGGGGCCGGGACCAGGGGGCCGGGGGGCCGGGGGCAGGGCCGGGGGCCGGGACCAGGGCCAGGGCCACGGCGCGGAAAAGGTCAAGGAGTTGATGCACCGTCCGTTCGTCGGAGGTCCATCCACGCGCTTGATTGGGACGAAGTCAAGGGGGGAGTCACGGCAGTCGAGGTGGGCGGAGTAGGCGGAGTGGAGGGGAGTGGGGGAGAGGTGAAGGGAGAGGGAGACGGAGAGGGGGAGGGGAAAACGAAAAGAGAAGGAGTCAACAGAGACAGACCGACATATCGATCAACACACATTACGACGAGGCGGGAATTCGGATGGGGTCCTGACGTGGTGGCTCTGGCCCGGGCTAAACTGGGCGGCCGGGCTATTATTACGACCGAGCCGATTCCCTGATCTGCCGCGGATAGACGAGGCGGGCGGAGTCGCGTGTGAGCTAGAGCGAGCGCGCACTATGTAATGCAATGCAATGCATGCATGGCAAGGCCGGGCAGGGCAGGGCGTTGCATGACATGAGAGCGTGGTCATGGTAGTATTTCGGGATACGGAGGCCAGCAGATGAGGGAGGGCGAAGAGGGAAATGACAAAAGAAGAAGAAGAAGAAGAAGAAGAAGAAGAAGAAGAAGAAGAAGACGAAGGGGGGTGGATGGAAATGGTTGTCGGGAACGCAGACACGCAAAACAGACCTGCATCGAGCGGACGACGAGGAGAAACGGACAAGAAGGGGCAGCAGCGACCAGCGGCGACACACGACACATGTATGTCGTTTCAGCCCTGTGGAAACCTCGGCCCAAAGAGGAATAGGAAGAAAGAAGGAGACGACGACCGACGCATGCCGACTATGCCTATTTCCGATTTAGCCTCCCACCGCTTCCCCACCGCTCTCCACTCTCCACTCTCACCCTTCTCCTTTTTTGCATGTGCAGCTTCACCCGTCCTCTTCACCTTCTAAATCAGGTAACCAGGCCTCTGCCGGTCCTGCTCCGCCCGCCCGTCTGCCCGTCTGCCCGTCTGCCCGTCTGCCCGTCTGCCCCGTCTGCCCCGTCTGCCCGCCCGCAACTTAACTATGTCCGATCTTAGGTTGAGCCGTCAACCAAGGCACCGCCCGAGAAAGCGGGCCCCGTATCAACATCCCATACTTAGCCAAACACCAATCACCAATCATCAGCCCCCCGTCCGTTAAGCGAGGCCCCATCTCCCCCATCCACCCCCCCCCAGCCCTGAATCAGGAAATTTGGTTCCCATGGCCGACTCCACCCAGACTCCTCTGCAGCCCGTCCCCCCCCCCCCCCCCCCCCCCCCCCCCGTTCACCTCCCCCCCGTCACCCAATTCCCAAAATTCCGCTGCCCCTTCACTATGGGAAAGAAGCCAAATTCAAAAGGACAGCTGCCCCCCCGCCGACCGGTCCGTTTTGAGAGCCTTTTTGAGCAGGTTTTTCTTTTTCCCGCTCTCTGTTGTTGCCGTCGCTACTGTCGTCATCTCACACTCGCTCGCTCGCTCGCTAGATTCTGACCGAATTGAATTGGATTGGGATTGGGATTGGGATTGATTTGGCTGCGGATTTGTTGGCTTCGGGATCGCGCATTGGATTGGGTTGGTTTGGACTCGATTGGATTGGATTGGATCGGATCGGATCGGATTGGATTGGATTGTTTGGATTTGATTGACGGAACTGTTTGACTGTCAGACGGACTACCGGGCTCTCCATTGTCGCTGCTGTCTGTTGCTGTCTCTCTTTCTGTCTGTCCATCTGTTCGTCTGTCTCTGCATCTCTTCATCTGTTCATCTCATCTGTTCATCCCATCTGTTTGATCTCATCTGTCTATCTCTTGCGTCGGCTCCGTTGTCCGTTGTCCGTTATCCATCGTCTATTTCTCGTCTTGTCGTCGGCCTCATCGTCGTCGCCGCCGTCGCCGTCATCGTCGCCATCGTCGTCATCAGTCTTATCTATCTCTATTCTCACCTGGTCGCATTACTCGACTCACCGACACCCACCATCACACTCTCATCTGTACCTCCTACCATTACACGCCAGTACACCTGGGGTCCCGCGCTCAGTTGTCTCCGGGGAACCTGCAAGTCCCGGACCGTCCTGCACCACGCCGGACCCGAACCCAACGTGCCTTGATCTATATAATTTAATACTCGGCCTGTACCCGTCGCCATGCGATCTTCTCTTCTTCACCTCGCCGCTGCCGCCGCCCTCTCCTGCTCCGCGGGTGCGGCGGCGGCCACGGTTCCGAAAGCCCCCGCCCTGCCCGCCTCGGCCTTCGTGCCGACCCAGGCCAAACTGCTCCCTTTCGACGACGCCAAGGCCGGCAAGGATTTGGTCGGGCTCGAGTTCGACACGACCCACGCCATCGACCTGATCTCCGAGGGCTCCGCCGCCGACCTCGTCTCCTCGGCCAGCGCCCAGTCCTGCGCCGCCTCGCCCAACATGCGCTTCGAGTGGAGGTCCTACTCGACCCGGGACCGGCAGGCCCTCATGGTGGCCATCCGCTGCCTGATGAACCGCCCGCCGTCGGGCAACTTCCCCCCGGCCGCCAACCGCTACGAGGACCTGGTGCGCCTGCACCAGATCAACACGCCCCGGGTGCACGGCAACGCCATCTTCCTGCTCTGGCATCGCTACTACGTCTGGACCTTCGAGCAGGTGCTGCGGGCCGAGTGCGGCTTCAACCGCGCCTTCCCGTGGTGGGACGAGACGCTGGATGCCGGCCGGTTCGCCCAGAGCACCCTGTTCACCCAGCCCTACTTCGGCAACCTGCTCCCGGCCCAGGCCAACGGCCAGGGCTGGTGTATCAACAGCGGCGCCTTTGGCGGCATCACCCTCAACGTCGGCCCCGGCCAGTCCAACCGCGCCCACTGCCTGACCCGGGCCCTGAACGAGCAGTTGACGGCGCAGGTCAGCAAGGCCTACGTCGACCTGTGCAACTCCCGTGCGACCTACGTCGAGATGGCCAGTTGTGCCGAGGGAGGGTACGTGACTTCTCCCCTTTTTCCCACATGCTTCTTCTCCCGTGTCATGCGTCCCCCCCGCGGCTCCCCCCGTCGTGTCTCCCCGAACCCGAGCCCCCAGACTAACCCCCCACGTGTGCAGACCCCACGCCTATGGCCACAACGGCATCGGTGCCGTCATGTCGGACGTCGCCGCCGCTCCCAACGACCCGATCTTCTTCATGCACCACCTGTTCGTGGACCACGGCTTCCGCATCTGGCAGAACGTCCGCGGCGCCACCTCGGTCAACGGCAACGGCCCCGACGGCAGACCGCTGACGCTCGACACCATCATCGAGATGGGAGGTGTCCGTCCGAATGTCCCTATCCGGAGCATCATCAACACGCTCGGAGGGGTCCGGATCGGGACCGAGATCTTCTGCTACCGGTACAACTACTAGTGTCCGACGTCCGGACATGGCAGCGGGGCGTGACGCAGGACCGGCCGTCGGGCGCTGCGTAGCTGTACTGTACAGAGAGCGAGATGCCGGGCCGGGGGGGGGGGGAGAGGTGAATTTATTGTATCTATGTAACCCTGTGTTCTTGGGACTGGGCTGTTGCCGTGTACTGTCTAGCCGCAGCACCAGCCCAGGGAAGCCTCCGACAATGGTTTGGAGGGGAAAGAAAAAAAAAAGGGACGTCAATATGACGAGAAGGAGGAATTTTTTATTTTTTTTTCTTTTCCGTCTCTCAACCTGAAGGAGGAGATACGATACCCGAGGGACGTGGGAATGACCCCCTAATACTTGGAACCTCTCATGTTGTTTATTTGTCTCTCCTTTTTTTTCTTCTTTTTTTCCTTTGATCGATTGACTCTGGAAGTGGCTTCATTATTTTTGGGGGGGTGGGAAAGGGATCTGGCTTTGCGCTTTACATACTAATACTGAGAGTGCGTGTGTATATATATGTATATATTTGTGTGCGTGTGCGTGTGCGTGTGCGTGTGCGTGTGCGTGTGTGTGTGTATATATGTGTGTGTGTGTTGTGTACATATGTGTGTGTGTGTGTGTGTGTGTGTGTGTGTGTATATACATTTATATCATCAATATAGACCTGCTCTTCTTTTTTCTTCTCATGTTGGTATTATTTGGTTTTGAGGCTTGGTTTTAAGCTTGGTTTAAGCTTCAGGTGCGGGATTGGGGATTGGGGATTGGTAGGTTATTAGGTGGTGGTTTGTTTCTACGCTGCTGAGATTGTTGGTTTGGTTGGCTTGGTTGATGGGGTTGGTTGGTTGGTTGATGGGGTTGATAGGGTTGGTATGGTTGTGGGGTTGGGTTGGGTTGGTTGGTATGGTTGGTTTGGTTGTGGTGGAATGGAATAATGGAATGGAATGTGATGTAATGTAATGTAATGCTATAGATATACACTTCTCTCACTTTTACGTAGGTATTTATCTAGAGATCTGTTTATACGTGTTTGTTTCTCTTTGGGTCTTTGGGTCTTTGGGTCCGTGTGCTTTGGGTTTGTGGTCTTTGGTCTTTAAGTCTTTGGGTCTGTGTGCTTATGTCTGTGGTCTTTAGGTCGTTCGACCTTTGGGTCTGTGGGTCTGTGGTCTTTCAGATCTTTTAATCCTAATATAATAACATCGAATTCACATTCCTTTTTTTTTTTTTTTTTTTTTTTTTTTTTTTTTTCAGTTGTGCGAGAAGGGAAAGGGAAACGGGAAAGGGAAAGGGAAATGAAGCGAGATAAAATAGGATAGGATGAGATGGGATGGGATGAGATGGATGAGATGGGATGAGATGGATCGGATTTCTTTTCTCGGCGGTGGGATAGTGGGATAGGATGATAAGAGGATAGGATGATAGGATGATGTGTGTGTGTTGTTGATTACCTTCGTTCTTCTTCTTCCGAACCGAACGGAGCGGAGCGGAGCGGGAGGCGGAGAATTTTTTTACGTTTTTTTGGGGAGGGGTGGGGGGGTTTATTTGTTTTGTTTATATGGAGTATGGAGTTTGGAGTACGCGATGAGTGCGTGCGAGGTGTGGTGAGGTAGGTGAGGTGGGGTGGGGTGAAAGAGAGGTGAGGTAGGTAGGTAGGTGCCTTTAAGCTATACATACTATACGATAAGATACGATACAGAAGTACGGTATACAAACGAAGAAGGTCTGAGAAGGTATACCAAGTACGACGTAAGAAGGTACTACGTACCTACTACTACCTCCTACGAAACCCTTCAGCATGTTACGGTCCTGGCAAGGGGTCAGGGGGTTGATTAGTCAGCCGTGGTCATATGACATCCCGCCTTGGGGGATGCACGTACTCTCTCGGCCTTGTATCATAGTTCGTGCGTGCCTCCTCGTCTTTCCTTCACCCTACAGTACGTAGCGTACAGATGAGCCGCGACTACGGTACTAGGACGGTACCATACTACCTTTCCTTAGCTGTTACACAAAGAAAGACCGACCGACCGACCGCCTTCGCTGCGAAGCGCGAAGCATGGTAATAGGTACAGTACCTACCTAGTACTACGTCTCCACCCCGTTTTCTCAATATACTTTAAACCGGCTCGGCTGCAACCCAAGGGTCCTTTCAAGTGACACCGGCTCCGACGTTCCTCTGAAGTCTAAGTGCCGCGATCAAACCCCCTTGCGGATCTCAGTCCGCCAGAAAGCTAGTAGTAGTAGCTACCTAGTACCTAGACCCCCTCCGAACCTCTGCCGTTGCGGTGCGACTCTCACCTTCGCTTAGATTGCTTGTGCTGCAGTCCGTTCGGAACCCCTTTCTTGCGATAAGACGCGAAGCTCTCTATTAAGCTATTCTACACCTGATCAAGCCTCTCGACACCTCTTGGCCTGTCAGCTTTATCGAGCGTTGCACCTCCCCTCCCCTTTTCTTTTTTTTTTTCTTTTCTTTTTTTCTTTTTTTGTGATCTGCTAAGCTGTAGAACCACGCCAATTCCACTCCTTCCGCTAGCTTCGGAATCCTTCTTCCCAGCTCCCTTGCCGAACTTCAACCTCACAACTTCCACGCATACGTACCAGCGACGGCCCCACGAGGGATTCATACCGTACTTGTTCGTACTTGTACACAGAGAGGATAAGGCTGCCAAGACCACGCTTGCCGGAAAGAAAAACCTCTCGAACCTAATCGCTTTCTCTCTCTCTCTTTGGTCCTGCTCCAGTCACTCAGCCGATGACCGATATGCTTTTCCTCCCGCCTCCGCCTCTAAGTACTACGTAAGTAAGGACTGCTGCTTAGCCAAAGCCCGCCACCCAATCACTTTCAGTACTGTACTGTACTTGTAGTAGAAGTAGTAGCTGCGATTGAAAAAAGGCCTTATTTAGCCTTACACACGCTGCCGAGCTTGCCGACCCTGCTAAGCCTGCCATACGTCCTTGCTTAACCTGCCGCTCTGGCAGCTGACTCGCAGACTCGCAACCAGATCCTCGAGTACCTAGGTAGGTACGTAGTACGTCCTTTTCATACTACTACTTATCGGACCCCTCGATTTTTTCTTCTAGTCGAAACCGGGCAGAGGCCAAGTGGCCCCGCTCGGAAATGCAACGACCACCGACATGGTAGCCATATCGGATACGACGCGTAGAAGAAAAAAAATGGGACGTGGAGCCCTTCTTTCAAAAGGGTAAAGATCTTCTTTGAAAGGAGTAGGTACTTTAATAACTTTATTTTATTTTATTTTATTTTATTTATTTATTAATTTTTTATTTTTTATTTATAAGCGAAGCGAAGCCTCTGAAGTTTAAGTGAGGAAAGTACTGCTCCTTATACTTCAGAGTGCACTCTAAGCGACGCCTCTGAAGTTTAAGTAACTACTGCTACTTATACTTCAGAGTGCACTTTAAGCGAAGCCGGATTCATAATCTTCAAAAAAGCATATATATATACGTACGTACTAGTACGTAGTATACCGTTCTGAGTTCGCCGATACCTTGCATTTTTGGTGCTGGTCATGGTTACTTAAAATTCACCCGATTCTTGAATCGCCAGCGCGGACGGTCTGCGCGCAAGAGTGTTTTGACTGACTGACTGACTGACTGGCTACGTACGTACGTAGGTAGTAGTACCGGTAGTAGCTTACTTACTGTGAGTCGAAGCATGTTTTTTTATGCGTGTATAACGAACGACCTTTCGAACTACGCAGTAGCTACGAGCGCTCTAATAAAGTAGTAGTAGGACGTAGCGGTTCCTGACAGAAAGTCTCGCGATATCAAATCCGGAGAGTAAAAGCAAGGCAACCTTCTTCACTCGGCCTTCGGATATTTGACGAATCTACGTAGTACTAACGATAACAACGATTGGCTTCTCTTAGCTTCACTCTTGGCTAGGCCTGCTGGATAACTCTAATATACGCAGTACTGTATTGTAAGAGCCAAAAAGATTAATTACGGAATACTAGTCAACTCAACTTGACTTGCAACTGCGCGGACGCATTAGGTAGTGTTTACGGTCTTGGCAAGGGATTTAAGAGGTTGGATTAGTCAGCTGAGATCACATGATGTCCCACCCTGGGTAGGGTAGGGGATGCATGGTACCGTAGCGTACCATATACCGGTACTCTCGGCCTTGGACTGTAGGTACGGTAGGTAGTTCTCCCCTCCTCGTCTTTCTCTCACAGTAGGTAGCGTATAGATTGGTAGCTAGCTAGTAGAAGACTACTTTTGCTCGGCCGTAACATGGCATCTCCCTCTTTTATCTTCCTTTTTTTATTTCTTTTCTTTTCTTTTCCTCTTTCCCTCTTTCCCTTTTTCCCTTTCAGTGCTCTTTTTTTCATTCCTTCTTTTCCCCCTTTTTGCTCTCCCCTTCCTCGCTTGTTCTCTCTCTTTCTCTCTTTTTCTTTCTCTCCTTCTCCTCTCTCTCTTTCTTTTCGCTCTTGTTCTTCTTTTCTTCTCTTTGATAGAGGATCCATCATTTATAGTTTGCAGTCTGAGCAGTCTGAGCAGTCTAAAAAATCCCAATTTCATCATCATCGTTATCATCATTATCGTCATCGGTAAACCCATTTATGGATGCGGCGTCCGTGCGTCCGTCCGTCTGTTTCTCTCTTTACAGATCTTTGAAAATCTTTAGAGAAGATAGATATGTTTCTCTCTGCTGTTGATAGTAGGAGTTTGACCGGATTTTTTGAGGCTTATTTTGGAGGGTTAGGGAAGGGGGAGACAGGGAGGGGATGGGGATGGGGATAGGGACGGCGGGGACAGGTGTACCTAGTGAGTACCTATGACGAGAGCAAGTAGTATATACTACGTAAGCCCGCTATTGCTCCAATTGCCTTTAAATCCGCAATCCTTTCGGTTTTTTTTTTCCGGCCGATTCTTTACCTGCTCGATTTTACCGAAAACGCAAAACACCCTCGTTCGAACTAGGCTCGAAGTACTCGATGGAATGTGGAAGTAGTGGGACTTGACGTCGCAACTCTATGGAAAGGGCCCCTAAAGTTGCGACGTCAAGTCGCACTATTAAGCTCAAGAAACGAGAGTTCTACGACCACGACCGAATAACATGCACTTGCGAAAGAGGTTCTCCCCAAAGTGTAATAGAACTGCGAGCGAGCGCGCACAAGAATCGAAGGGGAAAGCGTTAAATTGAGTTGTGTAAAAGAGAGTTTTCAATCCTCGGAAGAGGCTAAGAGGCGACACCTGTGGAATGTACCACGGTACAGGCCTAAGTATTACCCCTCGAGGGTGCCTTAAAAGTTTGGTTTCCACTTTAAACCCCCTGTTTTCCTTACCCTCGAGGGGTAATACTTACGCCTGCGACGTAGTACTAGTACGTAGTATGGAAAAAAGATTATCTGCAGGAATAGACGGGATCTATACTCAATCGAGTACTTTACCGCGAAGTCTGGAAAAACTTACTCCGTAGCTTGCGGAGGGCCGTAGGTTTCAGCTTGGCGGCCGGGCTGAAGCTTAGAATTGCATCTTATTCTGCGGCCGAGCTGACTTATGATTTCCTTACATCATTTTGCGGTTTTAGTGCATTTCTTATCTCAAAGTGGTATAGCGTTGGTGTTAGAAGCCTCGGAGGTAGCCTTATACTGTACCTGCGACCGTTGCGAAGCGAGGTCCCTTGGCCTCGGAGCTTGCGGAGGGCCGCCAGGGAAAAAACCTCGTTTTTATTATTGATCATTGTGAAGTGAAGTATATCGATTACGAGGGGTATGTATGTTTGATAGGTTGGCGGGCGAGCGGGTATACGGAGTAGCGTATGTTAATTGGGGATATGTTAAAAGGATAGATTGAGGATGAAAGAGGAAGGAGGGGGAAGGGGAGGGAATAGGTGTGATGTGATGTGATGTGAAAAAAGAAAAAGAAGAGGAAGAAGCGGTTGCAATCGTCGGCGGTTTACTTGAAATTTTTGATTTGAAAATATGTATATATATATATAGGTATATATATATATTCTGCCGAACTGGCTGCATATAGCGACTTCGGAATCACCCAAAGCGGGACGGACATGCAACTGCAAACCCGGGACACTTTCCTTTTTACTAATGACTTGTGTCAAATTATAATTATTAGTAGATAACATTGTGAAATATCTGTATCTACATCCATGCTAAGAATACATTGCTTTATAAAGAGTACATGATGAATATATAAAGATGCGGAGTCAAAACATTGCGATGTATCGTGAAAATATAACGGAAGAAACTGTTCCAAATAAGCCAAATATTACCTACCTTGCTCGTTTCTAGATATCTCCAACAACCACAAATGCCAATCGAAAAAAAAAAAGATCAATACACGAAAAGGAAATGATTCTTTCCATGATGTTATAATGGATGTATTCATAAGTGAATGCTGGAGCTGAGCGAATCAACTCGACTCCGACCCGATTCCCCCTATATTAAGAGGAACCGCGTGCGGTCCACAACCCCAAGTTATCAAACCTCTACAAAAAAGATCTTTGCGAGCCCACCCACCGTCCCTTGCTTTTTAGTCAGTTTGTCAGTTAGTTCTGTTTGCCCTTGACTCTAGGATCAAGGTGCGTAGCGGAGGCCGAAGCTTGGCCCTGATTTTCCACTGGTTCTCTCTCAGAGCTGACCCATTCAAGGCGAATAGCTTTATCTTGGTCCAGCAAGCAAGCTGCTAGAAACAGAGAAAACGCGTGGCAAGCTAAGCCCAGAGCGTCCCTACCAAATATAGAGAGCCGTTCCCTACCCGAGTTCCCCTTTGTTGTGGTTGCAATTTGTGATAGGAGGAACGATAAATCACAAAAAGGGAAAACCTTTATTGAATGAAAACGTGGACAGTATAGAAAGTGAGTATGCTTTCAAAGGAAAAGTCCGATCGATTATTGTGTATATCTTGAAGAAAGTTGCGTGACGGATAGCGCACGTACGGTATGTACTTGTAACATCAAAAAGTAGGTACGATTATTATTGCATCAAAATTTAGCACTACGATAGAACAACAACAATAATATATATTTGGAAAAACTGTTTTTCCTACCGATTATTACAAGTATGAACGGAAGTGTCCCGGGTTGCTGGGTGTCCCCCGCTTTGGTTGGTTCCGACTTGCTATAGGAAGTACTGTATTTTTTTTACAATAATACTTGAGGCAACCGACGATGATCCGCTTATTTCTTTTCATCTTTAAATGGTATCGAATGTGTAAGTAGGTGAGAGTTAGATTCTTCTTTTGAATTGAGAAGATAAGAAAAGAAAAAAAAAAGGTAGGTAGGCAGAAAAGGGAGAGGTGTGAAAGGAGGAGGAGGAGGAGAGGGTGATGCTAGCTATATATATATATATATATAAAAACTTGCATCTCATCACATACTACCGCTACTACTAATACTACTACTACTACTACTGCTGCTGCTGTCTCAACCTAATCCTCAGAGTCTCAGAGTCTGCACGAAAAATAATTGCAAGTTTCCTTGTTCACAATCTTCACTTTACTTTACTACAGCTTCTTCTCATGTGTGTCTGTTTGTGCTAGCTCGCCATATCGTACAGCCATTCCGTGTATCCATCCATCCATCCACCATTCATCCATCCACCATCCATCCATCCATCCATCCATCCATCCATCAATCCGTCCACTCAGATCCCAGCCACCCAATCAACCCAGACGCCAAAAGCAAGCAAAGTAGCCAATGCTCCCCTCCCATGTCTCCTACCAATTCATCCATCGTCACACCTCACCATCCGTATCTACCAAGTCGTCTGCATCTTCGGGTACTCCTTCGAGCTCAGCCCCAAGTCCGCAAAGATTGGATCATCCTGCTCCAGATGCTGAACACGCCTATGGTCCTCTTCTTCCAACTTCGCCATCTCCTCTCCCGGCGTCTCCGTCTCATCATCTCTCTCGTCCCGACTCATTTCCTCAACAGCCTTGTCCATATCGCCTAATCCCTCACCGATAATCAAGAACTGGGTGTGCTGGTAGTTCAACAGCTCGGGCTCGAGGGGCATCCAGCGAAGGTTGCGGAACTTGCTTTGGATATGCTCGGGGTACTGTGCTGGGTTGTCGAGGGTTGCGTTGGCTGGGCCGGGAGCGTTTGGATTCTTGGCCGAGACAACATAGCTGCCTTTTTCGTTAAGACCGAGCTCTTTCTGGATTTCGCCAATGGCGGGCATGGTAACGTGGTATGCGAGGTGCGATTCGCGACCGGTGGAGGTGATGGCGTAGATACCTTCAGCGAAAGGGGTGGCGGCTGGGATGTGACTTGTGCTGTTTTCTGTCAGTTTTATTTCGCAATCAAAGATTGGGAGTGACTTACCCAGAAGTCTGGGTAGCATAATCGTTGCTTGAGAACTGCTCTCTCAGATCCTTGATCGTCGCATTCGGCTGCTCAACAAATACCAGGAAACGATCTTGACGACTCTTAGGAAGCATTTTCTTTGGCAAGGCCAGGAGGCGAGCATTTCCAGAGTCCTCGAGTGGGCCTTCGCCGAGCTTTGCGCCAAGTGGAAGAGGGCGGAGAACGATGTAGCTGCGAGCAACGTCCTCAATGCCATTGGGGTCCTCAACACCAACGCGAGCACGGAAGAAGAAGTAGATGATGCCCTTCTCCAGGATAGATGATGGAATGGCAGCTTCACGTTTCTCGCTACCCTCTTGCTTCGATCCATTGGTATTTGAAGCTTCTGGCCCGTTGATCTGTTCGGCAGTCTTGTTCTCGGAGTCATTCTTGAGATCATTAGAAGACGATGTGATAGCAAATTCATGCTTATCGCTACCCTCTTGCGCGGATCCGTGGGTTGTTGAAGCCTCTGGTTGATCAATCTGCTCCGCAATCTTTTTTTCGGAGTTATTCGTAAGATCGTTAGAAAACGATGGAATAGCAGATTCTCCCTTGTCACCACCCTCTTCCTTGGATCCATAGGTGTCTGAAGCTTCTGGTTCGTCGATCTGCTCAGCAGTCTTGATCTCAGATTCCTTCCTGAGGTCATTGGAAGAGGATGGAATCGCAACTTCACGCTTATCGCTACCCTCCTGCGTAGATCCGTGGGTGCTTGAAGCTTCTGGTCCATCAAGGTGCTCCGTAGTCTTTGTCTCAAAATCATGCTTGAGGTCGCCGGAAAAAGCTGGCATACCAGCTTCATGCTTCTCCTCCGCAATGACGGACTCGGCGTTGTTCTTGATTTCCTCGGTCGCAGCTTGCTGTTCTTGAATTGTAGATTTCATGACATCGGAAGTATCAGCATTGACTTCATCAGATGCTCTCTTCTCGCCCTCAATGCCATCTGTCATAAGCTCGTACGATCCACCGTTTATTTGCTTGGAAATTTCCTCGTCATCTTCAATGTCCTTAACTTTCGTGCTTTCGCCCTCGTCGTCCTCTTGCTTGCATGCAATGGTGTTTGGAGCGCTTGATTCGTTGATCTGCTTCGCAATCTCATCATCGTCCTCAATGTCCAGACCCTGGGCTGGCTCCATCTCAACGTCGCTATCGAGGCCGTTAATATGCTTCTCATCCGCTTCAACGCTCTCGTGCTTCAAGAGGAGCTCTTCATTTCGATCTTCATGATCGTCGACCATTTCGACGTCGGCACTATCATCATTGAACTCGTTTATCTCCGGCCCCTCAGGTAGACCTCTGGCTTCCTTCATCTCTTCGTTATCCACGATTTGCTCGTCTTTTGGCGTCTCGGCATCATGGTTTTCATTCTTCTGTCCGTCGGGAGACGACTCATCGGGTGCAACCTTACTCGCGCCCTCGTCTCCAAAAGTATGGCCTGCCGCCGGTCCATGCTCAGCATCGTCTACCTTCTCTTCGTTGGCAGACTGCTGTTCAGAAACATCTTTGTTTTGCTTCGTGATCTCCAGGCTACCCTCGGTATCCATTGCCTCGGTACTGTCGGCAATGGATCTCGGGTTTATGTTTCCGTCGGCCTGGGCGTCAACAGGGGCATCATCAGTTTGATCATCGATGTGATATGAGAGCTCCTTGCCATCCTGGGCCTCCTTGTTTTCCGCGTCTGAATTTGAGACCTCACTTGCTCCTCGTGCCTGCTTGACTCTACCCCGGCCCTTCTTTGCTGCTGGAGTCGACATCTTAGATGGGTGAGAAGATGCATTCTCATCCCCCAGCTGTCTGGAAACATCTGCGCCATCCTCGACTTCGTTTTCAATCACGGAATCTTCGGCATTGCCATTGGTCTTCTGGTTCTTCTTGGGTCTACCTCTGGCCTTCTTGACTGGCGGGGACGACGCAGTGTCTTTCTCAATCTGCTCTGCGATTGCCTTATCATCCTCAACACCATTCTCCATGATAGAGTCTTCATTCGTCTCATCATTTGGCTTTACCTTCTTTGCTCTGCCTCTAGTAGCCTTCTTCTTTAGAGCAGGCTCTGCAACTTCCTTCCCATTCTCCTTCGCATCATCGACGCCATTGTCTACCACAGAGTCCTCGACGGCATTGGTATCATCACTTGTCTTCTGCGACTTCTTAGGTCGGCCTCTTCTCTTCTTGGGAGCGATCTCGACCTCTTTCACATCAGCAGCATCGTCTTCGGCTTCATTCGTCATAACTGATTTTTCATTTTCTTCCATCTTCTGCGCCTTCGCACGACCTTTGCCTCTCTTCTTTGGGGGCTCAGGGGCTTCATCTTCAGCCTCGTCGACAGCTTCCTCGTTGGCGCCGTTATCCATGACCGAGTCGTCATTCTCATCAATCTTCTTCTCCTTCTTCGCTCGACCTCTGCCTCTCGTCTTTGGGGGCTCAGGGACTTCCTCCACATCCCCATCGACAGCTTCCTCGTCAGCGCTATCTTCAATGACTGATTTTTCCTTCTTGTTAACCGTCTTTTCCTTCTTCGCTCGACCTCTGCCTCTCTTTGGGGGCTCAGGGGCTTCATCTTCAGCCTCGTCGACAGCTTCCTCGTTGGCACCGTTATCCATGACCGAGTCGTCATTCTCATCAATCTTCTTCTCCTTCTTCGCTCGACCTCTGCCTCTCGTCTTTGGGGACTCAGGGACTACGTCCTTGGCGCTCGAATCGTTGTTCTTGTCTATCGTCTTGGCCTTCGCCCGGCTTCGTCCTGTTTGCTTGGGGAGATCCTGGATTTCATCGACTGACGCCAGCTCGGGGCGATCCTCCATGACAGAATCATCTCCTCCAATCGATTCACGAGTTGCCACAGCCTTCTTTGCCCGAGCTCTTCCTTTCATCTTTGGACGTCCGGCGATTTGCTTTTCGATCTCCTTCGTGTCGTCCTCGACTTCTTCATCCATCCCAGTATCCTCGGCGCCTCCCATCGTCTCCTCGAGAGTCTTTTGGATTTTCTTGGGTCTGCCTCTGCCGCGCTTGGCCGGCGGAGGTGAGGACGGAGCGGCGGCGGCGCGCTTTGTGCCTCTCTTAGGAGCTGGTGAGGCCTTAGCCTCCAGAGAAGATCGTTTGCCTCGCATGGCGAAGTTCTGTGGACTATCTCTGTGGTCAGTTTCTGGAAGAATTCGAACATTGCGCAGAAGTTAATGGGCTGAGGACGCAAATCGCCCGACTTGAGAACTGCGACGAAAGGCGATTGCGCGCGAAGCCGATGCAAATATTTACTGACCTTAGCCTGCAGATTGGAGAGCTTGATGGGTTCTTTAGAGTCCAGATGGTAATCGATCCGTGTTGCTGACGTGCCAGATTCGATTGACAACTTTGGCAGCATTGGTCTGATGATGAGGTTGGGTTTAGACGAAAGCTTCCTGTTTGACAAGCTTCGCTTAGTAAGAGACGCGAAAGCGCGATCACCGCGTCTATGACGCTGATATATCACGTGATGCACGAGCTCAATTTGGGAAGCTCTTTAATGTTTTGGAAGACATTCCCTAAATTCTGTGAGAGTTTTCCGTACTCAATACCTCCCTTATCCCATCTTCAGATAACGCGAAACATGTTTTCCTTCACCCCTCTTTTCAGGCCCACTGCTTTGCCACCCTCGTATTCCACCCCAGCGCCTCCTCCCTCCCCTGAAATGCTCTCCAGCCTCAATTTCAGCTCTTCATCTTGCTCCAGTACTGTCTTTTGTCGTTTCGGTTTCTCTCCCTCTTCCTTCGGCTCTTTCGCATTTGTGGTTGGTTCCGTAGATTCCTGGCCCTCCTGCTTTTTTCCGCTCATCGCGTTCGTGTCGAAGAATTTACGAGGCGACTATTGAAAATTGGAGATCAGCCTCCGTAACACTCGGAATTTTCAGAGCCAAGCCACGGATTCCAAGATGTCCGCACATTTAAGTTCCATATCCCTAATGGAGCCTTTGTTATGATTCTCTGTTTCGACATCTGCAAGCGAGAATTGAAAGTGGCATCGAAGATGGGATTCATGCGGGCTTCATTCTCATATTTACGGTAGATTTACCGTTCCATTACATCGGCTGATCTTCTCCCGTTATTAGGCCACCTGTCACGTGACATCAGAAGCCGTATCACTGGCTGGCAAGATAGAGCCTGTTCTGCACCATCGTGGCAGAATGGCCTCTACCTTGCTATAGAACACCCGGTATGCTGGCCTGTGTCTTTACTGTATAGTCAACAGTACCCGTTCCCCCTCCGGCCTTTTCTTCGTTAAGGCCAGAAAATTTTGAGCGAGAATATCGCGCCTGTGTCCAGTCTCCTTTGGAATCCAAGCTGCATGGCAGCGACTCAACGGCCCGCTCTTTCCCAATGCGGCGTCAGAATTCCTTACCCACTTTGAGACCCGCATGACGATGGAACGCAAGATCTGTCTCGAGAACCAGATATCTGCAACTAAGGACGTGCTTTTGTGTATAAAGTATAAGACGTACGTCCTTTCCTATTGTGTTAGTATAGGTGTGACCTTCTGTTTCCCTACTTAATTCTCATCTTTTTCGCTTCTCTAATGTCTTTTTGTGCTGCATCTCTGGGTAGTTGTATACCCAAACTCGGCCGTTGGCAAGCGCGTAGCAAACGCGCAGCAAACACCCCCCCCCCCGCGTAACGAAATTCATTGCTGCGATTCAACCTATCGTTGTCAAAGCTTATACTGCTTTTGTAGATCAATATTCCAGGACGTTGCAGAACTTAAAGAAATTATATTGCAGATACATCCAAGTAATAGACTTGATAGTCTACTACGTATACCATGAGGGCTTGAAAGGCTGAAGAGTGTATTGATCCAGCAAGCGCGGCATGAGAGATCAATTCATGACTTGGAATGGTTGTTTTATAGCCTCGTGTGGAAACCTCGTTCATGAGTTGACTTCTGTCCTGTGATGTGACTGTAGTAACTTCTGGATGAGTAGCGTAGTATTGTGTGATTAGGAGTAATTCTTTGCAGTCAAAAAATCAGGGCTTGTCCCCATGTCTGGGTGTTCGGGTTAGCTTGTACCTTGGAGCTTAGCTTGTAGGATTTATAGCACTTGTATGGTTCTCAGTGCGAGTGGGAATAACCCAACGACTTCACAATCAAAGCTTATTTCTAGCATCGCCATACTATGGTGCCTCGCATTTGATCATGATCACCACTCGATTCTCATTCAATTTCCTATCTTTTCCTGTGGCATATAACACTGCCTCTACTCCTAGTTTCCCTAGTCTCCGATGTTCATCTAGGTAAGAATGCAACCACAACGGCTAGAAAAGTTTGGAATGCGGGTGCGGGCTCATATGTTCATATGGGGATCGTCAAGGTGTGCAATGTCCAGAGTAAGCCAGGAAAACGCGTTTCTGATAGCGGATCGTCATTACAGCAGTGTCACAGTCACCTGAATTTGGATGTCAAGGGCCCAACTGCTGTCGGATAAAAATCCTTTGTTGAGTTTGTACTCAGGCCAGCCCTCCCATACCCCGGTATCACCTGTGTACTTCTGTGGCGTCTGCTCACTCTTGGTCTGACGTCTTCTTTGGATTCAAACGGATACTCTTCACCGCTTTCGGGTCCGTCGTCTTCCCCTTGTTTCTCTCCGGGTTTTGGATTTGGCCTACGACTCATCCCAAAACCCTGATTCGAGTTCTTAAATACTGCCATCAGGAATCTTATCGGCATATAACCTCTATATTCCCGTCTCATAAGTAAGCCTTAGTCTGAGACTTTGTAAAACCATTTCATGTCTTCCTTAGTAGCTTTCTCGTATGTACGCAGGGCTTCCTTTATGCCAATTTTGCCAAGCCATAGGCGAATCAGTTCAGCACTACTCCATCCTTCCTAACTTGTCGCAGAATTGCATATTCACGCTTCAATGAGCCTGGGCATAGTGATAGTAATGATAATTGAGTGGGACCATCACTTCTCTATCTTGCCAATATGAGAAGTAGCCATCATTGTACGGTGTCTAAATTCAGCTCCGAGCGCACCTAAAGTTCTCAAGTGGCCCTTTCACCTTACTCGCTCGGTCCTATCAAAACGAAAATTACTTCCTTCGCTTCACTTCATAATAGTCAGACTCTATGGCGAGACCGCCATTTCCAGAACATACATTTTCATAATGAGAGTGGGCTAGTTTCGGCTCTCAGAATCAGACCTTGATACCGATCTCATTTCGTGCAAGTGTCAATATCATCAGCTCACTCTACCCTGACCCATCTACCCCGTTAGGTAATCAATGACCTCTCAATGCTCTCCCAGAAACATACAAAAGCTCCTACAAATTATCTTGGACAACCCTACTGGAGCAAGAAACGAGCTATGCTTGAATCGAATGAATAAGTCCTAAGCCTGGCGCGCAAGAACGTCTCTCTGTATCGGCCAGGAATGCCCAATCATGCGACGTCAACACGGTGTTTGTCTTTTAAAGTGAAGGATCTTTCATTATTGGCAGCTATAAATCCAGGAGCTACTGCTGCCATAGCTATATACTGCTGCCATCAACTCAATCTGACCTCTTCCCTATCATGGATATTTATTCGAGACTTCGATACGCTATTTAGCAATCTGGCAGTAATATCAAGGCCGCGTCAATCACCGTCCTTGCATGTGATGGTTGGAAGGGTTGGCTTGTCTCAGTCACTACGACTCTCCTTCGTCCCTGCATGATACGTCGCTGGCGTAGAGATGGAAATTTGCTATGACCTTGGGATCTGTCTAGGTCACAACAGAATTTTGGACGTGTCGTCGGGACAATAAGTATGTTACGAATAGCCTTGATTCCCGCAGTCTCCACTCGGCCATCACCAAAAAAAGACAGCTATCATAAAGGCGTGATATCCAAACCTTCAGTGAATACAAAGATCGCTAGAAAAAAAATTCGGCATCCAAAGCCAGCGTAGCGTTCTCAAAAGACACGTATCAGCCAATGTAGGAGAGAACAACACTTCTTTCACCCCGAGCAACACATTCAATGACTTTTTCTTTGAATGTCAATACTTTTTTTTTTTTTACTCGCAATCCATAAGTGTTTCCGTCAATCCAGTGGGAAATAGAAACACCTTGGAGGAGCTAGAAAACTAGCTTATAGTTTATATTGCAACGTCAGAAGAAGATGATGTTGCCAAGTGTAATGTTATTCTCAACCATCTAGTATCGGCCTTTCGTGAAAGTTCTGCATGCATACCTACTGGATTATTCGTAGTGTTGTCCTAACATCTGAGTGCTTAGAAATACTCCTCCTCCTGCTACCCCTCAAAAAAAAAGTTAAACAGATTCTAAGCCGTGAGCAGCATTCGGAGACCGCACCTATCAATATAAAAGGTACAGGAAAGGCTTAAATTAGAGAACAGCGTCGAAAACAGCCTTGGAAAAACCCATACCCCGGCCGGAGAGAATGCCCGAAAACTTAGCCGCACGACCGGGGAATGATACGACTACGACAGCCCCCATTATTCCTTTAAACGGAGCGGCGGGTAACTGTTCGTAAGGCGATAACCTTGCTTAATTGGGTTTAAATTAATTATGGCATCTTGAATTACTGGCTGACAGACTGACTGGCGTACTAAATATCTGGGTAGGAAAGGAAATAGATGTGTTAATTCGCAGTCGATATGATTGGTTGTGGTTGGCACTTTTAATGCGCTGTATACAACGTTGAACGTAGGCGGATTGGGATGTGGTGCTGGTATGGTGTGGCGTGAATTCTAGGTGCAGAAAGGAAATATAGTGGACTTTCCAGTGGTAGTGGTAATGATTGAGGGGGATAATTAAAAGAGATGACTGGAGGTGAGAGGATACATTCACGGCATCCCAGCTCCTTCATGGCGTTGCTCCCGGTACAAAAACAAGAGGGATAGGTTTCCGAAGGATAGTGAAGGAGTTTATCGTAACGTCCGCTTGCCATCTCCTGGAACGGGGCAAGGAAGGAGGGTTACGGGACGGAAAACATAGTCTGGACACAATGGAATCTGCATTTTCGTCTGGACTATATATAAATATCCTACACATCCTACATATAAGTACAAATGAAATATATACACCCATGTATCAGTGCACCCAGCCATCCTTAATGTAGGAAAGGCCGTCAGTCCTTCCCAAGTCTTGCCTCTACTTCTTCTCATCATCATCACTATCATCCTCAGGCGGCATGTCCAGCACTACCTCCGTGACCTTCTCCCCCTTCTTCTCTCCATCCTTCAATGAAAACTTATACTTGCCCCCCAGCACCAGGTCCTTCGCCACAATTTCCCTTGTGCGACCAAGACTCTCGATGTCCGAGATTCTCTGCAAAGTATTCTGAAGATGTTCGTCGAAGCCCTCTTCTTCACAGATGGACCTGAACGCGCGCTGCATCGGAACGCTGTCCGCCCGCACGTACGCCTGGCTTGTGATTGTGAATAAGTTATTGTGGTCATAGTCTTTGATAAAGTCGGCTCGTGTCATGATTTGACGCGCTTTGTGCAGCGGGATTTGCGGGATAAGGTGGGAGCCGTCGGTTAAGGCGTAGGGTGAGTCTTGGGATTTCTCAGCGGCAACGAGGGCTTGGGCTAGGACCATTGCTGCGGACTATAGGATATGTGAGTGGAGAATGGGAGGATTGGAAGAGAGAAAGTGATGAAGAGGAAAAGAGCTAGGAGAGGGAAAGGGGACGCACGGCATATTTCTGTTGATCCATCACGTCGTCGTCCATTTCAGTGCCAAGGATCCAGCACTGGTTCAAAAACCAGCGCTTCTCGGTATCGATAATGGCATCGCATGTCTCGAGCATATCTCTGCTCTTGGCGACGCGGTTGAGGAAGGTGAGGCGGCCGCCTACCCGGTCGTAGACTTCGTCCATGATTTTCTTGTCGGGCTTCTCGCTGAAGTATTTGAGTCTGTATCGGGACAACGCGGATATGGCTTGGTTCTTAGGCAGATCCGTAACGGAAGTGATTTCCATTCGGGTAGCGAGTTGCTTCATCCGTTCATAGACCCAGTAGTCATCGCTGTTGAAGACCATCGTCACGAGGTTACTGGCTGCCCATTGTTCAGCTCGCTGCTGTAGGAGCTCGAGGAGATCCCGACCGTCGTCGTTGTCGCGGAGGAGATGCACAGAATTGATAATCACGATCAAGGGTTTACCGAGTTTTTTGCGGCGCTTCAGAGCCACTTTCTCGAGCTTGTTGAATGCACGTTCAATGTCGAGGAGAGCGGTGCTCTCTCTTGGCCCGCGTTCAGAGAAGTAAGACCCAATGTAGTCCTCATGAAACTCGAAGTCTAGGGCCTTTCCTAGCCGAGTGCGGAAGATCTCTAGGTCGGCGTGGGCTTCAAACATACTGCATCCCTCGCCGTCGACCTTTTGCATGGCGTCCAGCAGCATGCTTGATTTGCCTGTTCCTTTTTCTCCGATCAGGAGATGGTAGTGACCCCTTAAAGATCCATTAACGATATCATCTATCTTGGCCTGCTCGTCTCGCAGGATCCAGTGCTCGTCTGATTTTCGAGCTAGCGGTGGCGAGGTAATGGAGTTTGGGATTTGCTTGCCTATTGCCGCAAGTTCGAGAACGGGATCTCCAGGTTTAAAGGCGCCTTCCATCTTGTGGATAACTAGCCACTTGTAGAACTTGTGATACAAGTACCCGCCGGTACCAAATCCTGTTCCGAGGACGACGATGCTTGCGAACGCTGTGGCGGCAGCTTCGATCATTTTTTTCGACAACGGTATATCATCTTGGGCGTCGCTAAGCCTTTCGGAATGGTAGTTCCGCCGTCTGGGAGGACTGCGGATGTCTCCTTGGGTAGCGCTGTTAGCTGTCTGTCTAAGTATACTTCAACATGTTCTTGCAGCACATGACCCACACGTGATCATCTATCTAATGTCCGCTGGACCAGCCAGCGAATTCCACCCGGGTAGCCAGTACCTGGACCACAAAATCTCGCAGATACAGCTAATCATGGAGTGCTGAATATTGATATTTGATGAGACAAGTCTGGTACCTATATGCATCTGGCCGGAGCAGAAGAAGCATTTATCAACGAAGGCATTGGGACCGGACCGGACTCTCCATGCAAGGGGGGGACGTATTAGGACAATATAATAAATACCAAAGTTTCGTTCTACTCACGTAATTCCCCGACATCTCCAGATTTTCCCGGGCGATTCGTCGCGGTGCCAGTCCTCCCCAGGGCTGGCGGTCTCGTCCAACGGCGCGTCAACAAGCGACTGACTGCAGCATATCGATATATCCGGCGAGGATGTGTAGCTGGCGCCCTCTTCATCGTGAAGCGTATGGGGGTTGCGTTAGTCCGAGAAGAACCCGTCGTTCGTATTCGGCCAGCTGAACTGCTTGTTGAGTGGTAGATGAGTGTGATGTATCGGGAGAGTCCACGTCGTCGTTGCTTGCTTTGCTTTAGGTTTCTGGTGTTGTGCTGCTATCCAGTAAATGGTCCGTGGGAAGGACCCGACATCGAAAGGTGGAGACTACTCTCAAAAAAGGTCTGCACCTTGGATGAGGATATATACAACCTTTGTAGATCATCGATGAGAGTATTCTATATACGAATGGATCACAAAATAATTCCTCAACTAGAGATATCGGATGAACTGAGGCTCAACGCGGCTCGCAGTGCATTTCCTGATTGGATCGAGTGACTTGATCAGCAGCTCGGCGAATAGATATTCCGGGATTGAGCCTCAAATCTTGGCGCCGGCTACAAACAACGGAGTCTTAACGACATTCATCCATGGTTTTTCTTATTGATCAAGCCGGAGCCCTCGTACGGATTTGGAATATCGTGTAGAGACTACCTGTATTCACCGAGAATGTATTACTTGTACTATCCCTTCTCGTCACAAATTCGCAATGTAAACAACAACTCCTAATCACGTATCACCTGGGAGAAAAAGTTTCAAGATAAGCAGCGGGAAGGCTTTGATATGCTCCGGATGTTGTATGAAGGACTTCCTGTAAAGACCATATTTGGGTGCCCTCAAGAATGGATTGCTGGCGCGTTTGCTGGCTTGGGCCATTTCTGCTGCCCAGTTTGGTTACAGCAGATCAAGAAAAGTCACCCATCTGCCCAGTACAAAGCAGATTAACTTGCTTCAATAGTGGGCTAGCTCAGAGAGCCGAACAGCAGCTCTTAATTGTCAAATGAAGAAACACTCTTATTGACAGCAGATAGTGTATAGATTGAGTCGATGTACTATTTTACAAGGTCAAGAGGGTTACAGCCCTATATTTCCAAGGATCCACTGGCCTGGAGATATTACGATAGTGTTCCGATTGCAAGCAGGTCAGAATGCTATACTTTTGACACCTTCGCATAACCAGCTTGAAGACATGTGTCAATATCATCAGTTCACATCTGCAGGGATTGTGGTTACTATTAATCAGGACATAGACTGCGCGACTTGGCCGTCCAAAAAGATATTTTCTGAGCCGAAAGAACCCTCTGCCTTAATGCAACCTTTGTCTCCCCGGATGACCTCAATTCATCTGGACACTGTTATTGAACCAATGTTGAAATGGGATGCATACCTCCTTTCTGCATTGGAAGTGGCAGGATATGTTTTTCCTAGTCTGAACTCCCCCGTTCCAAAACCACAATATCGCAGAGAGTGATACAATAGCTTTTTAACTTTATCTACCTTGGGGAGAAGCTTAACATGAACTGAAAGATAGGTTCAGCTACAGCGAGTAAGTATCAAGTAAAGTCAAACCTGTAGCAATCAATCACAAAGGGGCTTCTTACCAACATAAACGCAAATAAGAACTAAAGCGATTCTAAAATGCCAGACTCTGCGTCTTCATCGGATAGCTAGCTTCAAGTGTGCTTGTATATTAGCATACTTGTGCCAAGAGAAACTTGCTGAGAGAAGTATACTTCAGACCGGCAAAGATAAAGGTGATAGGATGGACTCATGGCGTCGGCAAAATACTGTGGGTGGCTGCCTAACTCGCTTAGCCTTTTCTACGCGTCCGGAGATGTCAACGAGTTCAAGTTTCCTATCGACGACGCGATCTCCGCTTTCAACACCAACCTCAACAGCATCGACCTCTTTGACCTCCGACCACAAAATCTCTCGACCACACCCTTCTAAGCCCTACAGCTCTCGCAGCACGCTGGAATACGCGTACTTTTCACTCCCGTATCATAATTCCGCGAACTTTCTTCCTTGCACTGTCGCCGCGCAGTCTCTGTGTTTCCTGCGACTCGGTTTCGATCTCCGAGGACTGTTTACCTGATCTCTTCGATCTCGACTCTACCTTCACCTCCTGCAACTCAATTGCATCGACACAGCAGTGTGCGACGCGCTTCATCGGATTTTCGGTCACATCATTGAGTCCAGCGCAGCTAACGCTTCTCTTCCACCATGTTTTCTATCAATAAGGGTGAGCTTACAATTCCCTCCAATCAGCACCTGTGTGGGGAGACATCACTAACCTCCAATTAAAGGTCTCCAGAAGCAAAACCTCCCAAAGTTGAAGGATGTACACGAATTTTGGGTTTTGGACCCCCAGGGACGACTAATCTCTAACTTCTTCGCGTCTCTGGATCCTTTGCCTCCCACATCCCCAGATCTTAACACCGCTGAAGCAGGAGATCAGCGAGAGAACTCACAACTGGGTGGATCGAATTGCCCGAGTGATCGGTTCACAGACCCGGGCAACGAGACCTTGATGAACATTACCAACCTCATATCATGCTCGACCAGAAGTTTAAAGATTAGTCAAGAGAATATCAAGCGTCAGCAGGGCCGCATACCTACCTTTGATGAGGAGCACGAAATCAGGGGAACAATTCCAGTATCGACAATCCGTACATACTGTCTGCAGCGGTCTTTCGTTACTAAATTCTCTGAGTTCGAACCTCTCTCCGGCCTGACTGCCTTAGACTTTTTACGAGATCTCGAGTTCAGTAGGCGAGACCATCTGCGAGCAGTAGGAAAACGGCTGTCTCTGACGATGCACAACTGGCGAACGGCTCTCATAGATGAGGACAAAGCACTGGAATGGATGGAAAGAGCGCAAGCGCGTGACATGAAAGCTCAAACATTGTATGCCGACCTGTTCGTCAACTTGAGGATCTGGGTATGTCTCCTTTCGGATCGGAGAGAAACATCTGCTAACATTCGAGTAGATTATGATCGCAACGCTAGTCGACGAGGACTTTTACGAGGCCAATGCTTTAGCGATGTTGAACACCCTCTTCCCACCGGTCGTCAATGAAACCCCAGACGCTTCTTTCGACCCCAACACATTGCTGGAGCTCAGATCTAAATATTTCGAGTATCTGCATGACATGAGGACAGGATCTACAAAGATATCTGAAACTCTCGACATGTACCACAAGCCAAGCCACCTGAGATCATGGTTCCGGGTTCGAGAGACCGTCGACGAGTACCTGAACGTGGCGGAAGCCATGATCGAAGGGGTGAGAGGCATCAATAACGTGAAAGACATGGTGGTTTTAGGCACAAAAGTTCCTGTTCTGAACCCCACGGAAGTTGCCGCAAACCCAAGTCCGAAGACAACAAAGGCTCCAAGAAAGATGTTGAGTATGATCAATTTTCGCCCTGGTAGACACGCTAGCTCACAGACCGTCTCTGGCACGAACCTTGAAGGCTTGTATCCAACAACTTTGTATTCCCATTCGACAGCTGATGTACAGCTCACAAAGCAGCCACAGTTGGGCCAGTCGACTGGTAACCTGGGAGGGATTCACAAGTCAAGAATCGACGCGAAAGTTGATTCCAACACAAACAAGACTACCTCAGCTGCTACTCAGCCAAAGATTGACCCTGCAGCCCTCGCGCACGCGGAAAGATCCCTCACTTCTCCGGTCGCATATCATCCAAAGGATGATAGTGCATCAAGCACACGAAATCGTGCTCCAACTCTCAAATATCTCGGATTTATTCCCCCTATCGATGCACCCGAGAGGCTTAGCGAGCGTGCCTTCGCTTTAGATCCGGCGACACCTTCCCCAGAGTCTGGCCCGTTCGAAGTACATAGCAGGCTTCCCACTGAGACCTCTGTCGAAGGAATTGGAAGATACAATTCAATTTCTCAACCACGTCGCCCCCGAACATCAAAAGAGGTAGTTTCGACGCTGGGCAATTCACCCAATCGTGGGAAACTGCGAAGAAGCTCACTTCTTAGATCAATGGAGAGCCTTCACACCACTCCTACAATTCCAAGAAGCCCATTAGAGTCTGTGGAAGAGAACACACAAGTCTTAACAACGTCTGTCGATCTAGACACTCCAGAAAGCGGAAAATCGTTGAGAAAACCTAGCCCTCGCTTAGATACCGCAGGACCTCCGCCAGATGTGCCTCTGCCGCCAAAACCTTGGAACAGTCCGGAACAGTCACTGGTATCAGCTTCAAAGCAGGTTGATCGTGGAAGGAAGTCAGTATCGGAGAAAAGCGACGGTGCGGACTCGGTTGTTGTTAACAAGGTTGTCAGCAACGTAACCGCTCCCGCGTCTGCTGCAACACCACTCGCTTCCAGCCCTCCAAATATTGCGTACCCACGTCAACGCGTGCTGAGTTTGGATTACCAATATCAACGAGCAGATCCGCCCCGTCCGGTTCCTCGTAATGACAATTATGAGTTCCTCAATCACGACCCCTACTTTATCCCCCTGGATACTACAACTCGAGCACCAACGTTAAAGAAAAAAGGCAGTCTAAGCAGTTTGTTTGTCCGGCATAAGTCGTCCGCAAGTTCAATCAAGGAGGAGTTCGGCCGGGGAAACCCCTTGGGCATCTTTAGTAAGATTAAGAACAGTAGCAGCAAGAAAAAGGGCGGCGCAGGACAGAGAGAACCGCCACCTCGCCATACCCCGCGATCGGCAGGATGTGGAAGGCTACCTAGCCGTGATGTTACGGAAGAGGAATTCGACTTCGTAACCCTCTGGTCCAACGTGACATACCCGCCGAGACTTGATGCGTATACCGTATCGCCACCAGCTGAAAATGAGCATCCCTCAACACCTCAGGCAAGATCAAGGAATTTCTCCAGACCCTGATTCAAGATTTGTCCGCCGGGAAGGAAAGGGTGCCAACGAGCCGCTGCATATCTCTAGCTTACATCGGATGCTAGGATGTAGTTTATGCTGGTCTATCCTTTTTTTTTCCTTCTTTTTCTTTCCTGTAGCTCCTGTGCCTGCGTTTGGAAATATGTAGATATGAGTAATAAATCTTGCTTTACCAAACGATCCCGCTGCTATTCTTGACTTAATGATGCCGGAGGTTTAGATCAGCCCCTTTCTTTTCCCTTTCCTGATAAAAACCATTCCTGTGAAGGAACTTGAAGTAGAAATCACAAATGCGGGATGTCCGGGGTAGCAGTGTCATAATGCACATCTATGACATTTACTCCTCTTGAATGTTTGGACTTGAAAAGTCTTTCCACCCTTCGGGTACTCAGAAAGTGCCTAGGAGACTCGGAATAGCTTTTTATATACGGATATGTTTTCCAGGTCTTCTTTTGGTGGTTGACATCCATTATTGCTAGCCGAGCACGTCCCCTCGAAGGATCTTGGCATTTTGTCCTGCAGACAGGAAAGGAAGGCCCATTTTCCTCTTCTACGAACGTGGTATAATTGTGGTTTGGCGCTTCGCTCTCTCCCCTTTTTTGCCGTTACATGGGCTCCTCTCTCCTTTTTACGCTGCGGGAGGGTCGGTCCTTGAGCAGTTACCCAAGGGCATGTCTTGCTATGTCATGTCTAAACGGATCTACTTTTATTGTCTGTATCCATTAACCTCGGCATTCAAATTGTAGAGTGTTGTTCATCTATCCAGTCTTTGAGATTGGGTCATGGTGCGTCTATCTATTGTGGATGGAAGAGCTCCAGCATATACCTGACTGCGAATCAAGAGATGTATAAGAATAAAATCATGATAGTATCGAGGGTGAAAAGGAGAGGGAAAAGAGGTAACGTCTGTTCGTCGTAGTATTTATTGTATTGTATTGTCTTGTAATGACGATGTGATGATGGTTCAGGGAGGAACCAACTACTCGTCGATATATGCGTGTGCACGTGACATAGCAACGTGCCTAGTGGAGTGGAGAGCACGTGGTAGTGGGGCCTGATACAAGGCCAATAATAGACCAGGAAGTCAGGGATCAGGAACGCCAACTCCACCACACTATCTACTGCTAACCATGTGAAATGTAGAATCAGGGAGGCTGTCCAGCAGCATACAACGAAGAATCAGGCACTATCTTTCCTTGTTCAAATACTCGGAGGATTGTTCAGGCAATTGTAATGGTTTCAGTTCCGCTCTGATGTCACGTGCCTAGTTCTTTATGCCTGATGAACAAGGCATCATGAATTTTTTATCAAACGACGCGTCGGCCACAAAACCTAAATTCAAAATGGGCTTGAAACTTCCAGACGCTCCTCGCTCTCGTCTGTTGGCAACTTGATCAACGACCCACAATGTTGCAGAGATTCAAAGGACTATTTTCTTCCTCAATTCCCCAATCCAGCAATCTCAACCACGGTGAGGGATCCTCTGGTAAGTTTCAATAGAATTCTGACAGCTGTTCATGATGGGGTGGAGCTACCCGTAGCGCGACTTACAAAAGCTGGGTGTGGGGCCGCTGCTTGCAGATTTCCTTCTGCAATTGCAACGGTTGGAATTTGTGCTTTTGAAGACGCGCTGGCTGACCGAACGACGTCTGCAAGAAATGAGTCGCGACGAGATGGAGACTGCCAACGGCTTCGACGAGGTAGCTGATGCACGACCTACAACGGAGGAAGAGAGAAAGGAAGAGGATAAGAAGGAGAGGAAGCGACTGAAAACCTTAAGGAAGCTGGACAAGAAGAGGAGGAGGCAGAGCCAACAGGCGCCAGATTCGTCGATGATGGACTCTTCTCTGATGGGCTCTTCGATCATGGAGGAGTATGCTGCCCCGGAAATGGCGGCAGAAGTAGAAGAGAAGAACCCTGCACATGCGCTCCCGTCGAGCAATGGTACCAATGGACATGTGAAAGAGATGCAGGAGCAGGAGCAGAAGGAGCCTGTGGAGGAAGCAAAATCCAAACAATCCCGGAGAGGCGCCCGGTCCAGAAAAAGACGATCGAAGGCTGAAGCGGCCGGGACCAGCGCCATCGATAATACCCCACAACCTGCGGAACCCATGAATTACGAAATAGAAAGCGAAGATATTGTGTCTGCGATGAAGAAGGGTCGTTTGGCCAAGAGTCAGAGCACAGAGGCGAAGGTCAAGAAGTCAAAAAAGTCTAAGAAATCGAATCCGGAATCGGAGGTTCAGCCAACCCTTGATGAGGGAGAAGGCGCTGCTGTCATGAACGCTCAAGATCAGTCTAACAACCTAGGTCAAACCCCAGGTAAGATCAAGAAGGCAAAACAAAGATCGCATAGGTCCCCCCACAAGCAGTCGCAGAACAATGCTGCGACCGACGAGGACGACTCTGCCTCTAACTTGTACCCATCCCACAAGCCTGCTCCTTACAACCTATCAGCATCCCACTCAGCTGTTCAGGAAGATACCTCTGAGGTAGAAGCCCGGATTCAAAACAGTGCCGAGCTATTAGCACTCGAAGAGGCAGCAAACGAAGAATCGGCACCTAAAGGACCTTCAAAGAAAGCTTTAGGCAAGAGAAAAGTTTCTGATACGGCGATGGGATCAAATTCTAAGCGCAGAAAATCCAAGGTTAAGGCAGCAGAAACGGCCGAGTCGACCGAGTACGACTTCATCTTATCACAGATTGCCCCCGTCGCAAACGATGCACCGGAACCAAGACCACGCAGCAGGTCTCATTCCGTTTCGAGCCAATCACTGACGAAACTTGGTGAAACTGCTGCCCGGCTCTATGCAAGCCAGATGGAAAATAAGAGGTATTCGCCTGCTCCTTCGGATGCCAGCTCGCTAGGACCCCCACCTTCCAGCACTTACATGGCATCAAATATGGCATCGAGTCTGCAACGGAGATCTACCCCGATATTTACACCTATTAACAAGCTTCAATCCACTGCTTCACACATCAAACCCCCAGAGGGAAATCCTGATGAGCCTCCCTCACCACAGCCGGAACCGTCGCAACCGGAACCGGAACCGGAACCGGAATCGGAACCGTCGGTTGAAATACCAGCGCAGACTCCCAAAGCTGTCCAACCCCGGAAACGTGGCCTTCCTGCTGGTAAGCCGGAGTCGTCACAGGCCAAGACCAAGGCTAAGAGGAAGACGTTGAGCCGAGAGAGCAGTGCTGCTAAAACACCTAAAGCCAAAACGCTTAAGAATCCGGTCACTAGCCAGGTCACTCCCTTACCAAAGGGGGCACGTCTTCCCGATGATGATGCTCGTGCCATCGAAGCTGCTGTCCAGTCGTACAGAGATATGAACGACCTCGAGCAGAGGGATATGAACGCCATTATTCAAGATGATGCTTCCAAATCGAAAAACAGACAGTTCTGGACGCACATGTATGAAGAAGTTCCGAACCTACCACAAGTCAAGATTCTCAATCGGTGCCGTCGCCAGTTCCACAACTTCGAAGCACGCGGATCGTGGACCGAGGAGCAGGACCAGGACTTGAAAGATGCTTATGAGAGACGTCCGGGCAAGTGGAAGCTAATTGGTGCAGAGCTCAATCGATTTCCAGAAGATTGTCGCGATCGCTGGAGGAACTACTTGGTGTGTGGAGACAATCAGGTAAAGGTTTCCTGGGATCTCAGGGAAGAGGAGAAGCTGAGGAGGGTGGTGGAGGGAATTGCGAAAGGTTTGAGGGCCGATAAGCAATTCAAATCTTCGACGGACATCTACAGCTTTATGGATTGGCAACGAGTCAGTGCCGAAATGGGCCATAAACGGAGTCGACTTCAATGTCAGATCAAGTGGAAGAAAATTCAAAAGCGAGAGGAGGAGGAACCCGAAAGCCCGGGAGAGCAAGATCTCGTGCCTATAGCCAAACCCGGATGGCGCCTTGAGAGCGCCGAGGCGGACGCTAATTCAATGCTTCCGGGGGAGAAACTCCAAATGCTGTACCAGATCAGGGACACCAAGGCCGGGAGGCAAAAATCGATTCCGTGGTACCAAATTCAACAAGAACTCGGGACTTCTGGGAGAAGAATGGCCTTCAAGATTGCACTTAGGAGTATGAAGGAGCTCATCGAAGATCACGAGTCCATGAAACTTCAGGAAGTCGTGTCAGCCCTCATCGACTTGTATGAAAGTGCTGCTCCTGAGGAGCCGGACATCATGAGGGGTTTAAGGATAGGCAAATCTAAGCGCAAGAGAAAATATGTGTCCGAGGATGACAACGGCGAAGAATCAAACACAATCAAAAAGAAGCGAAAGTCCAGTAAGACAGAGAGCTTCAGCGCCAATGGTGAAGGTGCCAGTACTGCTGCAACGGCTGAGATGAAAGATGATAACGACAAGACGCCTCCGGTTTCGGCCAAGCGACCCAAAAAGCTACGATCACGCATGAAAGCTCAGAATTCAACTGAGAGCCAGGAAACAAATGATCATGTATCCGATGCCGGCGGTGATGATATTGGTCCTGCTTCCCAGGCCATTAAGAAAAGCAAGTCCACGCGCAAATCCCCTGGCCAGAAAGCAAAGAAGCCTATTACCAAAGCAAGGACTTCGAAGCGGCCTCCTCTGAGTGAGTATCGGGTGGTGGAAAGCGAGGATGAGGAGCAGGTGGTTATGGAAGACCCGATACCGAACCCAGCGCGTGAGCATGCCGTTCAACCCGAAAATGAAGTTCAACCTGACGACGAGGTGCAGCAGGAGGAAGATGAAGATGCACCATTAGACGAAAATGATCCGCAAGATGACGAGAGCCGCCCTTACCTGGATATTCCCCCGCCAGACGAACCAGAAATCCCGGAGTCGGAACACGAGATGGACAACGGCTTTCAGTCAGGACAAAATGGCTATATGATGTATGAAGACGAAGAGGACATCGAGGACGATGAGTATGACTACACTCGCATCACCCATGATCAAGAGAGCGTCGATCTCGGTGATTCTCATTCTATCGTTGCAAATGGATTCAATAACGGCAGCTCTGATGAGATGGACAGTGTCGAAGAGAATATCCACCTTCGACTCGGCAGAGAAGAGAGTGTAGATCTTGACACCCCACGGAAGCAGGCGTCGTATCCCGTGACGCACTCCGGGGAAGACGATGATAAATTTGGACTTGGGGTCAATGGCTTCAACAACCGCTATGTGAGAACGGGGTCCATCAGTTCTGATGCAAGCAGTATCCCAGCTGTGGCTTTCGAGGGACAGAAGGGGCGGGCGAGGGTGAAAAGTATGGAGTTGTGACATGTCCTCAAATTTGTGGTACTCATATCTCAATGGTCAGTCGACTTCATGAGATTGCCGGGACGGCAGCTCTTAGCGTTGAGAATGGAATGCACCAGTTCGGACTCAGCGGGAGAAGCTGAAAAGGCGTACAAGCATCCATTACGAGAGCCATAACATAGATGCGCTCATTCTGCTCGATAGGCCAATAAATATTACTTAGGTATCCTATACGTGCCACACATCTCCTGACTTTTGACTTGGATTGAGATTGCTGTGAGATGAAGTTGCAAATTTTTAATTTTCGCATGTAAAGTTGTTTTCTTCCATCTTTCCGATGTGTCCCACGCCTGGTTTCAAGCTCTTTCATATTCTGGGTCTTCGTATTCAATTTATCCAGGGGTATCTTGCGGGCTTACTGAAGGTAACATTCCACCAATTGGCGGCTGTAGAATAGAAGTTGTCCATGTACGAAGCGTGCCCATTCTCACTCGACTTGTCCCTCTGTCAAGGCTTAAAGCAATTGACGAAAGGTGATGAAAGGTGAACGTATGTACAAGAGTGTAGGAGCACCACAAGTGTCCTCCTCGCCTTGAGGAAAGTTCTGGTGCTCCCTGCGCCCTACCCTTTGACTCACTTGGCAGTGGTTGTTTTCTGTGCTGTGCACTGTCCATTGCGACCAGCCACATCACTCCGAACGCCGTTCCTCGCGTTCGAGAAGGTCCTCGCTTCTGGGCTTCCCGACGAGGAAAGTGGTGGGGCTTGGAGGGCTGGGTCTATTGAACAAGGCATTGCTTTAGCTCAGGTTTTGTCTCGGGTATCGATCGGTAAGTCTACGGAAGTTCCTCGGATCTTGCTCTGCATACACGATTGAATGCAGGATTTGCGAAGCGTCTGGCGAAACTCAAGAATATTCTCGTTCTCCGGTGTTGTGTTATCTCTTGCCGGATTTGGAACGAGCTGCATTCTGGGCATGAGGCGCGTTTTGATGGTCGAGCGAGCGACACTGCTGTTATGTGGAACATCATTCGAGATGATATTAATCTGAGATTTCTTTTATTGGAGCGCCTTCTCGTTCCGACTAGTAGTTGTCATATCCACCGACGCCTTACGGAATCCACAGAGAGATATGTAGGTGGATATTAATAGACCCCTGTACCGGCTCGCAGATATTATGTTCCAAAGGGAGCGTATCGGTAAGCTGGTTGTCACAGTCTCTCAGCTCCTCTACGTTAACTGGCTACTTACTATTCACGTAGGGTGATTTGTCTCGAAAGTCACAAACACCCCCATGGACGCCAATACTCTGAGAACAAACCTTCTTGAGGAGAATGGGATGCTTTCTTTCTTACAATCCCATCTTCATGCCCTTAATCAAACGTGGTCAGGCTACGAAGTCTGTGTGGTACAAGGTTAAATTTAGTAAGGTCAAACTGTATTACTACGTCGCAGGCGTAAGTATTACCCCTCGAGGGTATGGAAAACAGGGGGTTTAAAGTGGAAACTAAACTTTTAAGGCACCCTCGAGGGGTAATACTTAGGCCTGTACCGTGGTACATCTCCCGACCCTTGTCAACCGGTCCAGCCCGTACGTACTTACTTAAAACGGTGGAAGGGACCTTACACGCCAGAGGGACGTTGCATGAAGTTAACTATACCATACTGCGGGCTAATCCTGAGGGTTTTGCGCCGTTCTAGACCAATCGCATTTGTGCTCGACGCTTGCGTGCTGAGCTCGATCAACTACTGGCCGCATTGGATTGCATTCGTGTAGCAGCCTTGCCTCGTCTTCTCGTTGGAATATCCTTAAGCTTGCTTAAAGTTCAGGGCCAGGGGCCGACTAAGACCCTGCGTTGGGCTGAGTTTGATAAGGTTAAAAAGGCCTTATTTTATTCGACAGCGAGGTCTGCTTATTCTTACAACTACCGTTGTACCCACGGTACAGGCGTAAGTACTACGTATTACCCCTCGAGGGTGCTTCAAAAGTTTAGTTTCCACTTTAAACCCCTTGGTTTCCCTACCCTCGAGGGGTAATACTTACGCCTGCGACGTACCACGGTACAGGCCTAAGTATTACCCCTCGAGGGTGCCTTAAAAGTTTAGTTTCCACTTTAAACCCCCTGTTTTCCATACCCTCGAGGGGTAATACTTACGCCTGCGACGTAGTAGTACTACGTACAGTACGTAGTAGTACGTACGTACGTACGTAGTACTACTATTCTTGCGCGTTTTAAATTCGAAAGTGTATTTTTACTAAGGGGTTTAGCAGGGGCTTGCAAGGGGGAGGGTGGCAGTGAACCTTGGGTACCTTTAGAATACGGCCCTTAACCTTAAAAAACTGGCAGAATTCTTTACATGTCGAGCAATTACGCCGCTGCCGCCGCAACGATGAGAATTCAAGACCTTTTCAATTACGAACCTTGAAAGCTACCGCGCTACGAATACTACGATGAAGTACAACGTACGTAGTACTACGTATGTACCACTACTTGATTCGCAAGCGTCAGCTTTTCCAGCTTCAACGCTAATTTTAACCTCTTGAACTTTTACGCAATTGTACGACTTTCGAAATAGCCTTCGACCTTTTACGCTAACGCTTTGCGATCAGCCTCGCTTTCTTTTAATTCAAATGCCTCGTACGCCAATTATACGAAAGCCTAAAGCATTAACGATTCATTCCGATCGTATTCGAATTGAAACACCTTTACTTTTCAAAGTCAAATCGAAAGAAAGACAAGAGAAGTTGAAGTATACGGATAGACCAATCCGCTTTGCTAAAGCATCTTCAACTACTCTTCAAGTTCACCGACGGGGACTGACGGGGACGTAACCTTGCTTTCGATACGCTAGAACGATAACGCTTTGAAGAATAGCGTTTCGAATCTTTTTGACGCCGCCGAATTGCTTAGCACTATATACCTTACTAAGAATCCCTTTCTTCCGAGCTTCGCGGATACGGTTAACTGGCTACTATCCCCCCCCATGAATAAATACATGTCGAAAGTATAATCTTGCGAAGGATCTTATCAGGGCTTAAACCAATCAATTTATAAGAATACAGCCTTGAAAAGTATCTTTAATTTAGTAACTAGTCTGTGCAATTGAGTTGACAGGGCTTTGAGCCATTCAGAAGCCACCGCTCTACGATTGTTGTACTACACTTCGTATGAAGCTAGACTGGGTCCGACATTTAAACATGGGGAGTACCAATGCAGCGAAGTGAAAGCTACTACTCTCCCCCCCCATGAATAAATGTCGGACCCAGTTTAGGCCCATAAATCATAGAGCGGTGGTTTCTTAATGGCTCAAAGCCCTGTCAACTCCACTGTATAGACTAAATACTGGCTCAAAGATACTTTCCAAAGCTGAATCCTTATAAGTTGATTGGTTTAAGCCTTGGTAAGATCCCCTTGCGAAATTATACTTTCGACATTTATTCATGGGGGGGGAGAGTACGGTACAACACGTTGTACGTAGTACGTACTACATATAATGATATTGGATTAAGCGAAAGGGCTACCAAGGGATTCCGCATCCTCTGGTTTTACGTAGTAAATGAGACCTTGGCAAGCCATGCGCGGTGGAGACGGGCAACAGCGATAAGTGGCCGATTGGCAGGAATTGATGACTCATAAATGCCAAGTATCAAAGTCTATGGCGTTTGAGCCGCCAAAATGAGTAGAAATGCATTTGCTATCGTAGTACATCTTGATACAAGTATGCCAACATGTCTTTGCCCACTCTTGGAACTCCATCAAAACCACCAGAACCACTACTCTCCCCCCCCATGAATAAATGTCGAAAGTATAATTTCGCAAGGGGATCTTACCAAGGCTTAAACCAATCAACTTATAAGGATTCAGCTTTGGAAAGTATCTTTGAGCCAGTATTTAGTCTATACAGTGGAGTTGACAGGGCTTTGAGCCATTAAGAAACCACCGCTCTATGATTTATGGGCCTAAACTGGGTCCGACATTTATTCATGGGGGGGGAGAGTAGAACCGCCTTCAGCAAATACTTCCTTTAGCTCTCAAGCTAGCTGCTTACTAACAAAGTTTCGACGGGTGACACGAGCGGATGCACGCCTTCAGCCTCCACTTCCCATATTTCAGTCAGCTCATCCATTTCAAAAATCCTACCAACATCTCATTTAATCCAATCCGAGTAAGGTCTTCAGATGTAGCAAGCAAGCTGGATTGCTATGATGAAAAGATCACAGAAGGTCGCTGTCATCGGCGCCGGTGAGTCCCAAATTTCGTTCTGCATCGCAGCTGCAGGCCCCGGAAACGCCAGCTGACATACATTTATGATGGAACAGGACCCAGTGGACTCGCCGCGCTCAAAAATCTGAAGGAGGAAGGGTTCGATGTCACAGTGATTGAGCGGAGAGCGGATGTCGGTGGTGTCTGGGCTTTTTCGGACGATGCTGGGATTACTTCCACGCTTCCAGGTGAGTTCTGCACTTCTTCCATTCATATATACCCTGCACTAGACGGGAGACAAAAACAAATTGTAGAATTGTAGATCTGACTGACTTATCAGCGACCATATCGAACGTTAGCAAGTTTGGCGTGCGTGATATTATCTCCCCATGAAATGAAATCCGGCTAAATACAAAGACTTTGTTTACAGAACTCCTTTACGGACTTCCCAATTCCTGATGGTACGTTGATTCCTTTGCTACTCGCACTTTGACCTGAAAAGAGCTGAGGGTTTGCCTTTGGTCTTTCAGATTTCCCGGTACATCCAACGGCGGCACAAACATGCGATTATATCAAGTCGTATGCCTCTCATTTTGACCTCCATCGGCACGTCCAGCTCAATACATCTGTTCAATGGATAAAGCGCAGCGCCGATGATGCGAATTGGCAGGTGTGCACGATTACAAGCGGGAAAGAAGAGATCACAGACTTCTATCGAGTCGTTATCGCAACAGGGCTATCGACCGTAGCCTCTATTCCCAAGTTTGAAAATGCTGATGCATTCAAGGGGAAGATTTTGCATGTCCAGGCTTTCAAAGAGTATAAGCTTCAGGGAGTTCGAATTGATTCACATCGCTAACACGGAGACCAGGCCTTCAGACTTTAAGGACATGGATGTCTTGGTCCTCGGAATAGGGAATAGCGCTGCAGATACATCAACGCAGCTTATTGGACATGCCAAAAGCATCTATCTCTCACACCGTGCAGGTGTAAAGATCGTAAGTGACCCAGATAACCTTCAATCCTTGGCTTGTATAAATTTTGACAGCTTTCAGCTACCACGAAAGATCCGAAACAAACCTCTGGATTTTGTCATCACCCGGCAGAAGAACGTCGTAAAGTTCGCTCTCGATCGGTACATACCAGCCCTCAGCCGTTGGCTTTTCGACCTTACTATCGAAAAGTACTCCAGGCAGTCATTCAAGCTCGATCCCGCGTGGCGGCTATCCCCCGCCCCGTCTCTGGCAAAACACCAACCCTTGATTACAGATAATCTAGTAAGCAGCCTCTGGGCGAAGGACATCATATCTGTACATGGCCTGCGGCGGTTCATCGGCGATGGCGAAGTCGAACTGACGGACGGGACAGCCCTCCACGTGGATGCTGTCATTCTATGCACCGGCTACGAGCCCGACTTCTCAATAATGCCTGAGTTCAGCCCGCTCGATACCAGCAAGAGAGCCGGCATCTACAAGGCACCCCTAGCAAGACTATACCAGAACATATTCCCTCCACAATACGCCGACTCCCTCGCTTATCTCAACTACTTCGCCCTGACCGACGGCGTCATGAAGGTCTCGGATCTCGCCACCATGGCTCTCGCACAGATATGGAAAGGCAGCTACCAACTGCCCCCTCGAGACAAAATGAATGCTGAGATTGACAGACATCATGAGTGGGTCAGAGCGTTAGGGCAGGGTGACAGCGTCTATACCGGACTCGTGAGACCAGGACCTTGGTATGCATTTCTGGACAGCGCGGCGGGAACAGGCGTCGATGAGCATCTGGGGTACGGGTTGAACGGGTGGAGGTTCTGGTGGCGAGAGAGGCACCTGTGTAATCTGATGATGAGAGGCGTCATGACGCCTTTCATGTATCGCTTTTTTGAGGGCAGGAGGAAGAGGTGGGGAGGTGCTAGGAAGGCGATCGTACATGCGAATGAGTGGGCGAAGGCATATGCTGCGTGAGATGGAAAGAGATCGGTAATAGGACTATCGGGTAGACGTCAATCTCTAGCTCTCTGTATATTCATAGCCATCAAAGCTCAGACATGGGCTTTGTTGAGGAAACTTGGAGGCTGCAGACAGAGATTTTACTCCCCCCCCCCCCGAAGCATATCTCTCTGGTTTCTGCAGCCTCTGCCCTTCCCGAATACTGATATAGAATAGATTATATGAGAGGAAAGAGGAACCGTTGCTTTTGATTGTCGAGATTAATTTCAAGCGTATACATCCAATTTCCATCTCGGAGCACTGGTATGATTGCAATAGTCGAAGAGCCGCTGACATAGAGGACTTACCCGGCCTGGCCATCTCAGGGTGCCATTAATAAACTATAAATTGAGAACATCTCCAATGAACATCTCACGTGCGCAGCTGCGCTGAAAAGAAGGCCAGCCACAACTTACAACTTCAGAAATAGACGCAAGCAAGCAGTCAGCTGTTGTGTCCCACAGAGAAAAAATATAACCCTCCTTATCTTCCAAGGCTCAAGACAAACGAGAATGAAGCAAGACAGCCTCGGATTTGGAGCGCGATCAGCCGTAGAGATCAAGCAGTCAGCTGCTTTGTCCCCAATCATACCGAGAAAAACATAACCTTCCTTATCTTCCAAGGTTCAAGACACACGAAAATAAAGCAAGACAGCCTCGGATTTGGCGCGCGATCAGCCGTGGAGAGCATCGTATCCACGGAATCCAGATCTTGAGATAAAATAGCTCTCCATGATGAGCATCGATTCAATATTCGAGTCGCTCGGGTGCCCGGGGCAGTCACATCGGTTTGATTCCCCTACCCATCATCTCCGCGTCGAGTTTCGTGCCCGCCGTCCTCATGGAGCATCCCATGCGCAACAAGGCGGATGCGGCGCTGGGGGTGACTTGCATGGAGGGAGCCATGGACACATTCGTGACTCCGATCGTGCCAAGGTGCGAGATAGAAGGGGACTACAGGTTTGCTGGGGGGCTTCAGGTCCCGCCTTTTGGCAGCATGATGATATCTGGTGGTGCTGGAGAAGGAGGCGAGAGAAGTATTCGACGGACGAGACCGGTGGTCATGAGCGCGACGATCCAGTTGGATTTCGAGCAGCCGGTGGGTCCGGGAGCAGGGCAGGTGATGGGAGATCTCTGCAGGTTTCGCAGCAAGGAGCTCGTCGGGGGGGATCTTCTGAAATCTAGCGCAGCAGCATTCCAGATGCCCGCCCACCCACGCGCGCAAACATGACAAGGCAGATCGAGATGCATACGATGCAGAGCTGAGGGCGCACATGGTGTACCACCTGCTCTCACCCACCGACGTCTCCCAGTGTTCTCCGAAGCCTATTGCAGCTGCGGCCCATGTCTAATGACGACGCGACGACCTAGCTGGAGCAGCCGATCACCACCACAGCCGCGCTACGTCTCGCGCAGTTCGTCGGAAAGGTTTTGCGAATATCGCGGACGTAGGTCTTGTCGCTGGAGATGCTCTTCGTCGCCACGTGCCAGGTCGTCCGGAACGAGCTCTCGCTCTTCGAGCGGTTGTGCGACGTTTCGGGCTACGTACGTGTACACCTACGACCCGGCATCCATCTTCGCCGGCGCCATCGTCGGCGCCGCAATCCTGAACCGGCTGTTCAACGCTGCGGTGTCAAACACCTGGCGGACCACAGCCCGCTGCGTAACATGGCCATCTTCGGCTTCGACGACTACGCCGGTGAGATGTCGCTGGCACTTCCCGCGTCTGCCTTGGCGACGCAGGATGTTCCAAGGCGGCGCTGTTTAGTGGGGAGGGCGGCACGTACGATATTGGGAAGTGGAAATCGTCGGGCGGCGACGACGAAGGGAGTAGGGGTCCGATTGCTCGTGATCCACAACAACAGCGACAGCACGGCTTTGGCCAGATAGTAGTATATCGAGTCCGAGGGCGGCATGTCGAGCTTGGATGGGGCGATAGCTGCGCGGCGGCGAGTCTGGACCGAGGCCGTCCCGACTTGCTGCATCATATCATCTACAATTGACGTGGAGCGGGGCCTGGGTTTCAGCTCGTTCAGCTGGGTGAGAGTGGGCTACTTACTGTACGTTGCAATCTACGTAGTCCGGACCCGTTACTGGCGGTATTCGGAGAGAGAAGGGGGGGGGTTACCTCCCTAGGTAGTAGAAAGCCCAAATTCGCTTATAAGCGAGGCTGTTGATATAAATCAAGCGTCACATTAAAATGATGAGCAAGACGCCGAATTGGAATGGGAGCGGAATACCGTTCGTTCGATCGATCACTAATTGTTGGAAGCAAACTGAACGAAAGCTTTCTCCTTCGCCTCTTTCTACCTCGTGATGCCCTCCCCCCCAAAAGTGGTGTAGACAGTTGTCGACGAAGCGCTGGTCCCCATCACCAAGCAGGGCAACTTTCGTGGTCCTTCCGTATCCATATGCAGGCTCCTCTTTCCTCTTTTTGGATGACACTATCGATTGAGAAGTCCGGAAGTAGCAAGGGTTGTATATCCGTAGGGACAGTACAGTACCGGTACCTGGTCAGAGTGAGTCAGAGCTTCGCCCCTCAGTCAACCGGAATTCCCAGCCTTTCGTTTCATTCCTTCCCATCAAGGTTTCCCCTCCTCCTCTCCATCTGGTTCCCCACCTGAGTATCCCCGCCATGGCCATCAAGGTATTCCGTCGGTACCTAGGAGTTAGGAGAAGCGTCTTACAGGTAATCCCGTGATCTAATTGCCAATTGGTATCCATTTTTTTTGAAACACATCCATCTAACCCCTGAAAAAAGCCAGTACACTATTACCAGGTTTTTATTTTTCAATATTGGGTGAGCCCCACTTTTCTCCGAGGGCCGGAGCCGAACATCACAGTTGGCCCGTGACACACAGTACTACCTACCGGTAATCCTATGCATAGCATGAGTCCGCGTTTGCCTTTGCTATCCGTATTCCCCTTCACTATTACCACTTACGTGGTAGTAGTACCTTACCACCGCTTACATCGCCGTCGCTTTCAACAGGAGGAGTTGACCTCACAACTTCAAGAACCCTTCCAACTCCGACTAACTAACATAACTAAACCACGGTTTCTAAAGCTGGGTCTACTATCGATAAGCTTTTTTTTCAACAGGGCTGCTACAGATATGTCTCGCATACCTACTGCACGCTATACGTCCGATGCACAATCCGATTTTCCTATTACTAGATAGCATCGCTTAAGCACACCTCTTCTTGCTAATGCGGCCTTAATGCTACTTACCTTTCTTGCTACGTACGAAGCTGTAAAGCGCGTTTGCAACGATCACGCTTTGAACCGTGGGTATGCTATCGGTTCTTGCAGACAGCCGTGGTTTGAAGAAACTCAATGAAAAAGGGAAGAGTACTGCAGTCTCTAGCCGTGATATGATAGATGGGAAATGCTTACTAAGGAGAGGAACAAAGGGAAAGATTGGTGCTAGAAGTACCGACAGCGAGGTTGAGTTAAGAATAGTAATAGATTATGGAGTTAAGAGATTCAAGTTCACATACGGAAAAGGCGTTTTTCTCTTCCTCCGATTATCGGACGTGAAGGTATTTTCACTTCGATTTTTTTTTTAAAAAAAACCCCTGTTACTGTACTATTGTTTTAATCGCTCCTCCTACTACTACTAGTATGTACGCAGTACTAGTACGAGTATCCCTCTCAGCATCTGATGGGGGTGGGGGGGTAAAAGTCAAAATCTAATAATAAATACACTAATATAGAAAAGGAAGCGAAGTCGAAGAAGAGAAGAGCAAAAAGAAGAACATTATTCCTCGACGGACTCCTGGGAAGGAGCTTGGTGGAAGGTGGAAAGCTCTGGACGGGGATGGAAGTCGGAGAGCAAAAGCCAAGACTCAAAGTCAAATGATCCGTACGTACTACTGAGTACCCGGATATACTTACTGTAGAAAAGGAAAGAAAAAGAAGAAGGAAACCAGAAAAGAGCCTTCAAGGTGGAAAGTTTCGCATGGCATGGCATGGCATGCCCCCCGCTCCCGGCCTTGAATTCTCCGTGTGCAGGTAGGCAGAAAGGTACGTAAAAGTTTAAGCTCCAAATTCGGAAATTAAAAGAATTCAAAGTCTGAAGGCAGCACGTGGATCACGGGGGACGGGAGACAGGGACGGACCAGAGATCACTGAAGAAACATACTAGTAACATACTAGTAAGGTGAGAAGAGGAGGAAAGTACAAGCAGAGTTTCTCTCAAGTCCGTACAGGGACGAAGTAACTAGTCCTGGCACTTTTTTCCCCATGTTTTTTCCACTTCTCTGTCTCGCTGTTACCTTTCGGAGAAACGTGATCGATTCACCCATCAATTGTTTTTTTCGCTCCTCTATCCATCCCATTCATCTATCCAATTAATTCATCAATAGAAAATAAAGAATCAATGTCATTGGTATATCAATACCATCCATATCCCACCATCCACCTAATGAGTCACTCAAAAAATCATCAATGTACAATTTCTTGATTAGCTAAGCTCTCAGTCTCTCTCTCGCCCTCTCTCACATGACCTGAAAAATCAAAGGTGAGTAAGCAAGTGATAAAACCTTTCCTTCGGCATCGCCATATTTCGTTATCGTAACGCTATCGCTCTGAGATCCGATCCATCCAACCATGCTCCTCCCTCTTCTTCGTCTGACAATAGTCTGGGTTGGGCTTTCACATGTACTACGTACATCAATCTCGCTTCGTGAAACGTGCCCGTTTCTTCTGTCGTCACCAATAATCTCGAAACGTGCCCGTCTCCCTCTCCCCTCCAATACGTTATCTCTCATATACGCCACGAGCGGACGGTTACTCTCGGCGGAAAAAAAAAATAAAAAAACAAGGAAAAAAGAAAAAAAAAGATGAATAGACGATCCATCGAGACGAGGGGCGTGATCTGCCAAGCGCCACGGCTCCTTGGTATGATCCTCTCGGCGCAACTCAAAACTCTGTCTCAACATCATTCACCCCCCGACGACCTCAGCCTCCTCGCGAACGAAACAAACAATACACCATGGGAGAGACATGCATCGAGGGCCCCTATCGCCATCGGGATGGATGATGGGGGATGTACACCATGGATCGGGCGCTATCCTACGTAGTTGTAGATCTACCCGTAATACAGTCAGTACCGAGTCCATCCTCGCACAATACAACACACACTAGCACTTCTGTCTCTTGGCGATACAATTCACAGGCTTACCCTGACTGACGTTGACAAGATCCAAGCGCGATGCTCAGATTCTTCCTTCTCACTGAGGAGCGATCAACGCCTCATGGCCCTTCTCGCCTGCGATCGTACTTTGAAAGGGGATCACTTCTCTGAATAGGGGCGTAACGTCCCTTGGAGCACATTGTTGCATTCCTGCGCGCCCTTACCCGAAGGGATTCGGCTACGTGCTGCGCCTCTGACCCGTCTCCTCCGTCAGTATGATTGACTGCCCAGGCGAGCTTGTATGCGATGGCCTATGGCAAGTCAACTGCCATTCCACGATCAGGTTTTGAGGACGCACAACTTATTGGGAAGGTCCTTTTATGTAGTGTTACATACATACACTCGAATGCCACGGCCCGCAGTGGCTCTAGGGAGAGATTCGGCTTCACTTGTGCCGAGAGATGTTGTGGAAGCTCGAATCGGCCATCGGCGCCGGGTCATGGAAATGTCGACCATGGTATCCAGATCTTTTGCGGGGGGCTTCCTTTTGCTTCTTGCTGAAGCCATGTCTCGTGGGCCGTGATTCGTACCCAACCAAGCCCGAACTGCGGAAAAGCCGGCTCACGATCAGGACGTGGGATCAACGTTATCCTTGCAAGCAGCAAACATGGACAGATCTGAGCCCGGATATCTTCCGGGAGAGTGTAACTTGGGGAGTTCATCTTCACAGGCGAGTCCAATGGGGGCTTATCATTAGGCGAGACTGACCAGAGAGATCAATTCTACAGAGTAGTACCTAGTACTTTTGGTCAGAGGCCTATATCAGACAGTCCAGCTGTCTGGTCGAAGCCAACATGGAACCCCTTGCACTGTGAAATCGTGGGGTAGGCCAAGTTCTAATCTCGGATGCAACCGAGTGAGTTGGAGTCCTGAGCCCTGGAGTCCTGGAGCTGGAGTCACGTCACAGCCGCCTCACAGGCAAAGCAATGAGATAAGATAGAGGTACCAAACACCTTTCTCTCTCTGCTGCAGCGGCAGAGGCAGCGGCGGCCTTGGCGAGAGAAGCCGGGCCAGCCTGCAAGACTTCACTTCGCCTGGTCATGACTCTATCAATTGACGCGGCGCGATTAAGCAATGCCACACCCCTACAGATGATCTCCATAGGGTGTGGAGCCTGCCAAGATCCTCACTAGGCAACAAGATAACAATCTCTTGGCCGTCACCTCTCGGGCACCCTTGGCACCCTCGGCATTCTTGGCCCAGATCGACGATGATTGGCCAGGCTTGGGTTTGGCCCTGCATCGATCCTTTCTTGGCTTTCGGCGTTCCCCCCTCCGACCCTCCAACCCTCCTCGTCTCCCCCTCCGGCTCTCTCTCCAAACCCTCCAAGGTCCAACTCTTCGTTCGACCCTTCGACCCGTCAACCCGTCGACCCTTCACCCTCAGGATTCTTCCTTATCCCACGCCCCACGTCACCCCGCGTCCAACTAGCCAGACAGGCAAGCTCCCAGCGCAATTCGCCCAATCGGGCTCGATCGGCGCGGTACTTGGGCGCCAACATGATACTCCCGATCATGACCGTGGCCGTGTGCCAGGATGAAGGAGCGACGCTGGGAACTTTCAAGACTTCCAAGTTACTACTACTTAGTAGTACAAGTTACCAGCCTGGTGTAACTCAGTCCGAACTAAACAGGTAGGTAGGTAACTTTGGTGACGGACAGAAGCTCTGGGCAGGTCAAGCGAAGTACTAGTAAGTAGTAAGTGCAAGTCGCTCCTTGGGTCGGCCTATCATCTACCCGCCTTCGGCTCCACATCTGACTATCAGATTGCTCCGCAGTCTAGCGTGCTCGAGCTCATAGCCGGCCCCTTCGATATATTACCCTCCCTACCCCGTCCCCTACGAGTCAATTGCAGAATCCAGACTCCAGCATCGGTCCCGACCCCCCAAAGTCAAAGCAAAACAGAACGACGATCAGATTCTTCCAAACTCGATCATCATTACGTCCGTCCCATTTCTCAAAACATGACGGGCGCTTTCAGCTCCATCGATACCAGACGGTGTCGTCACTATGCCAGATTCTTCCAGAATCTGTCCTTGAAAGAGGCAAACGCCATCTTCTGGCTGCTTTTCTCCTTTGTAAGTACTACAACATATCGAGTCGCGTCGCGTCCGATACGGGACCCGGATATCCGTGCGGCTGTCCAAGAGCCTACAGCTGACGATGCAATAGGTACTGATATTGATGTGTTGCGCTTCACTACAGCATCACAAGTAAGCAGAGCTCCGTCAGAAGCCGTCCGATCCAATCCTTCCATGACTTCACGATACTGATGATGATGTACGTAACAGGTCAATAGCACTCACGGAGCGAGACAAACTACTACCGAAGGAAGTAGTGGAATCCCAGGAGCACAAGATCAAGAATCGCCGCACGCGGATCAAATGCCTCATGTGGGCTTCCCTCTGCCTTGCCCTCTCCGCCAGCGCCACAGTACTCGAGTGCTTCGCCGCCTTCAACATCCAGTACTGCGATGGCGAAGACCTGATGCAACTCTACTGGGGTTTCTGGTCCGTCCTCCAGGTCGGCTCGAACATCGCCATCTTGGGTGTCATGGTGCAATTCTGGATCGTGCTCGGCGACGTCGAGACGCCGAGCTGGGCCGTGGCACTGGGAACACCCATCCTGGTCTTCGCGGCACTGGGCTTCGTGTTCCGGGCCATCTGGATAGACTTCTTGCAGAAGCTGGGTAGGAAGCGCAAGCAAGCAGCACCGGATGAGGAGAGAGGAGAGTCGCGAGACGGAGATGACAGCGATGGAGAGGAAGATGAAAAGCAGGTCAGAATCAATCGATCCATAAGTGCTGCGTAAGTCACCAGTTTCCTGATCCCCACGGTGTAGGTAGTCACAAGTCACACGCTAAGCATTCCCGATCCGTCCAGTCCTACCGTGGTTAACGATACCACCGAAGACGTCATCTCGGCGCGCCCGGCTGCAACACAACCTCGACCTGCGCCCACCCCTCGCGGTACCACGGTCTGGTCCCGGGACTTGCAGTACCTCCTCGGCTCCGTTGTCCACGATCGCTCGGAAGACCACCCAGTGGTATCGCAAGAACTTCACATCTATCATCACCGCGACGCCTCGGGACGCAGTAGATCCCATGGCGGCGGCCGGATAGGCTCCCGGGTACAGATTGTGACGCCCAACCCTAGAAGCTCACAATAATCCTCCGCACCTGCCGGGCGGGAAGATTATTTTGTTACTGGGGGCGGGATTCGTTTAAATTCTAAACCTTTTGGAAGGTTCTCGTAGGGAAAATCTAGCGGGCGTTAGTGAGGAAGATTTGGGGCGACGCTTCTGGCAGTTGATATCCTCAAGGCGATAAGTTAAAATTTAGACGGACAAATAGACAGATAGACAGATCGCGCGATCGCTCGAAGCTCACAATATACCATGATTCACTCTTCACTTTTAATCAAGTCGCAGGTCGGGACTGGTATTGGTAGTGGTATATACAAGGGGATGCTGGCTCGCCCTCACACTCTTCGATATTCATCAGATTCGTTTTCCCTTTCGCGACCTTCTCTCTACAGGGGGCAGAAGTAATAGCCAGAAACAAGTACTGAACCTCGTCCATCCGTGCACGCTTCTATTACGTAATCATCAAGGTGGGCAAGGACGGCCAGGAATACCACACCCTATCACATCCAAGCACAGTGAACACGAAGTACTACTACTAGTAATTGAATATAAGAAAAAAAATGCTATTGATGGTGAGTAATCGTTACCTTGTATATATATGCTTTTGTGACGTGAGTTTTTAAAAACGCGTTTTTGGTTTGTTTTTTTCTACTTCGTATCACACCACCTCTTTCTTTATGTTGTGAAGTGCTTACTTTTTTTGGAAATTTTGGAGGGGGAGAGAGGGAGAGAGAGAGGGGGGGGGGGGATTTTTTTTTTTCCGGCTGCGTACGGTACCTCCCTCTCTCTCTCCGTATGGAGGAGTATATCGATAGGTACCTACCTAGGTAGGTAGCTAAGTTCGGGCAGGATGTCTGAGAAGAGAGCGCACGAGCCCAGGCCTCTCGTATCCGCTCCACGCACGTGCTCGCATTTCCGTGGCAGTACGTAAAGGAAGTAAAGCCTTCCTTGTTTGGCTAGCAGCAGCTGGGACGTCGGACAAGGGGACATGAGGAAAACCTACCTAGTAGTACCACCAGAAGAAGAAGGAAAAAGAAGGAAAAAGAGGAGTCGCGCAACCTACGTGCCTAGTACGTAGTACTAAGTACGTAGTACTAGCTGTAACTTTTCCTTTCTAGAATCAGGTAAGTAGGTACTACGTACGTAGTAGTACTACTAATTAGTAGTAGTAAGTAGTAGTTTTAGATTTGTTGTTGGACAGACCTTGTTTCGCGGAAACCTTGAGAGAGAGAACGTGTGATTCGATCTGAGCCGAACCAAAACGTGTGCCTCCGGACTCCACAAAGTTCTTGATGTGGAGAGGGCAGCGAGAACAGGGAGGTGGTGTCGCATCGTGTCGTCTTGGAGACGGTCGAGGTCGCTGCCTACTATTTTTTCACGCGCGTTCTGTTCTTACTTGTAGTAGGTCCCTACATGCAAACGTCTCATCGATAGATAAAATTTTATCGATCTTGTTGAGTACTATTATTGATTTTCTTACTACCCATGTTAACTCTATATCGTTGCACTTTACTCACGGTATGATTATTGAAAGCGCCATCTGCTCCGTAGGGACCACACGGTACAGGCGTAAGTACGTAGTAATTGTTACCTCCCCCCTTGAGGGCGCCTCACAAAATTTCAGTTTCCACTTTAAACCCCCCTGGTTCCCCGACCCTCAGGGGGTAGGTAATAGTACTCCCGCCTGGGGCGTAGAATAATAATTAAAAAACCACTCGCCGGAACAATCGATTCTAGAAAACGTGGATGATTATGGACCGCAACAACGCAGCGTCTTGTAAGCAAAACTAGGTAGTGAGAACATTCCCGTCCCGCTTAACCGAGTGCCATTCTCTTACTGATCTCATAGCGTTGCATCATGTGATTGATTACTAGAGCGCAATCTGCTACGCACCTTAGGCATAGTTTTTTACAAAAAAAATCACCCGCTGCAATAACCGATTCGAGAAACGTGAATAATTCAAGAACGCAACAACGTGACGTTTTTCAAAAGAAATCAATCAACCAGACGAATCTTTCTTCAGCTTTCTCAACTAGAATATCTTATTTTTTTTAAAAAAAAAAAAAAGTTTTAGCGCTGTAAAGCTGGGTTGCATGGTTACCAAAAGCGCCATCTAATAGCTACCCATCCAAACCAGCTCACCATGGTAACAAACAGCTCAAACAAGCACCACCCACTACCGACTATCATTATTAAATTTCGCGCTCTGCCAAAACCTGAACATTTCCACGCAGCAGAAAGTGACCGCTTTTCGGTTCTCGTGGCCCGTGCACCCTGTACTTTCTCAAAGTCGCCCGTCCTATCCCCTCGCCCTTAAGAAAAAAGGCCTAATTATCATCAAAGAGAGTAAGGGGGCTGCTCGAGCCTCGTTCTGGTCCAAGTCTAAGTCCAACTCCAGTCATCTTGTACAAGATGCACAAAACTAACTAACTGGCTTATAAGTTATTTTGAAAAAAAAAAAAAATTAAAAATTAAAAATTGGGGGGTTTGTGTTGTTCAAAACTTGCACTTCCGTTCTTATGTACGGTGTGGAGTAAGGACTCTGTACGGTTTTGTTTTTATTTGTTTTTTGTTTTTTGTTTTTTGTTTTTTGTTTTTTGTTTTTTGTTTTTTGTTTTTTGTTTTTTGTTTTTTGTTTTTTGTTTTTTGTTTTTTGTTTTTTGTTTTTTGTTTTTTGTTTTTTGTTTTTTGTTTTTTGTTTTTTGTTTTTTGTTTTTTGTTTTTTGTTTTTTGTTTTTTGTTTTTTGTTTTTTGTTTTTTGTTTTGTTTTTTGAAAAAAAAAAGGAAATAAATCTTCATGTGGGTTTGAAATGAAAATGACGTCTGGATTTGCAGAGGTTTGGTTCAAGAGAGAGAGAAAGAGAGAAAGAAAGAAAGAAATCCAGCTGATTATTGAACTTTGAAAGAGAAAAAATTGTAAGGGGTTGAAAAAAAGGGGGGGGGGGTTTTGAAATTGTGTTTTTTTTTTTTTTTTTTTTTTTTTATCCCTTGGAGGGGGAGGACGGAGGGCCGGCATTGCAATACGAAGTACGTGATTTATCTATTTTGATACAAAAAAGAATCATAAATGATACTCCCTGCCTCCCAGGCGTAATAATTCCCGCCTGAGGGTTAGGTGTGGGAGCCAGGGGTTTTTTGAAGGTGAGGGAGATTTATGAAAACTTTAGAAGCGACCCTCGACAGGCGGGAATTATTAGAAGGTGTTAGGGCTGTACTGTGGTATGTGGTATGTCTTGAAATGGATGGGGGGGGGGGGGCTTAGATGGATGGAGGGGTTTAAAGGGATGGGTTTAAGTACCGTATGAGTGAGGGTATTTTGGTTATCTTGTGGGTTTGGAAGGGCATTGGTTGATTTGAAGTGGATTGGTTGAGAGGTGGATTTAAGCATTGAGCAAGCTGTTGAGATTTGATAGATTGGCTTGGGCTTGGCGGCTTGGGCTTGGCGGCTTGGTAGATTGGCTAGCGTAGCGTAGCGTAGTGTGGCGTATTAACTTATGATTTGAATACTTCGTATAGGATATAATAATCTCGAGAGTTGATTGATTACATAGTTTGTTTGATTGTATAGTTTGTAAGGGATTTGCATGTATGTATGAGGTGGGTGGCGAAATAGATAGGTAGTTTTGTAGCAAGCAAGCTAGCAAGCTAGTTTGTTTGTGTACGGATCGATTTTAGCGCTAGACTTAAATATTCGGTAACCAAGGTACGCTTCGGTTTGTGTAAAATCGCAGTGCAGTAGGCCCAGGTTTGTATATACGGAGGTACTTGAGTTTGAACGAATGCCAAATGGGCCCTAAGTAAGTAAGTAAAAAGAATAAAAAAAAAGCTCTGCTCTCTGCTCTCGCACACTGAATTTACTATACTGTGCTGTACTGTACTTATAACGTGACATTCCGCAGCGCCGTCTCCATCCACACCTTCGTATACAAACGATGCAAGAACTCTATATGGTTCGGCATAGGCTTGTCCTTCGCTGTGCCACTCCCTTGGAAAAATACGCTCTTGAGACGAAAGACCGCTACGCCTCCCTTCTCGTCGCCTTCGCCTTCGCCTTCGGGATGGACTTCTACGCCCATCTCGAACAAGCCGTCGGAGGCCCGGACGCCTTGCACGGCGGGGGCGTCGCCGCAGCGCACGACGATAGATGTGGGCGTCTTGGAGACGACGACGAAGTGGTTGCTGATCTGGGTGCCGGGGGGGTAGGTGCTGGTTTGGAGGGAGGGGGCGTCCCAGAGCTGTTGCGAGGTGTTGTTGGGGGTGCGGTATTTTGAGGATAGGTAGTGACGTTGGAGGGTGTAGCCTGGAGGGGAATGGGGGTTAATTATGATGTGTGTGTGGATGGAGATGAAGATGGAGATGAAGATGAACGTGAAGATGAATGTGTGTGCAGCGTTGAATTTCGTAATGGGGTAAGATTGGGAAAATTCGGCACAGCTGCCTTCCCCAGCCCAGCTCAGCCCAGCCTGCTCTTTGGACTCTCTTCTTTTTCTTCCTCCTCACAGTACACATACCAGGTTAAAAAAAATCAAGCAACCAGCTAGCAGGCGCCTATAATCTCACCCATCCCCCCCACCCATAATAAAAAAGTAAACAGAAAAATACACATAATCATAAACACAAGCAGAAAAACATAAAACATAAAAACATAGAACTCAAAAACTCCTAATAAGCGAAAACAGCAAAACAAAACATACCATAACCGCTCCAAACCCCCGCGCAAAACGCCTCAACCAGCTTCCCCTCCTTCTCCAGCAGCTGCGGCCGGATCTCGCGCAGCGGGACCCTGCGCACGCAGAGGTCCTTCGTGACCGGGTTGCCGTTGGGGTTCTGGGCTGCGTAGGCTGGCGAGGCGAAGATGGCGTCGGTGGGGGGAAGAGGGACGAAGTGGGAGTTGCGCGTCCACTGTTGGAAGGGCGCAAACAAATCAAAAAGGGAATTTCAATTTGGGGGTTTTGATGGGAGGGGGGGGGAGAGAGGGAAGTGGGAGGTTGAAAACCTACGAATGCGAATGCGGCACCGCTGCCGGCGCCACCGAGGACGGCGGTGCTGAAGAGGGTTCGGATGACGCCCATTGCGTATGCGTATGCGTATGTATCTATATGTGTGTTGAGTCGAGTGGTAGAGAAAGAGCAAGGAAGAGAAGGGAGAGGGGGACTTTGTCACTTGTGATGTTGTTTTTTGTCGGCGCGGGCTTTGACGGCGTTTCCAGGCGAGGCTCCGAGAAGAAACTTGATCCCATGTCTTGATAAATGAATAATCATTTTATCCTTGGAGTTATTTCTTAATCCTTTTACTGGCTCCTACTTATGGTACACTGGGGATGTGAATAGCATAGGGTTTATATCTGAATTGGATATTAAAGGGGTTGTTTTCGCAGCTGCTGTTCTGCGGGAGATGCGGTCAGGTGATAGATGATATCATAATTAGTTAGTTGTCTTTCTTTACGAAGTAGATCTTATGGTTTTTTTCAATATCACTTATATGCGATCGTTTGAATTACATTACATACCTTTTAGTATTTAACCAAGTCCTGGACAGCAGCAGCAGCTCCGTCCCCTTTTCACTGAATTGTAATTCATTTTCAATATTTCCTGTTCAGTCAAGAGTTCAATATATAATGAAGTGTTTTCGTTCCAATCTTATTTGTATCAAGCTTTTTCCAAGTATTGTGTTCCTTGACTTGATATTAATTAGAGCCCGTTTGGTTCAACGCCAGTATGTAAAAACTGGCTCAAACGTTGGGTCCGTAGAAGCTCTAGTTTCTGTAGTACAGTTTGTACAAATCGAGATTTTAAGACGACGTTTGGCTCAAGGAAATCGATTGAATTTGTACAGAATTTTGACCCGTACTTCTCGTGACTTTAATGCGTCATGATTCTTTACACAAGTCAACGCAATCGTCTGTTCGCTTAAGTGGGCCTCTATCGACCTATCCTTTTAGGGCTTCGTTTGGTCGAACTCCAGTTCATATAATAAAGTGGCGTAAAACCCGATTTATATAAACCCCAGTTTGTATGGTACGGTTTATGCAAAATGATAATTTAATCGACTTTTGGTCAAGAAAATGTAACCAATTTTGAAAGAGATTCTGACCCGTATTTCTCGTGATCTCTATACGTCATCATTTTTTATACCTTTAAAAGCTATATTCACGTAAATTCTACCATTTCGTTTTAAGATTTTGATAGTCGATACCTTTTTTTTTTTCGAATCATATTTAAGGTAACCAGCGGTTAAAGAAATGGCTTTGATAGATGGTGCAATAACAAACATATGTGGTATAAATGTTTTCCTTCCCTGCTTCGCTTATTCTGTCTTTTAAATACGACAAGTCGTCCTTCTTTTACATCCAGACCCTGTCTGCAGGCGAAAATTCTGTCGTACTTTAATTTCTCTGCCGGCCTACTGTTCCCTCCGGTGACGAGACCACCATCCGTGGCCTCGGGAAATCTCGTTCTGCAAACAAATAGTCGGTTCCTGGCCAGCGTTCAGCCGTCCGGTGTATTTGCTTACCAGAACTTCTTGAACAGCGCTCTTCATCCTCTCAACTCCTCGCGCTGGCCTAGGAGAAGTTGTCAGTACCTCGTCTCGAGAGCAAAAGATCGCTGCCGGCAGTACGAGATACTGAAAATCCCATTCTGGTACGGCTTCTCATGGACTGAACTTACCCTTGGATGCTGAACTGACACGAATACCCATTCTGCTGATCGGACTCCAAAAAGGAAACTTGGCAGTCCGCGGACTCCGCAAGCTTGCCGAGGATTTCGGGCCCACTTCCCATTATCTTGCGGACCTCCAGGCCTGAGAGCTTTCTCTCCACAGACACCTTGTCCTTCTCATATAATATCCAAGTGAATTCGAAGGATGGCGTATCGGCGCCAACCCATCCGGTTCTGGCCTCCGTCCCGACGGGCAGGTCGTTGTCGACCTTGGCGAGCTCCGCCCTCAAAATCCTTTGCTTGTCAGTGACTCCGTGCGAACATGTCGAATGGAACACCACGTTCGCGTCAACGGACGTGGGGTCCACATATGAGTATGGGGTCTGCACGACGAATCGGACCTCTTTCAAACCCAGACATTCGGCCTGCCTCTCGAGCGGGAATGAGTGGAGGGGATTATACCGGCCGTGCAGATCCAGCAGTATATCCTTTGCGGAACGCTTCACAAAGGGCGTGTAGCGAGTCATTTATAACTCGCCCACCAAGCTCGGAAGACTGATCGCGACTCGCGGGACGTCCAGATCGGCATAGAAGATCTTCGAGACGTCGCAGGATCGGGAGTAGTCGGCGCCGAAGTAGAGGTAGTCGGCGTGCTTGTTGAACGCGTATCGCGCCGTGTCTCCCGGTCGGTCGTACATGAAGCGCAGCTCGTAATACTGCAGGCATTCCTTGCGGGCCTCGAAGCTGGCGCACAGTACCGCGGGGTAGCGGAAACGGGGCGCTATGTACGGGTAGAAGCTGTGGGAGGGTCGGCCGGCGACCAGAGGACTGGGTGGATTCGGTTGCAAGACGAGCTCGACTGGGACGATGCGTGGCGTTAATGCTACGAATTTCCACTTTCAAAATGTTAGCTGAGATTTTTTCTGAGGGGAGGGGGGAAGGAACATAAGATATGAGGAGGCTTGAACTTACAATCTTTATCCGAACCTCAGCGGGCAGTTTTGGAAAGAGGTGGAACTCGGTAAGTGCGCTGTTGCATGTCAGTCTACTGCCATACTATTGCATCGAGAGTGGTTTTCTACTTTGGAGCTTGCACCACGAACTCCTGATCGTAGCTGATACCCTCGCCCTTAGTCGGGTCTTGGAGGTGTTGGTTCCAGATGTGGTTGTTCCGGCACTTCAAGATCGCGTTGGCGTAGTCGTCCGAATTTTCTCTGATTTCCGATTCCGTGGTTCTCGGGGGAAGGTTCAGGCCCTGGGCCATATACCGCGTGCAGGGCAAGTAGGGGATACCGCGCTTCGAGTTGATAGTATATCCAGGTTCGCTAGATTGTGGGGTGAAGACTCGCTGTGAAGCCATATCGAAAGACAGATCTTCGAGCTTCCGTGATGGCTTGCGGGTAGCGAGGGGAAAATCCAGGGAACATGCGTCTGGTAACTAGAAATCAATGTCAGCAAGGCTTTTGTCGATAGGGATTTTTATTCGATCTCACATGCTGAGGCGCTGGAGGAGCACTGTTTGAGCGAGAGAGCCTCATTGTATCTCCTTTGTGTTAAGAGGTTCAGTTACAATTATGAATTGCTAAGCCAATAGATTTGCAAATGTCAGAGATTTGAAAATGTCAGAGATTTGAAAAATGATAGTTTATGAAGGCCGAGATGGGGAAACTACCGTGCTTATATAGGGTCGATGCCTGGCGCTAGTTGGGTACTTAAGGGTGAGTCACAATCAATGACAACTTCATAATTAGCTTGCTGATAGTGACTTAACTATTTAATGAATAAAGACTAAAATCAAATCAAATGTGTTTTTCAGTCTAACTACGGTTTACGCTTCTTCTCGAACACCACGCCGACTACGATCTATACCTGACGGGCATACCGACTAAAAAGACTAGGAAGATTTGCGATAGAGAAGGAACGGGTGTTAGAGATAGGATAAGAAGAGCTTAATTCGACTGATCGAAAACACGGTATTGCGCCTTCGAAAGAGCGTTCTGCAAACACACGAGCTCTATCTAAGGGCTACGAACGCAAACCTTTTTAGCTTTACGACGAAAGAGAACAATGTTTATATTATAAGGATCGAGGCCGCTCGTAAGGCTATACGTATTCGACAGTTGTCGAAAGAAAACTCGACGCATAGCATTATGAATTGCTTTTAAAGGGTTTACAGGTGTTCAGCTATTTGACGAAAGCTTTTCCTTAAAGTGGTTTTTATTCTCAATTAGATAGTACTTTGTATATAATTCCTTTACTTAGCACGTCGCCGTACCCTATGGAAGGTCCCCAAGGTCTAAGCATTGCGTTTTAGATACCCGCCCGACGTTAATAAATACAATAACAATAATAACTACGGTTTACGCTTCGCTTATTATATAGCCGTTTAATAGTGACCCAATTTTTGAGAATCATTGTATTGTTTATAGATATAAGACTAAGCCAAATCAAGGATGAATTCTAAACTAGATACAAACTCTAGTTGGGAAAAATTCAATAGTTTGAACTTCCCTAGAAAGATCTGGACTAAGTAGGTTCTCTCAGTGGTATCGAGTCGGGGGATAACAGCCTTAGATGCTTCTGTTAACATGCCTTCGTTAATGTCGTCGTTTGCAGATTCCATCATCACGGGAGCTACTACGGGGGCGTTTTGCTCTAGCCATGGTGACCTCGTGAAGCTCTTGTACTCTCCTCTCGTCGGCCACGGCCTTGTCCTGCAGTATCTTTTATCTGCTGCTGCGTTGTCCGTCAAGATCTTCAGTTTAGCAGCTTCTCTGGCGTTGCTGGTGTGGAGGGAAGAGCTCCAACATATACCTGACTGCGAATCATGAGATGTATGTATATATAATCATAATAGAATCGTGGGTAAAAGGGAGGGGAGGAGAAAGACGTTCGTATGATACTCGAATTTATATGTATATGTATATGTATATGTCTGATGATGATGGTTCAGGGAGAAACCAGCCACTCGTCTATATACAGGCCATACATGATGCACCCACGTGACAGGGGCGCCTGGTAGAAGTACTAGATACAGGGACAAAACAAATACAGAACACGATCTCCACCTCACTGGATGCAGACATGGTTGGTCGCTGAGGTGATTCAGAAACTCTTGATCCCTGAGCTGCTAGGAGAGACAGCATTCTTTTAATTCCAGTGAAGTTTGCTGGGTTGTTCGGGTTGCTTGTCGAATTGTTTAAGGAGTTGTTTTTAGTCGTTTCTATGTAAGGGGAACGATCGTAAGTTCGTGTAAACGTGATTGGTTGATGATATGCTTGTTTAATGCTTGAATAAAACCTTAAATTTCTGGACTATCGCATCGGTCACGAGGAAATGAGTAAATGGCTTCGAAGCATCGATCAATGCTAAGGGCCCCTTAGCTCTAAGAGATTACCACTGTAATACAACCCAATCCAACCAAAGGCCTTTATCGTGTTTCATACCGACAGCCTTTCAAGGGATTGAAGGTTGTAGCCCGCTTACTCCTTTAAGAGCATAAACACCGACATCATACGCTCGGGTTACTAGATAGCCGTTAAATCGTGACCAAATTATTAAAGATGGTTGTACAATTTATGAGTATAAGACTAAACCAAATCAAGGATGCGATCTAAATTAGATACAAATACTGATGTGCAAAAGCAGAGCTGCAATGCACATTCCAGTAACCAGTAATGTAACCCTATACCGCACGAAAAATACTAATGAAGACTCATACTAAACCTTCCGGGTTGGAAAAGCTCGCTTATCTTGTTCGGGCTTTTCAATGGTAGCCCCCTAAGCCGTATCCAACTCTCCAATCAAATACTTCAAGTGGTTTTGGAACCGTCTGCACATTGGTTTTAAGCATCCTGGGCCAGGTTGAGGCGCGAAATGAAAACTCTTCTAGTATCCCTTCCTGTCCCACTTCGAAGGTCGCGTATTAACACTCGTCACTTCTTCGCTTTCGCAGCCGGTGGATCCCTTGAGCCCCGAAAAATCCACAGAGCCGTCGAAATGGTCATAGATTTGTATATTCTGCGAGGAGAGAGCAAGTACGGAGCACCAAGCTAAGGTAGTCGAGAAGCAGGAAGGTTCTCATGCATATTCCAGTATCAAAAAATATTTTCTTTCTCTCCTTTTTTCATAACCTGGGTAAGGAGAGGTTCATTCGCCAAAGAAAGGCAGTCCTGCATTGATTTCTGAAATCAATACCTCGATGCCGCTTCTAAAATACTTGCTGCTTGGTAGCGATTCTATCGGTAAACGCACACGTCGGGACCCAAAGCTTGAACCAATATACATCCTCAGGATTGCAATGGGAGATTCTTCTAATGGAGAAACAAGTTTCCTTCCCCCTCCTACCACTCATCACTTAGCGAGTCGTTTATCTGCGCTTGCTCTATATACAGCGCCTACGACACCACTAAGGTAGTGTGCATCACATCATTGGTTTTGCAAACTCGTAAAAGCACCCCCCACTGCTAAAGCCAGCTTGATCGGTCCCAAAAGTCCAGAAAGTTAACTCCAGGCAGTAAGTAAGTAAGCGACCTTCGCTTCTCGGAGCTTTCTAGACCAGCAAAAGCAGTCAAGCACGCACGAAGAATATAGAATGTAAATGTCCAGATCGGGATAGGATTTCGTTGCGCAGTGACTTAGTTTACACTGACTGCGAAGTGAAACTTGGAGAGCTTTTTCCAGCCAGCCGGGTCACTCGCTTCATCACAACCTTGGGGGTCAAGTAAGTAAGCTGCGCATAGTCACGCGACTGATAGTTAATTCCTAAATACCGCTATCGTTTTCTGTATAAGGAAATGAAACGTATATGAAAACACGCGAACAATATCGAAAGGGAAAGAATTCTAATATTCATTTAATTATTTACATGCTAGGAAATTCCTCGAAAGGTAGGTAAGGTCCTACCTAAGAGCAAGCAATAGCTTTTTTTTCTCTGTAAAAAAACGGTTAATAAGGAAAGGAAGGGTTAAGTCAACAAATTGAAGCCCACACTCACCAGATGATTACATCGGATCCTGTTCTGGCCTCTTTTATTTGATTTTTGAAGGACCTTTATCAAATCTCCACCCGCTCTTTTCTTGGGGGGGGGAGTATAGGGGACGAGTCAAGCTACTCCTTGAGAGATTCGACGCGTCAAATCATAGTTAAAGGATGAAAGAAAAGAAAGAGAGCAAGAAAGAATCGATATCTTCCCACCATGTCCCGAATAGATATTAAAATGGAAGAACCTATGGAAGACGCAACGGAGACCCCGGGAATGTTGCCCCAATGCAATGCAAAGATGATAATCAATGCGGGTTTGAGCGACTTGAGGGAGAGAGGGCTGCGATGCCAAGAAAGCCGCAAGCGCGCAGAATTCCTGCTGTTGGTGCAGCTTGACACGATTCATCGTGAGCGGACGAGGAAGTTGAAGGATAAGATAAGCACTTGGACGAGGTTCATGACCACATCTCGCAACGGGGTACTGAGCATGAAAAAAAGATCGAGTAAGAGCATACAGACTTTGAAATTTGCAGTATTTCGTATTGGGGAGAGGTTGGAAAATGCCATCCGAGGATCGTGCATCATATAGATTATTATAAGTATGTAATTCTCATAATCTACAGCCTGGATGAAGTAGTGCTCTCGGGATCCTCCGACTTGACCTCTACCAGCAACTTACCTATTTTCAGATTTCTATTAGCTTCGAGTTTCTCCGCTTTTACAGGTCGGGCAGGAGAAACATACCAGTGTTCACACCATTGTAAAGGTCGACGAGAGCCTTTTCGGCAGCCTTGAGACCACCCTTGATGATCGTCTCCTTGCGTTGCAGCTTACCCTCGGACAGCCACTTCGCGAGTTCGGCTCGAGCTGCGGGGTATTGGGGAATATAGTCGAAGACGATAAAACCTTGCATCCTAGGAGGCGTAAGGAGAGATTGGCGCAGAAGGCCGGATTGAGACTTACTTGATGCGCATGGTAATCACCATGGTAATGTTCTGAGGAAGGTTAATATCGCGGACAGGCTCTGAATAAGATAGTGCGACGTACCTTTGGCCCAACCGGTTGAGCAGAGTTGTACTGACTGATAGCTACCTAGAATCAGATCCTGGCCAGAAAATACCCCAAGCATGGAGCAGACTTACCACCGCACATGACGAATCGTGCATGAGGTTTCGCTCTGCTCAACGCAAGCTCCAAAATTTGGCCCCCAACATTGTCGAAGAAAACATCAATCAGATCCGGTGTCTTCTCCTTGAAATCTTTCACGAAGTCAGGGCTCTTATAGTTCAAAGCATCATCGCATCCGAGGTCCTTCAGCCATTTGACCTTCTCATCGCTTCCCGCCAGTCCCAAGACTGTTGCTCCCTTGAGCTTGGCGATTTGGCACACCACGCTTCCAGTCGCACCTGCGGCGCCAGACACGACCACAAAATCACCGGCCTTGACCTGTCCCACGTCTGTGATGCCGAAGTACGCAGTAAGACCAGTCATTCCGAGCACCCCGAGAGAATCCGTAACTTTTCCGTTCTCTGGGATCTGGAGGAGAGAGATCTCTTTCTGGTTAACAATCGCTATTTCGGACCACCCGGAAGGCGCCGTAACGTAGTTCCCAACGCTGAACTTCGACGACTTGCTTGCTAGGACCTTTCCGATGACAGTTCCTCGCATCACAGCGCCAATTTGGATAGGCGGGATGTACGAGCGTTTGTCTATGGGATGTTACTCGCAATCACGTGTGGTGGTGGTGTGCATGTATCTCACTCACCATTTAACCACCCCCTCATCGCCGGATCAAGCGACAAGTACAGCGTCTCAACCAGAACCTGGCCATCTTCGAGATCCTTCTCGCTGAGCATGGGGTTTTCCTTCAGGGTAAAGGTCTCGCCCGGCACGATGAGAGCCTTGGGGCGCTGGGCAAGGACGACGGAGGTGTATGTAGATTGAGCCATGATGTTGCCTTTGCGTTGAACCGGTTTGACCATTTTGCTTCAGGCGGACACGTCTCCTTTCTTATATATGGCCACGAAGGATCGATCGTAGGGACAAGGCTTAGAAATCGCTTTCCACAATTATGATGATTTGTCTGTGGTTGTGAAACTCTGCTACTGCGGAGAACCACCGCTTGTCGGGCAGTGCCTCGGTTGCCGGTCGGTCACTTGGCTGTTTTTGGATGATGCCCCGGGTCCAATGCGTAGGAAAGTAGAGTTTTTCAAAGTGTTGTCAGAGGGATCATCGGATGGCGGAGATGGCCTTGTAATAGTAATTTTGCAATCGAGATGTAGCTGGGATTCGCTGGTTCGGGGTCTGGCAGACAGACGGCTTGATCAATATGTTGATTGATACTCGAGACGGCTCGTTCGAATTTAAGGTTGATTGAGATCTGGACTTCGAGGAAGCATAAGGTGGGACCTCGGAGCAAGCATTCGCGCATGCATCTAGAAAAAACCTAGAAACAACCTAAAAAAAACAAACACGAACATCATCAGTGTAGATCCGCAATACTGGCCGAAGGCTGACTCGTAAACTGTTTGCAAACAGGAAACTTCTGACGCTACCACGTGACCCTTTCTGGACGAATATATCCTTATGAGATTTGAGTAAGCAGATGTTCAATCTATTCCTCATACTCCCACCCATTTCTAAATACCTGTCCCTCAAACAAACCACGTCAAAACTACTGAAATCAAGTCACCAACTATCCTCTTCTCCGTATCCATACAAGTCAATCAATCTCCAAAGCCGCTTATCTCTTCTCTCCTTCTCTCCCTCCCCAACAAATAAAAACAAAAAAGCACCGGCACAACCAACCGTAATTGTTAGAATATTGGGCTGCCGCCTATATTCCCTTGTATAGACTAGCCTCTTGGCTGTTCCCTTAGGAACACCTGTACTATAGCTCTCAGTACTCTCACACCTAAACTACTACACCTTCTGCACTCCTGATTCTATCAGTAATATCAACAAAACAAAACAAAACATCCGATCATCCTTTCGTTCCCAGAATCTACTTCCCTCCCCCCCCCCCCCCAAAATATAGGATAAAAAAAAAAAGGAAAAATAAAGGAAAAGAAAAAGGGAAATATTTATGATCATAAAATAAGCCCCACCACCCAGTAAAAAGCCAATGAATACAATTCCTACCACAGAGCACTCACTCCTCCCTTGAATCACCAGCAGCATACAACGTCAGGGTTGCTAGACAAGTAGGAGTATATATATATATATATAAATATAAGTTAAAGGAAACATGTTTTACCGAGCGGGAATCGAACCAAGATATCGAGTCGCCGGGACAGCTCTGTTGACTTCAGAAGAGATGAAAAAGAAAAGAAAAGAAAGGGGCTCGAACAATTTTCCCACGTCAAAATAAATGTCTTTGTGATTTATTTGGTATCAAACCCATCCAGTACGACTGCATACACATATATACATATATATACATATATATACATGCATCCATACGACGCTGGGGGCAGCTCTGGATCGCACCGCTACTACATAATTACAAACATATACAACTAGCAAGCCATCTATAGCCAATTCTTCTTCCCCAACTCTCCAACTGCCCAGCTCCCGAACGCCAGCCCACCCTACCCCATCCCGCCTACCCATTCCTCTCCCCGCCTCTCGCATCCTCATTGACAACCCTGTTGCCATCCCTCTTCCCATCCCGCAAGCTCAGCAGATCCTCCTCCCCTCCACCCTGCTCACGACTCTTCATCCACCCTTCCAAAATCTTCCCGACTTCCCGAAACCGAACAGGCTTTGTCATGAATATGTCCACGCCGGCTTGAAACGCCATCTCCTGGTCCTTCTCGCTGCTAAAGCCCGTCAGCGCAATAATCAGCGTAGCGCTATTGCTCTTCGGCAGCTCCATTCGCCGGTCGATAATGCTTGGGTCGAAGGCTGAAGCTGAGGGCGGTGAGGTAGGGAATATGCTGTTGGGAGATGTGGCGGAAGGGGTTCCGGGAGAGGAGTTGGACGGGAAAGAGGAAATTGGGGTCGCTTTAGGGAAAGACATGGGAGATTGTTGATCGTAGGCGAGGCGTCGCTCAGTTTCAAGGTTGCGGATGTGGCGAGTTGCTTCATAGCCTGTCATTACTGGCATTGAGACGTCTGTTTTGCACGCCTGTTAGCCAGCCGACCGAAACGCAGGGAAGGTAGGGGGAGGCATACCCATGAATATGACATCGAAACCCCCGGACCGACGGCGGAATGCTTCCAAGGCCAAAAGGCCGTTCGTCGCTTTCTCAAACTCCCATTTGTTTTTCTTCATATAAGTTGCTAGTAGCATCATGTTGACCGGATTATCCTGCTTACTGTCAGTATCCTATCCCTGACATGGATGCTAGGAGGGATGTTCACTTCGACAAGCAGCATGACCGGCCGTCGAGGCGCTATTGGCGTGTTCGTATCCTCCACATAAGAGGTACTACTACTGGGCGGCGTCGTTTGATCCGTCTCCGCGACGCTCTCCCCCGAGACATTCGAGCTGTTCCCAGAGTTATCACCAGAAGTAGCCTGGGAGCTCTCCCCAAAATTATCCGTTGAGCTCTGCCCTCTCGCCCTTAAACCCAGTCCATCTAGCGCTTTCGCACCCTCAGCATCAATCGTCGTCGCGCTGGTCTCAACGCGTCTCGTAAGCAGTGGTCTCGTATCAGCCGGTTTGGGCTCGACGGCGATAGGAGTTTGAGTCTTTGTGAAAGTCGGGCTTTGGTGGATAGAATTCAGCGTTATTGGTGCGAACTCGATCGATGACTGTATGTTTCCGATCAGCCTCTGCGGAATACTGCTCGGAATTGTATTCACCCCCACACTATCTGGCAATACATGAACAGGTCCATCCTGACTTACCCGCTCTTCCATTGGCGTATAAGGCGTTCCATCTTCGGCGTCTAGACAATTCAGAAAGGCCTTAGCGAGCCGGTGAGGCCCGCAGGGCTTGGAGACAAATTCCACGATCTGACCAGTGTGGGTTAGCGAGGGGGATATGGCTCGGTATGCGCTGTTACTGCAGAGAATGAGTAAAATGCGGTGGGAAGTTGCGGACACGGCTCCTTTGTTGTAAACAGACTCATCAGAAATAGCGATATCTGCTGCTCCGGTGCTATCGACAAGTGTGAACCCGAACCATTCGGTTGCATATTTCGCTATCGATGCTTTCAGACTAAATAAGGCTTCGCATTCGAGTCCCGACTTCCCAGATATATCGTCGAAGCCGAGGATACTGATCGTTCTGCCTCCCACCCGACGACGAACAGATACAACAGGGTCTTCCCTCGTGTACAGCGAGTCTGACTTTTGTACGTTGTCCTTGGAGGGCGGTGCACAGTTCTCCAACGGCAGGCTCAACGTGATTTCGGTGCCGGCATTCTGGTCGCTCTTGATATCAATTGCCCCGCCTGACAGATCCACAATTTGTTTGACTATGCTCATACCCAAGCCTGTCCCGGGGGCAGTAACGTCTTCCTTTGTTGGGTTAGCACGTATAGATATAGCCTAGAGTTACCAAGCCGAAGCGCAGAATCAAGACAAACCTGCGAGAACGGCATGAACATCTTCTTCTCCATAAATTCCTTCGACATCCCCTTTCCAGAGTCGGTAACCGTCAACGTGACCATCGTTCTCTCAACCGCGCCAGCCTTCTTCGTGTGGAGGTCATCCGCCATCGCATGCGCCGAGATCTTGACCTTTATGTATCCCGATGGCGTGTATTTCAGCGCGTTGCCGAAGATGTTCATCGTCTGGAAGAAACACACGGGAGAGTCAGTTGGCAGCTGCATTTCCAGGAAGATTTCGTTTCCTTTGCACGAGATAAATGAAAGAAGGAAGATGAGACGGCCTCTGGAATCGGGAAGAAAAAATATGGGCGGCGCCCCGAACCTACAAGTCTCCTCCAGGTACCAGGCACAGTTGGGAATTTCCACTGCGATCTGAAATCAACGTCAATTATCACCGTAGGTAGCACTCTGTGTACAACATTGTCCGCTGTATCCTTTGCGTGGTCTACGTCCTTGGTCCGACTCCTTGTCGTGTCTGCCAACCCTTCGGAGGCGAGGCCGTTGAACTCAAAGCCAGAGTAAACACCTTCGAGGACCTCCTCGATGACCGCGGACACATCGAGATCTGCGACCACGCCCATGGGTTGCACACTTGCTTGCCCGAATTCCTTGATTTTGCTAAAGTCTAAAACGTGCTCGATGGTGTCGAGCAATGTTCGACCGCAGATATCAACAGTCTCAACAAGGTTTCTCTGAAATCCGTCAAGGACGGTGTCGGCCAGGAATTCCACACTAGCAAGGACTCCATGCAGCGGACTTCGCAGTTCGTGACTGACGTTGCTAATAAAGTCGCCTTTGGCGCGGTCAGCGCTGAGCGTGTTCAGCCGAGAAACTTCCGACATGACGGAATGTCCGAAAGCGATCAAATATGAAAGATGGTTTTCAGCAGTGAAAATTCGAGTAGCGGACGTAGACCACTAGATCACGGAGATCAGTATTTCCATACGGATACTTCGGAAGCGGGTTGACAGTGTCTCGGGATCAAATCCTGAGACTGGATGAAAAGGGAAAGAATATGGTCCCCTATTATCTTACGGCAAACGACCCTATGAAGCATCCCGAGGTGGAATCATACAGTGGCACGAAGAATATTTGGCGGGCTCCAGGAAAGGCAACCAGAAGGCGCAGAATATCTGCCCGTTTGCGAGCGGCACGGCGAGCTCGTTTGTCTTCTGTAACCGAGTTGACAATCGTGACTACGGAGCAGTCGCGGGAACGGAAATTCGGGGCAGAGTCAAGGGAAATGGGCCCGTCCCTATCGAAAACAAACAGCTCTCCCAAAGGATAGGTTTTGACGAGGGAAGTCAGAAGACTATGGTCAATGGCGGTGAACGTGCGTGGGGGATTCGTCGCATTATTTAATGACGAAGAATGTCGAGTCGAAAAACCCAAAATGTCTGACTTGAGGCCCACAGGTGGGACATTACTAGATGCTCCTCCCCTCTCAGGGGCCGTAGTATGGCGGGAATGCATGGAGCTGGGACTGCCACTTGGTAGTATCAAAGGGTTCGGGCCGGGCCTGGACCTGTCATCTGTATCGGGTTCCGAATCAGTGTCGGACTCACCCAACGACTCCTGATCCTCTGACCGGCGGGGGTCCATTTCGAGAGTCCTCCTGCCCTGATAGAACCTGAAAGGCGCATCGAAAAAGACAGCTCCGTCGACCTCCATCCCCTCTCTTACCAGATTCGACGCACGTGAGAAGGTATCGTGCAGGCGTGTAGCAAAGCCATTATTGGCAAACTCATCATCATGGCGTCCAGCTAGCTGGCTCGCAGGATCATCAATGGCATGAAAGACGGACTTTAGATGCGGCACCTGGGGAACCTCAGATGAAGATGACCAAGGAGAGTTATTGAAGGTGAAGCGCGCATCTGGACTTGGAAAGGTATGCTGTAGTGGAGACTCGACTGGGCTCGTACCTACCAGCGCTGAGAGATTGCGGCTCTTTCCCAGCTGTTTCTGGCCGTTCCTGAAGCTGCCAGTCCCGTCGTCCCGATTAGTTTGCCATTGGAATCCGACCCCTGCGCCGGATGGAAGGTTGTATCGTTTCAGTCGCTGCCAGTCTCCATCCATGGTCCCATCGCCCTCAATAAAAGCGTGCAGAGCCTGGCTCATCATCGTGACCCTGACAATATCCTCTTTTGCCCTGATACCCTCCAGGTGGTCCATAACCGTGGCTGCCATTTTCGTCATGAATTGAGCTTGCTCGAGCGAGAAATCCGTCCGCGGTCTGTCATCCACTACGTAAACACAGCCGATGTTGACCCCATTCAAATTCGTCAAAGGAACACCGCAGTAGAACCTCAAATATGGCACACCCTTGACGCAATCAAGCGTGCTCATCTTTTCATCCAATTGCAGATCTGGCACCAGATACCAAGGCGTCATCTCTGCCGTTGTGTCCTGGTTAGGCTTCAGTCGCAGAGTCTGCTCACACAGCGATTGCCCGCGCACGACCCGCGCTCCGCTGATGGAAAGCCATGCATTCTGCGCGCCGTCATCGTCGCTGACGCTCAATGTACTGGTAGATTCGGCGAGGAAGTATTCGTTTTCATGGTCGATGAGAGAGACGATGGCTCGTTGGGCTGCCAGGCGGAGAGCTATGAGCTGCGCGAAGGCCGTCAGAGCCGTATCGGAGAAGGACTGCTGGGTGTTGAAGTTAGTCACTTTTGGGAGGAAGTGAGGGCCATGGGCTTGATCGTAGCGGACGGGAATAGGCTCTGGGATATGACCGTCAACGCTCTTTGGTTGGTAGTATCTGTCTGTGTGAGGAGATTTCTTCCGGGAAGGGCAGGTCGTCTTTACCTGTACACCTCCCTCGAGCGAAGAATCTCTGCTGTGGACATGCTGGGCGTCGCTGCTGGAGCTCAGTCGGCGGCCATAATTGCCGGGCGTAGGAGTTTCGAGGGCAATTCGCTTGTGGTGTTTGAACAGAGTCCTTCGTTGAGGTGGCGGAGGGGGAGAGATGGCGAAAGAGAAACAGGAGACGGATGCAAGATCAAGGTTCAAGTCAAGAACATGTGATGTGAAGAGGCGAGTCATGTGAGGCCGAACGGACCATAACCCGAAGAAAGTTGTCGATGTCGATGTCAATGCCGATGTCGATATTCAGACGAATGTAGCCCGATCGATCGAACAGGGGGCTGGTTACCTTTCGAGTGCTCATGAGTGAATTAGTAGTAAGTACTACGTCGCAGGCGTAAGTATTACCCCTCGAGGGTAGGGAAAACAGGGGTTTTAAAGTGGAAACTAAACTTTTAAGGCACCCTCGAGGGGTAATACTTAGGCCTGTACCGTGGTAGGTAGTATTGTTCTTCATCACCTCACGATCCGGGTCGGCCCACCGAACAGCTGTTGTTACGGTCGCGGTCGCGCGGCCACAAACGGTTCCCGATCATGGCATCTGCTACATATTCGTCACATTGTCTGCTTGGAGGGCGACTTACTGATTTATGTGAATAGGCGGATTTTGGAGTTGAGTTATAGGACTGAGTTATGCTACAGTATAGAGTCAGCGCCACAGCCAAGATTCTTAGTAAGGTGGACGGTGTCAGAGATGACGGTTAAAGACCTTCTAACTTGTTTAGCACTAAAGACAGTGTTATCTCGACTTTTGGAAACTCTATTCGGCCTAGCTTGGCTTTGGTTCGAGGCTAATCCTATGCCCTGGCCCTGAACCTGTTGTGCAATTGTACTACTACCTATTCCGCCAGCATTATTTAGTATCTTCAAAGTATATCCTCAATTCAATAGGCACCGATCGCATTCGTTATAGCCCGATTTTGTTACTATTATATCACAGTTACCGCCGTCGCAGTTCTATTCGAGCTATTCGAAAGCATTTCTAAGTTCATACTACGTAATTTTCAGGCTCGTAAGATTATTGCCGAACGGCCAATAAACCCTCGATATAAACCTCTTATTTCTTACATTCGCAAACGCCTCGACCTTGACGAATATGACGATATATCTTATATCGAATACATGCGGCTCAGCAAAGCACAGATTCGTAAGTTCTCAAGAGTTCCCCCTCTCTTAGCTGTTAAGTGTGCGCCAAGGTGGTTTACGCTATATTAAGATAACTCGGTACGATAACTCGGTCTTCGAAATCCATTTACGCGATTTAATCAAGTTAACGAAAAGTGGAGATAATTCAATTGTTAAACAATTTGCAAGCATGAGGCGTGTTTCATTTCGCTTAATAATGGGACTTGACGTTGCAACTTCAAGGGCCTTTCTTTAAAATGGGCGAAACAGTTATATCCCGCGTCAAATGCTATTAAAATCAAGCGAAAATCTGATAAAATTTACGATCTTAATCGCGTGCATCTTAACGAATCTTAAAGCTATAATAATAATAAAATATGATACAGTCGAGACACTCGTAAAGTGTCGTTGTTGTTGTTGTTGTTGTTGTTGTTGTTGTTGTTGTTGTTGTTGTTGTTGTTGTTGTTGTTGTTGTTGTTGTTGTTGTTGTATTTATTAACGTCGGGCGGGTATCCAAAACGCAATGCTTGGACCCTGGGGACCTCTCATAGGGTACGGCGACGTGCTAAGTAAAGGAATTATATATAAAGTACTATCTAATCGAGAGTAAAAACCACGTTGAGGAAAACCTCTCGTCAAATAGCTGAACACTTGTAAACCCTTTAAAAGCAATTCATAGTGATGTGCGTCGAGTTTTCTTTCGACAACTGTCGAATACGTGTGGCCCTACGGGCGGCCTCGATCCGTATAGTACAAACATCGTTCTCTTTCGTCGTAGAGCTAAAAAGGCTCGCGTTCGTAGCCCTTGGATAGAGCCGGTGTGTTTGCAGAACGCTCTTTCGAAGGCGCAGTACCGTGTTTTCGATCAATCGAACTAAGCCCTTCCTATCCTATCTCTTATACACGTTCCCCCTCTATCGCAAATCCTCTTGGTCTTTTCAGTCGGTATGCCCGTCAGGTATAGATCGTAGTCGGCGTAGTATTCGAGAAGGAGGAGGGAGGTTCGGAATCGCCGGTAAAGGGAAATCTCTTCGAGGAGACGTCGCATGTCGATGATTCAATTTCGGCTCTCCAGACTCTTTATCTCTCTTTCTACCGCAGGAGAGAGAAAGAAAAAGAGCTGAAGGTTCGTAGGGGGCACCTCGTACAGGTAAAGAATCGTAGCCCCCCACTCGTAAAGTGTCAAGCGTACGATTAGATAGTATTACAATACTATTCTTCTCCAGCCGTAACAAATCTAGCAAAATCAGGCGAATCTTTCATCAAATAATAATATATTTGAACCCGAATAACACGATGACCAATTATATTAAAGTATTGAAATCAAAATCATTAGATCCATATAGTCGTATTTTAATGAGATACCAATTTCTAATCACGAAGCTTTTAGTACATAAAAAGAAATAGATAATGATTTTATTTTCGACGCGGGGCATAATTGTTTCGCCTACTTTGGGGAAGGCCCTTCAAAGTTGCGACGTCAAGTCCCACTATTAATCGATTTCCAGAAACTGTTTCTAAAATCATGACCGATGGTTTCCAAATGCCTCGAACATGAGTAGTGGAGCAAGTTTTCGAATCCCTTAATTAATTCTCAAGTTTGAATGCCGCTCTATGCTGCGAATTTTGATTCAAACGCGTCCCGCATAACTTTTGCAATCGTTAATAGTTGTACGTTAACCTTTATTTCAGTTTGAAAAAAGCCAATTTCGCACTTACCACGGTACAGGCCTAAGTATTACCCCTCGAGGGTGCCTCCAAAGTTTATTTTTCACTTTAAACCCCCTGTTTTTCCTACCCTCGAGGGGTAATACTTACGCCTGCGACGTAGTAGTACCACGGTACAGGCCTAAGTACCACGGTACAGGCCTAAGTATTACCCCTCGAGGGTGCCTTAAAAGTTTAGTTTCCACTTTAAACCCCCTGTTTTCCCTACCCTCGAGGGGTAATACTTACGCCTGCGACGTAGTATTACCCCTCGAGGGTGCCTCAAAAGTTTACTACTAGTTTCCACTTTAAACCCCCTGGTTACCCTACCCTCAAGGGGTAATACTTACGCTTTGGACGTAGTACTATCCAATCGAGAACAAAAGCTACGTTAAGGGAAAACTCTTCTTTAGATAGCCCCAGGCATTAAGAGTGAGGCGCGAGGGTGTATTGAATGTACCCCGAGGCTGGCGGAAACGAAGTGAGAGATTTGCATTGCTTAGCGAAGAGATCGAAAATTGACGTTCATCGATATTCTTTCGCATCTCCTCGCAAAGTTTTCGTGTATAGGTCGATCTCTTTTAAGGTACCCTTACACATCTATACTCAATAACGAAGTTGGGTATTAATCAATGTCGAGGGTATAAGTGAAGGGTAAAAAGTGACGAAGTGTATAAAGTAATATTTACAAAGTGAATCGTATATTCGTGAAGTTCGGAAATTGCAAATAAGACTCTGAAGGAGCCTTATATGCTGATGCCAAGGGCTGTACGCCCAGCGTACAAGTGCCCTAGACATGTAATCTAAAGGTCTGAATGATATCCCAACAAAAATAGCGCAGCTCACTGCGCTAGACCCTAGAAATTGCCCTCAATATGCGGACGGGGGACTCTTACACGTGGGATATTTTGGTAATGGCTTGCTCTTATAAGTCTTATAAGAGGCCAACGGACATCCGCTCGCTGGGAAATTACATGAGCTGCTGTTCGGCTTACCGCCCGTGATTTTGACGTCCTCAAACACAAAATTCTTGCAGCCCGTGCCGCATAGCACGTAGTAACTGATACCATCGCTGGTTACCGTGCCCGTGATGTTCTTGAACAGCACGTTCTCGATGATGACGCCATTGGAAGGCGTGCCAGTCGGTCCGCCGTTCAAGTAGTCCTGCTGCACGACGATGCCGTAATCGGAGATGTTAAACATCTGGATATTGGAGTAGGTGATGTTAGCGACGTAGCCGGTCGTGTTGAAGTTGCTTTTGATGCGGGCGCCGTTGGTTGAGTTGCGGAGGTAGCTGTCCGTGAACTACGTGTTTTGTAAGTAAGTTTAACGTTTGGAAAGGAGTTGAACGAGACTAACGAGAATGTTGGTGACATTATTATAAGATTTTCCTCCGATAGAACCAATGCTCAATCCGTGGGTGCCCGAGCAGTAAAGGTTTGAGACAGTGACGTTGTCCGCGGATGTGACAGCAACACAGTCATCTTGGTTGTACACGGTGCAATTATGAATTAAAATATTTTTGCTTTTAGTGCCGACACCAAAAGCATCCGAGTTATGGGCGGCGTTCTTGCCCCCACTGAGGTCGTTGGGGAGATCTCCGAGTGTGTTGTCCAAGTAGATGTTGCGAATCGTGACGTCTCTTGAGTTACCAAGTTTAAATGCCCGAACCGGCCAGTTCTGGAGCTGCAGGTTCTCGATGAGCGAATCATTCATCTTGACTGCGATGAGATGATTTGGTCTTTAATGTCAGTAGTGATGACGGAGGATTGGCACTGGGAGCTCTCACTTGGGTAAACCTCCGTTCGACCCCAATCCATCCCAATACATTGGTCCGTTTCCATCGATGATTGAGTCCGGAGTACCTCTGATAGTAATATTCTTTCCGCCGAACTTCATAGGGATGAAGTCGCTCGAATTGGTAAACGCGAAAGTTGTCGTGCCAGCGAATGTAATCACGGAGCCCTTCTTCGCCTTGGAAAGATCGATTGTTCCGTTGGACGGCGCTGCAATGTCTTGAAGCACAATATCCGTGCATTTTGCTAGAGCCCCAGGAATCTTAGAATACTCCGTCACAACACATGTACATGCAAGAACCGTGCTTGCATATGCACAAGCCAACGCGAAGAAAAGAGTGGAATGCATCTTGGCGACAAGATGTTATAAGAGAGCGACGATGCTTGGTTTCATGAAAAGATCAGAGGACAAGAGATGTTTGCAGACCGTCCAAGCATGGACTGTGGTCTTTATAATGCCCAATTTAGTTCGTAGAGCCATCTCTTTCCGGCTAGACTCTAAATACCCTTCTGATTCGTCTCATGTTGAAGACTTCGTTTCAGATCAAATGCAGATAATGGATTATAGGGTACGGACCAGATAGTGGCCACTCCCGATTGCTAGTAGTGGGGTTGTCGTGCTTAATTAATACAATAGAGGGGTCATTCGTTGTTCGTGAAGTTTAATGCCTTCAACCCGTTATTCGTTATTCGTTAAACACGTGACTGGAATAGTATCAGACTAGCCCCCGGCTACTTAACAAGAAGCTTCCCGGGCGAAAGATTAAAAAGATTAGCAAGTACTCGAGTCTCAGCTCGAGTTTCAGCGTTACTACTAGTATCCTTCATCCTAAATAAGAGACGAAAAGTATATTTTACTAGGGGTCTACCAGGGGGTTGTAACCCCAACGCTTGGAAACGTTTATTCGCAATTGATCAATAACGCCTCGTTACTACCCCCTATGAATACTACTCTCCCCCCCCATGAATAAATGTCGGACCCAGTTTAGGCCCATAAAACATAGAGCGGTGGTTTCTTAATGGCTCAAAGCCCTGTCAACTCCACTGTATAGACTAAATACTGGCTCAAAGATACTTTTCAAAGCTGAATCCTTATACTACGTCGCAGGCGTAAGTATTACTCCTCGAGGGTAGGGTAACCGGGGGTTTTAAAATGGAAACTAAACTTTTGAAGCACCCTCGAGGGGTAATACTTAGGCCTGTACCGTGGTAATTTGATTGGTTTAAGCCCTGGTAAGATCTCTTGCGAAATTATACTTTCGACATTTATTCATGGGGGGGGGGGAAAGTACTACTACTACGTATATATGGAAAGTATAACTTTGCTAGGGCTCTTACCAAGACTTAAACCCAGTCTTGAAATGTACTACTACTACTACGTACTTACCACTTACAAGTATCGTTGAGCCAGTATTTCATACATGTAGTACTATCTTCTCCTGTGAATAAATGTCGGACCCAGTTTAGCCCTATAAATCGTAAAGCGGTGGTTTCTGAATGGCTTAAAGCCTTATCAACTTTATTGCACAGATCAAATAGTAGTACTTGCCCGAAGATGATTTTCAGGGCTGAATCTTTATACTACGTAAGTTGATTGGTTCAAACCTTAATAAAAGCCCCTGCGAGATTATACTTTCTCTAATTATTCATAGGGGGAGTAGAGTTGACCGGGCTTTGAGGCATTCGAAAATCAACGCTCGACGACTTAGTACTGTACTGTAGTAAGTGCTACTACGTACGTACTTGTATGAGGCCGAACTGGGTCTGATAAACATGCAGAGGGGAAATAATAATATTCCAAAACTACTATGACCTACAACGATCGATCGACAAACGATCAATATGTCCGATAAATGATATTAACTGATAAAGTACGTCATTACGGTATCAGAACGACGTTTTGAAAGAAGTTTTCAACTGCCTACGAAGAGAGAAGAGATTACGGTATAAGTTGCGAAGGAAGAAATGGAGAAAGGTGTCCTTGAAAGGTCTGTGCGCACCCCTTGTTTTCTCGGCTGTCCTATCCCGAATTGCCGGGTCAGTCCTCTTACGGGGCGGAGGTACAAGCTTTAAAGTTCTCCACCGCCCAATTCTGCCAGCTAATCCAAAAATTCGTTTAAGTCAGAGGATCTATTGGCTGACAGGATTGGGCGGTGATAAACTTCAACGCCCGTACCTCCATATATAGTTGCACTAGTACTAGTATATCCGAGTTGTAGTACGTACTAGTAGTAGTAGATGGACTTCGAAACTACGGAGGTGCTAGGGGTGGGTTACTAGTAGATCACCGCCTTCGATGGCAAGGGGATCGGGCAAGGGGATTTTTGATAATGAAATATTCTATTACAGATTCTGATATGTGAAGCACTGCTATGTGAAGCACTGCTATGTAAAGCACTGTTATATAAAGCACTGCTATGCAAAGCAGCTATGTAAAGCAGCTAGTATGTAAAGCAGCTATGTAAAGCAGGGGTAAAGGCGCTGACGTACAGTAACTTAACCTTAGCACCTCCGTATGCTAAAGCTGATTAAAAGTCGAATACTACTACTGTACGTACTACGTCGCAGGCGTAAGTATTACCCCTCGAGGGTAGGGAAAACAGGGGTTTTAAAGTGGAAACTAAACTTTTAAGGTACCCTCGAGGGGTAATACTTAGGCCTGTACCGTGGTACGTAAGTAGTGCGTGGATCTTGTAAAGTCAACAGCCCCACGCGCTATTCTACTAGAAGGTTTATACGGCAACCGATAAACGATGAAGCCGATAGACGTAGTACTACTACGTAGTAGATACGTAGTAAGATCGTAAAGGTATAGCCCGATTAAGCTAGTTTCTATAGTGGATCAGGACAAAGGGAATTATATAACCGCTACAAAGGTGCTGGAGGTAAGTTAGGTCACTGCCTTCGTTAGCAATGTGGTTGGGCAAGGTGATTCGTGATAGTGAAATATTCTGACATCGATTCTGCTATGTAAAGCAGGCGTGAAGGCGGGGACCTACAACTAACTTACTCCCAGCACCTTCGTATACCTCCATAGTCTATACACCATTATCCAGGCCTAAGTGTTACAGCCCGAAGGAGCCTTCAAAGTCTAAATCTCCACTTTAAACCCCTTGATTATTCTACTACTACTTACTCTCAAGGTGTAACACTTCCGTACGCTTATGACATTATAGCGATCTAATTAATCAACCTTATCTTCTTTCCCTTATGATTACGTCCGTAGTAGTACATTATTTCGGCAAGGGCTCTTATTGAAGCTTAAACTAAGTAATAAACTTACTACGTATAACGATTGAGCCTTGAAAAGTATCTTTACGCAAGTATTTATTTTACTCCGTATGCGATCAAGTTGATCAGGCTTCAAGCCATTCAGAAACCACCGCTTTACGATCTATAGAGCTGAATTGGATCCGATATCTAGATATTAAGGGGGGGATCGAGAAGGAGATTAATTATCAGGCCCGTAATGCTCCGGTGCGAGTACGGAGTATACGGTAATCTGTGGCCATAGCGAGTAGGTGGGAGGGAGGCTCGCCGAGAGCAAGGGGCTCGAGGAATCGAGTTAAAGACTTTTGAAAAAGGTTTGAGAACACTTACTGTAACTTACTACTAGTAGTAGTACCAGTACTTAATACGTATGTTTATCTCCGGCGAATTTCGGATAAAAGTTTCGGCCCCTTTAACGGGCTTCAACTACGTACTACTAGTACGTAGTATGTTTATATTAGCAAGTTTACACCCGCTAGTTAAGTTTACATCCACTAGCCCGATTGGGAATAATAAGCGCAGATCGTCCTAGCGTTCGCCTCGGTGAAGTACTTGACTTTTCACTTCAAAGTTGGTGCAAGTACCTTACCGAAGAAGCAACGCTTCTAAGTCTCGTTTCTCAAACAGACGCTATTTAACGCAGGTCATTACATGAGTCAAGGTGATATGTTAAATAAATTACATGAGTCACGGTGATATGTTAAATAAATGAATGAGGCAACGACGAGGTCGAGTTATTGAATATCTAAGAGATTGGTTTAAACAAAGAAAAAAGTGTCCAAGTACGAAGATTCTCGCTTAATAATTTTAGCGCTCAGCTGACTCGAGGCGGGTGCTTGGACGATCGTGATGCAAATCGTACACACGGAGGGGGTACTAGGTATATTTGAGTATAAGGTTAGATTACGATGCAAATCGCTCGTGCGCGTGCGTATATTTGTCTAACGGGAGCATGCCTCGGGATGGCCTTCGTTATATCACGTGATATGTCATCTTGCGAGCTGGCTTATGTAAGCTCTCGAAAAGGAAATATGGCCGGTCGGCAACAGTTCTTTGCATTTTCATCGAATCCATCAGCAACTGTTCTTCCCGCATCTGCGACATTTGGCTTGGGAGGGCAGCCCGACTCCGGAGATGACATGGTTTATGAACGAATGAATCACACAGCCTTTTCAACTTTTGGTATCACCAACCCCGCCCGTCTTGCATACCTACTGATCGAACGTCGCTGTCTCTCCTGCCTTAGCCTCAGCCTTTCCCTCTGCCAGCTGGTCAACTCGAACCCCTTTCGAAGCGAAGTGGAGGAAGCCCTTGCACTGCTCGCTTTCCGGATCCAAGTCCAGATGCAGATATATGTATATGTATATATATATATATATATATGCATTTTCCATGGGACGTGGCGTGAGCAACTCACTGCCGGCATCTTTTGTCTCACACACGGCGGCAAGAATCCACCAATGAGAGCCAACCAACCGCCCGCGAGAAGGGTTTCATGGCACTGTTCACCGAGCTGGCAGCGTTCAGAGTTGACCACGCCGCAAGACCGTACTCTGCGTCTGCCTGGAGGCCCGTCTCACTCATTTCGCAGAAGACCAATCGCTCTTCGCGGTGGCTGGCAGACGGAGGGGCCGAGTGGTCTGCGATCCTGGCTCGGTCACTTTGTGCATCACCCCCACTGTCTGGGGCAAAAAGTAGGTAGGAGAGGTATAATACAAGTCGAAGGGCCATCCGTCACCATCTCTTGCGTGGAGAGCGAGCGAAGGCGAAGCATCCGCACTCGTCTGTACTCGTCTTTTACCGCTCTCCCCCCTTTCTCCTGTTTAAGTTACGCTTTCGCGAGCCCTTCTTTGCGCTTTTGCGCTGTCTGTTGATGCACTCCTCTCTGAAAATCGACGTACTGGGTATCCGCACCCAGCAGCACTCTTGGACGAAGAACGAACGATAACGGGCGTGGATAGAAGAATTACGCATGGTGATTGGTACCACCCTCTGGTGCCCTCGGTCGAATCGATGCCCTTCTCGACATGAGGGCGCTGTCTATTGTTTGTTTACTGTCAGCACCCAACAATGACAGAGAATTGTGCTCGGCTCAATAATATTTGTGCTGTCACAACTCGGCGCATCGTATTGTTGTATCGCAATCATGAATTTGGTTGTCGATCTGCTTTTGACCAATCGCCCATCCCATGCCTCGATTCAATCACTGGGCCTGGTCCAGGTAAGTCCTTCGAAGTTCGAAGTCCTGCTGGTGAGCACTTGAGTCTGGCAAGTCGCCAAGCTTTCTACTCCACAAGCTTCGCGTCCTTTCTGTGTCTTTCTCATCACTTTTTCGCTTCTATACTGTATCTCAATCACGTGTCCGTCGTTCTGCTTCTGCCCCTCCTAAGTACTTCTTTCTCAATTCAAATCCTCGACACAACAATCTACCACAACCACTGCACTTGCGCTGCTGCATTGCATCAACCCCGCCCTCGTCTCTCGTATCCTGCGCAATACATCAACGGTGTCCAATCCTCAGGACGTAAGTATCACGACCCCTCCCAAGTACGGAAGAACGTGACTTATGTCTGCCTAGCCTCAACTCCAACATGGCCTCGCCCCTTCAGCACGCTGGCCAAGCCCAGATCTTTTCTGCTCCCTCAGACAATGTCGATGCTCAGATCGAAGACAAGAACTCTCCTTCAACATTTCACAAAGCCATCGCTGAGGCCGCTCCCGCTGTGGCTGAGGACCCACACGATAGCGGATTTTTCGAAGTTGAAGACTCGGTCGCACCTGAAATGGCCTATAAAGATTTCACCCTCTATCCCGAGGACGATCGTTCTGAGATCGAAGTTCCCATATACGGAATGTTCGCAGACATCGACGCCGCTACTGGTCTAATTGAGGGTGATACTAGCCATAACAGCGGAGTCAAGTCCGACGACTACACTCTGACTCCACAACGCTCCGCTGAGGAGGGAGGTCCTTCTCTCAGCAACACACTCAGTGGTGGCATCATCGAGGGTGTGAATGAAGATGTGTACGAAGTCCTCGAGACCGATTACGAGATTTGCTTTCAACCTGGCTATTTCGCTCCCTCTCCTCCCGACGTTTCATCTCGGGACCCATTTGCGCGGTGGCTCGGCACCTACCACCGCCACGAGGAGAGTGCATATCTGCTAGAGCGGCCGCCATATCTTGCCCACAACTTGGAGAAGCAGTAGAAGCTTTTCCTTATCAAAAGCGACGCATTCTCACAACATTTTCACGACATTTTTACGCCAGTTTCACGACATTTTCACGACGCTCACACCCTACTTCTCACGATCGTTCGTTGGTTCTGTTTTCGTTATATCATTACGGGTTACGGCAGGGCTAGGACAACACGGGTCTGCGTCTGGGTATGGGTATGATAGGATTTATGCTACGAGGACCAGTCTCGCAGGATGGGCAGGTGGTAGGAATACTAGGGCTCTGAGCAGCGAAACAGGGTGGGCGTTATGGTGTTCGTTGTTCATAGCACAGGCAGAAAGAATAGTCTCCTCGTCTCATATCATGAGATCGCATATACCCACGAGCAGAATGGAAAGCTTCATCACACGCTATCTGGCACCGGCCGAATGGCAATCTTTTCGTTTGGCTATGCTTCTTCCAAGAAAGGTCAAGTATCGGGTAGACCGAGCTGGCTCCGGACGCGACACGATAATTTCTTGGTGTCAAGGGTCTGCCCACGCGTTTTTGGCATTTCACATCTCCCGCACGGAGGCTTCCAATGTATTTTGCGTTTTGCAGACGTGCAACAGACCACTGCCCTCCCTCCATCTTTCTATCTTTCTATCTCGGTGCTTTCAAACTCCTCTGATCGGGCCGATGAAATTATGCGACTAGGAAGATCAGAGTTGTTCCTGGCGGGCTGGCGGGACTTCCCTTTTACCGATTACCGACCGCGTAATCTTCTGCACTGAAAGTCTACATCCTGCTAATCATAAACGTCGGACCTCCTCCTCATATACACGTTCTGATTGTGGACGTCCCACTTGAAACTTGGGGGAGAGAGAGGAGGAGTCCGGATGGTACTTCTCGTGCGCTCTTCTTCTGTTTATATAAAACAAGTGGTCGACGTTTCGAAAATCGTAGGTAAGGTAGGTAGATGGATGAGTGATGCAAGGCCTTTCCCCCCCCCTCCCCCGCCCCCACCAAAACTAAGCGGTAGGAAAAAGCATGGACGCGCGGGGCGGGACTGATTACTGTATAGCAGAGGGTGATAAGTAGTTAACACAAGACTTATGGGAGAATCCTTCCCGCTCGCACGGAGGAAATTAATATATTAAACCAATCTGAGACGTGCAACAAAAGATTTTTCGGTGGTCCGCTTTCTGGTTTGTAATTGGTCTGTCGATGGATCCGATGATGAGCGCGGCGGCGTTAGCACCGTGCTGGGATTTCTTATTTGGTATAATCTGCCAGGTGCTTCTCCAGCCTGCGTTGCTGTTGAATTCTGGATGGGTTCTGGAAGGGAGAGGGCAATCGCTTATTGATGATGATGATGATGATGGTGATGATTACGCGTTCATTCTTGGTGCTAGACTTCGTTATTGTTGGTATCACATAGGGTGTGCACACCGGGTTGAGACCTGATAACGAATGCTATTCTGGAGTATTCGTTGGTGTTGTTAAGTCTAAGGAGAAATAGCTATTCTATGTGAGTGGGAAGTGGTAGGTAGTAGTACCGGTAGTAGTGGTGCCAAGGCTGCACGTGCCACTAACCCCGATCCCGAGTCCTTAACTCCGATCCCTCTATTCCTCTAGTCCAGCGTTCCCACGGTTATTCTTGGTATCCTTCAAGACCGAAGAAACCTCTTCTCCTTAAGAGCAAATGCAAGACGAAATCGTCATCTGTTAATCTAACTTCCTGATTTGGAGCGAGTAATTCCTTGAGACTCCCAACTTCTCTTTACCCATCCTTCCACTCGAATACTGACTGTGTTGATATCGAACTTTGATGGCATCGACGAAGCTGGTTGGTGTTTTGTTAGGGATCAATTTCGTCATCGCGTCTGCGCGCGTTGTTTTTGTCGCTATACCAGCGAACCTCGGCTAGTCCGCGGCGTTCGTATGACTGTCGGAGAGCCATACTATCGATCATTGACCGTTTCTGTTGGTTGTCCCTAGCTTGACACAGCACTCATATAAAGAGTACGAATCGGTACAGGACGATGACGTGGACCTCTGGGAGCTGAGGCTTCACGGTGATCGTCTCAAGCGTGGTTGCTACGCAGATGGCGATATCGATTCCTGATACCATTCCAGTTCGCCCGACTTTCTGAAGCCGTTGTGAAAATGAATCGGTGGTAGACGAAGGGTCTGATCGAACTTCTGTAGGCCTTCCGCATCCACAGAGTCATCTGCCTGACGATTCCTGCCTTGAGCAAATGGCTCGTCGCCGTAGATCTCTTCTTCTATTTTCACTACTAAAGCCCAACTCGATTCGTTGGTCCCCCCCCATCGAGAGATTGGAAGAAGTCTCGAGATCACCGTATGCGCAAATTCTGAGCAGCTCACTCCGTTTTCCAGCTTTCCATCCTCTAACACCGCAGAGTAGTTGTAGCTAAATCCGATCCAGCCACAAAGGTCCTGGTCATACCACCAAACTCCATATAAGTTCCCTGCTTGGTCGTGAAAGAGCCTGGCTATAATTCCTGTTGAACTTTGCAAAGGTAAACCGCCTTGTCCTTGCGACATTACCGCGTCTTTCGCGGAAGCGTTGGCTGCGGTCGCATTATCTGTAGGAGCTCCAGCCGTGGTGTTATCTTTGTTGCGGGGGTCGTGGCTTCGCCGTGGTCACTGACAACAGCACGATAGTTTCAGCCACGCTATTGCAACCACACGTATCAAATGCCATAGCACACCTTCGCCAAATAACAGAGCGTGCTAGTAGAGTACATTCATCTAAGCATTTTCCTCCAGGAGATAAAGGATCATCAACCATCTCAACACCCAAGGTCAACGTTCAGCTTTATAGAAGGTTCTCCATGCCATTCGTTGATTTACTAATAGACGCCGGATTGCTAATAGAATCAAATGCGTCGTAAGCAAACATAGTATTGTCTGAAACTCAACTTATATTCGTAGTTGCAGACTCGAAAGGTATACGAGAATGTAAGCTCACTTACAATTCATATGCAATTCTTAAAGAATCGTGCCTACTTCACGTTAATATATCAAGTCCACAAGCTAAAGCATAAAGCTATTCGTTTCGTTCGCGTAGCATAATGACTAGCAATAGTACCGGTCCATCGATCACTATACATAGATCAGGAACGCTATAGTACTAAGGCAAACTAAAGAACGCATATACTATAAGCAAGTGTTTTAAAAAGTGCATTGAGTCCACTTTGCTATCTAAACTAAGTCCGAAGTTTATCAATTTACTTTTCATTATTCGAACTCTTAACGATGAATCTTATCATATGAGCTAGCATTATATAATGCATAATATCGTCCCGGTGCCACACAATTAAAGGCACTAAAGCACTCGCTATGTCTGTCTTAGAAAATCTCATAAAAGTACGAATGAATAGAGCTGTATGCTAATTGTCTAAACTATTGCTACTTTATTAACAATACAACGACGAAAATCCCACTATAATGCGACTACTCATACTTTATGATATCCACTCTTACATGTCTTAAAGCGTAGTAAATGAAACATTGCGTATTACTTCCTACGACCGCTTTATTGCTATATCGGTCATCCGGACCATAGTAAACGAGTTTATAAAGTAACTTCTGCTAAATAAAAGCAACAAACAGAATGGTGCAATGCTGAATTTGTCTTTTGCAATAGTATGTTTCTTAGTTCGCTTCTCAATAGCCAAAAACAAATCTATAACCGATAAGCAACGAGCAAGAACCAAACGACTAAATACGATTTCCTTATTCGATGATAACATTGTATCAGACTCTGATCCTATATAACGAACGGGAAAAGCGAATTCAAAAAGTCCCACAAAGTCTTCAAGTGATTTGTTTATGGTGTAATTGTGCAGCACCAGCTATTTTAAAAACCCGAAGTGTCTCTCAAAACCAATGCGTTTCAGAGGATATAGCAGCCACGATTTAGCATTCTCATCTTCTCGTAGCCAAAAAGGCTTACTTTGCTGCGAGTCTACCTCTAGCCTTATCACGAAAACCAAAGACACTCTTTTAAGCAACTTGGGTGCGAAGCTTAAAGACATCTACCAAATCGACGACATTTGCTTTGCTGATAGTGATTCCCATGCGCCACTCCTTTTGTCCAATTAGTGCTCCTTTCTGACTCACCGAAAGCTTGGCAGTCATTTTGATGGAACAGGTGACATTAGCAAGGGCAGAATCACTATAGCGTGCAAAGAAGTCGGAGAATGACTTCCATAGTTCTTCAATGAGGTCTCCATCCTCTTCGCTGACAACAAAGATGTACTCCTTGTCTTCCTTTGCAGGATTGAAACCGCATCTGCTCCACTAATATTTGTCGTCTGAGGCAAGACCAGGATCCTCGAATGTCGGCTTGATTCCCTGGTTGAAAAGGTTTGTCTCGAGGGTCTCTACAAGCCAATTTAGGACTCCACAAAATACCCCAGTCTTGCCAAAGTTGTCGAATGTGTCGTGATGCAAAACCACGTCGGGTATGATTGTAGTTCTACCTGGGTTTTCTGCTGGTTGAGGGCTCTTCAGATGTATACGTTCCGTCAATCGCAATCGAAGCTCCTCTTTGCGGACACGCATGGCCACATCCCGGAATCTTTCTGTCAGGCTGCGTCCCTCTTTTTTTCCTTCTCCTTTAACGATAGTCTCTCTATCTCTCGTCGAAGCAACTGGATCTTCCTGGCCGAAGTTCTAGCTCCGTGTCTTGATCCTCCGGATTTCGTGGCGGTGTTTGCCGCAAGGTCTGGAGTCGCTGCTCTGTTTTGTTATACTCGGCTCCTCGTAGGAGTTGCTTGTTGGGAGTCGCTGCTCTGTCTCGTCAGGTTCGGCTCCTCATAGGAGTTGCTTGTTGGGAGTCGCTGCTCTGTCTCATCATATTCGGCTCCTCGTAGGAGTTGCTTGTTGGGAGTCGCTGCTCTGTCTCATCATATTCGGCTCCTCGTAGGAGTTGCTTGTTGGACCACGACTTCGCAGCCTCCGAAACCCTTGCGCGACTCCCATGTCCCTCCCTCCGCGCAATGGAAGCACCGATTCTGAGAATTGTCGGCGTCCTGTTAGGCACACCAAGAAGCTTACAGCACTTTGTCAATTCTGGATAATTGAGATACTTGAAAGCTAGGTGCAACTCTTCTTTCATAAAAGGGGGTCAAAAGATAACCCATGCCATATTGAAAGGAGGTGAGTAGATGTAACCTGGTCCGGAATTTTTGCCGCGATGGTTCGTTTGAGTGGCGTCTTCGACGACCGAACAAGTGCTGAATGCGAGGGTGGTATGGTTTCAATGTTATTAACCAGTCGATTTATATCTAGATGAGCGTTAGTCAATATCTGAATAAGAAGGGCAATGAAATAGATATACCGATGTCTGGGGAGTTGGGCGCACCCATTGCGGTAATGCTGCAAGCAATAGATATTACCCACCTTAGCAGTCGTCCTCTCGCTCATCCCCAAATCGCAGGATGTCTTTCTTTCACGGAGGAGTCCTTTGAGGAAGCTTCAAATGATACTGGTTAGCAAAGAGCGTTAAATCTCCTCCAGAGCTGTGAAGTGCTTACCCTTGATCTGTTGGTATGATACTAAAGGGCGTGCACACGTTAAGGCCTTTCGAATTTTCTGGTGGTTGGTTTAGTATTTCAACCTTGTACTAACAAAGGGAGGATAGATATAGAAGGCTATACCAACTGCCAAGCATCCCGTCGGGCTTATTCGCAACGGGGATTGCGATCCCATCATTCGGATTCATAACTGGGTCTATATATGGTGACCTCGTGCAACGCGTATGCAATGTATAAACAGCACACCATACTGGTATCCGAAACTGGAAGCGGCGGTTGCGGCTAGGATGGCCTGGTGTGTAAACGACTGGACGGACATTATGGTGGTTGGCGAGAACCAGTTGGCATCAGGTGGGTTGTTGAGGTATTGGAGACCTTATCAGTAATAATATCCAATTCCAGTCTATTGCTCGAGCAAACCGTGATCAAAAAGATGAGGATAGCGACAGTAATCATGAATTCCAAGGAACCCAAGGAATAGAGGCGATGCGGGTTTGTATCTTCCTTCCGACCCGGGAGATTTTGTTATCGGAAGAAAGACAAGTAGGTAATTTGGGTGAGGAAGAACGTATATATAGTGCCGAATCGCGGCTTTGTAGCTGTTTTACAATTCACCCAAAGCGACAATATCAGACTAAAGGCCACCAGCTGAAAGCGAACTCTAGAACATAGTGATTACATATAACCTATACTAGTATACCGTATTCTACTGTCTAATAATCTAAAGCGGAAGGATATAATCCCAAGCTTCGCTGTATCTGGTGAGGTTCATGAGATTAAAACAGGAGAGATGGGCCAGAAGCCTTCTTATACCCGCCACACGTGCTTTGCAATCAATTTCCAGTTTTCATCAAGTTAGGAAATATGGAAAAAACTCCAAGCAGTGCTGGTACAAGCAGATTGTTCCCGTTTCCCCTCAAAGGTATGATATCACAATATGTACAATCATCGATCCCAACCTCACTCTCCAGTCCCTGCCTCAGCTCCGCGTCCCCTCTTCGTCTCCAACGACCAAGACCCATCCAGCTGGGAAATCTGCCCCCTATACTGCTCGTTCGCAGCCCCCCCCCCTCCGTCTACCAGAACCTCTCTCTCGAAGAATCCTCACGTCCACCAGAGAACTGTTCTCAGGCTGCTCTGCATCTATCTCTCTTGATGAATTCCGGACGAGCCAGCTACACATACGCAATGTGTATCCATCGACAGTCTAAAACTCCAGCCTAACCCGAAACATCGCGTTCCCGCCTACGGTATACGGTATCACCCGCTGTTTGACCATCCCCATCCCAACAAAGGAGTAGTCGGCGGAGGGAGATGTGGCTAAATCGTAATCGCCAGCAAGCCCGGCTGCCCATTTGCTTCTTCTCGCCCTCAAGCATCTACCTACATCCCGGCATCCTCCGCCTTCCCAGCCCTCCGAGGTGCAACGCCCTCGAGCCAACATCGCACACTGCACGTAGCAGGCAGAGCATAGCATCAACAAACACTGTCTCGGCCCTACTCGCGCACTCGGTAAATCGAGCGAAAACACCACTCCGCTTCATCCTAGACTGTACAGGATATCAAGAAAGGCAATCGACCAGTTTCTCTATCCTGTTTTACCCCCCCGCGTTGTACCCGCCCAGCCCCTTCGTGCGTGGTTTTCCGTGTTTGGATGATTGAAAACTCAGCGTGTACATACGAGGGGGTTCCACTGATGTGTTGGTTATCTTGCTTCTTTGTACCTTGCTGACTCTGTTCTTGTGCGATACAAGCATATATATGTGTATGTATGTATATATATATATATATATATATATACGACCAGGTTCTCATCCGAGTACATATACGGGCGGTAACAAATCGTCACTAATCACCGCTACTCGCTGCTGTCAACGCGTGCTTGACCCCTTCGGTACTTGATATCAACGATATGTAATTCTTGAATCGTCTCTGCCTGGCGTGTTTCGGCTTGACTACCGTCGCTAATCGAGAGCCGCTGGACTAGACCTGATGCAGATCGACCTTCAGAACGCAAGCTTGGTGTCGATGTGAATAGAGTGTGTGTTCGGATCCGTGGCCGCCATATATTCGTCATCTAGCCGTGCAGGTCAGATAGCTCTACCATTCAAGTATATTCTTATCCTATCCTGCCGTAGTCACAACAGCGAGTTGGTCTCCTGCGAAGCACCGTCCCGATTATGAATTCAAAGTTTTCGAAGTGCTTGTCTTGCTTGCTTCGCTAAATATGTACTGCTTGCATCGCTAAGCCCAGCAAGCTTTCGACGCTCAGCGGCTGACGCTTCACTTTTCCAACAGACCCATCAAGCGCTTAAAACATCCCGGAGTGGCATCCCCAGGTCCAGGGAGGGGCACAGGCCCGAAACCAATGCCCGTCCTCCCGCTCTTCGCCTCGTCGTGTTGGCTCTTGCTCGCCGCTCTCCTCATTCCCCACCAGTTCATCAGATACCATCGAAACTTCGGATCCTCCGAGACCAGGCATTGGCCCCCCCACGAGATATCCATGAAGTATCTATGCGTGCACTCTGCCCGCGTCACCCAGCGGTACTTCAGTCGCTGATTCTCCGAGCGCAACCCCACCGCCCCCTGGTGCTCGTCGCTGACCTGAACCTCAAAGTCATACCTCGAGACCGTCGCGCTCGGATACACCGGACATGTGTTGACCCTTCGCGGTTCGCCTATGGGCGGCATGATGCGGGTGACTTTCAGCCCGGTCAGCTCCCAGACGATACGGACGAGGCCGTGAAGAGCGGTCTCGTCGGTGACCTTGGTGGCCGCGCCAGGAACGTCCCATCTATAGGGCGATTTTGCTTTTGCGAAGTGGGCTGGTCAGTCACGGTTCCGTCTCTCATTTTCTCTGGAGAACAGGATCAAATATATTTAGGGGTGCTTTAGGACAGTTGCAGATAAGAGATGGCAGGCTGCTCCTTCACCTACTATCAGCAGGTTGGACGAGGAGGAGTTTGTTGTCCGAAGACAGGATGACAGCGCCGACATGGATGCACTCCGGCCCGGCTATCGAGTCTTGAAAAGTTGGATCGGCGAATTCCTCCAGGCTGGAATCGTAGGTGATTTCCGAAGGTATGGATGAGTTTGATGAGGATGCTGAATGGATCGACGCTGATGGCAACGGTGGTGCAGAACAAAACGATTGCGTTGAACTGGACGGTGATGAAAATAATCGTTTCGATGCTGAATTCCCCATAGCTATGACTGTCCGAGATATCCGGGAATGATAGGATAATAGTATACTGATGATCAGATCTTGGTATTAGTAATATTGATGTGGTGAAGAGATACAAAATGATTGACAAGCGGAGGAGCTCGTCGCTTTGCCTATGCTAATTAGCAGCCATTTCTCCTGGGTGGCAGTTGCTTCTGATGAGGATCATACTGAGAGGGCGGATGCTGGGGCCCTGGGATGCGGTGTGCCTTCCTCTTCGGGAGGTCATTTCATGAATCTCGGAACAACGGTCGATTGATTTCCGGCTGGCGAGGAAAGCTCAAGGAGCCCTAAATCAGCCTATGTTTTTAACCTCGCAGCTTGGTTTCGATGTAATAGCAAGGTAAACAGACAGGGAGCTGAGTAAAACTCCCTGGAAGACACGGACGGTATGGTGACAATTGTTGTTAACAGTCCAAATTCAACACTAATATTGATTTATGCTTTTTTTTTTCACAGGAAACAAGTTTTTGAACTCTAGAGGAAGGTATGTCCACGGTTCATGATGCGAAATTAATGAAGCTGATTCTTGGCTATATTATTTATATATATATATTTGGAGGGAGACAGAGTACACTTCCGCTCCATCTCGGAATAAACATTTGTAAACCATCGATTCGCCAGTTTTTGATTTACCTAGGCAGAAGCAGGCTTGCACCAAACCATCAAGTGTCTCCCAGGATAATACGGCGTGAAGCAGTCTCTCCACTTCAAGTCCTCCTCCGTTTTACCATCAAGGCTCATCTCAAAGCGTCTCAACATAGTAGCGAAGGCAATGTACAGCTCACACCATGCCAAGTTGACTCCAAAACAGCTTCGTGGTCCCCGACTGAACGCCACGAGATTTTTATCCAGGTTCTTAGTATCGGTAGCAAGCCAGCGGCATGGATCGAATGTCGATGGCGAGGCGAAAATTGCATCGGATTGATGGACGAAAGGGGCGGCCATGCCAACGACGGTGCCGCCTGGGATTGATACCCCTGAGATGTTTGCGCCCTTGGTCGGAACGACTCGGAGCAGTGGCGAAGAGACTCCGGGTGATACGCGGAGCGATTCTTTGATGGTGGCTGTCAGGAGGGGGAGGGTTTCGAAGGCCTCGAAGGAAGGTGGGCGATCGATGTTTGGCCAAACAGTCAGAACTTCGGCTCGGAGCTTCTCGTATAGAGTATGCTGATTCAGGATGTGGAAATGGCCGGTCATGAGGCTATCGGCCACGGTCAGACCACCAGCGAATACCATCGTCAGGGCCTCTTCACACAGGTACGTTGCACTTGGGACGGGAAAGCCTCTGTGTGCCCCTGGATCCAAGAGTCGGTGGTAGATGGTTGGGTGAGGTGCGTCTTGGAGGCTGGATGGGTCGCTTACCACATCCCGGACTTGCTTGCCGATGATTTCTTGAAGATGTATCAGACCGGCGGTCTTCGGTGATGCTCTGACAGCCAACCAAGGCGGAAGGGAAAGCAGTGTCTTGCGGAATAGTGGAAAGTTCTTGAAGATGAAGAAGGTCGGGAGGGCTGCATCCATGGCTGTCACGAGAGGAGCCCGGAAATCGGCTTCCTCCATGGCGTGGACAGATTTCCCAAAGCAGAACTCTTGCACAGTGTCGACTGTGAAACATCGGAAGGCGAATAAGAGGTCTGCTGATTTGCCGGATGCATTGTTCTTCTCGAGGAGCTCGGTAAGTTGATCAACCTAGTCGAGTCAGTATTCTGGATTGGCCAGTGTCTGTTTCTAAGTACTCGCATTTCGTCTGACGAGGCCCTGCAAGTTAAGGATGGCTCTGCGAGAAAAGAGAGGCTGGAGCACGTCTTTCCTTTGCTTCGATTCAGCGTAGGTCAGAAGCCCGAAGGAGGAATGGTCTTCACCGAAAGACTCGTATAGTAGCCGATCCTTGTCCCATCTTGCGGAGGCGTTGTAGATGTCATGGTATGCTGAAGGATTGGAGAAGTGAAGCTGTCACAGCAGTCAGTCAGTAAATGCATTCGCGGAGCTTTACCCAGCATCGACTCGTACCTCGTTTGGTGCTATACGAATTACATCACCTGGCTCTATCAGTTCAAGCTCTGGCAGAGTGAAGAAACCTGGATACTCACCATACTGCTTGTGTAACCGTGCCAGAACATCAGTCATTGATTCCTGAGTAACGACCTCGACGTAGGTCTTCCACTAGGACGTAGCCCTCGCAGCCAGCGGTCCTGGAAAGTTGCGCAAGGGGTGAAAGAACACATTGTAGGCCAGGATGCCGAGTTTCAGGGAAAGCGACGACAGGAGCACCGTCCACAAGGCGAGACCGGTTGAGACAGCCATGTCTCTCGTCGCTAACCACACAGCAACTAATGGTATCACAGGGGTTGTGATGCAATGCAAGTACTGGATACGTATTCTTTGGTATGAGTGTAATCGGTTAGTTTTGCATACCTCTGACTGAGTGGAAAGGTAGCTAGCTACCTATATAACTCCTGAGGGACGAACGGAGTTGCAAACAGACAACCACATGGTCTGACCTTAGTAGGTCGCTTGTGCTGTGCTACCACACCTATGGTCTGACATGCTGCTCGCACAGCAGCCAATCTCGCTTAGCTCTATTGGCGTTCACGTGTTTGCAATTCCAAGTCCAAGTTACAAAGGTTACCAAAGTTACTGAAGTTTCACAACGTTCCAGCGCTCTTGCAACGTTCAGTTCCAACCGCAATAGTGCGGGTACAAGGACACCGTATGGCCGTTGTGGGTGTACAGAGAGTTGTGAAAAGCCGCGAGGATGTTCAGGGGTAAAAGAATCGCATTGGGATCAAGGTAAGGTAAGATACTGAATAATGGCAGAATGCTTGCTGCTACGCTAGTAGAGGCAGGCATCCGCGTTGAATGAATGGATCTAAAAAGGCATTATGTGGTACAATCGGCGGTACATAAGTATCTGGTTTCAAGTAAACAAGTGTGCTGCTCGCGGTTACGATGCTGATTCAAGATTCAGGTAGGAATTCGGGAGTCCGAGTTGTGACTGTCGGATGATCACTTGCTCTTGGCGCTAGATGTGCTATTCTATAAGCCAGAACGTTCGGTCTCATAGATCTGTTATCGGAAGCAATATCACCAGGAACAGCATCGCTCCACGAAACATTACGACGTGCCAGTTCATTGTCGCTGGTGTAACTTTCTGAGTCGTGGGGAAGAATGCACATCGCCAGACCACGAGGATGAAGCACACGGCACAAGTGTTGACAGAGATACCCGCATGGCTGAGGGACCACTGCATCAACGCTGGTCCGGCGGTGGAATAATATATCGGGAATCTAAAACTGTGTCTGGGGACTTTCTCCCCCCAGAGATGTCTTGAGGGAGCCGAGTCGCTGAATATGGGAGGTAACAGCTGAGTATATTGCACATACACGGCGTAACGGCATAGGATCATGACGAAGGCGGCGGAAGATCAGAGAAAGGAGGCTTCCCATGAAGGACACTCCTTGCGGGTTCCTATTATCCCAGATTCATATACTCGGTGAACAAAGCCTTTAGCGAATTTCTGGGGGCCAAGCCTCACGCCAAGATCCACAGTAAAACGTAAGCGTCGAAAAAGCCGAGCACGTAAATTAGCAACAACAAGCCCCTTCACCGGTGGAAGACACTAATTAGCGAGGACGGTGATGAAGCAGATGCAGAATCCAACGATAACAATCACAAGAAGGGTTCCATGCCACCTCTCGAAGACATCCCCGTCGATGTTGAGGACAAACAGAACTTGGATCATGGTCTCTACCAGGAAGGTCAACGCGGCGAGGCGAGACCAGTCTGCCATCCCAGAGCAGCAGCAGCCTGTCTACTTTCAGTGGATAGCGCACGTGCCCGACGCATATTGACTTGCCGACAAGGGAGCTACGGAGCTTCTGGTAGCTGCGAGGCACAAGCTGCGAGACCCATGATGCTGACCACCACTCGGCGGAGCCTTGTGTGTTCGAGCCAATCGACAATTTTATACTTGCAATACGTGGTGTCTTACATGGGAGCCATCTCAGCGATGCTCGCGGACACAAACGTGTAACCTGCTCAAACAACCAGGTGGGTACCCCTATGATAAACCTGCACTACCTCCGTTGAAGAGACCAAAGAAGCGCGTCCTGTTCGTTTCTGCCAGGACATTTTCCCAGAATTCTCCGATTCGCTTGTGCCCACATCAAGGCGATTCCCCACGTGCTCATTGACAACGTGCAAGCAAAGCCCAGAGTAGAGATGGAACGGAAGTTGCGCTATGCCGGCAGTTGAGTTGGCTCTGATTCGATCTGGTGTGTGTCACGGTAGCACTAGGTCACACGTTGAGCTGTTGTGTTTTGCCCAGCCTCCGCATCTCCTCATCTCGTCTTTCTGCGTACCTCCATGGGGAAGGGAGAGTGGTTCGAAGCCGTCGTGGAGGGGCTCATAGCGCCTATTGCGAATTGCATGATTTTCGCTCTTGCGGTGTTCGAGATCCATGATGGGCTGACTGGTTTGTTGACGTGGTCATCCAAGAATGCTCATGAGAGTATGGACACAGCTAGTACTCAGACCGGCAGGTCGGCGACCCGGCGAAATGGTTTCGCACCGAGGACAAGATCGAAAATGAGAAATGTGAGAGAATGCAACATGTAGGAAAGGTCAAAGTTGAGAGCCATGAAAACAGCTGGCGCAAAAGTACGCGGGTGGTTGCATCGAAAGAGACTGACCTGCCGACTCCAAAGGCAGCCAAAGCCGGCCTCGCTTCACCCTGTGTGCCTAAGCAGTGTTTCCGTACCACCTAGCGTTTGAATTCACCTCGAGGATATCATGTTGCCCAACGCTATGAGTAATCACCTAGATTCGATCCATCCCCGAGTGCTCTTCAACGACCTTGGCAACTCGCAAACCCACCTCCAAGTCAGAGTGTACTGCTCAGTTCGGGCAGCGTGATACCAAAACGTCCTCTCACGTGTTCTGCTCCGCCATACCTCAGAGCCATACCTTGAGAATTTGAAATCCACGAGTCTGCACTCACGTCTCAAATCCACGGTCCCAACCCCAAGATCACATTTGGGTGTCTCCGGGCTCTCATCACGCTCAAGGGTCTAGAGGATCTCAGGAAGCTGGCAAAAGCCAGCTATGGCTTTTAATGGGAGCAGAGAGCTTCTCCCCGGACGGTCGGCTCCACTGGCTATCGTCTCTGCTTCAGACCAAGGTGGTGTTGTGGTGCTAGCAGCGGCGCTAGGCCTGGCGCTTGCTCTCGTCTCAATCCTCATCCGTGTTTCCATCTCAAGAGGAATTCGATCGGCAGCCGACTTTGCCGCCGCGACCGCCATGGTAAGCTTTCTCTCGTGCGATCTCGGCTTCGCTCCTGGCTGCTGACAGACTGCAATCCAGGTGTTCTCGGTTCTGCAAGCAAGCGCGGTCTTTTTCTCCGTCTCCCACGGATTCGGCAAAGCCATCGACGACATCCCCTTCAGCTCCTGGGTGCAGGCGGAGATGGTAAGTCCCCTTTCCGCTGGCTCCATCTTGGTTTGGGAAAGTTAGCTCATGAGATAGGCAATCTACATCAGCGAGATTCTATACCTCGTCACCCTCTGGACGACCAAGTGCTCGGTGGCGCTGTTGTTTACCCTGCTATCACCTGACAGAGGTCACAAGATAGCTTCAAACGCCATCCTGGCCGTATCCACGCTGTTCATGATAATCTCGGTCCTGATGGTTGCGGTTCGCTGCGATATTGCCCACCCGTACCTGGTTTCGCGGCAGGCATGTCCTAACTTGGTAAGTTATTCATGATCCCACCCAACCACCCACCCACCTACTCTGCTAGAACGTTTCCTGATATATACATGTACATGACTGTAGTTCTCTCGCTGGCAAGCCATTGCAGGCATGGACATCACCACCGAGATATGCCTCTTCTCAATCTCCACCTCCATGATCAGCAGCCTGCGGCTCTCCCTCAAAAAGAAGGCGATGGTCGATTTCGCCTTTGGGTTGCGCCTCCTGTAAGTCCCTCCTTACCTCCTCCGGCCGCCTGCGCCTCCACAATCACCTTGCCAATCTCTGCCGGCACAGGATCATCGTCCCCGCGATACTCCACCTCGTCAGCATCCCGGCCGCCCTCAACTCCCCGGACTCAAATACCAAGGGCGTCTTGACCGTCACCTACATGCAGATCGAGCTCAGCGGCGCCATCATCGCAGCCACCGCGCCCTGCCTGCGCCCGTTCACGAGAGCCTTGCGTGCGCATCACAGGGCGCCTGCATCGGCGCGGAAGTCGAGCCCGGGTAACAGCGGCTGCGGGATGCGCACCTGGTTGCCTCCGGATCCGGATCGGGGCAAACGCGCGAGGGGGGATCCACGTCGGCTGACTCCCTCAGAGAGACGAGGCCGGGAGGGAAGCAGTTGGATGCAGTGCCCGGCCACGCGGTGGGATCACACGGAGCATCATGCCGTTGTGGTCGCCGGACACGAACGCGGCTGCCGCGCGGCGCCGCGCTCGGAATGTGGCCGGATGGTTATCGAGAAGGAGAGTCGGTGGGCGGTTGACTTTGAGACGAGTGAGATGGGGGGTGCGGAGAAAGATGATGGCCGGGATAGGCGGCTGTCTCTCCCGCTGTGATTTTTGCTGTCTGTAGGATTCTGTATGTATGATATCGGGCTGCCACCAGGTTCTTCACGAACTTCTGTGTATCTCAATACATAAATGGAGAGGCCTCGGTAGAGATTGAGATTCTTGGACGTTGTGCACCGCTAATGCCGATGTTGTTTTTGGGTATCGATCTCGGTTCCGGCTGGCTCGGCGAAGAAGCCTTCTCCGATATGCTCTCCGTTTGAACCCGACACCGCAGAGGTTTCAACCTCTGCTAACCTTCCAGACACTTCTCTCGAATTTTTCTCTTCCTTCTGCATCCACCGAGAATCCCATCCCAGTCCCCACACACACATATATGTATATGCAGAGCAAAACACACGCGGGATGACCAGCAACCTGGGGATCCAGAGAGACAGAGACTAGGAAGCCCTCTCCCTCTCGAGAAGACTTGTATTTGCGTTAAAAAAAAAGGTCGAGGTTCCAAGACCGTGATGACCGACTCATCCGTCATCCCATCACCAGCTACGTAAGCTGAGGTACCCACGTGATGCCCAAGTACAAGACAAGACCGGTCATCTCTATACGTATGAAAAAATGTAAATCTCTGAGGCTGTGCTGTCTTCTCTTCTCTCCTTGTGCGACGGATGGACGCGTTCAGTTGAACGGGGCAGGTATCCTTCTCACTTCAGTTGACTGTCGCGGCTTGCATAGATAAGGTAGATAGGCTTGTGGATATCTAGCTGACGGAATACCGCTTTCGCTGCTGACCGCGTCGCCAGTCGGTTGGATACGGCGTGCGCTTGGAAATGCGGAGGTGGTTCTGCGGGATATAGTGGAGAGTTTTGCGAAGGAGAAGCAGAATGGATTGTTTCAGTGCCGGGCCCAGACTTTGGTGTGGTGACGGGAGGTCTGCCCACGTCGATAGTTAAGCGAGCGGAGGCACGTCTACCGGTACGTCTACCGACGTTGAACGCTTGGACCGCGGGGCAGGATATTGGTGCTCGTCAAGAGAAATTGTTCGTTGATATAGAGCTGATAGATGTGCGATGTATAGTTAGTATATTTGTTCTTATTTATATATATATATGTATGTATACATATATACATATATACGCAGTATATATATAAATATCTTAATCTAAAAAAGTTCTCCCTAACCGGACCTGCCGACAACTAGTCCCCATCCTGCCGGTTTCAGACAGACGAGGGTGAAGATTCGCGGGTCTCGATGGGTGGGCAACCCGCTCGTGAACCCGGCTGCTTTTCCGGCTTTTTTCACCTGTGCCTCTCGCTGACCAGAGGTCTCCCACCGGCACGGAGGGTCGATTTCAGAACTGTTTCCGACAGATAAGACGTCTCCCTGCGTACGCTCACCAGCAAAAACAGGACCCCTCCGCAAGCAGGAGCCCACCCGTGTGCGAGGCGACGAAAAAGTCTATATACTACTTTCTTGGTGCCAGTCCAGGAGGAAGTCAAGACGTCTGCCGTGATCGAGATGGATGCTTCCTTCCACGAACTCTCTAGGGTCCCGGTACGTACTACCTACGTACTACGTACTACGTAGCTCGTCCAATCTCGAATTACGTAGCAGTAATATCGAGCCAGCCAGCAAATTTCCAAGAGAAATTAGCGATCTATATTCTATTCTATCCTGCGTATTCTATTTTATTCTATAAATAGTGTTCGGTACTGCTACGCACCGCTCCCGTACCGTACCGTACCGTACCGTACATGCAGAGGATTTCGAGGTGTACGTACGGACACCCAGCCCGTCGCTCCTTCCTGCCAACCCCCCAAACTCGTCAGCAGTCACGTACTGACGACGTACTACGTACTTACCGACTACTACTTATCGAAGCGTCAGCCCAGCTCCAGCGCCCGAATGCGGGGTTCCCGCGCTGCAATCCGCAAGCAGCTAGCCTACCCGCCAAGCGAGCGTCGAGCCAGGATCCCCCGCGGCGGGCAGATCTGAAGATGAACGACTTCTCGCCTGCATCGCCTGCATCGCCAGATCCCCGGTGGGGGCGTGATGATCGCATGCATGGGAAGGGATACTCTAACCTCTAAGTAACTTTCTCCCTAGACCTTCAAAGGCTCAAGCTGCTCTAGTTGCTCCAAGCTGCAAGCACGAGATGCTAGGGGGGAGATGGCGTGGCATGGAATAGCGTGTCAGCATATGCCTGTACATCTTCGCCAAGGAGACAGACGAGGACGCTTGATTGGTGCCGCATCACTTGGGGACCTGGGCAGTGAGTAAGATGAGTAATACAACTTGGATATGTAATATACTCTGTATACTTACGTAGTATGTACTAAGCACGAGCTGAGCGTAAGAGACGAAGACAACAATAGATCAAGGAAAAAGCCTAAACGGAAGGTACAAACAAGGGAGTCTAGTCTGAGTAGTCTCACTTCCCTAGCCTGCAGGCGGGGGACCAACGACCTTATATTCCTTCTTCCCCTCCCACCCCGTTCCATCCTTCCCTCCATCCATCCCATTCAAGTTCAACCTCCCCCTCCATCTCCAACAACTCCCCCTCCCCCTCTCTCGTCCACGCTCAACAATTTGCAAGCACGACAACCTGCATCCATCGCTGACCCCGTCCGTATCTTGATCCTTGACCCTCGACCCTCGATCCTCGACCCGGACCCAGTCTTCATTCATCATGCAACTCAAGCACCTCCTGCCCGGCGCGCTCGCAGCCGTCGCCGCAGCTGACAGCCTGATCGAAGTCCTCGCTGAACAGAACTCCACCCTCTCTTCCCTCAATGGCACGTATTCCATCTCCCTCCCCCGCTACCGCTCTCCCTTCCACTACCGCAACCCCACCTAACACTTCCCAGCTCTCCTCGCTACGCAGCCCAACCTCGTGAACACTCTCGGCTCCGCACAAAACATCACCATTCTCGCGCCCAGCAACGACGCCCTCGACGCTTTCTTGAAATCCCCGGAGGGAGCTTCCGCTGCGGCCAGGCCTGATCTTGTCGGCGCCTTGCTCACCTACCACGTCCTGAATGGCACCTACAAGGCTTCGGCGTTCACGAACACGCCTCAGTTCTTGCCGACGCTGCTAACGAACTCGAGCTTTGCGAATGTGACGGGCGGACAGGTCGTCGACGCGAGGTTGAGAGGGATTACTGCGAGTATCTTTTCGGGGCTCTTATCAGATAGCAATGTCACCACGGCTGTAAGTTCTGTCGCTCAGCATGGCGATCCTTTCGGGTGCTACGCGCCCTCTTCCCGCCTCACGACCTTCCACCTTTCTCTTCTCCCACCTGTCTCACCCCTAGCTAACATCCCCAGGACGTCGAATTCGACGGCGGCGTCATCCACGTCATCAATGGCCTCCTCACCATCCCCCTCCCCGCCTCCGAAACCGCCACCACGCTGGAGCTGACCTCTCTCGCCGCTGCCCTTACCGCCACCAACCTCGTCTCGACCGTCGACAGCCTCTCCGACGTCACGATCTTTGCGCCCTCCAACGAGGCATTTTCCGCCGTATCCGGCAACCTGTCCACCGACGTCGTCTCGTCAATCCTGACGTACCACGTTGTGCAAGGCACCGTCGGCTACAGCAGCCTCCTCAGCAACACCACCCTTCCGACTGTCAACGGCGCCAACCTGACCATCACGGTCGTCGACGGTGCCGTGTTCGTCAACTCGGCGAGAGTTACCATTTCCGACGTGCTGATTGCCGGTGGCGTGGTGCACGTCATTGACAGGTGAGCTTTCCCCTACCCTCGTGGCCCTTCTTCCCCATGGTTGCTATGATCTCCTGTCTTGTTCCCCTTTCCACTCCCACGTCGCTAACGCGCCTCCCCTCAGCGTCCTGAACCCCAACAACACCAGCGTCGATTTGTCGTCGGCCCCGTCTCCGACCAACCCCCCGGCCACGGTCACCGGAGGCGCCGGCTCGATGCAGGCGGGCGCTCTCGGCATGGGGCTCCTGTTCGGCGCCGCCGCTGCTGTGGCCTTGATGGGAAACTTGTAGATGGGCTGTACCTGGACGCCAATATCATGAGATAATGGAAGGGTTGAGCATCGGATAGAGAAGAAAGACACACGTGATGAGAAAGATGGCCTGGTCCAGGCTTTGGCCTCTGGATGGATGACTGAAATGACGAGCGGGAGTATGTCGGTCTGTATACGGAGTCACTAATGTTCGGCTGCTGCATTAATATCAATTTATGGGTTACCTCTCTGCTCTCATGGTTTTGCCCCCTGAAATCTCGATACTTTCATGTTGACATGCATCTGATGGGATTGAAAAGGTGGTGCGTCGGCAAAGACGCATCTCGAGTTGGACATCCCATCTTTCCGAGCTCGTGAAAGCGGGATCGATTAAAGCGTCATGAGGCCATAAGGCAGAAACAGGCATACACGCATAACACAGCCTCCTTCGCCACTTCTTCCGCCACCTTTTCCGCCACCTCTCTCGCCACTTTTCCCGCTACTTCTTTTGCCGTTTGACTTAAAGCAAATTCAACGAAATGAAAACTATTTTTAGCTTTTTATAATACCAAGCACGTGCGCTCGACTTCTTTTACGTTACTTTTATTTTTATTTATTTAATTTAGCTGATTATAAGCTATTTTAGCTTTTTATCGATAACGTGTATTAATTTCGAAATAAACTACTACTTATATTGAAAAAGCTTTACGTTTATTGTTACGTCACGTGTTGATTCGAGCATGCACGTAAGGCTCTTCAAACTTCCGCTTTTAACTTTCTTTTTGTTACTATACGGTGCTAGCAAGCAGGCCTTGGTTAAAAGAATAAAGGATTAGTTAGCCGAAGCTAGCGGCCGCTTAACGAGCCTCGCACGTGATATTCGAATCAAATCAATCACGAGCGAAACTTTAAATTCGATTCGAACTCGAATTTTTATATAAAGTATCGGAGTTTAGCGACTTAGCCGATTCTATGAGCGCGTTTGTTAGTCAATCGTTTACGGAGTAGTAATGCAGGAATGATGTAGGCTATACCCGGTTGAGATTAGCTCCGTCGGAGGTTCGGCGTCCGAGTGGCTGTCTAATGCGTGTGTGCCTGTTTCTGCCTTATGGCCTCATGACGCTTTAATCGATCCCGTGAAAGCGGTATAAACTACTACTGTTTACGTAATCAGGGCAGGGTACCTCCTCCGCACTCGGGACAATCAAGATGATCGCTATCGCTATCGATATTGATCTTGCTTGAATTTGGACGGGGATTTGCGTCCGGCAGGGATCAGTCTATCCCCGTGGGGAGCGGGCCATCTTTTGCTGATTGTACGTCGTAGTTGTCGAAGGAGTAGGAAAGCGGCGATATGCAGCGGAATGATTTTGCACTTTGTTTTGTTTTTGAGAAGGTGGATGGATGGGGGGGGTGGTGGTAACCTGCTGGATCTGGGTCAGGTGTGTTTTTTTTGCTGCCCTGGTTTGTTGATATCTGTTTTTTTTCCCTCTGTCAAGAAGGTAGGGAGAGATGAGATGGGATGGTTTACGGAAAGGGAATGTTGATGATGATGAAGATGATGATGGTGAAGATGATATACGGGAGTGCAACACAATGTCTTGTAAGCCGAGCTCGGCGCTGGAAGATTTTCGTGGGGAGGGGAGGAGGAGGAGAGGGGAGTGGGGAGTGGGGAGTGGGGGGGGAGGAGGGGGCTACGTATCCTTGTCTTGCTTTCAGTTTGCCCAGTCTACGCACTAAGTACTGTACGGTAGGTTGTATTGTACTACTAATCGTCGGCTCGCTTAGGTGGGCCTCCTTTCATCCTTTCAGTCTTAGTCGGCATAAGCGATTGCGGATCGGAAGCGAATGCGGATTTTTCTTTTATTACTAGTTATTATATACAAAATACAACTTAAAATATTACTTTTTAATTCACAATCGTATAATTCAATTGTATTTTATTAATTATAAGCCGAAAACGCGTTTATATACCGATAGTTTGATATTTTAAATCGATGAAAAGCTTGCTGTTAAGCAGCAAGCTGAATTTTTTTCTGAATTTAGTGCAAAATAATAATGAATCACCGATAAAATTTAAAACAAAAATGCTAAATATCGTAAAGGAATCGATTTACGCAAAGCTAAGCGCGAGCGTAAAAAGATTATACGAAAACGCTGCAAGTTTAATTATTAAAAACGACGATTTAATACTTATTTTAATTCTCGATTCGAAAGAGATTTAGTAGATGCAACAACTTCTTCAACGTCAAATTTTGCGGCTTCGTAAAAAAAGTATTCCTCGACCAACTCTTTCTCAACTTGAACTTTTTTTCGATGATAATAATTTAATAATTATAACCGATACTATCGGAGACCCTTTTTTAAAGCAAAATATTATTCCTTTTCTTAGTATTAATATCGATAGCGATAGCTTTAATTTTGATAGTAATAGAGATTCAAACGATTCGTTGCGTAAGATAAAAGACGAATCAAATTCTAATAAAAATAATGATCGATGGTCAGATATTTTATCGGATAATACGATTTTAAATGTTTCGGAAGACGATATAATAGACGATTAATTATTCATGTAAATATTTCTTAATTGTAATAATAAATGCTATAGTATTAAAGAATTTCTAACATATTCGAAAAAATCCGCATTCGCTTCCGATCCGCAATCGCTTATGCCGACTAAGACTGAAAGGATGAAAGGAGGCCCACCTAAGCGAGCCGACGATTACGTACGTACGTAGTAGGTACCGGTACCGGGTAGTACTACGTACGTAGCTGGTAGGTGGGGGGGAGGGGGGGAGAGTGGGGGGCGCGAAGTGGGGGGAGGGGGAAGGGAATAATTGGGCATGAAACGACGGGCGACGGATTCCTGCTGACGTACGACGAGTATTTCTTCCCGCTGGGGACGAACAAACCTCATCCCTCTACAGTACCGGCACAGCTCATCAGCCAGCACCACCACAAATTGTTGGTCGGAACTTGTTTTACGCAGACAATCGATTCTTCGTGACAATTACGTGGCGGATTGTTTCGGCGTCGGTCGATCGCTGTCGGTCGCGGTTGCTTTCCTCCTGCCTCGACCTCCGTACCTACCTCCGTACCTACCTCCGTACCTACGTACCTCCGTACCTCCTCTACCGGTTTATTCAGTGTTGTGGTGGCTGGCAGCTTCCTGGATAGGTCAGAGTGATCGGTCTCACCTCACTTGTGTCACGTCACGTCCGGTAGGATTGGATGCTTTTCCTTCCGTTCCCTGGTGCAGTTCACCTTCCCATCTTCCTTCCCATTCGCTTCTCTTCGTCACTGTCACTTTCCTTGTTTCGTGTTGTTCCCGTCTCCGTCCCCGTCCCCGTCCCCGTCCCCGTCCCTATTCACGTCGGAGAGAAGGAGAAGACCACAAGAAGCAGCAGCAGCAGCAGCAGCAGCAGCAGCAGCAGCAGCAGCAGCAGCAGGAGATCCAGATCCCATCGACCCCTGTTCCATCTCTCTACTCACGCTGAAGAAGCGTTGCCGTTTGGTCGCATCTCCTTCTCTCCCTCACTCGCTCTCTTGCATCACTCTTCACCTCCCACCTCCATTCAACTACTTGGAACCGATCCCTCTCCAACTCCAACTCCAATTCCATCCCCATCCCCATCCCCATCCACACTCCCAATCCCAGCTCACCATGTCGCAGAAAATTCCCATCCTCCTAGAGGGCGCATCACTCCCAGAAGCTCCCCGTCCGCGGCTTCGAGATCGCCAGCACTCCCTCCACCCAGGTCTGCGGCCGTCCGTGACTGACATCCCCGTCACGCCTGGCTTCCAACTGGGCGAATACATACCCTCACCCTACAGTGCCGAAGACCTCGAACAAGCCTCCTACTTCCCCCGCGACGTTCATAAGTGGCGAGAGAACATGGCACATTCGCCATCGGCGGCTTCGGGCGCGAAGTCCAACCAAGAGGATTCGACTTCGGGACAGGCGCGAAGAAAGTCCTCGTCGGAGATGGACCCGCGGGCTGCCAATCCGACCTTGAACCTGAGTGGGAGTGTTATCTCGACCACCTTCTGTATCCCTTATGGCCTCACGTACCGAAAAGGGCAGGATTGGGTGAGTCCATCTCGGAAGCAACAGAAAGCTGTGCTGTGTTTTGCTGTGCTGACGCTCACTACAGGCGATGCAATCTCGGCGCGGCACATCGGCCCTCTTCGACTCCTTCTCCTACCTCTCCTCCGACAGGACTTCGTGGAATCACACCCTGGTGGGCTGGACAGGGGAGATCGAGGAGCTAGAAGAGCTGACCCCGCCTGATACCCCTCCCGCGACCACCACGGCCTTGAAGATCCCCCCCCTCAACAAGAGCTCGGCTCCGATCCCCCTCGATGGTTCCGTGCGGCCTGCTGAGCCTGTGGTGCAAGAGGGCATCCGGGTAACCAAAGAAGGCCGTGCGTGTCTGGAGTGGCAGCTCGCCCACGATAAGAATTGCCGCACTCTGCCTGTCTGGTTGAACGATGACAACGAGGAATCTGCAGATGGAGACATATGCTTGAAGGACCAGTCGCGCTGGAGACGCTTTGCCGAGCACGAAATCTACACCCTCTTCCACTACAAGCAGCACGAGCCGACCAATGGCCAGGCAGAGCGCCAGACGTGGGCTGATTACTACCGGATGAACCAGAAATTCGCCAACCGGATCCTGGAAGTCTACAAGCCCGGCGATATCGTCATGATTCACGATTATCACCTGCTCCTCCTCCCTAGTATGCTCCGCCAGAAGGTCCCGCACATCTACATTGCCTTCTTCCTGCACATTCCGTTTCCCAGTAGCGAATTCTTGCGGTGTTTGCCCCGGCGGAAGGACGTCCTGGAGGGTGTTTTGGGAGCGAACCTGATCGGCTTCCAATCTCACAGCTACTCCCGGCATTTCGTATCGTGCTGTACCCGGATCCTGGGATTCCCCTCGGACATCTCGGGCGTGGAGGCGTACGGCACCAAGGTCACAGTTGGAGTCTTTCCCATTGGCATCGATGCGGCTGCGGTGGAGGAGCTGGCTTTCGATGGGAGCACCATCGATCAGCACGTGACACAGTTGAGAGACATGTACAAGGGGAAGAAGATCATTGTTGGTCGGGATCGATTGGACAGCGTGCGGGGTGTTGCGCAGAAGTTGATGGCCTTTGAGAAATTCCTCGAAATGTACCCGGAGTGGGTCGACAAGGTGGTCTTGATCCAGGTGACCAGCCCGACCAGCGTCGAGGAGGAGAAGGAAGACTCGGGCAACAAGATCGCCAACAAGGTCGCGGATCTCGTTGCCAAGATCAATGGCACCTACGGATCACTGTCGTTCTCGCCGGTACAGCACTACCCACAATACCTGTCGCAAGAAGAGTACCTCTCTCTGCTCCGAGCAGCTGACACGGGCCTCATCACCAGTGTACGCGATGGGATGAACACAACCAGTCTGGAATATGTCGTCTGCCAACGCGACCTCCATGGACCCCTGATCATCTCCGAATTCTCGGGAACCGCGTCGAGTTTGAAGAAAGCCATTCATATCAATCCCTGGGATCTCTCGGGCGTGGCACGGTCCATCAACCACGCTCTGACGATGAGTGAAGACGAGAAGCTTGCGATGCACTCCAGTCTCTACCATCACGTCACCACGCGGACCAACCAGACGTGGATCCATGCCTTCATCAAGCGCCTTCTCGCTGTGCTGGGATCGACGAAATCCGTCATTTCCACCCCGATCCTCGACAAGGCCGCTCTTCTGACGCAGTATCGATCTGCGAACAAGCGTCTCTTCATGTTCGATTACGACGGTACCTTGACCCCGATCGTGAAGGACCCAGCCGATGCCATTCCCGGAAGCCGACTCATGCGCACCTTGAAGGCTCTTGCGTCTGATCACCGAAATGCGGTTTGGATCATTAGTGGCCGAGACCAGGAGTTCTTGAACCGTCAACTCGGTCACATCCCGGAACTGGGTTTCAGTGCAGAGCATGGCAGCTTTATGCGGCACCCCGGCAAGGAGGAGTGGGAGAATCTTGCCGAGAACTTTGATATGGGCTGGCAGAAGGAGGTGTTCGAATGCTTCCAGAAGTATACCGACAAGACCCCAGGTACGTATCCTACCGCCATCGCTGGTGTTTCGCTAACAAGACAGGCTCGTTCATCGAACGCAAGCGCTGCGCCCTCACTTGGCACTACCGGCCCTCCGATCCCGAGCTCGGCGCCTACATGGCCCGCGAGTGCCAGAAGGAGCTCGAGAAGACGGTTGGCAAGACCTGGGACGTCGAGGTGATGACCGGCAAGGCCAATCTCGAGGTCCGCCCTACCTTTATCAACAAGGGCGAAATTGCCAAGCGACTCGTTAGCTCCTACGGCCACGAGATCGGCGAGCCTCCCGAGTTCACGCTGTGTCTGGGCGACGACTTTACGGATGAAGACATGTTCCGTGCTTTGAACGGCAGTGCGCTGGACCCCAATCACGTCTTTACCGTGACGGTGGGCGCGAGCAGTAAGATGACACTGGCGCATTGGCACTTGCTGGAGCCGAGCGATGTCATCAGCAGTATTGCGCTGTTAAACGGAGGCGATTCCAATGTGGCGGACCTCGGGCCCCTGGCCGTGGTCGAGGGCAAGATCCCGGAGCAGATGCCGGGGAAGACGGTCCCGGATGAGACGCCTGGCGGGAAACTGTGAAGGGTCCGGCTGCAAGCGATGAAGTCACTTGGCGGAAAGGCGAGGTTTGCAAGGTGGGCGGGCATGGAGTTTTGGCGGCTGGAGGGTCGGCGTAGAGCGTAGATGAGCGCATATCCGGGTGCGACGACATGAGACGAGACTACGTGTGCTTCGGCTGGCTTTCCTGTACATAGCAAACGGATAGAAGGTCCTGCATTTTTTTCGAGAGGGTGAGTGAGATGAGCATCGAGAGCGATTCACCGAGGACGTAGATATCGGCGTTATGCTTGATACCCGCGTAACCTCGGAATCAATAGACTTTCTTGTACATGATATGACCTGAACGTGACTGTCCTCTTCTACTGATTGATTGGTTGGTTGATTGATTGATTAGGCGCTCTGCAGCGGAAGCATCGGAGGAAGGGAGCAAAGAGCATCTTGAGTGTACCTAAGGATGAATGGGAAGTACGAAATTGGTTTTTTTATTTGTATTTATTCGCTGGGCTCATATTGGCTGGGACTACTCCGTATGGCATGAGTTTCGGAATGCGCGTGGGTGGCTTGTACTTGTATAAGCGCGCTTCGGCATTATCTCTCTCTCTTCAGCCATGTTCTCTCATCCAATGATAAGCGCCTGGTTCCCTGGTCTCTGTTCCCCCCGTCCGAACGAGTCCCGATGGCTGTGAAGCCATATCCACCCCACATTGAGTGGAACGGAACGGAATGCAATGGCATGGAATGAATCAATGGATGGGGCCCTCCTCACCCCGTCTCGCCTCGCTTCTTCATCTCACCCGCGCCAAACAGAACATCGCATCAAACGACATGGTCTCGCTCTCTCTCGCTCTCGCTCTCAGCTGCAGCCGTAGCCGCAGCCCCTATCGATTCTCGATTTTATTTCTCCGTCTCATCTACCCGCGATCATAACACGCTTGATTGGCTACCACGAGACGACGGGCTTCCCGTGCTCGTGCTCGTCCTGAACCCCCAGCCCTGGACTGGTACTACACCTTGTTTCAACCTCATTTCTTTTCATTTCATTTTTTTTTTTCTTTTGGCAAAGCTGCCCGGAATGGACCAGCGCTTCTCGAACACGAATGGGGCTCTTCAGACAAAGACTATTGTCGTCGTCGGGTCAAGTGTCACCCACCAGCCATGGCCGGCCGGCAGGCCGGCCTGCCTCTTCGTTCGTAGAAACAAAGAGGCTGAGTATGCTACCTACTTATGATGCGGTGTTCCTATGGAAAGCTAGGAGGGTTGGGTGAGGGTAGTACCGCACCTAGCGCGTTCGTTGTCGTCGCTCTCTGTCTCTGGGTGCTGCTCGCGGTATCTCTGCTTTCTCTTTTTTTTTTTGTCCTTTCGGCTTTTACTTCGTGCCTACCTGTCTCTTTTCTTTCTTTTTGTGTTCGTTTTTTCTTCCATTTTAAAAACTACTCTAGATACTTCTATTTTTTGTTAAACATCGTCTATCTGTCTATCTTATTCCAGATTAGCGAAGCGGAACGAAAAGAGGGCTAGGGAGGCTGGGTTCGATATCTGTATAGCACCGCAGGTTCGGAGGCACAGAGTTTCTCTCGTTCCTGGATGTACCCTACCCACATACATCCGAGATCCAAATTTGAAGATATGAAGCTCTTTCAAACGGTATTTGGTCTTCTGCTGCTGGTGGAGCTGAGCTCGGCGGGGCCGCTGCGGAGAGAACTGGGAAGGAGACGGTAAGATCTTCCTTAGCTTGGTGTTGCCTGTCTGTCGTGTGCTAAGAGCTGACTTGTGTACAGAATGGCGAGGAGCTTTGCCTTTTCTAATACGTCGATACCCATACGGATCAGTACTGCGAGCGTAGCTGGCACTTCCGATACGCGCACGATCATTCCTGTCATCACATCATCGGACCTGTCGTCTCTGAGCTCTTCGGTGGAATATCCGTCATCCACATCGATAATGCTCGCCTCCTTGACAGATCAGACAACTGACTCGCACCTGTCTATTCCCTCCTCATCCTCTCAGTTCTCGCCTTCAAGTACGGCTGCCAAGTCCTCGTTTGCTTCGTCACGGTCGATAGCACTTGTTACTTCCACAAGTCCACCCGCGAGCCTTCTCTCCCGCCCACCTTCTGCATCTCCTGGCAACTCTACACGCTTGTCTACGAGGCCAGCTCTATCAAGCTCGCTTCCGTCTTCTAGTGCCGTCGAAAGGCAGTCACCAAGCATTCTTTCATCCCCGTCCCCATCGGCTTCGGCCCTGAAGGCCTCGGCCCATCGGGCTGCTGCTTCATTTTCGTTGAGAATCACAACTGGTGCTGCATCGGATCTGATCCTCATGACGGTGTCTCCCACGCGTTCAGTCCCGTCTCTCAGGACCCAATCAGCAGCTGCGACTCCCAGTGGCCAACAAGATAGCAGCACATCTCTTCCTCCAACTTCATCCAGCATCCGCACCTCTATCCCTGCGAGTGCTACTCTATTGCCTTCTCCTTTCACTGCCGTCAACCCGGCTCCCGGCAGTCTCACATTTTCCGCCACGTCCTCCACGTACTCAATCCCGCGCTTCACACTCAACAACACCAGATCCATTGCTCTACCGTCATTTTCTACATCTAGAGGTCTCGAGTCAGGGCCCGCCACAACCATACTCATTACGATCGACCTCTCCTCAATCACTGCGTCGAAGCCAAGTACTACTCCATCGACCGCTCTCTCTTCGTCTCCATCCTTCGTCTTTGTATGGACACGTTCTTCCCTCCCAGCTTCGACAATCTCTCACATCCCCACCGTCATCGCCACTCCCCCCGCCCCAACCTCTACCATCTCTGCCGCTACATTTGCCGCTAATTTAGCGCAAGCGCAGGGCTACAACGTCTTATTTTCGACCCTCAACTTCTCGTCCCCATGTACAGACAGGCAGATTGCATGTATCGGTGGGAGTGTGGGAACTTGCAACAACGAGGGTAGCTTTCAGATCACGGACGTCTGTGAGAAAGGGGCGCGTTGTTTTGCCTTACCGATGAACAGCACGAGTGGGGTGCTGGTTGGGTGTGCGGATGTGGCCGCGGCCAGGAGTGTATTGGGCTTGAGCTTGAGCCCGAGCAGCTCGAGTTTGGGCGAGACGAGGTCGGCAACGGGGCTGGAGTCGACCAGCTCTTTCGCTTCAGTGTCCAGCGTGCTCGAGTCAACGGCTCAAGTATCACCGACTCTCACATCAAGAACGCCAGACACATGCTCCACGGTGGAAACGACGGCAGGTCCACCTCCACCAACCCAATCATTTGCCAGCCAGACGACGCCTCCCCTCGTTCAGCCAACTACATCCCGAAGATTCGCTTCGCAGACGACACTCCCTCTTGGCCAGCCTACACTGCTGACATCGAAGTCGCCTCTTACCTCCGAGTCGGCTCCTTCGACCTCTACATTTCCGTACGCACCAGAGCCTAGTGCATCAACAACAGTAGTGGCTGACCCGGAACCGGTTCCTGCCCCTATTTCCACGCCCACGCCCAACGGGCCCACCTCGGCCGAGCCCATCAGCACCATCTACACCACCATCCAGCCAGAACAGTCCACCGTCACAATCATCCTCACCAAGCCCTTACCCTTACCTACCGCTCCCGCTCTGGCTCCTGCATCTACCTCCACCTCGGCATCATCCAGGACTAGAGACAGCGGATTCCTAACTATCATCCCTGTCCCTCCTCCTCCTCCTCCTCCTGCGCCGAAACCCGGTCCACCATCGCTCGGTGCTGGCAGCCGAGGGGACGACGACGATGGGGCGGGTAGTAGTTGTGAGGGGAAGAAGGAGAGGGTTACTGTTACGGAGACGGAGACTGTCACGGAGACTGTGACGGAGAAAGAGACGGTTACGGCCACTGCGACTGTCATTATCGCTAGCTAGTTGGGTATGCCGAGCGGGAAGCGGGTTGGCATTCTATTTAGACTGGGCTGGGGTGTGCTGGGTTGGGGTAAGGCTGGGCTGGGCAGGGCAGGGCCAGAGGCGAGGCAGGGCCAGAGACAGGGCAAGGCAGAAGAAGAAAGAAGAAGAAGGTCAGGAAAGGAAATAAAAGGAGGGGAATGGGGGGATGGGGGGATGCTGTTTGTGTCTGTGTAGGAAACTGTGTAAGAAACTGTGTAAGAAACCGAAACTGTGTAAGAAACCCGATCAATAAAAATCCAGGCTAGCTAGAGAGGGGAGAGTGGGGGGGGGGGGGGAGAGTGGGTGAGTGGGGGGTGAGACTTACCAGGCTTGTAACTCGTAACTTGTCAAGCTGGGAAATTACAACGGAGAAGATTTATTGGATAATTTTTTGGTCTTTGAAGAATGAAAATGAAGGGAAGGGAGTCTACCTGTTTGTATATATATTTTTTTTTTTTTTTTTTTTTTTTTTTTTAGGCTCAGCTTATTTTAATTCGGAGGGGGGTTTCTTCTTTTCTTTTCAATCTTTTCAATCTTTTCAATCTTTTCAATCTTTTCAATCTTTTCAATCTTTTCAATCTTTTCAATCTTTTCAATCTTTTTTGCCCTTTTCAATCTTTTCTTTTCCCTTTCTCCTTACTCTTTTTCCCTCTTTCTCCTTACTCTTTTTCTCTTCTCTTTCTCCTCATTTTTTTTTTCTAATTTTTTTTAAAGAAATAAATTTTTCTTTTGTATTTTTGTTTTTTTTTTTTTTTTTTTTTTTTTAATTCAGTTTGTTTTTTGATTTGATTTCATTTGAATTTTTTTTTTTGAAGTTTGTTTTTTTTATTCCGTTTTTGGTTATTTCAAGCTGGATCTGCTCTTGCTCTGCTCTTGCTCTTGCTGCTCTGTTCTTGCTCTGATCAAACCAGATTAGATTAGATTAGATTAGATTAGATCAAGCTACTTACCTACTTACTACGTACCTACCTACTTACTACGTACCTACCTAATCCTAATCCTAATCTTAACTCCAACTTTAATCCTAATTCTAATCCTAATTCCACCAATCCTAGCTCCATTTCCATCTCCATCTCGTAATGATAAGCCCCCCTTCCCCCTTCCCCCTTCCCCCTCCCCCCTCCCCCCTCTTCCTTCTCCAAATCGAAAGAGAGTGTGCTCTAAGCTCTAATCTCTAAGCTGTAGGCTGTAAGCTGCAAGCCTTACAATATAAAGGCTTTCCATCCCGGCAGCCGCGTGTGTGTGTGTGTGTGTGTGTGTGTGTTTTGTGTTGGACTACCTACCTACCTTACCTCACCTTACCTACTGGACAGCTAGCTAGCTGCCTGTATTCCCCTGTGTATGGACTAGCCTCTTGCTTTTTCGGGTCTCGTGGCTACTCCTTTGCTATAGCTCTCCGTACCCGTACTCTCACACCTAATCTGATCGACTACACCTTCTGCACTCCTGATTCTATCAGTTTGTATGGTTTTTATTTTTTATTTTATATTCTTTATTTTTTATTTTTTATTTTTTATTTTTTATTTTTTATTTTTTATTTTTTATTTTTTATTTTTTATTTTTTATTTTTTATTTTTTATTTTTTATTTTTTTTTTTTATTTTTTATTTTTTATTTTTTATTTTTTATTTTTTATTTTTTATTTTTTATTTTTTATTTTTTATTTTTTATTTTTTATTTTTTTTTTTTATTTTTTATTTTTTTTTTTTATTTTTTATTTTTTATTTTTTATTTTTTATTTTTTATTTTTTATTTTTTATTTTTTATTTTTTATTTTTTATTTTTTATTTTTTATTTTTTATTTTTTATTTTTTATTTTTTATTTTTTATTTTTTATTTTTTATTTTTTATTTTTTTTTTATTTTTTATTTTTTATTTTTTATTTTTTATTTTTTATTTTTTATTTTTTATTTTTTATTTTTTATTTTTTATTTTTTATTTTTTATTTTTTATTTTTTATTTTTTGGTGGGGAAGGGGGGTTGGTTGAGATATGATAAGAGGGGGGGGAGGGGGGGGATATGGTCGACCGTTATCAGACGAGCGAGTGTGGTTGGGTTGAGTAGGGAAGGGAAGGGAAGGGAAGAAAGGCTCGAAAGGCGGGAGAAATGGGAAAGAAAGAAAGAAAGAAAGAGAGGAAGGAGGGAGGGAAGGGATATGGATGAGATGAGATGATGGCGGAGCATCGACATCGACATTGATATTACCTACCTAGGATGATCTAGCATCCATCTAGCCAAGGCCCTGAGAACATCTACATAGGTATGCATCGAGTGAGTGACTCCAGAACAGCTACTGCACTATCATCAAGTTACAATTCAATTCAAGTCGATAGTAACGTCAGGATCAGTCAGTCTGCATCATGTTTCCATTTTCATGTCATCAATAATTCCATTTGCCCTTTTCATACATTCGTGAATTCGTTTTCGTTCAATGATACCAAGCAAGGCCTTATGAGACGGTCCCGTCCCGCCTGCGCCTCATTCATCCATGTATGCAACGCGAAATCTTGGGACAGATGAAAACAACCCAGACAGATGGATGCGTGCTGGATGGTGGTCGTGTATGGCAGTTTTCTGAATGTGGAAAGAAAAGCAAAGGGGAAATTCAGAATATGTACAGGAAAGGGGGGGATCAGATGTATATGCTGTCACAGTCAGTCGGACGGACGTGCTGTCAGAAATGATCGAAAGAAACAACCAATCCTACGTCGTCAGATGTAAGCGTCGACATCATCGAGAGATCCAGAATTTAGGAGTGAGTTGGGGCATGATGATGACGAGTTGGAGCATGGGTTCTGCAAACACCCTTCTCGCAGCTGTTGTCAAACCAGCCGAGACGAACGTCATCCATCCACCAGATCTTTGGTCGACCTTGAACAGTGACGTTCATGCCAACCGAGTCGAGATCCTTGAAGAGGCCATCGAGGCTGACGGGAGTGAGGACGCAATCCAGGCTCTTGAGCGACGGGCAGGCCGGGACCGAGACTCGCTGAGTGACGACAGATCTGGTTTGGCGAGAAAGGCGGTCAAACTTGAAGCCAGTGAAGGTGAACTCGCAGGCGGCGCCGAAGCTGTCGCATCCCAGGGAGGCTCCATAGAAGTTGAAGCTAAAGCATCCGGTGGCACCATGATCGATATTGCCAATCTCGCCAGAGAATCCACCTTGTGCAGAGTTTGGACCAGATTCTGGCGTGGATGCATTGACCGTGAAGTTTGGGATGAACTCGAGGAGAAGTGGCTTCGACACGGGGAGGTATGGGTCGACTGTAAGAGTTAGAGCACGAAACATATATTTTAGGGCCACGCAAGAGCGAGTAATTTCTACTCCTCGGAGGAATATACTCTGGCAGACTTACCTGGTGGTGGGACAACCGTGAAGCCGTTCGAAAAGTCAAACTTGTGGTATGGATTCGGAACAGGTTCTGGCTGGAAATCCGTGCTCTGGTTGCTAACAGAGAGAGGAGGGATGTCATCAAACTGTGGGCATAAAATATTAGCCTGAGGCTCTTCAAACAGGTTGGGTATACAAAACCTACGTTCAAGACAAAGTCGCCCAGCAGACCGCACTTGGTAGGCATGGCAGGAGCAGGGGAGGAGACCATGACAGAGGAAGAAACTGTGCCGGAGCTCTGATTGCTCATGGCCGTCGGCTCCATGGTGGATAAGGTGGTGGGGGCGAGCGAGGTCAAGAACGAGGTCTCGGTTCCAGCTGGAAAGACACCCATATGAGTGCTTGCAGTCACGTTCACGAAGCTGCTGCTGGTGAAACAGGTGGCGGCAGACGATACTGGCGAAGAGATGGGCCACTTGCTGGACATCGAGGTAGGGCCAGAAGTAGGATTGATGGCACCGAGGGCAGCACTGGTTGATTGAGAAGCAATTTCAGTACTGTTCAGGAATGGTGCAACGGGCGAAGTCTGAGTGAAAGTCTGAGTAACTCCATGGACATTCCAAGAGACGGTCTCACCACTGACAACAGCAGTGGTCCAAGGGGTCGATGAGGCGGTGGGGTAAGCGGGGACCCAGATGGTGCTTGACGTGGAAAATGGTTTGAATCCACCCTGAGCTGCATAGCTGGTGACTTTATACGAGTGGCTGGAGGTCTTGTAGATGTCAACAGTCTCCTCAGTGATGAATGAGACCGGAGAAGACGGCTTCGCAGGGTCAGTAGCTCCAGGGAAGGCGACTCCACCGGCAGTCGAAGTTACATTCCAGCCACCCCACGAGCTTGTGTGACTAGAAGCGATGGATTGAACATAGGGGCCAGTGGTTTGCTTTGCGAGCGATAAGGTTCGAGTGAGGGTAGTACGAGTCATGTAGATAGTACTCTGGAGGGTCAAGGTGCTAGTAAGCTCCTCGGAAACCGAAGTGTAGACAGGCACAATTGTGACCACGCTTGTCTTGACGACGTAGGACGAAGAAGGCTTACGACCACCGAACCAGAAGGTCATACCATTCTCAACGATGAAGGCAAGGATACTAGAGCTGGGTGGAGTTGGGGTTGGGGTTGGGGTCGAGGTTGATCCGTATTCAGTGACGGTGACCATGGCAGTCTATCTCGTGTTAGCAGGCCCAAGTCTCGAATTTCTAAATCGACCGAGACGCGCCGCTGCCTGCGATCTGTCAAGACAGAGGCATGTCTTTGAAAGAGAGGCACTTACTTGAGTAACCGTAGTCTCGTAAGATACCAGAGGGCTGACCGCAACAGCAACGCTGAGGGAGGTGGTCTCAATGTAGTTAGTCTTGGTGGAGAGGATGGTGTAAACACGGGTGATAGTGGTGGTAGGAGTGAGCACGTTGGACGGGACCGAGTGGTACACGGTAGCTGTGGTTGTCTCCTCCTCATGGATGGTGATTGTAGTATATTGAGGGGAACTTGTCTGATCCTCACGGACGGTGATCGTAGTGTATTGAGGGGCAGTTGTCTCATTCTCGCGGACGGTGATCGTAGTGACTTGAGGGACATCAACGAAGACCGTGGTGATGCTTGGTTGGCAGACGTCGTAGCTGCAAGGTGGTCAGCGAATGTTACAGGTTGAAGGCAAGTACGTACGACGAGAGGGCAGGAGCTGCGGCGGCGAGGGCAGCCAGGCCAACCGCGCCGACGAGGACGCTCAGGTTTTGGGGGCGCATCTTAACTATAGGTATGCGATTGCGGGATGTTATTGATCAACAAATCGATAAATACCGTGCTGTGAAGACGGTCGTCGGTGAAAGTAACGTAAAGGGTTGTCAAAGGAGTGTGTGAAAAGAATTGAGTCGAAAGGAGAGTGAGGTGAATTGAGGTTGAAGGAAGAGGAGGTCGAGAAGAAACTTGTTTGCGCGGGGAGAAATAAATGGGCAGAGGTTGACCGTCGAGGAAAGTACGCTAACGCCCGATTGGGGTAAGCGGGCCAGCTTCACTGACCACTTCTCTGATACATTTTGAAGTTTCTCTACTATGGACATGAAAGATAAATAGACATTCGTGAGAAGGATATCAAAAATGTGAGTATCATTAGTGTGTCAAGGACAGCAGCAGTCTCGCATTCCGCTATCTTTGACGGGCACAAGCTTCGAGCTTCGAGCTTCGAGCTTCAGATATTCTTTGCAGAGCAACAGAGGAGATTGGAAGTAGAAGCAAGGGTACACAGGGAGCAGAGAGAGGAAGCATCGTAAATTTCAACAGCGGCATCCTGACGAGAAATATAGGAAATATACCCTGGCGTCAATCAGGCACAGGAAGCAACCCCGACATTCGGCAGTGGGCCTGCCTGCCGGAAGACTTGCAAGAGCACAGGACGCAGGATACTTTCGACCGAGCAGCTTCCCGTCTGACGCGAGCGGGCTTCTTCCAGTTACATATAGTTGTAAGATTCAGCAGCGGGATGAAAAAGCAAACGGAAACCAGAATACAAAGGCGCGTGGTACATCTCCCGATTACATGCAACTAGCCGTCGGTGCTCGAATCTGGATCAAATCCTGCGTCTACAACGATATACAAGCGTGGGCCACCACTATAGCAAGGCTCTGTTTCGAGTGGAGTTGCACAAAGATCAACTTCCGGACTTGCTTCCGGTTTAATGCTGTTTTATTGAAGTCCGGACATCTTCATCTGTCCACCTTTGGGAAGCTCCAAGCAACAAGGGACCCTCCGGCTCCTCATCCTCCTTCCATTCTGCAAAATATATTAGTAACGTATTGCAATCTTAGTATCGAGGACGATATCTTTCACTCTTACATTATTATATAGACATATTATCCAGCTTTTGTCAGACCGACTATCAATATAGTGTAGTTGAGTGTTGTTCTCAGGGTAAGGGGTCTATTCTATGCTGGATTTATCGAGCAGAATATTGAGGGCAGCAGTCCTATAGATTGAGATGTTCTTCTGGATCCTTTATTGTTTCGTAATCGCAGGATGGTCGTTAGCAAGCATCCTATGCATCTCAGGGGAAAGCCACGATCCAGCAGCCTCAGGCATCACCCGCGTCATCGTCATCGCGCCAAGTACTGCAACAACAAGAGAACCGAAACCTCCAAATTCCTATCTTTCCTCCGTAAACTGTCTCGTCTACACGTCTCCTTTAAGATGGCAGAACCAGAGCCTCGTATGTCTGCCGCTGCGGTCCTTCAACCCATCCGCAACGTCGTGTCGGCTTCCGCTCTCTATCCATTCAAGGGAATCTGGTATTTCGGCGCGCACCGCGAGTTCTGGCCCCTCTTCGGGCGCCGTCTGATCCCCTTGCTCTTTACCTCAATCGTGGTTCTTGGTCTATTATTCACATTCACATACCTGCCACAGGTCGCTTTCCTAGCTATATTCCATGGCCCGGTGGCATGGTTCAATGCGGCGTTTCTGGTTCTTGGGGAGGGGCAAATCTTGATCGCGTTACTATTCGAGGCTCTGCTCGTTGACGAGACGCTTGTTAATGTCTTTGATGTACGTCTACTTCTTGTACTCCCCACAGAGGTTCAGGCTGTACCTATTCACTCCTTTGACTCCTTTGCTAAATCCTCCTAGGGAATCCTCATACGCGAAGGCCTGTGAGTAAACTCCTCCCTTTTCTGTCCCTGGCGAACCTCTTCTATTGTTGCTTTTACTAATGTCCCCCAGAATCGACCTCGTCTCCCCCTCCCGCATCCTCTACCACGACGCCCCCAATTCCGTAAAAATGCTCGGCAAGCCCACCTCCTCCGCTATCTACTCCCCCTTTTCCTTCCGCCAAATCTTCGAATTCATCTTCTTTCTTCCCCTCAACCTAGTCCCTATAATCGGTACCCCCTTCTTCCTGCTCATAACGGGCGCCCGCGCCGGCCCTTTGCACCATTACAGATATTTCAAACTACGATGCTTGACAGGTAAACAGAAGAAGAATGAGATTAGGTCGCGCAGGTGGAAGTACACCTGGTTCGGCACCGTAGCGTTGATGTTGCAGTTGGTGCCGGTGCTCAGTATGTTCTTTCTCTTGACGACGGCGGCGGGGAGTGCCCTGTGGGCTGTGAAACTGGAAGAACAGAAGAGATTGATCGCGGAGGCTCCTGTGCCTGTTCCGGGGCCCATGACAGATGAGGAGGCGCCTCCACCGCCTTATGCCGATAATCCTATCTAGAGGGATTCTGGTAGACAAATAAGATTATTTACGATAATGCAGCACTGCTTCGCGTATAGTTGATGTCAGGTCCGTTTCTCTGCCCTTCCATTTTTTTGTGCATTTCCTTGTGCTGTTTACGGACTCTTACGTATTTTGCGCTTTCCAGACTCGTCGAGCTCCATACTAGCATCTCTTGGAACCTTGCCGCCGACTTACACCTCTTTCTCTCGGGCTAATATCACCCAGCTCTCTGTGCCCACCCGGTCTCGGGCTGCTCAGGTAAAACGCTGAAGTACTTGAGACCGCTGAAGCACTTGAGACCGCTGAAGCATTTGAGAACACAAGAATCCAAGCATCAATGTTGTTACAAGCTTCTTAGACCGAGCCTCCCTCGGGGAGAATGGAGAGAAGGCTAAGTAGCTAGCTGACTTAGGATGAAAGCCACGATGCAAAGAGCTCAGAAGATAGGACGGCGACCTGTGCCTAGATTGTGAGCCAAGACCTGCCACCCAGTTGAGAGGAACGAGATAGTCTACGGATCGTGGATTACGGAGGTCGATGCTGATATCATGTAGCTACTGAAGGCCAGGAAGCTGGACATTGGGAACTGGACTATAGGAGGTAAGATGCCTTGTTAGTCTTCTCTTCTTTCAGGCTTTTTTATGGTAGCGAGTAGTGCAAATCCTCAAGCTAGAGCTGGAACACTTACCTCGAGTTGGTGGAGCTGCCTTGCCTCAACTCCGGGCTTGGAACAGGAATGAGATGGATTAGACCATATGAGGGAGTGAGAGGACCTGATGCCGGACTCGATTGCTCTCCACAATAATCTTATCCGCAACAGACAGAAGAAGGAATGGTTGTATGCTACTGTAGAGCAATAAGAAGAGTCCGTATTGCTTTGTTCCTCCCTCATCCCTCCTCGAATCTCGAGATCTCCAAATCTAAAAAGTCCTTAGTTAATCGGCTTCAATCCATTGAAACGCGACGCTTCTTGACCTACAAACATATGAATCTAAGCTCCTTTGTAGTATTATGCCTACCGAAAATCGACAGTTGAGCGCAGGAGTCCCAAGTTCTTTGAATGTGTTCTTTCCGGTCAAAGAACGACAGCTACTGAGCTGAGACGATGAAACAAAGAAATAGACAAGGCTGTTGTTCTTCTCAGAGACAGCCTCGAGCTAGAGAACGTGGCTCCCGAGCTAGCGAGCGTACCTACCGGATTTATGAGGTCCCGTCCGATACCATATAGTAATCTCGCGATTCACTTTCGCGTCTCCCGCCATTTTCGAACAACCACGTCAACACAAAGTACGCTAAAACTAACCTCGTCGGCATCCCAACTATCAACCATTGAGTTCTCGGACCAAAGGAACGCGCAAAACGCGTACAGCAGCATCATGTATCACCCTCAAGCTGGCAGATCACAGTTCGAGATGAATGCTCGGATCGTAGGCCTACAGAACGAGCTGCAGGCCGAGATCGATGGCTACGACTCCGCTCTCCTATCACCTGAAGATCGGAGAGACAGTGATGACCCCAAGACAACATCGACGGCGGTAGTCACTCGGGCGGTGCTCGACCCTCGGGCCCAAGAATACCATCCGCTGCTTGCATCTCCTAACAGCACCACCGGTACCAGCTTCTCCCTCCCCCTTTCAAGGGTCGACAGAATGATCACGCCAGTCTACGGATTGACTGAGCGCTCCTACGGAAATCAATTCACCGGCTTCGATCCCCGTGAGGTCAGTTCCTTTCAAATCGGTCCCTTTGAGATCAGCTCCCGAGGTATATTCTGGTTCGCGGGGCGCCAGATTTGGAAGGAGGAGGCCCTTAGCACGGAGCACGTAGACTTTGTGAACCGGGCTTACGCAGCAATGCAAAAGAAAATGATAGGCGATTACAACGGGATAGAGACCCAGCTTTCCCTTCAGGTGCAGCAGACTGCGGCAAAGCAGCTGCGACTCCAGTCCCCTCAGGCATACGAGAACAAAAGACAGCGCAATCAGCTGCGACTCCAGTCCCCCCAAGCATACGACTACAAAGGACTGCGCCATCAGCTTCCCGCCGACAAAAACAACAGCGGCATCCGCTCTATGTTTGTTAACCTGCCGTCGCACACGTGGAAGGTTGTCCTCAAAAATATCGCTGAGAAACGCCAACTCATCGTCTTTAATCGCTGGGCCAACAAGCTCCCGCCGGCTTCGGAATGGAAGTTCGATACAAATATCCGCTCTGCGCTTCGCAAGGACGAGAACTGGCGTGAGCTGGAACATGAGATGACCGGTACGCCTGTCGAGTACATGGATGTCGTCGGACCGTGGGTTGATGCGCAGTCACACTGGGTGCGGGCCTCGGCCTCGGATGAAGTGTTGAGAACTGGCAGATGGGGATGGGTGAGATAGATGATTGTACGTACGTGCTGAGTGAGATAGGTGTCTATGCTGGGCGGGCGGAGGGATGGATACGATACTATAGGATGGATACAATGCTATGGGCGGGACTACGCTGGGCTGGATATGGGGTTGGGTTAATTGGTAATTTGGTCTTCTGGAAGGAGCAAGTCGGGGCCACGGGCGACGGGCGACTGCGACTGGCATACAATATGGAGATCACTGGCAGATGCGATGGAAAGAAAGGTCATGCATGACAGTTTATGTACATATACGAGTACAATTTGCTTCTTGCTTTGCATCCCTTTGTCTTGACCTCACTATGATATTTGTGAATCGTCAGGTATATAGTGCCTCCAAGTTTAAGATTGGGGAATGGGTTAGGAATAGAGAGAAGGGGACTGGCCTGGCTTCTCGCATAATAGAAACTGCCCCAAAAAAATACGATAAGCAGGACTTGCTACATCCTGGAATATAAGAGGATACATGCACAGCGAGCCGCTGTTTTCTCGTACGGTATAGCATTTATAGCACCACCGCTGGCAATGGGCCGCCTTGATAGCGGAGAGCTGAAGGGTCCGAGGTGGTGGAAAATCCTCGCTTAGCGATCCAATCACACCCCACTGAGAAGTAACAGAAAAACAAAACATCAGAAAATCAAAATCAAACACCCAGACTAAGACTAAAAATCAAGGAAATCAAGGAAACAAACGTTAACAACCCGCAACCCCAAACCGCAGATGGTATTGGGCTTGGATTAACTCCCAAGACAGTTTGCTGGAGTGTGAGGACGCATATATTGAGGACTAAATACCTGTACAGGATGTATGAAGAAGGCCAATCTTGCCAAAAGCGCTATGGTTTCTTTCGTAGGTCTACAAACACTGTGGGTAATACGAATTCGAAAATGTGCACGTCGTTCCTATTATGCAAACAGTGGATCCACTCTATGTTGCGCCTCCGCACTGCTGATACTTCGCTTGGGTAGTTCCCGTAGCTGTAGTCGCCGCACTCGTTGATGTGCTCGTCGGTGACTTACTCGTGGATGATTTGCTGCTTGTGGCGGCAGCCAGCGATGTCGCTGGCAGTCCCATTGAACTCGACCTGCCGCCCGAAGCGGGCCTCGAGAAGCGTCCCGTTCCAATACACGTGAGATCAAACCAGTCCAGCACCACCGTTGTATTCGTCTGAATGTTATGGTCCACCCCCTGCGCAATTTTAGCCGTGAACGAGTCCCCATAGACATAGGTCGTCCACCCACTCTGCGGACTATCCGCCAACGTTCTGACAGGCGCGCTCGGCAAGTCCAGCACAGCAGTCCACTCCTTGATCTCCTCCTGGAGATTCTGCGGGTGGAGAATGGTATCGGCTGTGCCGTGGAATATCTGCATCTTCGGTCTCCACCCCGAGTGGTAGCCGGGGTAGGCCGCTTCGACGATAGTCTTCCACTCGGCACCCGTCTTGGTGATCTGCCCTGTTGCGCAGGCGTCGCTCCACACGGCGTACCCGTTGCTGGCATAGCAGCTGAATGCAACGCCAGCCCATGCGCTCCCGGCGGCGAAAACCTCGTGGTATGAGCTGAGCAAGACGTTGGTCATCATGGCGCCTGAGCTTGTACCTATGGAGAACACCTTTCTCGCATCGCCATTGTACCTGGCCAGGGTCCACTTCACCATACTGACAATGCCCTGACTGTTGCCTCCGCCATCATGGGATAGCGTTTGAGGAGATAAGACATCCCAGCATTTCCAATATAATGTTGAGCTAAATATGGATCTTGGCTAAGACCGTAAACTGTTAAAAATGGGGTCACCGGACCTACGCCCGTAACGTTGATTAAGTGCATCTATTTGAGCTTAGGCTATCGAGGAACATCAAAAACTTGATTAATTGCTTATTAATAACGAAAAAGAGAATTTTGCGAATGTAAATATGACGGACGACTTTACGCGATTACTTAAGGTGCTTACGAGAGCGCGAAAGATCATATAGAGCTTAAGAAGATCTTAAAGTGGTAACTTGAAATCGACAACTATCGAGTACAAAGATTAAAAAAAGCTCAGGTTTATAAACACGAAGAAGGGAGCGCTAAGGACGCGTAAACTATAGCTTACGGGTGAAAAGAAAGGAACGAAAGAAATGAAAGAATATAAAAAGGAAAAGAAGGAGCTAGCTTAGCGCACGTAAGAATAGTATTTAAGAGACCTAGCGTATTGTTATATTAACGAGCTAGATTTGCGCTTTTGCGATTGAAAATTACTACTATAAATTCTTTTCCTTTCAAATACTTAATTAGTAGCTATAGCTAATTAATAATAGTTAATAATAAAAAGAAAAATTCTCGAAAACCAGCTTGCTGCATCGCCTTAAAAGAAGCTATTGCTATAGATTAAATGCTCGAAGGATAGCTAATTGCATCGCCTTAAGAGATACTATTGCTAAATTGCATGCTCGAAAGATAGCTAGCTGCACCGGGCTTAAAGCTATGGCTATAAATTGGATGCTCGAAAAGTAGCTAGCTGCATCGCGTTAAAAGAAGCTATTATTATAGATTATATACTACGGTACAGGCCTAAGCATTACCCTTCGAGGGTGCCTTAAAAGTTTAGTTTCTACTTTGAATCTTTTGGCTAACTTACCCTCGAAGGGTAATACTTACGCCTAGGACGTAGTAGCTACGAATATTACATCGCGAAATCCGAAAAACTTACGGCCCTCCGCAAGCTCCTTTAGCTTGCGGCCGGGCTGAAGCTTCACATTTTCTTTATATCCTTTTAAAGCGTATTTCTTATAATGCGGAAGGCAGCCTTGCACTACGACCGGGCGAAGCAAGGTCTCCTTTGGCCCCGGAGCTTGCGGAGGGCAGCCAGAGGCAAGACTTTGTTTAATAGTAGCGTAAAATTATACATACTAATCCGAAAGTGCTCTTTAAGGCCCTAAAGATCAGTCAATTATATATATATACTTCTACACTCTTACTATTCTATCTTTGCCTGTATTCAAAGCTACCTTCTGATATTAAGGCTAAGGTGCGCACGAAATTTTACTAAAGGACTTATCTTTTCTTGTACCTTAGAATCTCTTTTTTCCTTATATACTGTCGGTTCCTCACTCATTGAACTGCGAGTCGTTGATATACAGGTCATTAGACTACTAGTCAAGAGAATAGAGTAGTAGTGGGGACCGATTGATTGCTTACCCTGGTAATTACCCATTTGGGATTTACCGAGCTACGCGAGGTAAATACCCTGGACTATGTTGTCTCGGAGCCTCAACTTCCGCTACACAGCCCCTTCGGAGCTACAATTCCCGAGATCCATTTACCCTTGTAATTTACTTGATAGAACTCTTATATTTCTTACAAAGGAGTATATTCTGAATTAAAAAGATCAATCAAGATTCATGATCCACTTCCAGTACTGAAAGAAACCTTATTTTCCTATTGCAACTATACAGAAGAAGCTTCATTCATTTGATGTTTATTATTACCGGCGAACCAACATATACAATTTAGACCTTTGATAAGACCTTCTGCTACGCCGTGATCAATTTTTTTACTTTAATAAATAAGCTAGATTTTTGTAAAGAATTTTAATTGTATATCGCAGTTTTTGAAATACGGCTTTATCAGGGTCGATTATTTCCCATGCCTCGAAGAAAGTGGAGTTGTATTTCCCATGCCTCAACCCACTTTTTAAGTGGGCCCGCCCAGCCAAATATACTCGCTGCTTTATACAGGAAAAATTTTTCAGTAATGCCGCTTATACTAGAATTATTTTCTAAAGTTCTCGATTGTAATTTTAAAGCTATTCACATTTACAATTTTTTTTATAAAAAAAATTAATAGAAATAAATAAATACAATTCTATCGATATGTGTTTTTAATTACAAATATTATATTAGCTTAAGAATCAATTCTAAAAGATACGCTATCCGCGCAACCAACGGTCTTGTATAACGAACACGATTAAAGCATATATGTTTTCTCTATTATATCGATACCGTAGCTTCTTTAGTTCGAACGTCGTGGTTGCAACGAGCGCGCCATTTGCATATATCGTTAAAGTAGTATATCTATCTCATATAAGTCTTCTCGTTATTCGGACACTTAAGCTCTTATCGCTCGTTACTACGTCTTTAAAAGCTTTCAGATTGTAAAATACATCGCTTTGCTAAATTGAAACAGGTTTCTCTTAAGAATCTTTGAGAAATAAATCTATATCTATATTAGAATCGAGTATACCGAAGCCGAGGTCGTTAAATGTAGCGTCAAGCAGCGAGTAGATTTGGCTGGGCGGGCCCACTCAAAAAGTGGGTTGAGGCATAGGAAATACAACTCCACTTTCTTCGAGGCATGGGAAATAATCGACCCTTTATCAGCCTTATTTAAAGCTTAATATAAGAAGGACCGTGCACTTCTATACAAATGACGTGTCTTTATAAAGAAAGGGTCCGTGCACACGTACTCATATAACGCGTCGATGCGCCGTTACGTGCGGCAAAATTAATGGCGGTGGCTGAATTAGGCTTAGCTGTATGATATATTTAATTCGGGCCGATCGTTTCCGAAAGGTCAAAATAATAAGATATGAGCGATTAAAAAGCTTAGTACGCTCAGAAATCCTATCAGATCGGTATAGAATTGTCCTACGTAACTGGATAACTAATCATCCACCACCATAACCCTTGGAACTTATCTTGGGTCACCGTAGGTGATAACGATATATTTAACTCGGGCCGATCCTATCCGAAAAGTTTAGATAATGGAATACGAGCGATTAAAAAGCTTGGCACGCTTAAAGATCCGGTATAGAATAATCCTACGTGACTAGATGATTCATCACCTACTATCACAACCGTTGGAACTTATCTTGGATCACCGTTAGTGATAATAAAGTGAATAAAAAGGGTTTCCTAATACTAACCCCTTTTATAAATAAATATCGGATCTACTTTAGCTCTATGAATTGTAGAGCGGTGATTTCTGAACGCCTTAAAGCCCTGACAACTCTATTGCACAGACTAAATACTGGCATTAAGATTAAGATAAAAGCTTTGTTTCAGCTTTGGACTTAGTATATTCTTCCCCTCTATACTACTACTACCAAATACTAGTACATATCGAAAGTATAATTCCGCAAAACATCTTACCAAAGCTTAAACCAATCAACTTATACTACGTAAATTTTAACGTTGAAAAGTATCTTTGACCCAATATTTAGTCTACATGATAAAGTTGACAAGGCTTTAAGCCATTAAGAAACCATCGTTCTATGATTTATAGGCCTAAACTGGGTCCGATATGTATTCATGGGGGGGAGAGTATGGAGGCGGGTATGCCTGTCGGAAGCGTGCGAAAGGGTTTTCGAAATGATTTTCAAGATCGCTAAATTCGCGCGCTTCGAAGCCACGCTATATAGCGATTGAAGATGGTATATAATATATTACAGTATAGCAGAATTAAGTCTTATTAAAGGTTCAAAATGTGTATAAAGAGAAAAGAGATTCTAAGGTACAAGAGAAAATAAGTTCTTTGATAGGGGTCCGTGCGCACCATAGCCTTAGCATTCCTTGGCGAGATTGTTCATTCTATCCGATTAGAGTTCTAGCATCTTGGCACGCTATACAAAGTAAAGTATGTCCTCATTTCCAATGTATCGGAGTTTCCGCTATAAGCCGTGGCGGAGAACTCGTACGGCCAGCATGTCTGTCCCTACATTGTCAAGCATAGCCATAATATGAGCCGCCCAGTCTATAAGGGCCCGGTTTTCCAAGATATCCTTTGGCCTTCCAAGCGTCCCAATCAAGAGTAACGTGCGAAAATTTCATCAGCTCCTCTTCTGATGCAAAACATCGAGCCCTCAATTCCAAATCATCTTTCTTTACCACATCCGTTGGAATAAGCATTTGCAGCTGCCAGCCTTTGAACCCTTTAACCCATGAGAAGCGCAGCGCTTCCTTGGGCTCTGATACCAATCTTGTTAACGTGATGTAATCCACGATTTCTTCTTCGTTTTCGCTCCATAAGGATATCGGGATTTTAATTTTGCCGATATTTTTCATCTTCCTCTTTCTCGCTTCGATAGCACAATACCAACGCCTTTCTTCTTCATCTATACTGCTACGTACCCAATTACCAGGTCCGTTTACTATTCAAATTATAAGCTCCGCGTAATAGTAGTAAACAGATAACGATCTATATAGATCAACTCACATATATAAAAGCCAGATCCTGTTTGAAGAGCATATGGGGGTCTTTTTACATGTAGCTCGTCGCCTTCATATAACTTATTGTCTTTATTGATAAGCTTAGCTTGTTCCTATGAGTCGCGTATTTAGTATAATCATATAATCGTAGTACACGCTTAGGAGGTAATATATGAATCAAGTGAATCTTACTTCGGAGACTGTTGCATAGCCAATGACTTGGTTTTTTTTCCAGAAATCTTTCCACAAAACTCCTTGAGCTTTATTAAAAAGAAAGCTCAAGGCTATCAAGACTGCGCAGACAGACCTCGATCGTAGCATCGTCTTTGTCTGTTTGTCTTCTAATGATGCGCGCTGACGAAAATAAAATGAGTTCGCATAAGAAAGAGGACAATGAAATTGAATCACAACAATGAATTGCATTTGAAGCAAGTATAAGATAAAGAAATATAAATCTCTTTTCAAGCTCGTATTTGAAATTCATACGTTCGGCTATAAATATTCGTGCGGCTGATAGTAAGTAAGACTTTATTTACGCTTATCTGACTATTCATAGTATTGCAATCTCCCCTTTCCAACTTAAAAAGATTAACGTAATCTCTTGTAACAACTCCGTTTTTCCGGAAGTCTGAATCATGAGGAGAGAAGTGGAGTCATCTTAGCGATAGTTTCTCCATTTATTATAGGATCTCAGCTCTCCTATTGGTAACTTCCCCTTATCAAATTGACCTTCTTTTTCCGTGGCTCAGACTTCTGGAAAAACTGAGTACTCGTCCGGCCAGTCAGTACTACTACAGGTATGTACTATCCCCTCCCATGAATACATGTCGGACCCAGTTTAAGCTCATAAATCATAGAGTGGTGGTCTCTTAATAGCTCAAAGCTTTATCAACTTTATTGTATAGACTAAATACTAGCTTAAAAATATTTTTCAAGGTTAAATCTTTATAAGTTGATTGGTTTAAGCTTTGGTAAGATCCCTTGCGAAATTATACTTTCGATATATATTCATAAGGGGGGGTCGGATGACTCCGGTCCGGCCTTGATACTGGTCGCCATGCGACCCGCACAGCCACGCTATAAGCTGGCTACAGCAGTCTATACCTGTTTGACTCTCTTTTGTGGTTTTCCCTTGACAAGAGATTTCCTCTTATTGTAATCCATCTTATCCGTAAAGGAAAGGCGCAGACGACAATAGCTCTCGCTGCAGCACTTTAAATTGCTTTCTAGGGCCTTCTTGTATGTAACTCCTTAGCTTAACACGTCGCCGTATCCTATGGGAGGTCCCAGGGTGGCAGGCTTCGCTTGCTACCCGCCCGACGTAAATAAATACAATAAGAACAACAAATTCATAGGTGGGGGGGAGGTGGGCGTACTACTGCTACTACTGCTACTATGTCCCCATATCGAAAATCGTTCCGAATATAGAGTCAAATTTACTTAATTATTGCGTGGCCGATCATACAGAGCGTTGCAATCCCTTTCCCCATTTTAAGGAGATCGATATATAAGGATATACTTACTGGCCTGGCCGCGCGAGTACCTCCGTAATTGTATGATTTTGCTACCTCCTAGGCTAGCTGAACGATTGGTCTTAAAGGTGAGAAGATCGATGTATTAGCTAGAAGGTAGAAGCTATAGGAGAATGAGGTGACTCTTTAACTGTATGGTTTATGCTCTAGGCCCTTCTACGTGCCTCGCTTAGCTGGTCACGCGGTTCAAAAAACCCCTAACTTGACTGTAAAAGCTACTATTTAGCTAGTGCACGTAATTCCTTCTAATTGTATAAAAGAAGTCAGCTCCCCTGAACTTTAAGGAGCATACAGAATTCAGATACCTTATCAACCGAGTATTTTGCAATTGCAAAAGTGCTTTTTTACGACGTTACGAATATTCACGACAGATCGCGACCGGCGATCCAACAATAAAAGAAAAGCGCAAACGATAATAGTTTTCGCTGCAACACTTTGAATTGCTTTTTAAAGCTTTTTTATATGTAACTCTTTAGCTTAGCCGTACCTTAAAAGAGGTCTTAAGGCGGCAGGCTTCGCTTGCTACCCACCCAACGTAAATAAATACAACAACAATAACAACAAAAAATATCGTCAATCGTTTTAAATCCTTTTCCATTTTTCTTATCCCGTTCCTCCTTTATCGCAAATCTTTTTATATTTTCAGTCGGTATGCCCGTCAGGTATAAATCGTAATCGGCGTAATAATCGAGATAGGAAGAAGCGGCTCGTTCGGATCGCCGATAAAAGAAAATCTCTTCGAAAAGCTACCTTGATTTAATTTCATCTCTCCAAACTCTCTTTGCCGCAAGAAATAAAGCTGAAGGTTCGTAAGGGGCACCTCGTACAGGTAAAGAATCGTAGCCCCCTTGTCTTTCTATGAAGACGATATGCAAGGGCTGAAAACGGCATGGATTTTAGAGAATACTACTTAAAACGCTTGTCCTTCACGGTCATAGCTATGAATAGAATATATGGAACCCTCGTAATCTTGGCATAAGAATGTTCCTCTCGCATTGACAATTTCTCTTATGATATAAGCTCCTTGCTTTTAGTCTCTTCCGTTGACATTTGGTCGGTCTAAAGATCGGTACCGGCAAAGAATCTATGCAGCTATTCCGATCCTAAACCTTTATCGAAAACTAAAATGCCTTAATATATCATCTGCCGTAAACCGCTCTTTTAAGTCATACTTCAATGCATTTGAAAGCAAAACCATAAACTGATCTGCCTCCTCATCGCTAATCGAAACACCGATATTTGCTGGTTCAACTTCAGTAGGTAACATTCTCTTTAGAATTTTATTCGTTTTTAAAATCCACAAAATGAGCTGCGTACCTTTCCCAGACCGGTTATGGTTATGCGCAGCCTTGACCCGGTTGATTTTATCCCGTATATTTTTGGTGCTATTCCGTATATTTGGTCTAGCTTGACGCGGGAATGATTCATTCAGCTTCTTTAATCCTTCCAAGTGGGTAGGAGGAGGCCCCAAAACATTGTGTATTTGTGTTAGTACTTCAATATCGGGGAACACGAAGGATTAGAATAGCCTGGATTGGAGACGCAGCTCAAATACAGTGAGTGCTAGAGCCTAGATGTTCGAGCCTTTGCCGCACTTATTTTCGAGCAGCAGCTCGGGAGACCTAAAATCTGCAGGAGTTCCGACACTCTCCTCGAGTGACTTGTCGACGAAGAACGATTCGCCGAAGTCGATGACTCGGATGTTGCTAGTGCGGTGTCCAAGAAGCCGAGTGAGATCCGCGGTCTCGTAGAGAACTTGGGAGCTTCGGATCCCAAGACTCTTCCGTTGTATGCGCAGACACGATCCACATTAGGTGCACCAAGCTCTTCGTACAGCTTTTCTACCGACTATGAATCGATGCTCTTAAGCTCGAGAAGGACATTCGCACTTGTAAGATCTCTGTGTACAATCTCCACTTCTGCTGAATGGAGAATTGCTAAGGTTTGAGCGAGTTGCAGTGCCATTCTTTGACGGCTCTCCGCATCCATGTAATATTGATTCTGGGTCACCGCGGTGATGTTTGGGCTTAAAAAGCGGGAAACAGTGCAAAAGTGACGTCCGTTCGGGCCATCCACTCAGAAGTTCTCGATTGGAAGGTCGATATATTTTGCAGACTTGCCTTTGTTTATGTACTCTTGGTGTAGGAATATAGGGCTAGGCATCTAAGGTCACGTGGTTACACTAGGTAGCAGGCCTTGGCACCAGCATATAGCTCTCCCTCAGCTAGAATAGCTGACCTCTTCAGACTTCACGAATACAATAGGTACCACCATATATTCGTACTTCTCATTCGGTACCTGTGATACCGACACTTGGATTAGACCGAAAATCTTTAGACTGACGTCTGAAAATTTCTTCGAGAAATCCGCTAGTGCAATCTTGATCGCAACGTAACGTTCCTCTTCTATATCGCGAGCTAGCCAGACGGTTGCGAATGCTTCGTTTCTTAGCTTGTGGACAATCCGGTACTTCCCATCCTTGAAATTGTCACCTATCGACATGGGATGGAATCCATCCTTTGTGTAGTACTCAACATCCTTAACCTTTTCAAATTTGGAGATGCTATAGAGATTGCCGTCGTCTCTTAATTTTTCATTTCCCTTATCTCTCATAGGCTGTATAGTCTCCTTGAGGTCATCCGCGCGCTGGAATATTTCCTTACCTTCGCCCGCATTGGTATCATGTTCCTGCTTTTCGGCGATGCTGCTTACGACGACGATTGGGATGCCGGGCTTGACAGTGGTAGCAGGCTCGTTATCTTGGATTAAGAAGTTCATTTCGTTATGGTCGCGATGCTCTGTATGATGGAGTTGCATGTACTTCGGTTTGTCGAACAAGAGTGGATAAGTGGCAACAATACGTCGCTTGCTGGTGTTGCAAGCACAACTTCATCTACCAAGACTTGCAGAGCTAACAATTCATCACAAACTACTTCTTTTAGCCCTCCCATTTCTGCTGTTATCGCAAGCCCGTCAAAAGCTCCTATCGAGCCCGCCAGTAACCCTTTGGTCTCTCCTTCCGTCGAAAAGGTCACGGTGTCTAGCGTGGAACTAAAAAACGTCTTCGACTTTGCCAACGTTATCAAGGAAAATGTGGCCCAGATTACCCTCGAACGTCTTACCGGCCTGTACAATAAAGCTCTTGATGATGCTCTGAAAGCTGTCTTAGGTTCTGCCGCAGTAATTGAAAACCTAGCAGCTCGCTCATTACAACACCGTGAATATCGCCCGCAGCTTCGCTCTGTTTCGAAACCTCCCTACCGAGATCCGAGCGGTCATCTGGAGGAAAGCCTCACCAGCTTCTCGCATTCTGAATACAAGATTGTAGAAGGTTGTCAGACTCAGCCTAACTACGGGAAAGCTGGAGGAGACTTATGTCGATACGAATTGAGTTTCCAACTTGATTCCTGCAGTTTTCCAGGCTCACTACGAATCCCCTGACTGGGCAAGATCACAGTACAAAGTCCAGCTCTGCAGAGGAAATGATGGATTCAGTTTCTCCTTTCGTCCTCCATCTACCCCTTTAAGGGGGTAAATTCTGACTTTGATACCTAGTTCGGACTGTGTCACACCCTGATCAACCCGCTCACCGATACTCTCTTGATCCAGCGAACTTCCCACAAGCCAATCTCATACCTCCGAAAGATGATGGATGTCTCTGCCTGGTCGAACAATGCCCTGAAGGAGGTCCAGAATGCCGTCTTCGGCACAGCAGTATGGTTCAACCTTAAATCATCCCAACAAAACACGCTGTTCAAGTTCTAGGGTCTCAGAAATCGCGGTTTTATAAGGCATGGATTCGCACGCCACGCGCCGGGTCAGCAGAAGGTCGGCCGGACTATTACCGGATACTGCCAGATCCTGTCATTTCCCTTTCCTATAACCAGCCAAATGGTCAGCGATTATCGCCCAAAAACGTCAGAGGTGGGTGACGCGGGTCAAGCGCGATCTTGCAGAAAATATACAGAAAGTCGAGTAAGGCCTGAGAAATATCGTTAGCTAGAGAAACTTACTTGGTCGCTATGAGTCCTATATTTTCGATAAATCGCAAACGTTTTCTCAAATCCGCATCGTAGACCGGGCGCGCGTAGACTGGACATATCTAGAAAAGTGATAACACCTCGCTTAAAATCTTGACGTAATAAAACGCGAAAAAATACAAAAACAAGGGAAAATGTTAAAAAAAAAAAAAAAAAAAAAAAAAGTTCAAAAAAACTAAAAAACTAAATACCTATAACTTAGCCCTGGGTCAGGACCCCTTCCAAAGAAGCCATTATCGGGTGAATAGGGAAAATACCCTCTATTTTATACCGCGTTCTCATATTAGGAGCGCTTTTCCGGCAGAAGTAGATGGGCTACTTGCAGAATCGACGTAACTAGAGTAAACGGTTGATTGTTTGTAATGGAAGTTGGGATATGGGCATTATAAGGGAGTATATTTTTTGTTTTGCAAAAGTGCGCCGGTGAATTAGCGAGAGGGAGGTTGATCCGATATGCGATGCCAACGAGGCTAGCACCAACCACTTTTCGCTAGGCTTGATGCTCTGTCTTTTTATCTTTGTGATCGTGGAAAGTACTAGGCATATACGCTGAATTTTTACTGATAGATTCGAAGCAAGGTCACTGTTGAACGTGCGATACGAAATAGAGCAGGTGTATTTAGCTGAGCTTCGCTCCCTTATTCTGGATCAACACCTTTCCCACCCACATCTTTCTGTCCCTGAGATGAAGGGGTAACATGACCTTTCAGATGAGACTGTAGGGGGGACGATCGGGCGAGATTGTATGGGAGAGTATGCAAGCGTATCTAGGATTTGAGGTAAGGAAAAACAAGTCTTGAGGGGTAGATGAGAACAGATCCAGGCTTCGCGTTGAGGTATTCTCCTACCTGGTCACATAAAATGCCATAAAAGCTGTTCAGATATGGTGGTCCTTATTTGCCAACGGGGTTCACTTTATTCAAAGCCGCTCTCGGTGTCATTATTTCTGCGATGATGGGTAGTGCTTCTGTCCCAGATGAATACTTATATTCTTCACTGCAAGACCACCCTCGGCCGCGACGACTTCCCCGATGTCTCTCGGTGCCTCTCAAAGATCAGCGGTGTAGTAATCCTGCCCCAAACAAACCTCTTCGCCAACAACGCGCCGAAGACTTTGGCGGCTGGCCACACGGTCGGCACCTACGCCCTGGTCGAGGGCAACAGCTTCGACAACACCAAGACTCCCGTTACCGCGGGATTTTCGAGAACCAGACAGTTTAAGAGCACATGAGACGGTTGCGATCTCGGGATGCAGTGCGGCGCTTGGATGAGTCTACATAGGAAATGCGTTGAAGAGGAGTCGTGCCTTCCCGAAGTGGAAGAGCTCGGGCGTGTTGAGGTGTACCTTAGTCTGGGAAGTGGGCATTGTTATGGCACCACTCTGGGTTCATGATTAATGTTCCGAACAGAGCCAGTATTGGGAATGTCTGAATGTTTGGTTTGGACCAATTGTTAGAGTGGCGATCTTGGCGTTGAGCACACTTAATACTTGTACGTATTTCTTTCACTTTGTACATACATTCAACAGTGCACTCTTTCGCTAATAAGAAGAATATTGGTATTGGGTTGGCGAGAGGGTCATGAAGATCGGGAATATACCACTTGAAAGTAGTCTGATAGGGTCTCTGCGACTCTGCGAGAGTTGAAGGCAGGTATCAAAATACTCACCTGTCTTGCCATCGCAGCTACTTGATTGCCATCGCTGATTGGAAAGGGATGAAGAATAAGCCATGCTGGCTTGTGCGTAGTTGCGAGCCTGGACTGGATTTCAATTGTAGCAAGAGACTTCTCCGTGAGCCCTCCACATTACTTCCCTTCGGCGAATATAGATGCAACATCTGAGCCTTGTGATATAGATCTCAAAGCCCCTGGGAATCACATATTCAAGCAGCAGATCTTGCTGGGAAGACATATATAAGTCCGGAAGTATTTGATGTTGCGAGTCGGGGATGCTTCAGTCATAGAGCCGCCATCAACGATGCTGATGCTGGAAGGAAGGGGAATGTAAAGTTTGGACCGCATCCAAGCCGCATCAGCACCTTGGGGGGTTTGGGAATATGGGAGGGCTCACGACTTCTTCCATGCGCTTGGCTCTCCCACCCATAACCAGTATCAGTCAGATGTTGCCTGCACGTGCTGTTGATGCAAAATACTAATCACTTCGTCTCTAAAACTCGCCCTTCGTCCGCTTCCGCGCCCTTACGCCTTTCTCGTCCTCTTTCGATTCAATCTTCACCGAGCTCTCCTCAGCCTCCTCATCCAAAGACTTCCCAGCACCAACTACCCAAGTCTTCACAATCTCCTTAACCTCCTTAACCTTCTTTTCTTTCCCCTTCGCCTCTCCTACCCGTCTCAAATACCCAGAATACACCACCACCTCCGCCACCCCAATCAAAGCACTCCCACTCATACTCAGCGCTAATCTGGCAGGTGTACTCCACCACTTCGCCGCAATCCATATAGCCGCCGCGCAGGCAAAGACACTAACCAGGACGTTGAATATGAGGGTCACTTGTCTATCGACATCAGCGTATGTGACGCCGTCGTCGTCTGGATCTGAGGCATTGATATTCTGGTGACTCGAGGAGAAAGCTCTTGCTGCTGAGGCGGCTGGGAAGCGCTGGGAGAAGGTTTCCATCGGTGGAGGAGGGTTCGTCATGCGTTCATAGGAACGGGCTTCTTCTTCGCGGCGAAGGCGGGCCATTAGTGCTTTGTATTCTGATGTCTAAAGTGTACGTCAGCCAGCTTTTCAAGGCATAAGGAATGAAATATCCGCTAGAGCGAGGCTGGTATCTACCCGTCCATCTGCATCCCAAGCACCACCTACCGGTTCTGGTTTTGCCGGTGGTGGCGGAACATAGACTCGAGCGCCTTTGAGCAGATCCTCCAGTCGAGACGGTTGTAGTCCTCTGACTTTCATGTTCCGGGCGAGTTCGATGATCTGGCCGTGGGAGATAGGGTTTCCTATCCGGGGATCAGACAGAGCTGGTTCTGATGGTTTACTGCTTGTTTCCTTTCCCTTGAAATCTGCGGCTGCATTTTTCGATTGGGGTTCTCTTTCTCTAGCTTTTCTCAGTGCATCGTCCTCGCCGCCATTGATTTTGTTCGTCGCGTCGCCATCGACGTTTCGTTTCTCACCCACCCTATTCTCGAGGCCCTGATATTTTTCCAGAGCCTCCACGAGAGGATCTGTCATAGTAAGCAATACCATGTTCTTGGTCTACTGCAGTGTCGCGAAAATAAGGCTGGTGAGGTCCCATGTCAAAGTGGAAGCTTCAGGATGTCGGCCTCGGTACTGAGATGGCCCGACAATAATATAGTGCAAATTTTAGATTCCACACCCTCATCTTCACCCTCTAGACAATTCTGCCACGACGACGCCCCTACGCCACTTAATTCATCTGTAGGATATACTGTGGTTTTCTCGGATGTTTGGATCGCAATAAAATTAATCTGTCAATTTCGGCCGCGCAGGAGTCTGGGCTATGAGAATCCCGGCCAGAGCTTCGCTGCTCTTCAACAGCTCCCCAACCTCGACCCTCCCGCTATATTCGGCATGTTCTAGGTGTCAGTTTGCTGGGCAAGAACCAGTACGGTTATTCTTGAACTCGATACACCGGCATCCATCACGGAGGAGGCAATCATCCTGGGCGCAAGCAGCGTCCGTCGCCTCCCATGTTTTCTCGAATGCGACCGCTCGTACAGCAGCTCCTGGAGACGTCAGCGTGGACCCTTTGCGGATAGTGGCGAAGGAGATGAAATTCTTGAAGGGGAATATACAACAGTTGCTGGGATCTGGGCATCCTTCTCTCGATATGGTGGCGAAATACTACACTCAAGCGGAGGGCAAACATGTACGGCCGATGATTGTACTATTGATGTCTCGAGCTACGGCCCTGACTCCCAAGTCTCCCCGGTATAATGCCCAGCAGCAAACGACGGATATTGACGATTCCATTTCACCAATGTCCATTTTGGCGGATGTCAATCCCACCGAGCCCTCCTCGAACCCTCTCACGCATTCACAAACCTCATACCCTGCGACAGACAGCGATATCCTGCCAACTCAACGACGGCTCGCAGAGATTACAGAGCTGATCCACACAGCTTCACTACTTCACGACGATGTGATTGACCATTCAGTGGCCCGGCGCGGAGCACCCTCCGCAAACCTCGAATTTGGAAACAAGATGGCAGTTCTTGCGGGGGATTTTCTCTTGGGCCGGGCCTCCGTGGCACTAGCCAGGTTACGAGATGCAGAGGTCACGGAGCTTCTTGCAACAGTCATTGCAAATTTGGTGGAGGGAGAATTCATGCAATTGAAGAACACGGCTCGAGACGAGAAGAACCCAGTCTGGACCGAGGATACCGTCACATACTACCTGCAGAAGACATATCTCAAATCTGCAAGCCTGATCTCCAAATCTTGCAGGGCGGCCGCGCTTCTGGGGGGGTCAGATACTCAGACGGCGGATGCGGCGTACGCCTACGGAAAGAACCTAGGCCTCGCATTTCAATTGGTGGACGACATGTTGGATTATACGATCAGTGAGAAGGAGTTAGGAAAGCCAGCAGGTGCTGATCTAGAACTTGGATTAGCCACTGCCCCGTTGTTGTTTGCGTGGAAGAATAACGCAGAGCTCGGGTCGCTAGTAGGGAGGAAGTTTGCCCACGAGGGCGATGTGACTAGGGTAGATCTCACCCCAAATTTTTTCCATGTTTCAGCTACTTACACATTCCCAGGCACGAGAATTGGTTCTCCAAAGCAACGGACTCGATCAAACACGAGCTCTGGCCGAGGAATACGCAAATCGAGCCATCGCAGCCATTTCCGCCTTCCCCGATAGCGAGGCCAAGGAGGGCTTGGTAGAGATGGCGATCAAGACCCTGAAGCGGAGGAAGTGAGAGCGAGATTTCTGTATAGGCTCCTCGTATTCTTGCGGCAAGGATGCCGCACTGTATAACGCATGCATTAGAGAATCCGCATAGACGATTGTATTATACGTAAGCGTTATAACGAGTGGTCTAGCTAGTAGAGGCTGGCCAATATACTTTTTTGCCACTCTGCCGCGTGTTTTTTTCTGGCGATTCCCGGAGGATTTCTTGGGGATTGGAACTTGAGAAGGTCAGTGATCCGATATGGCTACTGATTGGGATTCTGTTCGCTTCCTGTTGCTATAAAAATGTCACCTTCTCCTTTCTGGTCCTTCTCAGTCAACCATCGCAGTCGCCATCTATTCTCGCACGCTCTATCAATGCTTTTTTTTTCAGCGATTGTCGCCTCTGCATTTGTCACGCACTGTTACAGCATAGGTACCTACTTCTCCCCGGGATCTGCTGCTTATGAGAAAAGTGTTTTCGAGTTCACGGAAAGCATTTATTACCTGACCATTGTGAATAGAACAAGTGTTATGCTAGTTAGTGTATGCGTCGTCATAGCAAAGCATTTTGTACCCTGCTGCCCATAGCCGGCGTGACATCAATTCTGGCTGGATTGTAAGGACCTCGGACGCATCATTCATCCTTTGTAGATAGATTGGTAGAGGTAGCTTTGCAGCAGTCAAAACACCTAACCGGAAACACCCGAGCGAGAATTGAATCCAGGTCTAGGTCATCTTGCAATCCGTGACGATAGCCTCCCGCTCATAATAAATCTTACTGATTTTTGTGGTTGTCGTCGGCGCTTCAGACATCGTACCAAAGCCTACCAATACCCGCCCACACTGCGCGGCTAATGGGCTTGGGTTAAGATCTGACACGACATGTTGACTCTCTTCAACAGGTGAATAAGATACACTTGAGCCAGGATGAGGGATGAAAATCGCGGACTCGACTGGGAAGGTGGGGGTTCTTTGCGAGGGAGAATCACTCGACCAGTGTGGCCATGCCGCGTTGTGATAGAAACTATTGCGATCACTAGCTGTATTTACTCTTCGTGCTTGGATATATGATGTGTACACGCATAAATTTCGAAATTCGAGATTGATGATGAGAGATCACAGAGTGGGACAGGTGCTAGCCGGTGCAGTTGACTACCAGGTGATAGCTGGCACGAAGTGCTGAGAGAAACACTGATGCCAAATGTACCCGTGGCATTCGTATTTCCAAAGAATCATAAGCAGTATATGAAGTTCAGGTCGAGGATGACAGATTTTCGTGATATGCAATGTTCAGCTAGGCCTCGTGGTCCAGCCTGGGAAGCTTCGCTAGCATCCTCTTGGACATGTTCAAGTCGGTCGATTGAAGTCTACTTCTTCTCGGTTCGGACCGGGCAGTTGTTAATGCTGGTAATTCTTTCCGCAATACTTCCATACGAATGACTACTGGGCACTGTTGTAAAATTCCTCGTACCGGGGGACATGGTGTATGACCAGGGAAAAATACCACGGATACGAATAGCGGAATCCTACGTACTTACGGATGAAATAAAAGAACTTATATCTCGCCTCATTTATATAACGCACTCACCGACAGCCGATTCCACATCTCGTCTCAGCCCGGGGAGGCTTCTCAAACCCGTGGATTCAGCTACTGGTGCATTTTCCAGTTCGTGGGACTGGCCTCGATCAACCCAGAGCTCGTTTGTTGAGTGAAATTACACATACGTCTTTGGCCATTGCCTAGACTATAAGAGGTATATCTCAACCACTTGATGAGCATTAAATTGCGACGGAACGGACTGTAAATGGCAAGGAACGCGAATTACCGTGCTTCCATTTGGATACATGGTAGTCCGAAACCAGTTAAGTCTAGACATGGTGTAGCCAAAGTAAATCCTCCATTGGGTGAAGCAGCAGAGTCACACCTCCCTTCGAGGAAATTCCTCATCATGTTATCAGAGCAACGGCAAGAGGTGGATGGGTAGCGACCGCATCTGGCCGATTCCTCAATCGGCCACAGATGGACATCAGTATCATCTGCTACTTGATAGCATGAGTGGCCGGATTAAGGTCAACCAATGTTCGTCCATGGAAACTTGAATGCTGAAAGTAGTGTTATACCAACAACTACGTAGGTCTTGGTTTTCGCGAGAAGAATGCAACATATCATGAGCTTGCTAGTTGATGGGTGCTTGCCACTCACAGATATTAGGAAGGTCCGTTAAGGCCGCTGGATTGAAATCTCCAATTTTCCATAATACGTAGTATAATCAAGACAAGACAAGACAAGACAAGACAAGAGTTGACGTTCCTCGCTCCCTAACCAGGGGCTCGAAGCGAGGTGGCTAGAATAAACGCGCTAGTGCTGGAGCCCCACATTTTTTCGATACTTCCAATCTTCGGCGCGTCGACTTCCTTCGACCATAAACATCAACTTCAACACTCTTGAAGCACATCACCCTCGATACAACCTTCGGTCAGGACACTCATAAGGAGAGTCTTTCTGTGTCAAACTGCTCACTGACCCACAGAATATACAGTTTTCCGGCGCTGCGACGCCTATTTTGTGGTGCAGGATTTGCCTCGCTTTGAGGCGTGCCTTCAACTGCACCCCCCGGCTCTAAAGGAGTTCGGCTTTCTCTCTCCCACTGTATTCACTAGCGTGGACAGAGCCGCAACCCGAATAAAGGCCGTCGCTAACCCTCTCGGTTAATATAAGTCATGGACTTCTTATATTCGTAGCGATCCTCGCTTCGACTAAACATCATCAACATATTCCAGACTGTCAACTTCGACACCAGCTCCTGACAACACCATCTTTCGAGTCAATATGGAGACAGGCAAGGCTGCCCTAGGCAAGATGGGGGGGACCTCAGGCAACCACAGGTATGACCAGCTTCTGTTTCTCTTCAGCTTCAACCACGCTAATACCAAATTTCAGAGCGCCCTTGAAGACATACTCTCGTCGCAAACCCCACAATACCTCAGAGCAAACCCCAGCAAAGAGAAAACGCGCAGAAGAACCTCAATCTCCTGAAGAGCTACCTCCCGCGAAGAAATTCGCGCCTTCTTCCATCAAAAATTACTTTCAGCCGCTGTCCAGCTCTTCAAGCCCCGCGCAAACCCGAGCGGCTCATCAACCTTCAGACGATCTTGCCTCAAGATCGACGCCTCCTTCGTCTCCTCCGACCTTTACCCCATCTTCACCCTCGCCGAAGACAGCCAAGCCACCGCGCCAACTTCTACGGCGGAGAAAGCGGCCGAAACGAAGACTTACAACAAAACTCGATCTGTCACCTATCAAGATGTCGACCTCTGAGAGTTCAGTCCTTATGAATTGCTGCATCGAGGGCACATGCCAGCATGATAACAACACTGCTCGCCTCGCTCGCAACGAGAAAATCATGTCAGCCAAGTTTGACGAAGAAGACGGCTACACGAACACCATCGACAACATTCAAGTCCCACCTCTGGATGAGGTGCTCGCCGCAATTCCCCTTACGTTCGAGCATGGACGACGTACCGCAAAGATGATTCAAACCCTGATTTCAGCAGGCCAGAACCCACCAAGATGTTCGGTCTGCAAGCTCCCCTTCAATGCCAACAACGCAGAGGACATTATCACACACAAAATGGTTCACAACAATATTGAATTCTTGAACTCAAACAAGCATGATCTCTCCGTTATTACGGATCCAGCCTGGACTCGCGACGTTGGCTCGTCTCACAAGATCACGTTTTGCAAGTTTGATGAGCACGCTTCGTTGACTGTTCGAGAGTTCGCCATTGATGTCGTCAGGAATAAGGTTGATCGGGCCTTGGGATATGTAGGATACGAATCCAATGCTAATGCCGAAGCTTATGAACTTGGTCGCGATATGTTGTCAGGAGTAGCCAAAGTCTACATTGCCTTCGTTGGACCACCAGGACTTAAGCCCGCCCTGCGCGCCGTTGGTGTGGTTGTTGTGAGGAGGGCAATGGCGGCATCGCTCTACTCTCGGCAGGATGGACAAGAGAAGTGGACTGCCCAGGATCATGAATGTGACATGATCGTCGATCGGATCTGGGTTGACGAAGAGTACCGCAAGCTGGTCCCGATGAGCGATGAGCCACAACACCTCGCCACCAGACTGGTTGACTTTGCCCGCCTCAACTTCTATTACGGCTACACAGTCGCGAAGGAAAAAACTGCTTTCTCACAACCTACCTCGAGTGGTTACCGCTTCGCCTGTCGCTATTTTGACGGTGTATGGGGTCCTGGAGAGCTCCTCGCTGTGAAGCTATGAAGGGGATGGCGGTTTTATAGATGGGTCGGGGAGTTTGTAGCAGTGATTTTCAATGCATCGGGGGTGGGGGGCGATTGGCGTTTGGTGCTGCGTGGTTTTATTTTGATTTTGTAGTGGAATGGAATGAATCAAAGTCCTGCTAGCAGCTGCTAGCAGGCATAAACCTCGATCTTAAGAATATTGACCGTGATATGAAGATACCAAACGAAAGATCTATCGATTCTCCTCACCAGCCGGGGAAGGATTTGTACTTCGGAGACGAATCTAGACTCGGATATGAGTACATATTACACGGAGATAGTCGATTATCAAGGCCTCGGAAAGATGATGAAGATAGTTAATTATATGCTTCCAAGAGGCAGGGGAACACTTTGATCTTTATCATGGTCTCCCATGGATGAGTTTTGAATGCGCTGAACCGCACATGGGAATATCCAGCAAATCATATGCTGGAGTTTCATTCATTAGGAAAAAGACGGGATGAAAAGCGCTGCTCGGGGCTTCAGCCTACAGTCGTGATGTGGGGAACCGCTGTCTGTCCAGAACTTAAGCTTCAATGTGGCCCAGGCTCAAGAGCTCATGATCCATCATCACCGAGTATCCGGGCAGCAGTGACAGTGGCAGCGCCGACGACGACAACGACGAAGACGGCGACGATCACACGAACAAACACCGTTGAGATGCCCTCAGTAATACAGCAAACAACCGAGCAAGAATCTGGATGTCTCCCACGTACAATGTCTGCGGAACTCCCTGCCTCGAATCCGTTCCGGAGGAGAATCTATGCAGCCCTCCCCTCTGCCATGTCAGAGCGCCCCTCTGCGAATTCCCAAATATCGGCCGACTACGCAGAACCGCAAACAGATCCTGTGGGAGGTGAAGGGACAGGTGTACTGAAGAAGATCACCAAGAAAGTCAGGGTTCATTCGCCTCCTCCGCCATCGCTCTCCAGTCCAACCATATCCGACTCATCCTCAACGGTTGGGAATGAAATCTATAATACATCCGGCAGGCCTACAAAATCTGCCATACCGCGGGAAGAGGATCCTTTCGAAAATGCGACCGCGGACACGAGCGATGATGAGGAAACAAGTAGACTTGGTAGGGTTCCGGCAAACCCGTTCTCGAAGACATTGGAGACTATGGAAAACCCGGGACGAGGTACCGGAACAGTACCACCAAGGAAGGCCAGCAACGCGGGGCGAGCATCTATGGATGTAGATGCTTTCAAGAGGCTATTAATGACGGGAAATTCTGGGCTGGCTACGCCCCCGACACAGACTGGAGCTCAGGCGCATGTGGCACACGCTCTCGGGAACGGGGGGAGTAGTACAGACACAACATCTCTATGTCGGCAGTCTGTGTTTGAGGCCATTCAAGAGCCATTGACAGAATCACCTCGCACATCACACGAGATATCAGAGCCGGATGATGATCGGAGGGGGTTGGTGGCAGAGATGTCGCACTCGTCCGCAGGCAGAAAGAAACCCCCTCCACCAAGCTCGAGACATGGGAAAATGATAAATATGGAACTGAAGAACGAGAATACACCTATTAGCACGCAATCACCTCCTACATCAGGCTCCATTACCTCCCAACATTACATCAGCTCCAGTCAGCACTCCCAGACAGACCTCAACAAGCCTCTGCCTCCAGCTCCGAACCGCGCCAGCCATGATTCGGAACGTGAATCTATCTTCGACAAGGAATCTGCTGGGAAGACACCAGAGCCTCCCTCTCCATCGCCATCATTGCGGTACAAGACGCCGCCCGCCCCGCCTCTTACTCGCCGGCACAGCCAGAAGATGGCCGAATCGAAGTTGAGACGAGCCGGCTCGACCCGGTTATCACCCAATCCCGAAGAGGAGCCTCCCAGAGTCCCCAGCTCTGGAAGTGAGAACAGGAGGAAATCCTCTGAAAGTGCCAGAGCTCCTCCGCCTCCGCCCTCCCGCCGTCTGGGCTCTTTAAGAGTCTCACCGAAAACTTGTGTAAATTCGCCTTCGACTGTCTCTTTGCCCGCTCCACCGCCTGCTCGAAGATCGTCTCGGTCCTTAACTGGAGGCAGACCATCTTCAGTCTACAGTCTGGATCTATCGTCGACGAACAAACGGTCCTCCGTCGTGGCGCCTCCGCCTCCACCGCCTCGCCACCATGGAACCTCACCCGAGTCGCAATTGTTCGGGGACTCCCAAAGACGAAGCGGTGAGTACCATCGAAGCACGGAGGTCACCCGGCCAGGATCGTCGAGCTCGTCCTCACTACTGCACGAGAATCTGCATGAGGAACCAGTGCAAATTCCAGCACAGGCGAGCAAACTCGATGTTCTCGCCGATTTAAGCAAATTGCAACGCGAGATCGACGCACTGCGCACCCAGAGCGTGAAGCGAATCACATGAAACCGATGTTTGGATCGGCAGTGTATACTTAATACAAACGAAGGGATTATGACGAGGATAGATGACATGGTGGAGAACATACCGGCTCCGCATCACACGGGCGTCTATCTGTTTTGCCATGTCGCTACCGTCGGTCGTCGGTACTGAACATGGGTCGGAGCTCCCCAATGCCGGGTTTCATGGTCGTCCGTATGCTTATTTGAGTCTGAGCGCGAGGGCCGTCAAGGGATCGGATCTTTGGGGGGGGGAGGTTTTTTTTTTTTTTTTTTTTTTCAAAGACGAAGGCTGGAATTGTCTTGGGCGTCTTGGGCATAATATGTCGACATCAGCCGCACCTGCCAAGTGACGCAAGCCAGGCGAATCTGAGCCCTTTACTTTACGTAGATTTTTAGAGTTTCTGCGGGCTGTGGTGGCAAGTGAGGGGAAAATGGGCACGACAGGGAAGGGCGAGCTCGGGAGATCACGGCTGAGGCGACGAGCTTTGTTGATTCTGGGATCCCGGGTCCCGGGTCGCTTGCTAGGCTTGGCCTGGGGTATGGCATAAATTAATGCCCAAAGGGCGAATTGAGGTCTGGAGCGAGATCCTGGGGAATCCGGACTGGGAAAGCCGGGCTGGGTATCGTCTACGTCAGCTTGTACTGCACTGGAATGGGGCCCGGCTGGTCTATATTACCGTTCCTACATTGATCACCGAGGGCTGCGACCAAGACGGACGGGACGGGAAACTTTCTCTGGTGCGTCACGCGCGATCAGCACCGATATTGATTGAGGTTACCGGTATCATATTGGGATTTGGAATTGCGAGGCGATGATGTCCCGGTACGATCGTCGCCGAAAGGGGGAGGGGAGCTTCCACATCGGTGATCGGGAGCTGCGGGCACGAAGAAGACTGGGAGGAACTTGTCGTCCCTCTCGCGGTCTGGCAAAGGTCTGGCTGCAGACTCTGTATGTAATTGTATCATGGGATAATATCAATGGGGTTCTCTCGAGACTATAAATGGTACATCAGACTTCGCCGTGTCGTGAGTAAGGTGTCTCCTCTCCCTCCATCTCTTCTCCCTCTTCATCTTCGCCCTTTTTACAGCCCCGTCGCATGGTCACGGCGGTACGTCTCGAGTACGGTACACGGTTGTACTTGCAGAGCGCTGAATTTGGATTGGAATGTACTTCTTAGAATCCACCTACCATCATCCATCCACCTACCAGCATCCATCCACTTCCTAGCATCCATCCATCCATCCATCCACCCACCTCCTCAAATACACTCCCTCCACCGGCATCTCCCTCTTCCCGGAATCTCCTCGCCCACCTGCGCAGCGCAAGCCGACAGACATCATCTCACCGATTCGGGGCGCAACCAGGCGGGTAGGGGGGTTTTACGCATGTATGTACATATGTGCCTAGTCTCCGTGTGTGTGTGTGTGTGTGTGTGTGTGTGTGTGTGTGTGTGTGTGTGTGTGTGTGTGTGGCGGCCGATATCAATCAACAGCAAGCAAGCAAGCAAGCATGCAAGCAAGCAAGCAAGCAATCAGCTATAGCGAGCGATCGATCGATCGATCGTCTTCGCTGTACTAGTAGTAGTAGTAGTAGTAGTAGTAGTAGTAGTAGTAATAATAATAGTAGTAGTAATAAGGATAAGGGCGGAAGGGTGTGCTTTGTGCTTTGTGCTTACGGGCAGGCAGGCAGGCAGCTTTGGATATCATTCCCGCGCTGGTGTCTGATATGTCTGATTTGTCTGATATGTGTGTATGGGGGGGAGATGAGATAGCTCTGTCAGGTCAGCTCAGCTCAGGTCAGGTCAGGTCAGAGAAGAAGCGGGATGACTGACTGACTGGCTGACTGACTGACTGACTGACTGACTGACTGACTAGATATGGGTGGGGATACTACGCGGCGATGGATGGATAGATAGATAGGATAGATAGGACGGGTGTGTGGATGGGTGGGTGGGTGGATGCGTGCGTGATGGATAACTCCCTCTCTGTTTCTTTTTGTAATCTCTCGCTCGAGGGATGAGGTTGATGGGTTTGGGGTTTTGAAATCCTCCCCCCCCTTTCTTTTAAAAAAAAAAAAAGTAGCGGTTGTAGCTTTAGAGAGAGAGAGGTGCATGATGCGGCGATGGTTAGTAAACAGCTGCGCATTTGTCTTTTGGCTTTTTCGAGGTGGAATGAAGGGGATGTTGAGGGGGGGGCAGGTGAGGTGAGGTGAGGTGAGGTGCGTTGCAGGAATACAATTCGATGAATCTGATGAAGGAGGCGGTGATTTATGGATGGATGGATGGACAGCTTGCTCTGTCTTGATGCCGTGACCGTGACCGTGACGCATACCTACCTACCTATTCCGTCGTTGTATCTAGTTGCAACTATCCATCTATCCATCCATCCATCCATCCATCCATCCATCCCAGCAGATAACACCAAAACCAAACAAAAGACAAAAGCAGAGAGGAGGGAGAGCTCTCATTGAGAAGACTACATACGGACTACAAACTACAAACTCCGCAAGTACCTGCGGCTCGATGCGGTGTTCCCTAAAAGGTAGCGCCGAATAAGGAAGGCAGAGAGAGAGGCTGACTTGCCGAAATAATCAGTGATTAGTAAGGCAGCTAGCTGCTTAATTCTTATCTGATCGAACCGAGCTTGGCTTGACATGGGCGTGAGATACCGGTACGTAGCATACAGGTAGGTAGGTCACTTCATACATACACATACACATACCTAGACGCCCATCACTGCACGTCACCTACTGGTTTACATGCACGCCGCGAGGGAAAGATGCGACGCGTCGGGGAGGACCGTTATTGGAATTACGGGGGTGCGAGAATAGCGTGTGTGAGTGGTAGTTGTACAGCAACTGTGTATGCTATCATGGTCAACAGGGTGAGGGAGTGAGTCCCTAGCGCTCTACTCTGGAAATGCTTGGTCAACTAACCAGGTACTGAGTAGCTGAGCCTGCCATGTCTTCCGCATATTCATCCATCCATTAACAACTCACGCAACTCACGAACCAGCGAGCCCGCTTGCATCTCATCTCCTCCTAGACAGCTCGTACCATCTTCTGTCAACATACACACATACATCCGTGCAGATCTGTGATGAGTGTACTCCGTGCAGGAGTTGTTGGTGGGGAACAGACTTCCCCGCCTCATGCAGAACGTGGCACGGTAGGGCCTGGCGCATGGAGATGGAGGTAGGTCCGGCGCGCCGACCGGCACCTGCACGCGGGATGGGATGAGATTCATGCGGTTTATTCAATCCGATGGGGGGTCGGGGATAGGTCCGGCGTGCTGAGCCGGCACGTACGGCGCTGGATGCGAGGAGACGTACGTACCGGGGATGGAAATGAGCATGGAGATGGAGGAGGTAGGTCCGGCGTGATGACTGTGACGAGGATGCATATGAAAGATGTACGGAGGAGGGGGGAGGAAGGCGTCGCTTATGGGTCAGTCATGCAGGCATGTGTTGGGTGGTGGTGTTTGGGTATTGCTGCTGGAGGATAGGAGTGGGTGTGAGCGAGGGGGTGAAAAGGGGGTGCTCCGTAGAGCAGACGATGGAGGTCGAGGGCCGAGGCGGAGTTTTGGGTGCCCAAGCATGGTTGGGGAATGTGATTGTTGTTGTTGTTGTTGGAGTACGTACTGTACCGTACAGCTCGAGTTCGTGTGGCCTCCATGAGATTGACATGTCGGAATGGTTGGCTGTTATGACTTCCTCTTTGGAAATAGTTCTCATGGAGCGGTTGGGTTAGGTAGCGCCTACCACAAGGCGAAGCGAAGTAAACAAGTTGCAGCCTCCAATGCAGCCTTTTCAATGCAGCCTGGCGGTACACGAATCTCGATCAGGATGTAGCACCAGGCCAGGGGAATTGCGACGAGAGAAGCGGCGAATGGGTGGTCAGCCTCTCGGTCCCAAGGAAGTGACTTACGCAGTACGCAGCCTCCTCCGGTCTCGCCCCGTGGTCCATGGTAGCCCGGGGATGCTTGCTTGGATTGGGTCGCAGCCACCATCGGTGACGAGGACTGCAACTACTGTCATTACTACTTACTGCAAGCTACTGACCCCATCAGCTGTACCAGGTTCTGCTACAGCCTTAGCAACAGCTTCAAGGGTTCTCATTCACCTCTTGTCGTCGACATGTGGCAAACCCACCGCTGCTACGTAGATCGCTGCAATCCACGGCTGCTGCTCGCATATTACCCATCCATCCATGGGTCTCACTCTCCTCCTCTTCGTATTATCTTTGCGGAGGTCTTCGATACTAGCACGGTTTGAGTGTGGTTGGTATTATTCTGCAGCAAACCTGAACATGTCTCGGTCGAGAAGCAAGCAAATGGATTCCTGGATATCGGGCATTTCCACATCCAACTTGGCAGGTCCTTCTCAAGGCGTTCTTTTGCTCATGGGATGTATGGGCGGTGGGTGGAATGCGAGGCGCGTGGCCAATAACTGTTCTCTGCAGCCCTAAAAAGGGGTTTCTTCCGTAGTGTGGCTGCGAGGGGGGGGGATGACCCGCGCGTGATGCCCATCGCCCTCCTGTCTCGGCGGTCAAGCTTCGAGAGAAGAAGACGCGTCACGATTGGCGACGAGAGGGCCAGGAGGAGGATTCCGAGGGTGAAGAAGCAATGCGTTACGGAGTATGATCGACCCGGCGATCACTCCTTGCTGATCTCATGCACGGCTTTCTTCAGCCGTCTCTCGCCCCTGCAGGAGGAAGGAGGACGCTCCAGAAACGTCGACGGTGTGAATGGTGCGTTATTCATGGATACCGGTACTCTTCGCGAGGTGTGGTGGGCCTGGAGAGCCACGGTACTCTAGTACTATACGTAGTAAGGAGGATTGCAGGAGAAAATTGGGACTAGACGACTCGCGCACGTAGGTTTCTTGAGATGGGGGGATTTCCATCCATTCCTCGAGATATTGCTTTGTCGATGGGGGAGATGTTTAGACACCCGTTTGAAATGAGTTCGGAGGGTTTTCTCCGGTCGTTTCTTCTTTTTTATATCAAGGAGCTTTGACCGTAGATCCCAGCGGAGGATGGGGTTGGGAAGAGAGAGGGTGGAGAGTCGGAGCGTCGGCGCGTCGGAGCGTCGTAGACCCCAACTGTGCCTGCAGAACCGCGGCGTGGCACCACAAGGCGTTGCACCTTGGCGGAGCTGAGTGAGAAGGGAGCTGAGTCAGGTGACAGGTCTAGATCAACCTGAGGAAGTGGAAGATTTCGCTGCAAGCTTGACCTAGTTCAGCTTGAGTTCGGTTGGATTAGATGTGCTGCATAAGCCCGGAGAATAAGCTGTTTGGATCATCGAATCTGGATACTACTACGTAGTCCGTGCAAGCAATGCGCCGATCCAAAATTTCCCTTTTCCGCTCACGCTCACCCACCCACGAGCCTCTCGGATTGGCGGCAGAGTCTTGGTGCAGCATGCCAGCAGCAGCAATAACAACAACAGGAAACACGAAGCTACTCTGTACCGTAAAGCCGTGCTGGGGAGAGGGAACACTTGCATCCGGGGTTGGTGCCGTCCGTCTCGCTTAGGATATCCCTCCACCCCGTAAACAAACCGCGAAGTAGGGTGGATCGACAATTGGAAGACGATATAGATTATATCACTCGTGCAGCAGGAATGTGTGAGGCTGCTGCTCCTGTGTTGCGCGCGCTTGCATCTTCAAGGCTGTGCCTGGGCTGAATCATCGACACGGCTGAATGATCAGTTGGTCGAGGCAAAGAATGAAGAAGCGATCGTGAGCCGAGCCGAGCAGTATCCGTCTGTTGGGCTCATCAGAACGGGAAGGTGCGGATCCCTCCTCTGGCTTTGGGGCTAGAGTGCTAGAGGGCTAGAGGGCTAGAGGGCTAGAGTGCTAGAGTGCTAGAGCTCTAGAGTGCTAGAGTGCTAGAGTGCTAGAGTGCTAGAATGCTAGAATTCTAGATTGCTAGATTTCTAGATTGCTAGATTGCTAAAATGCTAGAATGCTAGATTGCTAGATTGCTAGATTGCTAGATGGCTAGATTGCTAGATTACTACGTACTGTGGTAGAATGCCAGATTGCCAGAGTGCCAGATTCGCATGGGGTATGTATCTTGACTGACCCATCTCCGGGTATCCTGACTGATGCACCCCGTCTCACCCCCATGCCCTCGCCAGAAGAACAAATCTGACAAGTCCTAAAATTAAGTACAGTAAGTACAGCAGTAGTACTACTAAGTAAGCCACGGATCATTCGGGCGTCTGCGGCTCCACCAGAAAAACAATCCTCAGACGGTACCGTAGTAGGACTACTAGGTAGTGCGTACAGAACGGAGTATATTTTTGGTGCTGAAACGGGGGAGAACAAGGGCAGCACAGGAGCCAAAGCGTCGAGATCCCTCTCCCCCGGAGATAACATCGGGAGGCGAGACCAGATCCGTACGTACTACGCAGGTAGAGTAGGTTAGGTTGTATGGAGCACATGGCTGGGCCGGGAAGGAATGAAAAAAAAAAAGATTGCAGAGGCGAGGGATTCATCATCACTTGTCATCATGGAGAGAGATCGTCGGGATCCGAAAAAGTCCGTTTCTCTCTTACGTAGAGCCCCGAGTGCTGCTCCGCGGCTTCGGCGCAGAGGGAGGTATTGGTTTGCATGCAAATACTGTGCGCATAATGAGACTCAACAAGGTATAGATAGTGCTCGTCGTCGTCGGCGGCGTTCCCGTCGTTCGATTGCCCAACCCAGAGGCAGGGGAGAGAGAGAGAGAGAGAGAGAGAGAGAATTTCCCAGCCGCCCGGTCGGTCGCCCGCAGCTCTCGGGACGAAAAACGTCGCGCGATGTTGGAATTAGTTGTCTATGAGGGCATTTTTGTTGGCCTTCCCGCTTCATAACCTTGCTTGCTGCAGAATTCCCGTTGGTCGTGCATTACTCTCCGTGCGGAACCAATTGACGCCTTGGGTGTGCTTCCTTTGCTTCCACTTATTCTTTTTCCTTTTTCCTTTTTTTTTTTTTTTTTTTTTTTTTTTCCGCGCGCGACAGTCCGCAAGGTGGAAGCGAGGAGAGAGCTCGCACGCAACGCGAAATCGAATCGTGTTTCCCCCTCGGTAAGAGAGAAAAGACGAAACGAAGCGAGGCAACTCACGACCGGTTTGCGACTGGTTTTCCGTAATTACCATCACCCACCGGCCGTCCTGCTTTGGGAAGGGCTTGCGAGAAATGAGCTCGGCCAGGCCATGGGTCCCATCCTCCTCCCGATAGTTGTCAAATCCTGTGGAGTTTGCCCACGGACTTACGGTCTTCTCATTACGGGGCCCCTCTGGGAGTAGGTTCAAGGTTCAAGGAGAGGGGGGGAGGAGAACAGGGTGTCGTGGATCGAAGCTTGGTGTTGTACGTAGTAAATACAGTAAAGTCAAAGTCGAATGAGTAGAAGGACCCTGAAAGAGAACGGGCGTGCCCGATCGTGAGGGGGCCGGGAAAAAGTGTATATATTTTTTTCCCTCTCTTGAAACCAAAAGGTTCTCGCCGTTCATATCGGGGACATGAAAGATTCCTCTGAGCTTTGGGGGGGCCAAGAATACTGCCACCAGGAAAGCGAGGCTCGTGCACTTCTGTGGGTACCTGTTCGGATGTTACGAGGAGCTGTACCGTACTAGTACATAGAGTGAAGTCTCGATATCGTGGTGGTTGAAGGTCGCGTTGAGGATCGGGGCCGCCTGGATATGTATATTGTCCGTACCTACTACGTCCTGTATAAGCAGAGACGGATTCGTATGCCAGGATAAGGAACCAAAAGTGTACGTAACAAGAAAAGGGTTATAGAGACTATCTATTCTATCCATGCCGCAGATGCCTTTGGAATATACGTAGTAGGTAGGACTACTACGAAGTACTACGTGTTTGAATAGCTGCTAATGATTCCGTGCCGCATCTACAGAGGTAGACACCATCGACCCGCCCAAACCGATCTTGACCGAGGCTCGCTAAAATTGCTAAACCTGCAACAAAAACATCGACTGTCAATCAACACGGAGAGTGACCAGTCAGCCATCCAAACGAGCCACGGAGACATCGGACTCCCGTCTTTAATCCCATGATGCTCCTAATAAAAGTAGCGAAGGTTCGAGACTTCGGCGGATTAACTCTGCTTATCTTCCTCCGAGTCCCTGCCCTCCCTTCATCAAATTAATTTAGCCTTTTTTTTTTTTTTTTTTTTTTTTTTTACCCCCCCTTCCCTCTCTCTCTCTCTTTAAACCCTTTCAATTCTCCCTCCCACACCTTAACCCCCCACCCCTTGGCCAAGGCTCAGTGCGGTGGAGTAGCTTCGCAGGTTCCCAGTGCCCAACCTGGGTTTCCCTCGATAACCCCCACCCACCCCCCACCCATCTTCGGGTGATCGCCCTCCCTAACCCCCCCCCCCCCCCCCCCCCCCCCCCCCCCCCCCTTTCCTCGTCTCTGCTGCCCCTGCCCCTGCCCCCCTCTCTTCCCTTTCGGGTCACAAGGCCGGGGCCTAGGGCGAAATGCATGAATCATGGACCCGCTAAGGGGGTGGGTACCGTGAGGAACACAGAGTAGTCGCAGGTTTGGGAAGGGCAGTGGGGGATCTGAGTTTGAGCCCAGCTCCCTCTTTTGCTTGTTGGCTTTTGCCCAATGTGTCTCTCCTTCGAAGCAAGATACCGGTAAAAGATAGAGAGGGAAAAAACAAGCAACCAAGACAATATATAATGCGGATGTGCCACACGGAAGACGACAAAGTCGGCTCTGACAACAAGAGGGGGACGGTGGAGTTCGGGTGTGGGTGGTGAGATGCTGCCAACGGGTGGTGTGGCGGAGAGAGGTGCAAACGATGGGCGCATGCTGGCTAGACTAGTAGTTGGGAGTAGTAGTAGATGCTGGGAGAGAGAATGTGTGCCGTAACCGTATGTGGGAGGATATGGGTGGAAAACTACTACTAGTAGGTAGCCGTCTGCGATTGAGCTAGGCGTTTTGCTTCCTTCTAACGGACGGCGACCGTTATCAAAACAATACGGTGGTGATGAGCGGAATGGGGGGAGGGGGGATCGCAAGAGAATGAATGTCATTCTTCGCCGCTCCAAGCAGCTATAACCAGCTTCCGCTGTTCAGCACTCGGTAAACACGAAAAGAAGAGCTGAACAGTTGGCCTTTTTTTGATTTGATTTATACTAGTATTACTGCGTTGTACGTAGTACAGTATGTACTACGTACCTACTACTACTATTACTATTTGCTACGCGCTACGCACACTCTCGAATCCGCATAATTTGTGACTTGGCCTGGCTAAACCCTATTTACTCCCCCCACATTTCCATAAGTGTAGTACTACTACAGTATGTACTACTACTAGTACAAGACAAGGGCAGAGCCAGCGGACAGCATCCTTGCCAAGGTACTGTAGACTGTACGGACGGCAAGGGAGAAGACGACAAAATATACTTCTATTGTAATACCTATGCCGGGTCACCCAGCCTATGCCCGTTGCGGCCCCCTCCGCGTGTCCCAGACCCGACCGAAACTCTGTTTTGGCGTCAGAGTCTCAGTGGTCCAGTGCTAGCTACCCTTAAGCCACGATTCAGGGACGCGGTAGTACTACAGTAGTAGTGGTTGTAGTATTTGAGTACAACTACTACTAGCATAAGTAGCAAAACCAGAGCTGGCCCATACAGAGGACAGAAGAGGACGACACCGGGCGTATGCAAGGCCTGCGTAAAGCCCATATCTCTTGCAGCCTCCCCTGACTAGGCGACCTGCATTGATTGCATGGAATCTTTTCTCGAGGCTGCATTTTTCGGAGCCAGCCAAAGCCTGAGTGAAAAGAGTGTGACCTGTTCTTTTTTTCGATCGGATCAATACAGTACATACTGTTTTTCGCTTCTCGCTTCTCGCTTCTCTTCGTTGCCTTGTCTTCCGAACATTCTCTCTATCAGATAGTCAGTCAGACAGTCAGACAGACAGATACCGGTAGACAGACACACAGATACAACTACCGGTAGACCGACAGACAGACAGTCAGTCAGACATATCCAACCAAGGCATACCCAGTGGGATTTTCGGGCGGCCATCCCCCATCCCCCGTGCACGGCCTGAACGCCACTTGAACACCTTAATACCTGTAGCCCCTGCTGAACCTTTTGCTGGGGCTGCTGTCACCCTATAACCCTGCCCTGTCTGACAAGGTTCCACCCCTTCCACCCCCTCCAGGGCCTCCACCCTCCACCCTCCACCCTCCACCCTCCACCCCCCGAAGGTTTGAATCAAACGATTTGCTCCGCCGTGAGGAGCGAGTGAGTGAGCGGGCCACCTTTGCGTATAATAACTATACATATCGTGAGCTCCCGACCCTTCTCTTGGAACGTCGGGACTTCTTGCCCTCGCTTCTGCTCTCTCGCTTCCCCCCGCCGTTTGTCGCCTCGCTTCGCAAATGTGGATGCTGGATATACGTACAGATATACAGTAATTCACTACCATTAGTGCTCGTGTGTTGAATGCAAAGAAAAGAAGAAAAGAAAGAAAAAAAAGAGGGCTCTCATCTGATAAGATGGAACAGAAGAGCCGTATGTTGGTAGCACAAAACATTTCCTCGTTCAGTATCAACACCCCGAGTTCAGAAGAGGACATTGAAGAGGTACCCCGACACCCCGTACGAAGCGCCGCCGTATTCCACTCCCGGGTCCCCGTCCAGCGCCGGCTTCACATCGAGAAGACCTCCTACGCGGAGCCATTTCACATGATGGAAATTTCGACGTCGTTGGTAGATTCAAGAAGGAGCATGGACGGGTCCGAGATCTCTTCCGCCTCGGCGTTGACTATGGCGACTTCAGCCGGCTCCTCGACGACGGATCCATGGAGCTCGTCGGGTTTTGTGGAGGAATGGGCAGAGGATCGGGCGGACTTCAACTGGGATGAGGAGGATGGGCTGTTGCTGGTGCCCAAGCTGGAGCCCATAGAAGACGATGCGGTGGATATGGACATGACGGAGTTCGAGCCGTTACCGGCGGTGAAAGAGTGCATTGCGCCGCCAGAGTCGCCGTCCACGACGGTCCAAGCCAAGAGACCTCGTGGTCGCCCGCGGAAACATCCCAAGCCGACGCCGGAGTCTCTCGCGAAAGTGTCCAAGGGAAGGTCGAAAACTGGCTGCATAACCTGTCGGAAGAGGAAGAAGAAGTGTGACGAGACGAAACCTGGCTGTAAGTTGAGGAGGTGGAGGACGTCGAGGAAGTGTGTCCTCTCGGGTGGGGGTGGTGCTAACGTGCCGTAGGCCTGAACTGCGAGAAGAACTCGGTCAAGTGTGAAGGCTACCCGGAGAAGACGATATGGAAGAGTGGCAAAGAGAGAGCTGAAGAAGGTAGGATAGCTTCGCCATACCAGCACGGCTTCGATGAACTGACCCGGTTCACAGCCCGTCAACGCCGGGCAAGCAGCATGACTCTGTCCACCGTGCAACTGCCCTTCCTCATCAACGGCCTGGAGACGGAAGGGGATCGGATCTTCCTGAGCCACTACATCTCCCGTCTGAGCATCATCTTCACGCTGGAAGGGGAGCAGGACAGCGCCTTCAGAAACATTCTGTTGCCCATGGCCCATCAGGACTCGGGCCTGATGCACTCGATCCTGGCGCTGTCGAGCAAACACATCGACTACAGCTCCTCGTATGGTCGGCAAATCTTAGCCGACCATCCATCCGTCGACGTCCAAGCACTGGAGGAACGCTCCCTGTTCCATCAGCAAGCCGCCATCAACAAGATGCTCGGTTCTCAAGCCGATGCCCAGTCGGCCGGCACGCCCAAGGCCCCCTCCCCGGCCCTGTACGCCCAGATGCTCTGTCTCGTGCTCGAAACGCTCTCCAACCCGGAACCGACGGGCCAGCACCGCATCCACCTCGAGCACTACCAGCGCCTGATCGAGGAGAACCCCCCCGACGAAGGCGAGCCCATGAAGTTCATCCACGAGTTCTTCCAGTACCACATCCAGTGCGACCAGCTGATCCACTACCCGGGCGACAGCGGGCAGCAGGACGCCTTCCCCGACGACTTCAACCTGCCCTCCACGATGGTGCAGCCGTCGGCGGTGCGCATGCTCGGCGTCTTCGACGGCCTCTTCCTCTACATGTCCAAGATCACCAACATCCGGAACCAGATCCGGCACAACCTCGACCACGGCATCGAGCCGGTCCTCGACTACGCGAGCCTGCACGCCGCCGCCGAGATCGACGCCGGCATCCGCGAATGGACGCCCGCCTGGCCCGCCGGCGACGCCCGCGACAACGCCGGCCTGCTGTACCGCCAGATGATGTGGATCTACCTCTGGCGGAGCGTCTTCCCGCCGCAGATCACGGGCTGGAAGCCCGACGAGCGCATCACGTCGGCCGTCAACGCCGGCATCGAGCTCCTCGCCAGCTTCGGCCCGCGCGACCCGAGCCAGACGCTGATCCTGGCCCCGGCGTTCGTGATCGGCTGCGCGTGTTTCGAGGAGGGGCAGCGCGAGCCGATCCGCGCGGCTATCCGGACCGTCAAGCAGTACATGGAGTACCGGAACACGGACACGGCGCTGCTGGTGCTGGAGGAGGTGTGGCGGCTGATGGACGCGCGGGATGAGCGCAGCTGGGACTGGCAGGCGATCGCCAAAGGGATGGACATGGATTTCCTGGCGACGTGACGATGATGATGATGACGATGATGATGATGATGAAGACGGATGGAAACCCCGACCACTCTCTCGCGCGCGCGCGCGCGATCGCGAGCGATTATGATATACAACATGCCAACAACTTTGGCTGTTCGAGATATCCCCGAGCCGATCGAGACCCCCATTGCGACATGCCCTTACGATATCCGAGCGACGGCTGGATTCTATGCCGCGATACACTTGTATGACCGACGACGACGACGACGACGACGTTTGCCACTTGACCGACGACGACGACGTTTTTCAGTCACACATTACGAGATACGGCCTTTACACACACACACACACACACACATACACACGCATACGCATACGCATACGCACCCACATATACACAAATACACCTCTATCCTCACTCCCTCGCTACTCTACGCCGCGCTACGCTTCACCTCACCTCATCTCGCCGCTCCTCTCCTCTTCACTTCGACCTGTACCGTACCGTTCTACACGCACCCACGCACGCACCTACCTCCGCGTCTTCTTTCCCCCACCATTCTTATCCTCCTCCAACATCAACCGGCGGGGACTGTATATACCACACCATACCACTACCTTACCACACCAAACCACACCATCTTACATCAAATTTCTAGTCTATTGTTTTTTTCTTAAAAGAAAGAAAAAGAAACTCTCCTTGGGGTTCGGTCAGGTCAGGAGCAAGGTAAAAACGGGGCGGCTGGTTGATCGCTTTAGGGGGGGGAGGGGCTTGATTGAATGAACGACGGGGTTTGTCTCTTCTGCTCCCCCCCTCTTTTCTTTCACACTCTCTTTTGGAATTTTGGGGGTTGGGGGAGTTGGGGGTGGGGGGAATGGTCGGGGGGTTTAAGAGATACGATTGGTTTACTGGTATCGGTATTGGTATTGGTACCAGGCTGGGTTTGGGCTTGGTTTTGGATGTGAAACTGAGGGGTGTTTGTGTTTCTATACCTTCTCTTCTTTTGCTTTTCTGTTCTTTTCTCTCCCCTGCTTGGGTGTACAGCTGGGAAGATGAGGAAGGAAGGAAGAAAATAGAGAAAGGAGAAGAGAGGAGGGGAGGGAAACTTGATCTGTATTTATGGATTGGGGATAAAATCTTCGGGTGTCTTGTGGATATATGTGCGAACGTTTTTTTTTTTTTTTTCTTTCTCTTTCTTTTTCGTTAGAAAAACGAGGGATTGGGTACATGATGCATATATATACACATATTTCGTTGGTCGTTACTGTTTTTTGTTTTGTGGTTGAATGTTGCAGGTCAAAGGAGAAGATATATATACCGGTATATACATCTTTCTGAAAGGCAAACGGATAGGATATTATCTATCTGTGTAAACATACATACATACATACATACATCTTCTCTACACATGACAAGATGTAAATACACATACACATACCCACCTACACCAATACATCTTCTCTAGCTCTCTCTTCTCCTCTCTTCCTCTCCTCGCCCCTTACGGAGGAAACTCCTCTCTATCCATCTCTCCACAGAGTAAACCAATCCCTTGCGCGACAGTGCCGCCTACAACCCAATCACCATCCACGACGACCATCCGTCCCTCCCCCCCCCCCCCCCCATTTCCCCGTCGAATTTCAAAGCCCACGAGCCCTCTCTCACAGCACAGAACTCCCAACGTCAACCAAAGATCCAACTCCCTCGCCCGTCCGCCCGCATCGAGTAAGAGCGAGGGTACTTACCCAGCAGTGCAGCTAGCAGGCACACGCCCCCTCATTCACGTCTGTCCCTCCCTCCTCCGTAGGGGTCCTGCACTACCCACAGCAGGTGCATCCATCCATCCATCCATCCATCCATATATCCATATATCCATCTATCGTGCGGGCTCTGGAGCAGACCGAACAGTCACTACTCTACTCTACACTACACTACAGTCGCAAGTGGGCTAGGTATACCGAGTATTCGATTCGAATCGATAGGTAGGTAGGTAGGTAGCTAGGTAAATACCCGACCCCGAAAAAAAAAAAAAAAAAAAAAAAAAAAAAAACAACCGACGCCATACACTCCTCTCCTATCCCATTCCTCCTCCTTCTTCATCTCTTCCCTCGCGGAGGAGGCCTCCAGCCCTCTGGCGAGTGCATCTCGCCTCGTCCGTCCTCGTGTTCACCTACCTAGTCCGGTGCAGGTCCGGTTCCGGGACGAGGAAAATCCCTGGGTGGGTCTCCCGCTCGGAGGTTGGAGGTGCGGCTCGTTCGCGTTCTGCGTTTTGCGTTGCGGTGGGTGGGTGTTCTACTGTGGATGTATCGATCTGTCTATCGATCTGTCTATCTATCTGTCTGTCTGTCTGTCTGTCTGTCTGTTTAGGTAAATCTACGAGGGGAATATCTACTTCCCGTGCCTGGGAAGCGGGATTGGAAAGGGGGCCGTGTGTCATTCGTTCATGGTGAGGTGAGGTGAGTCGCCTAGCTCTCTTGCTCTCTTTCTTTGCTTGCTTGCTTGCTTGCTTGCTTGCTAACTAGAAATTTGGATGTATGGAGGATGGGAGGATGGGAGTATGGCAGTATGGAAGTATGGAAGTATGGAGGGGGGGATGTTTACCAAGAATTTATTATTTTTTTTCGCTTTTTTTTTTTCTTTTTCTTTTACTTTTTTTTTCTTTTTTCTTCTTGGCTTTGTGTGTGATAGAAGAGGGGGTGGGGGGAGGGGGGCAAAAGGAAGCTGTGCTGCAGCAGCAGGATACCTACGTACGGAGTAGATGTTGTTTACTGGGTACCGGGATACTTTACTCTGTCACGATATCTCTACTGCGTCAGTATACCGCGGCCTCCGCCACCCGGCTGGCTCGCTTCTCTTGATCGGGGTGTTTGTTTGCAAAACCATACCGGGCCGGGCTGGACGACGTGCATGCATGGTCTGGTCGTACGCGCGACGCTGCATACGGAGGGGAGTGGGTGATGATTATCGGCGGACGGAAACAAGCTTTCAACAGGATATGTTGTGCGACGCGAGGTGTGATGGGGGAGGGCAGAGCGAGACTGGAGAACGGAACGGCGGCTCGAGCTGGGGTAGGTACGGCAACTGTGGGTGTTGCTGAGATACGGAGACCAGACAGGGCGTGTCTGGTCTAGAGAGCAGAGAGCAGCTTGTGATATCAGATGTATCACAAACGGCCCAAGATTCTAGTTGGGATGATGGACGCATAGAGAAGAAGAGGCGTTCTGCAGCGCAAGAGGCCCGTTGGGTGAACGTGCGAATCGACGGTGTCTTTCTCGGCGTATAGGACAACTTGATCGTGGTGGAGTGTGAGAGGGAGTAGGTAGGTAGACGGACCGCTAGCCGGCTGGCTGATGATATGCAGGAGATACAGTTGCAGGCGCTTGCAACGTTACTCGACCCGTTATAGAGGTGGCCGAGATATCAGCTCCACGGCTGGGGGACTCTTGCATATTTATTGCAAGTGCCGGACGTACGTAGTAATAACAGGGTCGGACGTCTTTGGGGGCGACGCATCGTGTGCTTGGTGGGGGTTTTATGATGATACAGTACGAGACTCCGTACGGCAGCCGACTGGACGCTTATCTCGATCAATTGAGTCATGAGAAGTGGGAATACGAAGTAGAGAGGTAAGTTGCGATGAAGTTTTCGATATCGATGGCGGCCAAGGGTCTGAGGAGGAGAGGGGAGGCTTACATCAAGGCGGTTGCGCGCAGCGGAGCGGGCCTCTGAAGGCCTCCGAACCACTATGGAAACCCGACTTCGGATCTCGTCCTCCATCTGTCCATCTCCGCGGGGTGCAATTGGGTGCTGAAGAGATCTGATACGTCGTAGGAGAAGAGGAATGTGCGGATGTGTACAATCGTGGTTCATGTCTCCCCGTCTTACGGATATGGTAGTATGGAGCAGCGGACCCTGGACGCTGGATGGTGGACGCTGGAAGCAGGGGAGAAAAAGTCGTCGACCCATCATTGCAAACCGAGTGAGAACTTTGTACTACCAAGTATAGTACTACTACCTAGTACGTAGTACTTCACGATGCGCGTGGGGGTGACGGTAATAGACACAGGTTTGGTGCATGCACGATCAAGGGTCTTATCAAACACTCGACGTAGAGATGGTTAGAGTTTGACTTGAGCTGGTGATGCTTGGCCGAGAGGTTGTCGCCGGTGCAACTTGACAAGATCTGGCATCTCGTCTTTCAAATAGTCTGTCGGCCTAGTTGCAAGCGGTAATACGTAGTATGATGTTGCAGTCTTCGCTGCAGGGCAAAGTCTGAAAAGGTCAAGCAAAACGGGTTTCCTCCTTTGCATGAATGGGCAAAGTCTAAATCGATTGATAAAAGTCCGTAGACAACTTAGTATGAAGAGCAAGCGGAAGAGAAGACTGCATGCATAGAGTACATGCCTGTATATCTTGCAAGACAGAGAAAGTAGTGTGTATCTCCTGACTTCAATCAAGTGAAGATTGTTAAGGCGGATTCCAATGGAAGTTGGATAGGTATATGCTAACGTCCCTGGCTAGCGAGAGATATCTGATCTTGATTGAGGCATCGAGCGTGTACTTAAGGAAAGTCCACTAGTTCTATGGAGTAGGAAATATACTACGTAGTATGCAGAGCAGGACATACTACGTCGCAGGCGTAAGTATTACCCCTCGAGGGTAGGGAAAACAGGGGGTTTAAAGTGGAAACTAAACTTTTAAGGCACCCTCGAGGGGTAATACTTAGGCCTGTACCGTGGTACGTAGTACGTAGTAGTACATGTACAGCATAAATAATGGGGGTCCTCCGTCGGAATCAGCGCGTTACTTCCCAGGGTAAAAGTATACCAGGGCATGGCATCGGGGCATTGAAAATCAGAGCCGGAAGCACGATTGTCTTTCACCACCTTCTTTCGCCTCGCCGTTATTCCGTATTTCGAAGCTTGATCCGGTCGGCTCTACGTCCGAACATGCCGTATGCGATAGGCGAACCTGATCCGCCAACCCAAGGTTTTGCGGATAAGTACTGTCTGCACATGCATGTTACAGACTCCAAACTCTCAAGGACGGAATTAAAAAAAAAATGTTTACGGAGTCCGAGTAGAGGCATGACAAGAGCCCTTCGAAACAAACTCCTCGCCGAGATGGAGAATCGAACTCCGTAGTCCGTATATCCATCAATGCCTTGGCAATGCTAATCACGAGCAGCCTGTCGTATGCATCTCCAAGGCGCTGGATTATACGGAAAATCGATTTTGAAATCGTCGCTAGCTCGGGCCTAAGCTTGACGAATTAGATCGCTACAAAAAAAAATTTGATAGAAGTCGGGATGAGAACTCATGAAGGAACTCGGGTAATGAGCAGGCTCTCACTAGTACTCTCCAGTCAAGTATTTTCCATGCCATCTCGTGCCACAAGAGGACCGACCTGCCAGCCGGCGGTATTCTATAATGCTATGTCATGTAGTCTAGAGACTGTTACCAGATCGGATGATCTTGGGGATAGGAGATTCGACCTGCTAGACGAAGTGCGCAAGTCTTGGAGACAGGTATCGGAGTTGAAGAGATCGCATTGTCGCTGGATCTGACCAGTATCTGAAGTGTGCCGAAGCGAAAAGAAGTCAACAAGGAAAGCATGATGCTATAAAACTTCTGCAGATCCGCAACTTGCGATCTTTTCATCGTGGATGATATCCTCCTATTACAAGGCAAGAATCTCCCGCACTGGTATGCAAGAGAACAAACAGCTTTGAGCCACTACAACACGCTGGGAAAAACGGTACAAGAAAGGTACCCTGCTGCTTCTGAATGTTTTGCTTAAGCACCCAATGGACTCTGAGTATCAGTTTTAAAGGCTGAGCGAAGAGACTGCATACACTCACCAGTATTCTCGATAGCTAAGATAGATTTCCCTCATCCTCCGCAGCCATTTCTAAAGCTGGTGCTAAGAAGACAAGTAGCCAGCGCTTTGAAACAGTTGCTATATCATGCACCTGTCAGCATGTCCAGAAGCAAAACCCGCGGCTGCTGAGGGGTATAGCCGCATTCCGGATCGAAGCGACGAGCAGGTGGCAGAGAGCAGATGGCAGATCTCTCTTGTAGGCCGTGGTCGAAGAAAGGGATCACACGAATGTGCCCTACGGCGGCTGCCGCTATTCTGCGTACGTATACAAACTGGGTCCTTTAGCTCGCTATATACATATATAGAGACCGACGCGTATCTGGAATAGACTCCTTCGCGGAGATAATGGCCGCAATAAGTGAAGCCTGGCAACACGTACCGGCTGGAAAAAACCTGGTAGAGTGGTAGCACGTGTGCCTGAAAAAAAAAAACCCCCCCTGATACAACCTGGACGCGCTACTCTTTTACAAGGATGGCGATATGTTCGGTCCTTTCTTTCTTCGATGATAACCACCAACATATTAAATTCAGTCTCCAGTGACAGAAGCAGGATAAGGAAACTGGTATGTCTCCGTTCGGAAAGGGACCAGTAAAGAAAGCTGAGACCTTACGACGAGGCCTGCAACGAGGTATAATTACCACGGAAGATTATACCCCGAGATGGAACTGCTAGAGCAAGCCTCCGTCGCAAAGAGGCTCGCAAAGCGCTTGCGGCTTATACCAGGGGCACCGCAATGTTCCCTTAAGGATAGCGAGCAAAGCAATGATGAATAGCTCTCGTTATGCCCGGACGGAACAACGGAAAGCTCCTGCGGCTTACACCAAGAGTACCGCAGGCCACCGACAACATTTCAAGATCATGAGCAATGCGAGCTCATGATGCGGGTGATGAGATGGATGGTATGAAAGGGTAGAGGGACTGAGTGGACAGAGGGAAGGGGTTGAGACAGCGGTGATGGCGGAGAGGGACGAATGAAGTCTTTGACGACTGCGTCTGCGAGCGAGCCGATGCGCAGAGCCCTGTTTCCATCTTACAAGCAGTCCTATGATTTTCTCTCCGGGACTATGTACGTACGTACCTCTTCATACTTACTTGAGTATGTCTAGTCCAGCAGATCTATCTCGTCCCGCGGTGTGATCTCCCGTGGTAACTGTACCTCGCTGCGATTATATCTCGTCGTGAGGTCTCACTTTTAAGCTACGATTTATTCCTCTTGGACGCAGAATCCAGGGATATGATCGCAATTCAAACTCCAGTCTGACTTTTTCGGATGACTCGGATACCTATAAGAGCCACCAGTTCCATCGCTTAGTTCGTGAGAGTCATCTACAAGATCCTTGTAGATATTTCCTGACGTGTGCCTTCCTTATATGGACGACGTTAGAGTCAAAGGGTCCAAGCCTTTTTACAGCTACGAGGAAGTTTTGCCTGGAATCCGACGCTTCGTATTGGAACACATTCAGAATATTGACAGGGTAATAGTTTGATTGGAAAGAGCTAGTACTACCGTTGGAACTCAGTCCCAATACTGCATGCCAGGTCTGAATATCGTTGGATTCGTAACCGATAGCGAAGGTCGCCACGCTCAAAAAGCCAAAATAGAGAAAATCCTCGAGTGGACCAGGTGCGATGATATTACCGAAGCTTGCGCTTTCATCGGAATCGCGATGTACTCTAGGATCTGGATCAAAAACTTCTCTACTATTGCGGCCTCGATCTACGCTACAATGAAAAAAGGAGTCAAAATGGAATCCCAACAAAAGGCAATGCAATTGCTCAAGGAGGCCTTGCTCTCGGCGCCTGCCTTGATCAAAGTTGACTACGGACCCGAAGAAGATAAAATCATACTCACAGTGGACGCCTGCCTGAGAGTATGAGGAGCAGTCCTGCAACAAGAGGACGTCGAAAAGAAGCGTCATCCAGCGAGGTTTGAGAGCGGCCTTTGGACCCTTGCCGAGACCAAATACGACGCTACCAAACGGGAGTGCCGGAGAGGCCTCTAAGCGATGGAAAAGATGAGAAGCGAGCTGTACGGAGTTCTTTTCATCCTCGAAACTGACCAGAAGGTGCTGGTGGGCCAGCTTTCCTTAAGTGGCAGCCAAGGCCTTCACAGAGTGGTGGAACAAGCTCACCGATCGCGACGTAACCCTCTTTCCAAACGGGTCAGAGCAGTATAAGGATGGGCACAAGCATGTCGGCTACGGATGCGCCATCTACAAAGGACAAGCAAAGGTCGCCCGCCACTGGTAAAGTCGCGGTCAATAACCAATCCCACGTTTTCGACGCGGAGGCAATCGGAGCATGGAAGGCTTTAGAGCACGCTATTCGATCGACTCCTTCATATATAGACTAACTCCTCGCCATCCGCACTCTTCACGGAGATTTCTCTTGGTAACCACCGCAAGCAAGTGACTGCCCACGGAGACACTAGCTAAAGCAACCTACCTACTCTTGCCTTCAAGACGAAAACCCTCGGTGCCCGTCGTCATCCTTTGGCAAAAGGGCTTGCAAAAGAAAGGGCTTGACGATCATTCGATCATTCAAATCGATAGCCTAGAGATATCCAACAACCTCTTCTTTCCGCCTTCTAAATCACGAGAGAACGAGAGAGAGGCGCTGACCTAACCTACCTACCTTCCCTACCTACCTGCGCTCCCTCCCCTCGAAGCCTCGCCAACCAACCGATTTCTATTTCTAGGCTTTCCTGGAAGTCTATCTATCACGGAGTGAGCTAGTTCGGTTCCAAAACCCGCCGTCTTAGATTCTAGGGTAGGATAGGATTGAACTATCCCGTCTCGATAGCGTACCGATGTACGAGATCGATACGCCCTAAGCCATCGCAAGTAGGCATGTACAATAGGGTGGTGATTCTTGGAGTTCTCTATTTGTTTATCTGCTCGCTTTTGTACTTTTCACTTTCCCTTAAGCGAGCCTCCTGAGTGAGTTAGTTGCTCGCTCTGTCACGGGGGGGAGAAAAGAGAAAAGAAGTAGGTCACTTTTGCGCGTGCCTGGCCTGGCCTGGCCTGCTCACTCTGCTCGAGCAGAGCAAATCACTACTTACTGACTGACACTTACCGACTTCGGTCTCTCTCTATCCCCTTTGCAAACTAACTACCTAGTCGCTCGAGAGCTGCTTTATTTATTCTTTGTTCCTTATTCCTTACGCAAACACTGTCTTCACCAGGAAGAAACGACAACGCTGCTGTTCCGTACTGGCTTGAACGGTTCGACTCTCGATTTGCTGCTCTTATGCTCTCTCTCTCTCTCTCTCTCTCTTTCTCTACACGCATCTCGTCTCTTCCAGAGTTTCCATCTATGTATGTATTTAGAAAGCTAGAAAGCTAGCTAGCTGCACACGTTTATATATATACATACATAGATACCCTTTCGGGAGGAGGGTCACAGGACTCGACGGCGGCTGACCTTTGAAAGAATACTCCTCCTCCTCCTCCTCCTCCTACTACTCCCTCCCTCAGCCACCTCTCCATCGCCCTTCCCCATCCAAGCCATCCAAACCCCCCCAAACACACATCTCAAATTCGACCTCACCGACCTCAACCTCAACCGCGTCATTTATCTAATCTCAATAATCCCCAACAATCCCACTCCATCCCAAGCCAATCTGCTCGCCCAGCTACTTACCTACCTACATACTTACATACCTACATACCTACCTACATACTACCTACCTACCCGCTACCCAGCTCCAGCGCAGACCCGCGCGCGGATGCCAATCTCTCAATCAATCAAATCAAATCAAATCAATCAATCAACATGTACCTCATCTTTCCCTTCCCCCTCCCTTCCCCTCTCCCCCACCTCCTCTCCCCCTCCAACTTTCTACTACGTACTTTCTACGTAGTACTTTCTACTTTTTTTTTTCTTAAAAAAAAAAAAACCTGCAAACCCAAACCCAATCCCAAACCCAATCCAATCCAATCCCACTCCCGATCCCAAACCCTCATCCAAATCCAAATCCAAACCCAATCCCAAAACCCAAACCTGCAAACCCAATTCCAAACCCAATTCCAAATTCTCCTAGCGCTCCCGGCGCTCCTAGCGGAAAAGAAAAAGAGACAGACAGAGACAGACAGACACACGACTGCAATCTGCGCCTGCACCTGCACCGGCGCGGGATGAAAGAGACAGAGAAAGAAAGAGAAAGAGAAAGAAAGAAAGAGAAAGGGACAATGGAAAAAAGAAAGTGTGGGGGTTTGCGGTGTGCTCGATGGATTGCTAGAGATTGCGAGAGAGAGAGGGCTTTGGGTCACCTGCGGCTGAGGGGAAGAGGTGGGGGGAGGGGGGCTGGTTGGTGTGTAGTATGTATGCGTGGAGGTATGGGTAGGCTATGCTGAGAGAGAGAGAGAGGGAAAGAAATAAAAAAAAGGGTAAAAAAGACAAGTTGAAGCAGGGAGAAAACACACTCTCACAGATCTATCTGTACAGGCCTACAAATCATAGAGCTGTAGCAGACTACCTCTCATTCATCATTGGGTATCTCTCTATATCAACTCCCAGTCTCGCACATGGTCTATTTTTCTTCTTCCTCAAAATGCGCAACATTCAAGCCTTGCCTTGCCTTGCCTTGCCTCAAACACATCACTGCGGAGTTCCGAGCCTGCTCTCCTCCTTCTTCTCTTCCGCACCATAAACAGCATCACTCTCCCTCTCCCTCTCCCTCTCCATCTCCTGCCTCTCGTCCACAGTCAACTCACTCCCCGCCTTGCTAATCTGCACAAAAAACACCAGGATCAGCAACGCGGCTCCCGCGCACGCAACCTCGAACCAGAACACCGCCTGGTAACTCTCCCTCATGCCCAGCCGCTCGACCGTGTACGTGTTGACAATGTCGGCGAAGCCCAAGCACACCGCGATGCCCAGATGCAGCAGCAGCATGATGACCGATCCGGCCAGCCCTTGCTGCTTCCTGGGGAGAGAGGTGGTGATGAAGATATTAGCGACGTTGAATGTGATGTCGATGCCCATCGTGGCACAGATCATGGACGGGAATATGTATGCCCAATAATTTGCGCCTTGGGGGGCGATGGCGAGGAGGAGGGGGGCGATAATCCAGGACACGCCGGACATGGTGACAAGGGCGGTGCCGGGGACGAGGTGCATGATGAACCCGCCAAAGGTGGCTATGAGACATCCTCCCAGAGCCATTGGCACGTACCAGGCGACGACCTGGAGGGGGGAGGCGCCCATCACTTTTTCCATGTAGAATGTTGCGTACAGGAGGAAGACACCGAGGGAACCGTAGGTGAAGAATAATGCGACGACTAAGGCGGGCATGCATGGGACTTTGAAGAGGGAGGCTGGTAGAAGCGGTTCTTTGGCAATGAAGGCTTCGACGTACGCGCCAGCTATGAGCAGGAGAGATCCGATGATGAAGAGGGCGTAGATGTACGGTGTCTTCCATTTCTGGGGAGCGTGCGAGCTGTCGATGATGGCGTATGTGAAGAGGATGAGGCCGCAGGCTATAATTACTGCTCCTAGCCAGTCCATCTTGACTTTCACGGGAGAGTTGCGCTTTTCGGCCATGTCGGAGGGGATGGTGATGTAGGAAGTTACTGCTGTGATGGCTGAGAGGACAGTACCGATCCAGAAGTACCAGCCCCACGTGGTGTATTCTGCTGTGAGGCCTGCGAAGAAGATGCCGACGAAAAAGCCACCTGCAGCGCAAGCTCCGTAGATGCTGAAGACGAGGTTTTTCCTTGGACCTGGACGATAGATTGTACCGAGGATCATCATCGAGGATGGCAGGTAGGCCGCGGGCCCGAGCCCTTGCAATGCCCGACAGAAGTTCAACATGGTGTCGTTCGTAGCGAAGCCAGCAATCAGGCTCCACAGGGTCAACCAAGTGAAGCCGGCAACATAGACCGGAAAGCCTCCATACATGTCGGCTAGTCGGCCAAAAATCAAGAGAAAGCTGGCAACTGCTAGAGAAAAGGCACTTGCAGGCCATGTCGACGAGGCAACTGTGATGTTCAAGTCCTGAACTACAGTTGGCAGGATGACTGTGAACCCGGAGACAAAGTACTCCTGCTTAGGTCAGCACTCGCTCGGATATCAGAAGAGGGGATTTTACCGTGAGAACCTGTGACATGGATATCGAGAAGACAAATCCAACTTCAGCCCATACCGAGTCGAAAACTTCCGGTCTCTGTCTTCCGAGCCGCTCTAGCCGCGCTTCAGCTGACTCCTCGACTGGAAGAAGATCGCCTCCTGGATAGCGAATTTGCTTCTCATGAGGATGTTTGGAGATCCTGGGGGAGATTGGACTCGCAGCTGGGTATGGCGGACTCGAAGCGAGGTCAACACTATGTTGATGCTCGATGGTCACCTTGCTCTCTCTCGATAAAGAGGGAGCCACAAGTGGCATCTGACCGTTGCCAGGAGACATAACGAGGAAGAGGTCGTAGAGATAGATCCCGTCAAGGGTTCATAACATGAGACTGGCCGACTATCCAAAGAAAGAAAGTGGAAGAATACCACCAGCCAAGATTTTTAAGAAAGAGCAGGTAAGGACAAGAAGCGATTATATAAAAATGAACACGCTCGCTATATCATGCATGTTGGTGCATGGTAAAAGAACATTTGCTAGTTATCCCATCTTGGTGATGAGCGATGAGTGATGGATAAGGGGTGAGGGCGTCATGGTCTCGGGCTGGATGGGGGCGAAAGCGGACCAAGTTGACGCTCGCAGAACCCCACCCAGGCCGGTTCCAAGTCTTTGACCCTTTGCTCGCCCGTTCATGGTCCATGGTCCATGGTCCATTTTCCATATCCGCTACTGGAGAGAAAAGCGCGTGGACAAAGGGCTACTTCTGAAAGCACGAGCGAGCTAGAAACTCTTTGACGCCGAACGTGACGGCTGTAAAGTGATACTGCGGCATGCCTGCATGCATGCCAGTTCCGACGACTCAGAAGAGGAGGATAGGCCGGTAGAAATGTATAAACGCTTGTATGTATGTGTTCTGCAGCTGTGACCGTTGAAACTTAGGAGACGCGAGTGCACGTACGTGCAGGAGCACGAGTGGCCAGGCTTGAGGACCGTACACCGACAGACCGACAAACCGACAGACCGACAGATTGATAGATTGATAGATGCAGGAACTTTCGAGGCAAAGTTCGAGCAAGATTCGATTGAACGAGCCGCACTTGGACTTGGAGTTGGAGTTGGAGTTGGAATTGCATAAGCAATCAGACAAGATAAGAAAGAGAGAGACGAGGCTCAAGATCCAAATCCACAGACCGAGTCGGAGGAAGTTCTCTCCTTTGACGACGTAGAGATCTACCGGTACCGCGTCGATCCCGTTCACCTTATTACCTAATAGTCAGTCACATGCCCCCACCGCAGGTCACGTTTACACTCTAACCCCAACCCGGCCTTAGCTCCCCCCATTAGCTCGGTCCCACAATAATTTTTTTTCTCTCCCCTACTTAAACTTCCTCTCTTCCCTTTACTTTCTCCCCTTCTTCTTTTCTTCACTACATCAGTAGGTTATAAATTAATACTTATAACTTATATGGGCGCTCCACTACGGTGGCTTGCTGAGGGTTATTCTTTGACCGCTGCTTCTTGTAGCTGGCATACATGGGTTTTCCTCCGTTCCCGGCGCCCTTGAGGAAAGGTGAACGCTCTTTCCTACCAGCCGACTTCGCCGATTCCATCGGAGGTTTGACTGTGGGGTGGTCGCTACAAATTACGTGGAGGTCCGGCACTGAGGGTGCTGTGGTGTATGGGGGGAAGGTGAGGGAAGGGGTTGGCGTTCAAGGGGAGATTGATTTGCAAAGACTTTTTTATTTTTTCCCCCCTGAGGGATATGCGCCAGCATTGAGATGGATTGTGCTGTGCCAGTTGATTCTTTCATGGTTTCCTAATGCGCTGTGAAACTCAATCTACCGCCTCCCGTGCCCCCCAGTACACGCTTGAGGCATATCCTGCGCCGCCAATCCGTTGTGATGGCTTCGATGACGCGATCCTCGCAATCTATCACGTTCCATGCTTGTCGACGTTTCTCTGGGAGCGCGAATTCGAATCTGCTGCGCGGGGGATGTGATGCATCTTAATTACTTTACAACTTCAAAATCCAATTTCATCACAACTTCAAAATACATATCATTTATGTGGTACTCGACGAATGTCACCATGAGAAGTGATATCACTGAAAGCATCCTGTACAGATATTGATTGCTGCAAATCCTTGATTTCCATCGAGACGATCCTAATAAAGCTACGCAACAGATCCTTTCGATACCTTCAGCAGCTCAGTCAAGAGTGTATACCATATCGCCATCTAGTAGACACGCTTGGGGGGAGACATGGAAGCCTTAATCGTCAAGCTGCCAACGTTTTGCCATCCCTTCTTCAGGAGAGACACGAGGTAGTTGATGGCCAACATGATGTTGGAGATCAATTGGTCCTCGGTCATTTCGACGTTTCCGACAGCGACACCCATGCAGAGAACCTTCTTCAGTTGGAACTTGATGGTGGACTTGACCTCGGTGATCTTGCCGCTCAAATCCTCGTTGTGGGAGACTGGGGTGGGGAATTTACCAGCTGTAAATCCATTAGCAGATGCCGAAGTCGCAGATAGGAAGAGGAAGGAAGTATGCATACCCTTGGAGAGACCGGGACCCAAGAGACGGGGGATCTGCTTGATGAGGGTGTCGGAAGCGATGAAGGCATCGTACTTGCGGGCAAGCTTCTTGATAAGCTTCTTGTTCTTGTTGAGCTTCTTCAAGTCATCGGCGGACATGGCGTCGACACCACCGTGCTTCGCACGATCGATATCGTGCTGGTCACCGAGAATGCTATTCCTCCGTCAGCCTGCGCTCCATGTCCCTCCTTGTGCGCTCCGCAACGTACCAAATGCTCATGCCGGGGCGGGGGACGACTGGGAGACGAATGGTTCCGGAGAAACGCTTGTCACGCTGAGGATCATAGTTCTTGAGGCCGATTTGGAGCTCGACGGTCTCGAGGAAGTTGCGCTTCTTGGTCTCGAGGGAGTACTGAAGGAGTTGTTGTACGTTGGTACGCACTCCGGCTGTGGCAAATCGTCAGTAATTGCGCAGGAGACATTGCAGGTGTGGTCAGGGCATGGGGAGAGTAGGCGACTGATTTACGTACCGACTGTGATTTTTGAGGCCATCTTGACAGTCTTCCAGTAGAATGGTTGATTCTAATGGTGAGGATTTTGCGTATTTGTAGAGCTGGTCTGATGCGAGTTTCGTGAATGTTTTTGAGTGTGTGGGTGATTTTTTAGCGGGGTCACCAATCACGTGGACGCTTGGCAACGGGCCCCACTCGAGTCTTCACCGACTTGATGATTCCCACAGGTCGAGTGTCGAGTCGAAAATCGTTTGGGATCCTCGTGATTTCCCAACTCAATATACATCATCTACATATTACTTGCTCCTTTATTATTAGCAAACCAGTACGTACAAATAAATTAGATCACATTGAGATATTGTTAAAAAATCTATTTCCAAACTTGATTGAGATGTTGTAAGGGAAAGTTCAAAACAGTCAGCTGTATTTCCGGGCACTATGTCTGAATCCTTTGCTCTGCCTGCCACCAAGTCCAGACCAGACCGTACCCCAAGCGGTGCTGAACAGAGAATCCATGCTTCGAGGCACCAACCAAACGGACGGGCAGATGTTAGGTAGGAAAGAAGTGAGGAAAGAATTCTGCATTGGGAGAGAGGCCACGGGAGTGGGTTGTTCGAAATCGAATCTGAAGTAAACTTGTCACGGCCGGATCTCGGATACACCTGCTAGGAATATAGTATGAAGAATTCCAAAGAATAGAGAAGAGAAGCCAATCAATAAAATCGTCACTATGGAACCACAAAGCTGCAAACAGAGCAGAGCTAGCCACCGAATACTCGTGACGTTAACCTCGATCTGAAAACTTCCCATGTCATGATAAACATTTCGAACACTGCAAACCACCGACTCCAGATGACTCGGTGTAGTAACAAGGACAAAGATTTCCACGGAGAGAACGGCCGGCGTGATATTCGATCCCGAAATCACCTTTGGTTAGACGACGACGCCGCCGCCAAAAGGTGATTCTCGCTTGCCGGAATCGTTAGCGCCTGCCTGTGCTGGTCTGGATATGTGAGGGGGTAAACAAACCAATTTATATTCACCTCCATTCGCACCCACCACACGCAATCATCTCTTTCACTCCGCAATGCACGCAAGTTCCGAGCTCTAATACCAACCGTAGCCAGTGCGTAATAGCTTTTTGCGCTCCCGCACTCTCACCCGTCTTCACATCGCGTTGGTTCCTCTGTGATATCTACTCACGCCTCCAGCTACCTGGGTATCTTTTCACATTGGAGCGATACTCAGACTCGAAACCCGAGTCCTCGATAACATCACCAACACGCACCTCGTACCATCGCGCTTCAGACACTCTCATACGGAACCTCAATCGCACAGTACCTCACTTGTGCATCGCTCCTCCCCGTCCAAGCAACCAAAGTAAAAAAAATACATACAGCTCGCAACAAAATCGCTGCAGAACCGCCATGATGCCGTCGGGTCGCGGCAAACCGAACAGAGTGAACCTGTCCCTGTCGAATTGGGCCATGGGTGGCTCACTGCTTTCCATCAGCAGCTCTCCTGCATTTGCAAATAGGATCGCGTCTCGGAAGAACAGGCATTCGTCTGATTCTGGATTCGAGGATAATCTGAGCGTACGTCACCCCTGCCCTCTCTTTTTTTTTTAAATGTACGTGCTGATAGAATGTTAGGACGATGGACCACCTGCCAAACAACCCCCTCCTACGATCTCATCCAAGAAGTCCTCCGGCTCCAAGAAACCCGCCCCCGCCCCCGCTCCTGAGGTCAGCGCCCCCTCAGCTACGCCCGCCTGCGTAGATTGCAATGTCAAAAAGTCCGCTACCGAGAAATGCGTTCCGGCTTGTCCAGTCTGCAACCAGGAGTGCGTGTGGGAGAAGCACATGCATGAGAAATATGGTCAGATGACATGCCCTGACTGTCGTCGCGGACAGGAGTGGTTAATGGATGAGTTTCACAAGGGAAGAGGCGAGTATGGATGTGAGAAGTGCACGCCTGATTGCAAGACTTGTGGACGAGGTCCAGTTTGGCTGAATAAGAAGTGGAAAAAGACGTTGAGGAGAAAAGTCAAGGTCATCCAGGGGGATGATGGGAAGAAGAAAGAGAAAAGTAAAGACAATGGGGAGAACGAAAAAAACCAGGCCAAAGATGAAGAGGAGAAAAACAAAGCAGCTAAAAAGGCAAAAGAAGAGGGAGAGGCAAAAGCAAAAGCAAAGGCCGAAAAAGAGGCCAAAGAGGCCGAGAAAGTTAAGGAGGCTGAAAAGGCAAAGGAAGCTGCAAAGGCAAAGGAGGCCGAGAAGGCAAAGAAAGCCGAGAAAGAAAAAGAGGCTCAAAAGGCAAAGGAGGCGGCCGCGGCCAATGGCTGGACCACCGAGAAGGATGCTAAGCTCACTGGTATGAAAGCTGTGAACAAAACCTGGAAGGCCATTTCTCTGGAGGTCGACATGAGCAAGGATGACTGTATCGAACGCTTCAGGGATCTGAAGAAGAAAGCCGAATCTGAAGGCGAGAAGAAGGATGAAGCTACTCCGGCGGGTACACAGGACAACAGTGGTGGTGGCCGGGAAGCAGGATTCGACATATTCGGTGATGGTTGGGGGAGCACAGATCCGATTGTCATTGAAGATACTTCCGGCAAAGAGTCTGGTAGACAGGAGAAGCAAAATAAGAGCCTGAAGAAAGAGGGTGGAAAGAAGAAAAATAAGGGCAATAAACAGGGCAAGGATGCTGGAAATGCTGGAGGAGGTGCTAATCAGACATCGGGTGGCGATGGCTGGGGCAATACAGAAGACAACACTCAACCAGCCGAGCAGACTAACACTGGCTGGGGTGGTGATGGCTGGGGTGATGATGGCTGGGGCAATACGGGAGACGATACTCAACCAGCCAAACAGACTAACACTGGCTGGGGTGATGATGGCTGGGGCAACACAGGAGACAACACTCAATCAGCCGAGCAGACTAACACTGGCTGGGGAGCGTCGGGAAATTCAGGAGACAATACCCAGGCAGTAGAGCAGAACAACTCGGGCTGGGGCAAATCTGGCATTTGGGGAGACAACAACCAATCGACAGGAAACGAAGGCTGGGGAGCAGTCAACGATACAACAGGCGCAGACGGTGGTAATAAAGGCGGCACAGGCAACTCTTGGAGTAAGCTCAAGCCCACACCTCCCCCAGGAGGCTATTTCATGGACTCAAACCCCACTGGAAAGTCTGTCAAGCCTGGAAACGCAGTGCCTTTAGACGATTGGGGTGCTTTCAACAGCTCATGGGTTGAACTTGATCCGTCAACCCTCGACGATCCCCCAAACACCAATTCTGGCTGGGGAGGGGGTGCATGGGCCAGTAAATCTAAGGATACTTCTGGCAACGCATCCAATAATGGTAACCGAAACAGTAATCTGGGCGCGGGTAACAACCATAATCCAAGTGTTTACAACTCGTGGAACCAAGCTGGTACTGCCGGCAACAACGCAAACTCGGGCGGCTCTTGGAACCAGGATTCAGGGTATAAACCATTTCGAAGCTCCCGGGATAGAGGAGGCGACTCGTCCAATAACAATGCAAACTCGGGCGGCTCTTCGCACCAAAACCAGAAGTCCGGGAATGGAGGAGGCAGCTCACGGAACCAAAACAACACACCGCACAACAACGCAAACTTGGGCGGTTCTTGGAGCCAGGATTCAGGATATAAACCATTTCAAAGCTCCGGGGATAGAGGAGGCAACTCGTCCAACAACAACGCAAACTCTGGCGGCTCTTGGAACCAGAACTCAGGATATAAACCATTTCAAAGCTCCGGGGATAAGGGAGGCGAATCGTCCAACTACAACGCACACTCTGGCGGCTCTTCGCACCAAAACCAGCCCAATGCCCCAAGCCAGAAGTGTGGGAATGGAGGAGGCAGCTCATGGAACCAAAACAACACACCGCACAACAACGCAAACTCGGGCGGCTCTTGGAGCCAGGATACAGGATATAAACCATTTCAAAGCTCCTGGGATAGAGGAGGCGACTGGTCCAACAACAACGCAAACTCGTCCAACAACAACGCAAACTCTGGCGGCTCTTGGAACCAGAACTCAGGATATAAACCATTTCAAAGCTCCTGGGATAGAGGAGGCGACTGGTCCAACAACAACGCAAACTCTGGCGGCTCTTGGAACCAGAATTCAGGATATAAACCATTTCAAAGCTCCGGGGATAGGGGAGGCGAATCGTCCAACCACAACGCACACTCTGGCGGCTCTTCGCACCAAAACCAGCCCAATGCCCCAAGCCGGAAGTCGGGAAATGGAGGAGGCAGCTCATGGAACCAAAACAACACATCGCATAACAACGCAAACTCAGGCGGCTCGTGGAACCGAAACTCGGGAAATGGAGCAGGAAATTCGCCAGCAAACAGCCAGGCCAACACACCCGACACTCCCAAAAGCCACAAGAACTCGAGAAATGAATTCAGTCACCACCCGGGCCCCTCCAGCTCCCATTGGAACAGCACCGACGGCGGCAGAGGCGGACTCCAGCCATCTAATCTTGCTTGGACGGCCGATGACTGTACGATGCTGGGACTGTTGGAGCAGAGACATCGCGAGGAGAAGTGGGCACGTATAAAAGCCGATTTCTACAACTGCACGGGTCGAATGATTCCTGCTGAGTTGATCGAGAACGAATTCCGGGCGACTGGCGCCTCATAAGTGGCTGTGATATGGTATGTATGGGGATGAAGGACTGGCGGAAGGCTGAGGAGGGCGGCGTTTGGAAATCATGTACTGAGTTGGGGGGAGGTTTCTTGCTGGATCCTGACCTGGGATGTGTCTCGAGCTTTTTCTTCCTTCTCCTCATAATTCAGTGCAACTGTCACGTGGCCTACACTCACGACAGGCAACGGATTGATAGGCAGGTTTAAGTACGGGAGGGTGCTTTCGAGCAAGGGAATGAAGCCAATTCAACTTCTCCATCTCGAATTATGGCCGGGTACAAGGGATTCTGGTTGGTGTTCCTTTTTTTCAGCTGACGATTGCCGGTCCAGTGACATACATACCGGCCATCCCGGGAACAACAACTTCCACGCTTGAATCCGGCCTTCATACCTTTGTGAGATGTGGGAGCCCTTCCCCAAGTGGTGAGGTCAATTCCCACTATGACTTGCCTTCATACGTTGTATATATTCCCTGTGCAGCCTCCCTCCCGTCCTCCGCTTGGTCATCAAACAAACAATCTCGCATCTTCTTCCTGCCGGCGGTGAGTTCACGTCGTGACACACATGGGCTGTTCTTCTCGAAGCTCTGTAATTCGGCCTTGATTCTTACGATTTCATCACATATATGCTAAGAACACATTCGACAGGTCAAGGTAGGAAGGATTGAGTCACGGGGTGAGTACCGGTAGGATCGAACTGATTTCTTTCTTGTCACGTGTGGAAAGCTCTCACTCCCACTCCCACTCTCAAATGCCTCCTCTCCCGTTTGCAAGTATCACTGCGCTTCCTTTTCGGCATTCCCAAGTCCATCCGTGAGGCACGCTGCCGTACTTCTATGGCTCTATGCAGCCCTATCGTCCGGGACGTTCCGGTCAGTGGCCAGCCCAGCTTGCAGGTGCCTGGCATCGCCAGTGATTGTTTGCCTAATCCTACGCTGGGAAGTCTCATACTCCCTCGAGCTCCTCCACGGGTCGCGAGATCTCGCTGCCCCGTTTGTTACACGTAAGCCTTGTTGTGGCTCAACAACCCCATGGATAGCCACTCACTACCAAGCAAACAGGTCGTACTAATCGGGCACGATGGAGCTTGGACCAAACAGGTCTCAAAGATCTAGGTTGGCTGTCACAAAATGATAATGGGCTTCTGAAACGAGGCCGTTGAGGACGAGATGGCTTTGTACATGTGAGCCACATCAGGTAGCCATCCGAGTGACAAGGAAGGACTGTGAAATGGGGCGAATTTTAGGGATCTATAAGAACGCCTTTATCATGCTCAACGAGGACGGTCATGTCATGCTGAATGGGGACGGTCACATCTCAAGTCGCAATAGCAACACAATACTATCACTAAAACTCTGCTCGGATCTCCCAATCATTACGACTATTGTCATACAAGCAACCTACGACCCTCGATAGACACCTCGATCGTCTGACAGAAACCATTCATCCGTCTTATCCTACCCGGCTCGCGTGAACCTGTCGTTGACTTACTCAAACATTACCTTGCCCACATCCGAGGTCAACCTTCGAAATCATGTGCTACTGGTATTCCCACGTCTACAGCTGCAAGCACGTCACCTACGCTTTGGGAAAATACTGTTCACAAGCGAGTCTTGTGCAAACACCGTGCAATAAGAAGAACATCTGGCAAACAATTCGGATGGGAGAGGACTGCGAAGATTGTGCTATGCCAGCAGGCCGTGGAAATGATGTTGTGGATGATGTTGGTATGGGAGGAGGAGCCATGCAGCACAGGGTGGGAGTCAGGACCAAGAGGAGTAGGAAGTGAGCGGGTCAGGCTGAGGGGTTCTAACGGGGATGGCGTTCTGTGGAGTATGGCGCAACTCAGGAGTTTGGGAATTTCGGGGCTCTCGCGAGAAATGGGACTTCTTCTGGGCTATAAGATACCCCAACAACGCTTTACAGGGTCTGAAGCCTTGAAGCACATACTGACTGATGGATGCCAGAGGTCTGTCAGTCTGAAGGTACACTACTTGTGGAAATTCTCTATAGTTTGAAAATCAAATGGAAAAAAAAACTTTTCTGAACCAGAGGAATACTCATTCAATAATGCACCTAGAGCACATTTTATCAGGCTAAATTTGAGGCTCTCATCAGTCAGGCTCGCAAAAATGCATACATGGGTAACCGCTTCCTTTTAAAAAGGGGCAGATTCTGATTCTAGTATTTACATTGTGAGTGATGGTGCCTCGCAGTATCGATAATCCTACGATCATCAAATCAGGAATCTTTTCGTCGTGCTGTATAGATTATAGACTCAAGACTGTATCGATAATCCTACGATCATTAAATAAGGAATCTTTTCGTCGTGCTGTATAGATTATAAGCTTAAGATTGTATCGATAATCCTACGATCATCAAATAAGGAATCTTTTCGTCGTGCTGTATAGATTATGGGCTCAAGACTGTTTGGTAAAGGGAATATTGATAGAGATCTTTAGTTAATCAATCTCTACGGAGTTATATTGTCGATTAATTTGACACGGGAATAATGAAAGACATCTTTAGTTAGTCTCTAGTCACATGGTCGGTTAATTTGACACCCCTCGGTTAATATGACATCGCTCGGTTAATATAACATCGCTCGGACATTATTATTAAGTGATCAACTACTACATCGAATCCATATCAAATCAGCAACAACCACCGACGCTTTTGAAAGACCTATGGTATTATTACTATTCCATCGAGCAGTATGAGATAAGCTGTAGGGATCAATTGTATAGCTACATATATCCAGGCCCAATCAGGCTATGTGTCGTTAGATCATTATCTTGTCTTGCAATCCACAAAAGAGCTACACCGCAAGGCTTCGAAGGGACCATCTTTTCTTATACTTTCTTGGAGTCTTGTATAATTCTAGAGTTTTTATGTTCTTTGCTTTTTTTGGTTCAGCAATGGCCCTCTCTCTTCACAGTCTTTCTTTCTGCTTTCCTTGCTTGATCTCTCACTATAGCAAAAATTTTGGTCACCATTCCACAAAGCTGAAAAACACCTCGAACCGTTCTATTATGGGACCCGAGCCTCCATTTTTAATTCTCTTTTTCTCTCTTATCGGGGCAAATCCCGGAAATCAAGTGGGCGAGTTTGGTCCATGCTGGGGGGATTAGGAGGAGTTTTGACTCCTAAAATTTTCAGACTCCTCCTCAAGAGCCAGCCTCTCCATCGGCCTTACTCTTGATATGTTTATCGCCGTTGCCGTATTCTTGGATCGAGTGTAGGTGGCTCGTGCGGATCTATGTGTCGCTAGCGCTATACCGTCCAGCACCAGCCGGGAGAATCGAAGGGCACCGCAATCAACACACACTGTCAAACACGATTGCTCTGGCGCATTTGATATTCATCACAACGAAATCATGGAGGATGCAAGACGGCACCTGTTGGAAGTCACCGGAAACGCCAGATCCCGGATCAAGCGTCCGAATAACCATATTCTCGCAGAGCACATCGAGACAATCATCCATTTCTGGCAGCTGCATGCTGGCTTCGAAGAATGCGCCGATCATGGGATTGTATTTGGATACTTAAATGGGGTCTCTGTGTGCGCAACACTCCTTCAAGTCTTTGCCCTCGCGCCAGAGAAGTTTCAGAAACTCATCAATTTCGAGCATCCACGTCGCTTCCCCGTACCAGCCATCCGCGCAGACGGAAGTTGGTTGAGTGAAGAGATCATGAGTACGTCGAGTCCCACCTACACCCCGATCTCCAAGGAAGTATGACCTGCCAGTGGAGTGGAGGTATGGAGCAAGCGTGCAAGGAGCGGTTCCGCACTGCTGTTGAAGTCTTTCTCTATCTTGAAAACCACTATGCTTACAAGAATGTTTCACAGTAAGCAATACTGACTCGGGGATTAGATGTCATTGTACTACTTTCTGATACGTCTGGTATCCCCGACACCCATTTCGGCTACAGTTTAGCACTGATGTCAAGAGAGTCCATGGACCAGCTGGCTACATATGAATACAAAGCCGACTCTTACCTGGAGTATCTGGTGGGTAGAATGGAAAATGGAGCGCCCGAGTCGGTTTGGAATCCCGAGAGTTTCTATACCTTTCCTCCTAGCACCAGAGGAATATCCTTCTTCTGGAACCATAGCGAAGCGCATGTAAGTATAATTGATTTCCAGATAGCTTGCTGCATAAGCTTCACAAAGCTTCTCAAAACTTTGGATTCCGCCAACTGATCTATTTGGCGTCTAGTGGGTTGTGATCAAAATCGACACTGTGGCCCATCAAGGACAGTGGGGCTATACAGTCCTTAACTCCATGAATTATGGAGACGGGAAAGAACTCTTGAACCTCGCGCAGAAGCACATGCCATTCCTGGAGAGGCTCATTTGCAGAGCCTCTCCTGGAATCCCTGTTCCAACAAAAACTGGCAGATATGAGATTGCCGTTGACACACCTCAGCAACAGAACGGCACCGACTGTGGGGTGTTTGCGATATACAACTGCATCGCATCACTGACTGGAGAGGAGATCGATCATAATGCGTGGGCACACGAGCTTCGTTACTCTTACTTACAGCTGGTCCTTAACCACCTTGTGTCACTACCATTACCCCCATCGCCAGTTGTCCTACAATCTTCTACCATGTCCCCTCTTCGGCAGATTCAATTGCCTTCGATTGAGCCAGGAGTTGAGTCAGAGGTACCACCGGGAAAGGAAGAAACAGGCAAGGATGCGGAGGTTGTTGGCGAGGTGAATGGAAAGCATGGACAAGGTGAAGGAGAGACTGGTGGAGAGATTACGGGGCATAAGAGACAAAAGATGAATGCCAGGGATACTAAGAGAATGAGATGACTCAAGTTCACCGATATCATGAGCATGAGAGGAATCAATTCACCGATCTCCTCAAGTTCTTCGTTGTTGGTGAGGTGAAGGGAAAGCATGGACAAGGTGAAGGAGAGACTGGTGGGGAGATTACGGGGCCTAAAAGACGTAAGATGAATGCCAGGGATACTAAGAGAATGAGATGACTCAAGTCCACCGATATCATGAGCATAAGAGGAATCAAGTTCGCCGATCTCCTCAAGTTCTTCGTTGTTGGCGAGGTTAAAGGAAAGCATGGACAAGGTGAAGGAGAGACTGGTGGAGAGATTACGGGGCATAAAAGACAAAATATGAACGCCAGGGATACTAAGAGAATGAGATAACTCAAGTCCACCGATATAATGAGCATGAGAGGAATCAAGTTCGCCGATCTCCATAAGTTCTTCGCGGACTTGAGGCAGTGACGGGTGGCTACGGGGGAGAGGGCGAACGCTTGGGATATCAAGGCAGCCTGGTGTAAGATATCAGGAATACGACCCGTTTAAATTGAATACGTCAGCAAGCAATCAGGCAAGTCCTGAGCCATGCATTATGCTGTTGACCTTCGAGTCTGTCCCTCCGTAAGTCATTAGCAAGGTGAGTTGTTCTATGTACGCCCTACGTGAGACCCCCACACCTCTTACGGCATGTATATGTACACCGAAGAACCGAAGCTCCAAATTGCCGACCGACAGATATATTCTTATATATATACGGGCTCAGGACCGTCTACTCTCCTTTTTGTTTTACCACCTGAAATGCCCTCGTCTTCCTCGCGTCGACCTGATCATGTTCCAGCTAACCAAAGCAGGCGAGTGTAATCGAACGGCGCCCCAAGATCTCTCGACGTTTCTGACAGGTCGTCAATGAGGTCTGTATGATGGGCGGGGATTGTCGCACATGTCGTACATGGTACCGCAGAGTCCAGATCCTCCAATTCATTGGACGGGTGAATATTAATCGGTGAACTAGCTCTGCTACCACCCTAATTAGCGCCAAACCTCTCGCATGTTGAGCGCGTACCGAATTGAAAAACAATGAGCGGCGCCGCCATGTTATGTTATGCACTTCCTCGAGTTTCTGCTTTCTCTCTCGGTCCGGACGGTTTTTATGTATTTTCTTTTTTCGAGATGCTTCCCAATCCGGAAAATTGGTGTTGGAAAGAGAGATGTAGGAGTTGAAACCTTGGGTAGTAATTTTTCTTTCAGGGCCCGTTCGGTAACGCTTCCTAGCCGTGTTTCCAAGCCATTTTCGATTTCCTAATCCATATAACCTAGGTTTTGGTAACAGCTTTCTCCGTAGGAAATCGAAACCTCGAAATCGAAACTAGGAACTATGAAACGAGCTCGAAGCCCTACTAATCGTAGATTGTAAGAAAATTACAAAGCTGAACTTCGTATTGACCTGTTTCTACAACTATAATACCGGTCACCACTAAAAACCTTTAAGGAAGCTGACCGAGTTACTTTTACTTTTATGCTATGTATTGACTTATCAATCACCACGAATACTTATACCATACTTGACCGGAAGAAAGTCGGCATTGATGATCAACTCAATCTTCAAACGAAGAGTATTTCTAAGTCATAGATTCTAGGAAGCGTTACCAGACAGGTTTAGGCACTAGAAAACGTTTCCGAGACGTTCTGGGAACGGTTTCTATTCCTAATTCCTACTTCCTAGTTCCGAGTTTCCGAGTGGCCATATTTACCAAACGGCACCTTAGAGAAGTTCGACCAAGGAAATAGGAACTGCCAAAAGAATCAGCTTCGGTTCCAACAGGCCTACAGTGCAAATTCCAAGTCCCTGTTCATTATCGACCTCCAAACATTAGTCTCATGTTAAAAGCTGCTTGTTGCAGCGTTGGAATAGCACCCGGTGACTCTAGTTTGGTGTCACCAAGTACAATAATAGGATTGTCAGAAAGTGCGGTGAGGCAAAGCGAGTGTTAAGAGCCACCCACCATGGACCCGTGAAGCTATTGACTCTCGAGATCCTTTTCTCTTTTGCTCGTCGAAGTCATACCTGCACGGGATTCCACCAAAACCTTCGAGATGGAGAAGAGCGTGGCTCTCGAAAGTGCGAGGCAGTGCGCAGCACAAGATCACGGTTCCAGTTCTAGCTTGGATACTGGGCAGAGTCGGGCATCTTGCAGCCATGGTCGGCTGCGTGAGGGAGAGGCTGAAATGAGGACTCCGTTGTATTTGATATATCTCACTGTGAGCATCGGAGGGTAAAGCTTTTTCTTTCCCCCATACACCATGAAGACTTTTCAAGAAAGCACATAGGCTAATATTTTGCTCAGCCTACAGGTTATATGGACAACCATCATGTCCCAAGGCTCGGTAAGCTCACTTCCAACAAGTAGATATATACATACATAGCATGGCATACGCTGAAAATGTGCCGTTGTAGCCATACCTCACATCGCTAGGACTCCCTTCTCCGATCATCGCCCTCGTATGGCTCGCCCAACTATCAGGAGCTTTCGTCCAGCCATATATTGGCATCCTCAGCGACTCCTGCGAGAATCGATGGGGCCGAAGACGACCTTTCATAATCCTTGGCACAGTACTCACCATCATATGCACTATTGGACTACCTTGGACCCCAGACTGTGTTGCCTTTCTCTTCTCGCTATTCGATGGGAATAGCAGAGAGTGGCGGAGCTCAGAGCTACTGGCCACTCAAATCCTGGCTTCCATGTGGATTTGGGCTCTTAATATATCCATCCAACCTGTCCAGTCCGGCATCCGAGCTCTGATCATCGACTCGGTCTCTCTGCCCCAGCAGGTCCAAGCCAGCGCGTATGCAAGCTGTGTTATTGGATTTGGAAGTATCCTGGGATACTCGACCGCCTTTGTCGATTTGCCGCTACTGTTACCATGGCTGGGAGATACGCAGATGAAAGGGGTCTGTGTGATTGCTTCAGTTGCGCTGGGTTCTACGGTAGCACTCAGTTGCCTCACGATAAAGGAGAGGAAGCTAGATGCCGCCTCGTTTCCGAAGCACAGTAGTGGTCTTCTTGGCCGGCTGAGGGAGCTCTTTGCAAACTTCAGGATCTTTCCAAGTAAGATACTGAAGATTTTTGCGGTTCAATTTTTTGCATGGCTGTCATGGTTTCCGTTCATGTTCTACATCACCACGTATATCGGGGATATTTGTAAGTGTCGTTAATATCCGATACTGTTGTGGTAATCGCTGATATTGCCAGATGGTGTAAAATTCCAAGTACAGACTCCGTCCACGGCTCTCCCAGCTCCATCCTCTTCTTCGGTAACCTGCGAGTCAACTCGATATGGGACCCTCGCCCTGGTCTTCTTCGCCACGATGGCCCTCCTGACAAATCTCACTCTACCACACTTCATCATAAGCAGCGCCACCGAGAGCGAAGACTATCTGACCTTCGCCCAGAAATCGCAATATCAAGTTCTCAACCGGATCCGAACACTTTACAGGCGTTTCAAGACATCCTGGCTCACCCTCCCTAGACTCTGGGCAGCGTCTCACATCTTCAGATTCGTCATCCTCCTCTCAACAGCATTCACGGACAGCCTCCTCATCTCCACACTGCTCGTGGCCACGTTGGGAATCTCGTGGGCCATCACACAATGGGTGCCACATGCACTCATCAGCGCCGAAATCGCAAAGAGCCAGACGTACATCCCAGCGTCGCAACAGATACTGTCCCAGGGGTCCGCCTCCACGGAATACCGGCCGCCATCTGCAGAGGATGACGATGCAGCGGACGAGCTGGACGGCATGCTGGGCAATGCAGAGAAGGCCGAGATGGACGACGGGAGAGACGAACCGAAGGCGGTTCTGCAAGCCGGGGCTGTGATGGGCATGCAGAACATGGCGATCGCGACTCCGCAGATGGCGGCGGCGGTGCTGTGCAGTCTGCTGTTCTGGATCCTTGGACGCTACGGGATCACCGGTAGCGAGGCAGCGGGGTGGGTGATTCGAATCTTGCAACTGTCTGGGTTGGTTGCAGCTTGGCTAGCGAGCCAGATCGAGACGGACGGATAGAATGCATGTGATCTTTGCTGGATGCACATCGAAACTTGCCTTGCATGCGGAAGGTAGACAGTGCTGTTTACGAATGGGAAGCGGGTACGTCCCTGCGTTTGTTTACTTCTCACTCGACCCCACCCGCTAAGAGCCGACTTCGAAAGTCGCATGCGAGTGACTGACGCGCTGACAAAGCACGATCTTTCTATCTTCCTTTCTGAAATCCTCGAAGTATTGATTGGCCGTGATATGCTGAGCGCGGTTTTCAAAGCCCTTTGAATGAACCTCAAGGTCCCCGGGCCCAGGGAGCGATGTACATACTAGCCCCTGAGCCGCGAGAGAAGTCTCCGGGACAGATCGGGAATACGACAGAAAATAAGAATCGAAGTAATGTGCTGGTGCCAGTTCCGTGAGTCGTACCTCTGTGCCGGGTACATGTACGGTAAAGTCAAGGGGGAAGAACGTATGCGATCCACACCCTTCAGTCCCTTATCTCGGTAATGCCTTCAAAGTTCCTCTTTCAAGTCCAGCTCTGAGCAGGAACTCGGTAGACGTCGCATGCATGAAATAGGATCGGATTGAGGGCGTCATGTTGCTCGGAATGGATCCCCTTGAAATGTCTCATCAGGCGCATTTATACTTGGGGATTTTCTATGTATTGTCATGGCGGTTATTGTCTTGTCCAAGGAAATACACGATTTCAACAGATTGTACAGTTAATGAGAACGCATGTCTTTAGGAGCACAGACTAACATTCTTGAAGCCGTCAGAATCACGTTCACTGAAGACTGAATTCAATATGTTAGTGGTTAGCATCGAAGAAGGAAAGGACCAAATATACCACCATTACTAGAACAGAGTAACGTGTTCAGGTTTTGCCAGGTCTTTTCCAGGCACACGCGTGATGCCACCTTGCCAGGTTTTTCTAGGCAGCTTTCAGCCTTGCAAGAGAAGGCTGAGAGGCGCGCATGGACTGTTGTTTAACCGTGTCTTCTAGTTGTACATTCACAACAACGTCTGAATGCTGATCGACTCGTCAAAGTCACTGACTGGTAAGGGATATAACGTTCCAATATTGGCTCCAGCTCAGATGATACTGCAACATCAGGCAGATCTAGACCGCCTGTAACCTCCCCGCGCCCTCGCGCGCCATTCCCATCCTTTCTCAATCTCCCTTCAAACCAGCATAATGGCCGCAAACAAGACCCTCGACCCGGCGACTTGCTCATCCGCCCCCGAAGCCTTCAAATACCCCTTACCACAGGTCCGCCAATTCCACCGCAGCTTGACCGTCGAGCTAGACGAGAAGAATGCGCGCCTGCGCACATTGGTGGGGGGTAGCTACCGACAGCTCCTCGGGACGGCAGAGACGATCTTGCAGATGAGAGAGGATATCGGACATGTAGAGGAGAAGCTCGGTCGGGTTGGGAAGGGATGTGGGAGAGCTATTGTCGGGGGAAAGGCTACCGGGTTGGCGAAGCTGCAGGAGAGAGGGAGAGGGGAGAAGAGGGCTGAGGATCTGGCGTGGGCAGCAAAACTGAAAGTCTTGGAGATATGTGGGGTCACTGTTGGGAAGTTATTGAGAAAGGGAGGGAATGTTAACTCGGAAACGAAAGCTGGGAAGGGGAAGAATCTGGTGCTAGCTGCGAAAGTGCTGGTGTTAAGTCGGTTGTTGGCCAAGAGCGTAGGGGAGATGGCACCTAAGAGGAGCCAGGAGGACCAGCATGCAGTGGAAGAGTTGAAGAGGAAATTGGGTGCGCTACGGAGGAAGCTCCTGAGGGCTGTTGAGAAAACTGCCGAGAAGGTTGGACGGGACAGTCGGGACGACCTGATCCAAGCACTCGCAGCCCATAGTCTGGCAACAAGCTCTGGTGCAAAAGATGTCATACGGCACTTTCTACACATCAGAGGCGAAGCTATGGCTCTTGCATTTGACGAAGAAGACCAAAATGCGGATAGTCCGGGAGTTGTGAGAGCATTGGAACTGTATACGCTAACATTACTCGACGTTCAAGCACTGGTTCCGAGACGGCTCTCAGAAGCTCTGGCAAGCCTGAAAACGAAGCCTTTGCTGAAAGATGAGTCAATCAGGAGTCTCGAGGGCCTCAGACTAGATATCTGTGAAAAGTGGTTTGGAGACGAAATTTTGTTCTTCACGCCATATATCAGACACGATGACCTCGGAGGCAGCCAGGCCGTGGATATGCTGAAGGGATGGTCTAAGAAGGCCTCAGAAGTAATGTTGCAGGGATTGGGCAAAACTTTGGGCCATTTAGCCGAGTTCAAGACCGTCGTCGGTCTACGAACGCAGATTCTTGAGATCTGGATTAAAGAAGGCGGTAAAGCAAAAGGCTTCGATCCGTCGATCCTCCTAAATGGTCTACGAAAAGTCATCAACGATCGACTAGTCACGCTGGTCGAGTCTAGAGTGAGCAAACTACATCTTGTTGCCACAGAAATCGAAGGAACTTTGGGAGTATGGAGAGAAGGCATCACAGACCGACAAGAAAGTCTCTGGGATGAAACCCTGTTGGAAATGGAAATCAGCAACGGAGCAGCGCTCTTCAAGCAAGGTGTTCTCGCCCGTACGCACGGTCGCAGCGATGCCGTATCACGAGTCTTCCGAGGCCACCAAACCTGGCGACATCTCATCGACGAGGTCATTGTCATTCTGGAGCAGCTAAAAAAGCAACGCTGGGATGACGATCTGGAAGATATTGAAGATGATCTCGGTGTTGAGTCTCGGAACACATTACTGAGCACCGAGGATCCAAAGATGCTGCAAGAACACCTCGATACGAGTTTGGACGAAGCGTATAGGCAGCTCCATGACAAGATATCTGGATTGTTGGAGACCTATGAGGCTAGCGAGCAGATAGGGCAAATTTCCATCTACCTTCTCCGTATCATCCGGGACATTCGCACCGAGCTTCCCAAGCATGCGGCCCTCCAGGGTTTTGGTCTCCCGCTTGTTGCGCCCCTTCATCAAAGACTTGCTTCGGAGGTCTCTCTTAAGCCCCTGCAAGCATTCAGCAGAACATACACATTGAAGCGAGTGTCTGGGAGATTGCTGTGGGAGGGTTCGCCTGAATTGCCTGTCCAGCCCTCTCCTGGGATGTTTAAGCTGCTGCACAATCTGGCACTGGCTATGACGCAAGTAGGCGGCGACTTATGGAGTCCAGCTGCTGTGCGCGTTCTGAAGAAGGAGATGAGGGGTGCGGTGGGTAGGGGATGGAGCGAAGCTCTCAAGGCGAAAGCCAAAGTCGAAGTCGAGGCCAAAGTCGAAGTCGAGGCCAAAGTCGAAGTCGAGGCCGAAGTCGAAGTCGAGGCCAAAGCCGAAGTCGAAGCCGGGGTCAACGGGACGACCAACGGCGCCAATGCCGAGGCCGAGACGGATACTGCAAACGGGACCGAGCCTACCACCAACGGCGAATCCACCGAAGATCAGAATGAGAATCAGAATCAGAATCAGAATCAGAAGGTTGACGACGCGAGCCCAGCGGTCGTGACCGAGTCCTCACCAAGCGACGACGACGACGACGACGTCTTCATCCAATCCCTCTTCGACATTCTCGTGCTACAGAGCGCCTTTGAGCTCCCAGAGGCTGGATCCGAGGATGACGATGATGAGGATGCGCTGCTGCTGCTGCGGAACGCGATGCAGGAGAAGGTCGAACTCGATGCCGCGAGTCGGAAGCGGATACAGGCTGCTGCGAAGGAATACTGGAAGAGGACCTCGTTGCTGTTTGGTTTGTTGGCCTAGCTCGATCCTGCATAGAGACAGATAGATGAGCAGTAATTGCAGTAGCTATAAAAATGCACACACACACACACACATATCCATACATACATATTCATGAACATGGGAATCCCCAAGCAGCTACCTAGCTCTAGCTAATATCTACTCATGTTTTTGGCCCATCTTCCTTCCACCCATACATACATACTTATCAGGTCTCTCGACCAGTATGGCTGCGAAGACTGCTATTCCTCTCTCTCTCTCTCTCTCTCTCTCTCTCCCCCCCCCCCCCCCAAAAAAGGAGGGGAAAAAAAAAGGAAAAAAAAAAAAAAAGGAGAAAAAAAAAAGGAAAAAAAAAAAAAAAAAAAAAAAAAAAAAAAAAAAAAAAAGGGAAAAAAAAGGAAAAAAGAAGGAAAAAAGAAGGAAAAGGAGGAAAAAGGGGGGAGGGGGGGAATGATGAACATCTCAATGTACCACCATTCACTCATTCATTCGTTTACTCCTCATCTTGCTGTACGGAGTACAACTTTCCGTCAATCGAGGAAACTCCGGCCCACGTCGTACAACTAGGACGATAGGAGCAAGCAAAGCAGGGCTACCAAATTGCCCAATTGCCAATTTGCCACAGTAGCAGGGCAGACAAGAGTCCGCGTCACCATTCATCGATTAGATTGTGCGTGCGGTTGGTATCGAGATCCTCAAATGTCTGGAGGACTCCGAGGATGCATTGTAGGTGAATCGAGTCTACATACATCTAGTAAATCTCGGTGAGAACCGTGATCTCATCACTCCACCACCAAGTTCATGGGTACTGTTACAAAAGCCAAGCCAACCTCCGTGGCCACGCACATCGACGTCACGCAAGTCATGCCAACGCACAAACGAACGTAGTTATCTATCTCTAGAAAGCAAAAATAAAGGCGTGCTGGACAGGTAAAGCACTTTCTCCTGCCAGCCACACGGAAGGATAACTCCAGAGAATCTATTTGCTAGACTCGAAAACGCCTGTGATGCAATGCAAAGAGCTTCAAGTAACGCCGCCTCCATCCTGTGTTCCATTCTTTTTCAATCCTTCTGAATGCAAGAAGGGAAGAAAGGGAAAGCCAAGGCTAAGAAATGCGAACGAGGGATCCGTGAGCGAGGAAAAGGCGCCTATTGGATTTTTTGCATGCGCTTTGACATGCTGCGATCTAGTTAGTCTTGCACATGTAGATATGGAGAGGGGAGAGGGGAGAATGCGACTCACAAGTCAAAGAACGCAAATTGGCTCGGCGCACTTCCAAACTCATACACGAACCGACTCGCCAAGTAACTGCCAAATATAGCCCGCAGATAGCTATCTGGCACTCTCTCGATGATAGTATTTAGACCAATCTTCTCGAGCAAAAGCTTTGGCAAGGCATCCTGGAGGACCGAGTTGCGGAGCTTCTCGTCCTTCCACAGTTCCGTCTTCTGCAACTCCTCGTCAAGCTTGGTGATGGCAATGGAGAGAGTATCGGAAAGGGTGCTGCGGGGAATCTTGGTCTGCTGGTGCTCGCGCCAGATGGCCTCGAACTCTAAGCGGGCGTTGTCCTTGATCTTGGCTTGCACCTCCTTGACGTAAGCTTGGTAGAATGCGGGTGCTTGACCGTCGGCGCCGACGCACATGTTGTCGACGAAGCCCTTGTCATCGAAGGACAAGGAAGCAAGGACTTCGAGGGAAGAGGATGTCACACCGCCCTTGTTGGCAGACGCGTCCTTGAAGAGAATGCAGCCAGCGTCTTCGAGACGGAGCTTGGCATCTTGGGTGATGAAGAGATTAGCGCCTTCGACGATGTAGGGGATGGTACATTTTCCCTTCTTGATGAGCTTGCCGACTGTGGAAAGGTCGACAGACTCGGGACGGCCACCACACGGAACAAAAGAGTCGGTCAGGCCGGTATCACGAAGGTGGAAAGTGTTGCGGAAGCTGGTACCGTTATCAACAACCTCGCCGCTTGGAAGCTTGACGTTAATCTCGTCGACCAGGACGCGATATCCGGCCTCCGAGAGCTTGGTGATGTCGAATTGAGAGATCATGACGCGTGCCTTGGCAAGACGAGTCAGCTCCTCGTGGTCAATCCCGTTAGGGTCGACTAGGACACCGCTACCATCAACGATAGCGGTGTACTTCTCATTGCTGAGAAGGATTTCGTTGCTGCCCAAGTCACCATCGGGTCCTCCGGTCTGCATCTTTCGGACTTTGCTGGGATCAAGCTCAAGCTTGCGGTAAATACCCTTGACAAACTCACGAACGGACAGGGTGGTCATACCGTACGCGTCGTGAGGAATGCCACCAAGCTTGGGAGACTTGCCGGTGAAGAAAGACTTCCACCATGGAGCGCGACGCGAACGAGCATGTTCCGTAGCCCAGTCAACGAGGTCGGCGGTATTCTCATCAGGACCCATGAAGAGGATTTCTTGCTTGCCGTAGAGATCAACAATGGGGTTCTTGATTCCCGGAGTCTCGGCCTTGAGGAGGAGATCCATGATGCTGTCAATGTACTTTTCGAATGCAACACTACCCTTGTCTTGGTGAGCGGCATCGAGGAGAATGACACCCTTCGATCCTCCTTCAGGGATGTCCTTGTTCTTGCGCTGTTGGGTGTTGGCCAATCCGTAGTTCTCATCGAACATGGAGCGGGCATTGATGGCGTAAGCCTCCTTATTACGCGACTTGACGATGCGGATGCCTCCTCGGGCAATGTCACGGAAGCGGAGATGGAAACCGCGACTCTCGGAGCTGACCACTAAGAACATGCCATACAAGGGCTGAGGGTACTCGATGGCGGGTAGAAAGCTGGGGTTGAGACGGAAGCTCAGTGCGACCTTGGTCGGGGTGTAGAAGTTGGTCTTGAGGAGCGCGTTGTTAAACGTGCAGAACGCGTCCATGACCAATATTTCGTGCTCGTTGCTGCAGGTCTTGATAATCAGGTCCTTGAGCTGAGCGTCCGAAAGAGCGGCGAAAGAAGGGGTTGGGGTGATCGTGTCCTCCTCGTAGCCAGGGCCAATGGTGAGGTGGGTTGCTGCGAAAGACGCATACAAAGATTGGATCAGCTCGGGATACATGCCGATGATCTCGTGAATGTAGCCAGCGGTGAAGGTCTGAGCTCTCAATCGCTTCTTGATCTTTGACAGCAGTTCGGCATGAGCACTATTCGTAGGATCAAGAGCAGAGACCAACGATCCGTATTCAGAACCAAGGCGATTAAGGAAGTGTTGGACGAAAACCATGAGACAGTGCGCATAGACCGTCTCTTGGAGGCTGAGTCGGCCACTCGCAAACAAGGGTTGGAACTTATTTTGTGGGATGCAGTAAAGCAGAGAGATCTCCTTGGTGATTTGGTGGATGGAGGCCTCGAGAGGAGGAAACTTTACCTTCGCATCCACATTGGGAGCAGGCTTCAGGTATAGGCAGATGACAGTTATGCCGTTGCTGAATTGCTCGACGTACTTGCGAGAGCTGGTAACACCATAGTAGTGGTACAGATCAGAAAGTGCGCTGAACAAACCCTCCGCGGTTCTCCGACGAAACGCGACGACGAGTCTCTTCTCCTTGGAATCCTCGATGTCGAAGACCTCGATTACGGGACCGTTTCTTGAGACCGCTAGTCTGTAAAATACCGGAGTCAGCAGATACGCAATCTGGAGGTTATCGGGATTGGCTGCAAGCGCAAACTGCTCACGAGACGGGACAAAACCGGACAAAATCTGCCTGGTTGACTCACTCAATTACATCTTGGTAAATCTCCTTGGTATTCTTCGTCGCCTTGGCGAGGAAGAGTCGATCTGCGATGACCTCAAGACGCGTCTCTTGAGGCGAGGGGTTCGGGTCGACAAACTGGCATTCGTACACGAAGTAACAGCGCATAGTTGTCTTGGCGGGTTCGGTGCCGGCCAAGTTGGTCGGCGACCGAAAGGTTTCTACGCGGAAGGTGCTGGTGGAGGAGGAGTCGAGATACCTCTTCTCCAAGCGGTGCTCGTAGCGGGGGCCATCGAGGTTGGTGACGCCAGGCTCGCTGGTATCGATGTAGATTGCATGATCAACAGCCTCCATGTCGAGTTTGATCTCTTGTCGGCGGTCCTCTCGCGCGAAGGCCGCGATCTTCGCCGCGTAGAGGGAGACGATGTTGCTCACAATCGCGTCCGGGGTCTCCAACTCGAAGTAGACGTCGTCGATGCCCAGTTCGTTGTAGAACCAGGCAATCTGCGCGTCGATGAGGGGCTGGGGAATCCATGAGCTGGCCTCAATCTTAGCTTTGACTATTGGGGAGTTAGGTAAGTGTTGCTTGGAGGTTGGGTTGGTATTGAGGGTGCGTGTGCGTGTGAGAAGGAGAGTGGGAGAAGTTTGGGGAAGGTGTTGATCAAGCATTGGACAGACACAGAAATCAACATGATCCCCCCGTCATGATTTGGCGACCAAAGATTCGAAATACATCATCCTGGTTGCCACTGGCAAGCCCAGGATTCCTTGGAGAGGAACCGCAGACTTCTTCTACAGCCCGCGGTGCAAACGGAAGATAGTTCTTACCTTCAACCATCTGGGCGTGCTTTCCCTTGAACTCTGGAGCAATATATCCCACCGTGGGAGAGCGTAAGATTCTGTGTCCGTTACCGCTGCCATTCTTTCCGTTCTTGTGGGGCACACTGAAGTGGATTGCTTGAGGAGAGAGGTGTCGCTCTGGGCTCTTGGCAAGGTCATCAAGAACCTTGTGGGAGGGAGAGCGGATTGGGGTCGTCATGTTTCCTTTCTGTTGATCGAGTTCGAAATCGGAACCAACTGGCTCATAGAAGTCTGGGAACTGCGAGTCCGCCATGTCAGCCGTGTTGAGTTTCAAGAGTCTTGTCGTTTAAGATGTTGAAGTTCGAGAGAGAGAGAGGAGGACATTGGATGCACAAGATATAGTCACCGTCGCCTCGGCTAGCGGCGACGAGAGAAAAGATATGCCGAACGATGAGGAGATCGGAAGGCACATCCGAAACAGGACCGAGAAACAGGAATGAACAGCAAGGCAGAGAGAGATCAATGTTTAGGAGCTGCCCCCGCCCTGGCACAATCTTCCCGACTTACTTTTTTATATTTTTTGTTTTTCTCTTATCTGAGCAGTGACCGCACGAAGCCACCAGGTCTGGGTCGCACACGACACACGTACCTCCTGGTGCGGTACGGGGAGGTGAGGCGGTTTGATATCTTGAATCGTCAGCAGTGCCCCCTTGCTGAAATTAAATTGATACGAGCGATAAGAGGAAAGAGGGAGGTCTGTGGAATGAGAGGACAAAGGAAGGAAGCCTTGGGACATACCGGGGTCAGGATAGCGATAGGGATTGAGATTGGGATTGGGATTGGGATATGAAAGGGGGGTTCCAGAGAGGCCGGGGAGTCGGAATGAAGGAGTTTTTGGTTTTGGCTTGGTGATACCGGCCGGGTTCCTGCGTTGCTGCCGTGACCCACAGATAGATCTTTCCTGGCACAATTGAAAGTGTGGTAAGGGGTTCGGGTGGGCGTATAGTATAGTAGTACAGTGTTCGGCCGTAGATGGGTTTGGTCGAGCTGGATGGGATGGAGGGGGGGGGGGGGAGCAGAGAGGTGGACGAGGGTGGAGAGGATGTAGGGTAGGTAGGTAGTCGGGCAGAGGAGTGAGGCGTGAAGATTGGTGGAGGAGCAAAAGAAGCTGTAAAGCAAGAAGAGAGAGAAGCTCCTTGTTTATATATCCATAGCTCGTATCGGCTCTGGTCTGCCCGGACCTCGCATCGAGCATGGATGAGGTGAGGGCAGGAGGGGTGTTGGAGAAGAAGAGGTGGGGATATGTGGTCGGGGGTCGGGGCATTGAGCAATAACATCACGTTGGTACGCGGTCGGGACCTGAGTGGCAGAGAGACGAGGGCCTGGGCTTGGGCTTGGGCTGGGGCTGGGCTGGGCTTGAGCTTAAGCTTATGCTTGCTCTTGCTCTTGCTCTTGCCCTTGCCCTGCCCGGGCCTGGCCTGGATCCTCCATTCCTCTTGCTCTCAGGACTGTCTCTGTACGTTCGGAGTTGTTGTCGTGTCAGAGATTATTGCATCTCGCCTCATTTCTTCCATGTGGTTGTTCAATCGTGAACGCCTTGTGCCCTGGCTAAGCGTCGTCGCCCGCGACCGAGACGGCTTGAAACGGCCTACAGAGTACCGGTAGACCCGAACGCCAGCTGACTTTCTCGATCCCGTGACGGCCATCTTCATTCGAACCCCTCCCCCGCAATTACGCAACTACGCCACGACCTGGACCCGGAAGGTATTTCCTAGGGGTAATCAAAACTACCCATCTATCAATCAGATCCAACAATAGAAGACGAAGACGAAATTGGTGCAGCATCGAAGAACATTGGATTCCACATTGTCAACACGCATCCACGATTCCCCCGTCTGGCACCGTTCCTTCTCAACCCCCCCCATTCCATGGCACCATACAAACCTGTGCATCTGCCACTCATTACACATCGCCCCGACCTCGCCGATCAAGTATCAATTGCCCCAAGAGAATTGCGAGAATTGGCTCACCTGGCGTGAGGAGCTTTGTTTCGCATTACGTTTCGCCATGTCGTCGTCTCGTGAGGAGCAGAGCCAGTATGTGTACCGGTAGGTCGTATCATACATATCATCATCACGTCTGGGAACTCATTTTTCCCAAGCGAAGATGGTTTGGCTTACCTACCGCATCTAACACCCTTGGCACTTGCAGTCGCCAGTGGAGTTTGGACTTTGGACTTTGAACTTGGACTTCGCTTACTGGTAGAGTAGCAGCACCAGCAGAGAGTACGCTGTGTCTCTTGATGCCCAAGATTCTCTACATCACACAAGAGAGGAGTTCCTGATCCCCTCCAAAGCTCAATTGAAGATCAAGTCATTGCCAGAGGCGGGTAAGTCACCCGACCTCCCGCGCCCTGGACATGGGAATGTCAGAGCCGAGTCATGGTTATTAATATCATGGTGTTAGAAGCTCGTGACTCCTCGGGGTCCGAAGCCTCTGTTTACTTGTGTGGAAACTCCCTGGGCCTGCAACCCCATCGGGTGTCGACACGTATAAAACAGTACTTTGCAACTTGGGCAACACAGGGTGTCTATGGCCACTTCAAGCCTCTTGCCGAGAGCCCTTTGCCGACCTGGCTCGATGCGGACGCGAAGGCTTCGGGAGCTATTGCTCCTATCGTCGGGGCTCTTCCTTCCGAGGTGGCTGTCATGGAAACATTGACGGCAAATCTACACCTTCTGATGTCTGCATTTTACAAACCAGATATCAATGGCCGTCATAAGATCATAATCGAGAGCCAGGCGTTCCCGTCTGATCACGTGGGTACCCATGTTGTCTGTTTGGATTGCGTATGGCGAGCTTTTCTCCCGAAGCTCCTAATCGAGTGATGAGGGTCATGGCCTAATCTTACGTATTCGTCGACCAAGTTCTCCTCACCCGCTGTCGCTAACTAGATTAGTTTGCAGCAGAATCACAAGTCCGTCACCATGGTCTCTCTCCCGAGACCTCGTTAATCACAATTGAAGCACCCGCACTCCCCCAACCACCTCTCTCAACATCACATATCATTTCTGTTATTGAAGAGCACGGCTCAACCACGGCTCTCCTCCTTCTCCCTGGTATCCAATTCTATACCGGCCAATTCCTCGATATCCCTACCATCACCGCCGCGGCCCAGGCGCAAGGCATCTTCGTAATTTGGGATCTCGCCCACGCAGTCGGTAACGTGCCGCTCAAGCTCCACGACTGGAACGTTGACGCTGCCGCATGGTGCAGCTACAAGTATCTAAATTCCGGACCCGGCGCTGACGGTGGGCTATTCGTTCATGAACGCAATGGTCAAGTCACTACAGAAACCGGTAAGAAAGTATTTGTGAACAGGCTGAGCGGATGGTGGGGAAGCGACAAGTCCTCTCGCTTTGCTATGGACAACAAGTTCGTTCCCATCCCCGGCGCTGCAGGTTTTCAGCTCTCGAACCCCTCCATCCTAGACATCACGAGCATCACCGCGTCTCTCGAAGTCTTCGCCCTTGCTGGCGGTATCAGTCCTTTGCGGGAAAAGTCTGTGAAGCTTACTGCGTATCTCGAGAAGCTGCTCACAGAAATGAAAGAGCATGAGGAGAAGCGATTCGAGATCATCACGCCTAGCGACCCGGAGGCGAGGGGAGCACAGCTGAGCCTGAAGCTGCAGCCGGGGTTGCTGGATCAGACTATGGAGGGCTTGGAAAAGAGGGGGGTTGTGGTTGATGAGAGGAGGCCGGACGTCATACGCGTTGCGCCGGCGCCATTGTATAACACTTTTACGGATTGTTGGGATTTTGTGGATGCATTTAAGGGGGCACTGCAGGATGTTGTGAAGCGGTGACGGGATAGCATAAGAAAGATATTTAAGGGAAATCTCTGCAAGAACTTATGTTAACTGTTGACGATGATATATGGATGGAACAAAGTACTAAAACATGTCCGGAGCACTGTTTTCGAGAGGAATGACGAATCGAGGACTTCTATTCTGACATTCTTATATGTATACGGAAATGCACAGATACATATAATTGGGCTTTTTTCCTGCCTTTTGATCGATTCTGAAAGAGAATGCAACCACCTAACAGCATGGCATGATCAGTAGAACAATAATCTATTGATACTTTATCCATTTCATACTCTGTAAGATTTCCTATCCTCAGCTCTTATTGTCCCATCGACAGATCGTCATCACGGCCCTGTCAACAACAGAACGCCAAGCCTCTCGGAACGCATGCCGATCTCCCGTCCAGAACTCGCGTTTCTCACTCCTGCCAGTCCAAAAAAAAAATTACAACCTCACAACATGACACCCCACCACCCTCTCACTACTATACCATAAAGATAATGTCCACCCCAAGCACGCGCCTCACATTCCTCTATCCGCACTTCTTTCGCGCCGCTCGCCTCTCTGAATCCTCCGGCGCTGCTCCCTCAATCCTCCTCCACGGCCGAACGCGGACATGGACACCGCAGCTGCCATTCAAGGCAAGCCGTAAGGGTAGAGGTGGCAGTGGCAGTGGTAACGGCATTATTGGGAGAAGGGGCAGGTCATTATTTACGGCGGCAAGGCGACGACAGGAGCGCTTCGTGCAGCGCCATGGGAAAGCTGTTGAGCCGTTCTTGGCGGATGGCGAGCGTAGTGATGGGGTGAAGGTTTACACACCGGAGGCGGTGGGGGAGAGCAATGATGGGAAGGATGGGAAGGTGGTGCTGAAGAATGCTCCGGAGCTGCAGAAAGAGGTTGGGGGAAAGGGGAAAGGGAAAGGGAAAGGGAAAGGGACAGAGAGAGTGGAGCCCTTGTCGGAGGAGACGCAGGCTGCGGCGAGGGTGCCGAGCGAGGAGGGCGTTTCTCTTCCTGGTGGTGGTGCGCAAGCCAAGGTGGATGGGAGAGAAGGCAAAGGGGGCGATGTGCAAGGGAAAGAGAAGGGAACGGGAGAGCAGCAAGGTCCGACCGATACCGTGCTCCACATGCCGCCTCCTGAGACTGTGGAGGAGGAGAATGCAGGGAAGCCGCCGCATTTGCAGACGCCGCCGTACGTTCACCATTTCGACACCTATACCCTAGTGCAGCAGGTTGAGGCGGGGGGGTTCACGGAAGCGCAGAGTGTGACGGCTATGAAGGCCGTTAGGGGCTTGCTGGCGTTGAATCTGGAGATGGCGAGACGGGGACTGGTTAGCAAGAGTGATGTTGAGAATGTAGGTCTCTACACTTCCTCCCACTCTTTCTAGGTGTAGGGTACTGGATGCTGGGAGAGGAATGCTGATGATGGTTGTGTGATAGGAGACGTATCTCTTCCGAGCAGCATGCTCGGAGCTCAAAACCGAGATCCAGAATACGCGCAAGAAAGACGAGGAGACGATGAGAAGGGAAAGAACACTACTGCAGCACGAAGTGGATATTTTGAACCAGAAGCTCACGCAGGAGCTGCTAACGCTGAAGGATGATTTGAAGGGCATGTTTGACGATCGCAAGATGTCTGTCCGATCAGAGCAGAGGACTATGGATAGCAAGGTTCGTTTAATTATTCATCCAGATCTTCTCCCTTTCCCCTTCTACGGCCCTTCAGAAACCGCAGTCCCGCGGAACCATTTCGTTAACAGGAACCCAAGATCCAAGAACTCAACTACAAGATCACCGTCCTGCTCAACAGCGACAGCAAGTCCGAGATTGAGGGACTCCGCTGGGTCCTCACCCGCCGCTCCGTCATGGGCATCCTGTTTATGGCGTTCATGGTGCTCACCTCGCTCAGGTATGCGAGCTACAAGAGCCATGAGGACGAGATGCGAATGAAGAAGAAAGAGGAGGTGGTGGCAAAAGGGGGAGTGGGCGGGCCGGAGGGGGATTTGCCGGTGCAGGTCAGTGCAGCAGAGATATTGACTGCGAATTAGCAGGTGTGGGATAGTGCAGGGAGGGCCGTGAATATACCATCTGGCGAAGTGAGAAAGGTGCCTTTTATTGCTAAGGCTATTATATGTTTATAGAAGAGATACCCTAATTCCCTTTACCTGCCTTACCCACCGCGGTTTCCATGGCTTTACTAATCTTCAATACAATAGGTGCAGTGCCGTCCGTCTCAACTGCTATCTATTTACACACGGCACCGCGTCTTCCCCCTTTTCTCCTCTATCCAACAACGACACAAACAGGAACAGGCGCCTGTTCGTATACCCTGTGGTAGGTGTGCGTATGCTCGCGCTTGTCCGACACCGCTCCTTCCTAGATGGGTGGTGGAGTAGAGAGAGGGGCGGAGCGAGCGGATACGCGCGCGGCTTGTGTAGGTACCAGAAGAGGAGGAGGAGGAGGAGGAAGAGGAGGAGTCAACCGAGTAAGTATGTAGTAGGATGGATATAAGCACCCTCTTCCCCCCCCCTTCTCCTCTGTACCGTTCGTTCGTTCGTTCGTTCTATACTCGTCTTTTGCTATCTATCAAGAGGACAGGCAGGCGGATTCGAGACAGATGTATTTATGTTTATATATATTTATATATATATATATATATATCGTCGCTTAAGCTGGCAGGTTGAGTGAGAGACTGTCGGTTGCTCCAGGCTCTGATTCTAGTTCCTTGTTTTGTTCATTTGTTTGTTTGTTTGTGATACTGGAGGTTTTGACGGTGGAAGCGAAGTGGTGAGTGAGTGTCAGGGGTAAGTTAGATTGAATGAAGGTGCAGTTGGGGTTTTGGAGACGGGGGGCGCTGGTTGAGCAAGGCGAGGGGCTATCCAGCTGGCATAGCTACTGATTCAGAGGCTGCTGCCGCGAGAGGAGAGGAGAGGAGAGGAGAGGAGAGGAGGAATCGAGAATCGAGAGAAGCGTCTCGATGTGGGTGTTTCGTATCTCTGATTCTAGCAGACATCTGGTTCTAGTAAACACACATCTCCCCGCTACTCTCAGACAACACCACACTCCGTACCTGATTCGACCGTGAACAGAACAGCAAGGATTCCGGACCACCACCATCATCATCAAAATGTCGTCAACCATAAGGAAAATAGACGGAAAATTACGCCGAGGACCGTCCCCGCCTCCGGATAAAAAAAAGAACAAGAAAAAGAGAGAGATAAAACATGTCGCTTTCCCTACGCTGGATTCGACACATCTAGTAGCATCCTCCAAGAAGAATATATTTGCCGTTGTGGCATCGCTGCCTTTTCCGTGTTCTGTTCCACGCTTTATGCCACACCTGGTAGTTGTTGCCCCTCCTTGTCATCATCAGATGCTGCGCTTCTTCAAGTTGCACTTGGTGAGGCACTCCTCGACGCCCATGGCGATAGACGCGGGAATCTGGGATTTGAATTGATCGACGTCGCTGCCGTCGATGGCCTGCCCAAAGGCGGCCGAGACGAGGTTGGTCGAGAACTGGAACGTCTCATCCAGGACCTGGCCCGTGCCCGCGTCCTCCGAGTTGAAGGCGGCGACGAAGATGGCTTCGGTGCAGTCCGGGTTGTACTGCGCGTGGACGGAGCCCATGTAGAAGGGCGTCATGTCGAAAGTGTCGAGCGTGTTCTTGATGACGCGGCGCCCGCTCGTCTTGTTACCGGGGACTTTGAAGACGCCGTTCTCGGGCACCATCTCGACTTCCAGGCGCCCTTGGGTGACGATTTGGAGTTCCGTGGCGCGCGGGTGAACGTGAGGGGTGTTGAAGCCGCAGGGGCCGAGGAAGCCGACGGACATGCCGGAGCCGGAGCCGACGAGCGCCGGGAACGTTTTCCGGTTCGCGGCGATGAGGTCGCCTCCCTTACCGCCCTGGCCCTTCTTGGCTGGGTCGCCAAAGGGGAACCTAAATTGTTCATCGGTGAGGAGGCCGAATCTGTCGGCGGCGGTGTCCGCGAGGAAGAGCTTTTGCGTGAGGGAGAGCTCGCCAGGGGCACCGGCGGCAGGAGTGCTTGCGGAATAGCCACACGATGATGTGTTGGCGGCGACGGTGCTTGATGCCACGATGGCGAGGGCGATGATGGATTTGGAAAACATGTTGAAAGAGTGGATCTACCTACTTCTCAGGTGAAGAAGTCGCAGGAGCTAAAGAATGGATCAACCTGATGGAAATTATTGAACTGAGGGAATGTTTGATGAACGAGGGTAAGAGGAACCGGTGGGATAAGAAGAGCATGATATATACCTACTTCATGGTCTGGATCAAGATAAGCCCTTTTGCTATATTGATCCATACATATTACCTCATCCCAGGCGAAATGAACTGCCCCTAAGGGGCTTGGAAAAGGCTATGTTGCAAGCTTTTCAGAGGATTCTGTTGCATTCCCCTTGGGAACTCTTTTGTCAAGCTTCATTGAAACCCTTGACTGTGTGTTTGCTTTCGCCTAGGACGAAATGGCTTGCGAGAGAACATTATGAGCCAGCTGTCAGGGTGAGTAAGCCAAGGTCAAAATAGCCTAAGTCTGTTACAAGGTAAATGCCGGTACTGTAGGGCCACCAAAAGGTCTGAGATTTTAGCCTTAGCTCAATCTAGGTACCATGTATATGCTAAGTTTACCTACATACTATAGTACCGGTAGTACTACGTATATTGTAATAAACCAGATACGGATGTAAAGAACTTCCATCGCGGATTCACGGGGTCTCGATCTGATTTCTCATCGCACGGACAATTTTAGTCCTAGTTTCAGTGGAAGTTTAATTGGTGGGATGAAAAGGCTACGGGCTCGACAATGTCTGTTGATGGGTACGGAAGCCTTAACGGGAGAAGGGCTAAGTAGGACTGGCAGATGATGACGATGCTCACGTCAAATCCGCCGCCTCCATTCTAAGCGCTTGCGATCAGGATTCGATCTAAAGACAGCTGCTAGAGCTAAGGTAATACTCGGCTATGTGTATGTGTACACTAATATCGACCGTCTTCCTCGTTCTACCAATCTATGCCGTCGGTCAGCGCTGCTATAATCATCTGATCCTCAATTGAGTTTAAATCCCGGTTCAATTCGGTATACAGTCCTGAAAGAGCCAAAAGCCAAAGAATATTCTGAAACAAAGAAAATCAAACGTTAAAAGCTAAAGCCTCGTATCTGGCTAACCGAGGGCCTAGAGCCCGCAGATAAACAGTCAGCGCACTGACTATTGACCAGATTTTCGAATCTGCCACGGACCAAAGTAGCCCTAGCTCTACCGTAGTTCTACGATATAAGTTTTAAGCAACTTAAATGGAAGCTCAAATGGAATCGTCTCAATTGATCTATACGTTGTACGTTGTATACGAGAGCCCGTCTTTGCGTATACGGACCGTTCTCGGACCATACCCGAATCGCGTATTTGCTACTTACCTCCTGGACCCTCACCCTCCCCTTCTTCCCCCACAGTGTAACAACTCGCCAAGTTGTTCTCGCGCAATCGCCAAAACTCTCGTATCTTCGTGTTTCCGAGCCTTGTAATAGTACACAAAGCTGGTAAAGGTAGCCAAGCCCCGATCATAATTAAAATCAATCAGCCTTAGCTTTGGAAGTACTACCTACCTCCGTTCAGACTGCCACTTAATTTCACAGGGCTCCATTTCATACATGTTAGATCTTTCGTATCCTGATGTCGGTGACTCTGCGAGCTCTCCGTTCGTTCAAAGACTTTTATGCTGCAACGTCTCCCAAAACATCTCCCAAACTCATTTCGCGGGCTCCAAGGTTGTCAGTCAAAGAGACTTCTCTGTGAGCGAAAACACTGAGATTTTTGAAGTGTACCTATGCGGCATCTTGACGCTGAGTAGCGTATAGAGCTGCCGAGCTTGCAGTCCAAATCAAGTGACACTGCCAAATGAAGTGACACACTGCCAAATGTTGGCAGATACTACGTATGTTTTCTTCAGGTTCTTCTGCCCAGAAGCAACCCCGTTGGGACGATGTGACGAAGACTTCCAAGATGTTTACGCGGCAAAGCGTCTCAAAACTGGAGACAGTTTTCAGAAGTCAACAAAAAATGAATCGTGCAGATAACTGCTGACGATTCTTGGTCAGGGCGCGGTGGAGACTGCTCACTCTACCTACGCCGTGCAAGAATAGCTGAAGCCATCGTCATCCATGGCCTTGGGAGGCATTGGTGATTCGGAATAAATCTGCAAAGGCCTATTCTGGGATTTCATGACCAAAAGGCAAGCGCGCGAACGATGGGATTCAGACAGGACACTGCGCTTTGTGTGGAGTATGATAGGCCAGCCGGGGATGTGATGAGATTCGTGGGATTGCTCCAGGAAAACACACCTCTAGGTTTCCTATATAAATATGGATGCTGCCGAATCTCGCAGCTCACAAATAGGAGAGAGGAATTATCCATAGACCCCAAGTGGCTCCTTCGGCGTGTCCTACTCCAAGTCATCTTCGGAGAGTGACGCGCAAGCCGAAGGAAGAGAAACGTTGTGTTTGAGAGCGAATCACTCGCACCCCCTTCATAATCTATTATATGCAAGGAAGTGATTATGCGTTCTGGAAGCCCTCTCCCCCATGGTCCAGCAGCTGCGCTTCCCATGACATCGAAATCAGTTAGCTGATTGTATCGAATGCGCATGATTTGCTCCGTAGTCAGATGGAGGGCTCATCTCACCTCCTGTTCACAGATAGTCAACAGCCGCAACCGCTTCTCTCCCGACCACGAAATTTCTTCTGCATGGCACTGCATGGCACTGCATGGCACTGCATGGCACTGCACGGCACTGCACGGCAGCTTCGAAATACTCCCGGGCTGGGTCAGTGAGCTTACTAATGTCCCAATTTGGTATGTGGAGTGCTGATGTGAGCGCATGTGCCTTTTCAAGGTGTGATCTTCTTGTGATATATATATATACTTGGAAGAGATTCCGGCCGTGTAAGCATTTACTGCAAAAACAATCTTCCGACTCCGAATCGATCCTCGAAGTGTCCTCATAACGAACGGCTATCTCCAGTGGTCGAGACTGATATGACCGGTGTACGAGTCTGAACGTTGATCCGTGATGGTACCTTGACCGAGGATATCTCGCGTGCGGGAATTTTTCGCTTGCGGCAAGTCATTTTTGGTGAATATATAAATCCATCTAATGGGGGACTTGGTGAACATGACCCGCGCTGTGGTATAGTGGAATACCGACCCTGCAGTAAATCGGACTTCAGCATTTCTGACTTGGACGGGCTTGCTAACACCTCATTTGCAGGAGCGCGGGCGTGCTTACTTTTTGCTTCTCCTTTATCCCCCCTTTTTTCTACCCCTTTTTTTTCCCCTTTTTTTATACCCTCACCTTAAAACGATCAGAAACATTTCAACAGGCCACAGCTAGAATGCAGTCTTCGGAGCCCGTGAAAGAGATCCCTTCAATGAGATCTTTCAAGTTTCGTATTTAACGAGTCACCCTCCCGTCTGTTGACGTAAAACTTGCTGGATCTGGGTAAGAGCTTCGTTAAGAATCAAGAGATCGTCTCACTGCGTCTGAATTGAGCCCCAATCCTGCGCGCCTCCCTCGTGTTGTAGAGTATTGATAGAGAAGAGTGGCCGAACACGACATGTCGTGATATCCTTCGCCTTGAATGGATCGCCTTGAGAAGAGGTGAGGAGAGACGTATGCCAAATTGGAAAAGTATAGAAACATCAGAGAGCCCGGTGAGAAGTTTCAAGTCTCATAGACACACCTACAAGAGTCTATAAGAGCAAAGCAAAACCTCAAACACATTCATCACCAAATCAAAGTCACCACAACCCCAAAGCACTTCCACTAAGCATCATCAAAATGCGCCCCATGACCTTCCTCACTTACATGCTCCCCATCACCGGCCTCACTCTGGCCGCCCCCCGACGCAGAGACACTTACTATGGCGTCTCCCTCGAACTCCAAACCTCGTCTGGAACGGACCCCAATCACGTCTTCGGGCCAGCCCCCGTCGAACTCAACAAGCTTACTGCTCTCGGCGGCGCCGGAGGAGTCTCGGTTTCGAGAATCCTCGTCGATGCCAATGTCCACCCCAACATCCCTGACATCAACCAGGTGGAATGTCGTGGATACAAAGACGCGGCGGGAATCACTCCTGGAACCGCGCCGTTTAGGGTGGCGAGCCCGGCCGAGGTTTCGACTAACTTGGCGACGGTGAGCTCCGTACTGTGCTATGTTGTGACGGACGCCGAGTAGTGGGTATATGGAGTGGAGTGCTCGGATGTAGGAGAGTATTTTGGCCGAAGAAGAAACTCGATTGTTGGTAAGTTGAATGAGCGAGGGGTCTGTCTGTCCTTTCCGTGGAGATGATAAACCGGCTTGAAATTAACACGGCTTAAAGATAATTGGGTTTTCTCAATCTATCCCGTTGTGATATTTGAACATCAATGATAATCGAAAGTTGAATAAGCATGTTGTGTCTGGGTCTAGCTTACCTAGTAAACAGGAAAAAGTACGGCAGAAGGACTACCGCCAAGGCTCGTGGCCCTTCTCACTCTGCGTAACGTATCTCTGTAACTGCCCTGTGCTGCTTATATGTCTTCTTTCTCTGCAAAAAGAAGGTAGCCAGAGCTAGGAGTAGACTTGGTAAGCCCACCGCCAGCGGCTGGCGCAATCACATCTGATTGCGCTATTCCTTTCTTCTCACTCTTCGCACTGGGCGTCTGTGATACCGGAGTGACTAACTTTACTTGAAGGTGTTGCTTTGAGCTCCATTAGCAATTGTACTCGCAGTCGACGACATTAGAACGGGTGTACTCTTGGATGAAGGATGAAGAAGTACTGAAGTAGACATCAGGTGCAGTTGTCTGCGAAGATTTGTCGTCGCAAAATATCCGTTGTACAGGTCCTTCGCGCTGGTGACTTACATACCCTGCATCCACACGAGATGAGATGTAAGATGAGGCAGATGTCGCAGCTGTCTGGTCGCAATAGCAAAAGTTGTGTGGACTGCAGGCACAAGATAGCTCGATTCCGAGGGCATGATACCCGCTGTTTACACCACCATGGCAAATTCCATTATATACGAGGCAGTCGGCTGCGTAAAGCCCCATCGTTGCGAATATTTACGTAGAGGTGATTGAGATATATGCTGTTGGTCCAACGGCGGTGGTTATGATGGGTTAGGAAAGTAGCAAAGTGATTTGATGAGATCGGTAGATAAAAGAGGAAACATGAGCTGAAAAAGGACAAAAAGTGGCATTAAACATAAGACTGATTTTTTGCCAAGATTGAACCACTTTCAACTCCGAGTCCTTGCATCTTATATATCCTTGATGAATTTCGCTCTTATTGGGTGGATCAAAAATGTTTTCCAGCCGCAACTCAGCTGCCGAGGTTGTTGAACATTGAGACTCAGTGGTGAGTGTATCTGAGTTACCAGGGATGCCAAACTATCACAACTCGTCCCTGTATACTCTCGAGCCACCGGCACCAAGCTGGTGATGTTTGACACCCGCCGTCAACGCCTCCAGATGAGCCCAGTCCTTGGAGTCCTCACCCAGACCCCAAGCAAACACACCTCCCAACTTCTTTTCCTCTACAATGGAAGGAAACTTCTTCAGAATTGCCTCTGGGGTGTCCCAAGACCACCAGATGTTCTCAATCTCGTCCCAGTAATAATGTCCTCCATGAACAGCATCATATCTGCCGTCTTTCAAAGCTTTTCGGAACGAACTTTCCACTTCGGATGGGACAGTGTCGATCCAAGAGAAGCCTCCAGCCTGTCCGAGATCGGCTCCCGTCTCTGGGTCTTCCATCAGAACGGTCTTACAGATGGGTAAGCTCGAGCCGCAATTCCCCTGAGGATCTGTCTTGAACCACTTCACATAGAATGCAAAGCCCAAATTAGCGTTCTCTGGAGCTAGTCCATTATCAAGGTACGCATTAATGGCATCAATAGATAGTTCGACCCCGGTATGATGCTTTGTGACTACGTCTCTCCGGTTCATGAGATCGTAGGTCATAATATTGAAAAAGTCCACCGATTGACTGATCAACGGTACGGTGACGTTGGTGAAAGCCAGCATGTCTCTTCGTAGACCAGGTACAGCTGCTGACATAACCTTGGAGGAACCGAGAGCAGCACGAATTTCTGATAGGAGAAGGGGATATGCTGAGATTTCCCACTCTTTATCGGAATTGGGGATCCGCTTGTAGTCTTCGCCATTACCTCTGTGAAAGTGTCAGCGATTTGTAACAATGACTTTGTCTTGTAGGATTAACCCAGGGTATTCCCAGTCGATATCAACACCTGTGAAAGGTTAGCACGTGTGGTAATAAGCACTTTGGAAGCAAACCATCTGCTCCTGTGTGCTCAACCATAGCCCTCACGTTCCTCGCAAACAACTTTCGGCTCTCCTCTGTTGCAGCAGCTATCGGAAAACCAGTGTCACCCCATCCGCCTATTGCTACCATGATTGATGTACCATTGGCAAACTTTGACCGTACTTCTTCTACAGTCGTGAAGAATGGCCATGTAGATGGATTTTCCTGGTTGAAAGTTGAAGACTGCATGAAGGCTATAGCAACGTGGGTTATTTCTGAAACTAGTTCAGGCTCCGGAACATCATTGTGCTGTCTGAAAAGACGGTTAGTGAGATGTCTAATAGAGCTTGAATACTGGTTTCATCAAGTTTCATACCCCGTCAAATACATGATGTACCTCGCATTGGCTGTGAGAGCCATGAATATCATGAAGAACGAACACCGGAGCAACATTATGAGGAGATTCCAAGTCCCAATGGCTCCCTCTTGCGCGCCTAGTAACTCACAGGTCTTTGAAGGCTTTGGCCGACAACGGAATCCCCAAAACCAAGGCTGAATATGTCAAGTCTTGAACTTTGACTTTCGACAATCAGGATGCAACAGGACCAGAGTCCGATTTCCGGGAACATGTCGGATAAATGTTATCCCGTGTACGCGTAAAGTAAAGCGCGTCTCCAAGCGCGCGAAGTGTTTAACCAACATTTCAACAGCGATGGCAATCTCAAAAGGCGAAAAGGTCGGCGAATCGTCCACCTCAGCCGCGAAGAAGGCTCTCAAGGCAAATACCAATGGAGTCGCAAACTACGAGCTGCCATGGCAAGTCACCCGCTGCCTCTCGTAGCCAGATCTAACTTTTGCAGGGTTGAGAAATACCGACCTGTGTTTCTTGACGACGTTGTGGGCAACACTGAGACTATCGAGCGACTGAAGATCATAGCTAAGGATGGAAATATGCCTCATGTGATCATATCCGGCATGCCGGGTATTGGAAAGACGACTTCCGTGCTTTGTCTTGCCAGACAGCTCTTGGGAGACTCCTACAAGGAGGCTGTTCTGGAGTTGAATGCGAGTGACGAGAGAGGTACAGAATGTCCTGGTCGGACTCTACTACAATTAATCTGACTTGAACGATTCAGGGATTGACGTCGTACGGAATCGAATCAAGGGCTTCGCCCAGAAGAAAGTCACTCTTCCCCAAGGCCGACAAAAACTCGTCATCCTCGATGAAGCAGACAGCATGACATCCGGCGCCCAACAGGCACTCAGACGTACTATGGAAATATACTCTGCGACCACTCGGTTCGCGTTCGCGTGCAACCAGTCGAACAAGATAATCGAGCCCCTCCAATCTCGTTGCGCCATCCTTCGATACTCCCGCCTTACAGACGCACAGGTTGTCAAGAGGCTTCTGCAAATTATCGAGGCTGAAAAGGTCGAATATGCTGAGGATGGTTTAGCTGCTCTAGTATTTAGTGCAGAGGGTGATATGCGGCAAGCTATCAACAATTTGCAATCTACGTGGGCGGGGTTCGGGTTTGTGAGCGGAGACAATGTGTTCAAAGTTGTCGACTCGCCGCATCCTATCAAAGTTCAAGCCATGCTGAAGGCATGCTACGAAGGCAAGGTTGATGCTGCGTTGGAGACACTGAAGGAGCTGTGGGATCTGGGGTATTCGAGCCACGACATTATCAGCACGATGTTCAGAGTCACCAAGACGATACCGACATTGAGCGAGCACTCGAAGCTGGAGTTTATTAAGGAGATTGGATTTACACATATGAAAATTCTGGAGGGTGTGCAGACACTGCTGCAGCTCAGTGGATGTGTGGCGAGACTAGCGAAGCTGAACATGGACTCGAAGAAGTTTATTGCTGCAAAGTAGTATGGAGATGAGATAGCATTAAGAGGCGTTCCGGAAGTTTTGAGTTATATCATGGGAAAGGAAGTGTGGCTGGCGTATATAGCCGGGCGTTTGTAACCGACAAGAGGGAGTTCTGGATTTATTCCGGGTACTGGTCAATCTCATTTGCAACCAGGTGTACTCATTTTCTCCCATCAGGGTTTCTTCTCAGAAGGCTCCTTAAACTCCTTCTCGTAGCTCTCCCACACCGCGCGATCCCGCACCATCCTCTTATGCATCCGCACCTTCGCCTCATACTCCCTTACCCTCTGATCAGCTTCCAAGCAAGCACCGAGAATCATGCCTTTCAACATAGAAACACAATTAGCTTTCCATTTCACGTTCCACATGCGGCCGAGCTGCGTCCGTATATTACCTACCTGACATCTGTATAAACCTAGTATATTTCACATGAGCCCCAAAAACACCACAAAGTCAGGAGCGGGGCGACCTCACACTTTGAACTGGATAGTCAGCCCCTTATATATCGGACTTATCCTCCATCCCACGCCCCCCAGGATAGCTGAGAAGAACCCCCACTGCGCGTCCGTCAGCCCGAGTACCTAGGCGAGTAGCTATCCACCCCTCGATGGACCTCCACAAGCCAAGGGAGATGGTTTTTCTTTCGCGTCCGTCTTCAACCGTGTACGCTTTCAACCAGACCGACCTGCTTTCTTTGAAGGGAAAAGGGGAGGGGAAGGGGAGGCTCTATGGGTATTTACTTTTGCAGCTCCCACCACGGCGCCCCGTCCGGCTTCCCATGCCGCGTCGCTGGCCTCTTCGCTTCGGAGACCGCCGGAGGTGTGCATGATTACATTTGCCGTTTTCACCTCTTGCTTGTTTCTTGTTTTTGGTTGGGTTTTGGTCTGGGTTGGGGAGTGTTGAGGCTGGGTTGAGGGTGTGGTCGAGTTCGAGGTCGTTAAGCGGGATTTCGGTAAACGTCATGAGGATGGAGCTTGGGCTTGCCGAGAGGATGCCGAGATGGGAGGAGAAAGATATATGTGTCTCGAGAGACCTTTATTAGACCAGTTATTGGGGAAAACCGGTCGGCTTATCTATTTCGACTCTCTATTAAATCTCAGATATGTTTTGCTAACTTATTTTTGATGAGTTATCCGCTTAGGGAGCAAGATTACTGGAGGATTGTGGCGACCTTTCCTTGCGAATATGGAGATCTATATGCATTGCTCTCTATTAAGTTTTTACAGTCTATGATCTATTGTGAGTTTTTCACAGTGAAAATATACATTCTCTCCTTCCCTCCGGCTTGGCAGGAGCCTAGTCATTCCTCCATTTCCGTTCCATGGCGTGAAACCTCGCGTGGCTCAAGTGGTCCTTGTTCACCAGATTATTAGCGGAATCGGCGATATTCTCGATGTCGATTTCGAAGGCCATCTTGTTCAAGAAGTTGACAGCCTGTAGTTTGTGAGCCAGATCTTGTGGTATATCTCGGACGGTGACTTACCGGTCGAGCATGCCATCGGTGTCCGTCAATCTCAAACCAGGATAGATGACCTCCTAGGGACGTAGTGCACAGAACAGCATAGGGTGTTTGCTTCACTTCTTCGTAAGGCAGTGCTTCGTCGATGGCAATCTCTCAGTATGTCAGCATCAACACTGTTCAAGAGTAGAAAACATCCACTTACCGGATCATCTTTTGCATTTATAGCGAAAAGGGGAATCTTGATGGCGAACAGGGCATCGGTAGAAGAAGCATCCCGATAGTAGGCTCCTTCGGTTGGATATCCCCAAGAAGGTCCCTGCACTTCCCTGTCGAACTCATGGAGATAGGTAACCTTGCGTATTTTCTCGAAGTCCAGAGCTGGGTTCTTTATGACTTCGTCGTGATGGCGCTCGATCAACTTCTTCATGTTGCTACCCATCGTCTTTGAATAGATTTCTCTTCCAAGCCATGTTCTCTGGAGGGCCAATGATCCAGCGTCGAGATTCCAGGGATTTGAGCAAATGACCGCGCTCTTCAATTGGCAGTTGGCACCTTCTTCGCCAATGTACTTTTGAAATTATCAACACCCATATTCAAGCTTCCTTCAATAGATATCGACTCACATTCGTGATGATATTAGCTCCCAAGGAAAAACCTGCTCCGAATAGAGGCCGGTTTGGGAAAGTCTTTCTCAGCCACTTCACAGTTTGCCTGCAGTCCCAAGTTGCTCGAGCATTGTAAAGAATACTGCTTGTGATTTTGTGCATTGCACAACCTCGAGAATTGATTACACACGCTTCCCATTGCCTGTCCCCTTCAGCTGCCACTAGCGGAGCCAAAACGTGCTTCAAATAGATCTCGTAGGAGCCTCCTGACAGCCCATGCAACACAACCAGCATGGGCTTGCTGTCCAACGACCCAATTTCTTGAAAAGCCTCATCACTGAAGTAGGTTGTCCGGATGGGAAGAGTCTCATCCTTTTCTGAGAGAGTCGGGACAACGAAATCTACCGCGTAAGTTCCTGCATAAGCTGGATCTTCAGCCTCGAAGATCTTGCGTTTGTAGCAAATCGGAGGACCATCGTTCTTTACGCTGGTCCACATGGTTTGCAAGTGCCCATTGAAAAGAATCGGGTTGAGTCGACATGGCGGAGTTGATTCCTCACAAACCGATAGTAAGTCTGTTGATGATCCGTCATGTTTCCTGGTGAGAGTAAGAGGGTTTTTGGAGTGAGTGAAGGTTGTCGTTGCATGCCCAAGCCATTCCATGTTGGGTGGGGGGGGTCACCTCCTTTGCGGGCAATGACTGAAAATAGGAAATCTGGACAGCAGCAGTCTGGAAACGAAGCTCAGCAATCGAAAAATATAAATAATGGGGCCTCGGTATCGCAGGGATATTGTTCCGATAACAGGTTGATTTCTTACCGGTATCACCATGTAGTTGTGCTAGCTACAACTAGGTAAGAAGGGGCAATACTTGGGTGTATTAGTCAGCACTCATGTACCAGTTGAGCTTCGCGACATCTTCGACTTCGGCGCGTCCCGAGGCAGAACCCGAGAACCTGACGCAGAGGCAGAGCGCCACCAGCACCAGCGAATATGGCTTACCAGGGAGGCACAAATCCAAACCCAGGGAGCGGCTGGGTGGGCTCGGATCCGCGAATGCTACAACCACAGCATTCTGCTCCATCGCCATCTCCCGTCAATCATAATCACATTCAAGGCCACGGCCAGCGCCAGTACTGGCAGCACAATGCTCAAATCCCATACGCCACGAATCCGGGTTATGCGAATATCGGCTATCCACCACCACCTCTTCCTCCTCCTCCCCCGGCGCAGAATTTCCAACCGCAGTACCACTCACAGTCCCTGCCTCAGCCTCAGCAAGTTCAACATGCTGCTTTGCAGCCTCACTACGTCGTCTCACCCCAATATATCTCCCCCGCTCAACTGCTCTCCGCCCAACCACAACCACAGCCAGGCATGGGAAAGCAGTACTCCTCCACCGTAGAGCCCACCATCGGCCGGACACTCGAAACAGTGAATAGAAACACTTCGAGAATGTCGTCGAGCTCTTCCAATCCTGAGCAGGATACGGTCAAGCTTCTGGTAGCGTTGGCAGAGGAATACTTCCAAGCTGCGCATGAAATCGCATCTTCTGTGGTGGCGTCAATGACGGAGGCTAACGTTGGAGCCTACGAGAAGTTGATTGCTACGGGATTGGGCTGCTTGGACACGGCACTGAAGAACTTCAGGCTGCCACCTAGATTAGAAGCAAACATTCGGCTACGGTATGCAGGTGTGTTATACGAAGAAACCGAAAACTCCCCAGAGGCAGAAACAGCTCTGAGTAAGGGAATTGCGCTTTGTGAAAGGGTATGGATAGAAACACTTGGTCTACAAGAGGTTCAACTAACTCCCCTCAGAATCATTATGACGACCTTAAATATGCCATGCAATTCCTCCTCGCTCAATCGATGGGCAAGAAGAATTTGAAAGCTTCCGTGAAGGCCTTAACCCAACACGGGGAAGATGCCCACACGTTTGTTACTCCTGTGCCGTATATATATATGACATTGCTGATGCCTTCAAGTTACTCACACTTTTCATGGGTCTACGTCTTTCGGTTCCTTACAGCAACGCATTCGATCAAATCTGGCGCGCTCATTGACTACCACTATGCCATCAATAGTCTTCGTGCCGCAGCTAGTTTGGCAGAAAAGCAAGGCGATCATGCCATTTTTCTTACAGCATCACTCTTGGAGGCCATCACCTACATGAAGACCACAGGTCCGGAAGCTACGGAGAATGTGCAAAGAGCCATCGCTGCTGCCTGGAAGTACCAAGAGGAACCACGGTGCAAGATCCCGCAGCTCACGGGTCTGACCCACATTCTCGCTGTGTGCTGTAGTATCAGACAAGGGGTCTCTCAGGACATGGTTGAAAAATTGAAGGCAATGCAATCAATGATGGACGAATCGCTGAAAACAGCGCGGGACTGGAGCACCATAGACGATGCCATTAGAATCCCCATTAGACGGACTCCAAAGAGCTCGCATGTCGTGAGCCGAGACACGCGGATGGTACTGGGAATCGGCGCAGATGGTGGAGATAACCTCATGATGTGCTTCTTAAACAAGAAGGACACATACTGCGTCACGTTTGTAGATTCTCTTACTTTTTTATCTCACGCTGACAACTTCCAGATATCTCCTTTCAGGATTGGTCCTATTACATAAAAATTCATCGGATCAAAAGGGGTTCAAATACCTGAAGGCCGGCTTGGACATGTTAGAAGGTGAGACTAGGGCTCTATTGTTATCCGACTCTCATATCTCTAACAAGGCTTTCTGATAGACACCCGCATGCCGAAGAAACATCATGGTTCGCTACCGGAATTATTCGCCAATCGCCAGTGGCGAGGCCTGTTGTTGTGTTACTTTCGCGTTTACATGGCGTTCTCATCGGCTGGTGCAGGAGACTGGCTGGACGTGAAGCGTTACCTCGACGAATTGGAGGCAACGACACTAAAGTTCGGTATTCCACTAGAAGGTACCTTGGATCATTTCGTAGTATATCTCTCAGGGGTTTACTATCAAGGTATTGGGGAGCTCGACCTTGCCTTGAAGAGATTCCAACATCGGAGATTTGACCTCTCTGCGACTAAGAACTCCAACGCTACTTTGACCGACCAGATGCTTCGGGACCTCTCAATTCTAGCTGCTCTGAACGAACTCTGGATCCTGCAAGACCTGCCTCGGCGAGATATCTCTCAGAATATGTCTTTGATGGACAAGTTGAAACCTCTCTGTCAAAATCATCCAAATATCGACGTCCAGACAGCATTTAACTTGATCGCGGCAACTGTAAGGAGGAATCCTCCTACGCAAACTTTCGAGATCAAAAACTATCTGCGACTTGCCCTTTCTGGGGCCAAGATAACAGCTAATACCCAGTTCTTGTGCATCACCTTGAACGTTATGTGTAGTAGATTCTTCAGCAATGTCGTGGGCGATCAGGCCGAGAAGAGCGCTATGGCCGCGTCGACACAAGCCACAAATAGTGGAAATGTCCTCTGGAAAAGCGTGGCTGACGGGATGCTAGCGAGATGTTTTCAGCTTCAAGGAAAGACTGAACTGGCTGAACATACCCTATTGGAAGCCCAGTCCAATGCCCAGAAAGCGTTGCGAGGCTCTTCAAGTTCCAAGGCCGCTTGAAGGAAGGATGTCAGAGCATTGTCTGAATATGTAGCACAAGGGGGCCACTTGATATCTGGGTTGGGACTGCCTTTGCAGGCATGGCATGGCGCTCAGGAATTTCGGCGTAATCTATACCCATTTGCTTATAGTTTTCGGTGGCCTCCGCATTCGCAAACAGGTACAGGTGTATGAAAGCCTTTGGTAATTTCTCTATGGTACGCTGAGCTTTGCAAAATTTACGGTTGCTTCTTACTGGGAATCTCTTCACCGATCCAATCGAAGCGAGACTGGTAAATATCCCTCCGAATCCTGAGGCGATCAAGGTCCATCAAATTACCTTAGAAGGGGCTCTGTGGCTCTCAAAACAACGATCCCCATGGCTCAAAGAGTCATTGGCATGCAAGTAATACCTAACTTGTCAGCATTTTGCAGGTAGTACTGTTGTGTAAAATAATGTCTCGGGGGCTGATATCTACCGTATCTAATAGTCAGTGCGCTACCTATTGAACCCCTGAATTCGCCTCTCACGACCCCTGCCACCACGGAGGGCCGCACTCGAAACGCCCGACGATCAAAATATTTTTTTGGACGTGACGCGAACATCACACAGGATATTGCCAATCCACTCAACCACACCATTTTCTATGTTCTCGACACTATCCCGCGGGAGCTCGAAGGTCAGGCAGTCATACTTATGCTCATCATGCCTTTGTCATATTGTTGGCCACCATCCACAAGCTGCCCGTCCGCCAGTCGATCGCACGACCCGAGCAACATCCACGCCCTTTTCTACATATGTAAGCTCGCAGAAGGACAATGAGCCAGCTGTTTCTCCAGAGGGCGAGGCGACTCCGCTTGGCGATGAGCCCGAACCTACACATCGCCAGATTGCAGAGGGATATGGTGGTCTCAGGGATAGGCCGATTTCGAGTTCCAAAAGTACCCTCAAGGCCTTAAGAGAGTCTCTTATTGCCGCGGGCGAAGCTTTGCCAGCCGGTTCATCCTCTAGGAAGAGGAAACCCAATAAAGACTCCACGAAAGGTTCAACGAAAACTCGCCATACTCCAGATTCTGCGCCCAAAGAGAAGCACAAGCCAACCAAAGCAACTAAGCAAACATCCGCTGAAGTTTTGGAAGAAGGGAAAAAGAACAATCTACGTGTGAAGAAGGAGGGCAAAACAAAAATAAAGGGATCGAGGTCGATAAGTCTGGACACGGCAGCTTCTTCAAATGCAGGCCCGCATGGGTTGGATGTCGAGCTGAAGTCGGAGGATAGTTCACAAGTCGGCAAAGGAAAGAAAAAAAATAACAAGATGGCAGCTTCCACTCCACTTTCGACCGAGCAAGCTTCCCCTTCTACTGGGGGCCTGACTAGCAAAGTATCCGGAAGTGCATCAAAGTCTACATCGCGGTTGGAGCTTCCGACATTGACCTTGCGCAAAGTTACTCTTCCGAACGGGTCTAATAATAAGCCGGTCAGAACCTGGCGTGTGACAAATGAAGATGGTCGCGAGTATACAATCACACGGACTGAGAATAAACCGCAGTCCGGAGCGCAAGTCGACAAGCTCGTGCCATTTTTTGCCCACAATCCAGGTCTTGCTGAAAACCCCTGCCTGAAGAGGCACCTGGAAACAAGTTCACCGGAGGAACTCTCTGCGCTGCAACCTCACCTCGCTAACGGGGTTGAGGATCTGCTTTCAAACGCAAAAGCCAAGACTGAATCTACACGAGCATCTCCTGCTACGAAACGGAGTTCAGCAGATGCCAAAGCCACCGTAGAGAGTGTCGACCGGCCCCCTTTAGGCCCTATCAAAGCTACAAAAGGACTTATTGATGAAGAGATCAAGACCATATCGGCAGGTGATCTTCACCTGGTACCACTTGACAGCGAGCCTCTCCAGGTCCCTCGACTATCTTATGGATTGGAAAGAGTCCTGTTCAATCCGGGTGTATATCAGCTTCAAGATCCTCGTTCAAAGGTCTTCAATTTCGATCCCTACTTACAGACAATCATGCCCGCTAGCGAGTTTGATTTCGATGCCCTCAAGCAATACATTACGTCTTCCCGTGACAAGAAACTACTCGGGAAAGCTGTAGCAGAAAAGAAGAAGTATACAGGTTCTACATCTAGTATGACATCTGCTCTGGCTCATTTCCACTTCCTCCTATCTCAATGGCGCGCAATAAACACCAGAAACCTGTCAAAGATGTTCCCCGTTCCACACCACACCTTCACCGCGCTGCAACGCGGCCCCGCTGCTATCTTCTTACGCTGGAGGAATGGAGCATATGCTATTGATGCAGACAAGCAATACGATACTGCCAATATTCTGATGATGCTTGGAAAGTCCATGGAGAAACTTCTCACGCTTTCCACCAAGGACTTTGAGAAATACCGGAAATCAAACCCCGGCGTGATCACAGACGAAGAAAAAACCGCTGATGATCAATTCCATTACACAGGGATGGGCGATTTCCTTATGAGATCGCAACTAGATGCATATGATCCGCGAATCCCTGGGACTGGTATGTTCGATCTCAAGACTAGGTCCGTCGTCTCAGTACGAATGGATATCGATGACTACGAGGAAGGTCGTGGTTACGAGATCCGAGGTCTACATGGGAAATGGGAGTCTTTTGAGAGAGAGTACTATGACATGATTCGTTCAGCATTCTTGAAGTACTCTCTACAAGTCAGAATGGGTCGTATGGATGGCATCTTCGTGGCATACCACAACACGGAAAGAATCTTCGGTTTCCAGTATATCAGCCTCCCGGAGATGGACTTTGCTTTGCACGGAACCAAGGACACTACCCTTGGAGATGCAGAGTTCAAGCTGAGTGTGGAGCTGCTCAACCGGGTACTGGAACGAGCTACGACTAAGTGGCCTGAACAGTCGTTACGCCTTCACTTCGAGACGCGTGATACAGAGACGCCATTCACATATGTGTTCGCAGAACCCATGGTCGAGGAGGAGATCGAGCTGATCCAAAAGACCAACAAAGCGAAGATTGATGCGTTTGAGGAACGAGTTTTGGGCCTGGCAACGAAAGAGGTCTCGCCTGAGGAGCAGCTGAAAGAGTGGGAGAGCATCCGGGCTAGCGTGGAAGAGAGCGTGGAGCAGGATGAAGAGTCTGTCATCCTGGAGGAGGATAAGAAAGAACTGGAGGAGATACTCGAGACTACTGGTCTTGAAGAAGATACTCTCGTCGCTGAAAATGACTTGATCGATAAGGATGTCGAGGAGGCCAAGGGGGAGCTTGAGGTAGAGAAAGTGGACGAGGAGCTCGCAGCGGCCGACGCCGAAGACTTGGTTTCTGCTCTCGAAACTGAGGAGGATCTCGAATCTGCGGCCTTTTCCGAATCCGAACAGCGTGCAGAGGTGTTCAAGGAGCCTGAGGCTGACAGCGCAGACGAGAGCTCCGCAGAAGAAAAGCTCGACGATGCTTCGGAAACGAAAGTTGATGGGGTCGATTCCGCCGACGAGCTGGCCAGCAAGCCCAGGTCGAAAACCATCAGAAAATTTAGTGGAGAGATCATGGCTATGACCCTTACTATCCGCAACAAAGTCAACGGGAAGTACATCGAGAGACCTGAGAATCTCACGGAAGATGACAAGTGGGAGGTGGAGTACGCCTTGGCGGAGATCCCTGGCCAGGATCGGGTTCTGTCGTTGTATAAGGCTACGCAGTTGCGGCGCATGAGGACGCTGGAGAAGTCGCCCGATCGTGACAAGACCGGTGATTATTTTATCGAGCAAATCAGGAAGTATAACCAGAAGGGAAGGGAGTATAGGCAGAAAATGAATGAGTTGGAGAAAGACAAGGTGGCGCAGGTAGTGGATCAGCCGATCGAGAAAGTGTCCACGCCGAAGGAGGTGGAGGTGGAAGTTGAGGAGACCTTCGAGCAGGGGGAAGCTGTGGGCCAGACCTCGCAGCAGAAAGAGAGTGCGGGCGAGATCTCAGAGCAAAAGGAAGTCATAGGCGAGACTTCCGAACAGAACGAGGATATGGCCGAGACCTCGGAGCAGAACGAGGGTGTGGCTGGAAATTCGGATCAAAACGAAGTTTTGGGGGCTGTGGTTGATGACTCCATTACGCCTGAAGAGGTCAAAAAATAGAAGAGTGCAACCCCCAGCAAGAATGCTGTGACCGAGACCGAAGAGAAGAGAACGCTTCAGAGCATAGCATGGAGTTGAGTAAAAGTGGGCAATATGTAAAATATGTAACTTGACGGGCTGTACAGTACTGTAGCACTTTCACAATTGGAGGAGTGTGAAGAGGATAGATCGTGTGAAATGTAAAACCAGAATCATCGTCACTCATTTTTTACAATCCTTACAATTTCATCCTAGGCTTCCGTCCGTTTTCACTTCAGTCAACGGGGTCATTGTGAAAAAACTACTTGCCTTGGTCAGCCCCATTCAGAAGAATCAGCATGATTGCTCAATCTTAAGATAATAAGGAGAGAAGAAATGAATCTGGTCTCTAGGGAATTCAAACCTCAAATAGACACCCCGCAGCCATGTTCTCTCGATATTGGGCGGCTTTGGGCCTGACCACTGTTCCTTTGCCAGGGATTGCGGACCCAGGGTTCACAATCTATCTATCTATGTAGAAAGAATCGAGCTAAGGAGAGCTGCAATGGAGTATAATCAAAATCATAGGACTGCATCCGGAAGGAAGCTCTCGGTGTGACCGACCGACCTTATTGGAAACGCGGGTTATCTGATATGTAAGGTATAGAGTAGAGCTATAGTGGTTGTGGATCATCGCAACGGAAAGCTGGCCTGCCTATCAAAACTTTGCGATAGGAGAAAATCCTCGTGGGAGTGAGTTCGTTGGCGTTTGGCGCTGTCTGCTTGAAATATCCGCTTTTAGGTAACGACGGGTAGCATTCTTCATTGAACAGGGAGGCTAGTGGAGATGCTGCTTGGGTTTGGATCCTTTTTCCCCCCGGCCCTGGATTGCGAGATGGGTGGTTGAGTGTTGGAAAGGATTTGGAGTGAACTACATGGTGGCAACCTATCGTAGCTCAACGGGGCCCAGTGTTCGTTGTACACCAAAGAAGAAGGAAGTTTGGTATCTTTGCATATCTGAAGGGAAGAGTACGGTATGGATCGTGCCGATCCGCTTTTTCTGCTTCGAGCTTGCTTATGGTTTGTTTTGTTTCGACTTTGGCTCCTTGGATAAGCGAGATCGATGGGATCGTGTGCCAGTTTACGTGAGACGGGTAGTAGCAACGCCTGGGTCTCTGGCTTTGGGCACATACAAGTTGAATGAGATAAGTAGGAGATAGTGAGGTTCGAGAGCCGCTGATTCCATGGATTGGCTTTGCTTTTCTGCGTATCAGATTCCGGTCTCAATTCCTCAGACTCGAAACAGACAAGTTCAGTAGGGGCAAGTCACTGTTCTGGCGGAGGGAGTCACTTATCGATTCAAGTGCTGAGGTTAATCTTCTTTGACGGCAGAACATTGAGTGACAACGCTGATAAGTAAAGATTTTGGGAGTATCAAAATCAATTGAGATGAATGAGAATGTCTATTTTATTATTTATACAATGAAGTTGTAGTGTTGCAGAATCGTGAAATGGGCGTAGAGTATATATGAAGTTCGCCAAGGCTACTCGAACCTGCTACAATAATCCGACTTGATTGACTCAACAATACAACGTCTTATGAATAAATAGAATATATACTTGTTGCTTAGCAAACTGACTTCTAATGGAATCTCGAATGTTATGTGCCTGCAGGCAGGTGGTTGCTAAAGCGCAAGAGCTAAAATCTCTCGGATAGCCCTGTACGCTACGGGGTATATATATACATGTGAAGTTCGCCAAGACCAGCATTAAAAACTTGACCTGCAGCACTCATCATATGACTCAACGGCGCAGCGCTGTGTAAAATGAAAAGGTCATAGATATCATTCAAAAGAACCACAAAACGATGTTCGTTATACTGCACTCACCGGGAATCGAACCCGGGGCCAACGCACACTGTCACGGAGTGATGGTGGGAAGCGTTGATTTTACCACTAAACCATAAGTGCTATTTGTAACGATGAGATATGCTGTGCAGGCTTTGTTTTGTTATCTACCTCATGTTGAATTTTATCCAGCAAGTCAAATTCTTAGCAGATGGTCGTGACCATTATCCTTACTATTTGGCTAATACGGAATAGTTTCAGGGCTCTAAAATTGGTGTTAACTCATTTTGCACACTTGAAAGTGACCCTCTCTTTCTGCAATCCAATCTCTACAATGACCTTATCTCTGCTATTAAAATTCCACTCAAAGTGCGTGAATTAGCTCGTTCGCGGTATCCTCGGTTTCTATTCCACGCCTCTTTTGATAAGCCATACGGAACTTCAGGCCACTCACATCGTCGGCCTCGCCGGGCTGTGACTTGACCACTAGCTTCAAGCACCACCCCGAGCTTGCTAAACAGTGACAAAATGAGCGGTAAAATTGAGAAGATCATCGTACGCCTGCAGGGAAAGTACGTATCGTGCCAGCCAATATGACCTTAGGCAAACGACTAACACCCGCCAGAATCACAGAAGGGGCCTACTACGAAGCCCAGCAGCAAACACGAGTTGTTGCCGCCCGTTACGTCAAGTCCGAGAGCTGGCCTGCCGCAATCGATATTCTATTCAATGTCTCTCAATCTCTGCTCAAGGCCGGACAGGGAGGGAGCGGTGGAGATCTGGGCTTGTTCCTGATCGATGTATACAAGCAGGCGGGGCTGAACCCGGATTCGAGCAGTAAGGGCAAGCTTCTGACGTTGCTGAGGCTGTTCGATAGCGAGGAGCCTACTCGGAAGAAATTCATCGCAGAGATGATCGGGTGAGTTGTGCACCAGGAGAAGAAAAGAAAGGAGGAGCTGATATGTGGTAGCTGGTCAGCAAAGTGCGGCGAGTACCCGGCAGGCGAGCCGGAACTTCACCACGTCGCAGGATCTCTCTACGCAGAGGAGCACGAAGCCTACGAAGCCGAACGTCATCTCACACTCGGTACGAAGGACTCCCCAGAGGTCTTTGCGAAGCTGGAATATGAGTGGTACACCCAGGACGACTCCCACACGGCGGCGCTGTATGCGGCCCGAGTAGTGTTCCCGTACCTGCTTACGGGCAATGTGCGCGACGCTACAAAGTCTCTACGGCTGTTCACGAGCAGGTTGGTGGAGGCAAATAAGGGGTTAGCGGTGCAGGATGTGAGCAGCAGCGCCTCGGACATGCGGATTTATCCCAGCTTGCCGCTCCTCAACTTCTTGGGTTTGCTGCTGCTGGCCGTGCAGAAGGGTAGTGCCGGCTTGTTCACACAGCTGAAATCCAAATATGCGGTTCATATCAGGGAGGCTGGGATTTGGGATGAAGCGTTAACTTCGGTGGCGGAGATGTACTTTGGCATTGCGAGGCCGAGACAGGGCAATCCGCTCATGGATATGATGGGAAGCATGTTTGGGGGTGGGGGAGCTGGACCTGCAAAGCCGCAGCCAAAGCGGGTGGGAGCTTCTGTGCCTGCTGCTGAGGGTTTGGACTGAGGGAAAGAACCGATACAAATTACAAACGACTGTTCTGATACAATTCTCCACAACGCCTGGGTATGTGAACGCCGTGCTATGCCATTCCATGCCAATCCAAAAAGACCTTGTAGGGAATTTTAACGAAGCCCCAGGTCATCTTCTGCCTCGTACATCCAATTGTCCTCTGCTAGTCTAGCTACTTTTGCTCGCAGACTTGTCCGAACGGCTTCAAGTAGTTCTGCTGATAATTAGTACCCTTGAATCAGTCTGCAGAAAGCTTGCTCACCAGCTGGCTCGCTAGGCGCACGGTTCCTATTCCTCTGATGATGTTTGACAGCATCCGCCAGTCTCTCCCTCTCCTCTGCACAAGGATATCAGCCTAGCACATCTCAGTTTACCTTATGCAAAAACCCACTCTCGTCCTCCTGCGGATCTATTTGTCCCCCCTCCTCCGGCCCATCAAACGGCTGAATCGACGGATCTTCAATCTCGAAATCCCCATTCTTGTCCCGAATCACAATGTCCGAAGAGTCGGAATCGGGCTCAATGTCCAGACGGAGAGTCTCGGAGGAGGTGGAGGTAGAGGATGTCGTGGGGCGGCGGCTGAGATGCTGTTGGAAGAGGTTGCGGCGAACGCCTTGGGCGCGGGTTGTGGAGGAGCTGGACTTTGCTTGACGTCGTTCTGGCATTCTTAGGAATATTTGAAGCAAGTGAATCTGGAGTTGTAAGAGATGTTCAAGGTGGGGGGGTTTGTAGGTGGATTTGTTGTTTTCCCCATAAACAAAGAGAGAGACGAGGCTCGGCCTATGCAAGTTTTTTGTGGGGCAGCAAGATCCAACTCCTCGACAAACATCCTTCCCTTCATTTTCTTTTTTGCATGTCGACAATATTTAGAGCGCTCGCGACCTCGACTTCTTCATCATGGTCACTTACCAAAAAACCTACGATGAGTAAAATATTCGATATCCAGCCGATTGGCCGGTTCGTGGGGCAGAGCGCTGCGATCAAGCGTCCTAGGGTATGTTCATCTTCTCTTACGTGGTGCACGAGATTCGGACGATATTCCATTTCGATATCCCTTTTTCCTTAAAACTATTTCAGATGTCGTTGATTGTGGAGAGCTATAGAAGATTTGTTGAATTTATATTTTCCATCTTACATTTCTTTATCATTTTCGTCTCAGGCACCTCCTTTTCTGCCTTAAATTTATTTCGATTTGTACTGACAATATATAATTGTTTTCCAGGAAATAGCTTGTTTCTCATATGATGAAAAGCATCAATTTCGTCTAGATGATTCGTCCATCAGGCACTATTACCCTCCAAAGCTCGGAGCAAATCTCTCAATGGGCTTCGATACCTTTGAGAAGCTTGACGATGCCGCCGATGAGCATCTTGACAGCTTGCTGAAGACCATCATTGCTCTCGAGCAAGAAACAGGAAAGCGTGTCGAGGCAGATGTTATCACGTGGAGAGGAATGATGACAAAGGTACACCTAGCTTTCACTGAAGCTGGACGGCTTGCTAACATGGTTTTCAGTTCATGGCAGCCATCTTCAGCGATAGAGATGGGTAACTCTCTCTCGGTAATTTCCAAGTTTCGGCGGCTGACCTCCTCAAAGCTTCGAAATGAATGCCACTCTTTTCCAAGTGGGCATTTCCTTGACTCAACTTCCGTACTGAGCTGACAAACTACTGTGAAGGATACAATGTATGCTTCCCGAATTATTGTTCATGATTTAGCACTGAGACAGGCAGTTTCATTGAGGAGAATCATGAGTACAAACGTCAGTCGCAAGCAAGGCAAATGCGGCAGCCATCACATCCGGGAAGGCCATCTCAAGACATGATGAGCTATTGGGGTGAGTAGTGACGTGGGTATGGGTTGTGTATTACTGACTTGTATAGGCTACAAGTTCGAGACGTTGTGTTTGATTCCAGCCACGTGGGACGAGACGACAAGAGATTACATTGAGAACCGAGAGAATGAAATTGTCAACAACTACGCCCAATATTGCTCCGTTGTCAAGACGGGAATCGGCAACACAAACATGATCCTTGGTGGCGAAGTAGACGCATGTAAGACGTGGACTTCACCATGCAGCTTATCAGTACTGACTCACATACAGTATGGGATTCCAAGCCCGCTGATGGAGGTCCTATTAACTGGGTCGAACTCAAGACATCTGCTGATATTCGCCATGATGGAGACATGAAGAACTTCGAGCGAAAGCTCATGAAGTTCTGGATCCAATCGTTCCTGCTAGGTGTTCCTAAAATTATTGTTGGTTTCCGGACGCAAGATGGCTTCCTGACGAGAATCGAGGAGATGGATACAGCGTCAATACCTGGTACAGTCAAGAGGCGAGGTAAAGGAACCTGGGATGGAAATATGTGTATTAACTTCGCGGCGACGTTGCTTGATTGTAAGTTCTGCGGGGATGAGAATGAGATTACTCTAATACGAAGCAGTTTTGAAAGCGACGATTACTGAAGATGGAGTTTGGCGAATTCGAAGAAAGGAGAGGAGTTCCAGCATTGAAGTCTTCAGGATCGAGGAAGTCGGCCATGGTGAAATTCTCTCGGACGATTTTATCAACTGGAGGATAAAGCTGGCACTGAGTGACCCATTGCCGACTCCTGCATCAGCTCCTCCACCGGCCGCTGCACCTATCGAGCCTGAAGCGGCCGCATCTACAGGTTATGTTGTTGGACTGTGAGGCGGTTGGGGATCGCTGGCATACAGGGGTCGGACATTCGTACATCAATTGGAAATCTGTTGGTTTAGCCTAGAGAAGCCCGAAAAGTGTTGGCGATAGGTAACCAACCACTATGTGATGAATCTCCTTTCTCGGCTCCTTCTGTCCAACGGGGGGAAGTCGGAACTGGGTGAGACAAGCCACCTTAATAATAAAAGCTTTCGATTTGCTGCATTCCGGTCGGTCAGTCACTCACGATAATGCCAACAAGCAATTCGCAAAGCATCCGAATATCTCAACAAGTGGCCACGGCTCTAGGCCAGGTAGGTCAGCAGAGCGGGGAAAGTGATTTATACTGTAGAACGCCGAATGCAAGTCTAGAGAGTTTATTACAAAATCTGCAAACTTGTAATTGGGTCCCCGATGGATTGCGTCACACAAAGCTTCTTCCTACTTTCTCCGTGCCTTATCCCTTCCGTATCACATCCCTTTTTTTTTTTTTTTTTTTTCCCCTCTACTTCCACTACGAACCGAGGTTTGCGCCGCGACGGCAAAAGATTCAACTCGAAATTCGCCACATAATTCCAATGGGGGGCTTGCGAAGCTCCCGCCTCTTCCAGCACTCGTGCAGACTCTATCCTTCTCCTCCCATCCCCAATAAATACATCCCTAAAACCCGACTCGCATCGTCGCTCGCCGCCAAAATGTCAAGCCCAAGATCTTCCGCAGGTATGGACCTTGCTCCCAAGAAAGCCAGGTGAGTCGAGGACATCAAAGCCGTCGAAGCCGTCGAAGCCGTCGAAGCTGTCGCACCTACATCCAACCACAGATCACAGGTCTGCCAATCCAATGCTGACGGAGCTGCTGGAACTCCAGTATCCCAGATACCTCATATCCGATCGAGTTGAGGAACCAGCTTGGTGTCCATGGTCTCACGCCGCCGAATGTTGAGAGCCATGCGCTGCAACTCCAGAGATGTAGGTTTTTCTTGTTTACTTCTTTCTTCCTCTTTTATTCACTGCATTTAAGTATCCGAGTGGGTGACATTCTAATACTGTTCAGGCCTTAAGCAGCTAGACTCCAAGACAACCCCGATTGAGAAGTACACTTACCTAAGCAACCTGAGGAACAACAACGTGCATCTCTTCTATCGACTGGTCCTTGCGAATTTCGAGGTTGGTCGTTGCCCCCCACTCCCGGGTCTATCACGTGACCAACTACTGAATCTGGCAGACTATTGCTCCTTTGATCTACACTCCTGTTGTCGGTGAGGCTTGCTTGAAGTGGTCAGAGATCTATCAACAAGCAGAAGGTAAGTTTCGTCTGTATTAGGGGTTTTGCGTTTCCAACACAGTCGCTACCCCAAATCCTCAGTGTGAACTTGATCTTTCAGTCCTCACAACCATTTTTCTGATGTCCACAGGTCTCTACATCTCGTACAAGGATCGCGGAAGCATTCTCCAAGTTCTACAAAATTGGCCCCAACCCAACGTCGAAATTACCGTGGTTACCGATGGCTCCCGGATTCTCGGTCTTGGCGATCTCGGGATCAACGGTATGGGGATTCCCGTCGGGAAGCTTGCTCTGTATACGGGCTGCGCTGGTATCCGACCTGAGGTGACCCTGCCATTGTGCTTAGACTTGGGTACGAATAACGAGAATCTCTTGAAGGATCCGTTGTACATGGGTGCCAAGATGAGAAAAGTGTCTGAGAAGGAAGAGAGTGATTTCTTGGATGAGTTGATGGTTGCTTTGAACACGATGTGGCCTGGGTATGTAATACCTGAACCCTTGCATTGTATCATGGCTAATATCTAGAAGGATCGTCGTCCAATTCGAGGACTTCAAGAACCCCTTCCCAGCTCTTGAGAGATATCAACATAAATTTGGGTTCTTCAATGATGATATCCAGGGAACCGGTGCGGTTATTCTTGCTGGCATCATCAATGCTTTGAAGAAGAGTGGTGTTCCAGCGAAGGAACAACGCGCTGTCTTTATGGGAGCTGGAAGTGCGGGTGTAGGTGTTGCCAAGCAAATTGTCGAGTACTTCATCAAGGAGGGCTTGACTGAGGATGAAGCCAGAAAGTGTTTCTGGTTCGTCGATACAAAGGTAGACTCGTTTTTCCTCAGATCCATCTAGATTTGGCTAATAGTCCAGGGCCTCATTACCAACGACCGAGGAGATAAGCTTGCTGCTCACAAGGTCTACTTCTCGCGTGACGACAATAACGGCCAACAGTTCAAGTCTCTCCCCGAAGTCGTCGATTACGTGAAGCCAACGATCCTCATGGGTCTGTCAACAATCCGAGGCATCTTCGATAAGAATATCCTCGAGACTATGGCTAAGTTGAACAAGCACCCTATCATCTTTCCACTGTCGAATCCATCCAGCAACTCAGAATGTACCTTCGAGGAGGCTATCAAGCACACCGACGGGAAAGCTATCTTTGCTAGTGGCAGTCCCTTCCAACCATACCTCTACAAGGACAAGGTCATGATTCCAAGTCAAGGAAAGTAAGTATCAACCTTACCTTTTCAAAGTACCAAGAACTGACAAACCTAGCAACATGTATGTTTTCCCTGGAATTGGCCTTGGAAGTATCCTCTGCAAAACCGCCAATATTACCCAGGAAATGGTACCACTCTGCATAAACTCCCCACCCTGGAACTTCCAACTAACACCTCCAGATCTATGCCTCAGCCGTTGCCCTCAGTACCGCTATCACAACCTCCGAACTCAACGATGGCCGTCTCTACCCCGAACTCTGCCGCATCCGCGAGTGCAGTGTAATCGTTGCCCGTGAAGTAATCCGTCAATCCCAGCGCCAGAACCTCGACGGCGAGAAGTCCCTTCGTGATCTCAGTGACGCTGATCTCGACGCTTGGATCCGCAGCAAGATGTACGATCCGACGAAAGAGAGCATCATTCGCGCCAACCTATAGGTTGCCTCCTCACTGCCTTCTCACGTTTTCACTTGAACCTGATTTTTCGGGTTTGAGCTTTCACAATGCATCACTTTGCGTTGAATTTGGGAATTGAGGATGGCGAGGTCAGCGAAGATCATTTGGGGGGCTTTTATACATACTGAACATAAGTTACAGTGAGCGACGGTATAGAGAAAAAGTCGAATACGTTGACGTTTGCGTTGCGCTACTTGCCCGATTAATCACGGCATGGGAATTGGCTTGGGAGGATGGATAGATGGATTGCAAGCTTCATTGGTGGCGGGATGCACTGCGTTGCGTCTGAATCGGACTAAAATTGCCGCCTGTTCTCTTCTTTTCCCTTTCTATTCTGTCTTTTTTTCTAGAGACCACCAACCTAAAAGTTCCAAATGGAGTCGATTCCTCTCCCCTTCCTCCTCCTCTTCTTCATTCCCCTTAGCCAAGCACAAGGTTCTCCCAAGCCCAAATCCTCGCCCGCTCCTCAAGCAGTCGCTGCCTCAACGGCCTCAGCCCCTGCCTCGCCCCTACCGGCTGAGAAGGCAGTGCCCACCGATCCGTCTCCCTCCGCTCTTCCAGCAAGCCGTCGACTCGCGCCTGCAACACGGCCTCGTCCACGGCCCGACCCTTCAGACCTTCTGCGCGATACGCCCATCTCTCTCTCCCCTTCCCCGCTTCTCCTTCCTCTGCTCGCTTTCCCATCCTTGAGATCCTCGCGCTCGCGTCCTCCTCGAGTTTCGTGCGGCGGATGCAAAAGTCTTGCGAGGTGTGGAGGCACCGGGCACAGCCTGTCCAGTCTGTGGCTGGGGTAGCGGCCGTAGTAGGGGTGTGCCCGGCATGGGAGCGGGAGTGGGAATGAGAGTGGGTGCGAGGGGGAGAAGGGAGGGGGGAGCACCGGAAGCCGGCGAGGGCGCACTGGAGGCAGCGGTCTCGTGGCGGGCGAGGGAGAGCTGGAGAGGGGGGGAGGGGGGTTTGGCAGGCGATTTTGAGGCTTTGGAATTGGGTTTGGACTTGGGTCAGGCGGGTGGGGGGTTTCTTGAGTTGGAGGGTCGCATTCTTGGATGTGGTTTTGGATCTGCTGTGGGACATTGTTTGGTAGTTGTGAGAATAGCGGGTGAGAGGAGCAGACTGAGGCTAAGCAGTTATACTCGGGGATGGGAACAAGAGCGCTCGAGGATCAAAGAGAGAGGTCTCAATGTGCCAGCAAGTCGAAAGAAACATTGCCTACGAGGAACAAAGCGTGTAGAATATTCTGGGATGTTTCGTATGGGGAGATGGATGAAAGGGCTGGGATAAAGGCATTGTGGACTTGAAAGTAGGATTGTCTTTGATGGCAATGGTGGACTTTGATACCTTTGAGCTTTGTGGCAAGAGAAGTCTGTATTCCTCTAGACGTTTCTCTCTAGTCTGAGATCTTTCCGCTTAGCCCTTTTCGCGGCAGAGATCCGAGAAAGGAAGGTCGCGGGCTTTCCAATGCATTCCTATTCCTGCTAGCATTTATCCAAATGGTTCGTAGAACGGAAAAAAAAAAGCTCAAGTAGACTTACGCGCTCCAGATAATTACCTAGCTGCGATAGCATCACATGCACACCCTCCAAGAGCATCTAATCAAGCGTGTAGTTGGTGGCTTGACGGTCTGACCCTGTTGTTTGTTAGTATGGACTTGTTGTGTAAAAAGGGGCAGGAGAGGAGGGGGAGACGAACGGGTTGCTCAGATTCGACTTGTGCGAGTGTTGGGAGGGCCATCTGCTGGAATTGAGGCCGTTGGGTTCCTGGGAAGGCATTTTGGAAATGGGAGGTAGTTATATATTTACAGTAGCTGCTTGTACAATGACTATAAGGAAGACGAAGCAGATATAGAGACGCCCAAAGACAAGAGTGGATATAAGTGTGAATGTAAATCAAGCAGTCAGAGATCATGGAGGGGACATGATCAGAGTCACAAGTTTAGAATTATAACTTGAGCCTCGGAGCTAAGCACCGACGCTCCCATGGACATGGAAACGTTCATGATCTGACCGGCAACGCCATGCCGACCGAGCATTGGCTGGGGTGGCCATAGGTCTGGGTCTTGTACAGACTTGCTGAGCCATGTCGTGTGCTTAAAAGCTGTGGCTCACAAGGACGGACTCGAGATACACAAGCTTGTACGTCTTCTGCAACTGTTGCAGGATTGGCAATCTAATCTCAAGGACGTCCTTGCTGACCGGTAGATGTGCTGACAGCAATAATAATAACCAGAAGCGGTGTGGGATGGTCGTTCATAATGACCTGTCCGCACGTTAATATAACTGTGATGGGTGAGTAACCAGTGGCAAATGTACTTGACCATTTAGTGGCAGCTCCAGGATCATGCGCTTGAAAAACAGACAGTAGTGAGGAGTGTGTGGCATTGGAGCCATAAGTATCAAGGGAGAAGTCGAACGTTGATTTCCTTTGGTATCCGAACGCCATAAAACTACAGTCTCCTTCCGGAAGAAACCTTGGGGAACTCCAACGGTAGCCTCAGCTTGGCAACTTTCCGCTGAGAAGCCGCAGCTTTGTCCAGACCCTGCTTCTTCCTCTCCACCTCACCCAAAGCTCCAACCTTTGCTCCAATCTCCCTAAAGTACTGCGACATCTCCTTAGTCTCGAGCTTCAAATCCTCCTGCAGCTTAAACATATCAACCTCGTAGCCGTCCACTATACATGCCAGTGCACACATGTGGGTAATCATCAAGTCAGCACCAAATTTAGTGATCAAGTCTCCCTGAGCAAACTTCCGCTTCATACCCTCGAGGACTGCTTCCGGGATATCGCCCAGCAACTTCTTCAGCTCATCTCTTTTGGGTAGAGTCCTCTGTCCTCTGTTGATCCTGCAAGAGTTTAACACCTCTAGCATGAGCACCATGTAACGCAGGATTCTGAGCTTCTCGACATGGGCAGAAACTTTCATAATCCGAGATGCGACATATCTTGAAGGGCATTCAATCTCCTTGTTGGCCTTTATATCTGCCTGCCACGTTCTAACAGGAACGGCACCAAATACATCCTTGCCAATCAAGCTGTCAACTGTGTACACATCCTCGACAGCCTGGGCTTCCTTGTTGGCTTTTGGACGTGGTTTTGAGTCTTCGACTTGCTGGGCTAATTCCTCTCGGGATGTCATAGAATTGGCACCATCCGCCATGCTTGCGAGGATAGCTGCTGTGGCGGCGTTAATCTTGGCTGGCTTATTGTCCTTGCTTCTTGCCGACTTATCAGGGGAAATAGCATTCTCTGTATTGGCAGCAATCGCTTTGCGTGCCTTCTTTGTACCGAATGTTTGTCCTAGGTTGTTTCGGTTTTCTGTCTTGTCCTGCAGATAGTCATTAACGGGTGTAACAGTAAGAAGCACTATCTGGACCTACCATAGACCTAGAGATCTCGTGGTCCTCCACAGTAGCTTGCTCTGCTCGCACACTGCTTCGTACAACCATTTTTCGAGCCTCCACTACCTCCATCTTGCCAGTCTCTGGATCGTAGATACCGACATAATGCTTCAGCGGAGCATCTTTACCCCCAGCCTCCTCTTCAATCGCCGTATAGTCGAACTTTGGGTGTTCGGAGGAGTGTAGGAGCAGTTCTTCGGTTGCAATACGCCCGCTGAGTCCTGATCTGGTAGCGGGATTACAGCGAGCTTTCGTGTATGGTTTGAGGTGGACAGCGGCCGGAGCTGCCAGACCAGGCGTAGAAGCTGATCGAGTCAGCAACCAGACAGAAAAATAACGCAACGAAAGCCCGACTCCAGGCGGAAAGCTGCGTACCTATGATGGGTGCCCATTTTCCTACTTCGGAGACGGTAACCTGCACTTGCTTGACTTTCTCGATTGCGACTCTTTTGATTGGTTTGGAAGACCCTTCGGTAGTCCTCTTTCTCTTCTTGACCTTCTCTACCTTTTCCGACATTGTGGTCGTATGTATGGTGTATCGTGATGATCCTGGAAGACAAAATTTTATTATCGGCATCCGAAAAATAGTTTCACCGACGTTTATCATGCCTTGTACATGAGGCTGTTACCGGTATGAGGCATCATTTGCGGGGCAGCGAACCGACCCCGGACGCACAATTGAAGAACTTTTCAAAATTAATTCCAAAAGTGATATGAGTTAGCATGAGGGCAGAATTTGTGATCGTAGATTGAATATCATGGGCAGGGCAAGCGTCTGATATTGAGCTCGAAGCGTGGCACGCTGCCACTGTCCAACAACTAATGAGCATTGGAGATGAGAGCGAATGTCAAATGTTGGTGTCATTCCACAGTTGAAGCACGATGAGGGCAGAACGAATTCACATAATGAGTCACAGTAGTTCGTTTTTGAAGGCAAACTTCTTTTCTGATTGATTCGCAATTGAAGTCGAGGGTACCAAGCATCTGCGGCAGCTATCTCCCACGCTCCTCTGTTCATAAACCCTCAGTTGACAATCCGACGAGATATTGACCGATTCTACTTCCTCCCTTCCAATCCACCGAGTGCTGAAGAATGCGCGTCATCAAGCTGCTCTACCCTTGAACATCCCAGCTGCCATCGCGCCGAGAGGTGGTGCCAATCCGTGCTAGTGCTTGTGATCCGGAGTGCTGAAAAAGGTGTAGAGGCTCGATGCGGGAGATGGCGTAGACTCAGAGGTTATGTTTTCATGGTGTTTGTTCGGGAGACAAGGTTCACCGAGATCGGGATGTTGTGAGTTGTTTACTTGCTGCGATGGGAGTTAGCAATTGCTTCAACGTCTTGCACACAAAGAGAATGCAACTTACGATCTCGCACGCGTCTTGCGGCGCTTTCTCTTAAGTCTGCGAACACGCTTCTTTCTGGAAAGAGGTCAGTAGAATTCAGAGTAGAGGACGACACGGGGAACTAGCCTCCACTTAGCCCGCATGACTGTGTTGTTGTTAGCTATAGCTCAAGAGTTGGGAGTTGGTCAAAAACATACTGTCAGAGTTGATGTGATGGGTGTTGGGAGGGGAAAAGAAATGTTGGACGAACTGAGCTTCCATATGATGTTGGTGCGAGCCACGCTAGGAGCAAGCGAGAGGCTAAGCCCTATACGGATTAGCTGTCACGTGGATGGATGAGCCTCATTAGCAGTCAGCCGCCCTCAGTCTTCAATTGCGATGCCCTACACCTTCTCGCCGTCGAATCAACCTAATCAATCGATCCGCACAGCCAAAAAGGTATTTTGAGAGTGTCCTGTACTCAAAGGTGTACTCAAAGGATATGAAGTTGCTATACTTTTCCGGTGTTTGACTAACACTTTCCTTTCTGTTCTCGATACTCAACTTCCTTCATCATGTCTGAACAATACAATTTCACTGAGCAGATCCTCGATGATGTTAATAACCATGATGTCCAAGACTGTATTGCCATTCTGAGGCTCGAGAACCACCTAGGCGACCTCCTGCAAGGTGAGTGGGAGCTGTTGAGAGCAGCTTGTCAGTCATATCCTAACCCTTTCGTTCTGTCAGAGTTTCCTATCTTCGACGGAGAAGTTGCGGAAATTGGTAGAGATCCCGACAGACACAGTGGTGGGCAGGATGAAATTCGTAGGAGGTAACCACTCCACTCTCTCTTTCGGTGCCCTCTTTGAGGGTTTATACAGGTACATTACCCTCCCAGATGACTTGCTATATCCCGTTGTCTCCAAAAACCACTTCCGCATATACTCGGTAATCTTCGACAAAAAGGCGCACGACTTACAACCATTGATATACTGCGAGGACCTAGAGTCTACGAATGGCACCTATGTCAATGATACTTGCATCGGCATGATAGGTCGTGAGAGGATCGCACATTTGCTTAGCCACGGCGATGTCATAACCGTGCGGCCGGATTGGCGATTCCGGTTGTACCAGCCTCAATTGACAGCTCTCAAAGGACTCAGCGGAAAGTCGGAAGACCTTGAGGTGGGTTGCCATCGAATTGTCGTTGCATGTCGCTGATAGTACCTAGTACTTTCAGATGCAATACAGTGTTTCAAAGCGTATTCTCGGTAGTGGGCAATATGGTTCGGTGTTCTTGGCCAACGAAGTTGCAACTTCCAAGCAAGTTGCTTGCAAGATTGTTGATTTCGAAAAGGCTATTGAACATCGCGGTGATCCTTCTTCATCCCCATTCTTTGTCATCGGCGGATTGCAGGCATCATCAGGAAAGGACGCCATCATGCGCGAGGTCAAGATACTAGCAGCTCTCAGTCACGTGGGTTCTCTCCGGGTTCTGAATAGTCCTTGGACAATTTCTCATTAGTACTAGCCACATATCGTCAACCTGAGAAAGGTTTTCTACTCACAGAATACCTTGTAAGTTCATCCAGTCAAGGGACTGCAAAACTCGGCAGTTGTCACGATATCTAACTGTAAATAGATACACGTTCACCGACCTCGCCCCGGGTGGGGATCTCTTCTCATATATCGAAAAGTGCAGAGACTCGATCACTGACTGCGAAGGCCGAATTATTGCCCGACAAATTGTCATGGCCTTGGAGTTCATGCATTCGAACGGCGTTGCACATAGGGACATCAAGCCGGAAAATGTTCTTATCATGCAAACAGACTTTGGAGGACGCGTTGTTTTGACAGACTTTGGTTTTGCAACTTACACCCGTGAGAGAGCCGGGAGGATGTTATCCAAAGTCGGCACAGATGGATACCTTGCACCGTAAGTAAAAAGTATCGTCTCCCGGGCAGATCTTCAGGGCTCCTGTTGCTGCACCGTCCGTTTAAGGCTCGAAATAAAAACCATTTTCCGGTGCCCTGGCCCTACAGGATGCTGACGATTACCAGTGAGGTAGACAGAGTCGAGCGAACAAATCAAAGCTACACGACGGCCGCTGACATGTGGTCTCTTGGCGTCCTGACGGCGCATCTTTTGACTGCTCAGTCAATTTTAACACAAGAGGAAGTTCCTCGTCTCAGTCAGATACAGATAGCAGAGCGGTTCCTCGCAGTGGAGAGCAGAAATCAGTTGAAGCCACGAGCCGTCAGATTCCTTCAGAGACTCTTTGTCCTGAACCCGTCCGATCGAATGACGGCTGTTCAAGCACTCAATCATTCATGGTTCAAGAAGCCAGATTCGGAAGCAGCGGCTATTGAGGATGTCTGTAGAAAAATGACCCGGTTCTGGAAGAAACGCGATGACCAACCTGATACGATGATCGAAGCTCTTCCCGGTGTCCGCAGAGATGATCGAGTAGATGACGAGTCAAGTAGACAGTACAAGTCTCGGCGCAAAATTCCAGATGCCTCGTCATACCAGTATTTCGGTCTAGAAAGGCATCTCCAACAGAGACCATCTTCACAGAGACGGACACTTCTTGAAGACCTCAACAAGTCAGGATCACAATTCATTGCTACCAAAGAATCGAGCGTCAGCCGGCTCCGAGATGCGTTCACCCACGGTAGCGATATATTTGGAAAGAGCCATGGGTTTGAAACCCAATATACCAACTCACCAGAGGACGACGAAGGAATGTCTGTTATTCCTACGACAACTTTCCCAATTGAAAAGACGTACGGATTCACTCTCAACGCTGCTACCAGTCCATCCAATCCTCAAGATTATTTTGCGGCTACGGACTTGGGGAACTCGCAGCAGGGCTCTAACTTGAAGAGAGTGAGGTTTGAGTCAGAGGATCCGGAAGAGCGTGCTCTGAGAGACGCTGTTGCAAAGGCGGGCCCAAGATGGCAGACCGCGAAGGATTTCGGTGATGCCCTCAAGAAGCGAAAGATGGAACTTGTGGCACGGTCTGGAAATACACAGAGACAGCCGCTGGGAACACTGCCTATCAGGACCTCGTCAAAATCCGCGTCATAGCTCGGCATGATCTGTTCGCTTATCCATGCGAATAGCATAATATGTTTCCGCTAGCCTTGGGAGATACCCATTTGCTGTTTTTTGCACACCATTGGCGAAATTTAAAAGCATTTCTCAGATGAGCCAAAATGTCAGAATCATGGACAGAGATCATGGAACCAAATCCAATCGCCAAATTTTCTATGGTGACTTTCTCTTCTTCATACAACTGGTAGGTAGTGTCCACGCTTGCCTGATAGTACTTTCCGAGTTGCAGATATGCAGTGAGATGCTCTTGGCACTCCACCAATCACCCTGGAAACCTCATCCCAGGCATTGTTTTCGTAAGTAGTCTTGTAACGTCTGTTCTGCTTCTAATGAGTATATTTTTAATATCGATATGCCTTCCAGCCAGTTAATTACCGATGCAGACAGTGGATGGCTTATACAACCTTCGTCAAATCCAGCATTTTACTGGAGAAGCTCATGACCTCGAACCTGCGGACTGCATTGACATGCAGAGTGGCGTCGAATAGGCCAGTCTGAGGTCCTCGCAAATTCCCGCCCAGGATCAACAAGGGCGTCTCCTACTGGTGACTATGGTCTCGTCCTACGAGTGAGTGTATCTGGTCCGTCTCGCCATCTGATAGTGGCCAGGTTCTATCAGTCACCTCACCGCCAAAAGAGAGGCTCTGGATCCTCTTTAAAGACTGGTAGCAACGGAACTGCGGGCTCAATTGATTGAAACGGAGGTGCAAGGGGGCATTCGGACTCTGGATGAGTCCTTGAGCCGCGCCTGTTCAAAAGTTACAATAGTGAAGCGTAAGAGGCTGGACAAGCGACGGTTGTCGAACCGATAAACCGAAAGCTAGCAACGCCACCTTTTCTCCTCATTTTCCACATTTCTTCACCCGAGATGCATTCGCTGGATTGTTCAAGCTCGGCCCGAAAGGGGCAGACGAGCAACATCAACATGAATTACACATCCATCGATATCATGGACCATTCAAGTCCCTTACTCAGAGCTGCACCCTTTTCTTGTATGCCGAGAAATTCGACGGTCGACGCTCGAGACTATCGCGTGCCCTTGGCAATTTGTTTAAAATAATATACGAACCTATGCTCGTGTGGCGCACTACATCTCGCCATCTCGCCATCTTGCTGGAATCTAGCTGGTAACTCCGAGGTTTTTCGTCCCTCTTCCCGCTTGGGTTGCGGAATGCGGCCCTCCGTTGCCTCACGTCGAAGAGAGACTCAACCCCAGATTTGACCCTGGGAAAGTGCCCCATGGTCCGAATGTTTGCGGTCTCGACGTCCAATCAGCTCTTTTTCAAATATTTTCTTCGTACCGTCTCTCCGCGCCTATTCTTCATGTAGGAAATCTAGTGAGATAGCCTGGTCCAGGTGTGGTCGTATGGTCCGGGGACTCTGCATACTTGGGATTGCATCTCTATCCAGCAGAATAAGTAGCAGGAGCTTGTCCCCTCGGGGTTTCTTCCTTTCATTGTGCAGCATTCTATTCTATCAAGACACACTTGAGCCCTCGGCTACAACAGCAAATCCCCCGACCATCATGGTAGATATCAAGAAGACAAACAACGTCAAGGTTGCCGAACACGACGATGACGCTGACATGAAGGAGAATGTGGTATCAACCAAAGTCCTTATCGGTGACGAGAGCTTTAACCAGGCTATGATGAAGGAGCCACCTCAGCCTAGAAACTGGGTTGCCATTAACCTCTACATAATCTCGGTTGTCGGGTTCTGCTGTTCTACTTCTAACGGTTTTGACTCCTCTCTATTCGGAAATCTGCTCTCCCAGACGAACTTCCAGGAGTTCTTTGGGGTCGGCAATGTCGGCATTAAGGCTGGCATAGTCAGTTCCATGACCCAAATTGGTGGCGTAGCTGCAATCCCTTTCATCGGCCCTGCGATCGACACCTTTGGCCGAAGGATCGGCATGTTCATCGGAGCCTCTATCATTCTCCTCGGTGTCATCATTCAAGGCACTGTCATTAGCACAAACAATATTGGTCAGTTCATGGGAGGTCGTTTCTTCATGGGAATGGGCGTGTCTATCATCGCGTCCGCTGGACCCTGCTATGTTGTCGAGATCTCTCATCCTGCCTACCGTGGTATTATCACTGGTTTCTATAATGTTTTCTGGTGAGCTCCATTTTCAGACCCCCCTGCGTTCACAAGCTGATAATGGAACAGGCCCGTGGGTGCTCTTGTCGCGTCGAGTGCATGCCGTGGCAGTCTCAACTTGTCTGGACACGCTACATGGCTTGTGCCGATTTGGCTCCAGGCAATGTTCCCCGGGATTGTGTTCCTCTCGGCGTTTTTCCTCCCAGAATCCCCCCGAGTAAGTCCCTCTCTGTTCCACTTCTCTTCGCTCAATGAAGATTGTCTAATGTCTGTCTAGTGGCTATACACCAACGGAAAGCAAGAGCAAGCAAGGGTTTTCCTCACCAAGTGGCATGGAAACGGTAACCCTGAGAGCGAATGGGTCAAGCTACAAATGGGAGAATACGAGGCACATCTCGAACTCGATGGCGCTGACAAGCGCTGGTGGGATTACCGGGCGCTGTTCAGGAACAGAACCGCCGTCTACCGCCTTGCCTGCAACTGCCTTGTCTCACTCTTCGGACAGTGGGCTGGTAACGGTATGCATCTCTCCAGCTTTTGTTGAAGGGGACACTTTGCTAAGCAGGTATACAGGTGTCGTCTCTTACTTCCTCAGCGGAGTGCTGGATACTGCCGGCGTCACGAATACTACTACTCAGAACAACCTCTTCGTCGCTATGAACGCGGTGCAATGCATTCTCTCCTTCACTGGAAGCATGTTTGTTGACAAGATTGGTCGGCGCCCTCTCCTGATCTGGGTGAACGTAGGCTGTTCTATCTGCTGGATAGGAGTGACTGCCGCATCAGGTATCCAGGCCAGCAAAGGCGACAAAGCATCCAGTGCCGCCACTGTCGCCATGATCTACATTTTCCAAGCTGTCTACTCCTTCGGATGGACCCCTTTGCAAGCCCTCTATCCTGTCGAGGTCCTCTCGTTTGAGATGCGTGCCAAGGGAATGGCCTTCTCCAATATGTTCGTCAATGCTGGTAAGTCTGAACAGCTATTTCCTCAGATATCACTTACTGACTCTCTCAGGCACCCTCGTCAACCAATTCGGTTTCCCGTCGCTCTGGACAACATCAAGTGGAAAACCTACATCGTCTTCTTGGTCTGGTGTCTGGTCCAAGCTGGCCTCATCTACATCTTCATCCCTGAGACCAAGAACCGCACTCTCGAAGAGCTGGACGAGATCTTTAGCGCCAAGAACCCAATGAAGGCTTCAATCGCCAAGAAGAGGCTTGAGATTGACGAGCACAAGAACGTGATTGGGGTGGTCGATTTGGATGAGAAGGATGCCGCTTAGCCAATTTGTTTATTCAGGTGAAACTTCGTAAAGCTTTTGGTGGCTGTTGTGGAGCTGAGAAGCTGATGCATTTCAAGCATTGATTTTCAATACGCTACGAGCTCCATTAACTACTTTTATCTACCCATGATCGAGAAATTAAACCTGTTGCCTCGTTGTACGTGACTCGGAGGATATGTTATCAATCCTATCAACAAAACATGTTCGAGGCCCCGTTACAGACATCCTTTCTATACAAATTCTCGCAAGCATGCATACAGCCCCTTCCTCCTCCCTCTCCAATGTAATCAGAAGCAGCGCAATATTTTTTCCTTTTTTGAGCAATCAAATTACATAGTTGCGATATCCAAAAATAGAAGATATCATCTCTGTCGAACTAACTACTTACCACTGAGCTATTTCGAAACGCCTTCCTTGCGTCGTCGGCCGTCTTCTTCGTCGAATGTTTCTTCCCAATACTTGCCACACATGATACATGCAGTACGTGATCTGGTTGGTCAATTTCGCTGCTTTACCACTTGCACGCGGAAGCCGAGCTAGGTGGTCAGTAGCATAGCCAAAAACATGTCTTGACGTCGTCGCTCGCCGTGATCCAAGAACACCATTTGCCTTTCTTCTTCCGCCCCTGGACGATTCTGTCCCCTACGAAGAATGATGGCACTGATCGCAGGTCGGGCACTCGGTAGTCCGGCGTCAGGGGTGTGAGGTCGCTCGCTTTTTTTCCGACTATGTACTTTGCGAGAGCTGGCCTCGAGCCTACGATATCAACCACCCCCCCCAAAAAAAAAAAAAAAAAAAAAAAAAAAAAAAAAAAAAAAAAAAAAAAAAAAAAAAGAAAAAAAAAGTTGTGGTCGAAGTTGATTATCCCCAAGAGACCGTCCAGTGGCGTGACACCGTCCGGATTCACACCCGCCTGATCTCTGTCAGAGATCTGCTAAGGTCTATGAGAAGACGTACGGCCTCGCAGAGGAGATACGCCCCCCATTTCCCTTGAAAGGACATCTTCTTCTAGCCCAGAATGGTCCGTCATGAATGGTCTTCTTAAGGATGGGTTGAATCCCGTAGTAATTGAGATGACAGAAGCCATCCAACTACACCATACACACTTCCACTCGTTCTGAGCTTCGATACGGTTGCTGTGGGGATTGCGACATATGAAGCGACGAGTTGGGTGCCGAGGCGAGGCCGAAGCTAGGTGGGTGGCTAGGTGGACGCCAACGAGGTAGCAAGGCCGCCTAGTTGGAGCGAAGACTATATTTATAATGGCCTTAGATGTAAGATCATAAGATACACTTAATCTACCTCCAGAGACGAGCTCCATGGCCAGCTGCATCATTGTTAGTACTGCTCTTCTACGGAAAATCAACGACCCCGTAAACATTGAAAATTTGATCGTTTGAAAGGTCGGGAACTACGCATAAGGCTTATACAGACCTGGCAGTGGTATTTATCAGCATCTTCCAACCTTAACGCTTTGTGATTTCCGAACGCCGGGACGATTGCACCAGGGTTGATAGGCGCTCCAGCCGCAAAGCTGGAGCTTGGTTTGCTATTTCTCGCAGACGAAGAACTCGAAAGCTGAGAGTTCCACGACAAAGTAAAGGGGGCAATGCAGCATGTGAGAGTACAGGTGCCGGTTTTGACGAAATTGGCTGTGAGCGGGAAAGTCCCTCTGCATAGCAATTGTTCCAGGCTCTCCCGTGAAGGGCAGCTCTCAACAAGCAGTTTTCAACGGCGGACGGTTGGCCGAAACATTTCTGTTAATAAGATATGCGATGTAGTCCGAGCCGCACTCATCAAGTGTCTTGCCTTCGTGCTTGCCAACATCGCATGGCAAGGGCACATGGTAATACCAACTTTGGGAGCAAGAGCACAGCACAACGTTTCATAGTCTGGCCAGCATGTTGCTGCAGTACAAGGAGCGGGACACTTCAAAATATTCAACGATGACACAAGCAAACATCTGCTCATTACGAGTTGGGTGGAAGTGATTTTGGTGTTACTCGCTACTTGACAGATGGGACGCAAAAGAGCAGAAAGCAATGCAATCCACGGAGATAAATGTCAGGAAAATTGCAATAGAAGCAGTGTAAATGGATCGGGTAATCAGGATCGAATATTCTCACTACCAACTGAAGTTTCGGCAATGAAACAAAACAAACGTACCCATAAGCTTGAGAAGGACTACAGAGGTATGAATCGTTCTCTAAATTCGAAGCTACGAATTCATTTCCTGTCGAATGAGAGTGTCTACATTCTTGGAAGCTTTTCACTGGTTGCTAGCCAGCGACTGCGTTATTGGCAGCCCTGTGGTTGAGTTGTGGTATATGAAGTGATGAGAGAGGTCGTTTGTCGTTGGAGGATGTATCTCGCTAAACTGGCACATCCGAGCCGGGATTGACGACATCGATACCAAATCACGGCCAGTAGTTCAAACACGACGGCATGCTTCTTTGATGAGCACTACCGGCGACTCTTCGAAGTCGCACGCTCTCCGTGATGAGATTGCCGAGCTGGAGCGGCGTTTGGAAGCAGCAAAAGCGAAGCTAAAGGACAGCAATGCCATTGGGGACATCCTTCCCAAACCCTCCAAAGTGCTGCAAAGCGTCGGTCAGTCTGAAACTAAAGATGGAAGTCGGCCTCTCTAAACAATACGCAGGTCCTCTCTCCACCTCTTCCCACCACTTCCTACTTCTCTTATCAGATTCCGCGCTTCCACTCGGCTCGTTTGCATTCAGCAGCGGCCTCGAGTCCTACCTCGCCCATACCCGTTCGAGCTCCTCTTTCCCCGCGTTCCTAGGCTTCTCCTTATCCTCCTATGCCTCAACAACCTTGCCGTTCGTTCTCGCGGCGCATCGAAACGTGCTGGACCTGGTAGAGCTTGACGATACCCTGGATGCGGCCATTATGTGCACAGTAGGTCGACGAGCGTCCGTTGCACAAGGAAGGGCTCTGCTTTCGATCTGGGACCGGTCGTTCAGCTCGGCCAAGCCTGCTGGGGCTTCAGCTGTCCACGTACAGGCGCTGAAGGAATTTTCCGTTCTGCTACGAGGTACATCTACGAATGTCTCCTATGACTTGCCGACTGCTTCGGCCCATCTCGCGCCGCTTTTTGGCGCAATTTCGCGGATATTGGGGATCGGTCTGCAGCAGACGGCATATATATTCATGTTGAGCCATGTGAAAGCTTTGCTGTCAGCAGCGGTGCGAGCAAGTATATTTGGACCATATCATGCACAGAAAGTGCTGGCGAGCAAAGAGGTTCAAGAGGGTATTCAGAAGGTTATAGAACAGCATTGGGATACCACAATTGAGGATGCAGGGCAGACTGTGCCTGTCATGGATCTCTGGGTTGGGAGACATGAGATGTTGTACTCAAGAATATTTAACAGTTGAGCAAAGCCACCAAGACACATGCAGCGGATTTTGATGTAAAATAAAAACCGTTGAGATCCGAAGCCCTTGGATATATGCTACAGCTTGAGCCCATCCTAATCCACCAACGCCACATGCCAGTTCTAATCGCTATCACTATCGTATGCAACCAAAGGACCTGATGGCGCTGGTGCCTTTGGCTTAGAAGCCACTACTTGCGCACCTCTGAAAGCTGCCAGAGTGCTACTCGAGAAAATACCACTCTCCTTTGCCTCTGCCTCTTCCCTCTCGACCTGGTCTGCCTCGATCATCAATCTTTGTTCGTCCTCAAGCTCCAGCCCCTGTTCTAGCCCCTGTCTTCCCACCGGATTGACGGCATTTGCACTCCTAGCAAAGTAAATGTCATCCGGAGCCTCATAACCAGCCAACCCAAACCCCCCATCAATTTTTTTCCGTTTCCGTGCTTCAGGATCACGTCCCTCAATCTCTGCGACGAATTCGGCTGGAAGCGCTCTTCGTACAGCCTCGGCTGCCTGCTCCTCAATTCTCCGTACCTCTCGCTTTTGTGCCATCGGATTGGGATCTGCGCTTGCCCATCGAACGTTCAGAATCTCGCTGTGGTCCAGGGATTGGTGCGCCATGGCTTCCTTTGCAAACTGTGCATTCGCTTCGTTCGAATATGTGATGAAAGCTACACCTCGAGTGTTCAGAACACGGACTAAAAATCATTAGCGTTACCCAATTTCACAGAACATAGTAAACCTACTGCGCTCGACTTGGCCCCATTCTGCAAAATGTCTAGCCACAGTCTCCTCGATATCGTCACTGACATGTATCCTTCCTACATAGATAGTGCGATTCTGCCTCATGAAACTTCCCACACCTCCCATGTCATCTCTGTAGTCGGAATGCTTGTCTCTGCCAAATACATCGACGTTCGGGTTAAAGTGATCGTGAATGCCTGGTAATCTGTGAAGATACTCGCACTCTTGACCCTTCGGACAGATGCCGCGCGCAAAGAATAGGCAGAAGTAGCTTCCAGAGACTTTGTCCGCCTTCGTATATCCGGTATCCTTCGCAACATTGCAACGCCCCGCGGCGGCAGTCTTCGACAGGTATTTGTCCTCCCGATCGCCACCGGACCATTTGTTGTACCAAATATTGAAGATAGTACCTGTCTGAGGGGGTGGCTCGGATTTTATCGTCGAAGGGTCGACTTGTGGTCGCGCCGGGCGTTTCTTTTTGCGCATGATCTTCTTCACTTTCCTCTCTCCTGCCACAACCTCATTGCTTGTTGTCGCAACAGCCATAGATGAATCGTCTGCCTCGTTATCTTGAGGCACCGTTGTGGGCGGACTAGCTATCTCGACGTCGGCCATTGTTTTGGTTGTTGAATATCACAGGGTGAAATCTGAGGCTCGATAATCCACGATGAGGCTGATCAACGCTACCAGCTCGCCCGACGCTAAACTGTCGTTAGCGTATGCGACAGAACTTTGCCGAGAATGTCGCCTCCGAGGCCGACCTCTCACTTTGGAGGAACGATTCGCTCACTTTGCTTATGATTTAAAGTCTTTGTATCTGAGATTTGGAGAGTGGTTCTCAGTGTCAGCTCGTCTCGAGCGCTGGCCTCGTCTTTTCCAACCCATTTCAAGCTATTATTAGGCGAGCCCCTGATCAAATCGTTACAGCAGATCGATCACCTTTACCTGCACTGCACAATTGAGGTAGTCCAGACACGAAAGGCTACAATCTCCAGATTCGCGTTGGCCCTGCCCTCATCTTTGAGTGGCTTGAAAGACAAAATCTTCAGAACTCTTCACGATCAGCCATAACATTCAGCGGCCCGTTCGAACCAGAATGGGTATTCGGATCAGTTGCTGCCAAGTAGATTGTCATTACAAGCAATACTCTGCTTTCTGAAAACACCCGCTAGGACGCGTCAAGTCAAATCCAGGCACCAAATACATGGGGTGGTTCTGGATTCGTTTACTTGAAGTATTGTCACTCTCATGGCATCTCTTGGCATCCCTACATTTTGTTTCACATCATCAGAAAGGACATGAGATTTTCTAACGCAGACCAGAGCAATCTCGCAAGGGCTTCAACTCTTCCACAGGCATTCAATATGAGCTTCAAGATGAAGCAGCTCTGCTCATGCCATTGCAAAGCTCGCCTCTATTTGAGTCGCTAGACTTCAACTTATTGGCGAGGGTTATTCTATAAGTATGTCTAGAAATCCAAGGGTTGCTTCCGAGAAGCAAGGGCTTGTTGCCTGCTTGAGACATCTTTTTCAATCCTTAAAATACGTACTTGTCCTTTAAATAGTTTTTGTGCAAAAGCAGACCTGCAATGCACATTGCAGTTTCTAGTACCATAACCCTATACCGCACGACACTATTCAAACTGGGATTTTTCGGTACCTTAACAGCAGACAGCCCTCTATACAATTACACATTGCTTCGACCAAGGACAGTCAAGGCTGCTGTTGTCGGCACTGCAGGTGCCACGTTGTACTTTGCTTAAATTCATCGCGGACGCATGATACTTGGTCAAGGGAGGACGGCTGGTGGCAATATAGCGGAGTGCTGTAAATGTGCTGGCGCCGAACGAGGAGTCCACAGTTTTTCTTATCCAAGAACGTGTCACTCTACTACCGAAACCTTCTTGATAAGTCACATTCTGGGAATTGAATAGCGAACCAAATGTTCAATTCTATGGGCTTTGTGCATCTGGAGCGATATCCAGTCTGATCGTTGCCCTGGTGTTCAGTTCAAAATTCATGACTGCGCGTGCTGCTGCTGCATTTGCTGCGGTCAGTATGGCAGGCATGCGCGGATCGATGAAGGAACAGCTGGAGAGATCTCAAAAAGCGACTATCACAATCTTACAGTCAAAGGGCGAGGGAGCTGCTTTAGCCTGCTTTATCAGATGCCGCTTGAATCGCTGCACACATCGGGATACGCTGATCATCTCGGTGGAGACGCCTTCGGTATGGCATTCAGTGTTCTATTGCTGCTGTTGACAGGCGAAGAGTTTCTGATCACCTCCGAACTATGCCACGCGCACGCCGCTTCATTTGTCCGTCTTACTTCCCTTATCACCAGAATCTTAGCTACGAGGCTTGACTTGAGTGGATGGATAACCAAGCTAGTCGACACTCTTGAATGGCAAGGTGGGATTGAATCTCTTGATATATGGTCAGTCACATTTGTGATCACATGATATAAAGGTCAACAGACAGACACATAGCCATGGAAGCAGATTCAGCCTCAAGCCCAAATTGAAGCAATCGTACCTATCCTCACCTCATTGAACCCCAAGTATTATATTTGGGAGTCCAGGTCCCACCCCAGCGGCTACCACGCGCCTAACCCCTCGGCTAATGTTTCAGAGGTATTTTGCCGTTGACCTGCATTGTTATCAGAAAGGGTAAAATATTTCTTGTACAACAACAGCCACTCCAATCTCAAGCTCACACATGTTGGCGTTTCAACGTTGCCCGAAAGTACGGTATCCCGATTGTATCTGGTACTAAATCGCATCTGCGGGCGTTAAGCGAACGTTGGTATCTGAACTCGGGGTACCTAGCTTAGCCAGCGTAATAAACTAAGCTTGCTATGCTTCCAACTCCTCGTGTGTTCATTTTCTCTTCTTTGTGTCTCTCTTTCAGTTTTTATTTATTTCTCTTGATGAGAGAGAAAGATGCGATTAATGGTCTCGGCTTCTTGGGGCATTGATCGGAGCTTGGATCGCGAATTGAGATGATGTGAGGGCGCAATCGAGTTCTGCAAGTTGGCTGTTCCCACTGGTGGATGGAACGACGATCAATAATGTGGACAAGATATTCTTACAGTGGACTTCGAATTATGGGGAGGCGTGGTTGAATATGTGGTGCCAGAATGGTACTACTGGAAATAACGTCGTATTGGGTAAGCGTCATCATCGCACGTTATATTCGGAGACGAAGACTCAACTGATCATGTTCATCTTCCAGGAAGCCAATTTCAGGTAGATTCGACTCGCCGAAACGGATATGTAATAGCGGACGAGGCGTCTTTGGTTCAGAACTTTCCAGTTGCATGGTGGGTAACAGGAGAGTATGTCTTCTTATCCATCTCTCATCCCTTTCCCAAAAACTTTCCAAGCGGCGAGTTCTAACTCTCCCCTTTCTTTAATCACGCACAACTCGCAGTTGAGGCTGATGGGAATGGGGTGGATGGTCCTATCGGAGTCACCTTTTCGTCTGAGGCGAAGGTAGCTGCAAAGACCTTCTCGCTTACATCAAGTGCGACACAGGTGCCGGCTGCATCGAGAAGCTCTGCAAAGAGTACGAGTTCCGCAATTCAATCGCCAACACGAATACCGACCAGCTCGCAATCTCCGTCTGCTTCTACTGGAAGTGGCTCCGGATGACCTGTGCCTTCAGCATCCTCCATCCCACCTTCGTCTTCTCTTTTATCGCCATCACCCACAGGCTCATCGTCAAATCCAGGTGCGACAGTCACCGTCACTACAGATTCTCGCGGTCCTAGTTTTCTTGGTGCCATCATTGGTGGGGCCATCGGAGGAGCCTTTCTCCTATGCTTCATCATATTTGGCACTACGATTTTGTGTAAATACAGGGGAAAGAACAAAAACGCAGGTGTACTTAGTCGGACAACTTCTGAAAGTTGGTGGAGAAGGTCATGCCGTACTACGGAAATGCAGACTGCTGGTCTCCATGAGATGGAAGGAGAGAGGCTAGTAAGGCACGAGAACGATGGAAACCAGATGCATGAGGTGGAAGGAGATATGCTCCCTAGGCATGAGAAGGAGGCAAGCCTAGTTAGGAACTAGAGGCACACTCCAGTTGGGCTGCCGTAGACTACAAAGTATGTACAGAGCAGACGTCAATATTTAAGAAGCTCGAAATACAGTGCCAGATGGGATTCTGGGCGGCTATGTCTTGAACTGGTGAAATTTACATAGCCATCAAATTATTCTGCTTGGATTAGAGTCGAAAAACAGATACAAGTTATACAAGGCAGGCCATGCATATTACCGTAGGAATAGCAGCTTGGCCACATCGAGGTGATTCGCAACGCATGCTGCTATCCTCAAAACTTCTGAGCTTGAAGTCTTCTACATGTCGCGTCAGATGTAATCAACTCAGCAACGGTGTTGGGTTAAATTGAATTGGCGATCATCACATGATTTGTGATACGCGGATGAAATCCAAATCACCTCCCATCTTGAAGATCTCGTTGTCGATAATGTGGAATTGGGTCTACTGAGAGTAAGAAGATTGCCTCTTCTCAACTGAAGCCTGGGTGGCAAGAAGGTTGGTGGTTGGTGACAGGTTTGACGACTCGTACAGGTTCTGCAGTCGTACTCGCGTGAGTCGCGCATCTCCCCCAACAATAACTGCCCGAACAGGCCACGGCATTGCAGGCTTCACTCCTGGAAGACTTTGGCAGCACATATCACCCGAATCGCAAATCGTCGTCTGGATTGTGCCTAGCAGAAGGCGTCCTTGGGCTTGAGGCTCCCGGAACTTGCAAGCTTGAGATGGCGAAACGAAAAGCTGGCAATGCATCCGAAGCTTTGCCCAGTCGGCAGGAGAGTTGCTTGTCTAGAATAAGACGACCGACGTCCCCCGTTTCGCCTAACGCTCTTCTCACGTCTCATCAGCCTCGCTGTGGCGTCTTTGCCGCGTTTCACACGACTCGGTTGCGTTGGCCTTTATTAACGCATTGTCGAGCTGCGCCCTGAGTCTGATCTCCAGAGTCCGGAGCCAGAGGCATCAAAATTCGAAATAGCCTGCTCCAAAACGCAGTGCGTGAAGGCACGCGCCTGCAGGAGGGCCGCCTTCCATGCACAGAACTAATCGCCAGCCATCATGCGCCCTGTGCCGTACCATCCCGGCGCTGCTCTCAGGCTCAGCGAGTCGTCGTGGCTGAAGGCGCTGAGGGCCGTACGGATTCATGGAATCGTAGGAAGTTTCCATTGGATCCGTCTGACGCGTCACTGTTTGCGGCCCTATCCAAGACTAACAAGCCTCCCCAGTCTGTGCCAAACGGCCTCCCAGACCTGTCTGGTCGCAGTGCGTCCACTGAGGGAGGAAAGAAGGGAAAAAAAGAAAGAAAATCATTGGAATGAGTATTTTGTCGCCCATTATCCCATAGCCAGATCGTGGGGTTTGCTTGGCGTTTACAATCATCCAAAGCCCCTAAGTGTTGTCACTTGTGATCTCGCTGTTTTGTCTGAAATTTGCTTGCTTTGTTTTCTTTCGCCTCTACCACTCGTTACTACTCATACCTCGTCACCCTGCTCAATCAAGAGGCACAAATGGAATCCCCGAGTCTTCGCGTATTCTCGGACTGATCACTGCTTCCAATAGTTAGGGGCAGACCGAGAGGCCCAACTTCTGTCGTCAATCTTTGCGTCGTCAAGGCTACCATCTTCTATTATCGCCACAAGGTCGAGCTTTAACGTCTGCTTAGTTGCCGCGTGGCTAAACAGTCGGGGGAAGAAGTCGATTCTAAGATCTACAACTAAATTGTCTAGTGTACCCGGGACCGCGTCATCGGTGTCCATAGGGATCAATATAGTCTGGGAACGCCGTCTCCAGGAAGAAGGGGTATCTATTGCCTGTGTTTAACTTGATCTTGTTTTATATAATCATGAAAGGGTTTAAGACGACGCTGGCCATTTGGGGAAGTCTGTTATCATCATGTACGGGAGCGATCCAATTACAGAAGAGGACCAGCGGACCACCGAGGGTTGTAGGTTTTCCAATCGAGAGGAATACGATACCGAATCCAGTCGCGAGGGACAGGTTACGGAGGAGGGCCGATACTGTACAGGTAACGTTGGACAATGAAGTGAGTGTAAGACATGGTCTTGGAGACGTTCTGTACTGATGGTGTCAAGGAAACTTTATATTTTGTGAATGCCACTTTGGGAACACCAGCACAAAGTTTCCGGTTACACCTCGACACGGGGAGTAGCGATCTTTGGGTAAATGCAGCGTCTTCGAAGTTATGCAAATCAAGAACGAGTCCATGCGCATTTGCAGGTACATATTCAGCCAACTCTTCGTCCACGTATTCCTACGTCTCGAGTTTGTTCAATATTTCTTATGTAGATGGATCAGGCGCCTCAGGAGATTATGTGACGGATAAATTCACAGTCGGTACGACAAGTCTAGCGAGTTTGCAGTTTGGAGTTGGCTACACGAGCTCAACGAACGAAGGAATCTTGGGAATCGGGTATGAGATCAACGAAGTGCAGGTTGGGAGGGCTGGGCAGAAGGCTTACAGGAATTTGCCGTCGCAAATGGTGGAGGATGGACTCATCAAGTCGAGCGCTTACAGTCTATGGCTGAACGATCTTGATGCAAATACAGGCAGCATCTTGTTTGGGGGAGTCGATACAGGAAAGTACACCGGATCGCTTCAGAGCCTTCCAGTCCAGGCCGAGCGCGGATCCTACGTCGAGTTCCTCATCACTCTCACAGAAGTCAGCTTTGGTGACACGGTAATCGCGAGCAACCAGGCTCAAGCTGTGCTGCTCGATTCAGGATCTTCCCTCACATACCTCCCGGACCCCATAGCAGAGGCCATCTACGAGCAAATCGACGCCCAATACGAATCTTCCGAAGATGTAGCCTACGTACCTTGCTCCCTAGCAGGAGCGACCACTACCATCAACTTCAAATTCTCCGGACCGGTCATTGCAGTTCCCATGAACGAACTTGTCATCCCCGCGGAATCCGCCAGCGGGAGACCGCTCACCTTTTCCGACGGCACACCATCCTGTCTGTTTGGAATCGCACCAGCAGGATCCGACACCTCTGTCTTGGGCGACACCTTTATCCGGTCGGCTTACATCGTCTACGACTTGGCCAACAACGAGATATCTCTCGCGCAAACGAATTTCAACTCGACCATCTCGAACGTCGTCGAGATCACGACAGGGACGGCTTCCGTGCCCGATGCAACAGCCGTTTCAAACCCAGTGGCAGCAGATAGCGGTGATGCCGCCGGAAAAACTGGGACGAACGGACTTGGGGGAACTGCGACTTCGAAAGGCGCAGCGCAGAGAACTGCGGCGCCGATAAGTATCGGTGCTGTGGCTGCTTTTGGGGCTGGGGTGGTGTATGCAGCCATGTGATGGATCAGAGGACTATGAAATGGATGGGTTTTCCAGCGGCTGGCGAATCAGTGTATTGGAGGGGGAGGCGTTTTGGATATCACACGAACGAAAGCGTTTTGGATCCTACGAAATAGCATTGAGGTACTGGGTACCTCTGAGATTTGTAGCGAGCAATTAGCATGGCATGGAACGGCGTCAATTGGCCGCTTCTTTCTGCCTACATGAATGAATGTAGCATTCTGAACGACATACTGTACCCAACAAAATATTTACAGAATATTTCTTTCCCTTCCGTTACTGACAGTGACCGAAGCCCGACCAAAGTGAAGTGTTGATCACAAATAGTCGCCGTGCGAGCGAGCAGTCCGTTCGTTTGAGTACTGTAATAGTCAGTGCGCTGCCTCATAGTAGAATAACCTGCGGACTCTCACAACGAATGCACTGTCCTTGAACTCCGTGCAAAAACTCGCTTACCCAACTAGGTACCCCGACCCAAATAGGCACGGAAGCGACGACATCCTAAGCGAACCATCACGATCCCAAACTCTCCGACCTCGCTACGTAGAGACTAGAGTGCCGTGACAGACTTGCGCCACCACCCAACACCAGTGGGCCACACCAATCAGCCCACCCCACCAGACAAGACCACTTCGCCCCCACCACTTCTCCCGATCCCCACAAAACCTGTACAAATTTTTTACCGACGATATTAATCCATACCCGGCACTGGTGGGCATGCAAATCAGCCCGCTCGCCCGGGTAGCTCAATCGGTAGAGCGTGTGGCTCTTATCACAAAGCAGTACAAGATCACCTCAAGGTCGTGGGTTCGAGCCCCACCTCGGGCTCAATCCCCGGGGTTTCCGCATGGAAGCTTCCCCTTTTTTTGGCCTTTGCTGAGTGAGTCTTTTGAGTATCAAATTTAATCAAGTCAAATCCCGAACGAGTAAGTATGTAAGGAGAAAAAAAATATTGGTTACACCAGAAAATTCGTTCTCGGGCTTTGAAGGTGAGAATTAGGAGAAGGGAGAGCGGCGTGGAAACAAGAGTTCTCTCTGATTTGGGGGCTTTTGCGGTTCTTGCTGCTGCTGCGCTTTCTTTCTTTCTTATGGATATGTATGTATATATGAATATAATGTATATACACAGAGGAGTGAATCGACAAATGCGATTCGATTGCTTAAGCAGGCGGGACAAGCAAGACCAGACCAAAGAAAACCATCCATCCATTCATTCAATTAATTCAATCATTCAAACAAACCCTTCTTTCTTCCTTCTTTGTCAAATCTCCTCCTCCTCCTCCTCCTCCTCCTCCTCCTACCAAACAAAAAAGTTATTTTTTCTTTCATTCTCATTCTTATTCTCATTCTCATTCTCATTCTCATTTACTTATTTATTGACACTTCGTTAGTATCAATCAATATCTTAACATCCACCACCACCACTCACCTACCGGTACCTACCTACCTACCACGTTTTACCAACCCCCCCCTCCTTCCTCCTCCTCCCCCCCCCTCCTCCCATCTCCCATCTCCCCCCTTCTGCTAACAATCTGCTTAAATAACAGTCAACTTACCTCACCTCACCTCACCTCACCTCACCTCGCCTCACCCAACCCACCGCATCATCATCATCATCATCATCATCATCATCATCATCCATCCACCGCATCCACTACATCCACCTACCCACCCACCCATCTATCCATCATCCATCATCATCATCCACCCCATCCACCCATCCATCTATCATTTCTCTTCACGGATAATGCTCAAGACGAGTAGAAGAGACAGAGAGAACCCTTAGGGTATTGAATATTGAACATTAAAGAAAGAGAAGAAAGAGAAGAAAAAGAAGGAAGAAGAAAGAAAGAAGAAGGAAAAAGAAAAGAGACAAGCTTGCAATCAGTGAATGGGGAACCTGGGCTGGAGCGGTGATGGTAGAGGGTGACAATGGCGGGGGATGTGTGTGTGTGTGTGTGTGTGTGTGTGTGGGTTCTCGGTCCCTCTACCTCAGATCTGGCTGGGGAGGCGTGTAATCATCTCGCACCTTACGATATGATGGGGCCCCGGCGGTGGTTAGTCCGGACGCAGCAAAGACGGACCAAGGGTAGGTACGTACAGCTTGTGCAAGTCGTCAGAAGCCTTTCTTTACACACGTGTGATCCCTAGCAGCTACATCAAGGTAATGAAATGAGGCTAGGCACAGTGACGTTGGGCATTTATATATTTCGTCTTCTCACAACTCATATCTACATAACCAATCTCTCGGAGACAGGTTCGTTATTAAGTTGCCATCTCTCATCCCCCCCAAATCGGTATACACCAATCCTCACCACCAGACCCATGTTTTAGGCATCGCATCATCGCCCAGACCGCAAAAAACGATATATGGGATTCTTCTGTTCATGGACATCGTAAAGAAAAGAGGTGTGTACAAGAAATTTTGCGCATCATGTAGAAAAGAAAATCCACGCAACCACGCCATGCAACGACCAGTGCCTGCAATGCATATAATGAAAATGTTTTTTTTTTTCGTGTGTGTGCACCACGTGGGGTATGGTGTAGGTTATTGAGTTTCGAGAGAGGTGTCATGTCATGGAGTTGAGGAAGGGACTGAAGAGAAGCTCTTCGGCGCTGGGTCGCTTGGTGTGGTCCACCTCGAAAGCCGACTTCAAAAACACGATAGCCTCTTCGCTAGCATGATCGGGAATGGTTGGACTGTTCTTAGCACCGCCAATCTTGAAGATGGCTTGAAGCTGGGAGCAGTCAGGGAAGGGATGATTGCCGGTCATCATCTCGACAATCAGGCAGCCGAGAGACCAGATATCGGCCTTGCGAGTATACGATGTCTGTTTCACGACCTCAGGCGCCATCCAGAAGACTGAGCCTTGAAGTGAAGGTCGGTTCTTGTTGTTGCCAGCTCCGCCGAGGAGGTTAGAGGCTTCGATCTTCTTCGAGATACCGAAATCGGAGATCTTGATGCCCCCCTTGTTATCGACGAGAATATTGGCTCCCTTGATGTCACGGTGGATGATCTCACGGCCGTGCAGGTAGGCAAGACCAGTAACGATCTGTCGCACGAAATTGCGAATGAGAGGCTCCCGCAGTGCTCCGTATGAGTTTAACATGGACTGCACCGATCCACCGGGAACGTATTCGAGGAAGATGTTCAAGTGTTCAGCTGACGAGCTGGCTCCGAGATATTGGACTATGTTAGGGTGTTGAAGATCTCTCAGAAGACTAATCTCGCGTTTCAGAGCATCGATCATGCTCTTCTTCCGTGCGTCATTCTGGCTGTTTGAAGCAGGGGATGGAGCTTCGACTTGCTTGACGGCCAGAAGTTCTCCCGTGACAGCGTGGAGAGCCAGGTAGACACTACCGAATGAGCCCTGCCCGATGAGCGCACCCTTCATCCACTTGCTATCATCCCATGAGTCACCGGCAAGGAAACTTTGCAGTTCTTCATCCTCGTCCTCTCCGTCTTCGTCCAAGGCTTGGCTGATATCCCTGAGAGAGCCACTGGCTTCGGTGCTGCCATCCTCGAAGAAACTACTCTGGACGATGTTGCCATCGGGATCCGTGATATTCACATTCGAGCTGTCCGATCCACTGTCTCGGAAAGAGACGTATGACTTTCTGTTGGGCTCGGAAGGCGATTGTTCCTCTTGCACACGCTCAAGCATCGACGATGCAACCGAATCTCGGTATCGGTTGTTGAGTCTGCCAAGATCCAGCGGTTTGACCTTGGCGAGCTGGCTGCCCCCACTCAGCCAGGTATCGGCGATTGTCGGCATGGGAGGTGCGTCAGCAATGCTTGACGTATAGCTGAGGTTGCTTGCGACGCTTAGACGGCTGTTGACCTTGCTCAAGCGTGTCGATCGCCGTAGCGAGAGCCGGGCAGTACGGTCAATTTCCTCTCGAGGATGGTCCGGGAAGTACGTTGTCAGATCTGACGTGATCAACTCGCTGGGAGGTCTCTGGCCAAAGAATTGTCGCAGCACGCCCTTCTTCCCAGGGGGTCGAGATCTTGAGGTGCCTGTTGGTTGCTCCATGGACGGGGGCCGTTCTAGAGCGTTGGCCGTATTATGAACATTACGTTCACGTTCACCTGCAGAGACGGCCGAGTTCCCGGATTGGAAAGAGGCAGGCGACAGTGGATGCTGTGGTCCGTCGTTGAGGCTCTCCCCCAGAACTTGCTGAACCTTCACCTGACTTCGCCGGTCCACAGTCTCGGGCACGCGGTTTCGGTTGGCAGCGGCTTCTTCAACAGCGATACTTGCTGCCCGTTGTAGTTCGGCCTCGCCCGGCTCGCCCTGGTGTATCTTCCGAAGAATCAGACGATTTCGCTCCGGTCTCTTCTGGTCCTTGATGATTCGCCAGAGCTCGGCCTCGGTGATCCGTCGACATTGGCTCGGGTCGGGGTCAACCCCAGCCAATACGTAGAAGCAGTAATTCCTGTCGTGATCTTCCCGGTACCCAAACTTCCTCAGCGTCAGTCTCATCACCTCCTCACAAGACTGGCAATCCAGAATCCGCACGACCTTTGTCAATCCACCTGTCGAGATGACTCGGATGATGTCTTGGTTTTGCGGTAATTGAGTCATCATTGAGCCATCGATGCTTGAATTGCTTCGCATATGGGCGACGTTGCTGTTGTTGCTGCTGCTGCTGCTGCTGCTGTTGTTATTGTTGTTGTTGAGCAAACGAGCAGTTTGCGGTTGCGCGTCTCCAGGTGTAATTGGGCGCCTGCCACTGGTCGATACTGCGCTTGACGGGTTGCTTGACCCGTTGTGAAAGCCCTGGACGCTCTCCCTTCTTGATATCTCCGCAGGACTTAGGACACCATAGCCATATCTGGGCTGTCGGGCAACCCGTGCCTCAGACCCAGTAGTGAGCGGGGAGCTCGGTCGCGATTGTGGTCTGCTGGCATTCTCACGAATGGCGGCAGCTGGAGTGAAGCCAGGAACGAAGCCCTCAAATTGTCTCGAGTATCGCTTGTTGGAAGGTGCTGTAGGAACCGCTCTCGTGGCAGCGTTGTGTGGTCTCGGTGAGCCAGTAGCGGGAGGTGTATAGTGTTCGAGGCCAGCGAAGGAGTCCTAGACTTGTCAGTATACAAGTAATGCTGGTAGCATTGGCAATGCCAACTCACTCTATTCCTCTTCTTCTGGTTGGCGTAGGCCTTGGTCCTCAATTTCTTGATGTTGAGGAATAGTCTCACTCGATCCCCGATCTTGTCAATGCCCATCTCCTGCAGCACCGCCTTGTCCATCTCCAGTAGATTCTCTCCATTGATGTTGTTCTTCCGGAATATCTTCACGTACTCTCCACAGTTCACACTGACCAGCCAGTCACACACTCTGTCCTCGTTCCAGTTCTTTGCTGACTCTGGCGACTCGGCGTCAGAAAATTCCGACGCTGTCGGGCTGCCGAAGGACTGGTTCGAGGTCACAATGGCAGGTGCCCGGCGGATGGACTGCATATTTGACTGAGATGGGGATGAAGAGAGGTTCGAGGAGTTCGATCCCAGATTCGTTTGGAAAGGCGATTTCGAAGCTAGCATCGCCATCGTGGTTGAGGGGGGCGGGGGCTAGTTACGAATGGTGGACGTGGAGAGGATGGTCGAGAAGTTGGTGGGTGTAAAATCGATCAATATCGATCGGTCGGTCGGTCGTTCATCCGTCCGTTGGTATAGAGAGGGACGGATTCCGAGCCGGGTAAGAATTAAAGAGCGCAGAGGAGGCTCTTGATATTATAGAATAGTAGACTTGGGCGTGCAGGTGAGCTTCGTATTAGAAGGAGATCAACCAGGATCGTCGCGTGTGATGGCTTTTCTTTTTTCTTTTTTTTTTTCTTAGTCAAAGTGCAGTAATAGTGGGATAGGGATTTGAAACAGGAAAGTAAATCTCTTTCCGAGAGACAGACGCGGTGTTTTCGGATGGGAGAAAGGTATATTATGAATGATGGTGATGATGATGGGGGTGAGGTGAGGTGAAGTGAAGTGAAGTGAAGTGAAATGAAATGAAGTGAAGTGAGATGTAGAGAAGGAGACTGAAACAGTGGCTGATTGATATGCGGGTTGATGGATGGATGCATTGATTGTGCTTACCAGAGCAGTAATAGGTACCGTACCTCAATCAATCGTCACCTCCTTTCCTTTTTTTTTCCTTCTTTTTTTCTTTTTTTTTGTTCTTTCTTTTCTTCCTCCTTTTTTTTTTTTTTTTTTTTTCCTCAAGGCAGATGACGGATGCAGATGATTCCCGGTCGAGTCTCGTCTCGAGTCGGAGCGCGGGTGATGGAGATGTGGAAAGGAGCGGAGAGAGCGAGGGGGGGGCGGACGAGGGATCAAAAAGAACAAAGGCGGCTGTCGAGGATGAGGTTGTTGCTGTTGTTATTCTTCTCCTTCTGCGTCTTCTTATTGGTTGGAATGTCATGAAAAGGCAAACCACACGACTCGGCACACAGACCGCAGGGATCAGAGCATACAAATCGTCGATCGCGCACCTGATTGGTTGATGCACTTCTGAAACGACCGACACGCAACACGCGCGCTCGAGGAGACGAGAGTCAGTCAGTCGATCCTACTTGGCGAAAACAAGAGGTTTGATGTCGGACTGGCGACGACTGCCACGCCACAACCGTCCCTACAACAGGAAGGGTATTTGTGTGTATGTGTGGAAGGACGGTAAGTAGGTCGGTGTGGAGGTAGGTACCGGTACGTACGTACGTACGTAGTACGTCTGTGGTATGTCCCCATGTACTGATGTACCGTACAGTAGTAGCTTCGTATCTTCACCTCCTCCGCCGCGAGATGAGACGACACGAGACGAGACGAGACGAGACGAGACGAGACGAGACGAGACGAGACGACACGAAACGCGACAAAATGGCTCATGGGCCAATCAAAGCAATAATCTATGGAGTAGCTACAGTATCGATCGCGATTCGCCATTCGCTATTCCATCCGCCATTCACCATTCGCCATTCGCTATTCGCCATTCGCCCGCCATTCGCCATTCGCCCCGAGATAATCCGTTCCGCCCCGCCCCCCCCATGCTTTTCCCGAGTCTTGCCTCCCCGAGTCATCGCAGGCAACTCAACTCAACTCCAATCATCTGCACCGTCAAGGCATAATGAGTGCAATAGACTTCTGAAAAGTGCATTTTACTTCTATAAGTAGTTGTCATACGCACGCGAGTTAATACGCTCGTGAGTACCACGACTTGTATACGGAGCACCGTATGGAGTGAAAAACATGCTCCCAGTCCCAGTCCCAGTCCCAGTCCCAGTCCCGGTCCCGAGCATCTCATCTCCGATCTCTCGCCGCCCTTCCTCTCCCTATCAACCAACACCTTCCCGAAACGGCAATCAGCTCGAGCAGAGGGCGACCCGGATCGTCAAACAGATAACATTTCTTCACCGCAGCTGTGGTCCGTCGCTTCGCCCAATCATCCAATCATGCAATCATGCAATCATCCATCTTCCCAGCGAAAAAGATAAGAAATGTTTCTTAAGCTCAAGCCCCAAGTCCAAGCCCCAAGTCCAAGCCCCCAAGGCCCCAAGGCCCCAAGGCTCCAAGGCTCCAAGTGCAGCAGATCAGCGCAGGGGCTCATGGTGAAACGAAACTACAGAGTAGTCGTCGTAACGCGCTGCCTCTCGCGGCTCGCCCAGGAAACGGCACCAGGACCTACTGTCCTTACGCTGTACGTACTGTACGTACTGTACGTACAACTAGGTAGCTCCGTACAACTACAGAGGGCCTACCGGTACCTAGTTGTAACTATACCTACCTATGTGACTTACGTCGTAGTAGTACCTACCTACCTATCAAAGAGCCCCCTCACGAAAAGCTTCCTCTCCGTGGACCTCCGTCCGACTCAAAATTACAGAAGTGGAGTCGCTTTTCCCCATGCCTCGACCGCTTGAAACGACCGAGTGCTGCTCTAACTACGCAGTACGTAGTACGTAGTACGTAGTACGTAGTAGTAGGAAGGATAAGTAAGCGACGCTGACGTTTCTCGTGCCCGCAAGTTCAGATAAGAGAGCTGCGCCGTACGGAGTAGAAAGCCCTATCGGGAATGAAGCTCATCGCACGCTCAGCGGGTTTTGGTTACAGGATCGCGAGTGGACGTAACAGGCTAGCGGCGATGGTTTCAATCATGGCAAAGGCATACGGTAGGTACCGGGACCGGTACCGGTACCCATACCATACCGTACGTACGGTAGAGCAGCACTCTAATTTGTGCGGCCCAGGCAGGCGAAACTATCAGCCTGACGCGTCGCGGTGGTGGTCAAAGTCAAGTCAACCACAGACAGCTTGGGGCTCGGACCAAATCTCATTTCTTTCGCTGTCCGTCCCGACAAAACTCGGACTGCCTACCACTTTCCATGGCCGGTTTGATTGCGGCCCATGCATGGATACTTGAGGCGAGTGCCGATGGATATTACCATCTTGTCAGCAGTAGGGAGTACCTGTCACATAGGTAATACCGTAGGTACCGGTAGGTACCTACCTAGGTACGTAGTACATTTTTGTTGGCTTCGAGATCGGAATTTCCGGCACGGTATGTATGGAAGACCCTGCTTCTGACCAGGAGAGAGAGTTTTCAGGCGAAATGAAATGCATCCTGCGGAATACTTGTCAAATGAACAACCACCTGTTCCCCTGATTCGGGCCTTTCCCATGGAGCGTCATACTCTAATACCGGCGGTGTCCTCTCTTCATTGGAAACTCAATCTGGATCAGATCAAATCAAGCTTTGCAATCTTGGGATTCGGGAGCGAGAGACTCTGCTGATATCGGCTTTTTTCGTGGGCCAGATCCACGAGCTGGAGGCATTCAAGCAGGAGAGTGTCAACGCGTTCGAACTCATGGAAGGCGTGTCTGTCGTCTGTCAAGGGCAGGCAAAAGACTGCTGTGGAGTGAGCCTGAGCGAGGTTTGCCATCACCCCATGATTCCGGAAGCTTGTCGTTTTCCTTGTGAGATGCATTCCCCAAGAGAGCATGCGGTGAGTGACATAAGTCTGTGTATGGTCTCGCCTGAGGCTCTACGGAATATACGTAGTAGCGACATCTTCATCTGCACTTTAACTTGACTTCCTACTACCGGTACTTCGTACCACCTCCTCGAGGCTCGAATCCCCTTGCTACTACTATATATAGCCAATTAACCATGCCTCGATTTATCAAAGCTGAAAGGTAACGCCCTCTGCGCCCACGTGACTCAACACCCATTCATAGGTCCGTGCAGGCTATTGACAGCCTTGGACTTCCGTACCTCGTCACAGCCTCGAGGAGCTCCCAGAACCATGAGGTAGCTTCAACCACAAGATCGGATGGCTCTCGACCACTCGAACGGCTACGTAGCCGCACGAAACCTGCAAGACCTCAATGACAATGCGCTACCCATATTCAATGTCGAGCGGGTGCAGCTGCAGTTCTCGATAGCGTCCGACTTCGTGGCCGCGCAAGTCGCAAACAACGTCCTGGTGCTGGCGCTCTCCAACGGCAGGATCCTACGCATAGATCTGGACAACCCGGCGGATATCGACGGTATGTGTGGATTGCCGTGGTCTTGGGAGCCGGATGCTGATGCTGGGCAGATATCGATTTGCCCAAGAAGACGTCCGAGGTTGGAGTGATACGGCGCATGTTCCTGGACCCGACTGCCTCGCATCTGATCATCTGCACGGCTTTGGGGGAGAACTACTATCTTCATACCCAATCTCGACAGCCCAGACCGCTGTCCCGACTCCGCGGGGTTTCTATAGAAGCTGTAGCGTGGAACCCCGCCTTGCCAACCACTTCAACGCGAGAGATCCTTATTGGGGCAGCAGACGGGAATATCTACGAAGCATATATCGAGACATCTACCGAGTTTTACAGGAAGGAGGACAAGTATCTAAAGACACTCCTGAAATACCCGGATGGTCCTATTACTGGGTTATGGGTTGATGCTGTGCAGGATGCGAGGAAACCGGACTTTCGAAGGGTTTTGATTGCGACGCATAGCAGACTCATACATCTTGTTGGAAAGATTGGCCGGACAAGCCACGAGGGTGGAGCTTCCATTTTTACAAAGCTGTTCGATACGGAGCAGCCTATTGTACATGAAATCTCGAGGATCTCCACCACCGCTGCATCGTCCTTGGTTGTGTCCCCAGATGCTCCAGACTCGGCATCGGTGGAGAGCTTGACTCCCGATCGGATCTTTGCCTGGCTGTCGTCGCAGGGTTCCTTCTATGGTCGGCTTTTGACATCACCAGCTACGACTGAGTTGGGCACCAAGGTCTTCGCAGAAGCAAAACTGTTGCCTAGATCACAACTACCGGCCTCGGAATCGGGCAGTGGTCGTAAAAAACCCGTGCAGGACTCCATTGACTCGATCGCCTTGACTCAGTGGCACATTGTGTATCTGGTGGGAGGGCGCGTAATTGCGATCAACCGCCTTGATGATCGAGTCGTTTTTGATCAAGTTGTCCTGGATCCAGGACAGCAGGCTCTTGGACTCTATGCGGATCAACAGAAGAACACATTCTGGCTGTTCACTACGCAAGAGATTTACGAGATAGTCGTTACAGATGAGGACAGAGATGTGTGGAAGGTCATGCTAAAGACGGAGCATTTCGATGCGGCATTGAGATATGCCCGAGGCCCGACTCAGAAAGATGCAGTGGCTACTGCATCGGGCGACTACCTTGTTAGCAAAGGCTCCTTCATCGAAGCCGCGGGAGTCTACGGGAAAAGCAGCAAGCCATTCGAACAAGTTGCTCTCATTTTTGTCGATAATGATCAACAAGATGCGTTGCGGAAGTATCTACTCGCGAAGATCACAACTTACAAGAAAGCGTCGGTAATGCAACGAATAATGATTGCGAGTTGGTTGGTTGAGATTTACATGTCGAAACTCAATTCTCTTGATGATACAATCATCACCAAGGCTGAGTTGTCTGAGACACTGAACCCTGCCATGACGAGGGATCAGCTTGACACGATACGAGCTGAGTTCCACACCTTTGTGAACAAATACAAATCAGACCTTGACAGGAAAACCACTTACGATATCATCAGCAGCCATGGCAGAGAAGAGGAATTGCTCTACTTTGCCAGTGCGGTTAATGACTACAATTATGTTCTTGGATATTGGATGCAAAGAGAAAGGTGGAAGGAGGTCCTCGATGTTCTCAAGAAGCAGACAGAGCCAGATATATTCTACCGGTACAGCAGTGGGCTCATCACCCACGTCGCAGTAGACCTTGTCGATATATTGATGAGGCATTCGGATCTGAAAGCACGGAATCTCATTCCTGCCTTGCTGAGCTACGACCGAAACTTCCAGGGACCGCTGTCCCAAAATCAAGCCATACGATACCTCCTTCACGTCATCAACCAACTGAATTCGACCGATGCCGCGGTTCACAATACCCTAATCTCCATGTACGCTTCCCACCCTTCGAAAGACGAGTCGGGTCTGCTCTCATACCTGGAATCTCAAGGAGACGAACCAAGTTTCGATTCCGATTTCGCTCTACGGCTCTGCATAGAGCACTCCCGCGTCCAATCTTGCGTACACATCTACAGCACGATGGGCCAATACCTGCAAGCCGTTGAACTCGCCCTAGCCCATTCCGAAATCGACCTCGCATCTCTCGTTGCCGACCGTCCAGTCTCCAATCCCGCCCTGCGGAAAAAGCTCTGGCTCGCGGTCGCCAAGAAAGTCATCTCCCAATCCAACGGTATCAAGACCGCCATCGAATTCCTGAAACGCTGCGACTTGCTGAAAATTGAAGACCTGATACCCTTTTTCCCTGACTTCGTTGTCATTGACGATTTCAAAGAGGAGATCTGCGCTGCTCTCGAAGATTACAGTCGTAACATTGACGGTTTGAAGAAAGAGATGGATGAGTCTTCGCAAACGGCTACGAATATCAAAATTGACATTGCAGCTCTGGACCACCGTTATGCGATCGTCGAGCCGGGAGAGAAGTGCTACGAGTGCGGCTTACCTCTCCTGAGCCGACAATTCTTCGTCTTCCCATGCCAACACGCCTTTCACAGTGATTGTCTGGGGAAGAAAGTGATGGAACAAGCCGGGCTCGGGAAGAGCAAGCGGATCAGAGAGTTGCAGGGCTTGATTGGTAGGGGGATGGTGACGGGTGCGAAGAGGGAGAGGAGTATTGCGGAGCTGGATGGGCTGGTGGCTAGTGCTTGGTGAGTTGCTTCGTTCCGCTGCGTCTGTGGTAAGGTTGGCTATACTGACGTACGTGAAACAGCATTCTCTGCAGCGACTTCGCGATAAAGCGTATCGACGAGCCGTTCGTGCTCGCGTCAGATGATAGGAATGAGTGGGCTCTATAAGAATATTTAATTTAGTCAGGCCTCTCTTGGATGCGGAAGCCGTCATACACACACACAACACCCAACCACAGCTCGCATCTCCAACGTGACCAGGTTCTTTTGAAAGTCGAGCACTCTTGGTCCTCGGCCAGGGAGAAAACAGATAGGCGCGGGCGAAATGAACAACGGAGCAGAGCACGGACTGACTGACTGACTGTAGAGCTGCGGTAGCAAGTCCCACGTTGTAAGATTACACCTACCTACCTACTATTTGCCTTGTACTTTTTTGCCACCTTGCACGCGCACACAAACACACCGAAAACTTAAGCCTGCTTGCTGGATAGGTCCAGATTCTGACTGTCTGTCTCCTGGGTCCTGGGTCTCTTCACCCCGGCGGGATCAGTACTGTACAGTACAGAACAGTATATTACATTATACTACATACACCAACCACCAACGTCATTTCCTGCCACGGTGTAGGCTTCTTCTGCTGCTGCTGTGATTACTGTGATTTACTGTGTCATATATTGAACGATGGCAGAGAGAGAGGGGTAGAGACAAGAGACAGAGTCTGGGAGGGGAAGAGAAGGGAAGGGAAGGGAAGGGATGGGAAGGGATGCTGGGCCGACTTTTGTCCGTCGGGATTCGAAAGGGGAGAAAGATCAAGATGGTGCCAGGGGGGGGCGAGGTGGGGGTAAAGAGAAGGGGCTCTCAACAACTACCGCTCCCTCATGGATTGGATTCCTAAGCCAGTTGGTTCCCTTGGGTTATGGGGAAGCGTGGTGGAGTTATGCCAGTTTTTCCTCTGCAAATTAAATTTTTTTTTCCCTCGCTTTTTCTCGTTTTTTACTTTGGTATTTCTTTCGTTCTCGGGGGGGTTTTTTTAGAGGGGGAGGTTATTGTTGTGCTCGCTTGGGAATTTTTCTTTGGGCCGCAAGCGAGAGGGGGGGTGGTAAGCGAGAGGGGGGGGTGTGAGGTGGGCGAACGAGAAGCCCACCCTCCGACGCGAGCAGGATACTCCAGAAACCGGGCGGGTCTCTTGTTTGCACCTAGTCAAGGGCAGCGATGGATTTTCCAGAAATCTGGGCAGAAATCTGGATAGAAGGCCGAGCATCATCATGAAGAACGAAGAATTAAAAATGGAAGAAAACATGATCTAGGACTTTTTTTGAAACAGGTTCGGCTGGTAGCGAAATGCCAATAATAACCAAATATGACACAAATTGAGGCCAAAAGCTTAGTGCTTGAGTAGAGGGCGCCACATCCGGCTGAGAAAAAAAAAACTAAAAGCTAAACAGGTTCGTGGTTTCAGAATTCAAGACAATGGTGTTCGTGCCTGAGGCTTCATTTTACCAATGAGTATTCAGTGGCCGGATAAACTCTAAAGCCGTTAGGGCACGTGTTACAGTACCGAGCTGGGCGGCTCGTTCTTACACCCACAAATCCAACGTCACAATCCTCCATCTCCGCCTAGAAGGACCATCTTTGACTCTTTGCCATCACCATCCAGCGTCAAGTTTCTCTCAACGAAGAAGATCCACGAAACCGAGCGCTTGCTGCGCCGTCAACCGCCAAAATGAGTGACGCCCAGGCAAATGAGGCTGAGAAGAACATCGAGATCTGGAAGGTGAAGAAATTGATCAAGCGCCTCGAGGCTGCCCGAGGAAATGGAACTTCCATGATCTCTCTCATCATTCGTGAGCATCGCAGTCTAGTCTCTTGGAATGGAATTTGACTTGAAGAATAGCGCCCAAGGACCAGGTGTCCCGAGCAGCAAAGATGTTGGCAGAAGAATACGTATGCTCTATTTTTGTTCTATTTGTCGGAATATTGCTGAGGCTCTTACAGGGAACCGCATCCAACATCAAATCCCGTGTCAACCGTCAATCCGTCCTGTCTGCCATCACCTCTACCCAACAAAGACTCAAGTTGTACAACAAAGTCCCTCCAAATGGGTTGATCGTCTATTGCGGAGAAATCTTGACTTCCGAGGGCAAGGAGAGAAAGGTCAACATCGATTTCGAACCATTTAAGCCTATCAATACATCCCTGTACCTCTGTGATAACAAATTTCATACAGAGGCTTTGGCTGAGTTGATGGAGTCAGACCAGAAATTTGGATTCATCATCATGGATGGTAACGGAGCTCTCTTTGGAACCTTGAGTGGTAACACAAGAGATGTGATCCACAAGTTCTCTGTCGATCTACCAAAGAAGCACGGCCGTGGTGGACAATCTGCCCTTCGTTTCGCTCGTCTCAGAGAAGAGAAGCGCCACAATTATGTTCGTAAGGTTGCTGAACTGGCTGTACAGAATTTCATTACAGCCGACAAGGTCAATGTTGCTGGTATCATCTTGGCTGGTTCTGCAGATTTCAAGAATGACTTGAACCAGTCAGATCTGTTTGACAACCGCCTCGCGACCAAGGTCATTAAGGTTGTTGATGTTTCCTACGGAGGAGAAAATGGCTTCAATCAAGCAATTGAACTTTCTGCAGAGACTCTCAGCAACGTCAAGTTTATCCAGGAGAAGAAGCTCATTGGCAAGTACTTTGAGGAAATCAGTACAGATTCTGGACGCATCTGCTACGGTGTTGAGGATACTTTGAAGGCGTTGGAGCTCGGAGCCGTCGAGATTCTGATCGTATTCGAGAATCTGGAGATCAACCGATGGACCTTGAAGAATGCTGCCGGAAATCTGACTATCCTACACACCACTAAGGCTCAGGAAGCTGGCGACAGAGAGCAATTCATGGACAGGGAGACCGGACAGGAAATGGAAGTCGTCAGCCAGGAATCTTTCCTCGAGTGGATCGCCGAGAAGTACAAGGATTTTGGTGCTACCTTGGAGTTTGTTTCCGATCGCTCTAGTGAAGGAAACCAGTTCGTCAAGGGCTTTGGTGGTATTGGCGGACTTCTCCGATACAAAGTCAACTTCGAACAGTTGGCTGAAGTTGATGACGATGATGACTACTATGACGGTATGTGCTGTAGCTATGTATTGTGGAGCTTGGACTGACTCTGTGATAGATTGACAGTCCGATGCCCTCGCATCAGGCGAGGAATCAACTGTAGTCGTACCATCCAATCAGAATCTGTCACCCCGCCCCAGTGCCGCGCCGCAGATTCGACAGCAGCCTGCTCCCGTAGGCTCGCGCCAGAGACGTGCTATCAACAAGCCCAGCCCTCTCCGGTCCGTCACGATGGCTACTTAAGTTGAAGACTCCTAACGCAGAGGTAGGCGTACCCTGTTACCCAAGGAAATATATACTGAATTTCTGTTATAGAATGATGACTCGAACGTTTTGGGGACGCAAAAATGTTCGGCGACGGAAAGTGTGTGTTTGGAGTTACGCAAGACAAATTGCTTTTATCAGGGTCCAGTTGGTTTTGATACTTTGCTACGCAACCCGAATTGACACTTTATTCGGATAAATCAAAGACAACAGTTGCAATTCAAGAATCATTTGGCCCAGAAGAATACTTACATTGCAAGTTGCTCGATGACAGTGCTTGTTACAATCAATCGCCTGGCCTGATATCAAGCTGGACTTTTTGTTGGAACTTTTGATAATGTGTTTTACATAGCACCGTCTGGACTTCCGTTGCCGCATCTAGTGATGCAAGAATTAAAATCAAGCCCTGTCCTTTCAGTAATGGAGTTGACCTCAGAACTTTTGGGGCCTTTCCCTACAGTATTACACCTCTGCTATTTCTCGGTGGCACCTTCCACAGGGCGCCGGTGCCGGAATTTCCCCCAGTTCAGAAGCGACTGAGTCGACGGCTAAATTCCTTGCTCAGTCGTGAAATTTTCTCTCTGCCTATACATACTACTATCGGAGTTCTACAAATCCCAGTCTCAGAACTCTTTAGAACTTCAAACATGGCGCAACGCTCAGCATCTCCTCGTAGACGACTATGCTTAGAATGCCAGTTCGGCGTTCTGAACATCAGCAAGACAATGTACAAGACGATCAACCTCTCAAAAAGCATTTGCAACTCGACTCAATCCAGATTCACGACTCGAGAGGCTAAGCTTACACTTCGCACAGGTCCCGATTACGACTACAACAAGGGCACTCCAGATCCCGGTGAGGTCTTACAGGAGAGCGCCCAGCATTTTGAGGAGGTGAAAGTGATGATTGCGAGCATGAACGATCTCGACTTGACCTACGAAGAGCACCCTGTCGAAACAATAGTGCAAATGATTTTCACCAGCAACAACATGGAGAATACCGGCTCCAGCCACCCCGTTACGCGAAGACTTTGCCGGGGAAATCTTCGCCGGGAACCAGGTCGCGGAGTCCACAGGAGAGAGCGAGACGAGCAGCATGAGGAGGACATGGTCTCGCCCCGGAGGGAGGTGCGACTGGCACGGATGCCGTCTCTCGATCCGGACCACAAGTCATCCAACACGCATGCATATGCTCTCGAATATCCGACATGTCGCACGGCTGTCAAGGGGGAGAGGGTCTTCCAGCGAGCATTCATTCTCTTGGACACCCCGGAGATTCCTCATGGACGACGACATATCGACGCCGAACACGAGGCGAGGAGTACGTCCAGATGGACGGACTACGTCCACCCACGACCGCGGGACCGCCCAAGATCGAAGGGCCCATCGATCTTCCCGCCCCCGAGAGATGATCTGCGATGTCGCATTCTGGCCGTCGAAGACTATTTCGGCAAGGAAGGAATCGGCGACCGCGCGCGGCAAGCAAGCTTCGACAGGAAGAGAGTACTTGTCCGAACCAATCGAGAGGCGGATCCAGCATCCAAGAAAGAATATGCGGGCAGCAGCACACACGCGACGGAGAAGTTCATGCGTGCCCTTGGGTGCCCGCGCAGCTCTAGCGACCTACACCAAAGATCACGCCAATACCCGCCGAAAGCCAACCGTCAATTAATTGCCCACTGGGAAACACCAGCGGAAGTGGCAGAGGGAGGAAAGAAAGCTGGATGGATGGATGGATGTCAAGAGTATGTTGTACACAACAGAAGCATGCCACAATCCCCATGACAGGAAAAAATTACACCTTCCGATGGGGGAAATCTGGGACGCGATACTCCCGGTTGGATTTTTGGTAGCGTTCCCCCCCGGGAGAGAATCCTGGGGGGGAAAGGATTCCTTCTCCTTTCTCGGTTCGAACATTTAAAAATATATAAATATATATATGTATATATATATATATATATATTTCTAATAAGATGTTGAAAGTCTTTTCATGGGAGAAACAAAATCATATTCCCACTCCCAAATGATCAAGCACATTCCAATGATCCGAGAACATTCTTGTCATTTTTCACACACACACACACACACACATATATACAAAACCAGTCATACCATCTAAAATCTAATATGGGCTCATTCGTCATTTGTTAAAACATCCCCCCCCCCCCCCCCCCCCCCTTTTTTTCTTCTTCTTCTTCTTCTTCTCCTTTTTTTTTTTTTTTTTTTTTTTTTTTTTTTTTTTTTTTTTTTCAAAAAGATCCCACCATCGCTGAAATTGTCCCAGGGCACCCCGAAGACCTGTCCTTCTTTTTACTTGTACGCTTGCTAATCGGAGAGGGATGGAGAGAGGGGTAACGTGTCGATGCTTTACGGGTATATCGACTTGCATATGTGACTTTTGGCCATGGTAAAAAACATTGAATGTTCGTGTTAAGAGGCAGTCAGTCAGTTGAAGGCGGAAGTTTTAGCAGAGGTGTACGCACGCACAGATCGTGGGATGGTGGAACAAGGACAGGAAGAATATCAAGAGCAACCTCCTGAGGAATGCATTGTGTTTATCTAGAAGCCGAGTAGGAGTTAAGAGTAGGTTCATCAAGAGGGAGGACATCCGCATAGGCAGTCTCACCAAATCGAGAAACGGGACGGGAATTGGAAAAAAACTTTTACTATCGAGATGTCTCGCAATTGATCTATCATACAGCGAGGGCCGGGCACCCCACTTCAAAAAGAATTCTATGATCGAGAAGTATGCCATGGTACGAAACAGCTTCCGCTCCGACCATGTCTAATACCTGAACAATAAAGCAGCAATTCCGATGAGAGCAAAGAAAGAAATTACTAGAGGTGAACCACAATGCAAGTGGAAGAATGTGGGAACCAAAGACATTTGACCCTCTCCCCCAGACCAACCACCAACGCCAGAACGACCTATGAATGCCTTGTCGTCAAGTCCGAGAGAATGATCCTGGGAATCTATGCTGCGTTCGAGGATGGGCGATGATCGATCGTATCACTTGGATGTGATGCAATGGGGCTCTTACCAACGCCTTCCACCGCCAAGCGGGGCAGAATTGGAAGAGGTGAAACCTCCTACCATCGACCTTGTTAGTCCCATCAGCGATGGAACGAGATTAAGAAAAGATTGATCAAAACTCACCACGGCCACCGCCACCTCCACGACCTCCACGGTATCCACCACCTCCTCCGTATCGGCCACCACCACCTCCTCCTCCATACCGGGCCATCTCGGCGAGACGGGGATCGATCTGTTGCTTGGCCTCGGTGAGAACGTTAACGAGATCACGAGCCTGCTTAGAGTCTGTTCGTAGTTAGCAAGTACAGATCAAGGAGGAAAATCGGGGAGCTCACTGTCAGTGGTGAAGAAGGTAATGGCAGTTCCCTTTGCACCGGCACGACCAGTACGGCCAATACGATGGATGTAATCCTCCGAATTGTTAGGGTAGTCATAGTTCAACACATGAGTAATGTTGCGGACATCTTCATTGAAGGGTTAGCAAGAGCAGGAAAAGTGTATAGCAACGTTCCAGGGCGGCTATTGAAGAGGCTGCATTTAAATGCATCCAATTCTCTCTCTGCATCTGACATGTGTACTGTCCATTGCGGGTTTAATGCCAGGGATGGTGATCCACACATCCAGGTCCTCTTGGTTTGGGAGTCTTGGAGACAACTTGATCGAATCAAGAGATGCCAATTCCACACCTCGTAGAAGGGAGAGTACTACTGAGTTTGGAATTACTAGTGTTGCATGAGACATGCCACACCGCAGATCCAAGACACCCGGTTTCAGAGAACCGAAAGACACGAAAGAACCCGGGCATAATAATAACGCAATCTAGAAAGCGCCGGAGCGTTGAGAGTAAAGCACTACTGTGTAGGCGACTGGACGTTGCAATATAGGGGGAGGGAGTTTCAATCATACCGATACCACGAGAAGCCACATCAGTGGCAACCATGATGGGACTCTTGCCTGTCTTGAATTCGTTCAAAACCCAATCACGCTCGTTTTGTTGCTTGTCTCCGTGGATAGCTGGAAGCATAGTTAGTATGTGTTTGACATGCTTGATATGGCAACTCACAAAGCGCGGGCCAACCGTCCTGTCTAAGGAAACGTGTGATATCGTCAGCAACACGCTTAGTTCCAGTGAAGATCAAGATCTTGTTGTCCTTATCCTCCATGATCTTCTCCAGGTGCTTGGTCATCTTGTCACGCTTCTCAAACTCCGAAACGACCTCAACGATTTGGGTAATTCTGTGGTTAGCAGAGAGCTCCATAGAGCCAATATTGACCTGGATGAAGTTGTTCAGGTAGTCGGAGGCAAGAGCTCGGACCTCCTTTGGCCATGTAGCAGACCACATGCAAGTCTGTCTGTCAGGGCGAATTTGTCCAAGGATCTTGCGGATTTGAGGCTCGAAACCCATATCCAACATACGATCAGCCTCGTCGAGAACGAGGTAAGTAACGCGACGGAGGTTGGTCTTTCCGGACTCGAGCATGTCGATGAGACGGCCTGGGGTAGCAATGCAAACCTCAACTCCCTTGGCGAGATCACGGATCTGTCCTCCTTTAGGGACACCACCGTAGACACAGGTGTTGCGGATGCGAGATGACTTTCCGAACTTGGTGATTTCCTGTTGAATTTGGACGGCCAACTCGCGGGTTGGGGCGAGGACCAAGACGATAGGACCGTCACCAGGAGCAAGCAGTGGTTGAGCGTTGATGTGGACGATGGCTGGAAGACAGTAGGTCAAAGTCTTTCCCGATCCAGTCTCGGCAATGCCGACAACGTCACGTCCGGAGAGGGCCATGGGCCAACCCTGAGATTGAATAGCGGTGGGTGCTGGAAAGCCTTGGGCCTTGACCTCGCTCATGACATACGCGGGGAAACCAGCCTCATCGAAGTTCTCCACGGGACGGGGGACGTCAGATCCTTGAACTGCGATGTTGTGGGAGGCTCTAAACTTCTGGACGTCAGCCTCGGAGCGGGCTGTGACCTGCGGGTCCTCCTTGTAGAAGGACTTCTCGAACTTGGGCATGGTGTTGAGATCTAAGAATCCGTCAGTCATGTTCTCCGCATGAAGGTACTGCGGCGATTTACCCCAGGCTTGCTTTTGAAGACCTGCACCAAGGTTAGACATTCGATCTCCGCCTCCTTGGCCACCACCATATCCTCCGCCCCCAGAGTAGCCATTTGTGTTTCCGCCATATCCACCGCCTCCGTATCCGCCGCCGCCGCCACCGCCATATCCGCCTCTTCAAATCAGTTAGCAAGTTGTACCGAGAGGACTAGAAGACAAATGAGACAGGTTACCTGCTTCTCGCGATAGAGGGAAAGACTGAGCTCAGAAGTGAGCTGGGGCCTTGTCGCCTCGCAACACAAGGAACAGGGTGCCCTGAACTTCACACAACAAATATCTAGACCGTAGGCTGTCATACCCGTTGGAATACGATGAGTTGGAGTAGTCGTTGCGACTATAGGAATCGCGGCTGCCATACCCTCCGCCGCCGCCTCGACCTCCTCCGCCGTAGCCACCGCCGCCGCCTTGGTATCCCGACATGATGCTGTGCGAGTCGTTCGTTCTTGTGAAAAGATTCGTATGAAATGCAATAGGTCGTAAGGTTAAGACCGCGATTGTTTTCTGCCTGCGACGTTCTCGAGTTGATGAGAGAGTGTGGTGCAGGTGCGATGTCGATGTCAGGATACTGTGTTGGGGAAGGAATGGAAAGGTGGAAGATTTGAAATGGGCTAATTGCAAATTTTTTGAATGGGCCACCCACGCTAGCGCCCAAAGCGGACTAGAAGTCTAAGAGCGATAAGCGAGGTGACGTTTTAGACTTTGAGAGAGGAATTCGAAGGTGCACGAGTCACGACAAGCAAATTAATCACGTGATAGCAGAGCGGTACTCTTTTCGTTCAAGTGCGAAAGAGGATATCGAATTGAAATTTCGGCTTCGAGGAATATCGAGAGCAAAATCTTGGCTCCGAAGACATTCAAACTTATCCATACAGAGTAGCTATTATGACACAACCAGCTGACTGGTGAATGCAGACCTTCTCATGTCAATCAATCCTCTTCATAAGAGTATGTGCGAGTCTCTACGAAGTGCTTCTCATCTGAGATATTTACTTTCTTTTTTGCCACCACGTTGCTTCTATTTCTGCCACGACGGTCACTATTCTGGTCCAATTTCTCCGGGTTTCCCAGTATCCAATGACGAAAATATTTAAGCCGCACAATGGCAATGTAAACGCGTTCTTCGTGGTTCTTGTTTATATGCCCCTCGCGCCCCCTCCTGCTACACATGCCCAGCACCCATATCCCAGAAGCCTGTTTCCATCTATCAAAACAGAGTAAGCACCAGCGAACCACCAGTAAGGTAAAAACTCACTCTCGTTGCATGGATGAATATTTTGACCAGCTCCTCGATCCTACTTGGTGACTGTAAAACCGCATTCCTTTCGATTGTTGCTTTAAACTGTCAGCGTCGATCCTGCTAGGCTGGTGACGTGACTCACCAGATCCAGTATCCACTGCTTCCACGTAGTCATCAGCAACATAATTCTGTATCCATTTCCAGTATATGTTTCCATCACGTTTTGTTTTGGGGTCTGCATGGAGGCGTTTAGCAATGACGCCGTAGCCGATCAAGCATGGTGCCAAGGCAATTTGAAGGGCAAACCAGTCTTGCGATTGCCCGATGTCGAGGACGTATCTACAGTCCGTCAGCCCAACTCAGCTTTGTTTGCATGGAGAAACTCACCTTGTGTAAGCGGTACATGCTATCTCGGATTTTCAGCTAGTCTGGAGATGTTTGTGACCGGAAAACATACCCTGACTTTCTTCTGTTGCCTCTATTTCTTCTCTCGTAACGCCAAATTCTTTGCAATAGGTGATGTGCAGTCCCATTTCATGATAGATATGGCCTACGATCTTGGCAGCCTAGAGGGGCATCAGTGCTGCAGAGGCATCTCTGGCATGGATGACATACCGCTGCGATGTCTGCGATTGTCTTGGCCTTGTAAGCGGCCAAGGAGTTGGCTCTGGCAAATTGAACCTGGCCTGTTAAATTTGACCTCGTCAGATTGGGCCGGGGCTCAAACCAAAAACAGATAGTCCTGAATGAGGTAGTATTTGAAAGATTCCACAGGCAGTGTACCGTCACCAAGCCCAGCGACAAAGGCATGCTCAGTGTGTTCTTTCCAAGGCTCTTGAACATCTGGCCGTTCTAGAACATACTCTAGAAAGCGATTACTGCACCGATATCAGCTGAGTAGCCTCAAATACTTGCATGTGAGGCGTACGGTGTAAATGGCAAGGTGTACGTTGAATGGAAGTGGTTGATCGGCCCATTCCCTTGTCCAAGGTCCGTGGAGGTCTTGATACCCGCTTCAACGTATGCGCAGGCTCTCTTCACCGCTTGCACCATACTCAATCGATTCGCAAGATTGGATGCAACAGCAGCTAGAAAACGTCAGGAATTGTTCAATATGGATGAGAGTACACTTGCATGCTAGCGAGCAGCCTGTACCGTGGGTATTCTTCGATACCTGGTACGGCTTTTCTATTTTCGTCACCTCGTCTTCGCCGTAGAGAATATCGATCATCAGCTCCTTTTCAGCGTCCGTTGTTGCTACACTGCCATCCTTTTTGAATGGTAGATGACCCCCCTTCACCAGCACGTACTTCGGCCCGAGAGCCTGCACGGCTTTGGCAATGGTGATCAAATCTTCCACGTTCTTGGGTTGAGCTGTGGGGTTGCCTCTGGCGGAAAGCAGCAGCAATGCTTCCGGCACGTTCGGGGTGAGAATTGTAGCGATGGGAAGGAGATGCTCGCAAAGTTCCCACACAGCTTCTGGGGGTAGAAGCTGATGACCACTGGTTGATACCATTACCTGCATCTGTCAGCATGATCCTCGCTCTCAATTTGACGCGCAGTTTTTGCAGACAGGATCGATGACAGCTTTAGTCACGTGGTGTTCTCTGATCGAGTCTGCCACAATCCTGATAGTCTCGGCTGAAGCAAGCATTCCTGTCAAGGTCAGAACTACCCAGGATGTAATTTTTGTGGTTGAGCAAACGGCTGGACCTAAGAGGACGAGGTTATACCAGTCTTCACAACATCGACGCCGATGTCAGTGACAGATGCGTCGATCAACTTCTTGACGAACTCTGGAGGGGTGCAATGTATATCGATGACTCCGAGGGTGTTCTGGGCTGTCAAAGCAGTCGTAGCAGTCATGGCATAGCAATCATGGGCTGCGATGACTTTCTGGTCTGCTTCCAGTCCACTGGAAGAACACAAAAATGGTCAGCGGATAAGAGGACATGTCGAAATCAGCTTCAGGGATTCTCACGCTCCCCCGGAACTATCTGAGCCGGCAATAACAAGCACTCGTCCTTTAGCCATGTTTGTTTTCCAAATAGGCGAGATTCAGACTGACAGTGGAAGAAGGGCAGAAGGATCTGCGTCGAAAGACAATGCTCTTATGTAAGCGAGTCCCACCAAGACCTCCGCAGCCGGGCGACAACGACCAGACCAGACTTCAACACTGCATCAGCGGCACTTAATAGAAATGTTTCGGAGCCAAGTCAAGTCAACCTGCGTAAGAATGCAGTCAAATCCACAATCAATAAATTGAATTAACCTTTACGAAGGGGTTTCGAACCCAACTAACTCGTTGCCCAATTCAGCCGAATCCGGTACCGTATTTGCACGAAAACGGCGCCGACGACGATGATGATGGTTTAATAAGAGCCATACAGCGCCAAGCCCAAGCCTGTCAATACTTTATATTGAAGAATCTTCGAGGTTTGCAAGAAGTCTTCAGGATAGACGATTACAAAGGTGCATGACACAAGACACTTTTCCATGCCAATTCCCCGGAATCAGTAGCACTATGGAGAACGAGAAGCGCATCCTCTCTGGGACACTCGGATGGATCCATGAAGCACTTCCAAAAACCTCAAGCACACACCCATTTCCGCCCCCTGCCACAGTTGTCCTACGCCACCAAACACACAGACAGACGTACCGTATGCAACTCTCGATTGACATCCTAACACGCCCAGATTCCGCCTCCAAAGCTGGAAAGACGTGCTGCCAGACCGACTGGGATGGCCGAACCTTCCTCGCTCGGTGGAATTGTAAAAAAGGTGCAGCTGAGGCCATCTGCAGAAGACCCACGCGGACCAGGAACTCGATAGTACTCTATCGGTTTATTCATTCATTCATCCGAAGCTCAACGCGCACAGCCTCTTCGCCGCATCCTGCCCCAAGTGTCAATGTCACTCGCTCGAGCTCCGTAGGGTCTGCGCTCTAGCCGTCAACGGTGTTTGCCAGGAGCCAGGCAACCTATCCCGATCTGATAACCAGAACCAACGCATGTTACAGTGCCTCTCAACGAGAATACTATCTATCTATCTATCTATCGACCTTCCTTGTATGCATACGGTACATCTCCTCACCTACTTACCCTACCCTACCCTACCCTACCCTACCCCCACCTCCGCCGACTTCTATTTGGCGCCTTTCGACCTTCTCTTCGTCCGTCAGATCCACCACAAACACACACACACACACACAAAAATCCATTCATTAGGCATTTTCACAACAGTATTCCTTCATCACAAACACCTTCACAATCAAATCGGACGGCGCCTTATGCCTTCTTCTTCTTCTTCTTTCATTCATTCAATCATTCTTTCTTTCCTCCTTCTTCTATTCACACATACAGACCTACCGCCACACAACAGAGATATTATCGTCCAACGGTCATCTAAGCACCGCCCCCCAACCCAGAAAATCAATCCCCATCCCCCCAAACACCAATGCTATGCCATACATGATGAACTCCTGAGGAAAACCCAAAGCAAACGAGGAGCGCCAGAAGCCGCTTGGGTTCCCTCTTCCTTACAACGCCGAGAACTGGGAGACAATCCAACCATAATCCTGTGTTGTCCGGACATCCTGATTGTCGATATGATTATTATGCTTCGGCGAGCCAAAAAAAAGTCCATGTATCGCGGGTATCCATATTTCAACCCCTCTCTACCTCGGAAGCAGTCAAGCTCCCCGGGTCGGGCAGTTCCAGTCATCATCTATCCATCATAAACATCGCGCCCTCCGTATTCCTCAGGTCAAAACTCAGGCTATTCGCAGTCCCGGGTCGCTCCCCCTCACCATCTCTCTCCGGCACCATGTCTATCCTCCCATTCTCGTCCCGCTTTCCAGTTCCATGCTCTACGTCCCCGTTGATATTCATGGCAGGGGTCCTCGTATATACATGCGCATCGACTGGGTTCCCCAGCTCAATCTTCGGCGTCGTAGTGCCGAGAACGTGATCCAAAATCCCCATGTCAGACAACGCAGTCGCAGGTCGCATCGTCTCTTCGCTCAACATACTCTCGCCTTCAACACCGTAGCCCGGCGCACCGGCAGCTATCTTAGCGTTTCTTTCAAGAAACTGTGCGAGGCGGCCCATCTGGGTTTGCCAGCGGTCGTGCAAGACTCTGGCAACTTCGTCGATATCTTGGGGCGTTAGCTCGGGTTTTGCGGATTTCAAATGACCAACGCCAAAGGTGTTGAGAGTTCGGCGGACTGAGCTCTTGACATTGGAATCCTTGGAGGCTGATGCTGAACGAGACTCTCGCATGTCGGCATTGATCCGCTTCATGGATGTATTTTGATCATCCTCCAAGAATGGAAGGAACAAGATTTTCGTATTCTTAGCGAGAGCATTTACCAGAATGGTGAAGCCTTGGAGATTGATGTTGTTGTGCTCGCAGTAAACATGGGTGAGGCCTGTATCTGCTTCGATGACCGATGATAGAGTGTTTGCGCCTTCCAGACCGAGGTTCTGGTACATAATTCGCAATATCTTGAGAGTCTTGTTCTTCTTCAAGCCCTGCAGAGCGCTGTTGAGTCCGATTCCAAAGCGAGTGACTTCAAGATGTGCTTGCTCGCCTGAAATATCCAAGTCCTCCAATGTCTTGTTATCCTCAAATACTAATCTCATGGCCTCGCAGGTTTCCTCTCCTGCGTCGTATGGGAGAGACGCCTTCGAGATATCCAGGCAGCGAATTGTGGTGTTAGTTCGTAATGCTTGCAGCAGCTCCCTAAAGTGGTCTTCTTTCGCAAACTCAATCATGCGTAGGAATAGGTGGGTGGGGGCTTGATTAGCTCGGATAGCCTGGACGATTCCACCGATTCCTTTCTCCAGCCTGTTGGCACTAACATGCAGCTCAAGGTAGCGGACCTCGCCAGGCATTCTAGTCATAGAACGCATCAAGAGGGCGACATCGTCACCGTTCAAGCCACATTGGTCCAACTTGAGAACGTAGAGGTGGTCCGACATCTCGCTGGCCAAGTATCTCGATATTAACTCGATTGTATTCGCATTGAGCTAAAATGGATCAGCCAATATATACTCACGAACACAGAATAATAATTACCGCTACGTTGTCCAATACCAACTCCTGGAGCCTCCAAGTCATCAGTATCTCTGGAAGCACCAGTGGCTTATCTCCAGTGGTCCAGGTAGTCCTCGCAAGGTTAAGTTTTCTTAGTCTTGTAAACCGACTCATGGAAGTTCGAAACACTTCCAGATTGATTCGCCCAGGATTGTCCGAGAGGTTTATGTATTCTAATGTAGCATTTTGTCTGTCAAGATGTGTAATGATCTGCATGAGGCCTCTATCATCCAGCCCGCAATGAGAGCACTCAATAGCCCTAAGTTCTGCCTTTGACCTTTGCATAGCCGGGACCAGGGCCTCAAGATCAGTTTCTCCTAGCTCTATACCATTCAGGATGATCCAATTGACATTTGTGAGTTGGGCTTGGCACAGGGGGAGAAGGGCGGCCACAATCTCACATCCAGGGTCTTTGTCAACCTCGCTACCTTCGAAGTCAAAATTGTCTTTCGGCCGTCTCCGTGGCAGGCACTGGGTGAAATCCATTCTCCGGACCTTGCTTGATTTCAAAGCGAGGGCTTGTACTTCTTGGTACAGCAATGATTTGTTCTTCGGATTCAGGGCAAAGTACTTTTCGATAGATATACCACCCCGGGTCGAACATGCTGCGTGTTCGAACCCGTTATTGTCAATCGTGCCGTGCAAGGAGTGCAAATCAATATTTCGGAAAGAAATTGATCTGAAGAGGTCATTACACCGTAGACTCCGCATGACAGCCAGCAACTCCGCAACAGAATATTTCTTGGAATACTTCGGTGGCCACAGCCAGAATTCTGGTGCATCTTCGGCCTCGTAGTCCACCGCATACTGGACATTACCAGGACTGGTGTTATAGGCCAAGCAGTAAGCGGCAAGAGTCCTATCAAAAGAGTCGACTTGGTCGTCGTCGATAGGAAGGCCCATCTCGCAAGTATCAATAATGCGCCGAGGTCCGGAGTAATTGAAGTTGTGATCGTCCCAGAATGGTTTGAGATAACGCCAAGCTCGCAGAAGGGCGAAAGCAATATCAGGGCTTGCCGAAGCTGCCAGCTCGAGAACTTCTGGACCTTGCATTGGCTGCCGGAACCCCAGTTCAAACCGGTCATCTTCGTGGGTGACTCTCAAATCGAGCAGTGAGACTATACCCAACGAGGACCTACTGATCTTGACGTTGGAGATACGGCCGTTTGGCGAGTTGTATTCAGGAGGAGGTACCAAGTGGACTCTGTTCAGGCCAACTACCAAATAGAACACCGATGACCCTATCTTCTGCAAGTCGTCTGATGACCGTCCTGGTTTTGTCGTTGTTCTTCGAACCACTCGGAAGATCTGGAAGTGTTCAGAATCATAATCATCGACACCTTCCACAGCTGTAGCAAGATAGTGAACGACTCGTTCCGGAAATGGCTCTACCATCAGAAGTCTCGCTTTCTGCGCCGCTCCTCGAATGGAAGAGTGCCAAAGCTCTGCATCCTTGGGGTCGTGAAGCATAAGCTGAACCGAGCCAACTCCATGAGAATCTTCATCCAGCCATACGACCTCGGTAGTGAAGAAAGGCCGTCCATCCTCAATCCTGTATACTGTGACGATCTGTTTCAGGGGTATTTGGTTTTCATGCTCCGCTGAGGTATAAGAGTTGATCGACTGCACCTCCTGTAAGGAACCAATCGACGTGGTCGATGGATGGCGGGTCCCATTTGATCGTCCGTAGGGCATTGGAATAGAGGGGAAAGCCTCGTGTGCCCGAACCTGGCTCTTGAACCGCAGCAGATGGGTATCCGTCAACACCAGGTACTCCTTCTTCTTCCTAAACATGCCACTCGTAGTCTGGATCTCGCCATAAAAAAGGACCGTCCTGCTCGCCGAGAGTCCAGCTTGTATCTGCCCCTCTGTTTCCGGAGGAGTATTCGGTGTTCCGTATGCACTGTCGGTTTCCCCCTCATCAACCTGTGTGAGCGATCTCCTACCCAGCGATCCAAATATCGACGATGGTCGACTCTTCTGGAGAGTCTTTGATCGCACTTTCGAAGAATCGACCCAACCCGTCTTAATTGGGCTCACGGACCCGTCTGATAGTGGTTGCAGCAGATCGGGATTCGGAGAAGGGGCCAGGCTGAATAACGAGTTCCGCTTGCTCATCCTCTTCTTGTCCTTCTTCTCGGCATCTTCGACTGGGCCGAGCGTTATCTCGCTGTTGATTTGGGTGAGGCTACTCAGGGAAGCCCGGGAGAATATGTTGATGCTCTTCCGCCTGCCGGCATTTTTCTCCTTTTCCTTGGTAGGCGCCATAGCAGCACTCGATTTCGTGGAAAAAGGAAGGGCTGTCAAATTCGTAGGGCTGGCATTGGAAAATGGTTCAGTGGAGGCCAGGAATCGATTCCGAGTTTGGATATTTCAGTCTAGAGAAAGATGACCGTAGCGAGCAGATTGGTGGAGTGAGGTGAGGTCGGAACTGGCTGGCTGGCAGTGTCTGTCTGTCTGTCTGTCTGTCTGTCCGTCTGTATTTCGGTGCTGTAGAGTGTAGCGTAGTGTAGTGAAGGCAAGGTCCAGATGGAATCCGAATGGAGTAAGTCAAGCAAGTCAGTCAGTCAATCAGTCAGTCAGTCACCAATGGACCGCCGACCCAGTGAAGGATGAACGGACGAGGAGGAAGAAGTTCGTCGACGGGAGCTGAGGCGCGAATTCAGACGGCTACCACATCATTGGCCTACCAAGGTGTTATGATGTTGCTTTCGTCTCCTCCACGGGTAACGCAGGTACGGTACAGGGACAGGACGGGGGGGGAAGGGGGAATTAGGCGGAGAAAGAGCCTCAGCCTCAGAAACACACACACGGCACCGAAGCAAGAAAAGAGAAGAAATGAAGCAATTCGCAAACCCAGGCCGGCACGTGGATCCAGATCCCAGATACAAGATCCCAGATCCCAGATCCAGGCCAACACGGTCGCCGTAGTACGTACACCTGGCTGGCTGGGTAGATAAGTAGTACTGTATGTAGTATAAAACTAGTAATAGTAGGTAAGGTAGAGCGGTAGGAGGTTGTACAATTACATTACACCCAATCCGCATCCGCATCCGCATCCTCATCCTCCTCCTCCTCCACAAGTAAAAATGACGCACGGCCACTCGGTGATGGTTGTGATTGGAGAGCGGCTACCAGCACATCCCAGCCTGGTGCCCACGGGCAGGGCAGAAGAGACATGTTTACTACACGGGGCTCCCATGTTTAGAATACGAGCCAAGTTCCCAATCTAGAGATGGCTTCACTTACAGGTACCGGTACTACTAGTATCGTAGTATATGTACTTTGGTGCATATACGTAGTACGTAGTACGTAGTACGTACCGGTACCGTAGTACTCCGCACAGAGTATATGAATGAGCCTGTTATCGGCACAGCCCGGCTTATCGGATGGCTCGACCATACCATACAGTACTACCTACGTAAGGAACGCCATTGCTGATACCGGTAATTCTCAGTCGATGAGTTCCTGATTATCCTACCTACATACTACCGGTTTGTATGATGTCAAGAAGAACGAACATCCCAATTTCAATCGCTATAAAGTTCCATATCCATCAGTGAGGGTCTACCGGTATGCAAGCTGCCTCCTGCTGTCATAGCTTGGCGGAAGATCCTGTACTATACCAGCCCGACGATATGATCTACTTGAAACAAGAGGTAATAATGGTATGTCTAATTTCTCTGCCTTCACACGTAGTACTTGCGTCCAAGGCGCACAGGCCTAAGCCTCGGGGACAGGTGATTTCCGTAGGTAGTCAGGTGCGAGATAAAGGTTTAAGCGTGGGTAGATGTCGTTATTAGCACTGGTGGAGAGCTCTGCTTATTATTAGTCTCATCTCCACGAATCTTTAGCTCGGCCTAAATTGAACCGGAAAGGCTAAAGCAGACCGAATTTCTAGGTAGTATCGATAAGTGTGGATGATCTGCGAAATGATGTGGCGTCATTTCGGGAAGTTTTGCTCCCGTACTGGTATCACGGTCATGATATCAATACCTACTACGATATGTACTTCCCTACTGAAATATATCCTGCTCATCTCTCAGAAGCAAAGGGCTTGCGTGGTGTTTCATCCGTATTCTTTACACAATACATTCTGCTACAAAGGTTAGCCCAAGGACCCGACTAGAGTTACCCCTATATCTGGTATATGTACCCTGTCTGGTATATGTTCCTCCCAAGAACCAGGTTTTACCGGTATCTCTCAGCATCCCTCTTTCACGTGATTTAAACGTGATGTTAGGAAAGCTCGTTGCAGGTCACTTGTCAGAAGCCGGATCCGGATCAGGCCTCCAGTCCAGCTTCAGATATTTGGACGACCAAAACGACACGGTTTTTCGAAGCTCGGCCACCCCCTTGACTGCATATCCCCCATCCCTCCCCTCGACCCAAACATCCAGCTTAGCCCTATGCTCCGGATCCCGTCTCACGCAGATTCTCATCTCTTCCTGAACATACAGCGGAGCCAGGTTCCGGTAGTCGAATCGTGCGATCATCTCTCCTTCCTTCAGCTGCGATCTCATAACCGAGAGCATAAGCACCAAGGTCAACGGACCGTGGACCAGTAGGTTGCGATGACCTTCCACTTCCCGGGTATATTGAGGATCGAAATGTATGCGGTGGGCATTAAATGTCAGGGCTGAGAAGCGAAAGAGCAATGCCCGTGTCGGAGTAATGTAGACGCTGAAATCGGGCGTGGTTTTAGCTGCGAACATATTCAGCAGTAGCCCGATCATGCAATAGAGGACATCCTGCGACCTACGCTTTATGACTTTCCCTACCTTCTCCAAGTCCTTCTTGGCTTGCTCCCTGGATTTCTCCCTCAGGAAGACCAAGTGCCTGGTTTCACTCACAGCCAGGTTGCCTATATCGCCGCCTACCGGGTTCAACATCGCCTTCTCATTCGACTGCAGCAGCAATTCTTTTTCTGGCGGACTCCGAGGTGGTATTGAACGGATCCTCCGCCTGATTGATACAAAGACTTTCTCATCGCCTTCGGCGCCTTGAACCTTGACATCTGTGATATTTTCGCTGCAGACTGCCAATGTATTGCGCATTCGCAATTGATACCTTTCCCGGCAATTGAAGATGATAGAGCCGCCTGCCCAAAGCCGCCGCACAAATGGGGGACCAGGGGAATGCAGACTGTCGGTGCCATCGGGAAGCAGACCGCTTTCTACCACTGCTGGAGGGAAGTATACTAGATGGTGGCCTTGGGGGAGGAAGTCGTTTACATCGGGGTCAGGGGGAACGTCGTACGCGGCGTCCGGATTCGAAGCGTCAAAGCCCGTTGGGTAGCATGACGGGGGGAGGAAATCTGCGAGAGTTGTATTGAGGAGATGCCAGGGACTTAGAGTGATTCTATCGGTGGTCCTTTTCACAGGGCGAGATGTGAGTTCCTGGTACAGTGAGGCTTGCAGGCAGGGTGGTTTTGAAGAAGCCTCTGTTGAGAAAGACGGTATGGCTATGCCTCTGCCTAATTTGAATGCTCGAAATGTAAGTAGAGCATTCCGTCGAACTTTCGAATGGGCAATTGGTTTCATGTCTGCTCAGGGTGTAATATTTACATCCTAAAGCTCCCAATGCCTTACGGCTCAATGCTGGCAGGGATGATTTATCGAGAATCTCGTAAATTCACCTCGGTATCAGGCCGTTCCTGGCTTCTCACCGCCTTGCTGACAAAGCCACTTTCAAGTATCGGCAGAATTGTCTTGGAAGCGAGCCTGATACTGAGGTGATCCTCTATCGACCTTTTACTTCTCTACTTCCCCTGCAGTTGACGCATTTATCTCGTGAGTAGCTTATCGTCCCAACTCCCCAGCCATCTCCAACTCTGCACGTAACTCTCAAGAGCATCCAATGTCTTCTTCACCATTTGATTCGGATCTCGCAACCTGCTACCCTCAAACTCGACAAAGAAGATGTATTGGAAGGGGACGACTTTCGTAGGTCTACTGTTGATGCTTGTAAGATTGATACCGTGTTTCTGGAAGCAATTAAGCACAGATGCTAAAGCTCCTGGGGTGCCATGGTCAACCTTGAACGAGATGAGTGACTTGGTCCTATCTGCTGATCCAGCCTCGGCATCAACGCCCTTCCGTATGATCAGGAACCTTGTGGTATTATCTTCTCGGTCTTCGATACCTTTCGCCAGGACGTCGAGATCTTGAAGGTCTGCCGTCAGTATGCTTGCAATGGCTGCGCTAGCTCCCGACTCGTCCTCCTTGACCAGTTTGGCTGCTTCACTCGTGGAAGTCGCATCGACTCTCGGAACACCTTTCAAGTAGAAGTTAAGGAAGGCGTCGCATTGTCCAAAGGCCTGCGGGTGGCTAATGATCGTGCTGACATGCTTGAGGCTGTGTAGAGGAGTGACTCGAGGTTTGGGGGGATTCGGTATCGACATGGTAGGAGTGCAGGCACCGGAAAGATCTGGGGAGTAGATGGCATCGGATTTTTTGCCCACCAAGCAGTGGTGTACGTCGAGGTAGGCTTCGCCGCAGACTGTGATATCCGCATAATTGTCGTGACGATCTGCCATAATCTCAAACGTGTTGACCACGGCGCCATTGGTAGAGTTTTCGAACGGTACAACGCCACACGCAGCCTTTCCCGACTGAACCGCTATGAAAACTTCTAGGCGACAGGGTCAGTTCAACCGGGGCCCATACGGGGATAGCTCAGGTACCTTCAATGGTCAGGGCAGGCTCGCAGACATATTGATCTGACGCGAAGACACCAAGAGTCGCCTGGGCAAGGCCGATAGCCGTCAGTCCATAGAGGTTGCATTCATAAAGCTGGCAAGGGTGTTGTACCTGATGGGTGTACGAAGCTATCGGTCCTAGGAAAGCAACGACGATTTTCTCTTGAGGGGGGGCCCCAAAAGACTTTTGGGGGGGAGCCATTGGTAGTCAGTCTATTCTAGGAGCGTCCTCTGTGGTATGACGCGATTTAAAATTTTGGTATTTACCGTGAAAGCTCCGACTTGGGTTTCACGATGTCGGCAGGCGCCGTTACCCCGCCTAAGGCTAAGCGAGGGGCTGTTTATTAAAATGTAATTTAGCATGTGACTCAATCGGTGACTCAGCTGGGTGATCCGGAAATTTCCGTTCTGAGCTGGGAGAGATTCCGGCACCGACGCCTTCTGCTCATTAAACCAGGGCCTGCTCTCGCAGCATCAAACCCAACTTCATGCGTGAAATCACAGCGTCACATACCAGATCTTAAATATGAATCGCAGTCATGGATATCATCATATTCTTTCGAGGACTTCTTGAAAATATACAAAGCACTATCGAGGTATAGTGAGAGAAATTATATAGAATACATTAGGTACAGTGTCTGACTGGCTCTCTTGAAGTAACAACACGTACGCATGGTTCTTGCAGTACTCAATGGCTTTAGTGCTTTTTGGTGTGCTGTGAAGCACAGAGGACCAATTTATCGGTCATCGAGCGTTCCATCCCAAATATGAACTCCTCCCGTACCAAGCGCGCCAGTCAGAATTGACTATCGAAGGTGTACGGTTCCGCCCCTTTTCCTTCCTAAGAACGGGGGAAGGAGGCCACGGGGAGTGTGCTGCGTGACAGGTCGTGTAGAGAGGAGATATGTGCAGCCGGATTCTCAGAGTATTGACAGGGCGATGCAGGAGAATCCGGGGAAATCATGAGGGAAGACTAAGAGTATTGGTCTTTCGAGTGCTTCTCCTTGAGGCCGCCGATGCTCTCTATATCGATCGAGTCGAACCTCTCGCCACTCTCCTTCTCGTAAGCGGGCAGCTGTTCGTCCTGGAGAGGCTCAAGACCAACGCCATTGTCGCCGACGCGGACAACGACTACTCGACCGCCCTTGGCTTGGCCCGTCTCGTCGTGCTCGTCAGGGAAGGTGATGCGGATCTCGGGAACAGGAGATGTAGGCATTCCCGGGCTCTCAATCATGGCGGTCTTCTCGTCGTCGTAGATGTAGATACTGGAAGGGCGGCCGTACGGCGCAGCGGTCGCTGACATGCGGCAGTGGTTGGATACGGGGCGATCAGTACTGCCAGCCGGCTCGTTGTATATGGGAAGTTGTTGGCGAGCAACTGCGCGCGACCGGCGAAACTTGCGGACGACAATGAGGGCCACTACGAGACAGAGGGCGACGGAGACGAGAACCGCTAGGACGATCAAGAGGTCGGTCATGGGGTCCGACATGCTGCCGGATTCGCTCTTGCGGCGGATTAGGGTGCTGCTGCGGACCATTATGTTGGCGATGGATGATGCCATAGTGGAGAGTTTGTGCTGGAAGATGTGTAGAGGGCACTGAAATTCGCAGAAAGTTATTATCGTAGTAGTAGTAATAGTAGTAGTAGTAGTAGTTGTTGTTGTTGTTGTTGTTGTCCAAGAGGTATCCTAGACCAAGATGTGTGGAGGCTGTTGTTCCCGTCAGCCATGAATCAGCTCTGCTGTATTGTCCATGTTCTCCGTGTTCTCTTCATTGCCTTCCCGCTCTGGACGGCATTATCGCCGTGGAGGGGATGTCGGTGTCAAGATTCTCGAAACCGGATCTCTGCAGGGGCAGCAGGGGCAGAACAGAGGGGGTGTTGACTTGACTTACACAAGGAGTCCAAGACCGAGTCCGAGGCCAGAAGCAGGAAATTCGTTAAAAGGAAAATGAACGTTGGGCAGTCGGCAAGAGAGTGAAGCCGGTGTACCTGAGATTGGAAGGAATGTGGGAGTTCGGAGGGAATTAAGGCAGGAATGAAAGGGATGGAGGACCTCGGGAGAAAGTGCTGGATGGCGAACGGGGTAGTCGTTGGACTCCGAAAGGGAGTAGAAAATAGACACCGGCACGCAAGTATAGGAAGGACGAGGTGGGCACTGGCCACTGGCCACTGGGCACGATTTTCCGCTTGTCTCCTGAGGCCACCAGGTGGGACACTAGAGTGGGTCAGTGGGTCAGCGGGTTCTTTGAGTGGAGATTTAATAGTCGGTGCGCTGACTATTAGAGGCTGCAAGAACCGTTTTATTCTTGGACCTGGCCAATCAGAGGGGTCACATTCCAGGGGCCATCGCTTAATCAATCTCGCTAAAAATTGGTAAGCACAATTTTTGGGGGGCGGAGCTGGGCTTGGCTTGGTGAGCTTGGAGCGAAGCGTGTCGAGCGGCAGGGAAGATGTCATCTTAATCTTGCACAGCGCATCGCTCGTATTTGTAAATAGGATATGGCTGGCCATCAATCCATTATCAGACAACTATATCCCCATCGTGAAATCGCCAACGTTCAGTAGGTAGGTAGCCTTCGCAAGATAGCCAGCCAGCCAGCCCGCCAGCCCGCCAGCCAGCCCGCCCGCCTGCCCGCCTGCTTTCCTATCTTGCTTCGTTTGTTTACATTCCTGACGCTATCTAGCGTAGTGTGCTTTTATCGTTCCGCTCACCCGCCAGTCGGTGGGCTGTGCGTCATTCCTGACTCTTTCATTCTCCGCGAAACAACTTTATGCATAACCACAAATCTTTTGAAGACCACTGCACCCTAGAACCGCGTCCGATCGATACCAGACGAAGGAAAGTTGGCGGTGCGACTTGGGCATCAGGACGTTGGAACCCGATTTCGAAGCACAGAAGCGCTTCGAATGCTTCTCTGCGTGGTTACAGACTGACTGTGCCTTGAGACCTATGCTTGAGACGTTGCCCGTTCATCGGCACCTGGGGTGGTGGGATGAATTCCCACGGCAAGTTTGAGTAACCTTGGATGCATAAGGTCCATGGGCACTTGGGGGCGACGGCTTGTCCGCATTTTGTGCGTACGGACAAGCTTCTAACGCATCAAGATATGGAGACCGACCTTGCAGCTGATCTGACCTGGACTTTTCCATCATAGCAGATGCTCTCTCATCCGGGAGATGAGCAAACGAAGTTGTCAGGTGAGTTTTTGAGACACCACAGAGAAAGTCACGACATGGAAAGTGCAAATTCCCTTTTGCGACCATTTGAATTCGGAATACAAGCTCCGCGGAGTGGTGTTGACAGGACAAAATTTGGGATAGATTTTGGGCTGCTTTGGATCCCGAGCCGGCTTCTTCTTGCTCTTGTCAGAGGTCGTGGATGCTATCTTCCTCTGCCACGACACAGGATCACAGCGCATCCGACAGGGCAGACCTACATGGTCCATCGTATCTGCCGCTCGGCATCGTCGCATACGATACAGTACCAACAGTAAAGACATTCAACTGGCTGTCGTGGACGGCCGTGGAGGACAAGGCAACCGGCACGCTCTTCCAAAGAAACCACGTACCGGCTCCGGCAATCGTTCAAAGGACATTCGATGGCCGGTTGTGTTTCTACGGCTGCCCACGTGAGGCGAGCACAATGCTGTTGTCTCTAGATGCCGAGCCCTCTTCAGCTTTTCGTTGGTCCCCTTTGGCTGGATGATAGGAACATTCGGACCTGGAAACTCGAGTATGAAGATAGTGGAAACCTTCGCTTCTTCTTTCCTCTTCCGTTCTCTGCCTTTCCTTCTTTTCTGTTTTCTTTTCCTTTCCTTTCCTTCCCTTTCCTTTCCTTCTCTTATCTGCTCTTCTCTGCCCCTGCGTGTTGACGATCTCGACTGGCGTGTGACCATGGCCGAAATTCGGGATCTCAGATTTGTTCTAGAATGGCACATATTTTCGACCTTTTGTAGAAAGATCTTCTGTTGATGGCATTGTTTTCTCAAAGACTTTTTCGATACACAATGTGACTGATCTGCAGTGAGCGGGAATAGGCTCGTCATTGTATCTGTGTTTGGAAAAATGGAGAGACGTTTACTAGAAAATTATTGGTTTCGTTCAGACGGCTGTGGCGCCTTCTCGATGCCATGCTTCCGAGCCCTTGGACTTTGCAGCAACATACTGCGTCACGTGACGACGCCACCGGCATCGGGACAGTACGGTATATGCTGTGTAACGCGATTAGGCAGCATAATGTTGACCGGGCGAACTTGCTGCCTCGCCACGACCACTGTCTCGCTGCAATTTTTTGACCGTAACAAACAGCGGTGAGACGAGAGGGCCCACTGCGAACGAATTTGGGCTTGAGGGATCGCTGTCAGTTGTCTGATTTTCTGATCCCTTGGCCACCGAAGCTTTCATTGCTTCTGCTTCAGAGGACCGGGGACAGGCAACAGTAGCGCAGTCAGACGAAGCATCGATCCGACGAGGAAATTGGCTCCGTCCAACGGACACACGGCGGAGACCAGCAGTGTGGTGTGGAACGAGATATTCTGCCTGGCAGCACGAAGATCTGGACCAGGCGTGTTGTCTGGAGCGATGTGGAGTGAATGAAGGACTTCTTTCGTGTTCGAGATATGCGGGCAGGCGAGGAAGCTCACGATCTTCCAGCCGGCTATCTGTGCAAGGCCTTCGTGCTGCGTGTTGGAGGTTGGGAGGTTGGGAGGTTGGGAGGTTGGGAGGTTGGAGGTTGGAGGTTGGAGGTTGGAGGTTGGTGGTTGGTGGTTGGTGGTTCTACGAAGGCTGCTCTATTTGAGGTGCCCTCGAGTGTTGGGCTGGTCAGGTAGTTATTCGTTACTTACGGAGTAGGTAATTTGGGTATCCTGAGGTCGACAGCTGTCTCATACGAGATGCCACTACCCGTTCGGGGCCTGCTGCTGGCCTTCGACATCGCCAGGTAGAATGCAGATAGAACTCGCCAGTTGCAGATTGCGAGTTGCACGCACGCTAATTAATTCTTTTAATTCTTTCACTCTACCCCGTACGTGGTCTACCTTCACCTTTGTGGTTATAGCTTGTTATTCCTCCTCTTGGACTCTCGGAGAAGGAATCTGGCAGTGGAGTGAAGGAGTGGAGTGGAGGAGTGGAGGGGTCGATGGGATGGCGTCAGGGCAGCAGGAAGCGTGTTCCCCGAATTGATAAGAGCGGGGCAGGACAGGGCAGGACAGGGCAGGGCAGGGCAGGGCAGAGCAGGGCAGGGCAGGGCAGGGGACAGCATGCGAGGTCATTAATCAAGCCCAGACAGGGTCTATACTCTAGACTTTTTCTTTGCATCTTTCTTTTCTTTTCTTTTCTTTTCTTCTTTTCGGCCTGCCCGCGATACTGAGAGAATGAAACTGGCGAAATCGCGCAATGATCACTCACAACCTACTTCGACGGAGTACAACAGACAGACCGACTAGACCGACCAGACCAGACCAGACCAGACCAGACCACACCACACCACACTACACCACACCACTTGTGACCCTGGAAAGTCAGTGCTCCTAGGGTCTGAAGCAAAGTCGATTGCCGAGGAGAGGATCTGGGAAATAAGTTTTCATCAATCGAATTCCTTCCGTCCCGCCGGAGAAAAAACAAAGAAAGAAAAAAAAAAAAAAGGGAAGGGCAGAGACTCTCGGCGATCATTGTGGACCAGGCCAGGGCTACGGTATGGAGGGAGGAAAATAAGGGTGCAATCCAACGATGGTCGATTGTCTGATTGTATCGATTGTGTACGTAGGCACCGCCCCGACTTGCTGTCCCTATGGTCTCCTACACATTCCAATCCGGGGCCGGGGCCGTGGAGAATGCAGAGAGAGAGCTAAGTACGACGTAGGTAGCAGTGAGGTCGGTCTATCTGTCTTAACTATCATCAACATTGCCTTGTTCTGTTGTTCTCTGGCCATGCATGCATGCATGTATGCATGCATGCCATGTAAACATTAACGGGCACCAAATTAGCGGAAGGTCAATTGTACTTACCATACCGGTACTACTAGAGTAGGTACTATACCTACTGGACACTACTGGACACTACTGGACGACTGGACGACTGGACTACTGTACTTGACACAGATGCACTGACTGGAGGCCCGCTTCAGGGTCCTCGTGGTTTTACACATCGGGCTAGAGTTAGAGTTATTTGGAGTAAAAGCAAAGAAAGTTCTCAGACCCTGTACCCGTACCCGTACCCGTACGGAGAGAAGAGGCGGCTCGTGAGTAGGTACGTAGTAGTAGTAGTAGGTAGTAGTAGGTAGTAGTAGTAGGTCGGGAAGTCGGAGGCCGGTAGGCACGTTCAGACCCGAGATCGATCGGCGGAGGGAGGATGTTTTCGTTTCCCATTATTTACTTCGATCGGCCTTGTCAGGTTTTCCCCCATTGCCGTGTCAACGTCAACATCTCTGTCTCCATCTTCAACTTCGACTTCGACTTCGACTTCGACTTCGACTTCGACTTTGGTGTAGAGTAGAATTCTCCTTGCCTTGTCTTTGCCTTGCCTTGTCATGCCTTGTCTTGTCTTGCCTTGTCCTTGCCTCGCCTTGCCTTGCCTTACCTTGTCTTACCTTGCATGTTTTTCTTACTGGCCTCGTTCAGCCACATCAGTGCTTGTCGCAGCTCTGGCTCGCCCCCCCACCAGCCTGAGCCCGGCCCACCAACCCGCTCTCGCAGCCCCTGAAAGTCTCCGTGCCCTTGTCGAAATCGACCAAGACGTCCAAGCCTTCCTTGCTCTACTTGACTGCCCGTAAGAGAGACATTCTCCATCTTCATCACTATCGCCATCGCCATCGCCATCGCCATCTCCATCCAGCTCCATCTCCCCCAACCGACCAGACCAAGATACTGCCCGGCAGCTCACGATCACGCCCTATACCTCCCCCCCCCCATCCCCTTCCCCCCGCCCTCCCTCTCCCCCCCCGTCAGGGATCTGCTGTCCCTTCTGCGGAGCTGTACTACGATCATTTCTTGGGGAATTCAGCGACCCGCAAAACTTCCATTCCATAACCATTCCTGGCCTCATCGCCTTTGCGTCCCTCAGACGCGTTTTTCCGACGACTCACTCCTCCCAAAAAGGCCAAAAAGGGGACAGTCCTCCCTCAAACCAACACGACCAACGAGACATCTTTTTTGGTGTCTGGCTACCCCGGGTGCCTACACATCAGCAAAACGCGCCTATCCAACCCAACCCAACCCTCCCCCCCCCCCCCCCCCCCCCCCCACCACCACCACCACCCCCAGTAGCATTTGACAAACGAAGGGGTGTCGTGTGCGACCTTTTCTCTTCTCTTGCCCTACCTAACTTAAACCCTTCATCTACCTCGCTCTCCCTTCCTCGATGCCGGCCACTTCTTGAAGTCACCCTTTTCTTCCACATTTTCTGTAAATGAGCCTTCCCCTACCGCATAGTCGACCCTCCCGTTACATACCTCGTCAACCTCGTGAGTGCAGAAAGTTCAGCTGGTCCCCCGGCCTGGCAACATCATCAGCCTTACTAGATACGTGCTGACATCTCTCAAACCCGCTCTAGTTCTCATAGATCTAAATTCTGTCAAAATAAGTAGCACAGAATCGTTTCTCCTTCACCCGCGCCCTCGTCGGACATAATTCGAATCCCCTTCACTACAGGCCCTTCGCAGGCATACCGAACCTTTCACGCGGCTTCCCTGATGTCTTCGGTAACTACCAACAGACCTACAGGCGCCATGACGACTGCTGTGAGCTTCAAAGCCCCCCTCCCCCCTTCCCGCCCTACGGATTCTTCCTTAGATGCAGCTTGCTGATTCCGCGAGACAGTCACGGCCAACACGCTTCCCAGAATTCGGCGCCGCCCCCGGCAGACACAGTAGCGAATCCTCCCAATCGTCTACCCTCGGACAAAAGTTCGGAAATGGTGCTGCTTGGCAGCCCTCTGGGGGCATCTGGAGCAGTAATCCCATCGGTAGTGGATACGCGCACACCAAGAAGGACACTTCCAGATCCACGGGTAGGTGGGCAGTGGGCGATAAGGCTCTAGCGGTCACTGATGACAGAACAGCGGGCAATGATGGCTTCTCAGACGCTCTCAGTGGCTCCAAGGCCCTCGCGGAACAATCTGAAGCCGATCCCTGGGATGTGCGTACAAATGGGCCGTGGAATCACCACCCGGACACAACCTCACCAACGATGCAGTCCAACAGTGGAAGCACATCCCCTTCCCACACCCGGAACAGCATCCCCAACGTTCCGACTCAGGCTCCCCACGAGATTCACAACCCGTACCAACAATCGCGACCACCCATTGGCCAAGGACCAAGTTTCAGATCGCAGACGAAGAGCAGTTTGAATCCTTCATCCGGAAGTTTCAATTTTGTACATAAGCCGAAGCCGTCGTTCTCCTACAACGACGACAAGGAGAACTCCTACCAGTACGGCAACGATGTATACGATGACGAGATCCCCTCCAGATACCTTGCAGTCGGTAGCGTTTCTAGAGATTCCAGCATACCACCTTTAAGGACTGTGGAATCCGGTCACAACGGCGCTAGCGTCTCATACGCGAGCGGCAACCTCCCGTTTGGTTCCACTGTCCATCACACTCCCAAAAGTTCCATCCATTCGCAGCGTCCTTCGACTTCTGGACCCGTTGGCTCCTACAACTCGCAATCCAATGGCCTGAGGTATGAGCTTGCTCAGAGTGAAGCAGATTTGAGTGAGAAATTTGCTGGGTTTTCGGTGATCCGAGAGGCGGAAGGTTATGCATCGCAGGTCAACAACGGCAACGCTTACCCTCCGAATAACCCCACTCTCCCGCAAAATCACTCGTTTACCCAAGGCTCGCCCCCGTGGAGTGACGGACATGGAACTAAGCTGTCAATCAGCTATGACACTTACTCGGCACAGCCATTCGCTGAACAAGCGACGTTCTTCGTTAATAAGGGCGGCCGCTTCACAGAGAAGGGATCTGTTTTATCAGCCGGGAGCGAGCATCGTCGAGGTTTGAGTAGTCCCAAATACTACTCTGCGGCCGGGACCCCGCCTTCAGGACAAGATCAGGTCTACCGACCAAACTCACGGGGCGCTCGTGCGCCGCAAGGCCCTGCTGAATTGAGCAGGAAGCTTCAGGATATCCACATCCAGCAGCAAGCACACGCATACGCCCACTACATGTACAATGCCCAATATGGCCATTTCCTCGGGAATCCCTATGACGGCTTCACACCAAGCTACAGACCTACGAATGTTCCGTATGGGTACCCGTTGCCAATGTCAGCCTATCCTTCAGGCCCGGCAATCCCAACTTGCCCAGCTAAAGATCAGGATATTGGTGCAGGTGTGAGAAGCGTGCTGCTAGAAGAGTTTCGGTCGAATTCGAAGGCCAACAAGAAGTACGAACTCCGAGTAAGTGGACACGGACTCCGAAGATGAACGAACACCTACTGACTCGTCTTAGGACATCTATAACCACGTTGTAGAATTCAGTGGCGACCAGCATGGCTCCCGGTTCATCCAAAACAGACTCGAGACGGCCAACAGCGACGAGAAGGAACAACTTTTTCGGGAGATCCAGCCTAATGCTCTTCAGCTCATGACGGACGTCTTTGGGAATTATGTGATACAGAAGTTATTTGAACATGGTAACCAGGTCCAGAAGCGGGTACTTGCCGAACAGATGAAGAACCATGTCCTGGAGCTATCTTTGCAAATGTACGGATGCAGAGTCGTGCAAAAGGTATGTTTCCGCAGTCTGCGCTGTGGAGTCTTTGGCTAATGCGAGAGAGGCTTTGGAACATGTCCTTGCCGATCAGCAAGCCGAGCTTGCCCAGGAACTTCGAGCGGATGTTCTCAAGTGCGTCAAGGACCAGAATGGCAACCATGTTGTCCAGAAGGCCATCGAGCGCGTCCCAACCGAGCACGTCCGATTCATTATCGAAGCCTTCAGGGGCCAGGTACACACGCTCGCTGTTCACCCGTACGGCTGCCGAGTGATTCAACGAATTCTGGAGTATTGCAAACCGCATGAGCAAGTCGGCATCCTGGAAGAGCTTCATCAATGCACAGCTATGCTCATCACAGACCAGTACGGGAACTATGTCACCCAACATGTCATCGAGCACGGCCAACCAGAAGACCAAGCCAAAGTTATCCGGATTGTCACTTCTCAGCTGCTGGAACTTTCTAAGCACAAGTTCGCCTCGAACGTGGTTGAAAAATGCATCGAGTTCGGTACACACGAGCAGAGGCGAGCAATCGTGAATACCGTCAACCATGTACACAGTAACGGTATCAGTCCCTTGCAGCTCATGATCAAAGACCCGTACGGCAATTACGTGATTCGTACGTTCCCTCCTACCTCACTATCTGTCCCGTGCTAACGTTCCGCAGAGAGAATCATTGGTCAACTCAACGGTGCAGAGCGCGATGGCTTTGTAAATGCAATGAAGCCCCAACTCACTCAACTCAAGAAGTATACCTCCGGCAAGCAAATTGCAGCTCTTGAGAAGCTTATCTACACTCCTCCTCGTCAACCCTACCTCCCTGCGTCGATCTCTCCGACCACCCAGCCACTGCCCATCGACATTAACTCCATCGCTGCAACTCCGATGCTCACCAACGGACAAAACAGTCCCCAGAGCACCAACGTCAGCACCAACGTCAGCACCGTTGATGACTCCACCGAGGGAACAGGTCCGCCGGTCAAGCTAGATGGTCCTATCCAGCTTGAGGGGCTGCCTTCTCCCGAAGTCGTCATCAACGAACTGTAACCTCTCTCTCTCTCTCTCTCTCTCTCTCTCTCTCTCTCTCTCTCTCTCTCTCTCTACTCAGGTACCGCCAAGCAAGTTTCTGCATGTCAGGCGTCGGCAAGACGGATAGGGTGGGATTTCCAAAACTGAAAACTAATCATCCATTTTTTTCTCTGGTCTGCATAACTTCACTGCATGTCTTACAGGGTGTTGTTGGTTGGGTGTTGTTTCTCGGGTGTTCAGTATCTAATATTTTGGGGGCTATGGGCTTGCTACGATGGTTGGGTTATTGGGCTTGTATGGGTGAAACTGCTATGAGATGTCGCAAAAGTGGCTATACGATGAAGCGATACTCCATTGTATGAGCACTCATTATACGACACGTAATATTTGGGAACTAGCCATGGGATCTGGCTTTGGGACGAGGAGAAGGGAGAGCCGGCTGTTACTCCTTCATCATCTTGTCGTTTTGTGCCTGTTTGGGTTTTCTGCCGCGCGGCTTTTGGGTCGAGGAACGTACCTAATACATGGATCGCGGCGTGCTTCATGAGTATGGGGGGAGTCTCTGGAATGTCTCCTCCGGAGGGATGGATAGGAAAATATGACGGGCAGGGTGGGATCTGAAAGGGACGTACTTGGAAACATTTTGGGGGGGGCGAAGATGGGACAGATGTGTAAACGAAGCTGCGCTTTTGGGGATATCTGGCTTGGACACAGACGAGAAGGCCTTGTTTGGCTGCCGCTGAATACACGCACTGATATCTCCGTACAATCTTGTGGCTTCATATATATGGTCCGATATGGGACAGAGCACGAGACATGCACCATCAATCATACGAGTCAGCCCTGGACAATCTGCTCCCAGGACTACGGACATATTTGGGGGGGGGGGGGGGGATCAATCAAAGACTTCTGACGATATAGCAAAAATATGCACTCGGATGAAGCGCGATTTTGTACTGGCGCTAGGTGTTTTTAGCCGAGCTTCGCTCACCTATCTCAATCAAAAACTCTTTCAACTCCCATCTATTACCCCGCTTGGGAGAGGATTTCAGCTTGGCTGTACCTTTTCATGGGTCCGGATATCTGCTGGCTCCAGGTATCTCGAGCCAGGATTCAGAGGTGGGGGGGGGGGGGGCATGTCAACTTGGTGATCAGCTACGGACGGGCGAGTTGAGTCTCCTCCTTGACCTGGACTATTTATTGTACTGGATAAAACTAGCGGTAAGGTTTGGTAGAGCTGAGATGACGGTCAGAGAGAGAGAGGGAGAGAGAGAGAGAGAGAGTAGCATGTATACAACACTGACCGTCGCCCGGTCACCTGCCCGCTCTTCCCGGCCCAGGCTATTTCGGCGGTGCTCGTAACAACAGCTTGCGGACCTGCCACGTCTCGCCCCAACTGTCACTCAGCACGCCGCGACAACTCCTCCGGGCTCGGTCTCGGTCTCGGTCTCGGTCTCGCCACGTCGATCATCCGATGTGATTTCTTCTCTCCTCGCCCTCGGCCATCCGAGGGTAGGATCGGCCTTCTTTGCAAACGGCCGTTACCGGGACCCGATAGGTAGGTATTTTCCCTCAGCCTGGGTGGGAGTCGGGGGCTCTTCGCCGTCTCAGACCGCCGGCCTGGTGGTCGGTTCCCCTTCCCCAGCCCAGGCACCGCACGCCTGATAGGTGCGTCGTGGAGGTCGGGAGAGGAAAGCTCGCCGGGGTTGGACTCTCTGGCGGGTGGGAAAATCAGAGGGCTTCCTTCTTCTGCGTCGCGGAGTGGGTGGCTGCGGAGAGGGACGGACGTATTAACTAGGACCGAGGCAGCTACGTAGCTGCCCGCCCAACACGGAGCAGCGACTGTTGGAAGCAGTGTTGGTTGGGATTGGTTCAGCTGCTCGATTGTGACTTGAACTGCCGCTCGATTCACGCGTCTCCTGAGGTGCCAGTACGGAGTAGTAGATTTCTGTCCAGAACGCTTTGCGGAGGGGTCGCTTGGCTTGGCCAGCATTCGGCGAACCGCACTCGGCAGGATGCCCGTTCAAACAAGAAATAGCTGTGATTGCGACAATCATGAGTTTTACAGTATGACTGCTGTTGGGATCAGTCTTGGGAGTGGCAGTTGCTCCATTTGTATTTGAAGAGACCCAAACGTCACGTCACGGCACGCCTCGCTTAGCTTTCTTCGTTTCCACGAGAGACTGGTGTAATTCAGGAAGTATATCTCTCCACTTTCCACTATCGGTGCAGAGTGATGTCCTGATTTCGTGATCAGTGGACCCCGCGGCATGTGCTGTTCAAGCCGCTGCGTGCGGAGACGCGGGAGGGGACGAGGTTCGTCCAAGGGACAGATATTAGAGATTTCGATCGGATTCCCACGGGGAGAGGTAGGAGTCTATAGGCGTGTGTGTAGTCGTGCGATCTTCCGATTTGACCTGTACATGTGCACCCACATCCTTTTCCTGCGCCTGATTCAATGGGGTAATTCTATCCCGCGAGACAGTACGGACGAGGCTTTGAAGAGATCAGCGCAGTGAGCATCGCTGTCCCCAGGTATGATAGATAGAAGAGATTGCCTCATTCCTCTGAAGTCACGAGTTATATTTCATGTGGAGAGGCGTTGTGTGCTACTGTAGTGAGATGATATAGATTGATATCACCGCATATCACCTGACTTTGAACAACACTCCGCAATTGATTTCCTCGCGCGACATGTATGTAGACCAGTCTGGTCTGGGGTTGCCTTCGGGCTGTTGTTTGCTGCTATCCTTCAAAGTCGGGACTTGACCTGTACGAGCTGCCTCCTATGCACCTTCAGCTCTCTCCCTTATGAACGTGATTGATTCGCGCGGACGTCTCCGATTCAGGGGGGAGGAACGAGGGGGTTCACACAGAATAATACAACTGGCTTGTCCCCCACCGCTCTGTCGTCTAACTGGATTCAACTCGTTTGCCCCTGATGTTCATCAAAGGTCCCTCGTCTGCATCTTCAACCCTGCAAACCGAGGTCCTCGCTTAAGGAGAAAACATTTTCGTACCCCTGGATTTGCGCCTCGACGTCAAGCGGCTACCTACTAACTGTTGGCATTTTTGGCCAGTCCAATCCAGAACCTCACAGACGCCATGGCTCTCGCTGTCAAAACGCTGTACCTGATCCTTTACAACGGCATCTTCGCCGCTCTATGGCTCACGCTCTTCCTCCGCATCGTCGCGCTTGGGCCACTGTCCTCTCACGACAAGACCTACGACACAATTGGCAACTTTGCACTATGGATACAGACGGCAGCCCTTCTTGAAGTTGTGCATTCTGCCACCGGTCCGTTGAAAAACCCCCCTCCTCCCCCTTTACTGATCCTCGCAATGATTCTCGTCTCGATGTCAAAGGCCCGGAAACCGCCCTCACTAACGCCTCTCTCCACCCACGAAGGACTAGTACGCGCCCCTCTGATCCCAACCTTCATCCAGACCGTCGCCAAGAATCTCGTGCTGTGGACCATCGTCGCGCCGTTCCCCGCCGTCGCCCTCTCGCCGGCCTATACCGTCATGCTCGTCATGTGGTCGTCGGGCGAGGTGATCCGCTACGGGTACTTCGCGCTGATGCTCTCGGGCCGGCGTCCCGGCTTCCTCGTCTGGCTGAGATACAGCGCCTTCGTCGGCATCTACCCCGTCGGCATCGCCGCCGAGATGTGGCTGGTCTGGCGCGCCATCGGGGAGCCAGCCTCCAAGTGGGTGACGGGGATCATGTACGGAGAGCTGCTGGGGCTGTACCTCCCAGGTGAGAAGAGGGCTCTCCTGGCGGGGTTCGCACGTCCGGCCGTGGAAACTGAACGTGTATAGGCTCCTACTACCTGTATTCGTACATGCTGAGGCAGAGAAGCAAGACTCTGAGGTTGAAGAATGCTTGAGGCAACATCCCACAGGTGGTTCGGGTAGTGAAGGGATGTGCCCGTCAAGGTATATACAATGTACCGAGGGGCTAGCCTTCTCTCAGCGCCACGATGTGTGGATGCAGCTTCCATTTCTACTTTTGTCCGTTGTCCGGACCTGTTCCGAAGCCTTCAATTTCAAGCCAAGACCACGTATTCTCCGGGAATCACCGCGCTGCTTGAGGATTTGAATCTTTGAGAAAGCCCGTTTTTCGTTCTGTGGTGTTGGATTCTGGAGAGACATCGACATACTCTGGTAGATAGTGCAACGCCAACTAGTGTAAACCCATTCCTCCAGTAGTCAAGCCACGCTTCAAGTTCTTAGCAAGCGATCGGGACAAACCTCCAAGCCCACTCTGTATCTGCGTGAGGATGCATTGCAGCGACGGCACGAAACTGGTTAAATCAGTCAATGTACTCCCTGTGACTCGAGAGATATCCCCGCTGCTATCAGATCCATACCGTACCAGTGAGGGCTCGTGGATGTTCGTGGTCTTACAAGCGAGCCACATCGCCGCCGCACCTCCATATTATGATTCGCTCGCTTATTCGACCGTTGGAACATTACCCGCTTCTGGCAGACCTCTACAGCCGAATGTCCTCAAGTCTAAAAAACGTAAGGCGCTGTCTGCTCTGCACGGCTGTCCCTGATGGCACCATGGCACGCATGGATCCATAGCGAGAAGCAAAACCAGGCTACAGGATGGTCGCATCGCACGCATAGCACCCGTTCAGCAAAGACTTGGTGGTGCCTACCGAGCTGGGAGGAAGAAAAGTAGTTGAGAGCCTGCAGATGCTTTCTCCCTCACAGAATTAGCCATTGCAGTCTAGCGTATCGTGGGAAAGAGTTCTACCTCCCCCTTACTTTTGTCAGCCGACTTGCGCCGCCCGCTAGAAGGATTCCGGTCTCTGCCGTGTGGCTCTAGGAGACTGTCGTCTTCCCTTCGCCAGGGGCCGGCGAGCCGCGAAGAGAGACGGGACGGATTTCAGCATCACCGTCTTCGCAAGGAGAAAGTTTTTTTTTCTTTTCTCGCGAGAGAGAAGATGTCCTGGCAGGTTGTTGCTTTGATAGACGACGATAGGATAGATCTGGCGTTGGCTTTGATGTCCCGGAGGGAAGCACCGCGTCCAAGTCGTCGGAGATCCTTATGATAGGTAGTAGCATCAGGCATCCACGATACCGATGCAAGCGATGAATCAAGCTCCGTCCGCTCCATCATCTCCCGCCGAAAAGAAAGGGCCGCGGGCCGTCTCGGCAGAAGCGAGTGTTGGAAGCTGTTTGTGTGCGGATGACATCCTCGATCGGAGGAGGGGGGAAAGGGAGGTTGGTTTACCCTCAGAGCTAGGCCGCATCTAGTTACGTCCCACACCTCGTCACTTCCGCATCCGCCAACCAAACAAGGACTGTAAGCGGAAAAAAAAAAGGGGGCAACTCGGCATCCCGCTCCTGTCTTCGCATGAACGACAACAAACAAGGGTATACTCATGTGTGGGATAGAACACATTCACATCCCCCCACCTTCCTGGTCCGCCACCGAACTCCAATCCACCTCGGCCCCAACATCGCACCAAACATATGTACCGGTATATCAACAAGAGCCAAGAACACGCCGAACCGAGCACGAAGCGCAAGCACCAACCCCCAAAAAAAAACCAAACAACACCACAGGAAGCCCTGCCGCTGCGGCACAACACCAACCCCTCGGCAGACCGACCGACACGCAAACGCAAACGCAAACACAGATATATCATCGGGCCTGTATCCACACCGAAAAGTAAGAAAAAGAAAAGAAACCCCCCCCCCCCCCCTTCTCCTTTTCCCAGGCCAGCCTGATCACTTACGCATGTTAGCCAGCCAGCCAGCCAGCTAGCCAACCAGGCTAAGCTAGCTATCTAGCTCCGTAGAGGGAACAGCCACCGCCACCACCACCACCACCCTGCCTAGCAGCCAGCAGCCAGCAGCCGAAGAAAAAAATAATCCCACCATCGTCCTTAGTCAGGCGCCCCCTTCTCATCTGATCATCATTGGTGTTGTTGTGCCGCTCTTGCTCTTGCTCCTGCTCTTGCTCTTGCTTTGGCTTTGGCTTTTGCCGTTGCTTGGACTGCCTATGACTTAATATTGCTGTTGTTGCTGTTGCTGTTGTTGTTGTTGTACTGCTTGCTTTTGCTTTGGCTTTTGCTTTTGCTTTTGCTTTTACTTCAGCTCTTGCTCTGCCTCTTGCTCTTCCTCTCGCTCTTCCTCTTGCTCTTCCTCTTGCTCTTCCTCTTACGCGCAGACCCGGCTCGGCGACGTAGCCCCAGAGGACAGCAGAGCGATGACTCGAGCAGCGATGACTCGAGCGGCGGACGGTGCAAGCAGAACCTTCCGCTAAGAATCCTCCGTTGGTTGAGCTCGCCCTGGAGAAAGGGAAGCATTCTGCACGCGCTGGCTCAGAGTGTGAACTATCTACCAGTAGTGAATTACTATCAAGGCGCGACCGCCAGAAAACAACTAGATTTGAGACCACCGAGACCACCTCGACTTGCTTACTCCTCATTCCTTCTGGGTATAAGAGTGAGCCTGTCCGCCACCTGGCACTCAATCATTCAGATCTCGCAAGCTGCGTCAACACATCTCACAAATCACCTTCTTCTATCATCATCACCCGGGACCGCAGTCATTTTAATGATTCAATTATTGTTCCAAAGTCTTCTGCAACCCCTTCTGCAATGACTTCTGGTGTATGGTTCCTCGCATGCATGGAGAAGCCCGCAAAACAAGCAAAACCCACAACCCATTCACTCCATGAGGAATGTGACTCCCGTGTATGCAGCCAGAGATTTTTCGAAGGAAAAAAAAACTCAGGGATAGAGAAAATTTGAAAGGCGATTGGACCTTGCTGCCGGCGAAACCCAGCAGCCTGCCAATCTTCCGACACCTGATCTCGAAAGCCCTGGATGACGCCGCCAAAAGAAAAAACCACAAAATGCAACCGACCATCCCCCTCCCAGATTGACCAAGCCTTGGACGAGAAGGCAAGAGAGAAGTTTATCAGACCAAGCAAATCCTTATCTCATTGCGAAATAGGATCCGAAGGGCGTCTAAGAAGTGAGAGGACACATGACGAGACACCGAATCAAATGCATGAAACGACCCCATATGATACAAAGCGTTCTTGAAAGGCAATATGAAGTGACGATTGTATCCTCCGCAAAGGCATACGTCTGATCGAAAGTGATGAACATTTCCGCGAGGACGCCAATGGACGGGGCGGGAAGAGCACCGAGATCTCAGTGTTGTTCATACTTGGGAGCTGGGCCACCATTATCTGATTGAAAGTTAGTATGGGATTCTAGAAAGGGAGATGGCTGAGGGTGTAATGACGTTGGTTGTTATACATCTGGTTTGGGGCACCATAGGGCGATGCTGGGTAGCCAGAATACTGGAGGTGGTTGGTACCGTACTCCTGCAGTTGTTGAACACCGCCGGCGGGAGGGTAAGGGCCAGGCACTGGGGCACCAGGTTGGTAGCCGATGGGAGGAAGTTGGACAGATCGGCCAGGTTGTTGATAGCCCGCAGGAGCGGCGTCGGAACCTTGGTCAGACGGTGCGACAGCAGCACGAGCACGATCATCCTCTTGCTTGCGTTGAGTCTCCTCTTCCTTCTTGCGGGCCTTCCACTCTTTGCGGATCTCCTTGAATTCTATAAGGCGGGGTGCGTTAGCGTGTGTCACACAAGAAATCCCGAAGCTTTGGGAGACCCATGCTAGCTTCGGACGGAGTGAGGTTATCCCCAGTCCTGTCTCGACCTAGCTCCACGCCAATGAAAATCATCTAGCGTATCATGGAAAGGAACGACTGGGGTAGCTAGCGATGGACAAACCCGTCCGATTAATTTAAAAACGTCGTGCGTGGCACACCTGCACACAACACGTCGCGAAGTCTACCACGACAGTTCCCAACGAGCAGGAGGGGGGTTAGCTTACCTTCGGGGGTGCGCTTTTGGCCGTGCGATTGCATAGTGACGTGGGCGTTCAGGTGGTTCAAGGTACCGTAAGCCTTCTCACAGCCGTTCCAGCCGCACTTGTACATACGCTCAATCTCCTCATATCTTCTACGAGGACGCTTGTGTTGTTGGGCGCCGGGGATGGGGACGAAGGAGTAGACCTGCCAAGGACGTGGTTAGCATGTTCTACGATAGATCGGAAGGCCATGGAAGACTTGGGGTTGGGGGAAGGGAACTGGGTGACGCGCCCGTCTGGCGACGCGCAGGAGACAGCGCGCCCGCACTTGCGATTAGGGAAGACATATCAGGAGAACATACCTGTCCAGGACGCGCACCCGATGGTGCGGCGGAGGTTGGTGTTTGAGCCCCGCTGACTGGGTACCCTCCGTGCATTGGATGTTGGCCGCCGGCGTAGCCAGCCCAGTCCGGTCGTGGTTGAGCATACATGGCGCCGGTGGGAGGGGGGTTGGCGTAACCGTGTTGCATGTCTTGCTGCGGGTGGTAGGGAGAGTACTGGCCGCTGTGTGGAGGGTAGGTCGGGCTGGAGGCAGCAATGGATGGATCTATAGGAACATCCTGGTCAGATTTGATTTGGGAGCTTTGATGATTTGGGCGACCATCTTGTAGAGGCAAGGACGGACTAGTTGATTGAGCCATACTTCCTCCACTGCTGCCGCTGCTGTGGCTGCTGGACGAATGATACGGGCGTTATATGTGGCCGGGGAAGGAACCCGAGCGCGCCGAGGCAGGATAGACGCCGTACTCGGAGGTCGGGGTCGCGGAGGCCGAGTGAGGGTAGTGGTTGTGGTTGTGGTTCTGGTTGTGGTTCTGGGTGTGATTCTGGTTCGGGTTCGGGTTTTGGTTCTGGTTCGGGTTCGGGTTGTGGGACCGTAAGTCCGGTTGGGGAGGGTATTGCGCAGCAGACGCGTGATCTGCGGGAGAATCTTCAGATGACGTGTCGGTGAACGCGCTGAACGGTGAATGCAAACCTGACTGCGGATACTGGGCGGAACCTCTATCCATAGAATGAGGTGGCGAGCTGGCGGAAACACTGAGTAGCTTGCTCAGTGTTGCTTCGACGGAGAGGTGTTCGGCTTCGGCGCCTTGTGCGGCTGGAAGTGATGAGATGGTGTCGGTGGAGAATTGCTGGGAAACCAAGGACATACTATAGCACCGGAGATATCGAGTATCGAGGGAAGTGGTTCGTTGCTAGTTGACTCGACTTTGCGCGCGGGGTGGGGATCGGGCTTTTATAAGGTTGGAGTGGTTTAGACTGGATCGAGGTTGAGGTCGAGTTCGAGTTCGAGTTCGAGTTCGAGTGTGGGGGATCGTGGGAAAGATAATCGGTGTCCTAAGATGTTCACTTCTGATGGTCGTGCGCCCTCGAAGATAATGTACCGGCGGCAAGTGGGTGGGGGGGGGGAAGGTGAAGTTGTAGTCAAGATCAAGGACGAGGACGAAGTCGAGACGGACCGAGGAAGCTTAGCTGGCGGGGGGGGGGGGGGGGAGGGGGGGGGGGGGGGGGCTTGCAGTAGTAGTGGAATAGATAGTACGTGAATCGTCGCAAGAGCTACCAGTGGCGGGGATTCGGCTTTTGTGTCTTAGCTTGCCGGCAGAGGAGCGGCGTGTATCGAGTAGTGTCCGGTTGAAAGTCTTTCGGACGGAGGATTTTGGGGGGGGGGGAGAAGAGGGACTTTGGGGGTTGAGGGTTTTGGTGGAAGTGGCGGTGGTAGGTGGATGGGGAGAATGACGAGGAAGGTGCGGGTGAGAAGAGAGAGAATGAATGAGTGAAGCTGAAGAAGGTAAAAAGTGTAGGTGTAGGTGTAGTAAAGGAAGGTCAAAATTAATCAATTGTCACAGCGACAAAAGGTTGAGCGCAGGCAGGAGATGGAGAGGTGGTAGGGAGAGAGTGATTCGATTCCGGTAAGGTGAAGAAGGGTAGTGACACCATCAATTATTTGTCGATCCGGAGAGGAACTTTGGGACCGATGCGGGCGTGGGATGAGGATGGATGATTGGCTGCAATACCCACAGCAAAGCAAAGCAGAGCAGAGCAAAGCAGAGCAAAGCAAAGCAAAGCAGAGCAGAGCAGAGCAAAGCAAAGCAAAGCAAAGCACTGCACTGCACAGCACAGCACAGCACAGCACCAGCACCAGCACGAGAGCGAGCCAGAGATGGCAGACGTAGCGCCGTGCGTGCTGAGATCAACAGGTCAGGTCGGTCGGTCGGTCGGTCGGTCGGTCGGTCGGTCGTCGAAGGAAAAGAAGAGCGAGCGAGGCCGCAACAGGATTAAGTGCAAACAAGTGCAAGGACCGTGTGAAATGAAATTTTAGGATGACCGTCTGCCGCGCTTGCCCCGATGCAGTACTAGCGTGGGCGATGGCGCACTGCTGATGCCACGAACTGCGCGAATTCAACTGAGTTGTTAATGCTTTTTTTTTTTTCCCTTTCCACTTCTCCACTAGAGCCTAGGGGGCTTCCACAAGTGGGATAGCGGTGAATTTATCGAAAGAGTTAGGGTTGGGATGGGTTGGGATGGGTTGGGATAGGTTGGGCTAGACTGCGCTGCGCTGGGTTATAGCCTGTGAGGGAGAGGGGGGGGATGGAGGGGGTTAAAAGAGGGAAATTTCGAAAAGAGGAAAAAAGAGGTGAGGTGGTGAGGTCCGTGTGGTATGGGCAAGGATAAGTTACCACCAAGAACCAAACAACCAACTACTACGTACTACTGGGTAGCTAACAACTAACTACCAACTAACTACCAACTAACTATCAACTAACTACCAACTAACTACCAACTCGCTACCAACCCTCTGACAACCAACTAACTACAACTACAACTACAACTACAACTAACGACTACCTCACAACCTCACAACCGCACGACCTCACGACCTACAACTACCGTACGTACAACTGAAAATCGAGGTGGGTCCTGTCCAGCTTGGCGGTCCGAGGGTGGAGATCGCGAGACAGACATTACCGTACCGACTGCCGATGAGTGGCTGAATGGTCGAATGGCAGCTGGACGCTGGACGAGCGATGACGAGGAGAACAGAACAGGGCCGAGACGTGTGACATGTGCATCTCAGCAGAATTGGGTATGCAAATCAATCTCGCTCACGTCCCGGGGGCATGGTCGACGACGACCGACAACAGCAACCGATAGCAGAGGCGACGGCGACGGCGACGGCGACGGCGAGGAACCCTCCCTCTGGTGCTGGCCTCCAATCCCATACGCACCAAATATTATAGCGAGCGTTACAGCTGTCAACCATCAGCCAGCCCTCTCAGGTTTAACACACCTACCTACTCCTACCCTCCGATACGCACCAAATTATAGCGACCGTTACAGCTGTCAACCACCAGTCAGCCCTCTCAAGTTTAACACAACCTACCTACCTACCTACTCCTACACCTCCTACACGCCGTCCGATAGGCACCAAATTGTAGTGACCGTTACCGCCGTCCCCTATTAGCCAGCGCTCGCATTTCCAACACTACTACAACTACCTACGCCTTCACGTCAAAACGTGCACTCATGCCGGTATCCAACGTCACCACCTCGACACATCCAAGCGTTATTACGTCGATGACTTTGCGACTATACGAGGTAGCTTACCGAACTCCCAGATGGATGATCCACCGCCCACTAACCTCTCAACAACCGACCAAGGCTATCCCAAGCTGGGCTCGAGTCTTGATCAGATGAATCGACGCCGGGGAATCAGCAGCCTAGGGCCGTTCAAGCCTTCGATGAATGGGATGCAGAACATGCCAATCCGGCGGATAGCAAAGTGCAGCGCGCGAGTACTCCGTACTTAGTGCTCGCTCTTCTTCTTCTTCTCCTCCGCTCGAGGAATTTCGATGAGGTAATAAAGGCCCGCAGCGAGAGGCTCGAGAACAGACACAGTAATGTACAGCCTACTTAGTTCCACATTCAAGCCCCGCTATTGCAGAGATTGCAGAGCAATTACGGCCGCGTTGATTCCGGGAAGAATTCGTCAAATCGATCAATCGATTTACAAAACGTTTGGAAATGCGGACTGTGTTGGATAATCGACTCGTCATTCCAGAAGATAGCACTTTTGGAAGGGGAAAAAAAAAAGAAGCAGTTTCGAAACCGAATCGGAGGAAACCTCCGGAACCCTACCTCACCATCAGGCCCCTCTCACGCACCCCACCGCCTTGCCAATAAAGCTTGCGGGGCCCATCCGGCCGATTCCGTAATTATGATATGGTGCTCACGTGAAATTATGTCACTTCCGTTTCGAGTGCCTGATAATGAGGTGATCGGAATCCCCCCGGCGGCGGCGCTGAGGATTTGGCAATCAATTATTGTTTCAAAGGCTAGAAGGCGGGTGGTAGATGCGGATTCTACGATCTGATCGTGTTTTCACCTGCGGGCCCTCGATTACAAGTCGGTGGAAGCAAAGTGTCCCTCCCCATCCAACCCATATCAATCATACATCAATAACGCGAAAAGAGCTACACTATTAATAACTAGATGCATAGATCGGCGTCATCAATCTCTCTCAGGTCTATACGAGGTTCAAAGTCTTCATCTGAACAACTTCCTGATCCATGATTCGAATAGTATCCAAATCTCGATTAAATCTCGATCCAATTTCGATTCAATCAGGATTTTGAAAGTCTTTAATTTCACATCTAAAAATATATATATTGACGATACTGATCCTATTCTTCTAGGATTTGGAAAATAGAAAAAACAATTTGACGTTCAGAAAGACCCCGGAGCCGTCGACTCGTGACTCTACTCTTCACACGATCACAGCCCTCTCTATCTGTGAACAGTGAACAGTGACCATCTATCTCACTCAACCTTTTCCAGAGATCCGTTCGAAGAGTGAACGGTCGACCGCTCTTGAGATTTTTTTCTTTCGCTTAGGAAGTCCGAACTTTTTCCGGTCCCTGGGTATGGCCTCGTACGGTTAATAACGAACGTGGAGCTTGTTACCGGTACCGTATAGGTACCGGATCCTCTGTCCGTCTGACGGAGCTCGATCGCGCCGATTCGTGCGGCTAGTTTTTTTTTTTTTATCATTATCACGACGGCTGTCTTTGCTGCTGGGTTGTTTACAGCACGAATTGAGATGGGATGGTGAAATAAAATACTGTACGAGGTAGGACGTCCGCTTGCTTCTGTTGACTGTAACCGAGAGAGAGAGAGGCTGCATGCCGGTCACCAGGCAGCGGGCGCACTGATTGTTCCCTACCTACCCACTCCGCCAGGAAGAGATACACGGAGCGTGATGGGGAATCAGGAGCTGATTACCTAGGTATCTCACCCGCCAGCCGGCTGGACTCCAGATTCCAAGCATCAATTATACTTCGTGTCGAGGCTAGCGTAAAACGAGGTCTGAAACCCGCCCTGGAAAAAGAAGAAAAGAAGAAGGCGAAGAAGAAAAACAAACAAGAAGATATCGTTCGAGTTCAACGTGGTTGATCGGAGCCGGAAGTCAATATACTACGTAGTACGTAGTAAGTCGTGGTCCTACTGCGTTGCGCACAGGTAGGTGTTGCCGTGGGTCCTTCTCACAGGTCGTCTTCCTGCACTCGTTCGGAGCATGTGTGAGTTGAGCTGAGTTGCGTTGAGTTGAGTTGAGTTGATGCTCCTCGCTCGCGCCAGTGGTAGGAGAGAAGGATAGGTAGGTAGGTAGGCACTCACTCACTCACTCACTCACTCACTCACTCACTCACTCACTTACCTAAGGTACTTACTTACCTTTTCTCGACGATGCCTCGAGCGGGTAGATGCACGATGCGTACGTAGACCTGGGTCGCGGCATGTCGCGAAGTTAAAAACGGGTGGGTGGGAGAGTTTCGCATGCCAGATGTACTACTACCGTATGTGAAGGCCGTCCCTAAAAAAAAACCAGCGTGGCGCGCGCGTGTAGCGCGATATTGATATAAGCAGTTCTCCGCAGATTCGGCGAGGACTACGGTAGGTAGGTACGGGTACTGTCTGTACTGTAGCGGAGTCTTGGGAGATGCGACTTGGCAAGCCCCCCGCCCCTCCCCGCCGGTGTTGGTGAATCTACGGTAGACTAGACTACACACTGCTTCACTGCCGGTGGCCGACGCTGGGGATGAGGGATGTCCTGGTTCCACGAATCTGAGATCACGCTGGTGCTGTCTTGCTACTGTACTGTGACTGCCTGGGCACTAGGGTAGTGGGCGTTGCACTTGCACTTGCACTTGCACTTGGACAGGAACGCTTGCATAGCCGACCCAGGTGGACGGGATAGGCTAACTAACGATTGTGATCTCGAAGGCACGATAGAAAATAGTCCTTGCTGCGTTGCTGCGCTGCTGCGCAAGAGAAACTCAACACTATTTTGCACTTCGGGACTTGATCAGCGTTCGCAAGGGCTAGGCGTTACTATCAAGGCTTAATTAACTGTGTTTGCCATATCATAAGTACGGTAGGGAAGTTGGCTAGCGCGTATGGGAAGATGGCGACGACAGCTGCTGCTGCTGGCGCTGAAGGAGTCGGAGGAGGGGAGCGAGGACGGGCAGAAATCGTGTTCTGGTGATGACAAACCCGGCAGAGGTGGGCTTGGGTTATGCTACCATACCGTGCATGCGCGCCGTTTTCCACTCCGCGAAGCTGTCTGGACGGTGATGCTTTCTTTCGGATGGGGTGGATGGCTGGCTCTGCCTTTCTTTCTCACCAGCAGGGAAAAGAAAGGGACAAACGACTCGTGTCGACTCGACATCTACGGTACCGAGACATCAAATCACGTCCTGTCTTCCGACCAACCTGACTTGATGCTGACTTGCGCCGTCCCCCGTCCTGCCCTTTATCACACCAGAGCGGCGGAAGATGTGTGATGCATCGTTTTTGATTTCCGACATCTTCTCATGATTACCTGGCCCTCATCCTATCAGAATGCCGTGACGAGATGTTGCATGCTCGACGTCGCAGCCTGCACCTTTTGACTTCCCTTGGCCCCGGGCGAAGGAGAGAAAGGATGGAGGAGGGATGGATGTGAGGATGAATGGTCAGCCGAGGCGCGGAATGGAAAAAAAAAAAAAAAAAAGGTGCAGAACGAGCACCGATTCTGTGAAGAACGTAGTCACGGATAGAGCGTTTACTTTCTTGAATAGGCGCAGGAGAGAATCGCTGATTGTGGCTCCTTCTCGCCATTCTCTCCAGCCCGCTCCTAGGATTACCTCGGGTTGCGATGACATCGAAATTGGATGCGAAGCATAACGGGTTTTCTCGTACGAAGACCGACACATATACAGGGTACCGGTAGATGCGGTATGATTGAACAGCGCCAGCCCCCGTATCCTGATCCTGGGGTCAAGGACGGGGCTTAAACCTTGCGATTTACGGGCCCACACGATGACTACTTATCAACTGTACCGGTATCCATATTGCGGTTTGGATCGAAAATAGTAGTAGTAGTATCGGGCAGGAAGAGAAAACAAGTCCTACACACCCGCAACAGCCGACCAGCCAGTCAGATCTGACAGCCGGCGGTGCTGATTTGGGTCAGCACCAACTCCACTCGGCCACCCCCTCGTGCGTTGATCAATCGTTCGCATCGAGTACTTCATTGGGCTTCTGGACCGCAACTCACTCGGCACGGCGTGCGCATTCAGGAAGGCGGAAGGCGGAGGGCGGAGGCGGGTAGCTTCTTCGCAATGTTTACTCCGTTCGCCGGTGCCAAAGCGGGAGCCTTTCGGACGGAGAGGGGAACGATGTTGCGCAAGTCGAGATTCCTGGATCGTTGATATAGAGTTGATCGTTAGCGGATTGGGATCTGAGTTCGCTCCCGTATCGTCCAGAGTAAGGATAATAAGCCCTGGCGCTCTCTGCTACTACCTTAGCTAGCGCTCGCTCAAATCGCCGGCCTCTCGGCAACCCGCAGAAACGGATATGGGGTTTCTCGACAGCGCCCTGACTACGCTCCGGACGGTCACTGCTCCGGGCCTCCTGAGTGGCTCCGTCGGAAGCCAAGATGGTGCCTCTGCTAAAAAGTAAACAATCCCATCTACCGGAAGGAGTTGTGGTCCGCTGGCTGCTCGAAATGCCATGCGAAGACGCCAAAGCAAGGGGCGTGTTAGGCCGGCTGTTAGGGCCGATCCGTGATCCAGCGAGCAACCAAAATTCGCAAGATTCGCGAGGTCATGATTATCGTCATGCCCTGGGTAAGACCGGTCGTCAAACTTCAACATAGCCAGCGCCAACCAATCGACGGCCTCTATTTCTCCTTGATCTTCACAGGGAGTCAGATAGGTAAGTAGAGGTCGGAGACGGGCCGACGACAACAGCCACTCTACTCGTACTCGGAAACACTTTTCAGGGATGAATGATTAGCTGACATCTAACTACCTACCTACTAGTAGTACCGTAGTACATGGAAACATCTACGGACTGTGCGCGTCTCTAGCCCAGGCGGCCGGGGTAAGGCTGAGAAGGGGGAAACTCGGATTGGTATTAGTAAAAGCAATTCAATTTTTTTTTGAGTCAAATTCCCTGCAAATCCTGAAAGGAAGTGATGGGCACACATGTCGACGTACTGTCCCCCTGCTGAGGAGAAGCGGTGGCCAGTGACCACAGCACAGAGGCTGCTTGGTCACTCACTCACTCACTCACTCACTCACTCACTCACTGGCCAGGGGCTCAGAGATTACCGAGTATTCAGTAAACAACGCATCCGCCACCTCCACCAGCCATCGCCAAGACGAAGCGACTCCAGGAACTCCCCGCTCGCTTTCAAACTCTAAAAAGCCATCATGTCGTCCGTCTCCCTTGGTGGTCTGAGATAGGCATGCGTAAGCGTCGCGCATAGTACCACTCCTCCCGTACTTCTACAACTAGAAGGATATCAGCATATCAGTACCTACCTATGCATAGACAAGGCCAAGCCCAGCACCAGACAGCCGGAGCTCCTACCACTAGTACGTAGTCCTTCTACTCTCCCCTGCTCCAGCCACAACCTACAGACTAAAGCCTAGCAGGCGGACTAGGGCTATGATCTACCGCCATCAACTCATCTGGCCTTACCGCGCGGAGATATCTTCTCCAGGACCCAAGGATCGCTCACTCCTCCTGCCGAGCCAGGCTAGCCCAGCGACATCACCAGAATGCCGAGGCTACCACCCGCAGGGGCCAGCGGAGGCATCACCGTGGGTCCTCCGCTGTCCGTAGGTACGCAGTAGACGCCGGACTTCGAAGGTCGAGTGGAAGTCCGAGGAGGCTCGCGAAGGAAGCTTGAAGTAGAGGAGATCCCAGCGGGAGGATAGGATAACAAACCTCTCTGCTGAATCTCATCTCCAGGATTCCGATTTTGTCAAGTTGTCACAGTATCAATTGGCATCACGCTAGTGTTGACAAGTATTGTCGAGCTAGTGGTGAGAGACCAAGCTCTGTATCCGCAGCGATAGAGCTTGGCGTACGTGTAACACTACTGTATGTACAGAGTACGACAGTCAGCCCCGAGGTTGCATGTACATCTCGATGCGCTGAAGCCTGACGATGCTCTCCGTCCTCTGCACGGGGGGGGGTAAGCATGTAACTTGGGATCTGGGACAGGACTCAAGTAAGCCCGGGCGGGTCATATCCCTCGCGAGGTGTATTACTGTATTGGGGTTGCCGTCAAACCAAACACGAAGAAGCTGCGAGGTTATCGTTCTGGGTTGTCGAAGTCGAGACAGCACAGACAGACAAGGGCACATTGCATCACCGACGACGGCACGGGTCTCTGGGCCAACCAATCCCGGGGAGACGTACGGGTTATGACGGCAAAGGGCACATGTTGCTCCCTTCGAGTTTGAGCGAGCATGGCAGAGAGGAGGAGGAGGAGGAAACTGGACGTGAGCTTTTCAAACCGGTGTCGTTTCTACTCTCTACGTATCACCGTATCAGGGTCGAGGCTTGAAGTACGGAAGGGCATGTCCAACTGCTCCTCGCGGTGGGAGCATAGCCTCGATAGAGCAATTGTGAAAGCTTCCCGACTCGCAAATGCCTCATGACTCGAGCCGCCTAAACGGAAGAACGCTTTGTCTTCGTGTTAAGCGATCTACCTACCGTACTGTATTCTGGTATGGAGTCAACCCTGCATGGGAGTCTCGCACGGCACAGTTCCGCTCCTTCATCCCTGACTTCGCGCCTTGTAGCCACCTCCTACGAAGCTGTCAACAGAGGTCGAGCCTCGGCAGGCTCTAGTTGTCTGAGAGAGCGATTTGCAGCCTGAAGTTTCCCGGACGGGCCATCTGCTGCTCCGGACCTTCACTCGGGACGACCGATGTCAATGGTGATCTTTCACCCTTTCGACTCTGGCCTCACGGAATGTCCTTTGCTTGGAACCACGTATCTCGGCACAAGACGAGCGATTGTGACATCAGTTTCGTGCGATAGCGACGATGCTCTCCGAAGTCACATGTCGCGACTCGCGTCGAGGGATCTGGGGGAAAGGGGTGCATGCCACACGATTCTGGACGTCCTCGAATAGGTTATCCGCATGTTATCCCCCAATGCAAACTGTGGCCGTTTTCGGTCTCGTGGGGGCAATATCGGCTCTGGAATCATCTTTGGTCACCCAGCTCACCGCTAGTGTGTTGTCTGTGCGCTGGCATCGTCTCTTCCATCAAGAATGATTGTCTACGGAGTAAGTAGCGACTTCACGTCAATCGAGTCTGCTTTCCAATGTTGACTTGGGAAAAAGCTTCTTTAAGCGGTCTCGCTAAGCGCGAATTCGTATCCTTGCCGTTACTTGGGTAAAAGCCAATGCCGGTCTCCTGCCAGAATCACACCCTAAGCGCAGAGCTGCGAGACTAGGTTCCGGGCCTCGCCTACATTAGCAGCGGCACAAGCATTTATGAAAAGGAGTCAGAGGGAAGAAGCACCATGGATACAAGTACTAGTAAATGTTCCCTAAGCGTAGTAAGAGCTAACCTCGCGACTTTGGGAAACCTTCCCTGGGGCGCCCTGCAGTAGTGAGGTCAACTCCCACTATTCTTAGGTAGTCTGCCTAGTCCCGCATGTGTAGTGTAGGTAGTTGGCTACCTATTCCACCCGTCCACCGATGTCCTTTGTTCGCGATGGTGGGCTGCTACTCCGTGAGGACCATCGGTCCTGATAGACCGTCCGAGCGCGATAATCATTACAACACGAAGTGCCGAGGATGATTGCATCCCCCGTCGTCCACTACGCCTCGACGAACATTTGACCGATGTCAACCCCCACCCCCGGCACTGCTGTAACAACAGTCCAACAACAGATGCGCTACATCCCACGGCAAGCGTCTGGGTGATGTACGGAGCACAGAGTACAAAACAGTTTGCGATGACCCACTTCGCTCTTTTGTACCTCGCCCTAGAGCTCAAGAAGGACTTTTATAACCATGTTTAGTACGGGGCAGATATCTTATCAGATGCGGTATAAGATTGCTCAGTTAGATTTCCAGTGCTCTGCAAGCAGCATTTGGTACGTCCAGACCGACCCCTGCAAACCACGACCATCACCGGAATGACCACTGTGGCCAGGAAAATCTGCAGCACTTTGAACTTATGAAACCGTCCACGGTCACCACTCTGATGGTCATCGTCATCATCATATGCCTGGTCATCACTGTTACGTTGATACCGGTAGCTTGCCTATTTGCACAGACGCACATCGGCAAAGGATATCGAGATGGGTACCGTACTCGACAGAAGAGAAGAGACGTGGCAGAGTTCCTATTCCTAGCTGACTCCCTGTTCGGTGTGCAGATCAGGATGGGTTCGTTTGTCCACTCATTTTCCCGTGTCGAGAAGAAGAAGTTTACGAACACTCGTGGTAGATGACGAGCTTCTCTTCCAGATAGACGATTGCGCCAGCTCGGCCCTTTTCCATTTTGCACGCAAACAGCAGACCGGGTTTCTTCCGTCCATGAGTACCCCATGTGAACAGCCCACTCAGTTGATCACAGATGAGATTGGTCATCGTATTGACGGGTCCCTAGGACTGCCACTCCCCGACAAGACAGATTTTATATCTGAACACCGGCTTCATCACTCTCGTAGAACTTTGTATCATCCCGGTACTGACAGAAGCACGGCCTGATGTCAGGCTGGCTCATCAGTCTTGATATATTCCAAGGATTCATCAAAGGCCTCCTCAGGTCTATCCTCTTCTCCCCATTCCCCATCGCGTTCTCGGAGGCCATTCTTTCAGGTAGTGGCATGATACTTGAACTTTTGGACAGTGCCGCAACAGCAGAAGCATGCATAGAATTGGAGAGGGCTCTGTAAAAGGGTGCTTAGGTGCGCAGAGAAAACCAACAATGTTTGGATAAGAACCATATGGGTAGTAGCGGCAGTGCGTCGATATGCCTACCGCGGCACACAGCTTTCTTGAGTCCCATCATCCAACCATCAGTAAAGATACGCTTTGTAAAAAAAAAATTAGATGTGAAATAAAGACGCAGAGAGAGATACTCGAAACTTGTCCGCGACACTATTCATCAAGGAGCTCCCAGATTGAAGCTACAGACCACATCGCCCACAGCCTGCCCTTTCGCACGTCGTCCAAAGGTGACAAGATACCGGTACATGTATTTTGTGCATCCAGCAGGCGGGATGGCTTGGTAGACAAGCTGTCTTTTGATCTGATCAACGGGGACGGGATCGATCGGGCCTCCGGAATCCGGAACCGTCCAACCTACCGAGTTACGTTTGGAGACCGGATCCTCACAGGTCATCGAGTGGATTTGTGGGCAGACTCCGGTAGAGCGAGAACCCGCCACGTCGCCACAACAAAACCAAAAAAAAAAAAAAAAAAAAAAAAAAACATTGCTGTTGTAACCCGAGCCAGTGTTCAGTCAACGGGCTGTGACGTCTTCGCTTCGGAGCGCCGTCGAAAACAAAAACAAAACCAAAATCGAAAAAAAAAAAAAAAAAAAAAGAGGGAGGTGAAAAAAAAGGAAAAAGAAGCAAAAAAAACGCCAAAACTTTGGTAGAGCCCTTGCGATTGTGCGATGCAAGAGGGCTACCTAGAAAACCACCGACTCGAGGGAAGGAGTTTTTTCGAGCCGCTGTCCTCAGCGGGAGAGCGGCTCAAGCTAACGTCTGCTGGGCCTGATCCAGCTACACCAAGCGAGCAAGCTCACCTGGTGCGGCGAGAACCAACATGGAAAACTCTTCTAAGTAGTCGAAAACAATTTTTTTTTTTTTTTTTTTCCCGAAGGGGGGGCAGATGACACGCCCAAGATGTGATGTGGTGGGGACGATCTCCACACGGGCACACAAGAATACTCGGGATTCGGTGAGAGGCTTGCGAGATGGGATACCGGTAGTCTTCTTCGTGTTGTCTCCTGGGGTCGAGCTACGACTGAATCACTACGTCTCCTGCGGACAACCTGCTCGGCCAGCTCGCTCGCTCTCTCTACGGATATGGAAGGGCACCTCTGGGCTCATCGTCTGGAGCGGAAGCCTGCTGGTGATAATCTGAGTACCAGTGTGTGTTTGGTGGGCTTGCGGGGTGTCGTCGGCCCGTTCGTGAAAGACAAAGCGAGGGGGGAGCTGCGATCCGGGATGCCAATCGCTTCTTTACGCAAACGCCATCCTTGAACAGTTGCCTGTAGCATTCTCGCTACACCCCACGCATTCGACACAGCTTCTGACAGAGGAGGATTGACGATCGGCTAGGGTCTAGGGAGCGGCTGGTCTGTTCAGAACGGTGGTTTGAAGTACGAGCTGGGATAGGTCGCTTGTATTGGGGTGCTGTTTTGCTGGCAGTCTTGCATACCATGGATAATCAAGGGTGACCTATTTGTATTCACAACTCCTGAAAATCGAAATGGTGTATTTGCTGGTTCAACATTCTGCATTGGTCTATCATATTTATTATTTCCATAATGCCGTGCTTGACCAGTGGCCGAGACTTATCAAGGCAATCAGTATATCGACCTGACTGGCACTGTAGGGGGGTTCCACTGACATTAACCTTCGTCCACCGGTTGCTTCACCTACTTAAAGTCCTGGCAGTGCCTTCTGGACTGCTTAATGCCCCTTATGTTATGATTGGCGGGCAGGCCCGAAGAGATTAGAGGGTGTTGGGTCCGCGGTCTCCTTCGATAGGATCTTTTCCTGGGTATCCCATTCCAACCACTGCCCACTGGCTCTTTCTTCAGCGTCGAGCATAAATCCAGGACTCCAATACTCCCATTCTTCGCACTGCTGATCTACCCAGAGCATACCCCCTGAAACAAGATCATCGACGGCGGTTTTTGCCCTGGCTCTTGGCCAGCGCAGATTTAACATCAGCATTGATACGCTAACGTAGCCGAGTACCTGCGCTGCCTCCAGCACCGCACTTTGATCGATGTTGAGCTCCTTGGGCACAGAGCGGATGTAGACTTTGTGGCCGACCCTAAGGGTAGAGTAGGAAGACCCGAGAGGTTTCAAAGTACCAACAGCACGGAGGACATCATCACTTGAGTGTGTCAGTCCCACTCTAGAGTGTCGCTTTGGGAACACTTACTCTGTGATCTCGGTACTTCCCTCAGCTCTGGTGCTCATGATCCTATCCCGGACTTCCTTAACACCAATAAGTCCACCATTTTCCTCTCTTGTTGCCCCACAGACTTCGACAACTCTTACGGCCAGCTCGAAATAGAAGTCATTCACGCTTCCACCTAGCAGCTGTGCCCAGAAACTCCCGCCTCCATCTTTGCCTCCAGCCCCACTACTGCTTGCTAACGGATCTACCCCGATAGCTGAACACATACGGGCAAATTCTGCACGGAAGCTGGGGTTTGAACGGATGTCTTTGGCATGGGTCTGGGCGAACTGCTGAAGGAGAGAGCGGAAGACCGAGAGCTGGGTAGCAAGGGATGTCGAATGGGAACTGCGAAGATTATTTCCATGGGATGCATATTGGGCAGATGTTATTCTCGAGCGATCAAAGGCCGCAAGACCTACTCCTTTGCGTGACATTGTTGATGTTGATCGATGTCTGGAAGTGTTTGAAGTCGAGGGCGCACGTGAGGAAGTTGATAACGATAACGCAGAGGAGCCGCTAGTCCGTAACGACATTAGCACCCACAATCAATCCAATTTTCACTTCAATTCAAGGCCCCAGCATCACTTGATTTATCACGAACTCACTCTCCCCCGACACACTCGACAACATGGCCTCATCTCAGAGCGTTCAATGCTTCGGCAAGAAGAAGACAGGTATGAGCAAAACCTAGAAACTGCGATCCAGGGAGGTGCTGACAAAATTCTAAATAGCCACCGCCGTCGCCCACTGCAAGGTACGAACGATGCGATCACGAATTTCGCGCACGCTTTCGAACACTTAGTCGAAGTGAAGGAATGATAATACTGACTGGAAATGGAATTAGGCTGGCAAAGGTCTTGTCAAGGTTAACGGCAAGCCCCTCAACCTGGTTCAGCCAGAAATCTTGCGATTCAAGGTCTACGAGCCTCTCCTCATCGTTGGTCTCGAGAAGTTCGCCGGCGTTGATATCCGTGTCCGAGTCACTGGTGGTGGACACACATCTCAGGTCTACGCCATCCGTCAAGCCATCAGCAAATCAATCGTCGCATACTACCAGAAGTTCGTTGACGAGCACTCGAAGAACGCCCTGAAGCAGTCCCTCGTCCAATACGACCGAACCCTGTTGGTTGCAGACAACAGACGTTGCGAGCCCAAGAAGTTTGGAGGTGGGTTATGTTCTTCTGGAGATAATTTTGGTCATTCTAACGTGTGTGATAGGTCCCGGAGCCAGAGCAAGATACCAAAAGTCTTACCGTTAAGGAATGGGAATGTTTGGGGGCGTGGATTGGGAGAATTGGCTCTACTGCATTTGCGAAGGATGGGCTCTGCTTTGCTGGTTGTAGGATTTTGAGCAAATGAACGAGAGATCCAACCGGCAATACAGGGAATTACAAACAAGGTCTGCGGGTTTGATGCCGTGTATGATGTGTTGTGACCAGGACTAGATATCGGGACAGTATGCGACGCGCAGAAGAACCCGACCTCGAGCAGCAACTCCAGACATGAATCGGGTTTCGACTATGGATGCGAATGTCAAAGTTGACTTCCAATATTTGATTCGACTGTGAAATCGGTGGGAATTTGGTGCGATATGCGACAAAATCTCTGGCAAGAGTTCAGGCGGACTTTGTGACAGGATCGTAATATCGAAGTCGGCCTTCAGTGTCCCAAAGCCATCTTGGAAACGAATGCGATCTGTAACGAGAGCTTTTCAAACTGGAAATCCCTCGTCCACACATTTTGGGTCATCTCGGACTTCCAATATTCGTATCCCCGATGTAAAGCTCATTCGACATTCAGCACGATATGCAACAAACTGATACCAGGACCATTGACCATGTACCAGGACTCCATCCAGGTAGGGTCTCTCCTGACATACTAATGTTCGAAATTCCTTTCTATGTCCCGAGAGACCAATCGTCATTCTGTGCGATGAGCAGCAAAACGAGTTTAAGAAACATAAATCCACCCTCCATAAAAAAAAAGAAACCACACGGCACGCAGCATTTTTCTCGCCGGGCTCTCTGATATGGAAACCCCAGCCACTTTTGTCAATGTCCCAGCTTGGAATGAATATTCGGTGCGATGTGCAACAAATAAAAAAAATCTAGAATCGACTGAGAAGGCTTCCTGCAAGCCGACAGGCATAAGACAGTGTTCCTCGAAGTAGATTTTTGTTAGGATGGAGTGGGCACTTTTTACAGTCTGGAATATTGACTTCCAGAGGGAAAGTCGTCAATCTCTTCGAGTGAGGCCGCGCGGGTACTCATTTAATGGTCAGTCGCATGGTGTGTTTCTTTAGTACTTTATGCAGCTACGGTCTACTAAACTCACCAAAAATCCGGCGAGCTATCACCCAGCTTTGACCTAAGTCCCTGCGAAAGGGAGAAGGGTGGGAGGAGACTACGGAGCGATGTGCACGCCAGGGAACATTATATTGATAGGCAAAGTAGCACAGCCTATGCCACTCCTAATATTACACACAGTGCATACCCAGCGCCCACGAGGCCATCCAGCGAGCACGCCAAGTCATCCGCCATCCCTCATTTCTTCGTATTCTCTAGGATCGTCTTGATCATCTCGTTACCCACCTTGGTCGCGTCCGCGAACCGCGGCTGGAAGAACCTCTGCGTGCTCTCGAAGCGATCTCTGTACCCCTCAAAGTCCCCAAAAGTAACACACTCGCTCCAGCCCCGCGCTGCAAATGTGAACTCCAGGTCGTCGCTACGGAACGTGTTGTCCTCAATAGCCACGCGTATGACTTCGTCGAGCAGAGTGGGCTGGCGGAAGAGGTACTCCGTAACGCCCAGCCAGAGGCGGAAGAGGGGCGTGGAGCAGATCATATGGTCGTAGGGGACAATGTCAAGCTGGGACCAGCAGTCCACCATGGCAAGGAGACTGAGGTGGTTATTGGGGAGCGGCGTTGAGGGTTTCTTGCCGAGGGAGAAGCGGTCGAGTACTTCGTCCTTCAGGAGGAGCTGCTTATCCCAGTTCTGGGTGGGGAAGACCTTGGCGCCTGCTTTCTTGATGCGCTGCTCCAATTCTTCTCGGTGGCCTCCGAGCATCAGCTTGTACAGGTCGGTTACGGACTGGGCGTACTGCTTGATCTGCTGTTTGGCGTAGGGGTTCAGGATGGCAAGGCCAGCGTAAACGTGCCATTTCTGGGAGTAGATGCGCAGAGTAAGGTTGATCTTGACGTTCTCAATGCCACCCACGTAGCGGGCTATCTCCCAGGGGAATTGCTCGTTGGCATGCCACGCTTTACCCATGCTGAGGAAGGCCGCGTGGGTTACGGCCTGGGTGTCCGCTGTGATTCGATCATGCTTTGCTGCAGAGAGGTAGACATGAGTGGAGCCCAGGCAGGAGAGGACATTCTCGACCTTGTCGAAGTTGGCTTGGGAAGCACGGTGCTTAATCAGGACCTGGCTGGTGGTTAGGATGGAAGATATCGATGCCTTGAAGAATGCCTACCAGCGGCTGGCCCTTGGGATCAACAGCTGGACCATGAAGAGAATGGCAGCACACAATGTCTACATCTGCTGGGAGATGCTTCTCAAAGGCAGCAATTTCAGGAGCTTTGCAAGAAGTTTGACCGCCGACGATGGCGCCCTGCTTCGTAGCTATGGTGAAACATCAGCATTAATTGGGAGAGCAAATCGAGCCAGCGCATACAAGGTCCGTACTGTGCAGCCACCTTGTCAATCGAGGCTGCTTCAACATTGTAGATGATGTAGTCACTGGCGCGGGAGACGAGATGTCCATTGGGAATGATGTTTATTTGTTTCTATGAAAGTCTCAGCACTTGTTGCGGAGGGTGCTATCTCTAGGTAGTTACTATGCCTGCGAATTCCTCGCGGAGGCCCGCGTATTTCTCCTCCCTGTCGCACGCGTTCACCCTGCCCCATATAAGCCTACGTAAAATCGGTGTGTGCCCTGTACTTATACAATGCCCTGTTAGCTTGAGGAACCCAAATAAGTTCGAGTAGGGCAGTAGAGGGAGAGGATTTTTTCAGACAAATAAAATTAAGGTAGCTGAGATTTTTCATCAGTGAGAGCCAACCACCAGCTTGGCACCAGAATGGTGTTCAAGCCAGCGGAAGACAATACTCGAGCCAAATGCACTCAAGTCATCATGAAGAAGAGAAGGGAGAGAAAAGGGAAGGGAAGCTTACCATGAGAGCAAAGGGCCCAACGACAGACGGGTAGGAGAGATTTACCTCCATCCTGCGGCGCTGAGCCTACGGGCGTACATCTTGCCCATGTCGCCCAAGCCAATAATGCCTATCGTGAACTCCTCGGAGCCGATCTTGGTTTCGCCTGCGGTGTCGTTCATGTTGTTCGCAGCCATTGCTACAGGTACCCCAGAGGATATCGCGTCTCTCACATGGTACAGGACCCAGGTTTCATCGACAGGCCACTACCTAAGTCGTAATGCACGCTGGAGTTGTTGTCGATGTTATTGCAGAAGGAAAAGTATGGAAGTCAGGAAAAGAAAAGTTGAGCTCAAATACTCAGAATTCCCAGCCACGCTAAGCCGCGCTACTCCTAGCGCCGGAAAACGGCGCTACCATTTTACGCGAGGTACCATCCCACCACACGAATTTCGCATTGGTTGCGAACATTTGCACCTCACGAAATCGATCACTCCCAGATATCAACGACAAAATGCCTCCCAAGAAAGCCGCCCGCCCAGCGCAAGAAAACATCTCTCTCGGCCCTCAGGTCAGAGATGGTGAGTTGGTCTTCGGTGTCGCCCGTATCTTCGCCTCGTTCAATGGTAAGCCCTTCTCTATACCCAGAAAGAATCCTTGGCTGATCAAAATGCAGATACCTTCGTCCATGTCACCGATCTTAGGTTCGTCGAGTTCCCTCAAGAAGAGAAGTCCCTCCCACGCGCAGAAGTGGTGGATACATAAAGACGTGATTGTGAGATGGGTTCATAGGCTGACTTCCTGGGTGATTCCAGTGGCCGCGAAACCATCACTCGTGTCACCGGCGGCATGAAGGTCAAGGCCGACCGTGACGAGTCGTCCCCCTACGCTGCTATGTTGGCTGCTCAAGACGTGGCTACCCGCTGCAAGGAGCTGGGCATCAACGCTCTCCACATCAAGATCCGTGCCACTGGAGGTAAGTCTATGCTCCTTCTTCCAGCAACACTACAAAGTCGTGACAGGTTTCTAATCAACTCCCTTCGCAGGTAATGGTACCAAGACCCCAGGTCCAGGTGCGCAGTCCGCTCTCCGCGCTCTCGCCCGTTCCGGGATGAAGATAGGCAGAATCGAGGACGTCACCCCCACCCCATCGGACTGCACCCGTCGCAAGGGAGGTCGCCGCGGTCGTCGTCTGTAGGTTGCTTGCTTGCTTTGTGTGGTGGAAGAAGGCGTGGTTTTCGCTGTAGTAATGACACTCACGCGGAGGGACGGCAAGGTTATTGCCTGGCCCCCAACTTGCTCTACGTGTCATATCACTTCAGTGCAGCAGTAGAAATCCATGATCATAGAAGAAAAATTCCCCATTGTGACTGCAGATACGCTCTCTCTCTCCTTGCGAAAGTGAGAAGCCCAATCGACCTTAGGAGAAACCTGAGTACCTGAAATGACAAGTAGTATTATCCTCTCTCCCTCTCCGCAGCAATGAACGCCCCTCTCGCTATGCTCGGACTTGTGTAGAATACAAAAGAGACTGGTTCTGGAAACGCCATTGAAAATGCAGTACCGCCGTGACGCCCGCTATCCATTTATCCTTCCCTATATCCTGCCTGCCTAGTAACCTCGTAGCTGCGTAACCTCATGAAATATGCTCAGTCGTAAAGAGAAGAGAACGTCGATGATGGTACACTTGCCATTAGGTGGTTGGCGTGAAGGTTCGATTAAAATTTGACGTTGATGGAGGCGCGGGACTTTTTGCGATGACGTTTCTCTCTCTTTACACCTAAGCACAACCCATGAGATTAGAAACTGCGCGATTACAAATCTACGAGGCCTTTCTCTCGGCCATCCTCGTCCAGCTCGACTATTGCTGGCGCGTACTCACCTCTTTCGTCCTCGGCCTCGAACTCGCTCAACTCGGCATCAACGAACTCGCCATCCTCAAGCTGTGTAAGGATTAGCGTCAAGGAATCTGAAAGAGTCCAGTGAGGAAGGATTTACTTGGACTTGACCAGATCGAACAAAGTTTCCTCTCAAGTCCCAACCGCCGCGCCACTTCCAGAGGAAAGACTCGAATTCCGCGAAAGCATCTCCAACAGCCTTCTGGTCTGGAGTAAGCCGAGTTGAGGCCGTCAGCAACTGCTCATCAAGACGAGACTTGAAGGTGATCAGGATGTTCTTCAGGTCATTTTCAAGACTGCCATCCATGTCAAAGATGCTTCCCTCAATTCCAACTCCGTCGTACATCATCTGAGCGTGAACAGCCTTGATGAACTTTCGGCAGAAGACTGGTAAATCGACAACCAGGCGAAAGGCACGGAAGATGGTTCGGATCATATAAGCCCAGTGCTCCATGCAAGCGATGTTTCCGAGCAGCATACCCGTGAGGTAGCAAAATTGTAGCTCTCCGATAATCTCATCTGAATCCTCAAAGGCGCAGGAACCAGAGATGATTGCCATGATGTGTGAACTTGTATCCATAGCTTGCTCAGTTCGCTCTCGTCCAATAGACCTAGAAGAGAAGGTGCGCCCATTTTTCGGGAAAACAAAGTCCAAGACCTCATCCTTGCCATAGTGTCTGGCTTTATCCGTGTGTGTGCTGTTATAGAACTTTACGTCATGGCTTGAAGACACAGCCCAGTTATTCCAATCCTTTTGGCCAGTGACCCTCTGAAGATGGGCAACCTTCATGCACGAAGTCAAGCGGGTCCAGATAGAAGAATCAAGGCCATCGATCTGCTTAACAGTGTAGTCTCGGAGCTTGTCAGCAAATTCGAGCAGGTTGCTCTCCTGAATACGAATCTCAGCAGCACTGATCTCCCTATTTGATGTCAGTTCACGCACGTTCAAACACACGTGCGGACCTTATTTTAAAGCTGTATTAGGCAGCAAGGGGAATAGCTGACTTACTCAACAAGAGACTCGTTATATTGGTCCCACTTCTTAACAATGACCTCGCCATATTGGTCTGATGCCAGCTTGCCAGACATCAACCAAAAGCCAGTACGGAGTGAGCCATCTGAAGTACCGGCCCAAATCAAGTGAGCACCATGGGGTAGGCTCTTCACGCCTTCAAAGACTCCTAATTGCTTAATTCCAAGGCTGACAGTGTCATAGCCAAAGATGACGCCAATAGGAAGATCTCTGACCACAGCAACATCGCCTGACTTAAGGATCTCACAGCCCTTGATGTTGGGAGCTCGAGTAGGGGATGGAGAGTGGACGCGCAGAGTACCAAAGGAGTGGGTGCCAATTGCTGCCATTGATATGACTGACTTGGTGGAGCGCTCCGAGGAGGACTTCGACAGTTTGCAGGTGTTTGTGGTATCGACGCTGCCGGTCTCATCACGTTCAGGGTACTCGCGTCCGCGGGAGATCTTACTAGGGTTCTCAGGAGTTGTGGTTAAGAAGCTGGTGAGAGCTGGGTGGGTGGTGCCCTCCTTGCTACCATTTGATTTGACCGACAGCTGTCTGGACAAAGCAGAAGCGTGGTCCTTCACCGTCGATGGGCTTCTTTGAACATTCAGTTGGTCTTGGATGAAGGTCGAGTTGTTCTTTTGAACGGCCTCTTCGCTATTTGCGATGGACATCCTTTGGCGGGAGACGAGAGGCGTCACGGTGAAGGCAGCATCGGACTCCATCGAGAACGGCCCTATGCTGCTTAAATCGCTGGTGTTGACGAAAGGATCGTCAGGTTGCTGCGCCATTGTGTCAACGGGGATCAATCAAACGAGGAATAAGTTTCGAGAGGGTTGTACGAAGATTAAGATCGAAAGACTTGATCTGGGGATGTTTACTTGGTTCACCTCACTTCGCGAAACCAGAAATATTTCCCACAATGAGTTTCTGGACCGAGCGTCGGCGCTAGAGAGTATTGGGAGTAGACTGAGTGGTTACCGAATTTAGCGGATTTGACAAGTTTCCGTGGTGGATGACGGAGAGAATGAATGATGCGCAGAAAAGCAGCTGGATGCCTCTCCAAGCAAAGCGATCCGTCCTGGCGTGAATAAACGAGAGTGAGAACTAATTAATATATGAGCTCAATCAGCACTATTGCTGCATGCTAGAGCAATTAGAACAGGTAAGGAGAGAGGGTATGAGTAGAAGAGGGACCTGAATGTTTCTTTCAGTCTCACAAGAGGCGGTCGCTGGGGAATTTTATTTTATATAGACTTTTATACTCCATCCTACAAACTAGTGCCTAGTGCAAGGATTATGACGCGACTTGCTCCATATACGCAAATCATGCCCCGCAGCCCAGCCCGCCCTGTCTGAGCTTCTTGAGACGCCGTCACACTTTAAGGAGACTCTATTCATTCCATCGATCAAGGACCAACAACTACCTATCAACATCACCGACCGTGATAGTTACCCTCGCCAGAGGAGGGCCTTCCTCTCAACGGGATCGGGTCAGCCAGGGAAATATGCAGCGGTCTGCGGAAGTAAGCACTGGGGAGAATGGCCTGTTGGCGGCCCAAGACCCGACGGATGGAAAGGACACTGGGGAAGAAGAACAGCTCGAGCAGGCCCTGGAGACACTGAAAGAGATGCACATCCAGGTCAGCTCTCACTTAAGATCCTACTGTGACAAATTGATATTGATTCATGGAAAGCTTCGAGGCTTGCGAACTACAATTCCCAGACTGGTTGCCCCGCTGGCCAAAAAACAACCCTCGCGTATGCCCACCCATGGACTTCCTCTACTGTAACGATTGATACAAGGTGGCGACTAGCAATTTATGAGACTACAGTCCTAACAATTCCCAGCTGAAGCCCTCTTTCGTGAATTTTCGGAATCGGTCAACACGGCAAACCAGGAGCTACAGGAGTTCCGTCGATTGATGACCGATGAGGGGAGCGTTAAAGTTATGGAGCAGGCAAGCAAGAGCCGGACAGAGAATCCCAATGGAATCAGGCCGTGGAAAGTCACCGAGCACCCAGACTGGCTTACACGAGGTCTACGATCAATTTAGGATATACAGGATACATACCTACATAGCACATACATACCTATCGGTAGTAGGAATCTTTGGGGTTTGTTGAGCGGTGCCCTTGTCTGCAGACTGTAAGACGGGTTTGGGATATTCGTGGTGTACCGTTGGATGGGGGCCACCGAGATAATTGGGATTTGCTGGAGTCTTGCGCATATTAGGACGGTGTTGGGAAAGCCCATTGCTGGCTCTTGGATACCCAAGGAGGAGTTTGAATGCGGAATCATTTCCCATTTACTTTTGCGTCTTGTCACCTGGGACTGTTCCGGCACTACTCCTTAGAATCAATCATGACAGCCTAGAGACGTACTCCCAATATTGTTTGAACCAAAGCCCACGCTGGTTGAAAGGGTTGGTTGGTATTGTGATTGTTCGGGCTACATCCATGGATGCACTACTTTCTTTCACCCTTGGGGCCCTGCTAGCGGGCGACTCGATAACCCCCCACCTTGTTCGGTTGAGCCACCTTTATGAGTCTAAATTCTGCTCTGACAATGTACACGAACTTGCAGTTTGCAGTTTGCAGTATTGGAAGCGCTCGTGGAAAAGCCAGTTGTCTGCTGTTCGAGCCCTATTCCCGGCCCGCGGATCTCGCTTAATTCCAACCCCTCCACCGTAAAATAGAAATTTGAATTGGCGACCGCGGTCAGACGCAACGTGTGGCACTGCTCAACCCGATCCTCGACGTACATCCTACCACCATGGCATCAAGATTCTTCCACGGCGACAGCTCGAGCGAGAGCAGCTCTTCTGACGAGGAAGAGCTCTATTCCGACAAGGAGGAGGAGGAGGAGGCATCTGATGCAGAAGATTCCGATGAAGATGAAGATGAGGACGACGATGACTCCTCGAGCAGCGACGAAGACGGCGGCAAGAAGAGCGGTGTCAGCAAGTTCTTGCGAGATGCAGACTCTGAGAGCGAGGATAGCAGTGACGAGGATGTGGCCAAGGTCGTGAAGAGTGCTAAGGACAAGCGCTTCGAGGAATTGGAGGGCACCGTCAAGGCCATCGAAAATGGACAAAAAATCAACGATTGGGGTGTCATTTCTGCAGGTAGGTCGAGATACAGCAGATGGATGTCAGTGGTGTGGTGGCTAATGGACTTGATCAGAGTTCGATAAACTCAACCGACAAGTAGTCAAGCTCGTCCAGGCTGGCAATACCCCGAAGCTGTACGTTAGAGCTATCGCCGAGTTAGAGGATTTTATGAACGAGACAATCGCCAAGCAGAAGGTTTCAACAAAGAAGATGAATGCAACCAACGCCCGAGGCCTGAACGCTGTGAAACAACGCATCAAGAAGAACAACAAGGACTACCAGAAGGATATCGATGCGTACAGAGCAGACAAGGATACTTTCATGGAGTCCGAGGATGAAGAGGAGCCCGCGCCAAAGCCCAAGAAGCCAAAGGCCGTTTCTGGTGTGCCTCAACCCGCTTTCGAGGAGGACGACGAGGGATTCTCAACCGTTGGCAAGGGTGGGAGAACACTGCAGTTCACGCCGGAGAGTATTCTCAAGCATCTGCGGACCATTATGGAGTCTCGAGGAAAGAAGAACACAGACCGGACAGAACAGATCAAGATTATGGAGAAGCTGTACGAAGTTGCGGGGACTCCATATCAACAAGTCCGAGTTCTTTTGACCATCATTTCCACCCGATTTGATTTGACCACTGGTGTCCAGACATTCATGTCTCAGGATCAATGGAAGGCAGCTGAGCAAGAGTTTGCCAAACTTCTCAAGGTTCTCGAGTCAAATAGGGATTTGGTCGTGACCGAGAGTGCGGAAGAATGGGAAGATGACGAGAAGCAACCGACCATTACCCCGGGCGTGAAGTTCAAGATCCCTGGCAGCATTGTCTCGTATGTTGAGCGACTTGATGACGAGCTCACGAGATCCCTTCAGCACATTGATCCGCACACTGCCGAATACATCGACAGACTATCGGACGAAGGCGCCCTTTACAACAACATTACCCGGGTCTTATTGTACACAGAAAACCTCCGCCAGGACGAGAGCCTTCAGATTCCACAAGACAACCTCAATCGAATCGTGATGAGAAGACTAGAGCACGTCTACTTCAAGGTTAGTAGCCTGGGTCCCTTTTCCTGATGATCTTCCTAACATAAACAAAGCCATCTGCAGTGGTCAAGATCCTCGAAGAGAACTGTTGGAAATCGATTCCCGAGAACTTGGAATCCGCTATCACACCTCGTAGTCAAGTTCCCGATGCCACAGCGCTTGTCAACGTCCTCTGCAACTATCTCTTCGTCAACAGCGAGGGCATCATCCGTGCTCGAGCCATGCTTTGCCAGATTTACTTCCTTGCTCTGCACGACAACTACTATAAGGCTCGTGACATGATGTTGATGTCTCATTTACAAGAGACTATTAATGCTTTCGATGTTCACAGCCAGATCCTCTTCAACCGGACCTTGGTTCAAGTGGGACTGTGCGCTTTCCGAGCTGGTCTAGTATATGAGGCTCAGACCACCCTTCAAGAAATCTGCGGTTCCGGACGACAAAAGGAGCTGCTTGCCCAAGGTGTCATGATCCAAAGATATAACCAAGTCTCGCCAGAGCAAGAACGCCTCGAGCGCCAACGACAACTTCCTTTCCACATGCACATCAACCTCGAGCTCCTTGAGTGCGTCTACCTCACCTGCAGTATGCTTCTCGAGATCCCTCTCCTGGCACAAACTGGCTCGTCTCCCGATATCAAAAAGCGCGTCATCAGCAAGACGTATCGCCGCATGCTCGAGTACCACGAGCGACAAATTTTCACCGGCCCACCCGAGAACACTCGAGACCACGTCATGCAAGCCTCCAAGGCATTGGCCGCCGGAGAATGGAAGAAGGCGACCGAGTTTATCCACTCCATCAAGATCTGGGAACTCATGGCCAAGCCAGACTCCATCAAGGAAATGCTCTCTGCACAAGTCCAAGAAGAAGGCCTCCGAACATATCTCTTCACATATGCTCCTTACTACGATACCCTCTCAGTTGGTACCCTTTCATCGATGTTTGAGCTCTCTGACCGCAAGGTCGCCGCCATTGTCAGCAAGATGATTAGTCACGAGGAGCTTGCAGCCGCCCTGGACCAAGTCAACTCGTCCATCATCTTCAGAAAGGGTGTCGAGCTGAGCAGACTGCAGAGCTTGGCACTAACTCTCAGCGACAAAGCCAGCGGTCTCATAGAGAGCAACGAGCGGACTCTGGAGACAAGAACACAAGGCACAGCCAACGCTTTCGAGCGACAAGGTGGCAGAGGTGGACGTGGTGGACGAGGCGGGGGACGTGGCCGAGGAGGCGGTGGACGTGGTGGCGGTGGAAACGCTGCGCCGAGACAGTCCGGTGGTACTCAGTTTACAGGTGGTGCGCTGGGTGCTGCGATCCGGGCTTAGTTTGATGGTTTTGTTGCATTGGGAATGGGCTCGGGCTGTATGATCCATCGGGCGTTTCCATAGAGCTTACGTGAAAAAGCCCTCATTCTTTATTTGGTCAGACTCGCGATAGTCAGGTTCCTGAATGCAAATGTTTCTGAAAGATTCTACGTTTGCTCCGTCCGTGAAGTTGTTCGATGCACAGCCAGTGCTATGTTGAGGCCTCATTCCGTACTAACATATTCTTTTGGCTCTTTTTTCTTCGACAGAGGTTGTACCCGGAACAGAAACGCTTGTTTACTTCATGAAAGGTAGATTCTTGCCACTGCTCTCGACTACAGAGTGGCTTGGTTCAGATAACTAGACTCTAGGACGCTTTTTTCACGCAGGCTACCACCACCTTACCCCGTATTGTGGCTCCGCATACACGTAACAGTTTTGAATGTGCAAAACTTTGCGGGATAACAGGATGAGTACTCGCAATATAGCGAAGATTGAAACTTAAGGCTCGAAAACAAGTGATTGGCATGCTGTACTCAAGTGTGATTGGTACCGAACCTGCTACGAGCTTTCGTGTAGAGACAGAGGCGAGGTACCGAAAAAGTGCTGCATCTATGCGTGTCACCGTATGTGCCGGAGATAAAGTAGCGTGGCTTTGAGGTACGAGGAGCATAGATGAAGATCTCCAGCTGAGCGGTAGAGCTCAAAAGAGATGCGAGATTGCAGAGCCACGAGGCATAGCGTTCCTCGTGCGATACCTCGTACTTCCTGGCCATCAGGAATTCATCTGCTCAATGTTACCTTGCCTGAAGACCCTCTCGTACTGGGTATAGAAACCATGCTCTTGAGCCGCCATCTTCCTACCCAAACGTGAGCAAATACACACCCCATTTTTCTACCTCTGATAATACGTACCTCAGCAAAAGATTCATCTGCCCAACATATACCTCCATCTTCAACGCCCGAATCCGCGCCATCCGCCCCGAAAGCTGCTTCCTCTTCCGCACCCAGCTCAGCCTCTTCCACACCTCCTCTCGCCCCCACCAACATACCCCCTTCGCCTCGTGCTCTTGCTGCAGCCTTTCGAGATCCCGACTCAGACTCTCTAGCATGTTTTCCAAAGCCTGGACGGACTTCCCGAGGGTGCCGTGAGGATCGTGGATCCGCACCGGGCCGAGGCAGGCTTCGTCGGAGCAGCACTCGAGAACAGAGTGCAGCTGGACTCGGGTGGAGTCGACATCGAGCTTCAAGGCTTCAATCTCGCCAAGGGCGCTGCGCGTGAGCGTGTAGAAGGTCAGGTACGAGGCTAGGATTCCCAGTACGAAGGTCAGGAGCGAGATCACGTTTGCTGTGATGGTGAGCGGGGTATCGATGCAGTCCTCGGACATGATGGTTGGTTTTGGAAGAGAAGAATCGGAGGAAGAAGAAGAAGAAGAAGAAGAAGAAGAAGAAGAAGAAGAAAAAGAAGAAGAAGAAGAATGAATGATTAAATGCACGGTGTAACTAGCAACTCTAGACAGATGTTTTATGAGGAAGTTTAAATAGCGAAAAGAAAAAAAACTTGTGAGACGCTCTTTGAGATGCTGGAATCACAATGTTCCAGATAGATAGGTGCCTCGAGCTCGAGGCTTCGAAGCCACACCACCACGGGAGCAGAACTTGAGACCAGTCTCCGGGTATCCAGAAGGGAATCTCTCTATACCCAGTTTCAGCATGGCATGTTTGCAAATTCCGGGCAGACAGATCCGAATTCAAGTAGTTCTGAATTTCAAATATGCGGCCAGAATCCGAAGAGTAACAAAATGACAGTGGAACAAGAACTAAATGCCAAACTGCTCAGCGCGAAGGAGAAAAAACATATGCAGACACCAGGTTTCTGCTTGCAGTGTTGGAAAAGACAGTTCTCCGCCCATTCTGTGGGCGAGATGAATGCGAGAAAAGGAGGTAAAGACTCTGGAATAACGATGTTGAGAGGGGAGGTTTGTGAGCCAAACACCCGCCCCCCCCTCAAAAATACCAGCATGCACTATGTACATGGGTTTGGCAAATTTGAGAGCTGTCATCACGTATTATAGGATCGAATCAACAATACCACCTACCATGATGCGTGACCGAATGCTGTCAAGTCTCAAGGCCACGATTGAAAGTTCGAATATGAAGCCGGGTACTCTTTTGGGCCAAATGTTGTGCCTACTCTCTCGGTACCGAGCTTTCTTTTCTTGTTACAGGCTGTGGACCAGCGTCGAGAAGCACAGAATTACAGGGGCAACTGACAGCTACCGCAACAAATCCACAAGTCATGTGTATATATTTATATGTTGGTATTTCAGACTCCAAAGGTAAAGTGCAGCCATCCGGTTAGCCTTGCGCCAAATCCCATCCCTCCGTCAGTAAATATAACGCCTGAACTAAACCATCAATTCGTACCTACCTAGGGACTCGACGTATCTGCTGTACAGTAGTCATGCACTTAGATTCCACTTAAAGCTTGGATGACATGCTCGAACGAGCAACGTTGACTTCGATTAGTCCGTTCGGTCCCGATTGAGGGGCGTAGACCTCCGCGTCCTTGCCCGTGTTCTTGGTGTTCTTATGCCAAGACAAATCTGAAATAACGTCAGCTCACATTTCTGCAGACTTGCCAAGGACATACCAATTTCGAAGTAATGCTTGTTGGGCAGCTTGTACTCCACATTGCTGACGTCGGGAACAGCTTCCAAGATCTTCTCGCACATCTTGTACATGGTGTTCTGCACCGAGGGGCTACTCTCCTCCGCGAACGTCTTCATGGTGATGGACCGGGCATCATTCCACGCCTTGTCAAAGTTAGGGATTGCAGCATTGACAGCACTCATTCCCGCAAATGTCTTCCAGACCCAAGTGGCATCGACGTCCGTCGATAGGATTCTGTCCCAAACCTCAGGGAGTGTGGTGTATTCGTCCCGCACGAATCCGTGGAATGCAGAGCCGGTACTCTTCAATACCAGCAAGCCGACAATGCTGCTGCGGATATCGATGCCCTTGCCCTTTGTGATCTTTGCCTCGACGTTTCGGGTCTCATTGCCGTCGCGGTAGAAGGAGTGTGGGTGTGGCTTGCCGTCGATGGCCATGCGAGTCCATCGGTGGGTGATGACCTTGACGTTGGCAACAGTGATATGGGCGTAGGCTTCGACGAAGTGTGTACCCAAGATGCTGGCGAAGAGCTCGGGAGGTGTGACGGGGTACTCCTTAGCCTTGATATAGATGGTGTTCTTCATGGAGTCAGTTGCTACTACTACGCTGTTGTCGGCTTTCGTGTACCTGCCAATCCATTAGAAGAAGGCCGAAGAATAGGGAACAGAGGCCTACGAAGTATCAATGGCTCCTTCTAACAGCACGCAGACAGTCATTTCTGTAACTGTCTGAACACCAGTGCTCTGGTCCTTTTCGACCTTGTAGACCCGGACATTGTCCTTGCCATATCTTGCAGAAGCGACAACAGCAGACATGGTGGGTGATATATAAGAGAAGGATTTGTTTGCTTGTCGATTGGAGGAGTTATTCAGAAGGCGAGCTCTAGCAATGTCTGACCTATAGGATTCATAGGTAAAAGGTTCGGCTTTATGTAGGATGGAGCTCTTATCGAAGTACAGCTTGACCCGACAGCTCTTCTAAGAGGAAATCTCAAGTTTTTAATCCTCCCGCCGTCAATCCGAGTGGATTTTCCCGGAAACTTGGAGTAGATCGCCGACACTCTGCCGCCCTTCCCAGGCTTCCTATTGGCGTTGAAATGGATGCAATAGGGGTGATGGCCGTGAGGCTAGGATGGCTTATCGGACGCTTTCCGATGGCCGCAACGGGAGGCTCTCCGAACAAACAGACTCTCAAATGCTACCGGACCGTAGATGTGCAGCTCTTCAGGTGGAAGTTCATACAATTTATAGAAGTACTAAAGCGATAATCAGAAATGCCCCTTTGAGGAATTCGAGAGCCACTTTGAGGTGAGCAGGGGCACGGGCCAAACCCCAGCATGGAACTTGGAAGCTTGACGGCATGAGGAGTATTAACGTATCGATTGCTTACTTTATCGAGGACCACCATTCACCATCCTCTCCGTCTCTCCTCATTTCAGACACTCACTCGTTATATCACTGCGACCACAATACAGAGTCACTGATTGATTGATTCAGCTACCATCATCCCATCCGCCAACTACCTACCACCTTCTTTACTCTACTCGCCTTCTCCTCCGGGCCGCTACTCGCAGTGACCATCTCCTCTCTCTCCTCCCCCTCCTCCACGCAGCAGAACTTCGAATGCGACCCAGTGCTGAAACAGGCTGGATGACTTTGGCATCCATCCGATAACTCCATACGACATATGCCGCCTCCGGAAGACACCGTTTGACCTACTCTCATTGAGGGGCAGATGGGAGGACCACCGAACATTCTGAGCACGTCCGCGACGCCGACTCAGAAATCGCTATACTCGCAATCTTCGTACCCGTCAAAGACCAGCATCGAATCGACTCGAGATGGACTACAATCCCAGTCTGGGGCTAATGCACCCCCCCGCACTTTGGGAACCTCTGCTGTGTCTTTCGGACCTCGAGGATCATCTCTCGCGGCCACTCCTGCGCCTGGGAGTTTCAGTTCGAACATGCGCAGCCAGATCATGCCCTCCAGGCAAGCCTCCGGGCAAGATGCAAATGCTTCAATGGCAAATCTCGAAAGGCTTGACGAGGACGATGGATCCGGAGTGGGGCAGTTAACGTCGTTACGTGAGGCTCTGAACAGAGAAATGAAGATCAAAGAGGGCAGTGAGAACATGCTGGAGGCATTGAATACTAAAAAGGCAAAACAGACCAAGGAGCAACGGCAGAGAGTTGAGGCAGAGCTAACATCCTCCAACCAGAGGATCAAGGAATTACGCGCTCAAATTACAGAATATCAAAAGCCGAAGCTACCCACAACACCCACGAGAGCTCGTATGGATGTCTCGTTTCAAAGCAATAGTGTACGGTCTCCTCAAAGTGTCACTAGAAGTATTGGAGGATCGGAACCTGACGAGCCGACCGAGTCACCTACATACGTGCTAGCAGAACTCCTGCAGGCGCTAGAAGTCGAAGGACTCACCCCAGACTATTATGTTGGACATGCGAACAATTTGGTGGATCTTTTTAAAAGACACCCAACGATCAAACAAGACTTGGTATGGTCTATCTTTGGCCTTCGAATGCAAGTGATGCTCTTGAGTGAGAGTAGAGAAGTGGTAGCTGCAGGGTATCGGATGACGAGATATGCAATATCTGATATTACTTCATTGCAAAAGATCAGATCTTTAAACACTGATTGTCTTGTTGTCTTGTAAGTCTCAATAGCTTGCTTTCGATGTTCTTTATTGATTCTTTGACCAGATCTCTCATTAAGGAGAGGAAAGCGGATGTCGAAAGAGAACAAGCTTTGAAATTCATCAGAGCCTTTTTAGATGTAAAAGGGGGCGTCAAAGAAATCTCAAGAGCTGTTGTTAGGACAATTTCATCTGTTGCTGAACATACAGATGATCGATTAAAGTCAATTTGCATTGAGACTCTCGCTGAGATCATGGTTCGAGATCCAGCTTTAGCCGTCTCTTCAGGTGGAGTGCGACCTTTGGCAGACGCTCTAGGTGAGGGGGCATACGAGGGATCAGAAAGCTTAACAGCTGCATTCCTATTTCTCTTGGACTCGCCTCAGAGGAGGAAATATCTTCGCTCCGGCTATGAGCTTGAGGTGCTGTTCACGGCATTCACGGACTCTCTGTTTGCGAAGCCAAGCATCTTGAAGCAAAATTCAAAAGCCATATCATATGCTCTTCGATCCTGGCCAGGTCTCATGACATTGTCAATGTACAATTTCAGGGCCATCAAATCACTGGTATCTTGCCTGATGTTGCCAAACCCTACAATCCGAGACACAGTCATCGACCTTCTCTATTCTCTTCTGAGGATCAAGTCACCCTTTTGGGCTACCTCTTTCCTGGCGGGCCGACGGCTTACCACATACGGACGACTTGCAACGCTCAAAGCAGCTCCCCAGAAGACCCAGCAGCCGGTAGAAGAAGAACCAGGAGACAAAAGCTTTGTTGACCATTACACGGCGTTGCTACTTGCCGTCTTGATTTCTTCGGACACGCTCCCAGCGCTATTACAGGTGACTCGAGACGCAGACAGCTCCATGCTGAAGCGCAAGACGACTCTTCTGATTGGAGAAATCCTGAAGTTGGCTAGCAACCTCCTTCCATCAAATTGGAGTAGTGACTTGCAGCTTCTTCCTGATTTGTTCGCAGCCGCATCTCACTTTGGAGACAACGAGCGTTTTGATGCTACGGGTACTGTTTACCAGATAAGCAGTGTCAGTCGGACCTTGTATCGATCAAACCCAACTACTGCCAATCCTCTGAACAGCCCAGTCAACAACAGCAACGATAATTTAGCAAGCTTGGAGGATATGCCCAAAATGACTCCAACTGTTAACCTGGACGAGACGACATTTCGACAGCTTCTAGTTGAGACGCAGGTGTTGTCAAGCACCAATCCAGTCAAGTGGAAGTGGGACATCATTTTGAAAATCATCGAAGGCCCATTGCTCAACGGGAAGCGTCTTGATGAGGCGATCAAAGCTTCCAAGTTCGTCAAACGGATCATGAGCTTCTACAGACCTTTCAAGTACAAGTTTGCTGAAATCAGGAATACTCGCCTCACCCAGAAGTATGTTCGAGTTGGTTGCGCACTCATGAACACCCTTTTGCAGACAACGGTAGGTATCAATTACCTCTCGGATAACAAGCTGCTTAGGCAAGTTGCCGAATGTCTGGCCCAATGCGATCCGGTAAGTTATCAATCCGCGGCGTCCTTCTCAAGGCCGGAGCTAACCATCAGCAGACAAGTGGACTAACGGCCCAAGCCCCAATGTTTTCCAAGGATCACCTATCAGAGACACTGTGTTCTGGGTACTTTGCGATGCTTGGTACTTTGAGCGGTGATACCAGGGGCTTGCAGATGCTTGATCGTTGGCGGATGATCAACATGATGTACCATATCATGGATCTGAAGCAGCGGCCTGATCTCATTAAGCTGCTACTCTCTAACTTTGACTACAGCATACAAGGTCATCCTCGAGTGCTGCTTTCCAAAGCTCTAACTGCTGGATCAAAAGAAATTCGTATCTTTGCTACCAACGTGCTCAGAAAATACTCCAGTCGATCACGGCCCAATGGGCCTGCGAATCAAGGTGTTCGGGATTCGAAGTGGGCCATACAACTTCTTGTGACCCAACTTTACGACCCCGAAGTTGAGGTATGTGCCACTGCAATCAAAATACTTGAAGAGGCCTGCAACCGAAAGAGCTATTTGGAGTACATCGTGGAGTGCCGTCCGGCACTGGACCATTTGGGGGAAATTGGTGCGCCTTTGCTCTTGCGATTTCTGTCTACCTCGATTGGATATCATTATCTGGACGGTCTGGACTATATCAGCAACGAGATGGACGACTGGTTTCTTGGTCGAAATGACGGTTACGTAGGAGTCATCGAGGCAAGCTTGGCTCGATCCTTTGGCGAGATTCACGAGGAGTCTTCTCGACGGATGAGTATCGAAGATGATAGCTTTGAGATGGAAGGCGATAATGACTACCATGTCCCACCACACTTTTACAGGGAACTGACGAGGACGAAAGAAGGCTGTAAGCTTCTGCGGGATAAGGGACATTTCGAAGAGTTCGCATCAACGATACGCGACTACGGTATGCTATCCGACGACCCGGAACTGCTCCTCAAAGTCAAGGGTTCGCTATGGGCTGTCGGCAATGTTGGGTCAATGGAACTCGGGGCACCATTCCTGGAAGAATACGATGTTGTTGAAAACATTGTCAAGATTGCCGAGTCGCACGAGATCATGAGCCTGCGTGGAACGGCATTCTTCGTTCTGGGACTGATCTCTCGGAGTGTCCATGGACTGGAGATCCTTTCGGAGCATGGGTGGGATAGCAACACTACAAGCATGGGTCTCTCGCTTGGGCTCTGCATCCCGAATGACCTGAGCAAGCTGTTCTCATACCAGCCTTGGAAGCACGAGAAAGTCATGGATGTTATTATGACTGAAGAACACCTCGTCGCAGTCGCAAAAGCCCGGCAGGACGATGACGAAGTCAACCAGCGTATCCTGGAGCTCATTGTTGACCTCGGCAATACCGTGCTACAGAAGAGAGCTATGACTGAGCTCATGCATATCAAGGCCAAGAAGGTGCCTGGCTTCCGATCGCCAGCACTGTTCAAAAAGATCATGATACTGCTTGAATCCCACCACTTCCGCCTCGGCGTCCGGCATTTCGTGGCGGAGCTCTTTGACCGCAGCGTTCTTCGTCGTATAGTATTTGAGGAAGACATCAGCGAGGAAGAAGGACTCGATAGCGACGATGGAAGTGGCAGTGAAGATCGCACGGAACGAGCAAGGAGCGTAAGCGATGCATCGAGTTTCAGCGCCACGGATATATCTGGCGTTTAGGGATCTATGGTTGTGGCGTAGGATATTGTACGAACATCGCGGTGTACTTACTTGGTATAGGAAGGGCAGATATCTGGCGGCGTTTTAATTTTCTGCTGTAAACAAAGGGAGTTTGGGGCTCGTGAAGGAGGCACTGAGCAAGGCGGATCTTTGTAGAGTCTTACGGAGCGAGGGAGTCGTGATGACAATGAAAAGCATTGTGAGTTGACGATATAAGCAGTCCTCCACGGATTTTGCGCCTACGGGTTGAAGAAGCTATTAGGCATTTCCGTATTGGTAGCAAGTGCAAATCGATTCGCGGTCAAGTGGCTTGAAGACGCAGTGGCTCTCACTCCCACTCGAATACAGCTGAGGAACTGTTACCGCCAAGTGGCGAGTCGTGAGACCCAGTATGTGTTTTTTTCCTTTGTCATATCGACCCTTGCTACTTCTTCTAGAGCAGTGATCGCCGTGCCAGGTGCGCGTTGGAACTACAAGAGCGGTCGCTCTGTTCCGGTACGACACAGAGGCGTTCCCGGGAATCCGGGCATCCGAACTCTGAATTTGGGTTGGATGCCCGAAGGGAAGATACTTGGATCTTGCATCACAAGCGTCCTACGATCTTGGGATCCCCGAATCTGTATAATTTCAAGGTGTATATTTCTCTTCCAGCTCAGCTACTCTTTCTGTATTGGACGCTGATACTCACAGCCAATCTCTTATCATATCCCTGGATCGACCAGGTAAGATGGTCAGGTCAGTCCTGATCAGAAGCCACTGGCGGCCAAGGCGGACCGTTACACGTAGCTTTGGCGACATTGTTGTGTTTTGGCTTGCATTGGCCAGTAGGCTTCGAGCTTTCGGGCTATTATGTACATCATGTCTCACTCGCGCTGTCGAGTCCAGTACAGTGGGATGGGTGGCTTCTCTCAGTACGCCACTTGCCACGATCTCAGCTCGACACCTCATGTCTCACCTGCCAATCAATTCAAATTATGCCAGACGCTTCCGAGATTGTAGATCCCGTCTTAAGGATATAGGTATTTCGGATATGGAATCCCTGACGTACGGGCATTTGCTGCTTGCTTTCGTCCCATTTTCCTCTCCTCTCCCCCTCTTTCTCTCTCTTCGTTTTTTTGTCGCTATCCAGCTTCAAGATGCATGCCCCCAAAGCCTTAAAGAGATTGAGTCTTGAGCTGGGCTTCGATTCGGTGTGGCGTTCGAGTTTAGACCTCAAACTCTTGATCCTGATCCGGATGGTTCGCATGTTCGCTTACGGAGGCACGACTATCATCCTCGTTTTGTTTCTGTCGGCGTTGGGGATTCCGGATACGAGGATCGGGCTGTTCATGACGATGACGCTGGTTGGCGATATTGGCGTTAGCACGGTCTTGACGGTGGTGGGGGATGGAATGGGGGTGAGGACGACGATGGCTATGGGGTCGCTGTTGATGATGGGGAGCGGTGTTGCGTTTGCGTTTCTGGATGGGTATTGGTGGCTCTTGCTGGCGAGTATTGTCGGGGTAATTAACCCGAGGCAAGTCACTTCACAGAGGGACGCGATTCCAGGGGCAGTTGAGCTGACTTCGGATTATCAAGTGCGAACGAGGTCGATCCGTTCAAAGCCATCGAAGAATCGGCGATTGCTCGCCTAAGCACATCATCGAACTGCAATGATTTCTTTGCCTGGTGGACACTTCTCGGTATGGTGGGAATGGCAGCCAGCACGCTCCTCACAGGCTTCACCGTCGACTTACTGCAAATAAAATATGGGCTCAGGCCCTTGGAAGTCTACCGACTGGTGTTCCTCGCATACGCCATGGTTGGTTTCGTCAAGCTCATCTGCTCCCTCTGCATCAGCACCCAAGTCGAGATGGAGGCCCGATCACCCTTAAGCTCGATCGTCGAAGTCAACGCCGATGACGACCAGACACCTCTGCTCTCAGGAGAGGAATACATAAGCTACGACGCCTTCTCCGAGCGCAGTATTCCCGTCGACGGAGAGCCAGCCCCGATGTTCACGCCGGAGTCGCGCTCCTTTATTTGGAAAATCAGCCTCGCAATCACGCCGGATTATATCGGTTCTGGGTTAGCACAGATCGCGTGGATGACCTACTTCTTCAAGCGGGAATACGCCATCGATGAGGGCTCGCTGGGCCTGGCAATCTTCATCGCTAGCATCGTAGCCTCTTTCCTCAATCTCCTCTCCTCGCCCATGGCTCGCGCACTGGGCCAGGTCCCGACCATGGTGATCTGCCACACCATCACCTCCATCTCCTTGCTGATGATTTCGGCGCCGAATAATAAGACGTTGGCCCTGGGACTCTTTATGGTGAGGATTGTACTGCGGGAGATTGACGCTGCGCCCAGGCAGGCTTTCATTGCCGGCGGCGTGCTGGATGAGGAGAGGACGCGTGCGGTGGGGTGCATCAATGTGGTGAAGACAGTTGGTGTTTGCGCAGGCTTGTTCTTGACCGGGGAGTTTGCGGGCGTGGGCTTGTTCTGGGTGGCGTTCATGGTGGCTGGAGGCTTGAAACTATTGCATAATGTGTTGATTGTAGGGTTCTTTTGGAACCATAGGGGGAGGTACGAGCCCTAGTCTTGATGGAAAAGTATATGTACCAAACATCTTGTTAGCCGATCTATTGTTGTGTGCTTCCATGCCTTTTTGTGGTAAGTCGGTAGAAGACTGTATACAAGTGACCAGACCCCATAGAAAATAAAAAGTATCAAGCTAACTCGCCCCGAGCCACAAGAGAGATGGACCGGATATTAAAGGCAAGACTTTCCCTCAGATTTGCTGTCATTTCGCGAAACAGTGACCCACCTTATTGTCAACCTCCGATTGGGGTAGGTACCGCCTTGCAAGCGAGGCAAATCAGAGGTCCCGGAGCAAGCCACAAGGTAGACTGATTTGCAGGGCAAACCGAAGCATCAATCAAGACTAGAGGCCAAATGCGGAAGCTTGATTGATGGAGTAATGGCATGATAGGCTTGCTTCCAGGGCAGATGCGAGGGGAAGGGAAAGATGTAGAACGCATTCTGTACGGTACTAAGTAAGCGAGAGATAGCTAGCACCTCTGGTCCTCAACTGGAGGAAGCCCCCATGATTGCACTCAGAAGCGCTCATCAAAAATATAGTGAGGTGACCACTTGCGGCAATCAGGAAATTACGGTGAACTGCCGAGGGCAACAGCGCCTTGGAACTGGATAATATGCCAGATTTACGATCCATAGCCAAAAATGCTTGGACGGCTTTGGGGGGTGGTAACTAGCCAAGCATGTTGGCAACGAGTTCAAAGATGATGATTTTTTTTAGCTACCCCAAGAGCCTCGTGCCTCGTGGTGGCCATCTTACTTTTTTTTTTTTATGTTTCTCTTTGCTGAGAAGTTCACCAGCTGGCGGAGGTGGATGAAGGCGGAGCGGAGGGCTTGTCGTTGGAATGAAATTCATGGGTTGGACAAGAGAGCACAAAATGCACATTGAGGAGTGAAAGGGATCATCTACAGAGCAAGAGTAAGGACTATAACAACAGAACTGAAGCAGCCCCAAAAAGTGCTGAATAGATTACTGAATCTGGATGCCAACGTGGATCAGATAGGCAGCATTTGGGCATAAAAACTTGCTCTTCGGCGCCAGAGTCTAATGCATGCCTCCAAAAACAAAGGAAATGAGTAAGAAGAAGATGCTAGAAATTCTGATAGCAAAGTACTCGAAATCTTAGATCTGTGAAAATCCACATTGGAAAATGGCGCCTGGTGTTCGGAAAATCAGAAAGTGCCAGCGAGGCCGGCTACTGGCCAATTTGTGATCCACAGGAGTCGGATGAATTATACCCGGGATACAAAACCTGTATACGCGATACTTCAAACTTGCTTGTACCTGCCCAGGTGGCTTCAAATCCAGCTCTTTACAAGGCCCGGTTGGGCCAAATCTTACATCTTCGATTCCAGTAGTGCTTCTGCTGGCAGTCTGCCATGACACACATCCATCAAACACCCTCGATATGGTACACACAGCCTGCTTCACCTCTATAACCTAACCTTCGGCTTGGTCTCCTCCACCCCCGTCGGCCACTCCGCAACCATACTCTTCCCCTTAAACCGAACGATATTGTCCTTGTACGGATGCGCATCCCCCTCAAACGCCTTCAGCCTCGACAACCGGTCATCCCTCAGCCGATTCTTCGGCAGCATCCCACTCACCGCCTTTCGCAACACCTCCGCGCCGCCCAGCTTCGCCATCAGCCCATCCATCGACACGGTCTTCAGGCTTCCGGGGCGGGTGTTGTGTCTGTAGTAGAGCTTCTGCCAGCGTTTCTTGCCGGTCGTATGGAGCTCCGAGCAGTTCGTAACCACCACGTAGTCGCCGCAGTCGGTAGATGGGTCCCAGATCGGCTTGTGTTTGCCCATGAGGAGCACGGCGATACGGGAGGCGAGGCGGCCGAGGGACGGGGGAGTGAGGGCTGCGGATTGGGGGGAGGGCATGGGCCGGATGGTCGTGAGGGCGTGGTGTGGTGTTGTGGCCGAGATGTGATGCCATGTTCGGGAGTAGGCGAGTTTGGTCTGGAAAAGCTGTTAGGTTGTATGTTGCAGAGGCATTTGAAAAGCGTACTATTCCATTAGTTTGTGACATGCTGGCAGCTGGTCCCCTGTGCCGATTGGGTCGACGGAGAGGTTGTGAAGGGAGGAGATTCGTCTTCTGGCTGGGTAAGGGCCGTTGCGACATCCAAATGGAAGTCAGCCATTTTCAACCTAGCTCTCGCGGTGAGAGGCGGCAATATGGAGAGGCGAACTCAGTGCATTTCAAAGCAATACTCCACCATCACAAGTTATTCCTGAAGTCATCCTCACCTCATACAACTTTTCAACATTGATACGAAGAGCTTTAGTTATAATAAAGATTTATTTACCCTCAAAGACCTCAAAATGGCGATCACGACTCCCTTCCAGGTGAATCCGCTCGATTAAATAGCTGACCATATCACGTGGAATCTTTACTGACTGCTTCCAGACATTGTTTGCAGTCCCAATGACCTGTCAAAGCTGTGTAAATGACATATCAGGATCATTGAACAAGCTCAATGGCATTCAAAGGGTCGAAGCAAACCTCAAAGATCAACTCGTGACTATCGAGGGCACAGGTTCGTCCAGTCTCGAATGTTACCGGTATGCATGACTCTACATGTTTACTCACGCTTTGTTAGCGGCCCCTTCCGCGATAGTCGCTACCATCCAATCTACGGGACGAGATGCTATACTACGGGGAACAGGTGGTTCAAACAGTATGTTGTACAGTTCCGAAACTTGTAGCCAAGTTTTGTTGAGTTATACGACTAGGTGCGGCCGTCTGCATTCTCGAGACGCATTCGACGACCGTATCGGATAAAGTCAGGGGACTGGCACGAATGGTCCAAGTTGCTCCAAATTTAACGCTAATTGATCTCACGATCCGGGGGCTGTCACCAGGCAATTACTGGGCCACTGTCAGGGAAACAGGTGATATATCAAATGGTGCGGTATCAACACGGGGAATCTGGAACGAGTCGGAGGAGTCAAAAGACAGTGCCATCAAACACAAGGGATTTCTGGGGACGGTGCAGGTGGGGAAGGATGGAATTGGAAGCGTGTTCCTCGACAAGCCCGTTCAAATATGGGAGATGATTGGCAGAGGGATGGTGGTATCGAAACAGCACGACGGCGATAACGAATTTGAGAGGAATGATGCAGACACGCTCGTTGGCGTCGTTGCTCGGAGCGCAGGAGTTTGGGACAACGATAAAACGGTGTGCTCTTGCTCTGGCAAGACGTTATGGGAGGAAAGAAAGGATGAAGTGAAGAAGGGCATGTTGTGATAGTAAATGGGACGCGGAATGCGCTACCAGGCACTTGAGGTGTTCGGAGGATAACTCGATAGAATCTCTTTGCGCTCTGGTATCTCGTGTGGAAGCTGATATCGGAACACTTTGAGCCATGGTAGCTTTGGTCCTTGAGGCTCATCTCAAAGCGGCAGCTGTCGGACGTCAAGCTGAAATACGTCCCCACGTATCGTCTGAATACGGGTACTCTGCGAACGGCTTGTTCGTCATCTCATCCTGCCCTGATGATGATCATGGAGAGTTCCAGGCCGAGCTCACAGAGAGCATGACACCTGCCAAAACGACTAGCTCGCACGCAGGAACCCACCTTGTAGGTTGCTAGAGGTGACTATCAGCCTATCGAAGTTGTTGAGACGAAGTCAGAAAGCTCCTTGTCTGGCGGTCTGCCAACTGGTACCGTGACACCACCTATCCAGATCATCCAGATCTGGTGGTCCGCAACGGTGTTGCCTGGCTCTGGAGTTCGGAGTCCGGCATAGGAATTCGCTGCTTCTAAAACGGACTTCGTGGTAAGCGAGTTTCGGCTGTTACCCCCGAGGTTTCCCGTGCACTGGGCTCTACTGTACGTACAGTAGGTAAGGGGGTGGAAAACGACAAGGAGCTGCCCGCCTTGTAAGCACAGCCACGAATCTCCGCCGACTTTACTCCGTAAGGTGGATGCATCTGCGAACAATTCGTGTTTCTCGGGTCGACGGCGAGGCGGTGCTGGTGGTCCCCGATAACTTCGCTTGTGATACGTCCTCTGTACAGGAACTCGCTTTTGGCTGCATACAGCAGATGCAAGCAGATGCAAGCAGATGCAAGAAGATACAGAGTACAGTATCAGCGAACCCTATTCCGAACAAGTTTTTCATATTTTGATTGTACAAGCCTTCTATGGTGCGCAAAGGAGTCCCGAGGCCATCAACCTTTGACCCGGCTCTGATGATGTGCGTATCAAGCCGGCTACGCGCCCTGCAACGCCCTGCGTGGCAGAAGTGCTCTGCGGGCGAACTAATGGCTAGATTCCGGGGCTCTTGGAACACTCGCTGCTTGGACATGGCTGGCTCTCCGGACCACGGACCACGGACGGGCATCTTGGACTCTGGCATCCTGGACTTTGGCATCTTGGACTCTGGCCCTTCTTTCGAGGTCTCACTCTCTCCCACTTTCCCTCTGACCTCTCTCTCTTTCAACTCTTGGCCTCATCTCAAGCAACGCGTCGTTCAATCTCAGCATCTTGGCTGACAGACCCGTGGCCATGCCCCTCCGTCCAAGCAGCGCTTGCCCAGCCTCGTACAGTCGTGCAGGATAGTACCGGTAGTACGTAGAGTACGACGAGCTCTTGGACTTTGGATATCAAAAATCAACATAAACATAAAATCAAGATCCAGATAGAAAAGATCAGATCCCTCGAAACTACTCACGTTGTTCAAGAGAAGAACAAAACCCCTCCACTCCAGTAGTCGTGATCTAGAACTGCCAGTCAAACGCGAATTTCCCATATTATGCATAAAGTCCAACTCTCGCCTAGCAGGGACAAGCCCCGCTCTCCCGCTCGGAACGGCACGTGGTAAGCGCCGAACACGCGACTCCACTCGATCGACTTTCCTTGTCGCCCGCTCATTCCTACTCGACTTTCCCTCAGTCCCCATTACAACCACAACTACCGATACAACCTCAATCACACCATCATCATCACCGACAACTACACCCACCACCATCACTTACAACACAACGACAGCTGCGAGGCAGCTAGATTGCGATTGTACCTCATCTACATCACTGGGGTCGGACGACTATCTTTTACCATCTTCAACTCCCGGTAATCTCTTTCCGAATCACCCGCACGCTCTCGATCGGCAATCTAGACGCAAAACGTGAAACGCACACACACGTACACCCAGAGCAAGACGGACTCTTCCTGATATCTTTATACGGGTCAGCACCACGGCACATGGTAATATCAACCCCGCTGTACGCATATCATCATCTGCAAAGCCTGTGGAGTATTATGCCGTGGAGGACAACAGCAAATTGAGAGCAAGAGCAAAATCTTATCTTGTTTAAGCGACGAGGCAATATATCATTGGCGGGATTTCGCAGCACGAGTCGCGTCGAGTTCTACACCCTCCGTCAGACGGCTGTGGTCGCTTCGTGAGCGGCCACTGATTTGAACAAGGCACGACCAAATCCGCCCAAACCAATACTTTCATCATGTCCTTGAAGCAGGTATGTCGCCACCTGTGCTCAAACTGTGAGGTCTGGGTACTGATCCATGGTAGGAAATCGAGACCTGGGTATCGGCGCTTGGCCACTACGACAACAATGAGTTTGAGGAGTCGTTGAGAGAGTTCGATGCCATTTCTGATACCTCAAAGATCCTTTTCAACTGTGGTGTCATTCATGCGACACTAGGAGAACATGAGAAGGCGGTTAGTACCACCCATTATGTCTGAAGTCTGGAGACTAAACATGTGTAGGTCGAATGCTATCAAAGAGCAGTACGACTTGATCAATACCTAGCTGTAGCATACTTTCAACAGGGTGTATCAAATTTCTTGGTTGGCGACTTCGAGGAGGCATTGGCCAATTTCAACGATACATTACTCTACTTGAGAGGGAATAACATGATCGACTATGCGCAATTGGGTCTCATGTTTAAGCTATACTCCTGTGAGGTCCTCTTCAACCGAGGACTTTGTTATATATATCTGCAACAAAAGGAGGCGGGAATGCAGGATTTCTCTTTCGCCGTCAAGGAGAAGGTCGTCGAGGATCACAATGTCATTGATGAGGCCATTCGAGAAGAGGCAGAGGTATGTCTTGTTGAGATTTTGACTCGACATCTTTGACATTTCTCAGGGTTACACCGTCTTCTCGATACCAGTCGGTGTGGTTTACCGACCGAACCAAGCGAAGGTCAAAAATCTCAAGACTAAGGACTACCTGGGCAAAGCTCGCTTGGTGGCAGCATCGGATCGTGCCAATGCCTTCACTGGATTTGCAGGATCAGAGATAAAAAATGTGAGTCTCCCGGAAGCTGTTCATGTGCCGGACTCATGTTTCTAGGCTAGCAAACTTGCCGTTAAGGACGATAGACCCGCTGAGAATCTCTCTTTCGCTGCAACGAACCTTGTCAAGCCCGGTCTTCAAAGTAAACGGCAACAATCAGAACCTCCGCTCAACCGCAACGTCTTCCCGCCAACACCGCCTCCCGAGGCGGTGCCCGGAAATCAGATGACCCGAGGAGCTTCTGTTCGCAATGGTCCCAAACCTCAACTCGCCAGAATAAACACCGAGAATACACGTCCAGATGAAAGATACGAAGTCCGAGACGAGAGAATAACGAGTCCGCCGCAACGTCTCCCCATCCGAAGAGCAGAAACCGCCGCACCCGCACGACAAATGTCAACACGAGACTCCTCCCGGACCAGGCCAAGAAATCAACAGAGGCGTTCACGAGAGGAGCCCGCGGATGACGACTACCCAGGGGAGCTGTATGACATGTACTCCGCTGGTGGAGGGAGAAATTCCGGGGGCAAGCGGAATACTGGAAGCAACAAAAGGACACAAGGCCGGTATATCGAAGAGGAAGAGGAATACGCCAGCGACTATGATGACGCCTCCTTCGATGAGAACGACTTCGAGATGATCCCACGAGGTAACCCGGCACGATCGCGAGCTCCATCGTCCGCCGGCGGCCAATCGCGACGACCCGACATCCGCAAGATCAGGATAAAAGCACATGCTGAAGATGTTCGATACATCATGATCGGTGTCGCTGTTGAATTTCCCGACTTAGTTGACAAGGTCAGAGAGAAGTTTGGTTTACGGAAGCGTTTCAAAATCAAAGTCCTTGACGAGGATATGCCTGACGGGGATATGATAACCATGGGCGACCAGGATGATTTGGATATGGTGATTATGAGCGTGAAATCGCAGGCGAGAAAGGAACGTCTGGAAATGGGGAAGATGGAGGTGAGAACCCTACAAACCCCTTAACCCCCCTCCTCTTTTTCGTTCGAATATCGCTAACTTACTGCAAAGATTTGGGTGAAGGAAGGTTGAACGAAGCATTTACGAAGATTATGACAGCATTTCTTTTTGAGAACAAGTGCATCACATATACCAGCGGGCGAATCTTGCATATCTAGGTTGGGAAGGAGCATTTTGGCTGGTTGAATTTTCATAAACGTAATATTTGCACTACCGATACACGTCTGGGACGGGTTTTGCAATGTTTGCTTTATCGGCAATACGCAGGAAGGAATTGAGTTACATTAGCTGCCCCGTGGGGTTTGATGATGCTGCTATCAATTTACCACATCATGGACAAACACTTCACACGGTGTGACACCAATTAGAATCTGCACATGCAATTTCATCTCACTATCCAGCCCACCTCACATGGGCATCCTCTTCATCTCCTCTACCGTCCAATACTTCCTCATATTTTCCGCACCGAGGGTCTTAACTTCCTGGTCCAAATGCGTCCACAGCACTGTTCCCCAAGAATCCATCTTCTCTTTCAACACACTCAACTGCAACTCCGTCTCGCCACTCTTACACTTCTCCAGATACGCTTCAAACTCATCCATGCCCTTGTGGATCTCCTCATGCTGCCGCAACAGCTCGGCCGCATTCTTGCCCTGCCTAAATTCGGGCATCTTGGTGGCGAGCACCGGGAAGATGTGCTGCTCCTCGATGGCGTGGTGTGTGGCGAGGTGCGAGCAGAACTGCAGGCCGGTAGAGATGAACTGTCTGAGGGAGAGGTTGCGCGGGCGGGCGTTGCTCTCGCAGGCTTTGTAGAGCAGGGTCCAAGATTGGCGGAAGTGGTTGTGCTACAAACAGGTTTTCAATTTCCAAACATCAGCCATGCCTCTCTTCTCTCCTTCTGCTTTCTGCTTTCTGCTTCTTTTTCCCCACTTCTCGTTATCGGGGTAACCCTTGAACTCTTTTCCATGATGAGGTGAGATGGGTATGAGATGTGAGATGAGAGATAAGTAAGAGAAACTGCAAACATGCGAGCGACATACGAAATACTCCATGTGGTCTGCCATGCTGTTGTAGGCTCTGAACTCGGCAGCACTTAGCTTTGGCAGCTTCTCCTGCCCTTTCTCCTCTTTCTCCACCTCCTCCTTCTCCTTGGCCTTCTCGCTCTCGGCTTGCTTCTTGTGGTTGTTAATCACATCTGCCCCCGTCTCTCCATTCAGCATCTCCGCCTCTGTGCTGGCGGGTTTCGCTAGCCGGTCTACTTCCTCGATTATCTTGTGCTCTTGCTGTAGATCTGCCATGATGGTGTGGAAGTCCTGCTGGTGGGGAGCGGAACAGGTGAAGTTGCGACGGCAGATTGGGTAGGATGGCGGTGGTATCGGTATCTGGATCTGGTTCTGAGCATAGACTGCCGTGTGTGGTTTTGGGGCTTGGGCGCGTGTTATTAAGGGGGAGGAGGCTTGGAGTAGGAGTTGGAAGGGGAGGAAGGGAGGGCGCATCTGCATTTGCTATTGTTGCAATGGGATGAGGAGAGGATTTGGGGAGACATGGCGAGAGATGGAGGCTGTGTTGTCTTGTGTTTTATTTTGTAGAGTGGCGGAGGAGAGGGTTGAGCGGCCTGGCGAGGGATAAGGAGGCGTAAAGATGCTAGCTGTGATGAGAGATACGGAGGTGATGATTGGTTGAGGAGAGGCGGTTTTGGTGGAGAGGATGCTGACTACTTTGTCCATAAGCCGCTTAACGAGACAAGACAAATAGTCCGAAGGCCTTCCCTCCCTCACTACTATCCTCCCCAGAAAATAGGATCCACCAGGAGTCGGAGAAGAGGATGGAGAATAATAAAATTCTATATACTTATTAGTAGCACTAGTGGGTCATGAGGTAATGAATATTGGTCACTCTTTCCGTCAACTTTCTCCCCCCATGAATACGGTAGGTAAATGTCGGACCCAGTATAGCTCCATAAATCGTAGAGCGGTGATTTCTGAATGCCTCAAAGCCCTATCAATTCCATTGCACGGACTAATTACTGGCTCAAAGATACTTTTCAAGGCTGAATGAATCCTTATAATACGCCTATTGTCTCTGTTTTCTTGCTGGTGTGCTAGCCTATTGCCACTCTTTCGCTATTTTGAAGTCGATCAGGTGTAGGGAGAATATCTTGAAGTTGAATTCCCGCGATATTGCAGCCCCTGTTTTTTCCGATGTGCTGTGTAAGGCTTGAAGCATGATCGGTAATTCCGTCGATATCTAGGTAGGTATCTTTGAAAGCATTGTGATACGATGGCATTGTATTGCTACTCTTAACTTCTGACATCGTCTTATACTGATTCCTTGCGCTTCGACATCGACCTCCTCTTTCTCGAAAGGCATTTCCTTCTTCTCTTCCAGCCTTTAAGTGCACTAGAATCCGCAGGTCAGCAAACCAAAACCTAATCGTGATCTGAGAAGGGCGTCTACATACGCAGAAGATAGTGCAATCCTATAATCCCGCCGCAACGTCAGCATATTTCGTATCATCGACGGGCTTGAGAAGAGCTGATAGATACGTACTCTGCATGAATTCCCAGATGCATTGCAACCGGTACACTTACCGTTTTCACACACTACGTCGGTGCTCTGTCCCTACCGGTCAGCAAAACTCTTCTCTTCGATAACCGAAGAAGGGAGGAGGAAGGAGGATTGATGTACCTTGCCGCAAGGGTCGATGAGCTCAGAACAGAGGTTATTGGGCTACAATTACGTATAGAGTTAGTTATGACCGTTCAGAAAGTGTAGGAGATAAGCAGTGTATAAGCAAGCTCACTTGGAACTTTAGCTCTTTGCATGTCTCTCGCTTTGTCAAGCCTGGAACTGCTTGCGGAAGCGCGAAGCATGGGGCGATAGTCGCTAGTGTAATAGCGAGGACGGTGAGCTTCATTTTGTAAAAGTACTTGTTCAATAAGATAATAGATAGATGAGTAAGTGAAGTGTTTGAAGTGAGGGATAATAAGATGATCCTCTCTACCGAGGATGGGCATACATACGGCTTTATACTCTTTCGCAAGCGTCACTATGACCCCCTCATCTTTTGAAGATAAAGTTATCCTTTGAGGATAAGTAAGGTAAGGTAAGCAAGGGATTTAAAGTGGAATTTTGAACTTTCGAAGCATCCTCAAGGGTGTAACAACGACGCCGGTACCGTGGTTATCAGCCAGCCTTGCGCAGCCGAAACGTGAACTTACTACCGGTACTACGCAGTAAATAGTACGTAGTAGTACTACTACTACGTTACGTAACTCAAGGTTTTCCGCCTCACTACTGTACAGGCCTACCGGTATACTACGTAGTAGTACTTACTCTCCGTAAGTCTTAAGGGCATAAATCTCCGCTACCAAGCCCTTGATTACTCAACCCTTAGAGTATAATACCTACTTCCGCTTCCCGCTAGTGACGTTCGAAGGAATATACTTTATACTTCTTTACTTACCGTACATTACACTATCTCTTACCGTACATTGTGATAAAAAGGCTCGGTACAGACCACTAATTAGCGCGTGAGCTGAACGATAAAAGAACACTTATTACGTAGTAGTACTAACGATAGTACCACGGTACAGGCGTAGGTACTATTAATTGTTACCGCTTGAGAGTGCCTCAAAAGTTTAGTTTCCACTCTAAGTCTCTTGGTTACCCTATCCGCAAGGGGGCCACAATTACGCCTGGGACGTACGTAGTACCGGTACCGGTAGTACTACGCTAGATAAAGAAAGTCGGTCAAGACACGATCGCGAGTAAAACCCTGCCAGGTAATGTTGTTAACAGGATTGCATTTTGATAACAGCATGATCGTGGGTGGGACTTGACGTTGCAACTTGAAGAGCCCTTAAGGGCCCTTCTTAAGAGTGGGCGAAACAATCATATCTCGCGAAACGATTTGTATCTTGTATCGATTCTTACACAACATTGGATTGCACAGGAATTACATCCTTGAAGAACAATATTTTCCTATTAAATATTTGCTTACGCGCCTCAATAAAAGTCGATCATTTTCGCATGTCGAAATATAATTCATAATATGCTACCGGTATTGTGTTGCTACGTACCTAGTAGTACAATGTCTCGAAAAGTGTCGGAACAATCAATATCTCCCGCAACGCGGACCAAGATCCGAGACCTTTAAAGAGGCCACTGGTCACAACGCAAGTAGGACCCATCGTTTTGGTATTCGAGCTTCACATTTGTCCTTGATGGTCTGGTACTTAAGACGTTATACCTCCTCTCTCCATTCTCCATCGTCTATTTCCCAGTGTTATGTTTTCCGGAGGAATAAACGTGGGCGAATATCCAACCCACGTTCGCTGATCGATATATTCCTCCATATGTTTCTGCCTTATCCTTTTCCGAATCTTCAGCGTGAATTCCGGCGGTGAGGATCTTACGAGTTTCCTTTGACATCTCCTCAGATAAAGCCTCTTTTTTAAACGCTATAGCATAGAAGATATATTCCATAGCGTAAGCATGCTGAATTATCTATTTGCGGGCACGCTGAACTGCGTTGCGATCGGTATCCGAATTCTTCTTCAGATAATGCAAAATGGCGGTTTATTGATAGCCGTCTTTCTCAATGTCAGCAGGCCCTTCCGGGCATTGGCCAGTAAGGATTTCGCGGCAGAGTTCGTTCGTTACTTCGTAGCTCGCGCCAGCGTTTTCGAGGGCGTTGCTAGTGCATATCATCTGTACCACGAAACCAACCAGGTGGTTATGGTAAGTTGAGTTTTCGTCTTTCGGGAGTAAGCCTTGGACGTCCTTGAAAAGCCGAGCGCTTTCATTGAAGACGTCGTCAGGGTCTGGAGTGAAGCGGTTGTAGTCGTAACCGGGACCCATTTGCAGCTTGAATGGTTTCTAGGCTATTTCACTCAAGACTCTGGGGACGTTGAGGCTTTCATATTCTGCGCTATGAATGCCCAATGAGAGCTGGGCTTCGAGAGGTTCGTGGCCGGTCTTTGGATGTTGTTGTTGTGTCATGATAAAATGTTGGAAAGTTCTGGAGGTGGGTGAGCAGTATGGGTGGTATAGCTCGAGCTTCGAGTAAATAATTTACTTGGTGGTTTGAGGTTTTGGTTTCGGAAGAAGTGATTGAATTGTCTAAGGTTCTACGAGGAATCTACGGAATCTCTATATATAGGCCTGGAAACCTGTACTGAAGACGCTGTACCGCGTTTACCTATTAGCCGTATATTACCTGGTCCGCGTATCAATAGCGCCTAACCTGCTGTAGCTACCTAGAGCATCTAAACTGCTGTAGCAGTAGCGTCTATCCCGATGAGCCATATTAGTTGATCGATTATAAAGATAGAATCTGACCTGCTATACTAGCACATACTCCGTAAGGACATGATTGAGGTTTGAATTAGCGGCTGAGCGATAACTCGACGCCAGCATAGCCTGGTCATCTTTGATACTAGTTCCCGAAAGCGATACCTGTGTTCGGTTATCGGAGGCCATCATGCTGGAGAGACAATTCGTATTGCGTTGAAGCAGCTTGGGAACGATATCAAGTAGAATGATGATCCGGGTAGTACCATCTCCCAAACAGATGACAGCCGAGATGCCGTGTAAACAAAATAATTGCGAGAGCACTGTCAGATAACGAGAGCTCTAGTCACCAGTGATTCGTTGATGTATTTGGGCTTCATAGTGACAATAATATAGATGGGGACTATTCCATACCTGCTATCGTCTGGTCAGTGAAGATAGTAAAATATAGAATCAAAGTGAGGTAGACTTGCCAATTCTTAGCGTTGATCGTAACTCGACTCTGACTGTACTCTGTAGGTACTCCGACCGTGGGTACGATTAGTCGAGCGCACGGGCCATAAAATACGCCGCCACCATAATAGGTAGCCTTACCAACATCTGCTCTACGGAGAGTGATTCCCCCACCTGAGACCTCGACAGACGAATAATTACAGCCAGAATGCCGAAAGCAGAGATAGGTTCCACGAAGCATCTGAACAACAAGCTTAAGTCCAAAGGACTGCAGCGCCTACGATGGTACTGTCAAGTGAGTCTCCTCCGCCTCGAAGTCTGGCGCCTCTGCTAACGCCCCCTAGGTCTGCGAGCGCCAAATGCGCGATGAAAATGGCTTTAAGATGCACACGCAGTCCGAAGGACACGTCCGGGCGATGCTCCTCGTCGGTGAAAATTCCAAGAAGTTCATCGCCGGCTACAGCAACGATTTCCAACGGGACTTTCTTCAGCTACTGCGAACATCCCACGGCGAGAAGAGGGTCAATATGAACCATTTCTATCAGGAGTACATTCACAATAAGGAGCATGTGCATATGAACGCGACGAAGTGGCCTTCTTTGACCGAGTTTGCGAAGTTTCTTGGGAGGGAGGGCCTGTGCAGAGTCGAGGATGATGAGAAGGGACTGCACATTGCGTGGATAGATAACTCGCCCGATGCGCTGAGGAGGGCAGATGCTATTCGGAAGAGGGAGAGACTGGATAGGGGTGACGAGGAAAGAGAACAGGCTCAGATTCGCGAGCAAGTTCGGAAGGCGGAATTGGCTGCAGAGGGCAGAGGCAACAACCAGCAGGAGAACGCCGAGAAGGAGCTGAAGCGCCCAGACGTAGGGAAGGTGAAGTTGAGCTTTGGGACAAAACTCACTGCCCCGAAAGCAGAGCCAGTTCCGGAAACAAATGACGGCTCGCCTTCTACAACAAGTGCCCAGGATAGTGGAGGAGTGGACAAGAGCCCCGAGAATGGTATTGAGGCACCTGCAGAGACTGTTGCGCCTACTGCAGCGCCAGCTAAGATTTCTATGAAAATGGGAGCCTCAATCAAGCCTAAGAATGTCTTCGCAGCCGCAAAGAAGAATGCCCTTGGTGGTAAAAAAGCCGCCATTATCGAGCAACCCAAGAAGATGGGCGAAGCCGAGCGCATTATGCGAGAGGAAATGGAGCGCAAGAACAAACGAGGACCGCCTGGATTCGGTCCACCGCAGAAGAAGCAGAGGTTCTAGATATGGGTTTTAGGCAGTTCACAGGCGTCTTTTCTGGGAAGGGAGGTGGGCGCATTTTGCAGGTGCACGAGACATGGCGTTGATTTGATACCATTTGTATTTGGCTATAGTGAACGAATTGTAGATCATCCAGTAACACCTGTAACTCCATTCGCTTTTTCAATCCCCCCATTTCTATGCCGGAAAAGCTTCAAGTTATACTCTGCCGTCCACCAGATCCATGCATGATACTCCTGTCTCTCTCGACGCCCCTCTCAATCTGCTTCCGTAGCACTTCCATCTCTCCTACTCAGCGTCAGCTTATGCTCTCCCAAAGCCACCATCAAATTAGAACAGCACTTACGGAATATACTTAATCCTCGCCTCGTCTTCCATAACGGCCACTACCTCATCAGGCAGCTGCCCACTGACCTTCGTCGCATAGACGCCGCGCACGTAGCCATCCAGTCTCTGCCACTTTGCGACCCAGCTCTTACTCGGATCCGCGAGGGTGATCAGGCCTTCGAAGACCTGAGACGTGCAGTCGATGATGGCGTCCATGGAGCCTTCCAGATGCAGGAACTCCTCGCAGTTGGGGCATCCCTCCTTGAGGAATCGCTGGTTCGCCGTCAGCATGTATATAAATATAGACATACATATAAAGAGAGGGGGGAGGAGACGGACGTTTTGGGTCATTACGATTGAGCAGACCATGCAGGCGCGCAGGTTGCGCTGCTGGTTCGGGGGGACGAAGTTGTCGCTCATATCTTTTATGGCTGTTGTGTGGTCCCTAGTAGGCGTTTGGAAAGGTTCCGTCGGGGTTGCGGAGGTCGTTGAGAATTTGTGTTTTCTCGTCCCGGTTGCTCTTCATTGAGGTCGAGGTTTAGATCGCGAGGCTGAAAGTGTGTATGTGGTCCGTGCTTTGGGGGTCTGTTCCGCCTTTTAGACATTTAATCGGCAACCCTGAACGTCCTTGGCATGGGTTCCAATCAAAATACACACATCAAGTCACCTGACAGTCCTCGCCGCTCCGAAACCCACAATAGAGATTGCATCATGGTATCTGGCTTGTGTAGCTATCCATTGGCCTCTAAAGGCGAATCTATTCTTCTCTAAGCTTGGTTTTTCGTAAAGGTTCTGTACATGTCACAGAGTACTTAAGCGAGTCGACATGAACGTTGGGCTCTCCATTGAGATATCGAGCTTCGATGTCTTTATCCCATCTGTTTTATTCTCACTGCATCATTCCTATTGCTGTCTAGTTGAAGCTCTTTATCAGTCCATGTCAGCTTTGGATTTGAATATCGGATTTTTGATGTCCAGATCGCTTACTGGACATGTTCGGATTTGCGTTGTGACCATCATTGTACGCTTTACTGCATTGTTACTTACTACCTTATTTTATCATCTAGCAATAATTACAGGACTAACCTCTGTCTCGCTTGAATTCATACTTACCTACCTAGGTATGTATTCTATCATTGCCTCTTTTCTCGCTTTACTTATTGCCAAGGAATTGTTGCTTCAGTCACCTCCTACTGCTCCAAAAATCCAGCTTTCGTCGGAAACTCATCAGGTATCCCTGGCTACATTGTTATCAATCCAAAAATTCCAAGGCAACGCCGTACTCGATTTTATTCTACTCGTTGCTTAATATATTGTGGCTTTTAATGCGATGCTGGAGATGGATTGAGGGGTACATGCTCCTCGGCGGGAATGGAGCCCTAGCTGCACCAGAATTTAACTGTACAACATAAACCCTCCTCCGAGTAACATGGCGAGGCTCCCTTGATAGCGAAATCTTTGTCGTATACCCGTTGCCTCCTCGGGCTGCTCCACGCCCTATTCCCGCACTAATATATCCAAGAAGAGGGAGTCTCTTGGAAACAAGGGAGCAGTGTATCCCACGCTTATCCTTGAACAACTTCTTTTGCAACAACTGAGTACTCGTAGGCAATGAAGAATCACCAGTCAGCTATGGCTTGCAAGTGAGGTGGGTAGTTTGTACTTGAATTGAATCAGCCTTCCCAAACTCTTCCTGATGCTTCTTTCTCGTAGAGAAAACCCGGACGCCAGTTCTTCCTCCAAATCGTCTTCACGACGACACTCTGGAAAAGACGGACAGCACAAGAGCCTATGACGAGTCCATTTTGAACCTAGATAACTATTGATCCAAAGAATCAGCCCGCATGCCGTGGCGTGTGTGTTCCACCACAGCACGGGGTTTCGGGCCAAAAGCAGGATTGTGCCCCGATCACGTTTGGTACACTTCCCGCGTTTCGACTTCCGTGACTGGTCACCTAGAAAGCCGAGCTATAATTCTGTGTATGCCCGAGCTTGAGAGACTCCCAATTGATATTTCAGCCCGAAAGTGGAAGATTCGGGATATCGAAGTCGAGGTCCCGTTGGCGGCAAGACGAGGCAGGAACGACCGGGAATGGATATATACCTACCTACCTAGGTATATATAATTACTGACGAGTAGCTGACTTGAGCTTAAAATCTACATCTGAAACTGCGAACGAGGAATCAGTTCTGGTTATGATTCAACAGTCGAAAATGGACAGCCAACCACCCCCGTCAAGAGGCTACGTGGATCCAAACTTCCCTAATCCAAATGGCCCTGGTGACGCATCTGTAATCATATACGGGTATCTTGCGTCTCTCATACCCCACTACAGTTGCTGATTTTCTACAGTTATACACCCAATTTCATCATCTGCATTCTCGGCATCGTCTTCTTCGCCTTCATTTTCTTTGCCCACCTCTTGCAAATCATTATCTACCGGCTCTGGTCCTTCACCCCTCTCGGATTCGCATGTGTAATGGAAGTGATCGGCTACGTATTCAGAGAGCTCTCGTCCCGCAAAGATCCATATCGAGTCAACTTCTTTGTGGTCCAGTACTTCCTCATAGTCACAGCCCCAGTGCTGATCTCAGCGAGCATCTATGTTTGCTTGGCGAAGGTTCTTGGGTGGGCAGCGGATTCCGGCCTGGATCTGAGCGCCAGGAGTGTGTTGTTTCGGAGGACGTTTGCGCTGTCGACCTTCATCACTATCGACGTGCTGAGCACCCTCCTACGTACGTATTCAGGGGAGCATCCTCTATCTCTCTCTTGACGGACCCGAGATTCTTTTAACATGTCTCATTATCTTCCCGAAACATTCACATTACGCCAATTGCTGACTTCCCCGTCATACAGAGGTCGCCGGCGCGAGCATGATCGGGGTTGCCACTTCCAACGGAAAGAATCCGACGACGGCGAATAATATTCTGCTCGCGGGACTTGCGGTCCAGACTGCCGCATTCTTCGTGTTTCTGGGTCTCCTCGCCTTTGCTACTGCAGCGATTTACCGCGATCGGAGGGTAGCACGGAAGGCGAAGAGAAGCCCTTTCCTTGGAGTGCTAGTAGTTGCCAGTGTGTTGATATTTGTGCGGACTATCTTCAGGTTGGCCGAGACGGCTCAGGGAGTCTTTGGGTATCTGAGTAGTGACGAGAGGTACTTTGCAGTGTTAGAGTTCGTCCCAGTCGTGCTGGCTGCGGGGATTCTGGCAGTATGGTTCCCGGGCCGATGGCCGACTGCACGTAGGAGGAGGGGGGGAAATGAAAGCAGACAGCTTGTTTGAACGGGTGATTAGAAGTGATATTGATTGTGGGCCAAGGCAAACATACTAGTCGCTATTCCTGCACTGTTTACTTCTCGGATTACAACGCAAGGAGAATCTGGCACCGCTTCAGCCCGACGTGGTATGCAAAGCTCCAGTGAACCCAACCTGCCCGGTGATCTTTATTACATAGCTTTAGGAGGAAACCCCATCAACAGCGAGAGAATCACCAGAGGCTCATCCCTCACCTCTTCCGAACGCAGCCCGTCCCTCGCCATAAAAATAAAAAACCTCAGTAAATCCCCTCTCAGCCATATGGGAACTCCCTCCCCTCCCCCATCAACGCAACAACCAGTCCATCCATCAACCTCCTCAAAGCCGAGAGATACTCACAAATGGTCTTTCCCATCCAGCCTCCCTTCAAGATTCCGTCCTCCGCTCCTTCCTCATCCGCGTTTATGATGTTCGGCGAACATGGATCTCCCCCCACCCCCGCTTGGACGAGACGGGACGTCAAGCGAATTGCGATAGCGATAACGAGTGCCAAAATCGTGCCCCCTGCCGCCGCCTAGCAAAGCTATATATATACCTTTCTTTCGCCCACGCGGACATGTCAGCACGGCGAGACGGCTCCTTTAGCTCAGTGGTAGAGCGGGCGATTGCAGCTGCACACAGCAAGCAACTCATCGCCAGGTCGATTGTTCGATCCAGTCAGGGAGCTTAAATCGCGGATGCTGGGTTTGTCTTTTGCTTTTGCTTGTTTTCTTTTTGGGGGGGAGGAGGGGAGGAGGGGAGGGGGCGACAAACTAATTCTCCGGGGCTCCTCCTCCGTCCATAGGTCGGTAATCTATACTGTGGGGAGGATTATCACTCACTCACTCACTCACTCGGCTGCTGCGCTTGCTGCTTGCTGGCTTTTCCCAGCAGCCGAGGCGAGGCGAGGCATGCGATGCGATAAGATGCGATGCGCACCCGCTCGCTCATACCTATATCTACCGTACCTACCTACCTACTACCTATGTACTAGCAGTGCATATATAATATACCAGACAGGCTGCCACTGCCTCCCTCCAACCTCACTTTCTAAACCCACAGCACGCATGGTTTTGTTTTTGCTCATTCCCTATTCCGTATTGCCTGCCATGTTTCCTCCCTGTTTGTCCATTGCCTAAATCCCATTGCCTAAATCCCATTGCGCAATCGATCCTCTTCTTCCCCACATCTCGGACGTCACCAGCTGGAAAAAGGTCGCCCGACTGACCGGGCTGAAAGTGAAAGACTGCTCGCTGTCTTGAACCAAGAAGAAAAAGAAGAAAAAGCTGTCGCTTTCGCGCCTCCGGCCATCGATCACTGATGGACTGACTGTTTCGAGACTTGGCTTCGGCGGAGTATGAGCTCGGGGTTTGGGTTTAGGGTAAGGGTGAGGGCGAGGGTGAGGTCGACCGATGACGGGTTCGGGGGGGGGGGGGGGGGGGGGGGGGGGGGGGGGGGGTTGAAATAAAAAAAAAAAAAAAACACACTCCATCTATTATCTATCTACGTACAGCGAACTATCGAATTGCCTTGCGATGATTAAGTCTCGGTGAAGGAGATTAACTTGGCATATATTTACTTTACGATTGAATGTATAACAAAAGGAGGAATGTGTGAGCTAGTATCAGAAAACAAATAATCAATCAATCAAAACGTCGATATCGATTCCCCAGCCCAAGAAAGGATAGATAGATAGTGTTCAATTAGCGGTGTCTGTCTGGGCTTCAGACTGTCGGAGGCTCTAATCTCACCAACATGCAGGTAGACGCGACGACCATGGGTGAAATCCGTTCCCTATTCAACACAGGATTCGAAATCTCCCCGACAGTTGGTTGTTGGTAAGAAGGTAGAGTTCTTCTGAATTTCGGACATTCACTGACATCGAATGGATCGTCGTCTTTTCTTAGACAGCCTTTGCATTGAGCGCGGCAGCATGTGCAGTCACCTAAGAAGGGAAGAAAATCAGTCATGCTCACTCAAGAAAAAGCGTAACAGCAGCAGCAGAGAGAGTGTGGATTGGGACGGACCAGAGTCGCGTAATCAGCCGAGCCGTAATAGATAGCATGGCCGTCGTCGTGAGTGGCCCCGGTAGAGAGCGTATCGCCGTACTGCCAGTACAACTCGCCCGCCGTCCAACTGCTATCGAGGACCGCAGCTTGCCAGGGCAGCATGACGGACTTCGCGCTGTTCGTCGTCCCGTACTCTTCTAAGATGACGGGCTTGCCGACTGCCGCTGCAGCCGTGGCGTGGGTCAGGATCCAAGAAGGGACCCAGTCGTCGGTCTCGGCCCACGATCCCGGGTAGGCGTGATAGGTGCCGAAGTCGATGGTCGGGATGGCGAGGTTGGCGGTGAAGTTGAGACCTTCGCCCGCGGAGTAGGGGTAGCTTGTATCGGTGCCCCCGTTGAGCCCGAAGCCCTCGTCGCCGATGCAGACCATGTGGTTTGAGTCCAGGGACTTGATGTAGGCGGACGTTGAGGCGATCCAGTTTGTCAGGATGCTTGACGGGCACGAGTTGCAGCGCGGCTCATTGGCGAGTTCCCAAGCGAAGACTGCTGTGGAGGTCTTGTAGCGCGCAACGACGGCGGCAACTTTGACCGGTGAAGTCAGCCTTGGCCATAGACAAATGGTGTGGGCAAGGCATTTAGCAACGTTTCAGAGACAGATCTTCAGACTGTCCCGGGAAAGGGAGAGAAAAAAACGTCATTCGGCATCTTACTATATTTCTGATACTGGGCCTGCGCAGCTGCGTTGGTGTACCAAGCTGTGTTGGTGATCCCGTAGTATGAAGCATATGCCGGAATCCCACCATAGTCGGACCAGTTATTCACAAAGTTGATGATCAAGCTGATGCCATGGGCTTCTGCCGATTGGACAACGTAGTCCAGGCGCTGAAGGCCATTGGGACCTGTGTTGATCACAGGAGCCTGCCCAGACACGAACGATTGGTACCAGACAGTGTCGCCGGTTGGAACAGTGGTAACATCGTTAAACCCCCAGACGCGGAGTACTTTGAGACCGGTCGAAGCTAGGTGGGACATGATTAGGTCCACATCCGCGGAATTAGTGAGAAATCCTGAGAGCGGCAGGTCAGCAAACGATCGCTGTAGCAGTCTGAGGGACGAAATTCCCCTGAAACACCCGAGAGAAGAGAATTGCCTGCTGCCCGGACACTGACCTATGTAGTATGTATTGGTGCCCATAAAATATGTCTTTGGATGAAGTCAGTATATTCCCCTGACGAATGTTCCAAGAACTGATCTGACGACGCCTCAGGGTCAGATCCCCAGGCTGGGTGGAAAGGGTAAATTTCTTAAGTCTCCAATCCCTTACTTTTTTTCCATTGATAGTGAAGACACCCCCACTGGCTTTCGCATAGCGGGGGATACTGGTTGACTTAGCCACGGCACTCGAAGACGTGGATGACTTTGAGGTGGTTCTAACTGCCGTAGAAATCTTCGTCGTAGAAGCTGTGAACGTCGATCTTACAGAAGTTGACACTTTCGTAGATGTGCTGGAAGCGCCAGCTAAGTCATGATTTAGTAATCTGCACTCAAATATCCATCTTGAGCAGAGTACATACCGGTCCCAGGTACACATTGACTGTAGAAGGGGTTCTGGACGACGCATGCGTATCCCGTCACACATGTAGTCAGTCCAGTCCAACCAGCACCTCCACCTGTAAATTGTCAACATGGAGTAGTAGCCCGAGAAACTCAAGGAAATTTTTACATTGAAGATATGCTCCCTGCTGTGCAATCACCGGAGCAGCCGCGAGTAAAAGAGACAGCTTCATCTTGCCAGGAAGTGGTCTTGTCTAGATAGTGGCTGTAATGATTGGAAAGGGAGAAACCAACGAGCCATAGGGATTGGAGATGTTGTTCTTCATCAGGATGGAAGAGAAACCCCGTCGGTGTTGGGATCACTTAGGTAGGTGATTAAAAGTATGTGTGTACACACTGATGAATCGGGTGAATAGGTACCGGTATTTATGTTGATGATTGAATTGATTGATGATCTGTTCTGAGAGATCAAAGTTCGTATGAAAGGTTGATGTGCTGGCCAAGCCTCGAGCACACGATCCCGTGATCGGTAAGCGATCATGGGGTTCCTACTCCAACAGTCGGGCCGCCATCACGCCTCAGCTTGATCGATCAAAAGTTTGTGTGCCAATCGCCTCTCACTCGATGCCACTGGCTAATTTCTTGCTGGACGGGTGTTCCCTCTCATCCGAGGAGGAGATAATTGAGGAGTAATGAGAGTAACAGGTCCCTTTAGTCAAGAACATACACCTTTCGCAATACCACGGTAGGTCTACTGGGCAGTGAGTCTTCCAAATCTCGGAGTTGTCGGTACAAGCGGGAAAGCCCCCCAGGTTCTCGATCCAAAGGGGATCAAGGTATCTGGAGAGCCTCTCCCGCTTTCATAAGGGGTCTGGGTTACAGGGCTTTCTGACGCCGTGGAAGGGAATCTTCCGTTCCGAAAAGGGAAGGACATTACCCTTGTATCCGCCACGGCCCTCGTAGCCATATTGCTTGCATCAGAGAGTGACAAGTCTTCTTTCTACCATTTGAAAGCATTTCCCAAGGTCTCAGAGATGGGTTTGTCAATATTCGAGGATGACGAGTGGGAAGATGACAGCTGTGTGTTGTTTCAATGCCAAGAGATTGGCGAGAGTCCAGCACATGAGCTACACTACTACTCGTAGCGCTGACAGCGGCCCAGCTGCAAAGTGATCCCTTTTGTCACCCGTCTATCCCAACTCGCCAACATCCATCATCATCTCAACCGCATCTCTTGAAATGTTGTTCTGAGTGAGCAAGGTTCAGTAAGCAAAGTGCGTCGCTCTCCAGGCTCTGATGGAGGCAAATATCAAGTACGAAACTTAGTGTGAAGAAACGAGCGGCAAGGTTTGATCGAAAAAAGACTATATATGTAGTCATTGGCGTGAAGAGAGGTGAAGATTAAACGACGTTGAGAAAATCGGTGTATGGATGTATTGCCATCAAGAGGCGAAGATGGCTATCAAAATCCAGTAGCTCCTATGTTTGGAGAACAGCACAAACTAGATTATCGAATACATGGTCCAGAAGCCTTGAAAGATTGAAAGACCCCGTCATATCGTTATGTCCAAAATTGAACAATTGCTGCTCCCGTTACCTTGCAGGTTATCCATCGAGACATCTACTGATGGCTGTAACCTGTATAACCCCTTTCATCACTGGGGCTTCGTCTCGAGGATAGCGTTGGATTCATCTTTCAGGCGTTCCTCGGTTGTCTGGAAAACTGCCGGGATACCTGTCTCTTCAAACCCACACCCGTCGCGGATCATTTTGGCAAGTCCCTTGGTAGAGAGCAGAATCAATGGCATACCATGCCCGTTGAAACCCGCGCAGATGTACTGGTTGGGTTTATTGGGAATTGCTCCGATGTGTGGCATCAGATCCGAAGTGTACTGGTTTTTGTGAGCCAGGAAATCTTCTCTTCGGGACACGATGTAGTCATACTCCCATGATTCCAGTCCAGGCCCGATCAAGCTGTGCACCAGAGTCCTTCCAACCCCGATACGTTTTTTGCATCATGTCGTTCCTGAAATACTCAACTGCTGGCTCGATCAGCGTAGCATCATCGGTGACATTATACCATTGGCTCAGGTCCTCGGAGAATGTATGGCGGGCGCCTCCGACGATTATGCTGCCATCAGTGCGCGGGATTTGGTAGTCATAGAGCCCAGGTCCGTGTCTCACGCTATGCGTGTTGGGAAGATACGGAACTGTTGTTCCCTCTGGGGTCTTTATTCTGGTACAGATGCCTCGGGATGGGACAATTTTGCTCGAATATTCAGGCGCCAGTGAAGAGGTGTAGGCGTTGGTCGCTAGAACAATGGTCTTGGCAAATATGGTGCCGCGCTGCGTTTTGATAGAGGAGTAGCCATCTTCCAATGAAGAGTCCGAGATGTTCAACACGGCAGTCTTCGTTTGTAGGTTGACTCCTCGATCAACGGCACGTTGAAGGAGATGCATTACTAGCTTATACGGCCAGATATGACCGGCAGTGAAACTGAATGCAGCTTTAGCTCCAATCACACCGGAAAGAGCTTCGGCGTCCTTCCCAGCAGCATATTGTACGTCTCTTGTCGACGGCTCGCCGGCTGCAACCAGTTCGTCAAACTCGGCTTTACACTTGTCCGCATGCGCCTGATCCAAGCAAGTGTCTACTGCTCTCGTCAATTGAAAATCGCAGTCGATCTTCTCTTTCTCCACTAGTTCCTTGACTGCATAGACTTGAGAAGACTCGAATTTAGAAATCTCAGTTGCCATCTTATCGCCGTACATTTTCTTGTACTTTGGGACTAGGACGCTGTCAAATCTCAACGGTAGTGTGTGGGTTTGATCTTTGATCCGGGGACTTACTGTTGAAGTAGACGTCCGGCTTCAAGTGGCCTCCTATGATTTGAAACAGTCAGCCCAATCCTTGTTTGGTCTGGCGACTTTGACCAAATCCGTGGAAGCTCTGATGCCGAGATGGTCCACTTGATCTGAGCATGAGGTCGCCCTGGCTCCAACAATCGTACAAGCACGTCTCAAGTAGTATCTACAGGTATTTGAGTCATTCCACAGCTGGGGGGCCGACCTGACAATCAAAATCAGAAAAGAAACAGGAGCTCACGTACCATTTCTCCCCGAAGCCCCCGAGCAAGCCTCACGGGCCTCCAGGATGACTATCGATGGCCCAGCAGCATCGTTCCCGTCAAGCAAATGATGAGCTAGCGAGGCCCCAGTATATCCAGCTCCTATGATGGCAATCTCGCAGTGCTGTGGCAGCTCTGGTGTACTCCGGTGGGAATCGAGAGGGTGGAGCTCTGTCCGCCAAAATGGCACCGACGGGTTTGCGACCGGATACGGGAACGGTGGGTTCTCAACCGAAGAAGTGGGTGACAATATTTTTGCTACCGCTGCCAGTCGGGCCTTTGCATTTGCATTTGCATTCGCATGGCTGGATGCTGTCATCTTGTGCTCTCACGTGAGTGTGAACCCGAAATGACTTGGTCTAAGAAGGTATCAATCAGTTAACAAAAAATTTCAGCTGGACCACGGTGATAGTAAAAAGGCACGTCGGATATCCTCTTGAGACGGTCACCCAGAGAGTGGTTTACGGCTATCTCGCTCTTTATGTAGCTACAAGCAAACCTCCTTCGGCCCTGATAAGATAAAAAAACATTACTCCGAAGATGACGGAGCTCCGCGGATGAAGGAAGCCTGAAGATAAGCGAGCTCCGTGGCGTTGGGAAAGGCGCCAACAACACACCCGTCGCCTAACCTATCTTGAAACGGTCTTCTGAACCGTTGATTTACTTCTCGGTTAAGTGGATTTATATATCTCAACCTTCCTATAATTAGAGTCGTAATAGAAATATATATATATATGAATCTGTCGTATAAGCTATATCCTGATATTCTCCAGCCCACCCAGCCAAGCCCTTTCTATCTAGCTACATAAATAAACCCCTTAATTCTGACATTAATCATCTAGCATTATGCATTACCCATTGAACTCAGAGAAGCCTCTTCTTTCCTGCTCGTACATGGGGACGCGCCAGCGCCTTTCCGCGAATCCAGAAGCACGTCTTTGGTAGACTTACGCAGAGACCCAGAGCCAACTGCCCAAGTCCCGGGACGTGATACCCCCTACATCGAGACTTTCCGAGCCCCTTTCCGTGAGGGTGCAAAACCTCCCTCCTTCGCGAAGTGAATCCCCCCTCTCCTGCACCGTGCCTCAGTGAGGCGTCGTCGTCAAGATTTATATTCGCCGGCATCCATTTTATGGGTGTGGTTGTGTGTCATCTCTATTCATGAGAGAAGTCCCCTCACACCATGATCCACTCCCCATCAGACCCCTCCATATACCTGCTCCAGCGAAACGGCGTCCCGAAATCCCCGTTTCTCTTCATGCCCTCGTTCTCCGCCCACAACTTCTCCAGTACCTCCTGGCCCGCAAGATTATTAAGGTACCCGCTGCGCCCCATAATCTCCCGACACTTGGTGCGCACGATACCCTGCTGTAGCTCGTTCACACACTCGCTCCCACTGATGAACAAGGGCCACAACAAGAATTTCTCCGCGCCACTCCCCTGCTCCAGACTCGTGACGTAATATAGTACTTGCGAGACGAGGTTTTGGAGGTTGAGATGCGACGAGGGTATGTTAGGACAGGCGAGGCGCTCGGTATACAATAGAGCGGCGTAGCGGAATGCCTCTGAGATGTATCCGAGGTCGCGGAGTTGCGTTGGAGAAGGTGTGACGGGCAGGGTAGCGACGAGGCGGATAGGGTCGAATTCCCAGTTTTGCAAAGCGAGACGAGCAGCTTTCCACTCGGCCCAGAATGTAGTGCGCATGCCGTCGTGGGACGATGTTGATGCGAGAGCTGAGAAGGAGGCATCGTCGTCGAGAGTGGAAGCGAAGCCGTTACCGTCGAAGTTGTGCGCGTGGAGGTTGTAGAAGTCGGCTAGGGCTTGACCGGCCAAGCCAGGTCGCGGGCGTGGGAGAATTGGGCGGCGGGGTTCCATATCAAAGGAGTCGGCATGGAGATCGAGGACTGGGCGGTGTTGAGAGAGCATGTTGAGGCGGCCGAGCTTGCCGATGACTTTGAAGAGCACGGAATCGCAGCCGGCGAAGTTCTCGAGGGCGTGGTTGGGGTGCACGGGGTTGGCGATCATCTCGAGGTAGCCGCCTCGGAGTTGGGCTTCACGATTATTGATGCTGGCTGAAATCCCGTCGTAGAACGTGAAGAGGGTTTCCATCCAGCCCCAATTCCCAGTCTCGACGCCCGAGTCACGCATGCCAAGAATCTTCTTGACACCTGCGAACTGGGTTCGGAACTGGGCGATGCCGGATTCGCACATGCGGTAGTGGCAAAGGATGAAGAGTGTAGCAAGGACGCAATCATGTCGAGCCTTGTGCGGGTCGCTGAGTTGCTGGTTGAGGAGATGGACTGCTAATGTTCTGTGTTGGTGCTCCTCATAAACCGACGAGTCTGAGGGCGGAGGAGTATTGGGGGACAAGGGGTGGTTTGACGACCTTTGAACAGGCACAGGACGCGAGCCACCGCTGATCCAGTCTTGAAATTCGAGTTCCAGGGGTGCTAGTCGCCAGTGATCCTGGCCTAACGATTGTTTTCGCTTCATGCGAAGATTGCAAGCTGCAAGAGCACAGATCGCATGTTGCAAGCTCTTGCTGGTAGCAGCGAGGGCGAGAATCTGTTCTCGGTAAGGGTTCTCGGGGCTGTCGATGAAAACGACCGACGGGCAGATGATCTTCTCGTAGTAATCCAGGAAGAAGGACACCCGAGGAGACATTTCCGAAGAGTAAGAGGAAGACCTGGATTCGTGACCCAGGTTGTATGGGTCTGTTTCCGAAGCGGTTTGAGAACGAGCATCATCATCACTGACTGAAGTCCAGCCAAAGTGACTTGCTCGAGCACTGGTAGCGTACATGTCGCATTCTGACGCAGGCATGGACCCTTAGAAACCAGTCAGTTGGTGCCAGCGAGAGAGGCTGAGGCCAACTTACCGAGCATATCGTCGTCGTAGAAGAGACCTCGGGCGCCGGGGGGTGACTGCTGCTGACGATTCTCGATCACATCGTAGTGATTCTGGTGAGAACTGATGCTCGAGCTGATCTCCGACGAGGCGTAGTAGTGTTCCGGACACGAAGTTGGACCACGTGAATCAGCCATGAAACCCGCAGCCGGACTGTCTGTAACCGAGTTCCTCGAAGAGTAGTTGTTGTTGTTGTTGTTGTACATCGTGATCGGGCTGTGCATGTATGAGGCGTCGTCGGGGAAGGACTGGCTGATGGGAGAAGGAGCATAATCGTCGCTCTCAGCGTAGGATGTGCTGAGCGAGTCGATGGAGCTTCCCAGCCCGATAGCATCGGCTCTCCCTAAGCTGAAGGTGTGCAGTCGATGCAGTTGCGGCAGTTGTCTCTGATGGCTCATACCTTCCTGGTGGTGGTGGTGGTTGTGGTGGTGGTTTTGTTGGTGGTAATCCGGGAGCGGGTGATACTCGTGAGAGACAGCCAGGTTCCATTCGGGCATGCGGTCGTGGTGATCGTGATGTTCCTGGTGGTCCTGGTACTCGTGGTGTATTGGAGGACTCACCCCCTGGGGGGCCATGTTGACAAAGTCATACGTCGTGTACGGGCTGGCGGGGATGGAAGCCCGAGACGACGGCTCCTCTCTCTTGATCTTGACCTCGTCGCCCTCGAGGGCTTTGGATCCACTGGCATGGGAAATCCTTCGTGGTCGGTTCGGCGTCGGCGGGCTCCTGGGCGCGGGAGCGGACCTGGCCACGGGCAGAGACAGGCCGCGGAGTTTTCCTCGACTTGCGACCCCAACCCCCCACGTCAACTGGGTTTTGTATCCTGAACATTCCTTCCCGACCTCCAGACAGGGCGAGCAGTAGGGTCTCCTGCGATCGCATTTGACGTTTCTCTTGGTGCAGGCGAAGCAGTCGTCCAAGGCACCACTCGCCGGCGCTCGACGACGTCGCTTGCGCTGTGGAAGCGTAGGCGGTTCAGAAGAGCAAGCAGACAGAGGAGGACAGGCGACCGGTAGAGTCATGATGGTGTATGGTGTGAGATGATCAGGTATAGAGAATTTACCGGTAGTCTCGAACTGGGATGAGTAGAGGTAGAATGGTAGTAGAGTTTTGTTGAAGTATCCGATAGTCAATTAGTTAGTTGTCAAGGTAGAAAGAAGTATGTACGGAGCAAGACATTGGGGCAAGCTATGCATCCGAAGATGAATGTAGATACCGGTAGATACTGGAGATGTAAAGTATGTATACAAGGACTCGACCTCTGAGGTGGGCACTGGCATCCATTATGAGGAAGGCGGCGGGTTTTTTCAAACTAGTGGCGAGGCCAGGCAGGACCAGGGCAATCTGGGAGTGGGGATGGGGGGAGATATGGGAGGGATATGGGAGGGATACGAAGTATAGGTTGTAGTTGTACTATGTGAGGGTGGATGCAAGCAAGGACAAGGTTTCAGGGGACGGGGGGAGGGGGGAGGGGGAGGGGGAGGGGGAGGGGAAACTCAGGAGGAGACTGCATGGAGAAGAACAGCCTTTGGGGAGAGAAAGGATGATCTGGATAGTGGATAATGGATACTGGATCAAAAGATAACAGATAATGGACAACAGATGATGGATAACAGACAATGGAAACTCGAAACTCGAAACTCGATACTCGATATGTGGAAGTAGAAGAAGTACAACAAAGTATTCATCTCTGTCTCTATCCGGCCTGGTGGAAAGGATGGATGCGACGAGAGAAAACGTGGAAACGTGGAAACGTGGAAACATGGAAACATGGAAACATGCAAAGAAAAGAGCCGATAGATCACATGACCGACGGCTGCATCGGAGTAGCCAAGAGAGAGAAAGGCAAGGATAAGAGTCAGGATACAGCTGTACGGAGTAAGAAGTGTAAGGATAAGGGTAGATAAGGGGGTGGAGTAAGGATGAGGGTAAGGATCCCTACTCCGTACGTACTACTATGTACTATGTACGTGCAAGGGCTTTTGCCTTTTGCAGCCGAGGCCTGCTCTTCTCCGTCCGTGACATGTTATGGTAGAGGTATAGTAGATAGTCGTCGGTAATGTACGTAGTAGTACTTCCTGAGCCTGAGAGACGATCTCCGTATGATTTCTGTAGGGATGTAGCAGGATCCCCTTATAGACCTTCCGGCCTCCCGGCATGGAGTGAGTTTTGGTTCCGGAGTGCCTGTTGACGGGTGGATGGATAATGAGGCGCTGCTCGCTACGAACTGTTTGCAGAGTCCGTCCGTGTGTCAAGCAAGCGCCGTGGGTGAGTAGCTACTAGTAGTAGTACGTAGTACTTGGGATGGGTGAGCGAGTCCACCCGTAGAGAGATCAGGTGAGTTACCTTAGTCTCCAAGCGAAGCGAGGAGTCTATTTACTTCTACAAGTATATCCGCGGCCTTATACAGTAGGGGTAGAGGGACAGGACTCCGTACTCGGTCGTTTTCCAAACTCCCCCGGAAACGTACGTACAGATGATGAAAATCGTCAACTATCGCTATCGCTACCGCTACGTCGAAGGAAGTTGGTTCGTTGATTTCCCTCGGCCGAGGCCTTCCGTTCCCCTCTCGAGCCGTGCCGTCTCTTCTCCTGGGCCTGCGCCAGATGTGATGGATGTCTTGCAGGAAACAGAAAGATCACGCAGGAGCAAGAGAACAATATGATCACAGACATCAGATCCCACTGCGATTCGCCGCACCATCTCTTCTCAGCCAGGCACTCCGATTGATGCCTGCATCCACCAGTCCCTCACGGGGCAAAAAGCGGAAGCGTTGGCTGTACTTCCGTCGATGAGGACGGGATGGCGCAAACGGTGTCGTTAAGCTTAACTCAAACCAACCATCTCGCCCACAGGCACTCTACTACCATAACTATACTTGCTCTCCTTGTGGTTCATTGGCGCCGTCCTGACCATCGTCTGCCTCCATCCCCCTCGCTTCTCCAGATGACGAGATTCGAATTTCTCTGATGTCTCTCTTTACCTGTACAACGTATGTTCTGCCTTGTGAAAATGGTTTCATTCACTCCTAGTCGTAGTCGTACTTCTCTGACGGGACCATTTAATTTGATTCGTCGGGAGCTGTCCAACAGAAAGTGTCCGGGGTGAGATACCTAAGTAAGCCCGTCGATTCCACTGCACTCGAAAAGTCAAATCAACAACAGTCTGGAAAATACCCAACGCTAGCCTTTTAACCTTTACCGTAACTTACTCCGTAATTTCTTATTTTCCCCGGCTACTCTAGTACTACTGCACTGCTACGTAGCTACTGTAGTTGTACCATCCTTTTACTCATGTCCCCGCCGAAACACCTGCCGCTGCAAGCGAAAGAAAGATGCCATCGCGACTAGGTAATGCAATCTGCAATACCTAACGAAGCGTCTTCTTACTTAGCCCTTCCCTTCGGTCCGTCCCTCCGCGCCCCCCCCATATCTCAAAAGGCCATGCCATGCGACCTGGAAGCTTATACCACAGCCCGCAGGCCGTATATAGCTAAGTAGCCTACCTATTTATAGGACTTCTTCTAATATAAAAAAGAAATACTCGGGACATCTGCGAAGCGTAGTTTACTGTAGCGCGCGGCTTGGAAATCTGCATCGGAAATGAGATAAGATGAATAGGTTGGTCGGGTCAGACAGTCAGACTCAGTCAATCAGACACAGTCCGTCAGGCAGTCGGCAACGGGGGGGGGGGGGGGGGGGGGGGGGGGGCGAACACGAGATGGATGTGTAAAAGCGCAGAGGCTGAAGTGAAAGAACGGATTGGATATAGGTCCTTGCTCTGTCCAGCTCGGTACTACTTGCTGTAAATCATAGCCAAGGAGAAGACAAGGCGCGGTAATGCCGAGTGCGAATGCTTGTTCTCTCCTCCGACGCAGACAAGCTTGACAGCTGGGAGACCGGAATCCGTCCGGCACGGCAGCGGGGGAGACGGTGAGCGGCGAGTAAGTTGTACTCTACGTTCTACTAGTACTATACTTACCGGTAGTTGGACAGGGAAATCCTTTGATCAAGATCAAGATTCTCAGACCTTAAGTAAGATCATACTCTGTACACAAGACACACAGACACATAGAAGTAAACACACAGACACACATTCTGCATTGACCAGCTGGACGACCTTCACCAACGAGACAGGCTGGCACGCCGTCGACTCTCTCCTCTTCGCCTCCTCGCCTCCTCGCCACCCCGCCTTTTTCCGTCTCTTCCCGTCTTTTCCCGTCAGACGCCGGGCCACGATGCTATAGGTTCGACGGTTCGACCGTTCGACAATTCGACCGTTCGACGACGCCGATGCGGCACGTTTGAACGTTGTGCGCCGACAGGATAAGAATTGGGATCAGGATTAGTAGTACTTGGTACTATGATCAAGATCCACCTTCTTCCCTAACTACTACTTACGAACTCACTCAGGTTCAATTAACTGACATTGACACTGGCACTGGCCCTGACAGTTCTGTCCCGGCTCGTGGCGCCGCTTACCTCCATATTACACTCTATACGAAGAGTAGTTGCTAGAGGCTTCAACAACATTGCCAGGATCGCCATCGCCATCACCGTCACCATCACCATCACCAACCTCAACCTCCTCTCCAGTGTTCGGGACTGACCAGAAAGCCGTGGCATGATAGCATCACATGCGACATCCAAGCCAAAACTACTCCGTATTTCGTAAAGTGCCACTATTCAGGGCACTTCTTCGGCGCGTGCGATTCGCACGCGGCACACGGTTCGTGCTGTCCTGTATAGCGCGTATAGCGCGTATAGCACGTATAGCACGTATAGCACGTATTATATCTGTGATCCTTGCCGGCTTCACAAGGGCCGCTTGCCACAACTTAGGTAGTACTTGTTGTACAGTACTTGTTGTACAAGCAAGCCACTCACTACTGTAAGCCACGGAAAGATGCATCAAAGGGCTGGCCGCAAGTCTCCGTGGAAGCCGCCGAACAAGCACGGAAGCCAGACTGTCTCATCCAGCCATCCAGCCATCCAGCCATCCACTGGTGCTTGATAGTTGTACAACCATCCTGACTCCTGACTCCTCACCCGATTAATCCGCGCCGCATACCGTATCCCCTCGATAAGTGCAGCCCAATCATGCCCTCTGGTCCAAGTCAGCCAGGCCCCTTATTGCCGCCGAGTATTCCTGCTTTGTGGAGGCATAACAGACTCACGTTAAGAGTACCTACAGGCAGCCTCAACCACCTCGCCCTGAAACACCGCACCAAGGTGATCGGCCAAGCCTGGAGCCGTTCGGAATAAAAAAAAGTATATTCATATTCCCATACTTTCCGATAAACTCTGCAATTCTTTCTCGGCATGTGTGCTCCCCCACAGAAAAAAAGGTACTGTAAGTGTAGTATCTGAAGGGGCTCTTCAATAAAGTATAAATCGAGTCGAGATCTCACAACACGAACTCCCGGGTTCAACGCACGTACTCCTCCAGTCTCTAGGCAGGGCGAGACACCGAATGAACCGACGTACTCGCGACGGCTTGCCTCTTGTCCGAGGGTTGACTTCGACCCTCAAGTACCATAGCCTCGCATAGGTACCATACCAAAATTAAGGTAAGGTAGGCTATAGTAGGGTCGTAGCTGCGGGTTCGTGGAGGCAAATTGTCGACAGCCCAATCGCACTTGTATATTGATACTTACCGGGCAATTACCGATGGATCAGAGTGGCAACACCAATGCATTCATTCATGGACAGAGCCGTCTGTCTGCTTTCGGCACATGTCCGGCGCTGCGTGCCCAGTAATCAATCACCTCAAGGTGGCACTTGGCCCAGTTGCCAGGCTCTTACCGCTGAGCAAGAAGATCATGTGTAAGCGGACATGATCAATCTGTTGTTATATTACTCTTGTTATTGTTGTTGCTGTCAACCATACTATACCATGCCTGAGCGAAGATGCGATTTGATTTGATTCTTTTGGGGGGGAGGAGGGGGAGGTTCGCGTTCGCTTTCGCACCCCCAGTATCGTCCGTACTTCCGTACTTCCGTACTTCCGTACAGAACGGGATATCGTCTCATCTCGGGTCATCCGAAAGCTCATTCTCTGCTCAAGACTTTGCGAAGCTTGATCGCTTACACTGACTTTCATCTGCAGGTACCTACAACTACCTACGACTACAACTTCAACTACAACCATCATCGGTGATCACAACATCTCACCGGGCCGGGTTCATGATTAGTATAGAACCAGAAAGCCCGGGGAGGGGGCGAGTGGAACCAAATACAAGTGCTCTGTCTGCACAACTAACGTGGGCCTGATCGACTGACTCCAAGTTCCTGGAGTACATCCCCCGAAGTTGTGTTGATCCGTACTCCATAGTACTAGTACAGTAGATGCAGACGCAGATGTACTACTACTACCTAGATGCAGACTCTAGACACTTTGCTCTGTATGTAGTATTGCCGAGAGCCGTACCTGAGTTTGCCAATTAAGTAGAGGCTAGAGCGGGTATCTTGGACGACCCGCACGAGGTGAAGGGAAGATGAGAACCCTTGCCGGCTGGGCGGTGCGGATCAGAAGAGATTGGTTCCCTCTTTTTTTCCCCTCTTTTATATGGTTATGAGACCAGTCTTGTGGTATGAGTTGGCTGTTGGGATTTACGCCCCGTACTCTCGTTCCTCCAGCTGGAACACTGGCTGAGCCGACTGATATGATTGATGTCTTGATATACCCCGAGAACGGCTTATCTTGGTACGCAGCAGGGTCTCCTCCGCGTCCAGCTTTTTGAGTCCTATTCGTCTTAGCTCGGACCTCCTTCCTTTGGTCCTCCCCCATCATCTATCTGTACAGAGTAGAAAGAAAATCACGATCCACTCACGTGCCAAATGCTCACGTGGAGATAAACAACCAATGAACATTAGCTTATTTCTTATCGGCCAGGCGCAGAAAAAAAATATCTCCAGAATAAATCATTGACCTCGAAGTGCTGTACGTGCGTCCAACCCACTGAACCCCAATCCGCATCCACAACCGCAACCGCAAGCATGGGCCGCGAACTCCAGAAAAAGAAGAAGAGGTCTTCGATCCCAAAGATCAAGATGAAGCCGAAAAGCAAGCGCGTCAACCCCCTCGGCAACCCCATCATCGCTGCGAACTGGTCCGTCCCTCTCCCCTCCTTCCCTCCCTCTCTTCCTCCAACCCCTCCCGTCACCATCCCAAATTGACAAAGGACTAATCGGAGCGGGTGCGCAATGCAGGAACCAAGCCGAGACCCTCACCCAGAACTACCGCCGCCTCGGCCTGACCTCGCGCCTCAACTCCGCCACCGGCGGCATCGAGAAGCTGCGCCCAGGCGAAGTCTCCCAGTCCTCCACCGCGTCCCGGCTCGCCATATCCAACGTCGTGCCGAAGCAAATCGCGCCGTCGGAAGCGCGCGTCGAGCGGGACCCTGAGACTGGGAAGATCCTCCGTGTGATTCACGAGGGACAGGCGCCGAACCCGCTGCATGACCCGTTGAACGCCATTGAGGATGCGGCGGCGATGGAGGCCGACGACGGGGGCGTGTTTGAGGGGTTTGGCGGGGAGGGGGGAAAGAAGGAGAAGAATGAGATTGTGCGGAGGCTGGAGGAGCAGGCGGCTATGGTGGGGGAGAAGAGGGAGCGCGGCCAGAGTGAGAGGGAGAGGGAGTGGATTGAGAGGCTGGTCAAGGCGTATGGGGAGGACTTTCAGAAGATGGCGCGGGATCGCAAGTTGAATCCGATGCAGCAAACGCCGAATGATCTGCGGCGGAGGATCGGGAAGTGGAAGGCGAAGTATGGGGATGCGATGGAGGTTTGAGGGCTGGGGCGTGTGAGGTGGTGGGCCGAGGAACGCCCTTCAGGTAACCTGTGGGATCTCGCCCTGTCGTTGGAGACCTGGAAATGATTCTGGCGGAGACGGTAAAGGCTCCCAGCCTCCCTCAGTGGTGTCGATACGTTACATAAAAGGGTCTGTTCAGGCGGTGTTCGGAGTTACGGTGGACATATGTGTATTTCCACACTATTTATTTGACGCATTCGCTCTCAGCTTTCGTCATGAAAATCTCTCTAACTGCCCAAAGGAAAGGCAGGTAGGCGGGTAGAATACTACGAGATGGTTTCCAACCGAACCGAATCGGCCTCGTGCTGACGCTCCGCGCTGAACAGAATATAGGTCTGGCTGTCCGCCCGCGGGAAACTGGTAGGTGGGCGGGCATCTTCACCCTCTGGCAATGCCGCGTGGCGGCCGAGACCCCAGAGCTCCTACCGTCCGTAGGAACGACCGAACGAACGGGCTGGGAGGATGACGGAGGTAATACACATATATGAATATAATTATACAAATATACAAATATATATATATATATATATATATATATATACAAATATATATCTCTCTCTCTCTTTTCGCACCCCGAACTCTTTCACTACGTACGTACGTATAGTAGTTGTACATTCATCTGTCAGCTCATTTAAGCTTTCTAGAACCTAATCGCGAATAAAGCTTTGGAGAAGGTAGATAGATAGATAGATAGATAGATAGATAGATAGATAGATAGATAGTAGCAGTGAAAAAAAAAATATATATATGTGTATGTATATGCATATGTATATGTATATGTATATGTATATGTATATGTATATGTATATGTGAAAGCCTCTTTCACGATAATGAGAAATGGGTTTATGGGGAATGGTAGTAAGTACGTAGTAAGTACGTAGTAAGTAGTAAGTAGTAGTAGTAGTAGTAGTAGTAGTAGTAGTAGTAGTAGTAGTAGTAGTAGTGCGTAGTAAGTACGTAGTAAGTAGTACGTAGTAGTAGTAGTAGTACGTAGTAGTAGTATCAGACCCAAAGTAGTTTTTGGCGGGGGGGGTGTCTGTCTTAGTTAGGACCTAACGGAGCGGAGCTTATCCAATTGAAGAGAGAGATAGGAGAGATAGGAGAGATGGAGAGTTGGAGAGTTGGAGAGTTGGAGAGTTGGAGGGTTGGAGAGTTGGCCATCGCTTAAGCACGAAGTAAAGTTTGGCAGAAGTCAATCGCCGGGCCTAAGTACTACTACTGTACAGTAGCGAGCAAGCAAGCAAGCAAGCAGCATGCATGCATGTATGCATGTATGTATGTATGTACAGGCATCTGGGGGTTTGGTACGTACGGAGCAGTAAGTACCGTACTGTAAGTAGTAGTAGTAGTAGTAGTAGAAGTACATATCGCCACTTCTACAGTACGTAGCTAAGCGAGGATGGAGGGGGGGGGGGCATCGGCGTCCGTCGGAAGCGGTGCTGGGGTTCGCGAGGGTGGTAGGCCTGAAGTCTCGATAGGGAGTGGATTTGGGGGGGCAAAGTCCGGTTGGGAAATGTCATGGGAGAGACGGTTCGCTGGGGCGGTTTCGAGGCCGGGAAGGTGCGGGCTGTTGCGTGGACCTGGTTACTTAGGTGGTACGGTACATTCGATGGGGGTCTCTGGGGGGGAGTGGGTGGGTGGGTGGACGTATGGGATGCTGGGCTGGGGCGAGGTCCCCCCCCCCCCCCCCCCCCCCCCCCCCCCGATTGTTGGGTTCGGTGGGTGCTTTCATGGGTCTTTTGACGTGGGATGGGTAAGGTAGTGGCTTCTGTGCGAGCATCTAGTAGTACCTACCGCACGAAGGGTCTTTTTCTGTTGTGGATGTCGTCAGGTTGGCGGGTTCGTTGGCTCTTGGCTTTGGGTCGCAGTACTTGCCGTGGCGTTACGGGATCGACGGGTTGGAAGCATCACATGGTTGGGTCTCTTGGTAGCGTGCGTCTCACGCTTGAAAGACATTTTCGTAAAATCGCTGAATGTCTGTGGAGTATCTAGGACAGTGGGAGGAAAAACATGTATGCAAACCTCGTCGTCTACTTGTTTTACATGTGTGCTCTATACATCTATCTCGTCACAGTATTAGAACATTATCATTAGAAAGGTATCCTGAATATGCCCCAAGACCAGATACCCGCTATTGCCAACAAACAAACCCGACATTATCACTGGCCCAACTGACTGCTGAAAGGGAGCTCGACGTAAGCAATCGAGACGCTACTCCCATCGACTGTTGACTGGGTATTCACAGTCTGTGTCTCATTCCACAGCACGACCGCCATTCGCGTGTCCTCGGGCTTGTCGATGTCTCCTGGTACCACACAGTCACCGCTCACATAACAAGCTCTGGCGTCCAACATCGAGGCGTTGCCCCAGTCGGGAAGGACGAATTTAGTAGTGTTCAAATACGCGGCTGCCTCCATGATCCTGTACAGTCTGAGCATTGCAAACACGCAACTGGACTCGGAAGAAGAATCAAAACTTACCATTCCGCTGAGGACCCCGGGGCTGGAAAGGTAGGACCTCTCCACGCTGTCGGAGCCGCCTGACTATATGCGAAGGTCTGGCTGGTGTTGAGGTTGGTGAGCGTCGTTGTACCACAGTAGCCAGCATCGGTCGTATTGATCATGACTCGAATGTGATCGCCCTCGCAAATCGCGAGCTGCGATGCGGTTAGGAAGACTGGATCGCTTGGCACCCTGGATGGATGGAGACGTCAGTTCCAAAGGTTCCCAAGTAGCGGTCGGAGGGCGAACGGAGCTAATGAGATGGTGTGCGCCGGACCATTCGTAAAAGCCCGAATACTCGGTTGTTCCATTCTCCCATATCGACATGAACACACCGGCTTGCCACAGGCCACGGGGCCCGCCACCATCTGATCGGGGGAAGCCATCCAGACCGATCCAGGACGCTACCGTGTAGCGATCGACTCTCGCGCGTGGGTTCTGAGGAATTGAAAGATGGGGCATGACGAGGGTAGCCTCTACAAGATTGAAGGCCGAAGTATTCGAAGAGCTATTGAAGTTCTCTGCGAGTTGGACCGGTCCGCCCCACTCGGAGCTATAGAACGGCACATATGGAGTGCTTTGCGCGGTACAGGCAGAGCCCAAGGACACTGCAGTCAGGAAATGATCGGGCTTCATCTTTGCAAGATTCGAGCCAGCGGTTGATGGTAGACTTCGGAGAATTGTGACGAATGTAACCTGTTTATAGCTTCTCTGAGGTCGGCCAGGCTTCGGCCTCGATATGAGCGTCTCCATAATAGATACAGTGTGATCCAACGCCAAAGCTTTCACCGCCGCAGGAGGCTCCAACCGACATGATTCGTGAGCTGTAGCGTGCACAGCCATCGCAACTGTTCCCATGATGCAATCGATCTTTTTGATGTCACTTCTTCCTTCCTGTGGGGCGACGATCTGAATTCATTCGGAAAGGTATGCGCTGCGCTAGCGAACTCTCCAAACCCCCTTTTCCGAGCCACAGTTTCTCGCTTATTCTCACCACTCCTCTTGTTTTCATTGCCCCTTTTTTCTCGCCCCTCGGAGTTCCTCAAACGACAACTAGAGCACGTCAAGAAGACGGAGCTTGGATCGCAACAGGAGTGAGAACCAGGCCTGCAGGTACTGGTCTGCATGTTACTTTCGGGTCCCCTTACTCCCAAGTGGAGATGGCAAGTGAGTCTTGAGTTCCCACGGGGCAGTTCGAGGGGGCCAGACTCCCTGGATCCTGAAAACCGGATCGCAATACCTGGATTCAGGAGCCTTGCATATACCGACTCTGTTCAAATTCAAATTGAATCCCAGAAACATAGTGTTTGCCAGGCCAATCCGCCAGCCTTGCAAAGCGTCGCAGAAATGGCGAGCCTAAGCTTCCTTCATGCCTACAGTGCTAGATAGTAGTAACTGCCAATGCATAAAAACACTTTTCGCACCAAGATTCAGGGTTAGCACTTCGAAAGCCAAAAAAAAAAAAAAAAAAAAAAGTTCAACACTAGCCGGTGTTTACCAACTCTGTCTCCGGGGAAAGGGTTAAATCGAACCGCCAATCTTAAATCTGATTGTTTAACAGACCTGCTATAGATACCCCCAAAAAAATAAGCTGGAGTCGCTCCTTATTTAAGATTTCTCCTAAAGTTAAGCGAAAGTCAACGTTCTATACCTATATTCCTGCTTATACTACGTACTACGTACGTATTAAACTCCGGGACATCCTAGTGTAAAACTAAATCATCTTATAGTTATAAGCGACGTTATAGTACTTTTTATTAGTAAAAAGTATATGGTCTTTATTCACCTTTCAAAGCTTATGACTGTCGAAAGTTAAAGCTGTCAGATGTCCCTAGTAGGACTACGTACCACGGTACAGGTGTAATTGCTGCACCCTTAAGGGTACCTCAACGATCTAGATTTTCCACTTTAAACCCTCTGGTTAGTTAGCCTACCCTCAAGGGGGTCACAGTTACGCGTGCGACGTATAGTACTACTACTGTACGTAGCACGGAGTGGTAGAAGGATAAGAGTTCCGGTGCGAAGAGAAAAGTTTATGCATTCCCGGTTTTCCACTCATCACCGACTTGGCCCATATACTACTACGTACTACGTACGTTGTACAACGTATGTCCGCCACGCCTTCTTACCCCGACGATACGCGAACTTCACAAGATGAAAATATTTGGGGCCCAACAATTTCCCAGCTTCCTTCCGATGTCAAGTCCAACGGTACAAACTCGGTAACCTTTCTACTTAGCGCGGAACCAAAAGATTGGGCGGGTTTGCAGCACTGTGCGACCTTCCGTGAAGTACTACGTACTACGTACTACGTACTACGTATGATTCTACGTAGTACGTAGTAGTACCAGTAGTAGCAACGTGTATTGAACATTGCAGTGCGGGGTAACTAAGATTAGAAATCCGCCGATCGATTCCTAATCAGTCGTAGAGTATAATCTGGATAGGGGAATTGAATGTTATTGTGCATTAATCAGCCCTAGGCACGCATCTCCGTCCGCCCCGCGCCCAAAACCCAAATTTGATGTACTAGTTAGTACTAGTTAGTACTAGTTAGTACTAGTTAGTACTAGTTAGTACTAGTTAGTAGCTGCCGGTGTTATCAACGTTCGAAGTCCAGCAAACTCAGTCAGGAAGTAGCTTTGGACGGATGTCTTCCACGTACCGGTACTACTACTACTACTACTACCTACAACATGTGGAGTGGAAAGAGGCTCGCTTGCAGTCTGCTCGCTTTACTGGGTCGTGCCCATGCTCGTGAAGCTTTCCCGGGGCGAATCCTGGATCGCGCGACGGAGATTTTGCCAAAGTATGACTATGTTGTAGCTGGAGGAGGCCTGGCTGGGCTTGTTGTAGCAAGTCGACTGGCGGAGGATCCAGGTAGGTCATTCTTCTCGCAACTCACGAGCTCGAGATTAACTACTCAAGGGATGACGGTCCTCGTTATCGAAGCTGGCGGCTTGTGAGTCGGGTATCAGAAAGATCCAAGCTGGTCGCCAGAACTGATCAGCCTGCAGCGCGGAGAATGAAGATTGGATCACCATTCCCCTCGTGTCGTCGGGGAATGTACCTTCGGTTGGAAATGGGCCCAGAGGATCGAAATATGACTGGAACATGACCGGTGTTCCTCAGCCAGAGCTAGGCAATCGCTCGATCAAAGCCCCAGCCGGTAAAGTCATAGGCGGTGGAACGATTTTGAACGGGATGGTGTTCAATCGTGGATCGAAGTCAGAGTATGACCGTTGGGAGTTGCTGGGGAATCCCGGATGGAATTTTGAGAACTTGCTGTCTTATTTCAAGAAGTCGGAGAAGTCAACTCCGCCTAGTTTGAAGCTGGACTTGGAAGGCTGGGCCGTTGGGTACAATCCTGCGTATCATGGTAGACACGGACAGGTGCAGTCAAGTTTTGCTCCCTTTGTTTGGCCCTCAACAAGTGAGTTCCTGCCCCAAGAGCTTGAACAATCTTGACCGTAGCTCAAAGAGAACTTCATAAACGCAATGAGAGAATTGGCTGTAACAGTTATCTACGATGCAATGGGAGGAGATGCAGCCGGCGCTTATTGGTTCACTCAGTCGGTAGATCCAGAAACCGAAACGCGCTCAACTGCTCAGGAATTCGTTACCCCGAGCAGACCTAACCTACATCTCTTGATTCGCAATAGAGTCACAAGAGTTATACTAGATTCCGGCAGGGCCAAGGGCGTAGAGTTCTCGACTGGCAAAGATGCTGTAAAGAACACCGTCCAAGCCTCGCGGGAAGTGATCCTGTCGGCTGGGGCACTCCACACCCCCCAAATCCTCTTGCTCTCCGGGATCGGCGAAGCAGCACATCTTTCGAAAATAGGAATTCAAGTTGCGGTTGACCTTCCGGGTGTTGGGTCGAACTACCAAGACCATTTACTCCTGTTCACGGGCCAAACCGGCAGGTCACCCTTGACGCTTGACGGCATATTACTGACTTTGCTCGGGACAGTGGATATCGCACCCAGCATTGGAAACTTCAGCAACCTTACCTGGGCTTCGGAGCAGCGTGCCATATACGATTCCACCAGAGGCGGTCCATTTGCCACCATCGGCGCTAACTTCCTCGCCTTCCTCCCCGTAGAATCATTCTCGAATGTGACATCTATGTCTCTAGCTGCCGCAGCTCAACCTTCAACACATCACTTGTCATCAGAAACGCCACCTGAAGTTCGAGCAGGATACGAAGCACAATATGCCCTTCTTAGCAAAGGCCTCTCCTCGTCCTCGGTAGCATATATGGAGTTCATCTTCGATGACATCGCAATACTCCCAGCTCTCCAACAACCCTTCAGCCGCGGCACCGTCTCAATCAACAGTACTTCTCCCTTCGACGACCCCGTGATCGATGCTCGGTACCTGAGCAACCCTCTTGATCTTGCCCTCATGGTAGAAGCCGTCAAATACGCGCGCACGATCAGAGATACCGATGCCATGCAAGCCATAAATGCGGTCGAAACCTATCCCGGAGCCCAAGTAACGACAAGTGAGCAGATCGAGGCGTTTGTCAGAGCGGGTATTGATACCGAACATCACCATGCCGGGTCCGCTTCCATGCTTCCGAGAGAGCTCGGTGGGGTAGTTGATCCCGAGTTGAGGGTCTATGGTGTGCAGGGCTTACGGGTTGTCGATGCAAGCATAATACCGATGCTCCCAGCCGCCCACTTGCAGGCCACCGTGTACGGAGTTGCTGAGAAAGTAAGTCTTCTGAACCGCGGAATGCTGCTGATCTCACGTTAGCTAGCTGACTTCAAGTCAGGCGGCATATTTAATTCGGAAACGTCATTAATGCAGTACTATTTCACGTGGCACCTCATATCATACAGACTCCACCGCGAGAGGAAAATCTGCTTTCCGAAGTGCTGAGAGCGGCGCGATACAACTTACATTTGCACTTTAGCCTATCAAGACAGCGGCCTGACGAAGTGATGTGTGCCTTCCATTTTCAGATCGCTGGCCACTCAAACAGACAGTTGCCGGTTGGCTTTTTTTATCATGGCATCTGTCTAGCAGACTCTAGCTCACAAGTCTCGACTCCCACCAAGTGATCCAGACCTAGCAATATCTCACCAAATCCATACTCTGCTTCCCCCTCTCCGTATCCCCATGACTTCTGAACCAATAAGCGTGCTCCAGTAATCTATCTCATTTTACAGTATATGACCTCAGGCAGTGGTCGAGTAACCCGCGCCGACCTTGGACATCGCGAAGACGGAATTGCCCATCCCGCCGCTCAGAAATTTGCATCATGGTTTATCACTCCGAAATCCAGGGGGTAGCAGTATCCAGTGGCGTGGGTGGTAGAGTGGTTACCACCCTCAGGTCAAGCTGGTGTGGAGGGAACTGTAACGATTTGGGGCCGAGTGGTTTAGATTCACCGAACCACACACGACAAAATATAAAAAAAATCAAAGATATACGGATCAAAATGAAAACCCATCACAGAGGCTTTTCTTCTCCCACCGCGCGGTGGGAGTTTGTTTTGCCATTTTTTTCACCCTTTTTTTTTTTTTTTTTGCATTTTTGGCCCCCTTTCCTTTTTTTTTTTGGCTTTTTTTTGCATTTTCCCTCTTTTTGCCCCCTTTGCACTATTTTTTTTCCCTGCATACTTCTTCTACTCCTCCCTTCTAGCTTCTAGCTCCCAAACCGGACCGGGAATTTTTATTTATTTATTTATTTATTTATTTATTTATTTATTTATTTATTTATTTATTTATTTATTTATTTATTTATTTATTTATTTATTTATTTATTTATTTATTTATTTATTTATTTATTTATTTATTTATTTATTTATTTATTTATTTATTTATTTATTTATTTATTTATTTATTTATTTATTTATTTATTTATTTATTTATTTATTTATTTATTTATTTATTTATTTATTTATTTATTTATTTATTTATTTATTTATTTATTTATTTATTTATTTATTTATTTATTTATTTATTTATTTATTTATTTTTTCCCCCCCCCCCCCCCCCCCCCCCCCCCCCCCCCCCCCCCCAAAAAAAAACCACATTTTCTCGAGCTTCTTTGGACTGAGAACTCCCACATTCAGATAGATACTGCAGCGCCTTGTAATTTCAGCTCTGGAAATCCACCGAACGCGCATTTACGTTTAGCCGACACTGCCATCGATCTCTTCTTGCTTGCTAATACTTTTTTTCGATGTCATTTCCTTTTCTATAAGCCAATCAATCAGTATGTCCTCCAGGATCACATTTCCACGCCCTAAACAGGGACTGGATCTGCGGCGATCGACCCTTGGTCTCGACCAGTAGCACCCGAGACGGGACGTTGTAATTGTTTCCTTCGACGTCGAGCCAAGAAGAGATACGGTGGATGAGAAGTGGAGCGAAGTGACGGACACAGGTGTCTCGACGTTGAATACCCGCTCCCTCTCAAAAGAAGCGCCCGAGTCTTCCTTGGCCACTCGACACTTCGTGGTAGGCGGGCACAAGAGGCCTCGACGGCGCAAAGACAGATGTTTCATTTCGGGGCCGCGGAATCGGTCCTTGGGCAGGACGAGGCAAACGAGCTTCTTTGGAGCCTCCTGCGCATTCCCGACGACGCTGCGTGCTGTCCGCAGCCCAAGATCCGCGATACTGTCCTTGCTGGTCCTGGTCTGCGATCCGAGCTCCTTGTTCTTCGGTGTTCGAAGACATCAGCACTATGGTTGCCATTCTCGAGGCGGCTTCTCTGTGCCATGGATATGTTGGGTAGGGGTTTCGGGCTTGAGAGGCGGCTGGTGTTTCTGGGGTGCTCTAACGAGTGCCTCCACTATGCTGGTAATGACGCAAACTACGCCCTGAGAGCCCTCCTTCTCCTAGCGTACCATGCACTACGACCATCTGCCTCCTCGTCGGATGATATTAGGGTATTGACATATCTGAAAGCTTTGGGAGCACAGCCTCTTCCGGACACAGCACGACGGAATGCTATATATATCGTACGCGCATCGAAATTAACCTGCGAGGACTTTCCAACGAACGCTTCAGACATGGGACATATATCCATTTGGGACGAGTCCGATTTCTCCTTTTCATAAATTGAGGCTGTAGGACGCTGGGGAAACTGGCAGCGATCGGCTCCGGCGTTCCTTCCTCATTGAACTTACCAAGCAAGGAGCCACAGACCCCAAAGTAAGATATATAAATAAAAGGACTTCCGCAGAGCTGTGATCCCGTGTTCCACATGTGGAAAGTGCCATCGACAGCCGTGTTTTCTAATCTTCATATTTTTTTTTTTTTTGGCTCTTTGCCCGACGGAAGATGTGCTATCTCCTGTCGAAATGGTCGGTCCCGAATGCACAAGGCACCAAGAAGCCGAGAACGTCAGATTAGGCTGCGTAAGCCGCAGCTCGCTAGAAAGCCTAAGATCGAGTATAAAGGATCGCTTGGTACATAGCAATCCATCAACACAAATTACTTTGATGAGCACTGTAGGGACAGAAAATCGCAAGGCCCACGCGACAGATGGATTTCGTCTTACGCGATTTGTAAAATTGACGAAAGCAAGCGGTCGCAGTGATCGCGAACAGGAGCTTGAGGATAGCCGAAAAGCATCTCCAGAAAGAGCTGAGCACATAAAGTACCTGTGTAAAGATGATGTTGGGCAGATACAAAGTGGTGGAAATAGCCCCCCCAAGAAAAATCTCTCCAAACACGCTAGCTACGTCGAAGAAGAAGCGAGATATCAGTTCGTCCGGGGCACGAGATCTCGAGCAGGTATTCCAGGATAAATCGACCCGTTCCGTGCGCCCTGCTTCTACGTGAGCAGTTTCCGCCACATCTGGTCAAGCTCTGTTGGGCTCCAGCCGTATAGCACGAACAGTGCAGCGTGATTTCCGAATACAACATTCTCATGATAGAGGTGCTAGGAGATACCGAGCGAGCGTCCGTCGACGGGAATTTTGAATTGAAAGGAGTGATGGTTGTAGAGCCCAGGAGAAGCATGACACCGCCGAAGTGTTGCTAGAGACGTGGGATAGAAGAAGGTTTCGGTGAAGACGCATCAGATGCGCGAACAAGGCCAGATTCAGTCACGTGTGGTCCACCAGAGCTCCCATCCTTAGTCGTCAGTCCCGCCGACGATGAGATCTCGTGCTTAAGGTAACAAACAGCAGATGACCATGGCTCCAAGAATCTTGATATTCGGCACGGGGAGCATTGGTGCAACATATGCTTTCCTTCTCTCCCGGGCAGTCCCAGCAACAAACATCGTCACAGTCTGCCGCTCAAATTTCCAATCGGCGTCACAGAATGGCTTTACGATCCACTCGACGTTATGGGGAGAAAACCAGACTGTAAAGCCGGTTGTTGTCCGCTCCGTTGATGATGCTGCGGCTCTCAATGCCGATAATCCTTTCGACTATGTCATCGTCTGCTCGAAAGCACTGCCGACCATCCCGTCAACCGCCGAGCTCATCAAGCCTGCTGTCTCGTCGAGAACGACAATTGTGTTGATACAAAACGGAATCGCGATCGAGGAACCGTACGCCAAACTCTTCCCGGACAACCCACTGCTAAGCACAGTGGTATACCTGCCGGTCACGCAGATCAGCCCGGGAATTGTGCAACACAAGGAAGTCGAGTTGCTGCACATTGGCGCCTATCCCGCGTCGTCAGGCACCGAATCCGCCCAGAAACTTGCAGACCTCCTCAAGGCGGCTGGCGCAACTGCGGAGGTCCACGAAGACGTCCAGTTCGAGCGCTGGTCTAAGCTCTTGGTCAACGCCTCGTGGAACCCCATGTGTGCCCTTTCGCGCTCCCGGGACGCCGAGATCTTGCAGTCGTCCGTCGACGCAAAGGACGTCATCCGGGAAGTGATGCTCGAGATCGCGTCTGTTGCGAATGCATGTGGCTATTCCAAAATCGATGCTGCGTTGGTTGATTTCCAACTGGCAAGGGCGACTGTTCGCGATCTACCGGGCGTCGAGCCAAGCATGATGGCAGATGCACTGGCTGGGAGGAACATGGAGGTTGAGGCTATCGTAGGCAGTGTCGTCAGACTTGCCAAAGAGCATGAAATCAAGACGCCAATGCTGAGGACGGTCTATGTCCTGGCAACTGCTCTGAATAGCAGCTTTGCGCGTAGATGACACGCGGTAGAAGAACGATTCCATCTCGGTTGTGAGCCCCGCAAGATCATGGAGATCATGATTTATGAAAATACTTATGCGCTCTAACCATGGGTTGCTCAGACTAGATCACGCTCCGCCTTCTCATTTCTGCCTTTCTTTTTCTTCTAAGATATCGTATCTGTTGCGCATCCGAGTAAGCGCTCGTTCCATGCAAGCTGCTGCGTGGATCCGGAGGAAAGATTAGCACGCAATGAAAAATAGCCTGACAATAGCCAGGTGTTTTTCCCATCGCGAATCCGTCAAAAATCAAATTTATCCAGCGATGGGAAGAGCACGTCCGGATGGTTTGATACGAACAGAGAAAGAAGAAGAAAAGAAGAAGAAAAGAAAAGAAAAGAAAAGCAAGGGAGTGAACACCCATGTACCGGTACCAAATCACAGCGAAGCTGCTAAGCTACGACTACCTACATTATACCTTAGCGCGGACCACGAGCGATCCAGACAAAAAATACGGGATGCTTCTAGATTGTCACACGTGATGCGTGGTCCTTCCCAAATTGCTTGCGATACCGGTAGCCCTCTTCCCCTCCTTTTGCCACCGCCCGCCCACCGCAACGGAGATGCATAACTAGCTCGCTAGGGAAGCGAGCAGCACCCCAGGGGCAGAGAATGGGGTTTCGGTTCCCGTCAAGATGAAGAAGAACAGACTGAATAATCACTGAGCCAAGTTGATACTGAGAAAGAGCAGACATGTCTTGCTGCACAGCACGGGGCGTGTCTTCTCCATTCCAATCAACTTGGTTCAAGCTGATCTCGCTACAGCCCTCTCCCAGACAGCTTGGGTCTCCTTCCACGCAAGCTTGTCGACCCCATCCGGAAGATAGCCAGCCAGAACAGGCCTGAAAACAAAACTCCCTCTCTAGCCTCATCAACAGTCGTTGAGAAAAGACTGACAGTGGGTAGGATGGTCCACCGTTCTACCAGTGCCGGTATGGCGTAGGTGCCTGACGCTGTGGCTCAGAGTCGACCGATGACGCCTGAGTTGACCAAGCCCGGGTACTTGTGGATGAACGTGATCGTCGGGTTCGATCTGGCGAGTTCCTCGAAGGCGAGAGTGGTTTGCGTGGTCCCGGTTTCGGCCGCCTGGACAAATGTGAAGTCGTTCTTCACTTCAAGATCGGTGGTGTCGATGGCGCTTTCTCTACCACCGGCTGGGACCGACATCACACGAGGAAGAGGACTTTGTTTGAGAAGGGCAAGAAGGTTAGAGATGAATCGAATTCTGGAGTCGTAGCGAAGGGCGTGGGGGATGTCGATTCCTTCTACGCTTTCTGCATTGCTGGTCAGCCATCTCTATTAGTAGGAGGAAACGCCGGAACATACTATCTCTCCCCTCCAAAGATACAAGTAGCCAGGCAACACGAATACAAGGTCAACCTTCGTCTCCTTGGATTCGATCTCGTCGCAAGCTTTGTCGACGTTCTTGATCAGAGAGATTTCCGTTTCGATGAACTTGAAAGTTCCTCCGGGGCTCGATGCCCTAGTCTCAGCGAGAAGGGGCTTCGCTCCCTTTTCTGATCAGCCCACGATCTAGACTGTTGGGTTTTTCGTGTTCTTCGCGAACTGCTCGAGAGAATCCATGCACAGTTGCCTGATGTTGCTGCTACGAAGACGGCAACGAGACCAGAAGCTTGGCTCGAGGCCTTGAAAGTCTCGTTGGACTTCCGAATATCTTTGATACTGACCATTCTGATAGGTGGGCACTGGCGGTACAATTCACATTTCAAGTTGAAGATGATTTGCAGTGGTTGAAATGGAGTTATAGATTTGCGGAACAACAGCTAATGATTTTACATGAATGCACAGCTGATGAAATGATGAAAAAAGAATGATGAAAGCCAGAACTTTGAGGTCCTGCTAGCTTAATATGCATTTATAATCAGAAATGCGCCGTATTCCCACATAGTAGTAAGATATGATGCCTGATGTTGCCCGTGTTGTTTTCGCATTCAGGATTACACTCACTCGCTCTTTCGCGCCCCGAGATGGACCCGATATCCCCAGCCAAATGTTCACAATTGCCAATCCTTTGCGAGGCTTATCCTAGGATTATTCGTTTGTCCGTCTGTTCGAAAGAAAGCAATGACTTTAGGGTTATTTCGTTTGTAAGCAATAGGTATCTGTTTGCCTGATTGCTTTGTAAGAGTTTAGTATCATCACGTGTGATCGGAACGAACAGGGATGTCATGGTTATTGCCGATGCTGCCCGACTTTGGATATCAGAAAGTCTTCCACCTCCATGCGCACCCGCCTTAGCAACCACTCAGCCTTCCATATCTATCTGTTTCCTTTAACTCGATACAATGGCATCACGAAGCGTCGCAAGAAGCTGTTCCCAGCTAGCAAACTCTGCGCCATCCTCCGCCGCGCGAGCGTTTCTCCAACTCGCCCCTCTACGCTCCTTCTACAACGCCCCTCCAGTCCTGGACTTCCTCGCTCCCAGCATCCCATTCCCAGCTCTGCAAAGTAACCGAACAGCCGATTACACATCTGCGAGGCGCCAGATCGACGCCAAAAGGTCATTTACCAGCTCCTCGAGACAGCAAGCAACAAGGGCCATCTACAACCCGCGCAACGACGACGATGGAGCGCCCATGGACGTTGAGATCACGCCTCGGGCCTCGAACGTACGTTTTCTATTCCTGCCGCCAATGGCTATGTACCCTCGGCATCTCGCTAATGCATAATGTCTCGTCTGCAGCGCCTGCGAGAAATAATGGCCAAAGACGCCAACCCACACCTCGCCCTCCGGATCCAGGTCGAGAGCGGCGGGTGCCATGGCTTCCAATATCTCATGTCGCTCACCACGCTCCCCGCTCTCCCTTCTTCTCCCACGAACACCACCAGTGCTACGCCGCAACTAGAATCCGAGGCCTCCCCGGCGCTCAACACCTCGTCCAGCGACCCAAACGCCATGCCCTCGCTCGCACCGTCCTCGCCGCCACTGCCCGAAGAAGGGAAGAAGGGAACGCTATATGAAGACGATACCGTGTTTGCGGCAGACGACGGCTCGGACGCGAAGGTGGTGATGGATGGGCCGAGTTTAGAGCTGCTGAAGGGGAGCAAGATTGATTACACGATGGAGTTGATCGGGAGCCAGTTCAAGATTGTGGATAACCCGCTCGCGACTAGTAGTTGTGGCTGTGGCACTAGCTTTGATATCAAAGCTTAGATTGGATAATGAAATAATTTGGCCGATATACGTAGTGACTTGGATTTTGTCCGTAGTTTGTTGTGACATGTGGAACCATCAACTCAAAACTCTATCCTACAAATCATACGAAGCATAGACACCACTCCTGTAGGCCTGCAAAATCGAAACTTTCGCTTTCACGCGGTATATGCTTGTTAACGCCTATCAATCTTGCCAACAATGTAGAACAGCCTTCGAAAGAAAGTTTTCGTACCTCGACCACCTACGTAGTATATCTTCGGACATACGTAGTACCTATACGGTACTCTCGAATGTTTCGGGGAGGCACGAAACCGCGCCGCCTCCTGCCTCTCTTCAACACCTCTACAGTAGCTACCGGTACTTCATTCAACAATCATAACCCACGGCAATCCACTTTCCACGCATCGCCCCCTTTCTTCACCGATAGGTCTGCTTTCCGATGACTATTCTTATATATATATATATATATATATATATCTAAACAGCCGGTACTGCGGATGAGGAGGGGGGGGGGGGGTGGGCGGGGAGGAAAGAAACCCCCCTCCCGGTACCTAGGACACTTTGAGAAAGAGGGCTTTCTTTGGATTAGATCTGTGGACGTAAACCAAAAGAAAGCCGAGTCTTTTTTCCTCCCTCTTCCCCCCCCCCAATAATAATAATAATAATAATAATATTTTAAGAAAAAAGAAGAAACAAAAATTATTCCCGCTTACTGATTTCCACGACGATAGAGCCTTCGAAGAAAGAAAGAAAGAAAGAAAGAAAGAACTGAGAGAGAGGTCAGAAGAGCTTGTCTCGAGGGTAGGTAGGTAGGTACCGGTACTACTACCGTATTTTATTATCAAGGGTTTTCCGGAATTCGTGCTCCGTATGTGCGTCGAAGCTTAATCGATACTTGATCGAGCAGGGACTACTACTGTACCTAGATTTTGCTTAACCTTAATCGAGTCGGATGAGATGCGAAAGTTAGGTATTCAAGGGAAATATCGGAGTTCGGATTTTGGTCGGGCACATTTCCTTCTTTGTACTGCGTATCTTGTCCGTAAAGTGAGGGAGCACTTAATCGTTATCGACGCTCGTTCCGATGATATGTTTTCCGAACTGCATTCGAAGGTATTGAGAGAGGATATTATTAAGTCGGTTTAGAGGATGATTATGACGGTTTGGAGCTTGGAAAATCGGTCTAATAAACTGCATATAAACCTTTCGCTTTCACGTCTCCGTACCCTTTAAAATGTACTAGGATGATAAGCCTGCTACGCTGTAGCCACTAGACGTTAATATACAATAACAACGCCACTCCTGTTGACATGCACAAAATCAGTCAGATAGCATGTCAGACTCGCTATCAGGTTCCCTGAAAAGCGTAAATTCGAACTTCCCGTCCACTTCATTTTTGATCGCCTGCCGGATCGCTCGTTCATGGCGCTCGCTCATGGCGTTTTCGGGCTTCTGGTTCATGATCGACAAAAGCAGGCCTCGGTTAGTGTCTTGGAGTGTTAAGACGTAGTCCAGAATGGCGTTGAAGGAGAATGAGGTGACGGCGTGGATGTTGAGACTGCGAAGGTTGGGGAGACGCGATACACCCGGCCACTTGAGGGGAGTTGATCAGCATTGTTTACTTGAATTTTTCGCAGCGAGTCGTGAAAGATTGAAGCAAAGGAGAGCTACACTTACAAGGGCATCTGTGACATCGTATCCGCTGAAGAAGATTTCTTCCAGAAGCGGAAGATGCTCGGCGAGGGTCAGAATCTCGGTAGTCGAGAAGTAGTCGGAAGTGCTCAGGAGATCTAAGTATTTGAGAGATTTTAAAGCAGAGACCGAGGAGACCAGAACGTCGATATCGTCTCGGAACGCAGTCTCGGGGTCCGCTCTTAATTCCAGGGACTCGAGGGAGGTTTGGTGCGACAATGCTCGATGGAAGTCCTGGTTGCCAGCCAAAGGGTAGTCGACAACTTTTAGTTTCTTGAGCCGGATGTTGTTTTTCAGGCAGACTTGGGTAAGGATCTTGGGTCCACTAACGAACCTACTCAGCAGCAGCTCTTGGAGTCCATTGCAATTGCTTAACCACGCGATGACCTCCAGAAAGATATCGTTTTCTGGGACCTCTAAGTCAACCGTCCCGTCGGCATCAGTAAGTTCTATAGCCTCAAGTGCAACACACCCTTGGAGGAGTGACAGATTCTTGACAGTGGCCGATCTTAACCCGTCCAGCTTCAGCCTCTTCAGCGATTGGGAATGGTTGTTCAATGACAGGAGAGTTTCTAAGACGGAGATCAGAAATCGCCCAAATAAGATGGGTGGCTCTTGCCATAGGCTCCGGGACAGTAAGGTAGAGTGTTAAACGAATAGAGGGCCTGCCCACTACATACCTGGTCCCAAGGCATGTGCGATTAGAGCAGTGAATGATTTCAGAGTGTTTGACCGCAGACCACTGAAAAAGGATGCTATATTACTGCTCGGGTGTATTAGGATTTACTGGATGTAGCGTTAAAGGGACCAGGATATAGTGGTGTTCAGCTTACTGGTCGACATCGCCTTTCAGACACGTAAAGAAGGTCAAGTCATCGAAATCGAAACAATTCGCAGAGATGGCCTCGGCGACACTTTGATCCAAAACAGCTCCATCCCACAGAGTCATGCTCTTCAACTTCGAGAGGCGGGCAGTCCAGGCTGCGAGGGCCATTGTACCAATGATGCCTGAAATATCCTCAAGAGCAACCGTGGCATGATTCATACTCGCAGAGTGGCTAACATAGCTGGTAATCGATTCTCCCACGAGTTCTAGGATCATGGGAATATCAAGACGCTTGTTAGATCCCTTGGAACCTCTCATCTTAAGCGTCATTGGTACTTGTCTCAAGAACTGTTTCATGTCATCTGAAAAGAATTCGTCTTGGGCGCTCCGGAAAGGAAGCTCCTCGAGAAGCTCGGCCAAGTTTCTCAGGTCAAGAGATCGGATATAGAGACAGTAAGGGTAGGCTGTAGTTTTAGAGCCAAGACTCGACCTGATAATAGACTTCCAGAGCAACATCCACTTGAAAAGGGTGATCTTCTGCGCGTCTAACCGACCCTCAAAGGTTGCATTTCGAGTGAGGTCGGCATCATTGCCTTCGCTGCTGATGATGGTCGATTGATTGTGAATTCTGTAGAAAACGAACTCAACCAAATGCCAAAGTGACACAGGACACGAGATGAGAGAGTACACACCTGTACATCCAAAGGAGCGCTGGCTTGCCCAGGGCCTTGCTTGCCAAGGCACAATGGAATAGCGTGTTGAAGTCGGCCAACTTGGACAGCTCTTCGCAGACCAGGTACAGCACATCTGCTGGTAGCTGGATCATGGCAGTGGTGGTGGCAGCGGGTGAAAAACACGGGGAATGAAGATTTTCTTCTCTTAAGCGAAAGTTGAAATTGATATTGGAGTCGATATTGAAGTTGGTGTTGATGTTAATGATTGTGGGGTACGAATTTCCATTTCCAAGTAATTCATTCGAGAGCGAACGCGTCGCCGAGCGCTAGTACTAGTGGACCGCCAAGCGCGCATCGGGCACTCGCGGGCCGGACGGTCGAGTGGTACCGGTATCATGGTGCAAATGAAGATCTCGGCTACTATTACTGCTACTTACCTACCCATACTTAACCTATGTGGTTGATTTTGCTCTGTACGGTGATTTATAAAGTATCCCAAAGCAAAGTGTTCCGTGGAGAACAGCTGGCAATATGGCGATCCTGAACTTCACGCTCAACCCCGAATCTCTGGACAAGCTGCACAGTGCTTTGGCGTGCCTCTCCAAGTTCTCCGAGGCCGTGTCATTAGAGGCATCTCACGACAAGGTTCGTGGGAGCCAGATATACGCGTAGTGGTGTAATGATTATCAGCTAATGCTTGATGCAGCTCGTCTTGACGGCTCTCAACTCATCCAAATCCGCCTATGCCTCGTTCACCCTGGGCAACAAGTTCTTCTCCAAATATCACTTTAAACCGGTAAAGACCAGCCCACAAGTTAACGTTAAGGATAAGTTCATTTGCAGGATATACAACAAGGTGCATATTTACGCTTAATTTCCTGTTAGTCCGGGCTGATCACGATAGGCTTTACTGTCAGTCTTCAAGGGTCGAACAATCGATCCGACAAGAGAGAAGGATACGGCAGTTGAAAAGTGCGATGTTGCTGTCGAAGATGGCGAGGGCCAGGCAAAGAGTCGGTTTGTGATCAAAATCGTGTGCAGGCATGGTATACCACTCTTTCCCATCCTCTGATCACAGCACTGAACTGGCATAGGCGTCCTCAAGACTTACCGTCTGACTTTCGAACCGGTTGCCCCGATGCACGCTCTTTTTGTGAAGGAGAGTGCGAACAACCATTGGTCAATCTCTTCCAGGGCCCTCCGGGAATTTGTTGAGCACTTCAGTCCAGGTACAGATCAACTAGACATCTATTCCGAAAACGGTCGTGTAAGCTTCACCAGCTACACCGAGAAGATTATGTCAGGAAACGGTTCGATTATCTAGCCTTATCATAAATGGGCCATATCTGACACTAATCCAGAGATCCTGAAGCAGCCACTGCATACTACCATTGCTATAGACACCCTTGAGTTTGGCGAATTTTCCGTCGAGGAGAAGCTCCACATCGTCATCAGTGTCAAAGACTTCAAAGCTATAGTTGCGCACGCGGGTATCACAAATACGATGGTCAAAGCCTTGTACTCACGTCCTACGAATCCAATGCAGATTTCCTACAGCGAGGATGGAATATTGAGCGAATTTATCCTCATGACCATTGGAGAATCTAGGGCCGCCTCAGCAACACCAGCGCCCAACGTCTCAAGGACCAATTCAAAGAGACCAGAATCAAGGCAGCCTTTGGAAGCTACCTCGAGCTCCAAGCGGACCGCAACCCCCCAAATGCCTCCCCCGCTAACCAGTACAGCTCCAAGTATTGCCCGAGCAGCCAGTAGAGCTCTTAGACCATCTCCTCCACCACCGCAGCCCAGTGTTCAATCACAGTCTCTTTTTCTGCCCCAGGGCGATGATGATAAGAGATGGGATCCGACGCCCTTCGATGAAGAAGATGACGAGATGTTGCAGTGGGATACGGGTGAAGAAAAGGTATGTATTGCATGCTTTTGGAGGCTTCTTGTGCTGACAGCCCAGAATTCCTTGCGGATAAATTCGGCGAGGCAGCAGGGCCTCGAGAATCAAGGGCGAGGAGGAAATGGAGATTCCGATTTGGTGCCAACTCAGCGACTGGCACCAACCCAAAGACTATCAGAGGTAAGCTTCCCCTCCCCAAGGAAGGCGTGGCTAAAGAACGCAGGTTCATGGATTATTCGATGATTGATGGTAACTGGACGTGCCCGACTTGCCCACCGAATCGTCGCTGAAGTCATTGCTAAACCTCACATAACAATATTGCTTACCGAGATCAAATTGAGAGGAGCCGCAAGGGAATGCCTTGCTCCAGAGAAGGACCAAGAAGATGAAAAAGCTCATGTGCTGACGCAAACCCAGCTAGTAGCGCATCCAGCTCCGATGCTAGATATTTTGCTACCTGGTGGCAAATACTGCGAGGAAGCAATAGTATTCCACTTGCCCTTCACATCGCCATCCGTGGTACTTGGTCCGCAATTCCCATGCTCACCCCAACCCCATGCCAGGACTTTCCCGTCCGCAGTAAGTCCCAAAGCATGTTCACTTCCGATTGCGATCTGGGAAAGGGGTGGGAGACCGGGCGGAGCTAACTGTCCGTGATCGTCTCTGCCCCATGAGAGTAGCTTGCCGTCTTTCAGCAAAACGAAGATGCTGCCCCAGGTTGCACCAGCATCCTTCCAGCCTGCCACTGATTGCGGTGCTGTTGATCGCACGTCCCATTTTTCAGATCCCAAAACAACGTGCTGTCCAAGCTGGGATTCTCCAACGAGGTATGTGAATTCTCGCCCGCATACGGCTCGAACAACCTTGAAGTCCACTCCAGTGATCTTTCGCGGTTCATAGATGACCTCTTCTGGTTGACCCAACTGCCCTTTGCGACCATTCCCCCACCCATAAACTTCCCCATTGCTTAGCACAGCCACAATGTGACTTACAGAGGCAGCGAGGTCCACTATCTCAAGACCTTCTGGTGGAAAGTTGTTGACCAGTTGAGCTTTTGAGGAGCGAAAAATTGGCTCTCCCAGGCCAAGCTCGCCCTTGTGCCCAGTACCAAAAGTGTAGACTTGAGTAGCTCGGCCATTTTGATCTCGCTGTACAATAATAGAGGACTCCCAAGACGCAGCACAGAAAGCGACTCGGCTAATGGTCTCGTCGGCATTGGAGCGCACCAGGTGAAAATGGGACTCCAGGACTTTGTGGCTGGGAAGTAGACCACATGCGCCACTCGTGTGGTCTCCAGAGCAATAAAGAATGCCTGATGCTAGGAGAAGGGTGTGGTTTCCTCCGGCTTTGATTTGAGTGACTCCGTTTATTTGTGTGTCAGGGTCGAACAGGACTTGTTTTGGGACTGAGACATCTTCTTTGTGACCGATACCGAGTTGGCCTGAGCCATTTGATCCGATGGCATAGATCGTCGCCATCTCGCGATAATCAATTACACGCGATTTTTTCCAGCCAAACCTGAGGCCATACCAACATCACGTGATAAATCCCAGCGCTAGATAGTAGCGTCTTGGCAAATATCTAGCGTCCACAACCTTTTGATTTGGAAACTTTTCAGCGAACTTTTCTCTCTCATCAGCAATCCTTCACGACGACCATCGACAACCATCGACAACCGCCACGATGCCTTCCTCCAAGTCGTATGTCGCCCGTCCCCTCGAATAGAACATCGAATGCACTGGATTCAGTCTATCCCGTGTCTTCTCGCTGGAGCGCAATTGCATCGACCGTCAGCTCCAGAGTGACCGATACATGCTCCCAGCTCGATTCTTCCTGCGCTGCTCCCTCGTTGGTACAAGCATCAACCGCTTGCACAACGAGAGATGTAGTACAGGGTCTTGAGGTTGAAGATTCTCTTCTCCTTTAAAACCATTGCCGCACACAATTAAGTAGTTCCTCTGCCTCGCGCAAAAGTTACGAAAAGCATTGGCTTATGTGCCGTGCACTCCTCCTGGACTGTGTCCGGGGCCTTGTCGGATGAGATTATGACTCGATGGGCACAGCCATCCTGCTTCCCTAATGGGCTGAGGAAATGGTGTCGCCGTCGAGCCTCTCACCGATTAAAATCATACCTTCGAGTTAGCCTTCTGCGAGAATGCCGCGCTTCAGCTGCAATTCCCATTCGGCGCTCTACTCCATACTTTTGTGTGTAGACACAAGACTGACCTTCCTGGATTAGAACCGCCCCTACCCTTGACCAGATTCTCGTCCCCGAGACTCTGCTGAAGAAGCGCAAGTCCCAAGAGAAGGCCCGCGAAGAGCGCACCGCCGAGCTCGAGAAGAAGAAGAAGGTCAGTTGATACTCTACAGACATACACAGGTTGGCATTGCAGGACTTTTATGATGCATAACACTATTTTTGCGACTAGACACGAAAGTGTTGATGCTGTCGCCAATTAACCATCTTTCGGGTCTGAACTTCGTCCTGCAATGGCATCCTGTGTATGTCGAGATGTTATCAGGCGCATCGCTAATTGCCTCTTCACAGGCCGCCAAGGAGAAGCGTGGCGTCATCTTCAAGCGCGCTGAGAAGTACGTCAAGGAGTACCGTGACCAAGAGCGTGAGAAGATCCGTCTTCAACGTTTGGCCAAGCAAGAGGGCAACTTCTACATCCCTGCTGAAGACAAGTTGGTCTTCGTTGTCCGTATCAAGGGGTAAGCAACTCGCTCAATGATCGCATCGTACATCTGCTAAACCTGCTTCAGTATCAACAAGATTGCCCCCAAGCCCCGCAAGATCCTCCAACTCCTCCGTCTTCTCCAGATCAATAATGGTGTCTTTGTCCGCATGACCAAGGCCACCCTCGAGATGCTGAAGGTCGTCGAGCCATGGATCGCTTACGGCTACCCCAACCTGAAGACTGTCCGCGAGCTCATTTACAAGCGTGGATATGGAAAGGTCAACAAGCAACGTATTGCTCTCACTGATAACTCGATCATCGAGGAGAACCTCGGCAAGTACGGCATCGTCTGCATGGAGGACTTGATTCACGAAATCTTCACCGTCGGCCCCAACTTCAAGCAAGCCGCCAACTTCCTATGGCCATTCAAGCTCTCCAACCCAACTGGTGGATTCCGTACCCGCAAGTTCAGACACTACGTCGAGGGTGGAGATCTCGGAAACCGTGAAGAGAAGATCGTAAGTTTCCAGTCCCTCTCCTAGCCGGCATGCTAACTTTCTTCAGAACGCTTTGGTCCGCCAGATGAACTAGAGGGTTGATATCAGGGGAATTGGGTCTTTCTGTTTGGCTCTCTAGCTGCGTGGCTCGCATGGCGTTATCATGAAGAATGAAAAATGACCTTGCACAAACAAAATGGCGTCTCAGGATTTGAAGTTTTTTACGTGGAGTTAAACAAGCGAGAACCTCCTCATATGAACGATTTCCTCTTTCTTTTACACATGCCTATGAATCTTGATATTCCGTTCTTCTTCTGCTAACTTCTATCGCTTTCCCCTCATTGCTGCTGCCTTCTTTTTTGTGGTGCCTTAATGAGGAATCCTGTCCGTGTCTCTAAACCGAACCCTGGGTCTGTAGCTTTGTGTTCGAGGATGACGCCTCAGAGATAGGGAGCGAGCTCCAAAATCGAACCAATATCGCTCTCAGAACCGTGGCCGTGTTTTCACGCAGATCGCACTTCCTCTACGCCTTTACTTTTCGAGTGTTCCGCTTCTACAGTGTTAGGTCAAAACTCGGCCTCAGAATTGTTCTGTCTTATTCTATCCTCTAGGAACGGTACGTGTCCATACGCTCCCCTTGCCCGTCTCCCTTCTACAGTATCGGATCGAATATCTCGAAGAAAAAAACCACGTTATGCCCAAGTATCCGCTTCGGTATTCTCCACGTCCATAACCCCCAAGATTGACGAAGCTACCGTGGAGTCGACCCCCCAAAACGCTTACAGTGTCTGATCACTCACTCCCTACAAACTCTTGCATGAGTCGTGTGCGAATCCCTGCGGGATCTAATTGGGTCAGGTATATATTATCGTAGGCTGGATTCAAAGGGTGAGGTGAGATGGCTACGAAGAGGGAAAGTGGAAGTGGAAATGGAAGTAGAAAGCGATGAGAGAGTGCATGCGCCGTCGAAGCCGGGCGACGGCTATACGAAATGGAGGAGAGCGCAGCCACCGATCGAGCGGAGGGGCGGAGGGAGGGGGAGCAGGCGTGCGTTTTAATCCAGGGGATTCATCAGCGCCTGTTCTGTGGGGTTTTCCTCACCTCCATCTCGATACGTTTGTTCGGCCATGATTTGATTTCGTCGAAATTGCCTCCTTTCAACACGTTTTTTTGGGGCCGTCAGCCCAGACAGACACTGGTTTTATTCCTGCCACACGGACTGGACTGTACCATCTTCACGCCTAACGCATGTTCTACTGATACAGGGTTCCATTCCTAACTCGAGATTGGAAGAACAGATATCTTGACCTAGGATGGATGGGTAAGTGAGTGGGTGTTGATAGTGTGTATGTAGGCTTCTTGCGAGCTATGTGAGACTGCTGAGAAAGTCTTGCTCGCGGCTGAGTCTGATGAAGTAAATGGATTAGACTTTAAAAATGAGGGAGATTTGGGACGGTGAAGACAGAGGACAGGACGTTGGGGGTTATTCTTGGGCTGTGGATAAAGAGGCCCTAGAAGACCGATTGTGGTGACTGTTGCGGAAAGATTACGACGATACACGAAGAGGGAGAGAGAGAGACAGGAGTACGGGAACATGTCCCGTTAGACTACCTCAGCCATGCATGTTTGAAACTGCAGGAATATACAATGTCCTCAAGCTATACTTCAAGATCAGCGCCGGCCCCCAGCGAACAATGTTACACTGAAAGTGGACTCACCTCCCCATTTGTATCCAAAACACAAAACCTGAGCAGCAGGTACAATGGTACGGATTCAGACTCTCCCGAATCTTTCCCGGATTCGATCACGATTATTCATGAGACACAGCACAGCTTGAGAAGAAAAAGCAAAGGTCGAGGTATCTGATTATGTTAAGGAGTCAGAGTCGTTCAAAACGACAAAATTGTCAACCATCGGATAAACAAGCACATACGGAACCAGAGCAGTCGTTCCTGCAGACCCCGGATGGCTGCCGCGCACGGACCACCTCACCTCAGCAGCAGCAGCAGCAGCAGCCATGCAAAAGGTTCGAAGCTCATCAACCAAAAAAAAAAAAAAAAAAAAAAAAAAGGAAACACATCTTCCCCCCCACACAACTGACTCTCCCCCGACATCCCTCCCTGCTATCCGAAGCCCAACACACCGCCGCGCCAGACTTCGAATTAAACGCAAGAGAAAGAAAAGGAGGAGAACGCAAAAACAAATACAGAACCAAACCCAAAAAAGCCAGGGCAGAAGAGACCGAAGAGATGGACACCTCCTCCTCCCCTACCCCCTCCCTCGAAGGCCAGCAGCTGCCCGACCTCTCGAAGCTCACGGCCAAGGACAAGCAGGAGCTGCAGCAGTTCCTCAATCACGAGAGCCAGAGGGCGCAGATCCAGCAGAGTGCGTTTCGATATCCCGCTGCCTCCTGTTCTTGCGTTTTTCCCCCAACCCCCCAACCCCTCCCCCAACCGACGCAAGACTTGAATTTTCTCTCTCCGGCTCATGGTCGCCGCCTCTGCAGGGCCAGAGGAGCTAGCTAGCTAGCTAGCTGTGCCTCCTCCGGTTGTGGAAGGATCTCAGAATACCTGGGGTCCTGGAATGGGAATGCGAATGGGGATTCGGAGATTGAAAAATTGGGGCATTTGGAATTGGAAGACACAGAGAGAGAGAGAGAGTCTTTTGCTGACGAGTTCTGGTTTCGTGATTAGCCGTCCACACCCTCACGGATCTCTGCTGGAAGAAGTGCGTGACTGGCACGATCAAGAGCGGCGCGCTGGACAAGAACGAGGAGAGCTGTGCGAAGAACTGCGTCGATCGGTATCTGGATGCGAATTTCGCTATTATCAAGCGGTTGGACGGCATGAACGCCCGGCGCTAAGAGGAGGGGAGTGGATGCCGACATGGTGGGAAGCACGGGAATAAAGCTTGCATCAGGGGAGAAGCGATTCGGCGATATGTGATTGTGGATGGTGGTTGGTGGGCGGCCTAGGATGGAGAGAGGGAGGCCTTGCAGCAATGAAAGCAGTGTATGAATATGGTCTCGGCGATGCGACCAGGTCAAATCCAGAAAACATGAATTCTACGGGATGCTGAGGATGAGAAATATAATAGGGAGTCACAATCTCAAGCATGAAGAAACAATTCGTAGTAGGGGTGAACGATGGGCGTTCAAGGCACTTTTTGTGCAAATTCCGTTTGGGCTGTCACTCTTCTACGTCATTTGAATGCAAGTGGCGACCGTTAAGACGGTAGCTACGAGTCCCGCGGGTATATTCCATAACCATATCGTAACCCCATCACACGCTGTCCATCCCAAATCCACACATAACTCCATGTTTAAACAATGGCGAGCTTGGTGGCGGCAATGTCGAGGGCATCGACATCGGCGGTCAGGCGAGCGAAGGCCTTCTTGGATCCATCAGGTCTGGTATATTCATTAGTCAAAGCAGTGGGCGTTTGGGCGCAGGAGCGAAGCTTACCGGATGAGAGTGTTAATCTTGACGGTATCGATATCGTAGAGCTTCTTCAAAGCCTCCTTGATTTGTCTCTTGTTGGAGCGGATGTCGACGATGAAGACAAGGGTGTTGTTCTCCTCAATCTTCTTCATGGCGCTCTCGGTGTTGAGCGGGTGGATGATAACCTTGTGCTCATCGAGACGGGGCTCATGGGGGACCGACTTGCGGGGGTATTTGGGAGCGCGCGAGAGTTGAAGGGTCTTGGGGCGGTGGAAGGTGGTCGAGAGACGGACCTTGCGGACCTTGTGGGAGTGGACCTTTTGTTGTTCTTTAGCAATTTGGATTTGGATTTGACAGTAGCAGGTTGTCGCGGATGGGATCTCAGTAACTTACACCCTTCAAGGCAGCCTTGGAAGCAGCGCTGGCTTGCTTGTTGCCCTTGCCCTTGACGGCGGCACCTGTATATCACTTACGCATCAGCAATCGCTCTTGACGAACTCGCAATATCTGCTGCTGCTGGTGCGCATCCTCCTCCAAATTCATCGTCGCGTCTTTTGGCCGAAGCTCGCATTCGAGGCGTGAATAGTCTGATGTGAGGTTGCAGAAGTGTGCAACCAGGCTGGCGAGATAAAGCAATGTTGAGAAAGGAAGCCCTACCTTTCTTTGTGTCCTTGGGGGCCATTTTGAAGATAGTTGTCGATTTGGCGATATGTCGTTAAGGTCGGAAAGGTTGGGAAATTCGCGATTGGAATTTTGTTGTGGGCGGCATCTTAGCGTATCGGCTCCTCGTTTATTTAGCTCCGATGCACGTGATCCTATCGCATAACTTTGGAGAGCTTTGCCAGCCGCTGTTCGGCTATTTGAGATCGCAACCTCTCTGGGATTCAACAAAAATGGCCAAAAAGAAGGCGACCAAACTAAAGTCTCTATCTCAAGGTAGACCGCCCACAGTGAAGCCTCTCCGGTCGATTTCTAGCAAAGCAACCCGGACTCTCATCAGGACTCATCACACCCTCGAGAAGCAAAAGGCAAAAGCTCTCGCCGACGGCGATGATGCGAAAGCCGCAGTGATTGCAAAGCAAATCGAAAGTCGAGGAGGCATTCAGAGCTATCAAAAAGCAAGTCTTACAGGACAGACCAACGAGAGAGGCGGTGACTCCTCCAAGATATTGATGGAATGGCTCGAAAAGCCGGTCGCTGCACTATTGAAGGACCAGGCTGCGAAAGGACAGCCGGCTCGCTTGTTGGAAGTTGGGGCTTTGAGCGTCGGGAATGCATGCTCGAGGTCAAAGCTGTTCGAAGTGGAAAGGATCGACTTGAACAGCCAGGCTGAGGGTATCAAGCAGCAGGATTTCATGGAACGACCGATCCCGCTCGAGGATCAAGACCGATTCGATGTCATCAGCCTATCCTTGGTTCTCAACTACGTTCCGGATCCAGCTGGGAGAGGGGAGATGTTACTCAGGACGCTGCGGTTTTTGAGAGCCGTAACACCTTCCGAAGGATTAGAGGAAATCTTTCCCAGCTTGTTCCTGGTCCTTCCGGCTCCATGTGTTGTTAATTCCAGGTACTTGGACGAAGCGAAGCTCGAGACTATTATGAAGAGTCTGGGATATGTCCAGGTCAAAAAGAAGCTTTCGAATAAGCTCGTCTATTATCTGTGGAGAATGAACTCGGTGAAGCCGGTGCGTACTATTCCATTCAAGAAGGAAGAGCTGCGGCCAGGAGGCGCGAGGAACAATTTCGCCATCGTTCTGAAAGGAGGGCAGAAGCTGTAAGGATTAGAGCAGTAGAGGCTGGACTCTGGTATATCTCGTCATGGATAGGAAAATGCTACGACATGATGAGGATGTGGGTGGCACAGGAATACATCGCATGGAGTTCGGCGTTCTGTTTTTTCAAGGTGTGTCTGTACCGAATTATACCCAAGCATGTGCTGAAAGGTCGAAGCTGGCATCTTTTTACCTGTGAAAAGCTAGACGGGAACATTTCAGCTATTTAATTCCCAGTTTGTCTTCTTCAACTGAACACCTGTAGAGTCTCGGACCACGCCCATCATAGCAGAGCCTTCAAGATCCTGCTCACCATGCAGGCAAGCAACCCAGCTTACAGAAGCGACTCACAGGTCCACCCAGAACTGCCGTTCCCCGACTCTGAAATACAGATAGGCCCTGGGGAAGAAAAGAATAACCGCCATGCGTAACGAACCGCAGTATACTGTTATTGCTTTGAGAGAATCTTTTGTCACAAGCTCTATCCTCTAGTATCTTCTGTCCTATAGTATCTATGCCGCGATCACTTTCTCTTCCTTCTTCACCTAGGCTTCACTTCAATTCAGCAGCCAGATACTCAGGCCCCAGTGACCTTCTTCCAGCTCTCCCTCGCCTCCAAGGCGTCGAACCATCTGGTGACATTGGGGTACTTTGCAAAGAGATCTGCAAACCCGACGCCCTTGGCCATCTTTCCGTACGGCAGGTGGTACAGATCAGCCAAGGTCACGCTGTCGCCCGCGAGATAGGCCGTCTTAGCCAGGATGCCGTCATAGACGGCCAACGCCGCATCGAGGTCGGCAGCGTGCTTCTTGACAAGCTCCGCATCTGGCTCGCCGAGTCCCAGCATCCTTGTAGCTGTCAGTACTGTTCAACTCTTTGGAATCTCCATTCGAAGGATTGAGAAAGGGGATTCTCTCTCTCTCTCTCTCTCTCTCTCTCTCCCTCTCACCCTTTGAACGCCTTCTCAAAAGCAAGACCCGAAGCAGGACCGTCAAAGTAGCTTATCTCGACCGAGCACGCCTAGTACATCCAGGGCAGGCACGACATCAGCAGCAGCACACAACTCCCGCAACCCTTCCTTCCCACAGACTACCTCTGTGCGCGGCAACACTCACCTGCTCAAACAGCCCGTAGGCCTTCACATCTCCGTCGGCGGGCATCAGCTCGGTGCCCTGTCCGGCATACTTCTTGGCAATGTACTTGCAGATGGCCCGGCTCTCATACACCAGGTATCCGTCGTCCTCCAACACCGGGACCTTGCCGAACGGCTGCATCTTCAGGAAAGCAGGCTGCTTGTGCTCCTGGGCAGCGAAGTTGATGGCGCGCAGCTCGTACTCGACGCCCTTCTCCGCAAGCGCGGTGAACACGCGCTGCGCGCACGTGGAGTATGGGGATCCGTGGACGATGAGGGGCATCTTGATCTTGATGGTCGGTAGGTGGTGGAAGGAGTTGCTCAGTGTGAATGAAAGCAGGAGTCGGTGAGTCGGTGAGATGATGAGATTAAGTACACGATCTCTTATCCCACCTAAAGGTGGGGAAGCGGCTATGCAGCCGCTGATATTTTGACGCATTATATTAGTCAAACGATAAAGAGCCAATTATCGGCGGCCGATTTTAATGATATAATGACTATCTCTCTTGAAACGATCTTCGAACCGGTGCTGATGTAGACCTTTTACTCCGTACACAGCTTACCGAGAGCTTTTTACCTACCTTACGAACCGCTCAGGGGCTGCCGACGACAAAGGCGATTGTAAAGTAATGCTCCACCAAGACAGCCTGTCACCAGTAAGGGGCACCAGGTAGTAGAGAGCGCAAAAAGATTCATTGGGTATCATTAGCAAATCTCAAATCTCTAGAGCTGTCCTGTGCACCAGCATAGTCGCCTCCATATTCTTCCGGGCGGTACAACAGCTGTCGTATGTACTTGCTCACGGCGGCTGTGGGGAAAAACATCCAATCATGATCGTCTCTTCGCTTCAGCGGCTCTGTGAGCCTCAGTCTCCCTCTCTAACCGCCCTTTCCTCCGTCTCGTGATGCCTCGTCGTTGGATAACCTTCGAACCCCACCGCATTAAGCTGCTTCGCATTAGAAACATGGAGGTGACAATGGCGACCGGGACCGCAATCTTCCAGAAATAGCTGGTGCCATGCTCAAGGGCTGGAAAAGGCTCGATGTTCATTCCAAAGTAGCCAGTCAAGAACGTCATTGGGAGGAAGAGAATGGTGATGTTTGTGAGCTGTTGCAGTGTCTCGTTCTGGAGAGCAGACATGGTGTTGAATATAAGGTCGATCATGTTATCGCAAGACCGTCGCATTTGATCGAGCGACTCTGTGATGAGAATGATGTGATCTTCCACATCTCCTAGATATGTCTGGGCCATTGGGCTCATTTTGACTGAAGTCGTAGTACTCGATGATAGGGCCCGGGGACCAGCGTTAGGGACTGGCAGTGTCACGCTTTTGTGGTCGCGCAACGCATTTATCAGGTTTACGATCGGGTTCACAAGGCTCCGAAACGTGAAAATCTCGCTTGTTACGACATACAATGATGTGGTATGCTTGAGCTCTGGCTTAGTCAAGACGTCTAGTTCTAAGTCGCCAATGACATCTTGGTAAGCTGTAGCTATCGGGATCGCAAGATCAATGATAGCGTCGAGTATTGCCTGTACAATCATTGATGCATCACAGCTGCGCCTCAAGATCGTATCTGGTGTCCTTAGTCGCTCCAGAATAGGCGATTCGATGTCATCAGCAGAAGACTCGAAGAATGATATGACCGTGTTATCTGCCAAGTTTAGTTAACGCTCAAGTTGATTAGAATAAAATTTCAAACCCACCATTAGTCAAGAATATCGATACCTGTTCTGCGCTCACAGCGAGCTTTCGAGATGTCAAAGGGGAGTGCTTTTCCATGAACTCCATACGTTCTTTGTTGGGGCCCCCGTGGTATCTTTGCAGTGTCTTCAAATTCTGGAGATGTGGCTCACTAACACTCTCTGTATGACCAGTAACGAAGCTATTGGCTGGATTGTGCACGCCTGCTACCATGTTCTTCTCGTTGTATTTCTTTTTAGGATTTGATCCAGAAAGCAAATTGTGCGCGAACTTGGACAAACGGCCCCGCTTGGGTCTCCTAATGCTATCCGTGTCGCCATCGTCAGAGTCGCTGTCTTCCGCATCGCGGTGCATGTGTATGAGCTTTTGGAGAGTGAGAACCATGTAGGTGTGGTCAGAGTACCTGCAGAACGAATTAGTAAAGTGTTCTGGTTGGGCAGAAGAGCGACTAACCAGTCTGCCTTCGTCCTGTTGCTCGTGTTTATCAGATCCTCCATGGCCAATCGATGCAGCTTTTTGTACTGCCCCAAAGCTTGTATTACGTCCCAGCTCAGGCCATTCACGTTGATCCATCTACACTTGACCCAAGGCTCCTGCTTTTCGTGTAGAAATTGGATGAGCTGGGCGTTGTTGAATTCAAAATGGTATATTTCGTCTTCGCTAATATCTACCACGGTGATCTGGCAATCTTCGTGGAACGTTGGTAATTGTGCCCTGCCGCCATTCGGCTTCGAAGGATCGAGTCCTGGCTCTTGGCCGGCTTGCCACTGTGGTCGGAGGGGCATAAATTCGATGGCGGATTTCGCAGTGTTGGTTCGATTGCGTCTGCGCGACATCGACGGCGGGTGATTGAGGCTAATTTCAGGATCCGACTGTGTAGAGGAACTCTTGCGGAGGGGTCCACGTCCATTTCCACTTCCATATCCATCGTTATCTGTGGGAGGGCGAGGCTGCCCGGACTCGACGTCGAAGTTGACATGGCCTGGTGGCGGCGATATGCATGGAGCAGCAGCTGGAGAGGACTCTGAGAAGTCTGGGAATCCTGTCTTTCCATACTCTGCCATGGCGCTGGGGTGTCGGAGTTGAAGATTATCTCAAAGACCAGGAAGAGAAGAGAGGCCGAAGTAAAAGGGCGAGCGTCGATCGAATTGGAAAGGTACAGGGAGGTGTTTTGAAGAAAAGAAAATCCACATAATATGTCAAAGTCGATACTAAAATGAGTTGAACAAGACGTGGAGCAGGAAGGATGGGAAAGTGGGAGACGCGTGTCGTTCGCGATGTCATTTCGCCGAGGCTTTCTGGGCTTTGTTTTTTTTTTTTTTTTTTCGGTCGGGCCGGGGCCGTCCGCGTCGACGAAGAACCTACTACTATCATCCTTACTCTCCCGTCTTGCTTTTCGTCTTCTGCTCGGGATGGAATGATTGCAGCTGTGGGTATGCACCTAGATATATATTTATATTTACATTTTATCTTTCTTTCTTTCTTAATAAATGCACGATGCATAGTGGGGTATCCCGGTACTCAACTGACCCAACTGACGGGGGCCCAAAGTAAACAAGATGAAGCTTTGCCAAACGTGGGCTTAGACCAGCTCGTCCTCTGGGCTAGCATCCGTCAAAGAGTAGCTGAGGTACCGGCAGTCGAGATCTTTGATTTTGGATCAGAGGAGATACATAGGTAACACACAACAAAAAACAAAACAATCACCGGTGTCTATTAATCAGATCAATGAGTCAGAGACTTGCATATTCATCTCTCCTTCGTAGCTCTATTCTACTCTTCGGCTCGCCGCCATGTCCTCAGCAAGCCATGTCGACTACAATGCTTCCATTCTGATAGTAGGGGCAGGAACAGGAACAGGAACAGGAACAGGAACAGGACCAGAAACAGGAACCTGGGGCTACTCAACAGCCTTGCATCTCGCTCGACGAGGCTACAAGAATGTTACACCACAGTCCTGGATCCCTCCGAGCTTCCTTCTCTAATATCAGCTGGCAACGATGTCAACAAGAGAATCGAAGAGGATAAGCTCTTCCCTGGCCCCCTCCAACGACAATTACAAACTTCAATTGCGTCTGTAGGCTCTCTCGGCAACGAACCAAGTCGTTTCGTTCAATTCCAGAATCTCTCCGTCGGCTAGCCACCGACGGCTGGCTCAATGACCCAGTCTTCAAGCCCTATTATCGTATTATCGCTCCACAGGATGTAATCGGTCCATCGAAGACGAGTGCCAAAGCGTGGATTCACCTCCCACAATCCCACAAACTTGGAGAGATCACTTTCCCTCGCTCTCCTCCAGACTTCAAGCACGTTCTATCCTTACCAATATCCGCCTTTCCCAAGCTACCTACCTAGGACGCAAAACTCCCTTGCTCCTTCCGCACTTGCCAGGCCACACAAGACTCATTTGCGCTTTCCTGATCCAGCGCGAAGCAGAAGAAGCTGTTGATAAGTTTTGATAAAGACACTGCCACCGCGATTCCCCAACACCTCTACCTACAGTCTACAGTCTACAGTCTACAGTCTACATCACATCACCTACGACAACCCGGGATCCACGATGAGGAAGCCGGCCTCCCTCCCTCTACTTCTTTTCTTCGCCCTCCTGATCGCCCGCGTCGCAAGTCTCTGCGAATGTGGCTACGGCTCCCTGATCAATGCGAGGGCTCATACTCCCTCTGCGGTCGCCCCCCTCAGCCATATCGACACCGATGCGATTCCATTCGTCTGGACAGACTTACTGGAGACCGATTTCTTCCATCTTGACAGCATCGCTAGGGACACCGACTGGGACGTACAGAACTACAGCGTGACCGCTCAAGCTGCTCGAGGCCCTTTGGGGTATGTATGACCAACCCCTCGATAGCCAAGCTCCCCGACACGCTCTTTGAATACCCCCGATCACTATATGCTATAAAATCTGCGCTCTCTTCTAAATATTAGCATACTAACAAGTTCAAGCATGCGATTTCTTCTGGATGATGTAACTGTCAATCGTATTTCCGACAATTACAACTACTCCGGCCCAGGAGAGGACGGTGGCGATCCAGGCCTACACATGGCCGTTCAAGCTAGTGTAACTACAGATGGATTTACACAATCTTCCCAGCTGAACTCGGTACGTGAGGACATGCTCTGGGGCAGCTATAGAGCCTTACTGAAGCTCCCATCGGTTTCCGGCACCTGTTCGGCGTTCTTTTGGGTCAGTGTTTCCCTAGACAGAATATATGCCCTGCTTCCCGCCTGCTGAGAGATGGATCTCGTGCTAAATTTTTGCTAGTATTTCAACGACTCGCAAGAAATTGATATGGAGATACTCTCGAATCAGTTCAACAAAAACAACAACACCTTCATGATCAACCTCGTCCACCAATCTCCACAATCCGCGTCCCAAGGATTCAGTGTGATCGGAAAGGACTACCAGATGCCTACTCTGCCCTTCGATCCCACCTCGGACTTTCACGAGTACCGAATCGACTATCTTCCCGAACAGATCATCTTCTACGGCGATAGTCAAGTCATTGGCGTAATGAATACTACGGTCGATCCACAGCCAGGCCATTTAATCCTCACACACTGGTCAAATGGAGACAAGGGATGGTCAGGTGGTCCACCACTGGAGACAGCAGTGCTATCGGTTGGATACGTCAAAGCCTATTTCAATTCGTCTAATCCTACTCGGCAAGCCGCCCATGCCATGCGCTGTTCAGATCCGTCGGAGCCGGGTACAATCTGTAAAATTGAGGACTATAGAACCTCTGTCAATGTTACAATTCCTGGGTCCAATGAGACCTTCAGCATTCCGACTGACCCATTTTTCTTCTTCCAGATGTTCAACACGACGACCGGCCAGATTGTCTACCAAAGCAGTGCCAATATTGGTCCTGTTTGGTGGCAATTTGGGTACATGCAAGTTGGGTACACCATCGTTGCTTTATTTTTGTTCTCTGGTACGTTATTATGATGAAGGGGTAGATGCGAAGGAAGTGGGCCAAATTGCTTCATGCCCTCATTTGATTTGCGGCGATCAGTGCTGGCTGAATCAGAATTTGTGATTTTGGTCTCTGTGGGCAATACAGACAGAAATATTCGCCAAAAACCCCATTTGTTCCCGTTAGACTAGTACCTGGTGATTTTTGCTACAGAATGGATATCTACCTACCGGTCAATATATCATCACTGCAGTAGAATTCTACTTGGAGATCTGAGTTCCGAGTACTTTATCGAATAGCGCAGGATAACAGAATGATGGTATCTTGCGATTTCCTAATTTTTCGTCTTCGACTTAGTATCTTCATTGTGAAGTGCTAATTGTAATATTTTTGATTTCCAATCAGATAAGTTATTTGATTTTCGAGAAAACCAAGGAGTAGCGATGTGTGATCAATGTTGAAATTGAATAGGTGCCCATCTAATAGTGAAAAGATATATAACTTGATGACTATAAATCTCTTTGTTTGTTATGATTTCAAAGCACATCCACATATGTGGTTCCAATGGAAGCGAGGTCGCCCAAGTATTCGGTTAAAATCTGCGGCTCAATTCAACAACCAGAATGTGCATTTGCCTACTAAGATACGTCCTTCAAAGCCGAAAACGCTGGCACTGGGTGCTACACGAAATGCGATAAGAAATTCATCTGTCACCCGAAGAAAAAAAAAACAGGTTCTGTCTGCAAGCCATGACAACAAGCTCTTCGCGTCCAGTGAAGGTTTTGGTTGTCCTTGCAAATTCTGCCAGGGCTTGAAATTTCTGATCACGACCGATAGATGCCAGACACGGTGGACATTCGCATTCGCGTACTCAGTGGCATGGCAGATGGATGGATCCTCGGTTCTTGTGTTGGGGAGCGTAGCCTTAGGAGTGCTGGTGGTAAGTATTGCCGAAGACTGGAACAGGCCAAGGAAGATGGGAGCGTGGAGCCTGAATCAATATCAAAGTCGGCTGAAGGGGATGATCCCATGAGGAAAGAGGTTTACTGCTGCTGACGTGTGGGTGTTTCGATATTGAGATGAAGTAGGTTCCTGCTGCCATACGTTCACAGAGACCAATTCGACTTCAGGCTCAAGCTGGAACTCGACAGTCGAATCCAGCTCTGTATAAGAGAGGCCTCGAGCCGGGTAGTGGTGAGCTTTGAAAGCACCCCTGGGGCATGATCTACGAAGTCCCAAAAAGAAACACGCTCTCCTCCAAAGAACAGAATCGATAGCCGATTTTACATTTCTCGTCATCGACTATGACTTTTCGTTCATACCTCTTCTTGTTCTTCAGAGTTCTGATATTTGGAAAACAAAACGCCGCGTCCCGAGACTCCAAACTACCCCAGTGTTTCCCGGATTCGAACTTGTCGAAACCCATGTCAACCAAACCAGTTCGACCCGATTGCATTTATACTTTCGATCACGGCTCTTCCAAGGCACATCTAAGGCACGGGGCCTACATTTTCTTACTCTTGACATAGATCAGAATACCAAGCATCACCACATCAAAAGTAGCCTGGTGGTTCAGGTGGCAAGCTCAGCAGTCGTGCAGCAACAAAGACTAACGTGCTCTCTAGCCCCCCCCCTTACGACCAACCAAGACAACCACCAACTCGGGCAGCGCCACCCTCTTCTCAACCAACTTGGAAGAACGGCCACTGTGGGCTTCGGCTCATATACCTAAGTCTTCTCACCGAAGAATTCAGCCAAGGCTACCAGCATTTCAATTCCGTCAATATTTCAATTCCGTCAGACTATCAAAAGAGATATGTGTAAGTTGATTCCCTATCCTCCATCTGAAATCCTGAGCTTGCACCTGAACCAAAACATTTTTTTTGCCTTTTTTGTTTGATTGGGTTTTTCTTTCTTTTTCTATTTGGATATGGGTTCTGCTGCCGAGGGGGTTACTGGGGAGGCGAGAGATTGGGGCCAGACGAGCTGCTCGGGTTTGGCTTGCCGCTTGCACGTCAATACAACAAGCTCTGATAGAGGAGCCGATACGAGCGCATCACCGAACCAAGCACGCGGGAGATGGTGGCAGCTCACAGACAGCACAGCCATTATTCGACTGATAGGTAATCGTAGAGACCAAGTCCCAGAAAAATGGTATGGAGGTAACTGCTTGATGGTATTTGAGGCTCCGAAGAAAAGAAAAAAATACACTTTATTACGTATTTAGGACTCGCCCCTTCGCGAATGCACTGGAGCATCAAGAGAGCGGGAATGGGAGACGACACGGATACAGGTACGAAGGACGAGATACACGAGTCAACGAACTTCGCAAATCGCTCAGCTATTGGCAAACCACTATTCGGATCGTAGGCTTCCAGCAGACAGCCGTGGCAGAGAGTCACGAGCCTTCTCTTGCGTCTGCTTTCTCTCTCCGTCGAATCCCCCAAACCAAAGCGATTGGGGAAAGGATCGAGTACGAAGGTTCTGATCGGATATCAAGGAGAGGCGCAAGTAAAAACAAAGGGGGGGCTTCGACCATGATTGGATTGAGGCGAGTGCTTCAAGACCAAAGATCATCAGGACAAACTCTCCGCTCTTGCTCCTCTCCAGTCTCCACATCCCTCAATCATAGTGAGCATTTTGAAAATGCCTCACAAACGCTTTATTCAATCCATTCCGAGGCACACAAAAAGCCTTTTTTCAGTTCCCCGATTCAAGTCGATGCCCCCAAGAAGTCGCCGATGGAACGCCAAACCAGTAGACCGAATCTGAGCGCGCGGCTATAAATGCCGCACATCATACGTAAGGAGCACCGATAAAAGCACGGGAAAAGATCCCCTCGGGACATCAAAAAATGGGAAAACTTTTGCAGGGGATCGTCTTCTCGAACAACAGGCTGGCTTACTGGCTGATCGCATCTAGCACACGAGCCTCGAACGGCCTGACCCGCCCTCGAAAATCCCATAGATGGCACAGCGGATCCTCAAAGAAGGCATGAATTGAAGGGAAAGATGAAACAAGCGGCACAGAACAGGATAGGTTGCAGAAGGATGCCGAGAACACATCGGGCAGGTTGATGCCACTCACTAGTCTAGGGCATACGCATGGCGGCGCCGTCACCAAAATGGGACTCAGTCAATGAAAATAGTAACAAAGCGAAGCATCGTGAAAAGCATGGGGTAAGTCTAGAAAATAATCATTCAAATCATCTTGGTGTACGGTAGTTACCGCGAATGATTGCACGATGCAGCCTTCGAATTCATTATCATCAAAACCCCTCTCCCGGTGCGTTCATCATCTATACCCCACAGTAGTACACACGCCTCACCTCCCATCTATGCGACGTACACATACAAGTTATCATCACCACGCTCCAGGTAATCCTTATCAAGCAGTTCTGCATCTCATTAGCACTCACTCTTTTTCCACAAGTACGGAAAGATATGGGATGGGCGGACTTACTATCAATCTGCTCCTTGATCTCCGTAACCTCTACCGGCCCCCTCTTCTTCGTCTGTTCGATAACCTCTGCCACGAGCTGTGCATGCGACAGAGACTTCCGACTCTTCATGATCCTGACAATCGCTGCCTGAGTCTCATACTGCCTGTCTCTCTGGACACGCTCATGCATATCCTTGTTCTCCTCCTCCGTCTCCTTCAGCTGAATCTGGTTGATCTTGATCCTGTACTTCGGATCCGAAAAGCCTAGATTCACAGTGAACGTATCGGTAGAGTTGACGTCTTTGCCTTTGGGGTGTTTGGTGAGAATGCGAAATTTGGCGCAGGCAAGAGATTGCAGGGTACGCTTGAGCTCGGCGTCGACTAGGTTAGTGGCTGTTTGGATATCAGTGTATGAGAGGCTTTGGTCCTCTGAGGATGAGATATCGTTGAATAGGAGGAGAACGATAGCTTGGAAGCCAGAGACGGCGAGTTCCTTGGGGCCTTTCTTGAAAGTGGCTTTCATTATGCTGTGATCGAGGCGAGGCTTCCAAATGAGGCGTCGGCCATTGTGCTTGTGTTTGTACTGACGCTCGTATCTTTCAATTTGCCGCGCGACTTCCGATGGCATGTTGACCTCGTCGTCGGCGTAGGTAGGCCATGAGGCTGCGGAGAGCACGAAAACTTGAAGATCAACAGCGGGGTTGATCTCCTTCTCCTTGAGGTACTCCTTATAAGCGATCATCTCATCCTTAGCAATCTGTTGGTCCTTGAACATCTGCTCTAAGTTGTGCGTCCAGTTGGTTCCACATTCAATCTTCAGCTTGGCGAGCATGTTGCGTTCCGCATCTTGGCTAGCACTGCGAGATAACAAGAGTCGACGGGCAAGATCTTGCTTGTAAAAAGCCTCAAAGACGTCCTTGCCTTCGATGAATCGGAAAAGCTCCAGTGCTTGCTCCAACTGCCGGTCAAGCTCAGCGTCTTCGTCGCCGGTGCTTGCTAGACCTTGCTTCTCGGCATCGTCTCGGTCCTGGGCATCAGATGTTAAAGATCTCGGGACTGCCTTCAGACCTCCACGAAGTAATGTATCCATGTACTTGGCAATCATTTCTCCTGTTTTGGAGTTCCCCGCTACCGACAAGTTTTTTCTGTCATTCATGAAGTTGCCAAATGCGTCCCTGAGTCCGTAAGAAAAGGTTTCGTCCTTCTCAAATGCGTCACGAATGATTTTATCCAATCTCCGTTTCAGCTCAAGCAGGCGGATGACCATCTGATTGATTTTGTCCTTATCAACTACAATCTCAGATCCAGCCCGCTTGATATAGCTCTCGAACGGCACCTTCAGCCTCTCTTGGATTCCAGAGAGTCGCAACCGGTTGTAAAGAATCTTCAGCGACACTATTGCGTTGCTGTCGATAATCTTGGCAAGGCTATTCTCATCCAGAAGTATGTTTGAACGCCGTTCAATAAGGATTTCGTGGGCGGAATCGTGGATCCTACGTTTCGTTGTACTATCAAAATTGTACGCATCGCAGCGATCGGCCTCTCGGTTCAATAATATGTCGCAAGCAGAAATGTACTCCTTCATACCTGACATACTCCTTTCCTCGGCAAATTTTTCGAAGTACGCAGAGCTCCTCTTGACTAATTCCGGCTCGAAGGACTTTGTGTATATTCCAAAGATATGGAGCATCAGAATCGAATCTTTCAGGAGAGCGCCATCGAATAGCTCAGCCTGCCTGGTTCGGTCATATTCGACGAGGTCACACATCCCCCAGACGATTTTCTCGCCCATTTTCTGCCCGTCCTTTGCCTTTCCCTTGGTATTGACGGCATGGCGAAACTGGGCGATACTAAGGTCCTGTAATTGGGGGAGGTCTTTCATGTTAAGAAGATATGATCGATCGAGGTAGCTGAAGATAGCTCTTAAAAGGGTCTGGGCAGAAATTAGTTTACTCGCGAGGAAAATCGAGACGACTCACCGATTGCTCATTCCACCTTGTCCAAAACTTAAGTACAGTCCGTAGTCCTTCGACATTGCCCGTCCCAGCTTCATTCTGAATTTTCGGAAGCAGCTCCTTCTCCAAATAAACCTTGCACCGACTTCTGAAATGAGAGAACAATTCCGCTGCCCTCTCTCGTCGACATAATGCTTCTACGCCTCGATACAAGATCTCCAGAGCCACAGCAGTCGGCTGACTGTTGAAGATAGCTGTCAGAGCTGCATCAAGCTGATTCCATGTGCGACTGTAATAGTCATCGAGATCCTTCGCCCTTGAGGCCGTCCTCAAGTTCTTGACCAGCAGCTTCTTCGCCCCAGTGTTCGGCTGAAAGTTCGACTGCAGCGGCTGCTTCGTCAAGTCAATGACGACTGGCCGCTTATCTAGACTGGCGCTCTTGCTCATCTCCAACGATAGACCTTGGTTTCCAGACGTGTGCGACGTCTTCAGTCGTTTCGTGAAGGGGATGGTGGATTGCACTCCTGCCTGGTGCTCGGGGGTGGATGTGTGTCGACTTGTGGAGAGTTTTGAGCTCTCCTGGAACCTTCTTTTCGAGGACGATCGGGACGGGCTTGAGGTGGGCTCAGGAGGATCCTCTGGGGACGGCATGGACGCTTACTTATCCCTCATTGAGTTTGAAAGCGTGTTGTGGTAGGTAGTGGTAGTGGTAGTGGTAGTGGTAGTGGTAGTGGGGTCGAGTCGAGTCGAGTCGGGCGAGGAGGTACAAGGCGGGAAGCTGCAGGTGAAAGGGGAGACGAGATTGCTGCACCACCGGATCTTGGTCCGCACGATTAGGATTTGACAGCAGGAGCTTGAAGAATGGCCTGGGTGACTGTTGAAGGGAATCAATTACTTAGCTACGGTACCTTTGTTATTGTATGACGCGAATGGGTATGTTTATGGGTATGGGCATGGGGATTGGGGAATATCAAGCCGGGGAATGCTTATCACCGATAAGGATTAGAAAACGTGATACGGTACCACCACGTATGTTGAGGTCGAAGAAGGGAGTAGATAGGTACGGGACGGTAGGCTACAGTCCTTCTAGACTTCCGGTCCGGGATGATGTAATACCTACAATGTTGGGGCGCCTTGATTTCGACTACTAACATCTCCACCTATAACAACATCTTCGAAAAGTGCCCGACTTTCACAGCCAAGTCATCCATCCCCATGCTACTTCGGCCACGGCTTGTCTTTGGTCTCTCCTCTCCAATGCACCGAAACGGGATCCCTTTCTACCTATCTACTGGTATCTACGGTACAGCGTTTTCCAAGGCATACCTCCCTTCACGTGAATGTTGTGAAGACTCTCTTCGCCGCCTGCTGATTTTCGGTCGTCTGATCCTCGAACTGCTCACTATTAGAACTGCATCGTTAACCCTACGGAAAGTAAACTCACGTCAATGAAGCCTGTGATCGACATAAGCAGCACATATGTCTCTGCAAGGTCATCGATGCTCTGGCTAGAAGCCTTAACGGCGCCCCCGAGTCCTGCAGACTTTTTGAGGACTGCAAGGAGAGAGATTCTATTTTCTGATAGGAATCGCCGCCCAAGCTCTATGGTCTGCTGGTTTTGAGAGCCTCGGCTCAAGATGGTGGCGCATAAGATACGCATCACGGCGGCCAACAGGTTGTAGTGTTTGCTGACGGCACCAGGACCGTCAATATCTGAGGGCGTTAGCAAGAGCCTTGTGTAAGAACGGGTCGACATACCAACGCCCAAATCGGGATCGATTGCGAAAAATCCCGAGGCTTTGACGGAATGGAACAGTCCTGTATTGAGAACAGCGGATGCCCCGTACCGAGTCTGTGATAGATTTAGGAGTAGAGAAAGTCTGGCGTGGCAATATGACAGATACATATCAACATCTAATGAGTCAGTGCACGTCTAGGGAGAGTCAAGGACTCAGACTTACCTTCAACAGGAGTGGCTCGTAGATCATCCGCCATGCCCTGGATAGACTCCACAAGAATGCTGACAAAATTAAGACGGGTCAGAGACTCAATAATGTACTTGGAGTTCTCTTGCTTCCCCAACTTGATCACTGCCCCGAGAAGAAGCAATGCGGTGATCCGGCAGGTTCCCTCGCCACCATGGGCATCGTCGCATACAAAGTCGATGAATCGCTCACCAGCAGACTTGATTGTTTGAATGCTGTGTCGTCGTGGAAGCCCAGAGATGCCTCTCACATCTGCCATGCTCGTTAGGTAGCGGTAGGCTATGCTATAGTAATGTTCCTTCAGGGCTACCTTGGATCCGAGCGTGCTGATTGCTCTAAGTGACAACTGAAAGAGGTGGAACAGCCTGTCGCTCACCATGGTTCCGGTGTCGCCCTTCTTGAAAGCATCGGAGGTGAAGTCGATGCTGAAAAGTAGAGACTTTGCAAGGCTCGCCAGCTGCATAGCTTCGTCAACAACGTCGAGACCACTCTCCAGCCTCGGCATTATTGCTTGCAGAGCTCTTAAAACAAAAGATATCTTGGCTGGACCATCGAAGTCGCCACATGAAACCATTACTAGAGTCAATTGAACCCAGGCTTTGAGGACTGCCAATCGGGCAGCTGTAAGAGTCTTTATCTGGTTATCTTGAGCGTAAAATTCTAGCAGTTGCTGGGCCTGGTTGTTAACTAAGACTACATCCTGTGGATTTTCCAATCTCTTAGTGTGTGTCAGCTCTGCCTTCCTCAGCACGAGAAGCTCTTCAATCTTGCTTAGATCAAATTGAGAAGAAGGGTCTTGTGCGTCGTCCAGACAAGCGTAGAGGTCGACATCGCTGAACCAGGACAACTGCGGATGAACGGGGCTGGGGTTGAATTCGGGCTCCATAAAATCGAAGAAATCAAAGATAGTTGCATGGTCTATCTTTTGGCCGTCATCAAGTATTGTAGATCCCAGGAGCGTCTCAAACATCCGCTGCTTCCGTGATGGAGAATGGTCACGCACAACCTGGCGGAGTTCTGCAGAAAGATAATGTAACACCAAGGCGCGTCGACACAAATATTCGGACAGACAGGTCGCCGCTGGTGTGGAAGGAAAAACCGGGTCCGCAATGTCTACGCCATCCCAAAGTATTCCCGGTTGAATTACTCCTTCTTTGAGAAACATGTCAAAAAATGCGTCATTCGCTTGCATTTCTGACATGACTAACTTGCAAGACAGAGGGGAAATCCAGAGCTCCTTCAGCACGTACATGCCCTTCAGTTTCAGGGACACTAGCCACGATGATGGACCAGTGTCATCCTCTATAGGCGATTGCAATACGAGGAGCAAGATTGTATGGAAAAGAGAGATCCCACGGCTGAACGAGCCATGTGCATCTGCACTGAGACTTCCCGGACCGCACTGGAATCCAAGTAAAAGATGGGCAATTGTGATTTGGCCGGGAGTGGCTCGAAGGCATGCAATGAGGAAGTCCAGTATATGGACCTTTATGATGTATGAGGAGGACTCCGGCCCTTGGTTGATATCAATATCCGCTTCCATCTCACGCAGCATGATCTTTGAAATTGTTTCGGCATCATCGTCAAGAGCGGCAAGTGCCTTGTTCCGATTTGACCCTCTCCCTAAGCCTGTGCTTGGTGGGTGAGAAAGCTTTGGCGATGCAGACAGCTTCTCTAACAACTTCAAAGACGCAACGATGAGCTCTGCATGGCCAGTCCCACAATACCGACCCAGATCAGAGATGATGGAAAGATTGTTGAGGACACCATCCTCGAAACATCCATATGCAGCGTTTGGGACCGCAGCTCTTCGGTAATTTGGTAGGGATTTCATAAGTGGCCTGATTATATCCAGATAGGTAGGCTGAAGTTCTAGAATTGCCGTGATAACATGGAGGCCACGCAAGAGGCACAATATCAAAGGTGAATCTGGTGCAGCACATGCGACATCTGCCGGGTCCTGACGGACTGTAGAGAATATCGCAGCCATAACTTTGTCATTGAAAACCCATTCCATCACCCTTGAAAAAGGGTGAAGGAGGACGTAGCTCTGAAGCGTGGACGCCTGAATAGCTGAATCGACAGAGACATTTGAATGGCTGGCAAAGATGACCAGATCCTCGTTGAAAGTATCAAGGCATGTAGCGATGAAGTCCAGACAGGTAAGGTATAGCAACCTTGCTTGGACGACCTCACCCAGCTCCAAGGCTCGATCGGCAAATATCGTTCCTAGTACGAAATCGACATAGGGTTCGATACCCGGCTGGCGAGTTGAGATCCCCAAAGTCTCTGGGAAAGGTAAACCATCGCGGAGACCAACATCGTTTTCATACGGTAGCACGAGAGCATGGAGAAGCTGGACAAATGCGTTTGGTTCTTCGAACCCAGATGCCAACCCTCTGAGAATTCTGTCCATAGAATACGGGGTTGGTGCGATGGCCGGGGCTTTAGGCGCCGTTGACCCTGAAAAATACCCGCCAGCCATCCAAACGTCAAGAGCCGCCCAGAGATACTCCCCTACTTCTCTCGTTTTGTGGCTAAGAAGTGACCGCAGAGTAGTAAAAGCGCATGCTCTGAGCCGAGGTTGAATTGCACTGCTAGCAAGTTGGAAAAGCAAGTCGACGATATGGAACGTTGGATGCTGGGCTAAGAATGCTCGAGCTGGTTCACTTTCGGAGCAAAGTCGGGTAATGAGCCTTAAGTAGCATTCCAGCATCATTGCCGATTCCGGTTCTGCCTCCGCAAGATCACTGTTAGGCTTTCCGGTGCGGAAAGCTTGCGGTTGCGGTAAAGCTGGGCGGTCGCGGATTTTGGAGGAAAAAAAAGTAAGCTCTTTGAAAATTTGGTTCCAAGTCAAAGAGTGGGTTCTTCTCATTTTGCCAGATGATTGTGTCCCATCATCCATCAAAAAGTGATGTGCGGCTGTCGCACAGTCTTCGTCTTCAGAGATAGCTTGAAGCATTTCACAAAAAGCACTGACTAGGGGCGTTGATGCTCGCTTGGAAGCCCAGTGAACAAAACCGAGGAGCGCCCCATCAGGAACATCCCAGAAGCCACCATAAGCTGCCTTCGGTCGTCCCTCGAAAGCGTAAGATATGATCACAATGAACTTTTCTAGATCAAGATCATGCTCATGCTCCATACTCAGCTGGCGCTGTTCGTCTTCATCGACACGGAGCTTTCTCAGTACATCTGGGAGATTTGTGATGAAAGCTTCGATGAACCCCTCGAGCTGTTCCATTTGGGCTTCTTGGAATGTCTGAGAAAATGGAACAGAGTCTGCCACAATGATCGGTGCCTTACGCTGTAGCCACTGGCGCAAACCATGTCGCGCTGGGTCATGCCATTCAGCAGCTTTGACATCCGCAGAGATAGACAGGATAAAATCGAAAGCCCCGTCCTTCAAAGCATCGTAGAATTGCTTAGATCGCTGCCTGGCCTCGTCTTCCAATTGGTTGTCTGGGATACTCCCGTCGGAATTCTCTGTGTACCAGCTACTATACTCAGCCAGCCAGAATACTCGGAACGCAGCGTGGACATATGACAATGCCCACGCATTTTTGTCATCCACCCGTGCGAATATCTTGTCGTTCAACGCTCTCGCATCTGCTAGTACATTTATACCCTCCGCACCCCCAAGACCTGAGATGAAGGCCGAAAGAGCCGGAAAATAGTGTACTAAAATTATGTCAGTACACGCTCACTTGGTTGCGCCAAAATCTCAAACTGTGTAATCAACATACAGAGCAAATTATCGTATTTGTCGGCTTGTCTGAGGGTATTCAGAACTTTTTCAAAATCGGCTTCAACGGAGTGGTTCTCCTTTACCAAGTACAGCATCATGAGACCTAAGGTCTCATGCTGCTTTACGAGACTAACTCGCTGGTATTCGATAGTCTCTCTGGCTTCTGCTTGTTGCTCAGGACCCATCAGTGCCACCCGGTTCAGACTGTCCAAAAGGGCCTGCAGTTCGTTTTTGATATCTTCCATACCGGATAGACATCTCTGCGTATATCTTGTTGAGCCGTTTTCTGGCTGTGTTATTTGGGCTACGATAGCCTGTAAATCTGCCCGTAGAGCCTCGTCCTGTTCTTCGTCTGCGGATAACTGTATGAGTAGCTGAAGGCAGTCGAGCAAGGTCTTTCGCCGCTGGTGATAGCGCACGATCGAGTTCGTAATTGCCGATCGTCCTGAAGATTCCGTCTCATCTTGAACTTCAAAGAATATCCGCGCGGCATCGAGCTCATCTAGATTCAAATCGTTTGCGAGCTGTAATGCACCTTGCTGGAAGTCATCGTTGATTGTGTACTGGTCCCCATCAATATCGAGCTTCCCTGGGTTATATGTTAGCTTCTGTAAGGCTTTTCTTCTGATGCTTCGTACCTGTTGCCAAGCTCTGCCGACTTTGCTCACTCCGCGGTTTCTTGTCCAGCAGATTTTTGAAGTCTCTGATGTGCGCATCAAGCTGCGCGCCCAATCGCTCGATACTCGATAGACGTGACTCTGAGAGGGCGAGTAGATCCGCATAGAGAGCTTGGAGGCTTTCCAAGCTGCTCACCTCTGCCATTTTTCAGATCGATGCGCCGAGAGGCACAGGCGGGCGATCGTTCGTATTTGACCCAGAACAGGACGGCAGCAACTTTAAGATACACACATGTATTCAGCCAACCAGCTCTGAAGTTGTCGAAGGTACTGGCTGAATCGCGGGGTGCTGGGAGGAATATTGAGGTGTTGCGAAACGACTGGTGCCAAGCGAATTGTTGATCCAGAATGCAACGAGAAAGTCGCGTCGTTCCCGGCAAGGCTGAAGAAAATATTTATTTACTCAGCCCCGAGCCTCCGTCGGCTATCTCAACTTCAATTACCCACTCGGGACGACGATTGCACCGGATGATCGCCGTTAGCTGCGTCTACTCCACGAGATAGCTGTCGAAAGTCTCGATCTTCTGTCAACAACGTTCTCTGTATATCTCCCTACTGCTAGCACGCGAGCTATGAGCACTCGCTGCTGTTTGATAGTCTTTTCAAGATGGGCGACCTTGATAACAACGAGGTTCGCCTCGACAAAGCATTAGGTAGGCACTTCTTCCTGGCCTTTCGATGCTGTTTCTCTGCGTTCTAATTATATGTAAGCCTGAACTTCTACTGATTTCTTGTAGAAGGATGTTGGGGTACAACCCAGAAATCTCGCGCCGATGCAATGAGAGGTAAGCATCCGTATCCAAGGACTGGGTACAACTAATGATTTCCAGATTTAAAAGTGTTATTTGATAAGGATAACAGAGCAAAGCTGTGAGTGCATTCTCGGAATATTACAGCCAATCCAGGCTGTGGCTGATTATATGTCTGCCCTAGTGACCACCTTTCCGACAAGGCATACCGCAGAGTCTACGACGGTGTTTTCCACATGGCATCGGCCGAGCTAGCTGTGTACAAGATCGCCAAAGTAAAGAACACCAGAAGTACAGCGGAGGCACGGCTTGATGCCTGTGGCGACATCATACGAACAGTGGTTAAAACTGGCGCACACAAGCTCAAGAACAATACCGTCAAGGACGTCGTGGCACACATTATCAAGACCCTTCTTAAGGAAGAGGGCGGTTACAATGAACCGCTTGCCCAGAACTGCCTCAAGGCGTTGACTACATTATTTGAGTTTCAGCCTCGTGTGGAGCGGATGGAAGCCGATTTTTGGCTTCATGTGGTCGACTTCTGTCTCAAAGGGCTGAACACATACCTGGATGAGCATGAAGAGTCGCCTCGCAGTCATTCGGGTACCGGAACGAGCCATCCTTCCAGTTCGTTAGTCAAGTCTAGCCGTGTACGCGCTCACGAAGGCTCGCTGAATAGACAAAACATCGAGGAGCTGTTCCAGACTCTACACTTGCTCCTCTCCGCATCCAATTCACCGCTTGGCAACAGATACTCCGAGGTCGGGGAAAGTACTATTCGAATATTGAAAATGCAAGGCTCTAGTGCAAGCCAACTTCACCAAGTCGCCTTTTCTACTCTCAATATCGTCCTGAGCCATGTGCGAGAAGAACAAACCGTCTTCTGCCAATCCGCTGCTCAAGAGATACTCCCTGTTATCTGTCGTTTATGGCAAGGAAAGGCTTTGGCAAAAGACGAGCTCTTGAATACTGTGAGGGATGAGATGCTGATTCTCTTATTCTCCGTCCATCTTCACCTAGAACGAGCTATTGGGGACGAGAATAACTTGGAGCTGCTACCAATACTGGAGGAACTCTTAGAGGCGCTGAAAGGGGATTATGCGAAGCGATCAGACCGTGATCAGCTGCAACTAGATGACTTAGACATGGCAGATTTTTGCGAGAGCCAGAACAGTTTAAGCACACCGTTTTGCATGTACGGGTTCGGGCTGAAGCCTCACAACGTCAGAGCTGAACGTAACTGGGCCATCCTCCGAAGTATCGGGATCATTGAGCGACTTGTGGCTGTTGGCCAAGAGCGAGTCGGTTCCGCTGCAGGTGAGAGGAGCGACGACGTTGACAACCATCCCCGGAAGCGGCAGCGCGTACCGGATCGACTACTCGAGTTGCTCAGAGCAAGGGACGAGACTCTACGCTTAGCAGGCTTGCAGATGATCTCATTCATCCTCCAGGATACCCAACTCTCGGCGTCTAGACTCTCAGATCTGCTAACGCAGTTGCAAATATGTGCTGGTGACAAACGCGGGAATATCACTTCTTGGGCTTTGTTGGCCGTCGCAAGGGAAGAAGAACTGCCTTCCAATTAGCTATTCACTAACATGTTTATAGTTGTACAGCCCAAACCTCTGTGAAGGATATCAGCTCAGTGGAGTGGATGCAGCTCTGGCAGCTCGGCATTCGGTCCCTGACTTTCTCGACCACGTGTCGCAGTGCAGCTCTCGAGCTTCATGCAATAATCTCCAGAAAGTTGGTCCAGTACCAGGACATTGGTGAGGACGTGGGATCAATTGTCACATCCGCTGATATAAGTGGGCCAGTAGTGCTCTGTGACTCGAGCATGTTCTTGATGATGGATTTACTGCATTCCAGAGTCACTGAAGTCCCCAGCGCAAGTCTTTCAACTGCACAGCATGTCATCAGATGGCTCTTCGCCAGATGGAACCCAGGTACGTTCAATGAAGCCAAGTTCCAGTCGACGTGCTGATTTGACAAGATGAGGGAAATTTCGCTGCTCGTTACTCCATCAATGTCCAGCCGCAGCATATCGTGGCTTTGATTCGAACATGTCTCGGTCTATTTAGGGTGAGTTTACCCTCCATCGCAACAATGCCTTGCGGTCCACTTGCATTGGCATGGCGACAACACGTCAACAGCCAGCAAACCCTCCGATATCTGTTGCTCCTGGATAAATTTCCGGGCTATGATGCAGAGTGGTCATGCCCATCATGCCCGGCTTATTCGGACCCTGGCAGTATCACCTATGTCACCAGCAGCGCCCACTTCCAAGCTGCCCGCAAGCTAGTTCTCGAGCTTCTGCAACCAAAATGCCGCGGTATTCTACAGAGTTGGAAGTCCTATCTGGCCGATCAATGCTCGCTGGTATCTGCAGATATGTTTCGTAATGCAACCAATAGTTGCATTACAATATTGCTTCTGATGTCCCACTTCATTGGCCCGACTCTCCCGCAGCCGCAGCTGTATAGCCTGGAAGCGGATGGGCGAGAATTTACCAAGGAGATTGCAGGTTTCCTTTTTGGGGCATTTACGAAAGATCCGAAAGGAGCTCAATGTCTCAATGAGGCATTGCTCCAGTCGGTCCAGCCTTATTTACCTCCCTGCGGATCCAACGAATTTCGTCAATTGTCGGAAAAAGACCCCTATCTTCTCGGATTCTTCATTTCCGTTGCGGTCACGGTAAAGAAGCTCCACGTTTATACTGACGGTAAATCTCTGGAGTCTGATGTCGACATGATGGATGATAACGATGATTTCATAATCAGAGAGGCCCACTCCAACGCAGATAAACAAAGAGAAGATATGCCCAGAAAGATCGATTGCCTTGAAACCTGGACCAGCTCCTTCTATCTTGCGGTTACAGGCCACTTGTTAATGATAGCTGCGATAGACGATACACCATGCTCCGTAGGTGTCGTAACTTCTTTTGTTGACCATCTCGATTCTCTTGATACGCAGCAATTTCTAGCGAGCCGGCGCCTCTTAAAGCATGTCATTGAATCAGACCTAACACTAGATGAAAGTGTTGCGACTCGAATACTTGAGCGTATCGCGCTAATCCTGCAGGAAAAAGACTATCTGCAGTGTGAAGTCGCTATGAAAATGTGCCTAGAAACTCTCGTTGGCCTCGGATCTTTTTGGTCCGCTGAGGAAGAGAATGATACAGCGGATGCGGCCTCCCAGCTGCACTGCTTTTTTATCACTCATGCTCATGAGAAAGATTTATCTTCTCCGCATGTCCAGAAAGGCATAGCTGAGCTACTATTGTACCTCATGAGGTCCAATTCGGACTATGGGGCCTCAAGGGATCTGCCGTCGCCCCGCTCGAGTCTTTTCAAAATCCTCCAACACGGTACCATATCTGTCCAGTTCTACATCGGGAACCACATCTCCCAAATATTCCACATGTTCATACTCAAAGACCACGATAGTGTCTTCCAGGATATTTCCGAGAAGTTGCCACAGAACGGGGATCAACCTGAAGGTATTTTCTTCCGCCTATACGTATTTGCAAAGCTGGCCTCTAGCTGGCCCACCTTACTTCGGCGCTGTATCTATTACATCTTTGAGGCCGCTGGGTTGCTTCCAAGTTGTACCGAGCATGCAATGAGATGTATGACACAGGTTGCTTCTGCCCTGAATGTCAACAGGCCTAAAGTACTGTTCACTCTGTTTAGGCCGCAGATTCTCTACACATGGCTTGACTACGATAGAGAAAGGGAGAGCGTTAAAAAAAAGATCGAGGAAATCCCTTTTAGGATTTTTGGATTTACGAGTCTGGAAGAACTCGTCGAGGAGGCCCAAGAAGAAGCAATGGCTATACTAATTATGCGCGGCGAAGACAGGGCAGCACAAAGTCTGGCGGAAAGCATCAACGTCGACTATACCGATCTGATCAAGAAATGCTTCACCAAAATCATAGCATATTGTGTTGCTCACGATACCTCTTCGCCCAGTGGCTCGAAGGACTTGGTCACCGGGTACAAACGTATGAAAAATCAATTAGGTGGAGAGGTTTTCCACGAGTGTCTCAATCTTCATTTTGTGGACATCATTGCTGTCTTTTTCAACATCATAGAAAGTGTTATGTCTGCGGCAAAGCACTTCATCAAAGATCCAGCACTCGCTTATGCTGGGAATATACTCGACCAGATCAGATCTTCGGACTCGACAAACCAAAACCTTCCGCCCACCCAGCAACCTCACTTCAAGGTGCGACATCTGCAGGCTTGGATTCAGTATATATGCCCACGAGCAGGGCATGACTTGAAACACCTATATACACCAGCTCTGATTGTCTCAATTGGGAGAAAGCTGCTTAACGGTATTCACCCAGCGCTTGGCTCCCTCCATGCATGTACTGTGTTGAGGAAGCTCAGAGTCCTGATCGCCCTGGCTGGCAATGCTGCAATCCAGGGGTATCCTCTGGAAATGCTCATACAGTCCGTACGGCCGTTCATTATCGATCCCGAGTGTGCAGAAGATGCATTTGGCATCATCAAATACTTGATGATTAGTGGCTCCTCTGCCCTCGTCCAGAATCCCGCTTTCGTTGCTGGTATCTCGTTGGCTATGCTGGGTTCGTTGCGCGAAATTTGCGACTCTCAAAGAGCGAGCACAACGCAAGAAAGCCAGCATCAAGATACAATCTCCAAAGCGCAACAGTTCCATACCTGGGTCGGACAGTATTTGGGAAAGTATGATTCGCCAGAATTAGAGGGCCAGTCTGCGTCGGCTTTTAGAAAGCTTGTTGAGGCGGCATTCACAACCGGTGTAGGCACTGCGGACAAAGATTCGCTAGAGAGTGTGCTCCTGATTCAATTGCTCAACGACGAGCGAAATGGCGGCATTCTATTGGATCGACCGTCCAGAGAGCTTGCTCTGTCCATGCTCAGTTCCGAGTTTCGAACCCCAGTGTCATTTCGCAACGATATTTTAGGACAAGATGGTCATTCTATCGACTATGCTGCCGTAGTCTGGAGGTCTTGCAGAGGTTCAACGAATAATGCGTATTTGTCTTGGGCAGCGAGAGTTCTGGGCAGAGCTTTTGCTGCATCTGGACTGGTACACGAGGACCTTCTGCAGGAATCTACCTTGGCCCAGATCACAGAACTTGCGACGCACACAGATGAATTTGGATCTTCCATTTCCTGCGTACTGAACCTACTGAAAGAGTTGACACTAGCATCAGCTACTGAAAACGCCGGCTTGGCTGAGACTGCACTGCGAGTTATTTTGTCAAAAACCGACGACACCACCTATCAAAAAGTCCTCCCGTCTTCTCTTATTGAAGCGTCTTTTTGGAACCTATACCAGATCCCACCATCCGAAGTCGGCAGTCTCAAATTAGGCCAAATACCGCTAAGCCAAGTTCTGGAAACGGAAGCCATCTTTGATGACAAATGGCTACGGAATCTGTCTGTAGCAATTGCTCAATCTGTTCCAAAGGAGCCTCATCTGAACGCACTGGTACCAATTTTGCGCATGGTTCCTGGATTCCCCGAGCGTGCATTTCCCTTCCTGGTCCATCTGGCCATTTCCGCGCCTGTACATGATCAGCAAGACAGGAGGAAGAAACTCTCCTCTGCATTTGGTCGTTGGTTCGATTGCAGTCAGGACATCAATAAGGAAAATCTCAAGATGCTCCTTAACGCTATTCTGTACCTTCGAACACAGCACTTCCCCGGAGAGAAATCCATGGCGGACCGATCGCGTTGGCTTGATGTCAATTTTCTCAAGGCTGCTAAAGCTGCTTCACGTTGTGGAATGTATAAAACATCTCTGCTCTTCACAGAGGAGTTCTGTTCTGTACCTTCCCAGCCCTCACGGCGGTCTTCCACCAACAGAAGCAGCCTGGAGAACGTCGAGCTGCCGACGGAACTCCTGCTGAATATCTTCGAGAATATTGACGATCCCGATTCATATTACGGGGTTCAACAAAAAGCAAGTCTAAGTACCATCCTGGCGCGATTCGAACACGAGAAAGACGGGGCAAAGAGCCTAGCGTTCAGAGGCGCTCAATACGACAGCCATCTACGACGTCAAAATCCCGGTACAGCTCAAGACGTACAATCACTAGTCAAAGCTCTGGACAATCTGAACCAGAGCGGTATATCCTCTTCGCTTTTGCAAATGCAGCAAAATGTTGGCATGTCACCAGAAGTCCTTGAGTCGATGTTTCGTACAGCTCGGAAACTAGAGCAGTGGGACATACCCGTCCCAAGCACTGGAAGCAGCGATTCAGTAACACTCTACAAAGCCTTTCAAGCGGTCCACATGGCCTCAGATGATACATCTATACTGCTTGCTGTGAATGAAGGACTAGAGAGCACTATGAGGAATCTGGTCCAGAAAGACTTGACCGCAACTGCGTTGCATAGCTCACTACAGACATTGGCCGCACTGGCTGAAATGGACGAAGTCTTGACCTCTCGGGGCTCGTTGCAGTTCGAAGAGATGCTTACGAGATTTAATGCTCGTTCTACGTGGATGAAGACCGGAAGGTATGTTTCTTGTATAGCCTGAATTTTTCCTATGGGACATACTTTAACTTGCCCCTAGCTTCGACGACATCAGCCATATATTGTCCTGCAGAGGGACGACACTCAGCATATTAAATCGCGAACCGCGCTTGCAACAAATCATGGCTCTCAAGCCTATCGATACCAGAATCATCGAGGTCAAAACTGCTTTGCTTGCCTCAACTGTCAATCGTGCTCACGGTGCTCTCCAAGAGTCGTTATCCCTGGCTACGTCTATGTTGGACTTAATCAAACCTTGCCATGATGTTGGTGTAAATCCGGAAGTGGCGATCCACTTAGAGGCTGCAAATGCTCTGTGGGATCAAGGTGAGATGGCATCATCTATCGGCATGCTCCAGAGTCTGGACGACAAGCAAGCACTGGAAAAGCAGACAATTGCCATCACTAGGCCCGAGCTCTTGACCAAAATTGGATACCAGATCTCGGTCGCAAGACTGGAAAAGGCCGAGGCGGTGGTTGACAAATATTTTCATCCGGCTCTGAAGGAAATACAGGGAGGGAAGGGAGGCGATGAGGCCGGACAGGTTTTCCATCAATTCGCAAAATTCTGCGATCAGCAGCTCGTCGACCCAGACGGCCTGGAGGACCTTGATAGGCTCAAGAAGCTTACCAAGCACAAAGACGCTGAGGTCAAAGCATGGTTAAAGATAGTTGGAGAGATGCCCAGCAACATATCATCGAAGCAGAAGGAGTCTAACAGGCGCCAGCTAACAAAACACCAAAATTGGTCAAAGCTTGACCATGAAGAGCTGAAAAGCCACGAGAGAAACAGAAGCGTTTTCCTGAGGAGATGTCTCGAAAACTACCTTCTAGCTCTCTCTGCATGCGACGACCACGATAGTAATGCCTTGCGCTTCTGTGCACTGTGGATGGAGCATTCAGAGGATGAGCTTGCGAATGATGCTGTTTCAAAATACTTGAGCGACGTACCAAGCCGAAAATTTGCACTCCTCATGAACCAGCTCTCTTCTCGGCTACAAGATTCGGACTCTGAGTTTCAGAAGCTTCTTTTCAGCCTTGTTCAGCAGATTTGTATCGATCACCCATTCCACGGAATGTATCAGATCTACGCCGGAGTAAAAAGCAGACATAATACACAAGATGAATCTTCCGTCCTTAGAAGACAGGCAGCGGTAAAGCTGGCTAATAAGCTTGCCAAATCGAGCGTTGCAGAGAAATGGGTGGCACTACAGACCTGTAACAGACTCTATGCAAACGTGGCCATTGAAACTGACGAGAAGTACAAGTCCGGGAGGAAGCTATCCCTCAAGGACTCGGCAGCTGTAGCTCATCTCAGTAACGGCTTGCTCAAGCTGAAGCTGCCTCCGTCGACAATGCAAATTCCTCTCGCGCCGAATAAGGACTATTCCAATTTACCTCTGTTACTGAGATTGGAACCCACTTTTTCGATAGCTTCCGGTGTCAGTGCTCCGAAGATCATTACTGCTCTTACAACCAGTGGTGAGAAATTCAAGCAGCTAGTAAGTCCTCTTCAAAATCATATCAAGACACCGGCTAAAAATCCGCAGGTAAAAGGAGGAAATGATGACCTGCGTCAAGATGCCATCATGGAGCAGGTATTTGCGCAAGTTAGCGAGCTTCTCAGAACCAACAAATCCACTCGCCAAAGAAACTTGAAAATCCGGACATACGGCGTCCTCCCTATCACCAATACTGCTGGAGTTATAGAGTTCGTACAAAACACTCAACCTCTTCACGACTTTTTAATGCCCGCTCATGAGAGGTATCACCCCAAGGACATGAAGGGCAGCGACTGCCGAGTTGGCATTAGCCGAGTCCAACTTGAGTCGCCCGACGTTAGGGTCAGGAAGTATCGCGAGATTACGAACAAGTTTCGTCCGGCCATGAGATATTTCTTCACGGAGAAGTTCACCAACCCCGACGAATGGTTCTTGGCGAGACTGGCATACACGAGAAGTACAGCTGCAATCTCGATCCTTGGCCATGTCCTTGGTCTCGGTGATAGACACGGTCACAATATCTTGCTGGATGCGAAAAATGGAGAGGTCGTACACATCGATCTCGGAGTTGCCTTTGAGACAGGTCGCGTTCTTCCAGTTCCAGAGCTGGTGCCTTTCCGACTTACTCGTGATATCGTCGATGGGATGGGAATCACCAAGACCGAAGGTGTGTTCCGTCGGTGCTGCGAATTTACTCTCGAGGCGCTGAGAAAGGAAAGCTACACCATCATGGCGATCCTTGACGTGCTCAGATACGATCCTCTCTATAGCTGGTCGGTAAGCCCGATTCGTATGGCGAAGATACAAGAGGGACAGAGTGTTGCTTTGGCCGCCAATATTGCGAATCCCGCAGAAAAAAAGGATCGTGTCAGCGAGGCAGGGGAGGCTTCTAGAGCTTTGGCTGTAGTGGGCAAGAAGCTGTCCAAGACCTTGAGTGTCACGGCAACAGTAAACGATCTCATCAATCAGGCCACCGACGAGAAAAACCTTGCATTATTGTTTTCAGGTACCTACCTATATTCTCGATACTATCACCTCATTTTTGACGTCGCTTACTAACCTCGACAGGTTGGGCTGCATACGCATAATATTGTTGTACACCTCGGACTTATTTTGTGCTTTTCAGCGACGGAGTGATGGGCGCAATAATACCCCTTGATTTGCTGCAGCTACTTCTACAATTATTTCCTCGCAAGGGCATTCCGGGTTATGCGATTGGGTTTCTGGTGCTTGCTTTTTAGGTCACGTGTGCTCACCGGGTTGAATAGGATTCTTTCCAATTGAAAGCTTCTTGTTTCTGCAGGTGTTGGGGGACAAGAAGAAGTCTTGGCCCGTAGGTCTGCCCTCCCCTAAAATTTGTACCTCAAGCGGGGAATCTTGGTCCAAAGATGGTGAGTTTTTGGACTGACTTATAATTTGTTGATTGTTCGGGTATCATCTCGCTTGTTGGAAGTCTCAATTCGTGCATGTCTCTGTTCAGGTTATGGTGCATCTTCTACCTCATTACTACCGTTCTACACTAGATCGATGTTCTGCGTGCGAGCAGTCATTACCTCTTTCCAAAGCAGAGTAAATTGATACTTCTCATTTCAACTCTCCATGATCAGGCAAATTTCCCGTTAGCACGCAAACCAGGATTCATCGTTGAGAAATATGGTTATGCTACTTGGATGCAAGAGGAAGAATCCCGATTCATGGAAGTCGGTCCAAGCCCCAGGATAGACAGGCAGGCATTTCAATGGTCCTCTGACCCTCTTCTAAAAGAGACGGCTACTGGGCCAGCTAAAATAAACGGTAAATCCAAATCAGAAATATTTAGCAAGCAGACCATCCTACTGAAGGAGATTATCCCAAGACCGTTTTGACGCAGCGCCGATTTCATAATTTAAAACAAATCTTTTTATACATTGAGTCACAGACTTTTTGGTTCATCAAATTGGCTTAGATACAAACCAGCTGGAAGACATTACTTATTAAGTAGATATTCGTGCTAACATGTTCCTCTGTATCGTTACTACAGTTTAGACTTCAACGCTTTCATGAATCTAAAAGCGAAAATAATCAAATTGATTCAGCGAAAGATTTGGTCTGAAGAACGTGCAGGATTCTACGGAAAGATGAGGAGTAGTAGAAGAGACGAGTACTACCAGCAGAAAATAGGTAATGTGCTTCTTAATTGAGCTTTGGTAGATGGTCATTCAAAGAATTTTTCAGAAAACAATTCAAACTAAACCATTTCAGCAAAAGTTCAAATAATTTGGACAGTATATTTACAATATCTATATTTTTTTGGATACCAATGATAAGTGGTTAAATGACTACGCTAACAATGTATGACCTCGATACCCTCTATCGGACTTGTAGAAGAAAAGCACCGCCGGGCTTTCCTGGAGTCGAGAAAATGATATCGGGGTTTGGATTATTTTCTGATTATACTATCCATCCCGCCCGTAGGGTAAGGTAGTAGTAATCGTGATCGTTATCGACGCTCTCGATGACACTTTTTCGAATTGCATTCTGGGTATTAGAGGATGATACTGGGTCAATTCAAGAGATGATTATTGCTGGTACTGGGTTTGGCGCTTGGAGGATCGATTTAATGGACTGTATATAAATCCTCCGCTTTGCACGTCTCCGTACCTCTGGGGAGGTCATCCGGTGATAAGCCTGCTACGCTATAGCCCGCTAGACGTTAATCAATTCAACACCAACAATAACAACATTGTATAACCTTCTCTGAAAGAATGCATCTTAGGGTTGTATCGGCCTCTATAGCGGTCATATATTCCCCCGTTTTGACCTATTACGGGAACTAGCTTAATCGAGCGATACTTTTACGGTCCATCTCTTGGTATCTTACCTACGATCAATTGCGTGCGGCTGTTAAGGATGCGTAGGAAAAGGTCGGCGAATTTAAATTTTAAGCGCTTGTTGAGAGTATACTGGAGTGTTGTCGAGCTGTAATCAATAACAACTTAGGCCGTCCTTTTTATTAAATTTATCCGCTCATTAATGTTGTCCGACGCAACAAATATCGCTAAAACATCGGGCCAAAGCTGATCTACGGAGCGCGCTTTTGTCGGAATTACGTAGTATATCTTAAATCTCAATTTTGTACATCGTAATGTTTAATCAATGGTTTTGTAACGACTGAACCTACGATCAATAGCGTGCTTGCAAGGTATCTCCCAGGTGACTTCATCAAGGATTTCTTATTCGACGAATATCGTCTTGCGTAAGCCAGTCCTCTTGCGATCCCTTCGTCTCCTTTATTGTATTATCAAGCCCCTAGCTTACCAGTCCTTCCTCCGTTACATATCGATCAATCTGCTCAACGACGCTGGAGTTAAGCAAAAAGCTGACGTACTAATAAAATAGAAGCTGGAAGATGAAGTTGAAGCAGAAAGGCTAGAGAAACTTTAAATTAATCCGATATTCCGTGAAGTACTCACTTTGATTATGGTGTAATCGAGTATCCTCAATTGCTCGAGATTAAGCTCAATTACAAGCTGAAGCTGAGATAACACGGAGTCAGCAAGAAAGGAAGGAATCTTTGCTTGCAAGAGAGTATATTGTTGTTGTTATTTGTGTATTTATTAACCTCGGGCGAGTATTCAAAACGCAATGCTTAAATCTTAGCACCTTCCAAAAGGTACGATGACGTGCTAAGTAAAGGAATTATACATAAAGTATGATCCAATCCGAAGTGAAAACCACGTGAAAAAAAAGCTTTTTTTTTCAAATAGCCCCGAGTCTTTAATCCCGCGATATCGCAAAACCTTTATAACCCTTAAAAGCAATTCAAATTAGTATAGACGATTATGCTTTTCTTTTACGGACATACTACGTACTAGTGATAAATCGCAAAAAAGAAATAGTATATTTTCGTCGAAAGAAAAACTAAAAAAGCAAGTTATAGCGTAAATAACGTTTATCGATATCCATTATCGAAATAATTTAGGGCCGGACCGGACTTAGCCAAATAGCCTTTTCGAAGGCGCAATATCGTAAGTCGTCTTAAACCTTCTTTTATCTTTCTTATCTCGTTCCTTCTTTATCGCAAATCCTCTTAGTACTACTATCTTCAATCGGTATGCCCGTTAAGTGTAGATCGTAGTCGGCGTGGTAGTTGAGGTAACAAAAGGCTCGTTCGGATCGCCGGTAAAGGAAGATCTCTTTGAAAGGCCACTTTGATTTAATTTCGGCTTTTAACTTCTTTTTGCCGAAAAAAGAGAGCTGAAAGTTCGTAGGGGGCACCTCGTCCAGGTAAAGAATCGTAGCCCCTTGCAAGAGGGTACTATATGATCGATACAGAGCCTAATAAAGCGCTGGATTTAGACGCAGACTTTAACGTTTTACCCGAATTTGATAGTGATTTTACTTTTAGAATATAAATATGATATTCAAATATTCGAGCATTCTGCTTTCAAATACCGAAAGAATAGCGCCATCTTTTCTAATAGCATTTAATACTAAGACCAAATGAGCGAAAACTCAGCCCTCGGCTAGTCGTGTGTGTGGCGTCGGATAACATTACTTAATGAATACACCTTTTATAAACAAGCCTCCCATGTTGAGGGAAGGGCGGCCCAAGCGATTATACTTAAAATGCTTTGAAACAAGCAAATCAAGCAAAGAGACGAACATCAGAGTTCTGCTGAAAAGTCTATACTTCAAAATAATTTTTTTTTTGAAGGGGTCGGCTTTACGGGAATTATTCAATGAACTGTCGATTGACTTCCGGACTTTCTACCACCCCCATGAATACATGTCGGACCCAGTTTAGGCCCATAAATCGTAGAGAGGAGGTTTCTACTACTACGTAGTACTACGTAGTAAATGGCTCAAAGCCCTGTCAACTTCATTGCACAGACTAAATACTGATTTAAAGATACTTTTCAAGGCTGGACTCTTACGTAGTATAAGTTGATTGGTTTAAGCCCTGGTAAGATTCCTTGCATAATAGTAGTAATAGTAGTAGTAGTACGTAGTACTTTCGACATGTATTCATGGGGGTGGGGTGAGGGGCTACGATTCTTTACCTGTACGAGGTGCCCCTTACGAACCTTCAGCTCTTTTTCTCCTTTTCTCTTGCGGTAGAAATAAAGATAGAGAGTCTGGAGAGCCGAAATTGAATTATCGATATGCGACGTTTCTTCGAGGAGATCTTCTTTTACCGGCGGTTCCGAACCTCCCTTTTCTTTCTTAAACACCATGCCGATTACGATCTATACTTAACGGGCATACCGACTAAAAAGACTAAAAGGATTTGCGATAAAAAAAGAACGGATATAAGATATGAAATGGGAAAGGCTTAGTTTAACTAATCGAAAACACGGTATTATACGGTATTACGCTTTCGAAAGAGCGTTCTGCAAATACACCGGCTTTATCCAAAGGCTACGAACGCGAGCCTTTTTTCCTTTACGACGAACGACGAAAGAGAACAATGTTTATATTATACGGATCGAGGCCGCTCGTAAGGCTATACGTATTCGATAGTTGTCGAAAGAAAGCTCGACGCATAGCACTATGAATTTCTTTTAAAAGGTTTACATAGTGTTCAGCTATTTAACGAAAGGGTTTCCTTACCGTGGTTTTTACTCTCGATTAGATAGTACTTTATATATAATTCTTTCACTTAGCACGTCGCCGTACTTTATAAGAGGTCCCCCAAGGTCCAAGCATTGCGTTTTGGATACCCGCCCGACGTTAATAAATACAACAACAACGACAACAACAACAACAACAACAATTCATGGGGATGGGATAGTACCTGGCCTTTACTCCGTACACAAGAATATTTGATTCCCCAGGCAAGGCTGAAAGTAGCTAGGCGCTCCATTTCCTTCTCCTTCCAAATCATACGCCGTTGATCGATTCAAGACCTCGGACATCGTACACAAAGAGAAACAATCCAAGGAGCTATAGCATGAGGATAGCTTCATGTCGTACTCGTGCGGCCATTACATCTGTCCTTATGCGTTGATCTTTCTAATTTAGGGGGAAAATATTGCAACGCTTTGAATCTCACTAATGTTGAATATTTGGCTAGGCGTAAGTTCGAATTTATACTTGGGATAATTATCGATAAGGGGATAAATATGTTGGCCGCACAAGTAACCTTGTACACACTTATCAGTTGTCAATTGATTGATGTTATTTTCGTCTGGCGGGTGAGAAGACGCATTGATTAACACCCTGGAGATCTCCCGTGATGCACGGAGACGTGCCGAGTAAAGTTCTCATATCGAAAGTCTATTTCTAGATAAGTAAAAGCTTTCCCCTTCTATTGCAAATCCTTCTGGTAATTTCGGTCGATCTGCGCCTCAGGTATAGACCGTAGTCTGGCCAGAATATAAAAACAAGAGGTTTCGGAGCCGCCGTTAAAGGGGAGACTCTTCGCAAGGACCGCCGTGCGTCGATTGACTGTACCTCGGCCCTCCTGACTCTCTGCCGCAGGGGAGGGTTGAAGATTCTCAAGGGACATCTCGAACAGGTAAGGAATCATACGTAGTAGTTCCCTCTTATCTGCACCAAAAAAATATATAAAAAATCCTCAAATAACACAGACTAGCTCACACTAATATCAACCAGCTCGCCAGCCCACCTTTCCTCTTCTAACCCTAACAATTAACACAGTTCCATATGTGAACTTCTTCTAAGCTAACACCTACCGGTAGATTCGCTGCAACTGTGTACAGTCTTGCGTGTGATATCCTTTTCCTTAAATAAATATTGGCGTAGCTGCGGTACGTGGCACGAGCTAGAACAAAAGCCTATCCGTCGCACTTTTAGAGTTTTTCTTTTTATACTACCCTCCTTGGATCGAATTTAGGATCTCCAAGGGCCCATGAATAAATATTTGCTATGTTTTGACCCATGCTCCCGTGCCTGCGCCGACATCAATTTAAAGAGGATAGTTATAGATATAGCTGAAGCCTATTCATGTTTATAAACAATCCTTATATAATAGCGTTGTGCCGCCTTTTGCCCAGCGTCTTAGAAGGCTAGAGCAGTGTCAACTTCCTCTGTGTATTGCCATCATGACGCTCGCTACTCTCCTCCTCGTCGCCCTGCCTTTGACTCTCGCACTGTCCATCTTTGATCCTCACCCGACAGTAGACATCACTACTCCTCCCGCACGTATCATCGGCGCGCGCAGTAGATTAGGTGCAGAAAGCTTCAGAGGGATTCCCTTTGCCAAACCGCCTATTGGGCAGTTGAGGCTTAGGCCTCCTCAGCCACTATCTGCCCTCGGAGAAACAGTCGATACGGAAAACCCAAGATCATGCCCTCAGATGTTCTTCGGTAACGATCTGTACTCCTCGCCTTTTACGTCCGTGGTAGGAGCTATCGCTGAAAATCCACTGTTTCAAAAGGTCACCAATACTGGAGAAGACTGTCTTACAATCAACGTCCAACGACCGAAAGGGACTACAGCCTCCTCCAATCTACCTGTGCTTTTTTGGATTTGGGGCGGAGCTTTCCAATTCGGCTCAACATCGATGTACGATGCGGCTATTTTGCTCAAAGAATCGGAAAAAAACAACCAGCAGTTTATCTTCGTGACCGCCAACTACCGATCCGGAGCCTTCGGATTCCTACCAGGCAAAGAGATCAAAGCCGACGGAGCCTCAAACTTGGCCTTGCTTGACCAAAGGCTCGCCCTCGAATGGGTTGCTGATAACATTGCCGCATTTGGTGGCGATCCTAGCAAGGTGACTATCTGGGGGCTCTCTTCTGGAGCTGTCTCGGTCATGGACCAAATGGCCTTGTACGATGGGAACAACACCTATAAAGGCAAACCTTTGTTCCGTGGCGCTATCATGAATTCTGGGAGTTTGTTTCCAGCAAATCCAGTAGATAGTCCGAAGGCTCAAGCTATCTACGATCACGTTGTCTTGAGAGCTGGGTGTTCCACGGCGCCCTCCACTCTGGATTGTCTCCGGGGTTTGGATTACCAAACCTTTCACCAAGCCGCAAATTCTGTTCCCGCACTGTTAAGTTACACATCACTCGCTCTATCGTATATGCCACGCCCTGATGGCGTCGTCCTAACCGACTCTCCGGAAGCTCTGGTCGCAGCAGGGAAATATGCAGCTGTGCCGACCATCATTGGTAACCAAGAGGACGAAGGAACCACCTTCGCCTTCTTCCAAGGGAACATCACGAATACCGCGGAGATTGCCGCCTACCTTTCTGAATATTACTTTCAAGACGCCAACGCCACCCAGATAGATGAACTCTTGGCCGCGTATCCCGACGATCCTGCTCAAGGCTCCCCATTCAACACGGGGAACAAGAACAACATCCAACCGCAATACAAGCGCCTTTCCGCCATCCTCGGTGATCTCGCCTTCATATTCACCCGCCGGTCCTTCCTCGAAACGCATACGTCCTTGTTCCCCGACGTCCCTGTCTGGTCCTACCTCATGTCACACAACGCCGGCTTCACCCCGCTGGGCTCATTTCATGCCGGCGACCTCATTACGATCTTCTACGATAAACTTGGATTTTACACCGCGACAAATATACGCTCGTACTACTTCAGCTTCGTGAAAAATTTGGATCCGAATGCGGACGGCGGACGTATGCCGTGGCCGAAATGGAGCGAAGGGAGGAATTTGATGCATTTCCTCTTGCGGGAGGGGAGGCTGCTGGTGGATGACTTCAGGATGGAGGGCTACAGATGGTTTAGGTCGAATCTTGGGAATATACGGATGTAGATGTAGCGGGCGCGGCGACAGGAGTTTTACTAATTATGAGATATGAGTGTAATTACAGTCCGCTGCAGGGCTCCCTTTTGTATATATATAATATCACGTGACTGTGGACGTTAATACCCCATCAATATATATCACCTGTTATTCAACTCTTTTTTATTACTATTGGCCTAATAATTGGCCGTGGGCAAGTACGTGGAAGTTGAAGTCTCTCATTCCGTGGTCTCATAGAGGACAAGCCAGAATAGACGGTGAGACACGTGGGCTTTGAGACTTGTCAATGACGAACTGTTAACCGATGATCGCTAAAAAGTGGGATAGTCCTGGACGACTTTCCATCTCCATTTCCGTCAATGTTGACTTCTCAGACCCAAGTGGCGATAGCCGAGGTCACGCCCCAATAGGAGAGTTCACGATGGCTTCACATACGGACTTTATCACTTTTTCAAGCAGACGAAGCGTCGTCCATGCAACAGACGGAATCGTAGCCTGCACGCAGCCCCTCGCTGCACAGTGTGGGCTTCGGATTCTCGCGAAAGGAGGAAACGCTGCCGTAAGAACGAGCACTCTATCTGATCCCCTGGTTATCAAAATTGACAAAAGACTTAGGATGCAGCCGTAGCAGTCGGTCTGTGAATTCCAAAGTTACTATGATCCGAGCTGGTGCTAACGGACACCTATTCTTCTGTCAGCTGCTGGTATGAACATGACCGAGCCATGCAGCACAGGGATCGGAGGCGACATGTTCTGCCTCTACTACGACGCGAAAACTAAGAAAGTGTCTGCTTTGAACGGATCGGGACGATCAGGCGCCAGGTGCACTCTTGAGAGGATTAGAGGAGATCTGGGCATTCCTGACGGGACGAGTGGGAATATTCCCATGACGAGCGTGCATAGTGTTACGGTCCCTGGTGCTGCTGCTGGGTGGTGAGTTTGAAATGCATCGCAGCGCAGATCAGCAAGAAATTTATTCCTCTCCGAATGCTGTTGGGATCAGAAAGTGACTTTCGGAATAGGGCTGACACTGTGGATATCTTCGGTTCTGGAAGAGTAACCCTCGAAGATATCCTGTCTCCCGCGGCCGAGTTGGGCGAGAAAGGCTTTCCAGTCTCCGAGCTCACAGCAAGCTTCGTAGGTAGACTACCGAATGGTCACCACAAGATGAGAAGTGAGGACGCTGATTGTTGCTTCTAGTGGGCATCGGGCGAAACAAAGCTCAGAGAAGCATCCTCCAACTTTTCGGAAATGCTCAAGAAAGACCCTACTACAAGTGACGGCTTTCGTGCCCCCAGAGCCGGAGAACTGATGCACAATCCCAATCTGGCAGAAACCTTCCGTACTCTAGGTAAAGAAGGAAAGAAAGGATTCTACACTGGTAGAATCGCGCATGAGATTGTAAAGGTAGTTCAAGATCTCGGTGGACATATCGAGCATGATGACCTGGTTCATCACATGGCCCTCGGTACCGAGCGCGTTGATCCCATCTCTCTGACTTTCAGAGATGAAGTCGAAGTCTGGGAGCACCCGCCGAACGGACAGGGTATTGTCGCTCTCATCGCTCTCGGAATCCTGGAGGAGCTGGAGAACAACGGGACGATACCCAAATTTGAGGAAATGGGCCACAACTCAGCGGCATACATCCACGCCATCGTAGAGTCTTTGCATATTGCCTTCGCAGACGCCGTCTGGTGGGTCACGGATCCGAATGAAGTCAGGGTCCCTGTCAACGGCCTACTTTCGAAAGATTACCTAGCTGAAAGAGCGAAGCTTTTCGAACCCAACAAAGCATCACATATTCAGCATCACGGTAGTCCAGCCTTCAACCACTCGGACACTGTGTACTTCGCAGTTAGCGACCGCGACGGCAACGCCGTATCGTTCATCAATTCAAATTATGGTGGCTTTGGAATGGCTGCGATTCCCCAGGGCTGTGGCTTCACTCTGCAAAACCGAGGCGCGAATTTCAGTCTCGATCAAGAGCATCCGAACGTACTGGCCCCGAGGAAACGGCCGTACCATACTATCATTCCAGCTATGGTTACAAATACGGCAGATGGGAGTCTAAACTCGGTGTATGGGGTGATGGGGGGTTTTATGCAACCGCAAGGTCACGTGCAAGTCTTGTTGAATATGCTGGCGTTTAAGCAGAATGCACAGACTGCGCTCGATGCGCCGAGGATTTGCATTGGGGCAGGGATGCCGGACGAGGGAGAGGTGATGGATCAGATCATCTATTTGGAGGATGGGATTGGAGAGGGGGTAGAGGAGGAGCTGAAGAGAATGGGCCATAATGCGCAGATTGTGAAGGGGGCTCAGCGGAGTCTGTTTGGGAGGGGCCAGCTTATCAGGAGTGTAATGGAGGATGGAAAGTTTGTTTACTCGGCTGGGAGTGATCTGAGGGGCGACGGGGGGGCTTTCCCTGCGTGGTAAGTAGTATATATAATAGTCAGTGCACTGACTCTGTGACCTGCGGGCTCTCGGTCACAGTCAGGACAAGCAAGTGTCCCAGGTCAAGCAAGTGTCCCATTTCAATTATTTCAACTTGTATTAAAAATAACTTAATAACGAATAAAGCTATGATATTAAAAATTTGATACTTTTAAAGAGCTCGATTCCGCCGATTAATGCATTCAATTTTTATCAATATCGCTCTTTTTATTATCAAGTAATTCAAGTTGCAAATCGTAAAAAAAAAATTGGCTTTGATTCTTTATCGAAAAGAATCGAAAATCGCGATTTGTATTAAGAATAAGTCAATAACAAAAAAAGATACAATAATAAAAATTAGATATACGAATCGAGATAAGTGAATTATACTTTACTTATTAAACATATTATATATTTTTTATTATTAAAATAAGTAAAATAATATTTATTACGCAAAATCACAATTGTAACAGCGAAAAAAGCTCGGACAATTTAGCGAAAATTCAAGAACATCAACTTTTCGATTATATTTGTAATTTAAATAAATAATAATTATAGAAGTTATAATAAAAAAACCAAATGTTACGAGTCCGCTTGATTAAGAATTTTTTAAATATCAAATTTTTATATTAAAACTCAATTCAAAAGACGATTAATATTCAAAAATATAAAAAATTTAATACAAAATATTTGATTTTCAATCAAATTCAATCGATAATCAAACATTATTTATTCTATTTATTATTAAATTATTAATAAAAATATTTTATACTTGGTTAGACTTTTAAAGATCACGATTACGCCGATCTATGCATCTAGTTTTGAATATCATAGCAATATTCGTTGCTAATTTATTTCTAATACAAGTTGAAATAATTGAAATGGGACACTTGCTTGTCCTGACTGTGACCGAGAGCCCGCAGGTCACAAAGTCAGTGCACTGACTATTAGAGGATAGAGGTAAATAGTCATCATTTCATTGCTGTAATTACCTTTCCGGAGAATTGGACGCTGGCACGTGAAGAACATCAAAATCCGAATTCCAGACCGAGGAGCACAATTCGATGTAATCATATTATATAATAGCAGGCATATTTATAATCTATTGCGCTATTCGAGCTGCAAGTCTGACCGGCAGATCTATCTTGTATTGAGCGTTTTATAGATACTAGTCGTCGGTTACCATAAATTTAATTCGAAGAAAGTGGCCGCCTTGCTGTAGCAAGTCGGAGCCACTAAGGCGGGATAGTAACGGGACAATACTTATTAAACAACAGCTATTTATATAAGCTAAGAGAAGAAATCCATATACTCAGAGAACAATCTTTCACAGACGTATAGTATATATATATATAAAGACGAACTGATTTGTTGCGAGTCGATACATTAAAAAGTAGTGAAAATATGGCTAAAATCCATCTTTAATCGTCGGTTTCCTTAATTTTAATTCGAAAGAATTGACCGACTTGCTGTACTACCCCCCCCCCCCCCCCCCCCCCCCCAATAAGGGGGGCTACGATTCTTTACTTGTACGAGGTGCCCCTTACGAACCTTCAGCTCTTTTTCTTTCTTTCTCTTGCGATAGAAAGAGAGATAAAGAGTTTAAAGAGCCGAAATTGAATTATCGACATGCGACGTCTTTTCGAAGAGATTTTCTTTTACCGGCGATTCCGAACCTCCCTCTTCCTTTTTCTCGAATACTACGCCGACTACGATTTATACTTGACGAGCATACCGATTGAAAAGATTAAAATTATTTGCGATAGAAAGGGAACGTGTATAAGAGATAAGATAAAAAGAGCTTAGTTCGATTGATCGAAAACACGGTACTACGCCTTCGAAAAAGCGTTTTGCAAACACACCAGCTTTATTTAAAGGCTACGAACGCGAGCTTTCTTAGCTTTACGACCAAAAAGAATAATATTTATATTATACGGATCGAAGCCGCTCGTAAAGCTATACGTATTTATTAGTTGTCGAAAGAAAACTCGACGTATAGCATTATGAATTGCTTTTAAAAAGTCTATAAATGTTTAGTTATTTGACCAAAGGTTTTCTTTAACGTAGTTTTTACTTTCGATTAAATAGTACTTTATATATAATTCCTTTACTTAGCACGTCGCCGTACTTTATAAAAGGTCCCTTAAGTTTAAGCTTTGCGTTTTGGATACCCGCCCGACGTTAATAAATGCAATAACAACAATAATAACAAGTAACTTTGAATTATTTAAGACAGTTTTTAATTATATATTCATTATATATTAATGTATTATATTATTAAAAGTGAATGCATCTTTATATTTTCAATATACATTTGTAGAGCAAAGTTTTCTAAGCATATAGATTTTTTTTTTTCTATATTTATATTGATAGTTGTTGTTTAATAAGTGGTATACCGTTACTGTCCCGCCTTGGTCCAGGTCGGGATTTTTTACAAATTAAATTCGAGGTAACCGACGATTAATACTTAAATTTTACTTGTGCGCTTCGAATATCTCAACAACCACAAATCCGATTTAAAAAAATACCGTAACGTGAATCGATAGGAGATCATCTAATATACTACAACACAAGAGGAAATATTTATTAAATGGAAGTTGATAATGATGTACTGTACCTTTAATGGGTTTTGGTAGAAGTCGGATATTCATGTTCCTCGCTTATTCCAGTATTTACATCGCAATCCTGACATATACGCATAGCAAAACACTACTATATTTAGTAGCAAAATCAGTGATTATCGTAACCAATTCGCCTGGGCTGCCGGCTACGTTTTGCCAAGCTCGATTTGCGTGGTTTCTTAGACATGGCGGCGATTTTTTGAGGACGGATAGTGATTTGGCGTGGTGGAAGTGATTAAGGGTGGTTGGTTATTGTATCGACGTACTCGCGGAAGGCTACGATTCTTTACTTATACGAGGTGCCCTTTACGAACCTTTAGCTCTTTTTCTTTCTTTCTCTTGCGGTAGAAAGAGAGATAAAGAGTCTAGAAAGCCGAAATTGAATTATCGATATGCGACGTCTCTTCGAAGAGATTTTCTTTTACCGGCGATTCCGAACCTCTTTCCTCTTTCTTTTCGAATACTACGCCGACTACGATCTATACTTAACGAGCATACCGATTGAAAAGACTAAAAGGATTTGCGATAAAAAAGGAACGTATATAAGAGATAAAATAAAAAGGGCTTAGTTCGATTGATCGAAAACACGGTATTGCGCTTTCGAAAGAGCGTTTTATAAATACATTAGCTCTATTTAAAAGCTACGAACGCGAGCTTTTTTAGCTTTACGACGAAAGAGAACGATGTTTATATTATACGGATCGAAGCCGCTCGTAGAGCTACACGTATTCGATAGTTGTCGAGAGAAAACTCGACGCATATTATTATGAATTGCTTTTAAAAGGTTTACAAGTGTCTAGTTATTTGATAAGAGGTTTTCTTTAACGTAGTTTTTACTTTCGATTAGATAGTACTTTGTATATAATTCCTTTACTTAACACGTCGCCGTACTTTATAAAAGGTTTCTAAGGTCTAAGCATTGCGTTTTGGATACCCGCCCGACGTTAATAAATACAATAACAACAATAATCGACGTACTCGCGAGATTTTGACGAAGTTGGGAATTTGTATACGCCACACTTAGTCAGTGCAGGGACCTATACTACTTACGTATGAAAAAGTACACCCAAAGTACCATTTTTACTACTTTAACACGGCGCAATGAAGGGAATAATAATATTAAATTAGAATTGTGTTAATTTTTGGGGGGTAAAACTCAGTACGGTGCATCTTTCCATACAAGAATAATTTGGATATAGTCGGGAGGTAGTTAAGGTAGTTTTATATTGATTATATAAGAGCGAAAGTACCTAGGGGTCCCGGGTCCCGGGTCCCTGGTGCCGACTTGCAGGGTAAGTCGGATCCCTGCAAATCGGATCAACTTCTCTCGAATTATATTTAAGGTAGCCGACGTTTAGGTTGCAAAGGGCCGTAAGTTTTAGCTTGCGGCCGAGCTGAAGGTCAAAATTATTTACATCTTTTTTATATAATTGTAAGGTTTGTTTCGTAGCTATATTAAAGTAATATAGCGTTAATATTCAAAGCCTCGGAAAGCAGCCTTATACGCGACGGGTATAGGCCTGGTAGTATGATCTTCTCAAAGCAAGATGCATTGAATGAATCTTAATAAACTTTGTGGCTAGACACTCAGGGAAAATGGAAAACACACGAGACATTTTCAGAATGCCCCCTAGCCTCTGCGATGCGGGTTTTTCTGCTGCTGCTGCTGGACCACTCTTTGAATGCGGCGTGTCAACACTCGACGAAGTGGATGATCAGTTCTAGGCCGACGAAGAAGAGTACCAAGCAGATGAATACCATATTAACTCTCCAAAGTGGCGCGCGGTGCTGTTGACTCCATAAGATCGCACTGCCTCCCGTGACTTTTCATTGGTGAAGATATATTACAACAACTACCTCCCAGGCGTAATAGTTACCGCCGGAGGGTTAGAAAACCGCGGTGATTGAAGTGGAGATTTGAACTTTTGAGACACCCTCAGGCGGTAATTATTATGGCTGTACTGTGGTTATTATAGCATCCGCGTACCTTTGCGCAGTCAATCGCTGATTAGTTGAGAGACAGATTAGACGTTATTAGCCACCCCGCGCGCTACTATTTCAAGTTTACGGACATGCGGTATTCCGGTGCGGGCTACATTTTTGGCTTGTGTCCAATAGCACGGGGTAGTTTGGGGTGATGAGGAGAAGCGGCTTATACCTGTCTGTCCACATGTCGAAAACCCTCCTAAATACAAGTCGAGTTTACAAAGAAAAGTACGTAACGACTTCGTAGGTAATCGTCGGTTTCCTTAGATTTTAATTCGAAAGAATTGACCGACTTGCTGTAGCAAGTCGGCACCACTAAGGCGGGACAGTAAAATTTGCTCTTTTTAAATGAATAAAAAATCAATCAACTATTATATAATAATTATTTTTGTTTAAAAAGATGCGCCGTATTCAGTTTGATATTAATCAATTAGTAGAATTTTAATTACAAGTTGTTATTCCTTTATTATGCTGAGTTAAAGTATCAAAAATATTACTTTTAATATATACTTTTCGATTTTAGTAATGCGTATATATCAGAATTGCTGGGTATATACTAGAATAAGCGAGGAACACGAAAATCGGACTTTTATTTAAATCTATTAAAAGAATACGTGCATCACTACCAACTTTGATTTAATAATTACCTTTAATAATATAATATATTAAATCATTTATTTTCGATCTATGCAACGTTTTTTTGAATTAAGGTTGTAGTTGTTAAGATATTTGCAATAAACAAATAAATTTAAATTATTTAAAACAGTTTTTGACCGTTTTTTCATTATATTTCAATGTATTTGATTACCACAAATAAATGCATCTTTATAATTTTAATTTAAGTTAGCATAGCAAAATTTTCTGAGCATATAAATATATATTTTTTTCTTTTTTGTATTAATAGTTGTTGTTTAATAAGTGGTATACCGTTACTGTCCCGCCTTGGTGGTGTCGACCTGGCGCAGGCAGGTCGGGAATTTTTATAAATTAAATTCAAGGTAACCGACGTTTATTTGAGATAATCCTCAAAACGAAACCAGAAAGATATATATACTTACTAGTTGTAATATTACTAAAATGAATAGAAAATTGTATAGAATTTTTTCAAGAGAGGTAGATATATAATCCTTTCCCTGGGAGTAAATTCGCAATCCTCTCCTCATCCTCTTCTTTTGCAAGCTTGTTCCGCTTCTTCAGCTCTCATAATCCTTTAGTACCATTTCGGATAATTTCAAAATACGATGCTATCGAAATATTTTTCCGCCACCTTGCTAGCCTTGTGCTTTCTCTTTGATAGCGCTCAAGGAATCGTCCAAGAAGAAGATGGATTCTTAGAAAGAATAGTCATCGGCTATCGAACAGTCAACACTGTAAGTTTCACTTGAATTATATAATATAAGATTTATACTAATTACCGCGAATTATAGGCGGAAGCCGAACTCATCAACAAGTTCAACATACCATATAGAGGTCAATGGGTCGATGATGCTCGCGAAAAGAAAAATCAATTAGGAAACGGCCTTCACTTGAGTAAGTTAATTTTTACTTATAAATCTTCACTTATCGTCACGCCAAGCTAACAATCCAAATAGCACAAGAACCTGCTTACTGGCCGGGTAATCTAAAGATAAATAATTGGTATTGTGTTATCGAGGCGGATAAGAATAAGCTTGAGATGGCGCCTAAGATATATATCCCTGAATATTACCAAAAAAAGGCTCCGAATGGTAGGGGTCGAGATATACAATTATGGCACAAGGGCGAAAAAGTTATCACGGATTACGTGGGGTTAACTATATCACCCCCCGAGAAAGCGCTACGCTTTTCATATATCTCACAATGGCAATGGGACATGCAGATGCTTATCCCATCTTATGTGGTAAACAAGAACGTGTTGGGTTTATGGTCTAAATGCTTTGAAACAAAGGGAGAGCTACAAGACTATTCGAACGAAATTGTTGATTGGCAGAGTTGGGAGATTGATGGACAGATTGGATCACCGAGCCCTGAAACTTTCGTTCCATGGATAAATGATGTTTGAAACATCCTTTGGCCCTGTAATATACGTAGTAATTGGAAGGGAGTGGCTCGTTACGTAATAGAACTTAATTACAACTGCTCTACGAGGTCGTCAAAGGCTGTAAGTATGCAACCTAGGCTCAGAAGCCCCTGCCCGGGTACGCGAATAGTGGCTGCGTCTTGACATTGAGAGGGTAATAAAAATCTACTGGGGTGGAGCAGGCTATTGACAGTTTGCAAATTCCCCGGTTCTACTGTAGGAAGTCGGCGATGTAGGCGAATACTAGGATGGTCATCATGTCGAAGAGTGAGAAGACTCCATAGCAACTCATGCTCCGAGTAAGGAGCCTCACTGTCGTCGACCAACTACTTTGCCATCTCCTCCAATTCCAATGTTTTCTTCCAGATCGCCAACACGAGCGATAACTCGAGATGTTCTCCCAAGTAAGGGCTCGTCCCAACTAAAATCTCGACTGGAGGCATGCGCTTCCTAGACTTTGGAGATACCTAATAAGTAATGGTTAGAACATTGTTGTGGATTGAAGAGGTTGAAGAGGTTGAAGAGGTTGAAGAGGTCGAAGAAGTCCTGATGTCCGTCCAGCTAAACGAGAACAGGCCTCGGTCTTGGCGCGGCCGCTTAGAGGTCAAGATTCACAGCTTGTTGACTCTCAACACATTTCAATCTCATTGCATCTGCCCCCAATTCCAGCCTTCGCTCTCCGCGGAGTCGTCAACAACACGAGCAACAATACCTCAATTGTGCTCTAAATGGCACCTCAACCTGAATTAGAGCCGTCGCGCAAACCAGGCCCCAAACCCCTTCAATCCAGCTCCCCCAAAAGGCAATATCTCATCCTCTACAACTTCGTCAGCGCCGTCCTCTGGTTCACCATTCTCGGGCGCGTCGTGCTGCTTGTACCTCTCGTCGGGTTTGGAAATGTTTATCCGGGTGTAGGAAGGTTCTGTAAATGGACCCAGACGCTGGCGCTGTTGGAGGTGGTGCATGCTGCGACTGGTAAACCCTTCCTTGTCCCATTTTCCATTTCCCCAAATAAAATCCAGTTGTTGATCGCAAGGGGTGCTGATACATGAGAGCAGGCATAGTACGAGCCCCCATCAGCACCACTGCTATGCAAGTCGCCAGCCGTCTCCTTCTCGTATGGGGAGTTGTCGATCAATTCCCCCTCCTCGCCCGCAGCGCTGGCTACTCGTCGATGCTCATCGCCTGGTCCGTCACCGAGGTTGTCCGCTATTCGTACTTCGTGTTCACGCTTAGCGGTTATTCGCCAGGCATCATCTCGTGGTTGAGGTATAATACGTTCTATGTGCTGTATCCGCTGGGCATTAGTAGCGAGTGTTGGTTGATCTGGAGCGCGATCAAGCCGGCGGCGGAGAAGAGACAGGAGTTTGCATGGGCGCTGCAATTAATTCTCCTTATTTATATCCCTGGTAGGTTTTTGGGATGGAGCCTCAAGGACTAGGGGTTGCTAACGCATTGTAGGATCGTACGTTTTGTTCACGCATATGATGGCGCAAAGGAGGAAAGTTATGAGGGGAAAGCAGATGCAAAAAGCCGAATGAGTACATCTGAATGGAGCGCCATGTAACGGAGGTTCCAATAGACTTTGCTCATGTCGCCATCGGAGTACACATCAACCTGTTACCGATTATATACCTCAATCCTACCAAATTTGGTTGATTTCGCATCCCTGTCCGACAGGGCTTGAGTATCGTAGCTGCAGAGGCCGTCTGTCCAGTCTGTCCAGTCTTTAGTATTGTTGTTCGGCATTCTGAAGAGCGTATTCGATGTTGAAGTCATAGCAATATGGCACGACAATAGAAGCTCCCAGTCAGCAGAGGACTTCAATCCCTCTTCACCATAAATAGAGGCCGGGCTTACACATGAATTGTGATGTGGTGAATGTGGTGGTACTCTCTGTACCTATATATCCGCATAACGTTACTGTACTATTTGAAAACGACTTGTGGCTTCGAACCAAAAGAACAAGATCTCCAAGCAAATCAATTCTCGCCTTGTCCTGCCTGTCATCAAAGTTGATCAGATTTTGTATCTATCTTTAAATTAAATCTCAGCCGTAAGACCAGATCCGGCTAACACAAGGTCATCGTGCTCTCTTCGATCCCTCTTATGGCATTCGATACCTTATGGCCTATCTAGGTACTCAACTATGGCGGTGACTGAATGCGAATTCATAGAAATACTATTCAAACCCCCAAGAGCGAGACCCCTTAACAAAGCTACGGAAAAAAAAGCTTGTTTGTTGTTCCCGCCACCAAGTATTGATAAGCGAGCTTTCTCTATGGCCGATGCGGCAGATACCTACCAGTACAGTAGGGATCTATTCCAGACGTCAACTTGCTATGATACTCTCCTTCCCCGTTTGCACCTCCAGGACCTCGAACTTGGGGCTACATCAGATAGCAGTGTGCCTTCCCTCTCATGTGTGGAGCTAAACTTTTAATCCGTTATCATGTCGATCCGTACCCGTGTTCGCATCCCGTATTATTCTACTCTTTACAGCTCATTCTCTTTGCTGACTCTTTCTCTTACTAGTTCACCCATTAATTGATTGATTCTGGCCTTTTTCTCTGTTACCAGTACCGCGATATTTGATTTGGCACGACTAAGTATCATCATTGGTCAAGTGTCTATAGGGTTTTGGTTATTCTGGTGATTAGCGTACGGTAAAAAGCGCTGGGGAAATCAATATCGAGATTTGACCGCAAGCAGCAAGCAACAAGCAGCAGTCAGTATGGCAGTTATCTGGGGCCTCGACCTGCACGAGATGCAGTGGGGGAAGTTCAAGGGCTCCTACATGTTCAACCAGGTGTACCACCTCCGCTGCACAAAGATGATCGTCTATCAGATTGCCATGATTCTCTGCGTGTGCTCCGAGAGCGTTGGCACTGCTGCGCTAACTGGTATTTCCTCCTTCCTCCTCGCCTCTTCTCCTAACTCTTTCCTTTTTCTTCAACACCGTACAGAGGATCTAAAAGATTTTGGGATACTGATCGTATTCTATTGTGCAGACTACGTGGACCAGCAAGACGCAATCTCTCGCCTCAGCGCGGGCCGCGCAATGGTCCACAACAGTGACATTGTTGGCATTTTCTCCTATAACATCTTCGTCGGCATCGCAGTCGCCACGATTTTCGGGTCCGGTTTCTTCTTCGATCTGTTCTGGCCTGAGAGGCAGGAATCCCGGGCTGTGAAGATGGCGTGGAAGGTGTGCTCAGTGGTAGTGTCTTTAATGGCGTTGGCGGATGCGTTGGCTATGACTGTATGCCTCATCCTCATCGCGCTCCGCAATTTTGCATTTAGACTATGGGACAAGAGCTAATGGATGTACCCCAGCTTATCATCGCAACGCACAAAGCGCACATCTCAGGTGTGTCACCAGTGGCGGCAGAGCTCTACGTCCGAGTCAACGGACCCCCGAATCGAATTTACAGAAAGAACGCGTACAACGTCGCCTCCGTATGTTTGCTGTGGCCCGGTGTTGTTGCGTCGTTTGCTAGGTATGCATACACCCTCGTCCTATCCCTCCTTCCTGACTCTGATTCCTTCATTTGTGAAAAAAGAGACTGATGATCGCCAGCACGTATATAATGCACAGATCCCTGCGTCACAACGAAGTCCACGGCCCGAAAGCAGCCGCCTACCGCGATGCCGCTCCCAAGCAAGGCGAGGAGGCATAGATCAATTTGCCGGTGAAGAAACCCGCCGTAAAATGAGAGAAGAAATTCCCATTCCTCTAGGTCCGGCGATCGAGGGGCGGCACTCTGGTACAAGGGCTTCATCATGTCGTGCGGGCGTTCGGAGCGGTAGAGAGGGGCGTACCGTGTAATGCGGGCTACCTGTTCCTGTAAGAACGTGCGGTTTCTGTGCTGTACGATACCTTGGCTTAGCGATTCCAGTCTAGATTCTGCCTGGATTAGCGATACCCCAAATTTGTCAATGTTTACTTTTCTCGTCTCGCTTAGTAGCGGATGCCAAGGTTCGGACACCTGCTTCGAGGGTTAGTGAGCATGAACAAGTCTGCTATATATCTGCTTTTCACTTGAAAGCACAGATCGAGATATCTCGGGTATCTTATCGGTAGATAGGTAAGTCGAGCGCTCTTATATATCTATAAGTAAATCTCCTTTCTCGAGACACACGATTCTCTCATTGCCAGGTACCATACAGGTGTCAAGTCTAGTGGCAATCTAGACGGAACTCTTCCAAGTAGAAATAAATATATAAACAAAATTATGTCAAGCCAGCCCGAAAATATCTCGTGTCACAAGGCATTGTGAGGTTGTGAAAAGGGGATCTGTATGGATGGATTGTTATGGGATGGCAAGGGATATGGAGGATATGGATATGGACAGGAATAGCGGAGAAAACTTCGTAGAAGCAGAACCGAGACAGGAGAAAGAAAAAAAGGTCGGCGGCGGAAGGGGGAAGGCGGTGACTTTGGCTTTGGCGGAGCGAGACGCTCGAGGAGAGGGGTACGTACAGTTTGCTTGCATATCCCTTTCTTATTGATAGGTAGCCTCAGATATAGAGGGTTTGTTTTAGTAGGCATAGACAGGTCTCGCGTTCAGGGCTCATTATCCACGCTGTTTTTGTTGCACATCACATCTAAATGTGCATTCCTTCTCACCGTGCTTCCTGCGATTGAGAGTAGTCAGTAGTCGACTTGCCTTATTGGCGTTAGCCCAATGCAAACATAAACTCGCGTCAGCTGCGCACCAAGTGAGGAATTGAACCAAATGAAAATGAAAATGCAGATGAGCGCTAATAAATTTGTATAGTAGATATGAATCTACCAAAAATTCCTAGCCTTCGCACTTCTGCAAATACCCATATCCGGATGCATCGGCCGGCCCACCAATGCAGTAATCCACCCCATCCCGGGTTGAAGTTTAGTTGTGCCTCCCGACGCCAACACCAATACCAGTAAAAACAAATACAGTCAATAACAGGGGGACCCGTCACCCTTGAAGATTATCCTCGCTATGCATGTGTGATCAGTGCAAATAAAATGCTCACGCCCTCCAGAGACGCCGTGGCGTGTCGATTACAAAATAATGAAATATGATCGTCTTGCGGACGCAGGAAGTTCCTTGTGGGCCTTTCCCTTGGGTATCTTTGTTTGTCAACATTAGACGTCTCTGCCACGGTTCATGCGTCGTCATCTTCGATGATGATACGGTCTTCGGTATCAGGAAGGAGTCGGCGTGATCCGCGTTGAGATGCAGGGATCCCGTCTCGCGAGGCACCGAAATCGAGGACCTGGGAAAGTAAGTTAGTAGGGTAATATACAAGAATATGTAGTATGCCTACCTCAACATATGTAAGATTGTCACGCTGTACAGCGGCAACACATCTGCGCTGGTCGAACTTGACTTGCCAGACTCCACTGAGATCAGTGAGGATATCCTTGATGCATTCACCTGTCTTGATATCCCACAGCTTCAAAGTTCGGTCAGATCCGGATATGACCTTTTGACCATCGTGTTGGAAGCAGGTAATAGCACCAGTGTGGGCACTGAGGGTGCTTTTGCACTTGCCGTTCTCTGGGTCCCAGATCCGCAGCGTAGAGTCTGCAGCGGCGGAGACGAGACGTTCATCCCGGAGATCTAGCAGGCCAACAAGCGATGAGTGACCCTCGAGAGTGTACAGACAAACACCAGTTTCCAGGGACCAGATCTTGACGAAGTTGTCCATTGAACCACTGATGCATCGGTTTCTCTTATGGTCCAAGACGACGCTATAGACCTTCATAGCATGGCCTCGCAGAACATGGATTGTCTCTCCGGTAGAGATCTTCCAGACCCGTACACTGTTGTCGTAGCTGCCACTGACAAGGGTATCTTGATGAGCAGCAATGGCACGGACAGAATGAGAATGACCCGTTAAGGTGCGAACGAAATACGGGCAGTCTGTGTCGTTTGCTGGTGGTCCATTTTGAATGTAGCGCTTGGAACCAGCCTCGGGTAATTTCCAAACTCGGAGTTGAGAGTCCCTCGAGCCGGTGATGATGAGTGGCTGTGAAGGAACCATGATTGGCTTACCATCCACTGCCTTTCCAACCAACTCAGGCATGAGAATCTGGAGGCATCTCACGGTGGAAGTGTGCCCATGGAAGACTTGAGTGCAGAGTCCCTTCTCGATATCCCAGACACGAACGGAGCGATCAGTCGAGCCCGAAACCAGAACATTGCCTTCGTACTGTAGAGCCCAAACCCCTCCATCATGACCAGTAAGCTTCTTGCGGAGGACACCCGTCTTCGTGTCGTAAACATGTATCATATTATCATCAGAACCCGTCAAGATCTTGTCGTCATCGAACTGTAGACATGTAATGACATTAGCCGGGTGTGCGGGGAACGCAAAGTGATGAGGGGCGACTTTGCCATCCGTCCAGGCGTGCTGAAGCATGTAATGACGACGATAGAGCGACTTAAATAGATGCAACTTTCGTAAAGTTGGCAGGCTTAACTTGGGGTCTGGAACAGCTAAAACAGCAGCATTGGCAGCAGTGATGGGACCTTGAGACTTATGAAATCTGGCTGTGTGGGGATATCTAGCTAGCATGCCATTTGCCTTGTCTGCAAACTCGTGGCCAACCGCTCGCCGCTTTGAACGGTCTGTATTTGAGCCCACTCCGACTCGCTTTCTCTTGGTAACAGAGCGGCCCTTGCGAACTGGAATGGGGTCGGGTTTGCTGATACTGCTGGTCGCGTTATCAGCTCCTGAGGACGATGCTACTCGATCAGGGCTCAAGTCTTGCTCGCATCCATCTGGGCCGACAGGGTCTTGCCAGCCCCAGCCTTGCTGAATGGCTTTGTCGAGTTCACCAGCAGGCATAACGAAGCCATCGTGATCAAATAGTTCCTTCCAGCCAGTCTCATTCGTGTCGACGATATCTCTCCATCGCTTTGAGACTTGTGAGGCTCGGCAAAGGTCTCGGTGATTCATGAAACTGAGGACGTGGAGGCTCAATTCCAATGGAAGCTGATCCAAAAAATCGCACTTCAAAGCAGGGTTGACAACGTGAGCCACGACATGCAAAGTCTTTCTCGAACATCGCCGAAGTAGCTGATACATCATTAAAGTTTGCATCTTCACTGGCATGGCATCAAAACTGAGTAGCATTGATTGAGCATCCATAACAGAAGGACTATGTGTGTCGCGGATGAGTGATGGCTCCTCAGATCTGCAAAGGGACATTGCTTGAGATTCGTAGGCCAACGTCTCATCGTCGATGGCTTGTTGACTATCATCATCCTGGGTTGCAGGGCTGCCAAGGAGCTCGTCTCCAGCGGTAATGGCTCCTGAAGACTGATTGGGATTAAGTGTTGCAGAAGCGAATGTTGGCGAGAGACCTGGACTTGGTAAACTGGCGTTTTGGGCAGCAGCCGTATTTAAAGTCGGCCGTTGTTGTGCCGAGGTCGTACTGCTTCCGCTCACGAGCTCCAAGTCTGATTCAGCGGTAGGAGGTGTTGCAACGGCATTAGCAAAGTCCTGGCTCACTGCATCGACTGGGCTTTGAACGTCCTCGAAGGAATCATTTAGGGTCGTTGCAGAATGCGGAGTGTACGTACTCTCCTCGAAGAAGGGGGCAGTGTATGGTTGAGCGCGATCGGTGGCAATATCAAGATCGGACATGTCAGGGGTTGCGGGAAGCAAAGGCTCATCCATTAAATGTACACCCAATCCTTGATGGGGTCTCCGTCGCGCCACCCTGATCGAATTGTGATCCTGGCCCTGCTTCATGATATTCCTCTTGGACTTGTGTGGTCGTTCGGTCATGGACGTGGGGGAGTCGGGCTGCGTTTCTTGGAGGCGGCTGGTGGATCTTCTTTGGTTGACCATCGCCAGCTTCTGGCTCAGTCGATCTGCCCGCTGGGTCTCTCCTTTCTCGGTAGGGGTGGCCTTCAAGCCTCTTGAAGCCTGGATTTTACTTTGATCACTCATACATGATGGCGTGCGGCTGGGTGCCAGGAGATCCTATACAAAGAAGTTAACGGTGGTCACAGGGACCAGGTAGGATGACGTGGAATACTGACCTCGATGGCAATATCGTCTTCACCCAGATATGAATCTCCGCCGATTTCGTACGAGAAGTTCAACAACTCAGCGGGAGGAGGCTTCATAGCCAGTGGGTATTCCTTTGCGTTGAGCTGGCCAAGCGATCGTTGACGAACCAGGAGAGGTGGGTATGAGCGCTTGGTGGTCGTCGTCGTCGTGACTGTTTTGGTCTCCACGCATTCTGCCAGCTCGACTTGCAAACTTGAGGTGCGTCGAGAGACTGCCTCACCGCCTTCTACCCATCCCACCGAGACTGTGCGGTTACGAGATCGTAATGCCGGGGGAGATTGAGATTTTGCAACACCCTGCAGGTACTTGGGATTCGATGCAAAAGGACTCGGAGAGCCTTCTGATATGAAATGTGAAGGGGCGGTGATGGGTTGTTGAGCAGATACTGCCCGCCGCTTTGCGACAGGGCGAATGGGAGGGTCCATGATAGGTGAGGTGAAGTGTTGTTGTATTGAACGTGTTTGTTGTTATTGTCGTCGGGCTTCTGTTAAAAGGTGGTTGGAGTCTAGCCCCTCCCCTGATGAAGCGAACGCGTCGACAACAAACTCGCGACGCGTAGGAAGCTACCAGCTGTACACTACCACCGGTATCCTAGAAAAGCACCAGTAACGGCATAGCCGATCTTCGCTGGTCTTTTACGGGTCTGAGGAGGGTGGCCGGGAGGGTTATCGTCGAGGGGGTAGTTGGTGGAACAGAGCGGGATGTCGGAGTCGAAGCAAATCAAGTCCACCCAGGATAGATCGAGCGTCAGAAAGTCGTGAATGAGAGGTTTTTCGAGAGAGGGTGTCGAGCGTCGAGAATAAAGAATAGAGAAGGGGAGTGGAGTGGTAGGTAGAGAGACGTTGTGCTCGGGGATCGGAGCCGGAGGCGGAGGAGAGAGAAGCGACGTTGTGGATAATGCCAGTTGCTGACCCCGAGTTGACATGACCACCGCCTTCACCCTCACCTTTGCTACTCCACCGCCCATTTCTGCCGAGCCTCCCCCCCACCCCCCGCCAACCCCTTCCCGCTCTATTGTAACTTCTTCTTGCCTTCTTGCCTTCTTGCCTGTCACGAACACCGAACTTTATCGTGGCCACATACGTTGCTACATCCGTCTCTCAAAGTTGGTGGTTTAGACATAAGGCCCCCTCGACTTTATTTGTTTACTCTGATAAATCTCCAGCTTTTGTTTCTTTGTTATCCCTCGCTTGGTCCCCTGGAACGGGCCGAAAAAGGGGTCGGGATACTTCGCAGAACATGTACTGGATACCTATCATGATACGGTACTTTGTCTGTCAGATCGGTGTACCGTCTCCAAACCTCGCAAGCGGTCGAACATCTGTTTATATACATGCACCAGTCTCACGTATATCCATCTTTTCAGGATAAATCCTTACCTATCTCTATCTACGATGGCCACGTGAAGTACCTAGTCACGTGGTCAACGGTCGAGCCCGCTTTGCCGTTTAACAGTCGTTCCTTCCCAAATGATACCCGTCCGTGCCCGCGCTCATGCCAAGTAGGACGGATGCACATGACCTGAGGCCCGGCTACTTTCTTACTTCGCTTCTCTTCCTTCTCTTCTTTTCTTCCTTCCCTTCCCTCCTCAACCCTCAAATCTCAACCTCCCACCTACTTCCTCCCTCATAACCACATCTCCATAACCCAATAACCTTCGTCCCATCGCATTGGTACAGCAAGAAAAGGGTCACAGAGTGCCAGCTTGGTGACAGGTATCGCCCGCACCACAATCAAAACCGTCTTTTCTCTCTCTTCCTCGACGCGGATCGTAGACCGCAGTCATCGCACGCACAACAGGGAATTCCTCAACGCGAGAACCAGCGGACATCCATCACAATGCCGTCCGCATCGGCATCAGCATCGGCTTCGGCTTCGGCACGCGGCAAGAACATCGCCAAGAAGATTTCGCAAAAGTCGAAATCGAAGCCGAAGCCCAAGCCTCGACCACAATCCAAGTCCAAGCATGCTTCCGAGATTTCGTTGAAGCCACAGCACAGCTTCGACCTGATGAGGACCGCCATCGCTGCGACTGTAAGTGCACGCCCCCCTCTCTGCAGCTGCTCGTCTCGTCTCGTCTGCCACCTGAATCTGACTCTGAGTGCTCACTGCATGTTGTAGATATTCCAAGTCATCCACTTTCGGTGCCACATATATTCCCATCCTTGAGTCCTCTCCTCAACTGACTTGCGCTACAGTCAGGCTTTCCGTAGCGCAAAATGGGTGAAACGAACCTTCGACCCAACGGACCCGGATACTTCATACGATGCTTTTCTAGCAGGTACCAACGACAAGAACACGCCCAACGGTTTCTTCTGGATGGTTCCGGTGCCTGGCGAAGACTTGCAAGTGGACAAGCTATTGTCTCGTCTTGTATGTCCTTCATCTCTCTTGTACCACCACGTGCGATTAACAGCACAACTCAGGAGATCGGTGTCAGTGACGCTCTGGCGAAAAAGCATCTACGCAAAGTCCAATTGTCTTTTCATAGCCCTGGTATCGATGCGATATCCAACGAGAATGCTCTCGAGTTGTGCGCCATGACTGTGACATACGGAAGCGACGGTGCCTACCTCAGCACCGAGATTAGGAACAGCCAAGGTTCTGAGCCTGCCCAAGTTCACGTCCTGGATGGGAAGAACCAGCTCAAATACATGATCGACGGAGTCAAGGACTATCTCGTCGCTAATAAAAAGAGCCCTGCCCTACCAGGTAACCAAGCCAAGTCAACCATGAGATCCACGATACTGACGTGTTTCTTTGAAAGCTGGCTCTCGTGTCAGTATGCAGCTGGACTATACTGATGATACGCCCGAAGATTATGAGCCCGAGGCCTTTCATCCAGGCGACTATGGTACAAAGAAACTTCTCGATATGAGCAAGAGTAGTACTGATCTTTTGACAATGAACACGGGTTTTCACACGTAAGCTGAATTGCCCCGTAAGCTAAGGGAGTGGCTAGTGCTTACTTGAAAAGCATCGCCTATAGTTTCATCCTCCCAGGCCTCAGAGATATCCAAGACGCGCAATGTATCGAGGAATCACCAATTACCGGGCCCGAAGCGAGCAGAGCCTACAGCAGCCAAGCGCCTCAGCGTAACGTTCGCCCTAATCATCGGTCCTCCTCAGTCATTTCTGAATCTGATGGAGGCTACACGCAATCCCAAAATCTAACGATGCTACAGCAAGCAGTAGGCAGAATCGCTTCCTATTGGATTATACATAATGCTGATACACGTGACTCCGCAGGGCTCCTCGAGGGTTCCCCTTGCTTCTTCCCAGGACACACAACCATACTTCACTCAATTTGTATCCGGACCACAAGGAAAAGCATTGGCCCGCGGCGAGACTGCCACCGGACAGATCGTCGCTCCTCTCTACACGCAGGATGTCTACGAACAGCTCGAACATTGCGTACGGGGCATGTCCACACAGCGAGACGACGATCTTGATGATTCTCCAAGAACTGTCATCAGTTGCGAATGCCATGTGGATGTCGCGAAAGGATCTTTAGTACAGTCTCGCCTAATCTTCTCATTCGGCTATTGGGTTACTGCTAACGGGGAACAGATTGAGTGCCCGGGGTGCAAGAGGTTTCAACATGCCGAATGTTACGGCTATCGTCAAAACATTCCCGAGTTCCACTTCTGCTACAATTGCATCAAAGTACGCTTCCCACAAGTCATTATAGATATGGATCAGGTAAGCGAAGAGTGCTTGATAAGAAGAGCTCTCGGCTTCTTTCTTGACCGGGAGCCTCTGTCAGCGACGGTGGATGAGCTCGGGATTCATCTTGGTGAGGACAAAACCTTGGGATATGCTTTGATCGAAGCTGACTGCTACTAGGACACGGCACTGAAAATACAACCGCCACTCTTCGTAACCTGGAATCCAAAGGCTACATCCAGCCAATTTCGACCAAGGGGAAGAAGAAGAAAGGGCCCCCAACCTACAAATACGTTGGAGATTATGACACTATCTGTCGAGAGTACTTCGAGCCAAGAAAGGGACTCCATCTGCTCGTAAGCATCTTTTGAATGGGCCGCTCAAATAGTGGTATTCCGTGCTGATTTTGAACAGTTCCAACAACCAGATGTCGATATTTCGGACTCTGAGGCCACAGCTTGTCATTTCAGTGCCGACGAGGATGCCCTACATGGTTACGGAATGGCACTAAGATCGGCTGGCCCTACACCTCCAGCCTCTTCAAACAATCTCCCCGCTATTCGTGGCCTGACAGGCTCAATACAAATAGCCTCTTCTCTAAGTGACGGTACGACCCAGGACGACTCCAACATAGGTTCTCTGGCAAATTCAGGCATCCGTAGAGCTCGAGCTCCCAGCGGTTCTCGCTGCTTGAGACGCCAGTCCACTCCAAAGACCCCTGGACAAGGAAGCACTACTCAAGGAACTCCAAGTCCCCAGCCGAGCAGAAACAAGCGAGTCGCCTCGCTAATTTCGCAGAGCCGACCAGGGAAGCGCCACAGAAGTAGTCAGATGAGCCCGATGGTTGTGAACTCGTATGGTCCTTGAAACCAGGTCATGTGAAGACGAGTTGTATTGAAACCCTCAGGTGGCTGGCGAACAATCGGTGGCGTTCATGCGGTAACGATTTGCTAGTGCAATTGCTGTTTTGAGGAATTTACGGGACTTGAGCGGCAGATTTGAAAGAGCTGGGCGCGTTATATCTGCTCTATATTTGCTCATTTCTGGTGCTTTCGATATTGCATCCTGCTGTATAGCACATGGCGCACTTTCATAGCCAGGTTCGAACGAAATAGCACATTTACTCTATCGCTTCACTATCTGCATTATTTTCGGATTACCCGCGAAAGTCGAGAATACCTCGACTCGGCTTTAGTTGCGGGACTGAAATGCCAAGGGCCACTTGTACTGCATCAATTCATCAACTCTTACGGTCTGCTAACGCCGACATCTACAGCATAGTAACGAACCCGCCAGCGGATCACAGCAGAGCTCAATGGTGAGCACACCCACTCGCTATGGTAACATGCCAGCACCTCATGAACCCGTGTCGTGTGCTTTAGGTTGGGCAATTTATGATGTATAACATGATATGATGTACCGGATATGAATGAAGACAATGCCGATCGCCAGCCACTACGAAGCCGCGATGCAACAAATAGCTTTGCAAGAAATCTTCCATCCTGCATATATATATATGTATATATTTATACACGCCCACATCTCTCTCTCTCTCTCTCTCTCTCTCTCTCTCTCTCTCTCTCTCTCTCTCTCTCTCTCTCTCTCTCTCTCTCTCTCTCTCTCTCTCTCTCTCCTTATCCTCCCTTCCTCCATCCATCCATCCATCCATCCTTCCTCTTCTACACTCCATCCTCCCTCCCCTCCTCTTCTACACACTCACACCCACACTCACACCCACAGTACAAGCATCAGCATCAGCATCAGCAGCAGCAATTCGCGAGAGTACAGTAACCCGGGTTTTTTTTTTTTTTTTTTTTTTTTTTTTTTTCAGGTGTGGAGCTTTTCTTTTCTTTTCGAGGGTTTGGGAAATTGGAGGGTTTTTTTGGGGGGGGGGGGGGGGGTGCGTGTTTGAGGAGATGGGAGAGGGGGAGGGGGGGGGGGGGGGGGGGGAAGGAGAAGAAGGGGGAGGAGAGGAGGAGAAGAGGGGAGAAGAAGGGGGAGGAGAGGAGGGGATGTGAGAATGGGGCTGCGTGTTATTTACTCTTTGCTTGCTTGGTTGGGAGAAGAAGGAGATAAAAAGGGAAAATTAAAAGGGAAAATTAAAAGGGAGAGGGGGGAGAGAGAGAGAGAGAGAGAGAGAGAGAGAGAGAGAGAGAGAGAGAGAGAAGGTTGGAAAATTACCCAAGACAGGCTTTGTTTGTGACTGATCTAGTAGAAGGGGGGGGATGTAGAAGGGGGTGAAGGACGGACAGAAGGAAAGCTAGAAAAGGAAGAGGTAAAAGTGTAAAGAGCCGATGTATTTCCAGAGGGAGGGTATGGCAAGGCGAATGTGCATATATATATATATATATATATATATATATATATATATATATAGATCTGGCTATTTATTGCTCCAACCCCAACTCCAACTACAAGTAAAGTAGCCATCAGCCAGCAGATATTTCCTCTCACCAACATGTCAACATGAGCCCCAGGATACTCGTGTAAGCTAAGCGAACTAGCCCCCTTTTGATAACAAACAGAAATATTTCTCCGAGTCTGACACTCCAGGAAAGATGTGGAGATAAAAATCTGATCTAGTAGAAAGTACAGAAGGTGAACCTGATTCAGTCCACAAAGTCGACAAAGCCCTTCAACCCATCAATCAGAGATGCATCGAAATCGTTGACCCAGTCCGGGACCACTGATGCATTGGATATTTTCGCTGGCGTTACATGTGTGACCCGGCGGTGTTTGGTCTCCGGCGATGAATAAGCGGAAAGAGGTCTCTTCGCCCTGTTGATCCCAGAGCTCGAGCTTGAAACTCGGTGCTGCTGCTTGTCTGCTGACGGGGAGGCAGGGTTTGATATGATATCAACGTCATTCTCAAACGCGGCGAAATCAAACACGTCGTTATAGAAGCTCGAAGCGACTTTTGGCGTCGAAGGCTTGACGGATATGGGTTCAGGGAGGCTGAGGGGTGCAATGCCGGTGGCATCGCGTGGTAAATCGCGATAGGAAGTTGGCTGGTTGGGTGTTGTGCCGAGATTGCGGGATGCAGCTGAGATGAGGTCGCGGGGTGTGGTTGGGACTTCTGTGAAGGGGTCATCGTCGGAGCCAATTTCGAAGAATTCCTTCTCATCAAGGTCACGGAGGAGAGCAGATGGTGACGGGAACTCGTTGTCTATATCATCCTCACCCTGGACACTGTCTGAGGGTTTGGATGTCGAAGCCTGGCCATTGTTCAGGAACGGAAGATTCGGCGAGATCCCATCGGCATAGGAGAACTTGGGTTTTTGCGTCAAGCGTTGACTGGCTTTGTCTGGCTGGATGCTGGTGTGGAGTTCATGGAGTCTGCGGTAATCGCGTGGAGCCATCTTTGAATAGGAGACAGGGGATAGGACGTCGGCGAGGTTGATAATCTCCACGTCCTCGAGGTCTGAATCATCATGATTGCTGCTAAGCTTGAGCGTGGGCTGGAACAGATGTCAGATAGAGATACAACGCGCGATGAATTTGCCAACCTGAGACTTCTGCAAAGCTCGAGGCTTGGCAGAACCAGCTCCTGAGCTTGTCTTCTGCGACCTCTGTTAGTAGAATTCTTGATGTATGCGGTGGATGCAATGGATATACCTTCTTCTCGGGCTTCCCGCCTCCAGTAGTAGCTGTTTCACTTGTCTAGCGGGGATTAAGCCCATCTTCAAAACCCAACAACGGTGGAAGGTATTCATACCTTACTTGCAGAGGCCTCCTCGCCAATACCTGCCAGAGAAACCTACCCCAAGTCAGCTACTCAATGATCACAACAACAGATTCATAATCACAAACCTTTCTCTTTGCCTTACGAGGCTTGTCCAGTCCTTCACGGCAGCACAAATGCTTGCAAGATTTCCCATTCTTCAACAACTTGCCGTCCCGACAGATATGATTGCAAGTCCACTTGCCATTTGCCATCTGGAACGGTTCGTGAAACTCAGGTTCTTTCGTCACCTTATTCTTCTTAGTCTTCTCCGCCGCCGCCGCTTTGGAGAGCATCTCAGCCTCCTCGATATCGATGAAATCATCTGAGCCGTACCCGTCATTCTTTTCCCTATCGGCCTGCGTCTGCGTTTCTACATGCGGAGGCGAAGTATCAACACCGGTGACAGCCGCTAGCATGTCATCATCCTCAACATCGTCATTGCCGAACTCATCCGCATCCTTGAGAAGTGCTTCCTTGAGAGGTGCTCTCTCGTGGCTAGGCTGCGTCTCCTTGCTGGCCCTTTCGGGAGCAGAAGCTGGTGGAAATTCTGAAGATGGGATCTCATGCTTCAGAATGAAAGACTTCACAGTACCGACAATCTCGTCGCAAGCGATCCAGCACTTGATATTAACATCGGGTGAGAGCAGATCCACAAAGAACTTGAGATTGAAGTCTTTCTCCAGCTTGGAAACGTTACCACGCCAGAAATGGAACATCTTGCCATCAGTCGTCTCAGCCATGAATGTCAGGGATGGTTTTCTACCTTGCCAAACTGGGATTTGAGCATTGCTATACCACATACGAGCCTTGACATGAACTCTAGGAGCCTTGTTCTGCTTGACGAGCACCCTTCCCACGAGCTCTGCGGCAACTCTCAGTCGAGGGAAGCCCGCAATCGAGTCTCGCGTCTTCTTGCCAAAGGGAGGATTCTTTGAAATGATACGTTCGATCGATCCGGTATCTAGATTTCCCAACTCCTCGACGCTGTGTATGTTGTTGCTGACGAGTTTCCGCGTGGCAACAGGGCCAATCTGCGGAATCTGTCTCAACTGTAGATTGGAGTACTCCCAGAATTCTGCGGATAGACTTCGTGCCAGATCAAGAGCGTGACGAGTCGATATAGAATCTTCGTCATGTGCTTTGCAGTCAATAACGCAGCGTACGAGGCGCTGAATGCGTTCGAAGATAATGCTCTTATCAGTCCCAAATTGCCTTTTGACGGCGATGAACTCTTTATCCGTAGGGTAGTCAATACCGCCAAGCTGAACCTGGATGAGCAATGAAACCTTGTGTGGTGTAGATGTGATGGTTTCCTTGATAGGGAATTTAATAAAAGGGGACTTGTTAAAATCTCGGAGGATGGGTCGTTCGGCTGGCTTCATGCGGAGGTCTTTAAACTCCGCCGCTTGACAGAGAATATGGAGCTGATGATGTTAGCATCTCTCTCAAGTCAAAAGCAGCGGAGCGTATTCTTACAATCTGCTCCGTCTTAGCATGTAGTGGGATACTCAGAAGAAGCTTCATCGTTTCGAACTGAACCATGTATCGAGACATAGCCGCGCCATACTCGGTGCAGCTTATCCGGTCATTAGCGGTTACTAGCTGATGTTCTTGGAGAAGCTTGATGTCTCTCTCACAAACTTGCTCCAGTCTACTATCAGCGTCTCCCCCGGGAGTGACGCCGTCAATCTTGTAGTAGTTTGGATTTTGGCGCATGCGAACGCTGAGGAAGGTACCGCAAAGCCACTTCTTCGCATCGTATGTATTTTTGATAGTGCCGAGACTGATCTCGGAGTTCAGATGCTCGATGAGGTTCAGATGAAGTGTGCTTTCGAGAACGTCTTGACCCGACATCATCTTTTTATATCGATCTACCTTGTCGGATCGGGTCATGATGACTGCCACTGCACTGTCATCGAATTGAGGACGACCAGCCCGTCCAAGCATCTGCATGACTTCCAAGTCAGAATACTCGGTAAGGCGGCCATCTTGGAAGCCAACTGTTCCTTTCAGAACCACGAGGTGGCAAGGAAGGTTGACTCCGACAGCCAGTGTCGACGTACAGCAAATGATATTGACGTCCCCTCGTAAGAATGCATTCTCAACCGCAGCACGATCCTGAGGATCCAGACCGGCATGGTGGTAGGCAACACCACAGCTCACCAATTCCCTTAGTTCTCTGCTGCTGACAGGCACTGTCTGCGATGGTTGTGACCAAGCGCGATCCGAAAACTTCTGTCTAGTCCACCATTCCGCCATCATGGTGGCAGTACCCTCACAGGACTTTCTCGTAAAGCAGAAGACCATGATTGGCTTTTTTTGACTGTACTGCTTGATCAAATTCGGCAGCTTCCCATCCAAGACTTTTTCGAATGCAAAATCGTTGAAGTTGCCATCAAAACCGTGGACGTGCTTCTGAAGCTTGACAGGTCTGAACTCTTCGCCAAAAGTCTCTCGGTGGGCCGGAATCTGGTGATTCGTATGGTCTCTACCAAGCCAGGCAGCGATATCCTCCGAATTAGGCACTGTGGCACTCAGTGCTACAAATCGTACGCTCGCACCGATGGTCTTCATGCGAGAAACAACCGCTTCTAGTGTCGCGCCTCTGGTATCCTTCAGGATGTGGACCTCGTCTATGAGGAAGAGCTTCACCATCTGAACGAGCTTCTGATGATCGCTCCACTTGCGAGTGATGCTGTCCCACTTCTCTGGTGTCGTCACGATGATTGTTGCATTTCGAACTCGAGCCATCTCGGCCTGGCTAGTATCGCCAGTCAACTCGGCACATGGAAGATTAAGATGACTGAATTTCTTCGACCAATCACGCATACGCTCAGAGCACAGTGACTTTGTAGGAGCTTGGTAGACGATCTTGAACTGGCCTGTACTGTAGCCTTCGACAACCCTACAGATGGCCAATTCGAGGAGAGCAGTTTTACCACTGCCTGTTGGAGCCGAAACCACCACGTTGTCATTGGTCTTGTAGATTGGAGCGAAACACTTCGACTGGGCAGCATTGAACAGCTCGTAAGGGAATACTTGACGAAATCGATCAGGAAGTTCCTGTGGGGAGACAAGCTGAATGCCATGGGCGATAGGCGGTGCATGGCTAAGTGCAAGTGGCCGAGGGGTGTACTTTGTGGTTGGGTAGAGAGTTCGTTGTTGAGGCGTCTGGGGATAATTATAATTTTCAGCATCTATCATGTCCGCATCCATGATTTTTTCTATCTGAGGGTACCGGGGCTTGGGAGCACTGCGGTTCGAAGCTCTACGGAGACTGATTCTGGCCGTTGGGCTTGAACCCTGACCAACAAGGGGAGACGAACTTCGCGAGCCTTGAGCTACCGCTGGACTGTGAACAAAGCCACCTGAACATATCAGAGGACGCCTAATAGGAGCCAGAGAAGGACTTACTCAGATTGAAAGGAGGAGTAGCCTGTTTTCGCTGCCGCTGCAGTTGGTTTAGTCTGTTGCTGCTGTGCAATCCCTGGTAGAAGTCGGGCTGCCCAAAATTGTGCTGCCTCTGTCCCATTGATGGCTGCATCAGCATGTCATGATCCAGTTCACCGTTCGAATCCATCGACATCGAACTGTCAAGGTCCAACTGTCCCTGGCTGAATGGCATGTCCTGGTGTATGTTCTGTTCAATCTGTTGTCTCAAGGGCATTCGCTGCTGTGTCAACATGGCATTGACGAGCGGACTAATTGGATCCCCAGACAGCACATTTTTCTGTCTGGACAGAGCCTGGTTGAGCGCTACACCGTTCCGCAGATTCTGGGCGAATCTAAAGTGGTTGTCGGCGTTACTGAGAGTTCTAAGCTCGGGTGCAGGTTGGGGCCCAGGCTGGCTGTGCATGCTTCGAGGAGGGAAAGTGAGTCTTGTCCGGTTTGTGCTAGGTGCTGCCATCGACTGGCTTGTATGTCCCAGATCCAGACCTGTCAGGAACGCAAGTTAGATTGCTGATCCCGAGAAGAAGGGCAGAGCAGACACGTACCGAAGCTATTGCTGGCTGCTGCCATCGACTGGCTCGCATGTCCCAGATCCAGACCTACTAGCAACATGTTAGCCTCTCGCCCACTGTCTTCTACTCTCCCAGCCTGCACACTGACCGAACTTGTTCCCGAATCCCACAGGTTCTTGCGTTGGCTGCTGCTGCTGCTGTGGCTGCTGCTTCAATCCAGGACCAGGCCCAAACCTCCATTCAGGAGGGTCGCGCTCACCAGGTCCCTGGTGGAGACCGGGTGAACATCCCTGCGGGAGGTCGTAGGATGCTGCATTGTGAACGATACGCTGAATGTGACGGTGTGCTGATTGTCTGTCCATCATGTGCTAAGAAAGAGATGTAGTCGAGTCGTAGAGCTCTTTAGAGAGAGTCGGCGCGGGACGATAGGTAACCGAGATAGACGGACAATTAAGAAACAGACAGGATAGGAAAGAAATAGAAAACATTCGTCGGGTATACGTCTCGCGGCCTCCACAGAAGACGTCTAGAGATGTGCGGCGTGAACCATAGGTGCAGACCAAATCTCCGAATGAAGTTTAAGTGATGTGGAAGAAGTTATGTTATGAAGCCAGGGAAGTTCAGGCGGACAGGTGCGGCAGAATTCCGGGCATTCTAACCACGCTCCTGCCTGCCCGGGATGGAAGGCACAGGTTCTAATACCCAAGCATAGGTACAGCACAACATAGCGACAAGCTCGCTAACTTAAAATGGATATGGTCTTCCAGATCCGAGCTTGTCTGATTGTGCCATCCCAAAGTGATAGGCGAGGCTGGCTTCGGGGCACTGCAAGAGCCAATGCTATGATTTTCTCAGGTCAAGACAGTAAGAAACATAGAACAAGACAAAATTATATTGAAATGCGGTGGGGATATGCCACTTTCCTGTTTACCCACGTGATGCCATCAAGTTTTGCCCCTCAATTCAGAACCACCAGCCGGCAGCCTCGCTATCCCAAGCTCCCGGCATGAAAACCCAAGTTTACACTCCCACCAGGCGCCCAAACCATGCATAATATGAACACCGTCTTCCCCGGATTGTTCCCACCGGCCGTTTCCCCCCCTTTTCCCTGTTGCCTGAACACAATCTTTCTCGAACAAGCCCATAGATTCTACAACATTCCTTTCTTCACAAGCTGTGTCGTGATCAATCATCGCGCTTTATCTTTCCTCGTGAGGAGCCAACCCGCGAGTGGTGTCTCAATGGCGAGCTGGGCCGCGAAGAAGAGAGCCCGGCCTGCTTGAGGCTATCTAGGGGGTCGGCTTTTGGCAACAACATGTTCTCCTCGAGTTTGGGGGTGTAGCCGTGGTCGACTGTCGTCTTCTCGTAGCTTGCGATGTTGATGGGGGGTGGTCTGACCCTCTTTCGGTCGGGACCGCTGTATAGGTATGTTGCAAATATCACAATTGCGGTACCGAACACAAACTAGTATCCGTCAGTAAGTTTGATATGTCTTGGGGTCGAGGAGACTTGCGTTGAGGGTAACCTGGAACTCGAAAAATAAGACGCTGAACAAAAAGCTGAGGATGATGCTGATGGACGTAGCAAAGTTCTTGGCAATGTTGTCCGCGTAGTTGATGCACAAGGCCACCAGCATACCACCTATCGCTTGGAAGGTGATTGCCGTCCACACCACCGCGTTATAGCCATCGAAGAAGCCTTTCTGTGCAATCTCCTCTCCGTCCATGAAGATGACCCCAACGAGTAGAGCCGGGAATAGCGAGTAGAAGGACAGCTGAATATTGCGGGTCCAGACGCTGGCATGCTGCGTTCCTTGCTTCAGCACTTTCTCAAAGTATACACCCGTCAAGCCAGATATCACCGCCGCGACCAGAACCGCAGTAAGGCCTAGCGAGTAGTTCATAGCCGGCTTAGTGAGGCCCATATCCTCTTGGATGCCCTCGTATGTTGCGGACCGCTTCGTAAGTCCCTCTGAGAGCCCCTCCATACCCCGTCTCGTCAACTCCCTCGCCACCTCCCCAGCCCCGTTCGTTAATTGTCCCAGTTCATGGAAGGATCTTGGGAAGAAGAGCCGCGAGGATGAGTCCGTGATGGGCGCATAGGCATTAGAATCGCTATTCGGCATCTGCACAATAGCCACTCCAAAGGTCAACAGCACCAGCGAGGTCCATTTCTTCGAGGAGAGCGAGCGTCCGAGCATCGTGACACTGAATAGAGCCGTCGTAAGAATCTGCATTCCCGTCAGCTGGGTTCCGCATAGCCTAGAGAAAGCCCATACCTTCAACTGATACAGAATCTGAAAATGCACCGCGTCCAAGTTGCTGACCGCGACGTATTGTAGCGAGTTCTGTAGCGTGTACAGCACCGCGGGAATCGCCAACTTCCACCCATCCCCCGAGAAGACCGAATTATACAACTGTTCGAAAAGCACCGTCGCGGGCGTGGAGGGAGGCAGCGTCTGCGAGATGTCGTACATGGCTATCGTCAAGGATACAGCCAGCTTGATGACCTCATTGAGGAACACGGCTGTGGATGTGAAGTATCGGTGGCCGCCTACCGAGGGCATGATCCTCGAGTAATGCATAATCTGCAGAGCCTGTCAGTCATGATTGCCTACATGCAGGATGCGAGCAAGCTGAAGGGGGTGCATACTAGTATTAACGCGGAATTTTGCACTGTGAGCTGCGCCCATTAGCATGATGCCGACCATTGTCACGGCTCGCACCTCGACATACAGTAATGAGCGAGACGTGCTTCATCGGCACGCCCATGAAGCTCGCCTTGCTCGGCGCATCGTAGGCCATAATATCGGCGCCCCCAGGCGGTCCACCCTAGCTTCCGCTCTCTCTGTCTCCTCGTCCTTCTCGGTGCCTGTCCTCGATATCTCTCGTTCCCAGCAACAAGAAAGAATGGATTTATATGTCGTAGATCGGCCGCTCTTCTATCTCTCGCGTATCTTGTCCTGTCGTATGGTATGGTATGGTATGGTATCGTGTCGTGTCGTATCGTATCGTATCGTATCGTATCGTATCGTATCGTATCGTATCTTATTCTATCGTATCGTATCGAAACGTATCTTTATTGTATGGCGTGTATTCGTCGGAAAAGGGCTCGTCGCTGGAAAAACAGCCCTACGTGTGGGGTTTTGGGGTCTAGCTACTAAGTACCTACTAGCTGTCGACGATTTCAAAAGCGGGTCGCGATCGTGCCGACCAATCGCTTGTGCAGAAAGGAGAGCCCTACGCCAGCTTTAGGTTCTGAAGGAAGCCACAGCACGACCAGTTGTTTAAATCAACTCGCGCACATACGGTACGGTACGGTAGTTGTAGTACAACCACCAGTGTGAAGAAACCAAAAAAAAAAAAAAAAAATACGGTTCTGGGAGGTGTCCAATTACGATCCGTAAACAGCGACAGGAACACCAGACTCAGCCTAAATTCTCAAGCATGCTGTAAACTCTAATACTAACTACCTAGGTACCTCCAAGAGACGGGTGGCTTAGTCGGAAAAAGAATGAACAGCGACAGCCCGGTCTGACGCGGTCCAGTGGTGCTGTCCTCTGTACGTGGCCCAATGATATCGCCGTCGGCTGGACCGACCGCAGCAGGCTGCAAGCCATCGAGACTCAAAGCCCCGGTGGTGCGGGCATGCGTTAGCTGGGAGGACAGACCTCCTCGAGGCTACGTACTATTGGTGTGAATCTGGGGAAGTCGTCGGGGGCCAGTCAGCTGCTGCTTGTGTTGTTGATATATCAAGCGAGGATGGCAGCATGAGGAATGGGGACTTCACAGAATATTTCATGTCACATAAGTACGTATCTATGGGTACAATGATTAGTAGACAGCTTGAAGAGGATTGGGACAATTTACAGGTGTATGGATAAATCAGAGACTCTATCTGCAGATGGCTACTACCTACCATAGTTCACGTCACGCAGGCGAAGATCTCGGAATCCTGAGTCTCGGAGCAGCGTGGAGATGATGGCACCCCTCTCCATCTATTTGCAGTATGCCACATGTATGTACATTACATAGATCAGAATGCGTTCCATCATATCGTTCCATAACGCGCGCTGATCAGATACGTGTCCGCTGCCCATAAACGCGCAACATCTGTAAAGGGAAGAAATTTTCGGGGTATAAATCGTGCCCTCCGTAAACATTGAAAATTATAACAAAGGAAACAGGGCATTAGCTCTATACAGCAGAACAGGATGCGTGCTCCCCAATCCAGACTTGCTCGCAACGTGGAACATTACATTACATTCACGTAAGTCAACTCGGGCTCTCCATCGTCGACCAGGGGGTTGTCCTGGCTAGCGATCCTCCCTTCGTCGACGAACCGGACACCGGTGCTCCGCTTCTCTTTCCCGGTCGATGCGAGTCCCGAAGATCGGTCCGGCTTGAATCCGCGAGACGCACCCACGGCGCTGAGTCTCGCGGCAGGAAGCGACAGGGGGTATCTTGCCTCCTGCCGCTGAGAGGGCGCAGCCGAGGAATCCGCGCGAGCTTTATCCCGCCGGGAAGGCACCCAGCTTTGTCTGGGCGTCGAGTCGTCATCTGAGGCGAAGCTCAAAACCTCGTCGAGGTCAGGGGAAGCTTCACGCTGGTCGGCATGTTGGAGCCTGGGCAAGGGGGTATCGAGATATAAAAGGATCGCTTGTTGTTTGGGGGATGGTTGGCGGTTAGTGTTGACAGAGCCTCGTGCTGAGAGGTGCGAGGCGTGGGTTTCGACTACTTGAGGGGGGTTTGTGATGGATTCGTGCTCTTCGATGATCTCTTCGCGCATGCGGGACCGTTTCTGGCGAAGGGCCTCGAGGAGCGCTTCCTCTTGCTCGGTCACGGCCATGAAGCGGCTGGTCATGGAGCCAGGTGACGAGGGTGGACTTACTGAGTTCTGTAAGGACTGTGTAGAGGTGGTTGAAAGAGTCTTGGGAAATTGAGAAGATCGCCCTGATCTGATCGATGAAGACATGTCGGGAGATTTTGTAGTAGGAAGTCTGGTGGACTGATGGCTAGAGGGAGAGGGTGTGCCTTGCGAAGGTGGAGGCGAAGGTCCGGGCTGGCGGTTAGTAGAGCGCTCGCCCACCGCCAGACATGGAGCCTCGTGCGGTCTGACCATTCGCTGGCCATGTGGTCCAGCTGTTGGGCCACCTGGTTGCTGCTGCATGAAGGATAGCTTGCTGTCCCTGGGTAGCGGAAACGCGTCCATGAGTAAATCTTTCTTCGATTTGCCTCTCGATGACAGTCCAGTGGGCAATTCATCGTCCGATTCATCCTCGGTGTCTGACGATAGCGACAGAAAGGCGCTCTCCTCTAGTAAGTCATGGGAAACTATACTGCCCGCAGTATTCATTGACGTCCTCGTATTGCGACTAGATATACTAGCAGCACTGGTAGAGTCCCAGGGTGAGGGTACTAAAATGGATGAGGTCAAGTTTTGGGGATGGAAATTCGAAGATGCCAGATCCGGTGCGGTAATGGAACGGACCTTGCTCCTGGGAAATAGCTCCCATTCTGGCGCGTTCAAGCTTGGCTCGGCATGTTTCGTCGAATCTGAAATGGAAGTAGCCATTGAACTGGCATAATCCACGCCGTTCTTGGGGCGGTCTCTCGTGTTGAGACGATCCACGACTCTAGATTCCGGTATCTGATCCATGTAAAGAGACGGTGCAGGCGAATTGTCATAATGATCGTAAGAATGGGCATGTGCTTCGTTGGTCTGATACGACGACTTCTCTGAACGAATGCTGAAGTTCCGGGACTGCATCGATTCCCTGGATTGCGACTTATTCAGCTTACGACGTGCCACTTCTGGAAAGAAGGTCGCTATTCGCGGGCCGTCTGCGGAACTCGAAGACAGATTAGGCGACACGTATCCGGAGTCGGGTGGCTTTTCTCCGGCTTTCCGTGATTTGGTGAACAGCGTGGACAGGTGGAGCTTCTTCTTTCTTTCTGGAACTTCGCTCGCGTCGAAGCAGGGCATCTCATTTGGCTGTTTGATGGCCACTCGAAATTGATCATCGAGCTGGTCAAGGGAAACTTCATCCAACAATGGACTCCTCTGGGCAGCTAAAGGGTATTCTTTCCTCAACGCCATGTCCCGAGCAGAAGAAGCCGAGGTTTGCTGAGATATCGACAACGGAATCTTCCGTCGATCGTAGCCGGACCTCAAAGTAGAAGACGAGTCCTTATTCGTCAAAGGTCGGCTCCGATCCGAGGTGGCTGTGATCCCATCCTCCAGGTGCTGCGTTCTGAGTAAAACAGATGAAGCTTTCTGGTTGAGCACATGGTTCCTCGCCAAAGCCTCCGGCTCGTGGCGCCATGGCTCCTGCTCACGAATGCTTCCTCCCGACGAGTCCGAAATCGATATGGTCATGCCACCCGCGGTCGAGCCTGGGAGCCTCCGTGGGTGGATCTCCTCTGGGATTTGCGATGTACCGGTAGTGGAATCGGAGGTAGTACCCAATATCTTCTGTGCCTTCGAGAGACTACCCCCTACCGGTGGAGGCGGAACTAGAGCTGGCGTTGCATCTTTGCGCTTCCTACCCGGGATTGGAAAGGTGAATTTGCTGCTTCGTCCCATCTTCTCGCCGGTTGGGCAGCTGCACAGCCCGTACTCCTCCTCTTTCCTCCACCGTCCCAAGAAGAGTTCGAATAGTTGAAGTCTGGTGGGCCTGTGCTCCGAGACTCGAACTTGTCGCCGCAGATTCGGGACCCGTCAGAGAGACATTGTAGGTAGAGATTGACACGGGGGTGTTGCTCAGCCCGATCGGAGCAGATCTTTTGCAGTGGAGATCGACAGAAAAAGAGCGTAGGTAGGTAGGTAGATGGGTAGGTAGGTAGGTAGGTAGGGAGGTAGGTAGGTACAATAGATCGTCTAGCTGCTGGTCTTCGGTGTGGGTAAGTTCAAGGCTCGTGGTCGAATTGGCCCCTTTCCGAGACAAAACCTGGCCGGGCAGTGGCAGCGGCGCATTCAAGGGTCGGTGGGCGGGTGGGAGAGAGGTTGTTCTTGTAGTAGTGGTAGTGGTAGTAGTAGTAATAGTAGTAGTAGTAGTAGTAGTAGTCGTAGTAGTAGTAGTAGTAGTAGTAGTAGTAGTAGTAGTAGTAGTAGCAGTAGTAAGTAGTAGCAGCAGTCGTAGCAGTAAGTAGTACGGTCTTGTCAATGTAGTAGTAGTATTGTAGGGGTACGGGAAAGTAGGGTGGAGAGGAAGAGGTCGAGCGAGTCCGAAAGTCGGCCAGAGACCCGCGGAGTCCTAAGAGGAGTTTGTTGCTGTGCGCGATGCTCCGTACGGACTCTCCGCACCCCACGCTCGGACAGCGGCCAAGCCCAAACGAATCTTTTCGTCTGGACTCTGGAGTAAGTACAAGGATCATAATAAAGTATATCCATCGTGTACGGGGTAAAGTACGGAGTGGTACATAGAGTACTCTGTATACGAGACGGTGAACTTAAGAAAGCCCGGCCAGAGACGACGGAGGGAGGAGGAGGGAGGAGGGAGGAGGGAGGAGGGAGGAAGAAAGGAAGAGAGGAAGAAGAAAAAGAAGAGGAAGAAATAGAAGAAGAAGTCGAAGCACCGGATCTCATGTAGACTAAGGCAGCTACGGTACTCGTAGCGTACAGCACTTTGCCCAGCGTACAGTGTGACGGGGTGACGGGGAGACAGGGAGACAGGGAGACAGGGAGACAGGGTGACAGGGTGACGACGGTGTGCATACAGAATATTGTACAAGTATTCCGTATGAAATCGTCTTTTACCCGTCGATACCGAAACGGCCGAAATCAAATCCCGCAGGGATAGGAAGAGTCGATAACGCCGTGCAAATGCAGATGCAGATGCAGATGCAGATGCAAATGCAAATGCAAATGCAAATGCAAGGGAGGCAAGGTACGGTAGTTCTAGACTGGTACTTTACCGCCACGGAAGTACTGTACTTGGTAATAGGTATGCGCTCGCTGCAGAAGAGATGCAGCCTTGTGGTTCATTTCGCGCTTCTCGTTTTCAAATCCCCGAGCATACGGAGTTAGGTAGGGAGTGGAGAAGCACTCAACGAGAATAATCGCAAGTCCACCACATCCATCACCGGCACGCTTTAGGCATCCTGGATCGGCATCTGGGCGGGAGACCAGCAGTCGATCATTCTTTGGAAGTATCAGATAGTATTCGAGTAGTACTACCGGTACGTACTACGTACTGTATGTACCTACTTGACCCTAGGTGAACTCTCTACGTGACCAACAGTGGTGGTTGGGTATTAGCATTGACCTCCAAACAAGAGGGAATCGCTGGAAAGAAGAGGGATCCCGCTCCGAGTTACTTAACTCAACATGCGTAAGCAACTCCTGACTTGGGCCCACTTTTACTTAACTGCGCTGGCTCTTACTGTAGTTTTCAAAAAAGGGTTTTCGCAAGGTCTCAATTGACTTGGTCAGTTACTAGTATCTTGACCGAATTCGGTGTAGGAGGCCTTAGCTGGCACTGAGGGGGGTGGGGGGATGGAGGCTGGGAAGTGGAGGATATATTTTCCTTGCAAGGACTCCGCACGGCGAATGCAGCGCCGACGATGGTAATCACAATATGGAACAGAGTCGTATAGCACCAGCTCGCAAGCGATTGATGGCTACCGACGTAGTACTACGTAGTATGTCCAGCAAAATGATGATCTTTTTGTTACTAAAAGTCCGAATATAAAAGTATGCAAGTGCACGATCACCCAGGTGGTAGCAAAGTGGTACGACACACACCTCTCCGTTCAAGTCAGGGGAGGGTCAAGGCGTGGAATTGGCTTCAAGCCAAGGGCCGACTAGGCCAGAGAGAGTATCCACATCTCGAAATAACTCATGCTTATACTCCGTAGAGACGCATCGCGAGAGGTCAGTGAGACCGTTATCTTCTGAAGCCGTCCACCTTACGAACCTCTTGGCTGTGGGGTTGACGTTTGACCCTCCTAATGAACTACGAATGTTGTCCCAATGGTAGATTCAGCTTCGTACCAGAGGAAGCGCAGATTCAGATAAACCCTACCTATATTTAGGAGAACTCGGTGACTTCATTCGGCAGCGAAATCCTTCTAATATCGTTTACTAGTCAGGAAATCTCTGGCCACCGTTTGAAGTATTGTGCTTAAGGATCCGATCCATTCCGATCCACTCCGATCTATGATTACAAGTACATGTGTGCCTATGCGTTAATCGTGTCGATGTACAGAGTGCAGTTCAGGAAGAAGATTGCAACAATATAAATAGTTAGCGAAGTGAGTACTCATTTTTATCCCGCAGAGGATTTTCGATATAACATCTAAAATGATTTTCATTTGTGGTTACTAATATTGGTAAAATGAATCTGGTCAGAGAGATATAAATCTCTCTTTGCACCTACCTCAGGTTACACCCAATACCTTCTTTACCATCGCTCTCCTTACCATCACACTTCTTACTCTCACTTTCTTTATTCTTTTCTGTGTCGGTATATCAATATCGACCTACATTGGTTGGGGCCAGCTCGGTTACGGATGGGCATGACTCGCTTACATGGGCATACCTCGCTTAGCGTGGCATACCACTTAGGGCCAACTTCTTTGTACTACTAAATATTACTACGTAGTATATAGCTAAACTCCGTGATTCTTTTTGATCGTATAAAAGAGATCCACTCCTCCGAACCTTAAGGTTAAGGAGCAAACAGAAGTCAGATACTATTTTTATCGATAGTTTTGCAAGTGCGAGAAGCTGCGTGCGCTGCACGCTAGGAATGAACGTTCGCGACCGGCGATCCAACATTCGTGCTTTGCAAGCTTATGCTTTCCGTCAGCTCGCACAATCGAGAGACTTTTAAATCTTTCGGTACCTACTATACGGTACTTCCAAAGTGATGCTCTTCTCCATCTTGCTAGCCTGGAGCTTTCTCTGTAAAAGAGCTTATGGAAAGGTGTACTTATCGGCTATCGAGCGGTTCCCCCAGTAAGTTCCACTTGGTTCATATTTATATAATGTAAGCTTTTAGGCGAGTTATAGACGGAAGCCGACCAGATCAATGGACTCAAAAGGCCTTTTAGAGATACAGAATTCGATGCGAATCGAGAACGCTGGAATCTACTAGGACGTGGTTTGACGATGTGTAAATAAATTCATATCTAAAAATCGTTACTTATTACGCGAAGTGAATAATTTAAACGGTGAACAACCCTGCTGTCGTTATTGGTTTTGCAGAAACTTGTGGTATTGTGCTATCGAAATGGATAGTGACATGTTTGGAGATGTTAGCAAAGTATGGATACCAAGATCTTACTCGGAAATCAAGGAAGGTGAGATCAAGAAAACGCAATGATAGCAACGCCAAGCCGAAAACGAAGAAATCATGAAGGGAATATGTCAGGTCCACGGCCGTGCCACACCCAAAGAAAACTGTACGAAGTACTACTTGGTACACTCCGTGCATAACTTAGGGCCTATTTGTGTAGGAAGTTAGACCAAAAGTACACCAAAAAAATTATAAGCAGCGCATTCTCTTGAACTACCACGGTACAGGCCTAAGAATTACCCCTCGCGGGTGCCTGCGACGTAGTATTACCCCTCGAGGATAGGGTAACCAGGGGGTTTGAAGTGGAAACTAAACTTTTGAGGCACCCTCGAGGGGTAATACTTAGGCCTGTACCGTGGTACTTACGCCTGGGACGTAGTATTCCTACTTCGTACCTTATACGGCGTAGAAGTTTGAGCTTTACCAGATGCTGAGATTTCCGTACGGAGTACCTACAGCAAAAGTGATCATTTTCATTTTGTTGGCCCGTGCACCATGTACTTCCGAAGATAGGTGTATCACTAACTTCCTACCTATCCAAACAAGGCTTAAGGCAAGGCAAACGTCGTGCGTCGTTGTAGTGCGCTCTGAGCCTCTGGAGGACTCGGTCCATGAAGTAGTAGAAGTACGGAGGGTGGATGAGTCGGAGAGAATTACCAAACTGGTTGGTACTCACCGATGCGCTCAGGCCTCCGGGACCCGTAGCCCATGCTTTGGTATAAGGAGTAATGGCGTACTGCACGACACGAATCAGACGCTGAACGCCATTGCAATTCCACCTTTGCGCATACTTACAAGCTACTGTAAGGAGTCTTTGGATACAATAATGGGAAGCTGGCCACAATTCCTGCAGAGTCAGAGCTGTACGAGGACCATCTATCCCATACCGCAAACGACAAACTCGAGTAATGGCAGTCTCCGTGGAGGTTTTCCGCTGTTGTACGCCGCAGCAGTGTCCCAAAGATCGGGACATTTCCGAGAAATTGACGTTCAGAGAAGGAATTTCCATGCCAGACATGACTTCAGCGTAAGAGTCCAAAAGATTCGACTCAATCCGGGTATTTGGGTTGTATGCTGCAATATTATTCATGCTCGACGTCGAATTCGAGAACGTCATGAGGTTGATAATTTTAGTTTCAGGATCAGCATTCCGTTCTGCTAAGGCAACGACCAACCATCTTTATTGGAACTTGGCCAAGTTGCTCGGTATAAGCCTCCTCATCACCTCGATTTGATTCGCAAGGTTCTTTATCTTCATGTCCTCGGCTCCACTGGCGTCTAACCTGCGCATCCCATCTCCGTACAGGACCGTATAATCCGGAAGAACCTCTCCGTCTGTCACTTCGCACAGAGGTCCAATCTTGCAATGCTGTGATCCATTAGCGCCACAGCCAAAGAAGCTCGTCAGCAGCCGCACCTTTCCCAGCATTGCACCCTTCCCAACTTTCGCATTGACTTCAATCACAGTGCCTTCTCCTATCCTTCTGGCTTCCACTACAGCCCCGAGCTCAACGACTACTCCGTCCTCAAGTACCACGCCATATTTTGCTTCATCAGGTGGATCGCTCTGCAAACCAATCTGGCTGCGCTCGCAGATGATACATTGGCTTCCCACTGTGATGGGCGCAAAGCTGGAATTCAGCTTTGCTCTCGGGTGGATGATGGTATCTGAGCCCAGCGTTATGAGCTCGGTGCCGACTAACTGTGCTTGTTCCGCAATGACTAGAGACGAGGAGAGTTGCGTCGGAGGCTTCGGCGGAGGGACCATCGCGGACTGGCGTCTCGACATATTTGCTGTTTGGATGATGTTGTTGAATAGAGGTTCTAGATCTGACTGAGATCAATGGAGGGAGGAGATGAGAGGCAAGCGCAGGCCTGAGGGTGTAGCAGAAGCAGATATCAGAATGGACATTCTCATTACGTGAAGTTCACGCCGCTTACTTCTTTGATATCGGCGGTGAGGGTTTCGGATCCGAACTTCAATGTGAGATCTATCTTCGTAAGTTTCAGAAGATCCGGTCGACTTCACTTCTCTACAATAGCTTCAGGTGCCTCATGGAAACACAGGTGACAGTTATCGATCGATATCCATCTGCTTACTCATCCGCGCTAGTGGCATCGGCCAATCACTCGCCCCAGATACATGATGATTCAATGACTAAATGCTAAATGGACCAAGGCCATCTCGGAGTTAGACCTCGAATTTCGACATCCACCTTTTTTATACGGCACCGCTTTACAACGCGAGCGCAATTAGTACAACCATATCTCACAATGCTTTCGCGACATGCACCTACGCCAAAGGCTGTTTCCTCTCTCTCCACCCGCATTCTTCCATCCGCAGCGTGCGCCGCTCCCCGACTCCCTTCCTCCGCCTCTCCTACACAATCCCGCCGTGGCCTTGCCACAGTTGCAGATGCCCCCCCTCCACCGAAGCGGACTTACGGTGGATTGAGGGATCAGGATCGCATTTTCCAGAACCTTTACGGACACCATGGGGCAGATCTAGCAAGTGCGAAGAAGTATGGAGATTGGTACAAAACGAAGGAAATATTGCTCAAGGGCCACGAATGGGTATGTTGGACAAAAAGGGCAGGGAGTTGGAGGGCATGCCGTTGACATATTGGACAGATTATTTCCGAAATCAAGGCTTCGGGTCTTCGAGGACGTGGTGGCGCTGGATTCCCTTCCGGGATGAAATGGGTATGTTTGGATACACGACGAGGTGGCACATGAGACTGATTGTCTATAGTCATTCATGAATTTCAAGGATTGGGACAAAGAAAACAAGCCGAGATACTTGGTCATCAATGCTGATGAAGGGGAGCCTGGAACCTGCAAGGACCGAGAGATCATGCGAAAGGATCCTCACAAGCTTCTTGAAGGATGTTTGGTCGCAGGACGAGCAATGAACTGCACCGCTGCCTACATCTATATCCGCGGCGAATTCTACCATGAGGCAACTGTTCTTCAAAGAGCCATTCAAGAAGCTTACAAAGATGGACTCATCGGAAAGAACGCTTGTGGCAGTGGCTACGATTTCGACATCTACCTCCACCGGGGAATGGGAGCCTACGTTTGTGGTGAGGAGACATCATTAATTGAGTCTCTCGAAGGCAAGCCCGGGAAGCCTCGCTTAAAGCCCCCGTTCCCCGCTGCCGTTGGTCTTTTCGGATGCCCTTCGACTGTGGCAAACGTCGAGACAGTCGCAGTAGCGCCCACGATTTGCCGCAGAGGAGGCTCATGGTTTGCTGGATTTGGACGTGAGAGGAATGCCGGAACAAAGCTTTTCTGTATCTCTGGTCATGTCAACAACCCATGCACAGTAGAGGAGGAGATGAGTGTTCCCTTGAGAGAGATCATCGACAAACATTGTGGCGGTGTCCGTGGTGGATGGGACAACCTCTTGGCTGTTATTCCCGGTGGATCATCCACCCCTGTCCTGCCAAAGAGCATTTGCGATGACCAACTTATGGACTTCGATGCCTTAAAGGACTCCCAATCTGGTCTTGGAACGGCAGCCGTCATTGTGATGGACAAGAGCACTGATATTGTCCGTGCCATCTCAAGACTGAGTCACTTCTATAGACATGAATCTTGTGGTCAATGTACCCCTTGCAGAGAAGGTAGCAAGTGGACTGAGCAGATCATGAAGAGATTCGAGAAGGGACAAGGTCGCTCGCGCGAGATTGATATGTTGCAAGAGTTGACTAAGCAAGTTGAGGGCCACACCATCTGTGGTAAGCTTCAAAAACCTTGACAGAGAGATAAACGCAGCTAACGTGATCTAGCTCTCGGCGAGGCTTTCGCATGGCCCATCCAGGGTCTTATCAGACATTTTAGACCAGAGCTTGAGGCCCGGATGAAGGACTACGCCGCGAAGAACGGAGGGGATCCGCTGGCGGGCGGTTGGTCACATGATGCGAGACAGCAGGGTCAGCTGGTGGCACCTGGGCAGTAAATAACATCAGATGGGGGATGGGGGTTTAAATTGTTCATCGGGGTTTGCCTCTATTGTATTTATTGAAATTCGGCATGGGTGCTTCCTGACAGGCGCAATGTATTAGCAAGACGCTTGCACTTCCTTTTATACTATCACCGGACTTACTCGATCTCATGGCGACGCAGAATGTTTATAAGGGCAATGCTACCTGTAATGTCAAATTCCTTTGTTGTGTGTTAAGCAATTTCTATTGTCCCTCTGTCCCTCTGCCCAATCCTCGGCGCCTTGCAATGGCAGTGGCAGTGGGATGTGTCACGTGGGACTTGGTTGACTTCAGTGGTGGAGGCTTGGCATTGTCTGTACGGAACAGTACTAGCGCGGCTTCGGCTTCTCCACCAAAAAAGATTCGTTCGGGACTCTAGACTAGACTTGCACCCTTGGACTCTTGGACTCTTGAACTGTTGACCGTTGAGCCTCTGTGGAAACTTTCATTTTGAAAACAACAACAACGACATTTCATATCTGCTCTGTCCAACCTCTCAGTCGAAATCTGCAGCTCCCCTAGTAGCTCTGGGCGACAACATAAACATCACATCCAGTCTCCGAAAAACCTCGTCCCTCCTCCACTTTACTCGGCTGTTCCAGCTCTCGACAGACCCCAACATGACATACATGCCATACAGAAAAGCCGCGATCTTTCTGAAGTGCAGCCCAGAGCCCTTCAAGATCGTGAATGCCCTACGAGCAACATTACCTGCAAACGTTCCGGATGCCAGAAAAATCGATCCTGTAGCACCTATCCCGCCCTACGTTGCACTCTTCCGGAGGTAGGTCGATTGGGCAGCAGCCATTTACCTTATAGTATATCTGAAGCTGTTTCATGGGTCCAAGTGAGCGTATGCTAATTACCTTATCTCTCAGGTTGCCAACCAGCCTCCTAAGCACATATCAGGAAGCGCTGACGGACCTCGCCTCTCAGCGCAAACCATTCGAAATTGAGGTCGGAGCACCCTACATTTACATTCAAAACCTAATGGGCAATGTGCCCAAGTCTAATCTGTACTCTATCGGTTTTCAACTCCCCATGGATGCGATCGAATCTCTTCGAAAAGAATTGTACAAGGGATTTGAAAAAGAGCTCACGGAAAGTCGTGCCAAATCGGGAGCACCTGTGCCTCGGTACACGCCAATGAACAAAGCGAGCCTACTGATCCGTAATTCAGCATACGGGCTCACTCGCTCGCAGGCTGAGGAGGCCCTCGGTCAGCTGCAGCGGGATTACAAGAATGGCCTCGGGAAGATGCAAGCAGAGGGCTTTGCATTTCAGGAACGCGCTGAAATTCAGCCTCCATCGAAACGTCCAGCCGCGCAAGAATATATGTTCACAGGGGCATGAAAATCGACTAAAATCCATGCGGGTTCCATATCTCGATGCAGATAGTGTCGAATTGGGTTCCCAGTATCCAGTATTGCTCCCAATGTGGATATCAGGACTCGAGATGTAGATTTGCGACGGAGGTGGCTGACGAGCTGCTTGGCAAAATATGTACAATACCCTACCAGAAGCGATGTAACAATAGAAACATGTATATGTACTATCAGCTGTCGCTTATGGTATCGATACCTTTTCGCCTATATAGCACGCTGAGTCCCAGAGTGCAATATGGCCGGACATTTTGGGGGGATCAGCGGTTCTCTCGGGTCCCTATCGAACATTCTTCGCTATCCTCCTGGAGATGCAGCGACCGCTGCCACGGAGACACCAAAAACAAAATCCTAAAACTATTTCGACTTTGCATTCGCTGGATTTGACCTAGACCAGCTTAGACTGAGATGCACCTTACTTCCTCGCCATTGCCTTTCGAAGTCGGTATGAGTCACGTATGCTCAAGTGGGCATTTGGCTTGGGTGCTTCATGGCTGCAAACTTGTGAACTAGTGGTTCTAGGATCCATCGCTCTTGATCCGCATTCGAGGTGGTCGTTGGTTCGAAAGTCAAGTCAAGTCAAGCGTTGCTTGATGTGTTGGTGACTGGAATCAACTCGGCGGAAACATTTGTTCTTTTTTCCTCTTCTTCTTCTTCTTCTTCTTCTTCTTCTTCTTCCTCTTCCTCTTCTACTTTTTCTCCTCCTCCGCCTCCTCCTCATCCTCCTCATCTCATCTCATTTCCAGATATCATTCCACTTCCGTCATTCTACATCCGACACATCAACAATGGACTCTGACTTGCCAAAACCAACAGCGACCAGACTCTCCACAGAGGAGGAGGTTGAGCTCGAAGTGAAGCGCAGCCTTCAGGGTGGAACATGCGCCTGCTCCTCTCTTACCAGACTCTCTGGAGGCCCCGCCAACTTGGTCTACCGAGGCGAATTCGTGGACCCCCTTCCCGATGGCCCAAGACTGTAGTCATCAAGCACGCCAAAGGCTACGTAGCTCAGAACCCACGTGTCCCAACAACGACTACGCGTTGTATAAGCCATCTCTTTGCATTCCCCGGAATCATCATATGCGGGAATCATTCTAATATGTGTGGATATGCATGTGTGTGTGTGTGTGTGTTTGTGTGTGTGTGATCAGGACTACGAAAACACAATCCTAACAACGCTCCAAACCTTCACAGGCATCACCACCACCGCCCACATCGCCTTCCAGACCCCAATCGCGCGCTGCTTCTACCCCTCCGTCAACACTCAAGTCCACTCCTATTTCCCCTCCTCCATCGACCTCAAGACCTGGCTCCTCAGATCCCCCGCGCTCCTCACGCCCGACCACTGTTGCCGCCTGGGCTCTAGCCTTGGTCGCTGGACGAGGGCGTTCCACGATTGGGGGAGGCTGCCGGCTCAGATGGCCTTGGTGGAAAATATGAGGGGTAATGTTGCGATGCTCGATCTGAAGCTCGCGATCAATTACGACAGCGCCGTATGCCTCGTCACGCCTAGCAGGCCATGCTGGCTCGTCGTGTAGGCCAGGCCGGTAGCGGCAGCGGCAGTTCTGGGGGCCACGTTGATGATGGAGCCGCGCTGCTTGCTTCTCATGAAGGGGAGGACGGCGTGGATCATGCGCGTGGGCACTGTGAGATTCATGCCTACTCTTGGAGCGAAAAGTTTTTCTCCGTGTGTGTTTATTTCCGCCGGGTGAAAAGGGCAGGGGGCAAAGGAAGGGAGGGAGGGGCTGGGAAGAGATTTTTTTTTTTTGATGAATGGGTCTGTCTGTATGTCTGTACGTACTGATGCAGTCCCATTCGCGATCGGTGAAGATGTCGATGGCTTCGTAGGTGTCTGTTATGCCTGCGACTTTGGCGAGCACGTCGATCTGATTGCTGTTTTTTTCCTGTCAGTATGCAGGTTTTTGTAAGCTTCAGAAAGACAAAGACAAGAACTTTGGCTTGGACTCGGCTAATAGTTAAGCGAGGGGGGAAAGGAGGGGGGTGGTTTCCGCAGATAGCCTGGTCGTGGCACGTGCACGCCTAAAAGAACAACATAGGTTGTAACGTACCCGAGTTTCGAGACGCAGATCCTGATTGCCTGGTCGCATTCGCCGCCGGGTAGTAGGTCACCTCTACGAAAGTGGCAGCGCTCGTGGTCGCGCTGGTCGTCGATTTTCGCGTACTGAATGACCGGGAGGATAGCAGACACGCCGTCTTTGTAGTATCTCGGGAGTAGTAGTAGTTTCGGGAGGAAATTGGTACTATCGAGATACTAGAAGGGGGGGAGTAACGGTTCAACGGTGTCTCTACGTTCATGTCTTTGATGTCGATGCCGAGGACTTCGTATCTGGGAGCCAGATCTCGGGGTTAGCTAGCTTGTCCTCTACATATGAGATGAGAACAGACTGGTCTGTCTTTCTAGTCGAGTGGAAAATCTCGGTGTGGGAGAGAATAGAGTGCGCGCCGTGATGAGGTCGACTTACTGATGGCCGAGGAAGACTTGAGCGGTTGCGAGCCCGATGCCAGAGGCACACCCGGTGACGATAGCTACCTTCCCGAAGCCGGCGACGTCGCTTTCGCGCCGTGGCAGAATCGTTGTTTTCGGAGTGGTAGTTGAGCGGCATTTCTGTTTTTCCTCTCTCTTCCAATTTTAGGCACGGAGGCAAGTGAAGAAACGTCCCCTTTGCTTTCGTTATACTGGTCAGCCGGGTATGATTATGAGGAGATGGGGAGATACGGAGAAGGTTATACGGAGTACGGGCAGAACACACGGGGAGATGGCCGAGAGGGAAACGAGAAATAGATGAACGAGGGAGATATACATGTGATATATATATGCATACATCAAGCCTGATTTGCAGCCGCTGCTCGCGTGCCATTCACATTCACATTCACATTCACGCTGTAGGCAAGCGAGGGCTCGGCAGTTGCCGGGCCATCTGGAGATAGTGTATCTATCACCCTCCTACTGGGCCTCTTCAGTTGAGGTGCGAAGTTCTGGCCGGGCGGTACTGTATCATGGCGCCGCTGGACTTGACACAGCTGGATGAGTGGGCCTGCTGCTTATAGTCTCGGTCTCGAGGAGGAAGAGCGACAGATATACCCATCCAGAAGAGCAATCAAAGCAAAGCAAAGCCTGTATTTTCCAAAGTAAGCCACCAAGTGTACAGGAGAAACGGAGCCTATGACTTCCTCAAATGATTAAGTCAGTGACGATGGAATATGAATTAATCGCATGGAAAGCTAGCTACGAACTACCCATCATTTTTGGATCCCCTACGGAGTGAAGCTACTCGTGCAGCCGAATGAATATCAAAATACTTTTTTTTTGTGAACCCCAGCGCCATTCCACCTCCCACTCCCACTCCCACTCCCACTCCCTGCAGTTAATGCATACGTGCACCAGTAAATAAGCAGCCCAGCCCACCTGCTCCGCGTAAAACGCCATGCTAATAATACCCAGCAAAAGTATACAACCAGCCCCCCCGTCCCCCCCACCCCAATGATCCTTAGGTCGTGGACAGCAACTTCGCTGCATCTGGCTCATAGATCTCAGCTACTCCCCACCACCCTGGAACCGCATCTGCAGAACCCAGCTACCTTCAAACTCCACTCCCTTCCTCACCCTCGTACCGCCTTTCTTCCATGCCGCAGGTCCAAGACCAATGTCAGCAACGAAGAGCTGCCAGCCTGTGCTATCTTCATCAGCGATGCCTTCGCCCAGCGACATTGCCTCTAGAAGTCCCTTCTTAGGAGCGCCCATCGAGACGACGAAATCGGCATGGATGTATAGTTGGCGGCCGTCGACGATGCTGACCTTGCCAGATGTAGGGTCAACACCTGTAGGGACATCGATTGCCAAAACACGAGCTGTGCTGCGATTTGCCCAGGCAATGAGTTCATATGCTGAAGCTTGATCGCCTGTTCTTAATTCCTCGAATGAGATAGTTAGACCAAGCAGACCATCGATGATGAGTTCAAGAGGCGATTCGAGAGTCTTGACGTACTCCAGAAGCTCGATCTTGGTGAGGATCTTGCCTCCAAAGCCCCGGAAAACCTTGATTTGACGTCTCAAGCCGACAAGAAGCTCAGTTTCCCGCTCTAGTCCGAGGACGCAGACGATAACATTGAAACCGTGGTTTCGAATTTGTCGACCCGCCGCGACTGCCCGAAGTCCGCTTTTGCTGTTTCCGGCAAATACTACGATCGTCGGTACAATACTAGTCTTGCCTTGGGTTAGACCTCGACCACCGATGTTCAGTGCAGACAGAGCAACTTCGGCGATTCCTCGACCAGCGTTCTCTGTCATCATCTCTTCTGAGAGGCCAAGTTCGTGGTCCGCGATGTTCTCAAGGTTGAGCATCTGCAGAGCTGATATGGTCTCGCATCGACCATTGGACGGAACAAGGAAGAAAGAAGGCTTTGCAGCAGCTATCGGAATCTGTGAAAAGTTAGCAGAGAAAACATTGATCCGTCTCAAGAAATCCTACCGACACAGAGCGAGCAGGATGGTTAACAACACTACCCTTACGAGAGACTGGTCGCCGACTCAACGAAAACTTGCTCTCAGCCCTCTCCACCCGCTCGGTTCTACGAGAGCGTCTCCCACTTCCAGATCCCAATTGGCTTGCCCTCTCCTCCCCACTCTCCCCAGCTTCACTCTTCCACGCCGTAGATTTGACCCCTCCAATAGGAGCCTCTAGAACGTTCTCCGTATAATGAAGATTCTTCCCACCAGCCGTCCCCGGTTTCGCTTTCGGCAGCCTGTTGTGCGATACCAGCCGATCCTCTTCGGCGATACTGTCTTCCGCCTGGATCTGGTTAAAAACAGTATGTTTATCAAATTTCGCCAGGCTGCCCACGAAGTCGAAATCGCCCATCTCTTGTACATCAGTAGCGTCCTCCGTCGCCCAACCACTCTCCTCCACCTTGCCGCCCTTCAGCCGATTCTTCCGTTTTAGCGTAGCAAACGGCTGAAAACTGGTCGTTGGCTCCAACAGCGGCGTCTGTCTCCAGCCCTTGGAATTAGTATTCTCATCCACCACCTCCTCACGCGGCTTGCGGTTCTTCCTACCCCTACGCGTCCTCGCCTTCGCGACCGGCTGCTCAGGAACAATCTCCGCCTCGCCGTCCAGCTCCTCAATCACCGGTATGGCAACAACGTCGTCATCGTGCGGCTTAACCTTCACACGCATCTTCTGCATCGGTTCCACCAACGTCGCAGCAGGCGTAAGTTCCCGCAACGCCTTCGGCCTGCTCTCCCTACCCGTCGCCGTCCGCGCCGAGTCATCCGGCTCCGTAGACTTAGCGCTCCATTGCGCAGGTATACTCGGCCTCTGGCTATTCGCAGGCGTAGTTCCAGCCGGTATCTTGCTCATGCTCAAAATAGCAGGATCCTCGAATGTCTTGAGCTCGGGGGCAGCTGCGGGAGTGGGGCGAGGAGGTGGTTGGCGGGGGAGCTGCGCGTTCTCGTTCGTGGCCTCGACGAGCTCGACGATCTCCGAAGCGTTGATGGTAAACTCGGGAACGAACTTGCCGTTTGCTGGACATGTTACTGAAGAATGGTGTTAGCAAGTGCGGTAAACAGTGTAGCTGGACTGGACTATGGGAAGGTGCTTGCCATTGCGCAGAGTCAAGGACCTCCCGGGCTCAATGCCACTGACCACTCCTCGCAGCTGGGCACCGGGTGGCGCACTGAGCGTTACCAGCATGGTGAGTCCAATGAAGGTATTCGACATGATGTCGCTGTGTGCTGTATGCCAGCCAGCGTCTCTGCCGTGCAGGTGAGGAAGTGTTGGCGGCCAGTTGTGAAGACGTTGATTGTTTGATTGTTTATGGTTTATGGGATAAGATCTGCCAGTCCGGGAGAAGTGAGAGCTTGCCTGGTAGCTCCGGGTTTGAGGGAGGAAAGGGGCGGGGGGCGGTTGTTGGGATGGAAGAAAACGCGTGTGCTACGTTATGCTTCCTCAGATGTTCGTTCCCCTGAGTCGTTATCGATAAGCTTGCCAAGACTATATTTTTTGCTTTCCTTCCCTTCACAATTTCACTTCCAGGAAACGGGTCAACGAAGACGGGTTTCTGAGCCTGTATGCGGCGCTAGCTACGAACTTACGATATTTCTATTAATATTCGTAAAGCCGATTAGAAAACACATCTTCCGAAGTAATCGAAGCGATGCACTTTAATGCTAGCCGGTTCTTTCGTATCTACCGACGGAACAGAAGACGATTAAAGATACGAAATAGGTATTACAATATACTTTTTTAAATAGAATCCGAATTCGATATTATCGATCAGCTCGATGATTCTATTCGACGATTGAATTCGACTTTTTCTGGACACTGGGAGAGCGGTATTTACGATCGATTATATAAAAACGCTGAAGGAATAAAGTGGACACGGTGGCGGCCTGGCTCTTCGGAACTCTCGGGATTGCTATACGGTAGAGGAACCTCTAATAGATGCTAGCTCGAAAGAGCTTACAATTATAATCGATTACGAATAGAAGAGGCACGGAAGAGAGAAAGAGAAAGAGATAGAGAATCTCGATCAAATACTCGATTAAATGATCGGAAAGAAGATGTGTCGAGTCGCTAATAACTAGTCGCAATAAAAAAGCGACCGTAGCGATTAAAACATTGATAACTAACACTTGCCGTTAATAAGAAGCATTAGAATAAATTAAAGCTGCGATACCGCGGGATTAAAGACCCGGGATTTTATATCGATCTATATCTTTTTCCTTTCGTGATTTTAATCTTGTCGATATGGATGGACTTTTTATTTAAAGAACTGTTAAATGAGCTGAAACCGCCTTCCTTTACGAAGTCGGGATCTAGTGCCGGCACGTCGGAATCCCTTTCGGGAGGTGATAAGTCGGACTCTTAGGACCCGCAATAGACGTCAAAACAATACTACCACTACTATTACCTCTAGGAAACGTACTTTACAAAGATAAATAAAGTTTCTGATATCATGAGAAAGGAGAGAAAACATAACAAAAGAAAGGGGAGGAGAAGAGAGGAGACCCTCATGATCACTAGACCAAAGAACAACAAACAGACTAGACTGTATAGTAGAGCCGAAGATGCCAAAGGCAGCATCAACAGGTGAGACTGTTCATAAAGCAACAGTTAAAAGGGGACGATCACAGTCCGAGAATTATGGCTGGTAGTAATACCGACAGGAGCAAATAGCAACAGCTATTTTGGCTATTTGCGACACCCAATGCTGTGTCATAACAGTAGCTCCAATACGCAGCCCATGAGAGCCATGAGCAGCTAGGCATATGTTGACTTTGGGTTCCAGACACTTCCACTTTCCCTTCCCACAAGATACCAAATCTCCCATCGGCAGAGGGAAAGGGGCCCTGGCATACATACGCTTCCGAAGAATCAATGCTCCCCTCGATAGCAAAAACTCATGCTATCTCCTCCCAAATTCCCAACTTCACTTTCACCGGAAGTATCGAGTCTTCATCCGTAGGCAGCAGCAGCCATGGCTTCCTCTTCATCGAAGCCGTATGCGTCAGCCGATTCCATCTCGGCAATCATAAACTCTTCTTCGTATGACATGGCCTTCTTGGCTGGAGGAGGCTTCGCTACAGTTGGATGCTTGAGAGCTTTATTTACGCTGTACAGGCTGTCGTAGAATTGTGCAACTCGCGGGTGAGCCATGACCTTAGTCTTGTCGAAATTCTGTACCTCGAGTCCGGCTTGACTGGTAGCTCGACTGAGGGCAACGTATGCTTGGCCCTTCTCGAAGATCTTCTTGAGATCAATCTTGACACGTTCCAGGGTCTGGCCTTGGGCTTTGTGAATCGAGAGCGCCCAGGCAAGAATGAGAGGTATTTGCGCTCGCTGAGCTTGCACCTCACCGCTAGGTAACTCAACTTTCCATTCTTCGGGTTGAACAAGAATCTCCCTATAGGAGCCATCGGCGACCGCAAATTTGACAAGAGGGTAGGCCATTCCCGTCCCCTGTGGTCTTATCGATTTCAATTCTGGATCATCTTCCTTTTGAAATAGCTCCGGTCGTTTGTCATACATTTCGAAGGTCTTCTCGTCCATGAAAGCCATGACGGTTCCTAATGATCCGTTGACAAGTCCATCATCCATATTCTTGATCAGCATGACTTGTGCGCCTTTTTTCAGCTCGAGCACTTTCGGCGCCATCATGTTCGACAGCAGCTTATCTCGCATAGCGATATCCATGATAGTTCCTGTGTCCCGAGCCTCGAACTTCATAGACTGGCCTTGCAAGTTACGCATTCTGAATGCGTTGGAATTCTCGACCTCGTTTCTGGTCGGGAAGCTAAACAGTTAGCATGATACCATGAGGAGTACCAGCAGTGACGTACAGCTCAGTAGCGGCTAGTCCGTCCTCATAAGGTATAGGACGACTCAGTTTCTTGAACGCGGCAATAGTCTCGTCCGTTATTTTGCCCAACCGCATCTCGTTAAGCATGTTGGCGAAGACTAATCTGTTAGCACAGCCTCCGCGCTTCATAGGAGGTTGGGAGGTCTTCACCTGGATCCTTTTGACGGAAGACTTCTGTAAGGCCGATGGTGTGGTGTATAGCTGTAGGCCATGTGCCAGCATCGAATGCAAACTTGGCTCCTCTAGTCTTGTTCTCAAAATCCGGAACGGGAGGCAACTGGAAGAAATCACCTGTGATGACAAGTTGAATCCCCCCAAATGGTCGTCCATTATTCCTCATTGCTCTTGCAATACCCTCCAACTTGTCGAAGAGGTCGCCATCAACCATGGAAATTTCATCAACGATGAGAATTTTCGTTCGGATCCAGCGGTTCTTGGCCTTCGCATTCCTCCTAATCTTCTTCACGAGAACAGGCACTTCTTCTTTGCCCAACCCGATACCACCAAAGCTGTGCAGCGTGACTCCGCCGATATTACACGCAGCCAAGCCAGTCGAAGCCGTAACTGCGATGCGATCGGGCTCTCGCATATACTTTCTCCGTAGCTCGGCAATGATAGCTCTCATCAGAACCGATTTTCCAGTTCCTGCAGATCCAGTAAAGAAGACACTCTTGCTCTGATTCACCACCAAGTCAAGAACCTTTTGTTGTTCGCTACTGAGAGTAATAGGGGCCATGGCAATTGGCTTCACACGACCTCCTCCAGCTGAAAGATCAGCTACTTTCTTCTTCTGCATCTCCTTAAACCTCTTTTTGTCTTGCGCTATGGCACTTCCAGTACTATTCCACGGCATCTGTTTATCCCGGGGAGTATAATCATACTTGGACCCCCTCCTCGTACAGTCCTTAGCATAGTGACCGCTCTCACGGCACTTGAAGCATAACTTGCTTGGTGTGGATGAAGAATCAGCCAAAGCCTCTTCGTCCTCGTCCTGCAAATCCAGAATCTCGTTATGTTCGGCCTTTTTTTGCATCCAAGGAAGCGTTCTTCGCTTGGGCGCTCGAGGGTTAGGGTCAGGGCCAGGAATCTCTCCTTCGGTCGCCTTGAATTCCTGACTTGGCAATTCATCCCCTGACTTTCTCTTGAGTACGCCAGGAGGTGTGCGCTTGTGCGAGGGGGGAGATGAAGACCATGTCTGAGCACTGCTTGTGGGATGTTGTGGGGTGATTTGGCGCGGCAGCTGTGGCAATTTGTACGGAGACGGTTCTGGTAAATATTGCTTTTGCGTAATGGGCTTGGGCGGTGCTGCCATAGACATCGGTACACTGTAATCAAAGTCTATATCTATATCGTCGTCGTCATCAAAGTCGTTCTCGTCGAATTCGACAGCCGGAGTGGGAGTTGATTGTTGCTTCATCAATATGGCGGGCTTCGATTCTCGCGGTAAATCCTCGGTGAGGTCTATCATGTCGGGACTATCTCGAAAAGAGTCTCTACTACCGAAGATAGATGATAAAGAGGAAGATGCGGTCGAGGAGGAACTGGCGACTCGCGGATAGGACTGTTTGATGTTGGTTGATCTAGACACGAGCGGGGCAGGATGCGAGGGTTTTGATGACTTCGAGGGTATAGGCGGCTTCGCGAATGTATTTGTTACGCCGCTGGTAAATCCACCGATAGACTGTGTCGACCGGGCCTTCTTGAACTGCTCTTCGATGTTGCCGTTCTGCGCGGGGCTACTGGATGGGAAGAGTTGTTTCTCGAGGGGCGTCCTGGGCTTCGAGGCCGCATGGGCGCTGGCTGCGCGTCCTAGCATTGCGTCTGCGATCGAGGAATACGCGGATGTGAAATTCGTAGTCGTGGTCGTGGACGAATTGAGGGTTGTTGAAATATAAGGAAGGATCCGAGCCTTCCAGCAACTCGCAAGCAGTCCCCGAGAGGCAAGTGAGAAAGCTGGAAGGCGGATCGGGCCAGCCGGCATACAATTGATCGGAGAGGTCACTTGTGGAAGAATTGAATGAGTTCAAGAAGTCTGGAATTTTCGCGATATTGCTGTCGTCGTCGTAGGCCCCAAGCGCGCAACAGGGCGTGAACCGCGTTCGCCTCGTGTGTCACACGTGATGATACCAATTTTCTGGATGCTCCCGAGGCTGCTCGAGTGTCTGACGTCTCTACCGCCTTGCTGACAAAGCAGCTCTCGCGAGATGGAGGTGGCAGGTAATTATAGTTGTCACGTGAGCTAGCCACCTCCATTTACGGGTGTCTGATGTTATTGATCTTATTATCAGTACTTCGTACAAAGTTTGATTTTTCCTTACTGTTAATGTATTTACATGTTACCAAGAACGGAAATTCACTATCAAATGCATGTGTTTAAGAATCTGATGCAACCCAACAACCACCCCCCAAACCTGCTCGGCTCTTCGCTCGGTTTACCAACAATATCCCAACTCATCCAATGAACGGTTTCCCCCGAATATAGGTTTAGCTCTTCTATTGATTCCCAGCATTTAGCATAAAAATCCAACTTATCGTTGTGTATCATTCTAGTTGGAATAACCATTTGCACCTTCCCAGGCTCATTTTGTATGTGTGAAAACAGTAATGCATTCTCCGGGTCCCGCACGCCCTGCAACTTGATATACTTGTGGATTTCCTTTTCGTTGTCGGAGTTCCAGGTCCATAATTTTTTCGTCTTCATCTCACCATCCTCATCAATTTTCAAGTAAGATTTTGGGATCCATACTTTGCTAAGGTCTTCGACCTTTTCGATATCCGCTTCGATAGCACAATACCATGGCGCCCCACCATCGAACCAGGAAGCAGACTGTCTCATCCAGCCACCAGGTTTGTTGCCTATTTGAATTATTAACTCCGCGTAATGAGTAAGTAACGACTTATAAATATATGAATTAACTTACTCGTATAGTAGCCAGGCCCTAGTGAATTTAAGCGTCTGCGTTTCTGATCGACCACTTTACCTCTGTAAGGCATTCCATACTTGTTGGTCTTCCTAGCTTCCCGCTATAATTCCCGTAATTAATATAAGCTTATATTATATGAATCAAGTGAAACCTACTTGAGAAACAGTTCGATAAGCGATAACGCCTCTCTTCCCATAAGCCCCATCAAAGAGAAAGCTCAAGGCTAGCAAGATCGAGCAGATAGATTGTGATAATAGCATCATCTTGGAGATTCGAGTTTTAAAGATTGATAAGAGCTGACGAAAAGGAATAGGCTTGCAAAAGCAGAAGATGATGGTAAGGAAGATGATCGGTTTACCCTGGACTAGGTGCAAACAGAGATTTATATCTCTTTGACCATATTCTTCTCAGTAACCGTAGATGAAAATATTTTTATATTTATATCGAAATTTCACCCTAAATAAAAACCCGGATTTACGTGTGGCAAACTATCTATAGTATTGCAATGTCCTTTTTAAATTGTCGCGTATTGAAAGGATCGATATATAAGCACAGATGTACTGGTAATAATAGGTCCGAGAGGATCGGACTTTTATACAAAACATTTTGAATAGGTACCGTAGTGGCCAAAGATTTGCTGACTACGGAGTACCTAATCGAATCGATATTAGTCTCAGGCGATTCCCTCTTATTTAAACTCAATGCCAATATCTAACCACCGTAACTACCACTTTGATTGGAGAGAACAACTAGGATCAAGTAAATTGGGTACTCCGTACATCTTCTTCATAGGCTAAATGCGCCATAGCGCACTTGCACACCGAAGAGGTGGGGCTACGGTTTTTTACCTGTACGAAATGCCCCTTACGAACCTTTAGCTCTTTTTCTTTCTTTCTTTTGCGGTAGAAAGAAAGATAAAGAGTCTAGAGAGCCGAAATTGAATCGTCGATATGCGACGTCTTTTCGAAAAGATTTTCCTTTACCGGCGATTCCGAACCTCTCTCCTTCTTCTTTTCGAATACTACGCCGATTACGATTTATACTTAACGGGCATACCGATTGAAAAGACCAAGAGGATTTACGATAAAAGAGGAACGTGTATAAGAGATAAGACAAGAAGGGCTTAGTTCGATTGATCGAAAACACGGTATTGCGTTATCGAAAGAGCGTTTTGCAAACACATCGGCTTTATCCAAAGGCTACGAGCGTAAGCCTTTTTAGCTCTACGACGCAAGAGAACGATGTTTGTATTATACGGATCGAAGCCGCCCGTAAAGCTACACGTATTCGATAGTTGTCGAAAGAAAACTCGACGCACATCATTATGAATTGCTTTTAAAGGGTTTACAAGTATTTAGCTATTTGACGAGAGGTTTTCCTTAACGTAGTTTTTACTTTCGATTAAATAGTACTTTATATATAATTCCTTTACTTAGCACGCCGCCGTACCTTATAAGAGGTCTTCAAGGTCTAAGCATTGCGTTTTGGATACCCGCTCGACGTTAATAAATACAACAATAACAACAACTACAACACACCGAAGAGGTCAAAATTTCGGGACAATCGGAAATTCCCTAAAATTCTATTGCCACGGAACATGGAGTTTGATCATCCTCGCAGTCCCATTCGACATTCAAGTTTTTCTGTCACAGCTACTGCATACCACAACTATCGCTGCAGGGCTATGATCGTGTGGACCCTAAACAGGCTAGCCAGTTACAAAGGCATCATTGTATCAAATCGTGAGAATCATCTAACGTACTTCGGGAGGCAGGGTCGAGATTTGCGGGGAGCAGCACATCAAAGGTCTTTGTCATTATACAGAATCCTATGTAGCCAACAACTTCAAACCTCTCCAACCCACTCAGCAACGGCTAAAACACACGGAAAGTGGAGACGTAGGAACTGGGTAGTCGCTATAGTAGATTCGTTGGACTCATGAGGACGAGAGGCGAAGGAGCAGGCCAATATCAAGAAAGCCGAAAATACAGGTACCCAATCAAGTCGACCAGGATAACCTAAGAAAGAACAACTTTTTTTAGTGGACGACGCTTAACAATATCACCTCCCCAACATTAATAAACACAGACATCTTGTATTAAAAAGAGAGCAGTCCAATGAAAAAGTCCTATGCAAGTTTCAAGTTGGAGAGCCTAGAAGGCAACACGCAGCGAGAGAAGGAGGGCGGGGGGGGGAATCAGATGCAAAGACGAAACGAATCCCGAGTCCGTGAATCCCACCACGCGAATTCGCAAAAGACAAGCTAGATATGGTTACTTTTTAGATGAATTATCCTTGGTAACCATTGAAGCCATTGTTGAAGTTCTGTGTGGCGGGAGCACTCCACTGGGCATTGGGTGCTGGCTGGCCACGACCGTAACCGCCAGCGCTCTGCGAGGCTGGGTTGTACATCTGAGGGTTATTGTACTGGGCTGGTGATTGAGCTGGGGCACCGTACCCGCCTTGAGCTGGGAATTGAGATTGCTGAGAAGGCATCGGGCCAGCTGATTGGGGTCCCTGAGGTTGTTGAGGCAGTCCACCATATTGAGGGAAGAAGCTGGTAGGAGTTTGGAAACCACCGGGGGTCTGGACCGCTGGGCTCCAGGGTGCTTGAGAGCCATCTGCACCAGGTTGACCGGGAGCCTTGTCCTTACCCCACTAAAGACATGTCAGTCTTGAAATGAAAATTGCACGGATTCACTCACACTACACTTCAAAGGTCGGCCGTTAACGTTGTAGCCACTCAACTGGCAGATAGCCATTGCAGCATTCTCATGGGTATCCATCTTGACGAAAGCGAAGCCGCGGTCAGCTTGGAATCGGGTCTCAACAACATATCCAAAGTTCTGGAAGAGAGGGATGAGGTCGTTCTGGGTAGTGTATGGTGTCAGGTTGCCAACGTAGACGGTGGTTTGCCAAGCAGGGGTCTGCTGAACAATCATATCATAGCTTTGGACACCATGGGTAGGGAAGTGGTGGTGGCCGAAGGGGGTTGTTGAAGTCATGCCCATAGCAGACATGGCCTGTTGTTGAGAGATTGATGGTTGTCCCTTCTGGTTGGCCCAGTTGCAACGGATGGCACGAGATCCCAGCCACTCTCCATCCATGGAACTCAAGGCTTTCTCGGCATCCTGGCGCTCGCGGAAAGCAACGAATCCGTATCCTCTGGATCGGCCCGTCTTCATGTCCCACATGACACGCGCCTCGGACACAGATCCAAAGGCAGAGAAGGCTTGTAGGAGGACTTCGTCGTTGACTTCGTTCGAGAGATCGCCGACGAAAATGTGGAAGTGGTTTGAAGTATCTTCCTTGTTGGAGGTGTTCGACTGGTAGGCCCAGTTGACGCGGATCTCCTGCGAGGACATTGTCAGTATCAGACGTCAGATCGAAAGAGAAAAAGCTTTGAACATACCGCCTGATGGACACGTCTGCCGTTCAAGGTCTGCATTGCACGTTCTGCCGCTGCGGGGTCGTCGTATTCTACGAAGCCGTAGTTGAAGCCTTTAGACTGTGAGGTAGCAAACAAATATTAGCTAGCCGATCTCCTCAGAAGCGCCAAGAATTGATGCAGTGAATATTTCGCGGCAGTTCTTTGCAGTTCTTTGGCAGGCTGCAACCTTGCAAGCCAAAACTGAAGTTCTGTAGCATCCCGTTGGAAGGGTGAAACTACTGGGCCTTTTCACAGCTCATTTTCCCAGACTAGAGAGATTTTTGATACGTACAGCACCTACATTCTTGTCAGGGATGATTTTGACATTCTGAACGTGGCCAGTGGTCTCGAAAATCTGGCGAAGCACGTCTTCAGTGACTCTGGGATCAAGACCTCCAACATATAAGGCGCGCTTGTTGGGCTCGGGAGCCGCCCGGCGCACAAATCCACCAGCACTATCCGGAGACATCATTCCTCCATTCTCCCCCATCGGAGAAGTGACAGCGGTAGGAATTGGATTGGTGTTCTGCGGAATGATAACCGGAGGAAGAGGTGGCGGGGGCATGTGGGTGCTGTTCTGGCCATTGTGCCCATTTTCGTAGCCAGGCGCGCCGGCGGTCGTCTGCGGTGGTGGCGGCAGCTGCGCGCTGGGAGGGAGGGGACCGTTGTCGGACATGGTAAGGGATTTCGAGAGCTGGAAGAAAGGCGAGTCGAATTTGCACTGGCGAGATATGCGATGCGGTGATATTACAGCGGCAGCACGATCCTTCGGCCGCACAATGAGCTGTTTTCAAGCTCGAGACTCCTGATACCACGGATGTATGGAAGAAGGAGGACGAGGGGTTTGGACTTGACAAAAGGCTTCTTGTGTAACTCGAACAACAAGAAGGGCGCAGAGACTCGGAAATCGGAGACGGGTTCTTTTGGGAAAAAAGAGCCGAACGAAGACGACGATGGGTGAATTTTCTTCGAGAGGAAGAAATATCGCAATGTATTACTTGCTGCGCGCGACGAAGCTCAAAGGAGGAGACGGAGACGGAGACGGAGACGAAGACGAGTGGGACGAGAACGAAGCGGAGGAGAGCTCTGCGACAGAACAGACCGCGATGGGAAATTTAAGAAGGCGACGATGATAACTGGTTTTGATAGGGAAGAAAGAGATTGGAAGAGATGAGAGGAGACGAGACGAGAGGAATAGAGAGGAGGAAAACCACTCGCGAGCCTCACGTCCTGGCGATGGACAACGGTGGATTGATTGATTGTTTGATTGATTGATTTGATTGATTGATTGATGCTGAGTAGGTAGAGGGAAATGGGGTTTTGTGTCTGGGAGGGGAGGGGGGGGGGGGGAGGAGGGAGGAGGAGGACGAGGAGGACGAGGAGGACGAGGGGGACGAGATGGGGGATGCGGGATTGGGGGTGGATTTGGATGGGATGGCGCTAAGGAAGTAAAAAGACTGGGCTTGGCCTGTCAGACGGCAGCTAGGTACTCCGTACTCTATCCCTACCCGGCACGAGCAGATTATGAGATGCACATTACTAAGTACGGAAATGGATAATATATAATGTATAATGTATAATATATAACATATAATATATACTAAATACTAAATACTAAAGAACAGAATACTATGCGCACTGTACATTCCATGTTCGAGGCCAGATGTCCAGAAATATATATGCCTACATACAACGTATGATTGATTTCTCCTCGGTTGTTGACTTACCTAGCTACATACCTACGAACTCCCGAGCAAAGCCATTGATTGATTGATTGATAAGAGCACAGGTAAGACTGCGAAACGAACTACCTACCGTATCGCTATCTTACAGTACGAGGTATCCCTTACTGTACCTATCTCCCAAAGACAAGTAGGCTATTGTAACTTATCTCCGAGACTAACCGCATAAGAGAGCGATTTATTTGTACACATACGTAGTACGTAGTACCTATTGAGAGCTGTGGAATTGTCATCCGGGTGATGCTCTTCCTCTACTTACAACTACCGGTACCGAGCCGAGTGTAGATACTTTCAAGATAGGGTACACCGGACAGTAGGGTATCTACCGGTACTCTATCTTCCCTCCCTTCTCACCCATCACACGCAATTACTCGACCAGCGTTGTGTTTCATATGCATGGGATGAACCGTTTCGGGGCCCAGATGCCAGGGGTACTGGGGTAGGTACTAGGTACTACGTACTACTACTACGTACTACTAGTAGTACGTAGTAGTACTTACTACTGGGGCACTGTCCACTGTCAATGCAGCAAAACGGCTTGAAATGTGACACCTCCGGCCCGCAGAGCTTGCAGAAGGCCTAGCTTGGAGCGGCTTTGGCTTGGGATTAGGCTTTGGCTTTAGGCTTTGGCTTTGCTTTTGGCTCTGCTTTTGGCTTTGCTTTTGGCTTTGAGCTTTGGCTTTGGGCTTTGGGTTTTGGGCTTTAGGCTTTGGGCTTTGGGTCAAAGAGTGCTATAACTACTACTACTACCGGTACGTACAGCTACTGTGCTGTACCATCCCCCCCCCGAATTGCTACTTGGTATAGCCTGAGGGTGCCTCAAAAGTTTAAATTTCCACTCTAAACCCCCTGCTTACCCTACCCTCAAGGGTGTAACAATTACGCCTGCGACCAACTTGAAGTAATTACTTGTATTACGGATACTACACCGTGCTTGCTGAATCTCCAACCAGAGATTGGATCTCTACCTATGGCTACGGAGAGAGCGTATTGGAAATGGCTGGCCGCCATCTGCCGTGAGCCAGGAAGCACTGACGCTGAGCGACAGGCTCAAATATAAAAAGTCGCATTCGTGAATGTTCGTCAAACAGGATACCAATTGACCGACAACTATTTTACCTATTAAATTATAGCTGTTCATATTCACATAACCTACCAGAAATTTGTTACTGCAAGTCCCTTGGCGGCGGCTAGCCGGATTGCCTGCAGCTACCTAGGCCCAAGGCTCCAAGGCTCCAAGGCTCCAAGGCTCCAAGCTCAAGCCCAAGCTCAGGCCGTTTACTTACTTACCATCCAATGTTGATATTATCGAAACCGCATCAGCCTTGCTTCTCTTTCATCATTTAGGACTCTTCAGCCTCTCACTTCCTCCTCCTCCTCCTCAATACACCAACGTAGCATGTCCTATCTCTGGAATTTCTAGATACGATCTGCTATCCACCCTGCTTTGATCAATCCCAATGGCTCCAAATCCTCCCTTGGACATCCTGCAGAGCATGATTAATGGCATCGTGAGTACCTACCTACCTACTCACTCGATCAGCAGCCGAACGACCTGTCCAACACTTCGCAAGACTTATCATAGCTAACATGGAGTAGCTCATAGAAACAGGCAAAGCTCTCCGCTCTTCGAACAAAGACGGTGCCAGGAACCCCACAAACGTAAATACCAGGCTCAAGACATTTATTCCCAGCGCTACGGAGAACTTCCACCAAGCCTTGGACGATCTCGAAAGTGACATTGTACGGAAACCGCTATATTCCTGGTCCAATCATCTAATACGTAACAGGTGCGAGCGAAGGCAGTGCTGCTGAGAGATCTGGAGGAGATCCGTTCGAAACGGATCGCGTTGGAGAATCCCGAGCCAATACTTGATGCGGACCAAGAGACAAAATTGGAGAAATCAAAGTCCAGAGATACAACTCTAGAGCCTAGTATAAACGAAAGCGCAAACGGAAGCGCACCCTCTCCGAATGTAATGATCAAGCAGGAAGTTGGCAACAAAAGCCCAGAGAAGCAGACGCTCAGCGAGCCGCGACGGGCTGTGCCAGAATTCAAATCCAAGCCACAACCCTCCGAAGACGTGGAGCTTTCCCCACGCCCAATACCAGCAGTTTCCGCGAACGAAGCAATCCCAGACTCCAAGCCAGTTAGCCTAGGAATCGACACCAAAAGTGCAGCTCCTGGATCAGATTCAGCTCCAGGAACTGCAGATCTCCAAAACTCCGCGGTCGACTCGCTTTTCGACATCCCCGAAGGCGATAATACTGCTGATTCGAAAGTAGATTTCGACCAAATGGATTTCGCCTTCCAGGACTCATCAGCCACTCAGACCCAACAAGCCACTCAGACCCAACACACATCGCAAGCGCAGACTGCCAATTTCGATCTCTCTACATTCGGCACACAAGACTTCAACATGACTGATCTCAATGCATCTGCCAACCCAGCCCAAGGGAACGCAAATGCAAGCAGCCAGGACAAGCAAGTAGATGCTTTCGCAATGGCGAGTAGTGCCGACGGAGACAACAGCAGGAATTTGAATCTAGATGTGGAGATGGCTGGAGCGGAAGACAGCGTCTTCGATGACATCTTCTTTAACGACGACGAAGCCGGGATCGGCGGGCAGGGAGAAATGCAACATGGGGATTTTGACGACGCATTTTTCGGGATCTAAAATGCAGATTGAGCGATTGCATACAGACCAGTCGTAACGGCTCAGATGAGACTTGGGTTCTTGCCTCAGATTGTTGAAATAAGTGTCTTGGGAAGTCTCATGCCCTCGCTAAACTTCGGATCTGGCTTCTGCTATTAAAATCTGCATATAGATTAACCTTCGCCCAGTTAAGATCGTACAGCTTCAAATTTTTAGCTCGAGCTTCATAGGCTTACGCTGCAATATAGAGATGGCATTGCCTTCTCTGAATGAACTCTTGAGTGAGGCAAGGCAGCCCGCTAGACAACTGGCTCCGGGCTAGCTAAATTCAACATTCCACTTATTGGACGTCTATCATTTTCTTGTTGAATCTTTATTAATGTCTTATTCTATCGCTACTATTTTCGTCTTTTATTTATTTATCGCGTTATATACAAGCAACCGTTCCAGCGGATATGACGAGCTCGCTTAAAATGTATAGAATATCAAAATGGTAATGCTACAAACGAACGAGTGATCAGCGGCTAACAAGAATTACCGCCATTCCATATTTTTTTTTTAAAAAAAAAAACGCTTTACCTTTTCTTGGTTACATTCTAGAGACCCGTATAAGATCCGGCTCTCTTAATCGTACTCTATCATGCCGTACCGCAGCCAGACCCATCCATCCGTCCATCCGTAGCTCAGCCGGGCTTCTCTAAGGGGGGGGGGGGGGAAGGTACAAATGCAAAAGGATAGAAAAAAGCAACAACAAAACAAAACTCCGGCCGTGGTGGGAGAAGAGAAGCCTCCGTAATGGGTTCGGTTTTCATTTTGATCCGGATCTTTTTTATCATGTGGAATTTGGTGAAATCAACAAAACAAGGAACAACCTTATCCATCATACACTCACTACAGTACGTACGGTAGGTAAAGCTCATCGAGGCATAGTTCGCGTAAATTTTCCAATCTAAACTTTAACCTTTTATTATTATTACTTACTAGTACTAGTACTTTATCCCTCCGCCCCTTAAATAAAAGACGGACCCACCTGGCGAAAGCGTATTCTGACCGTAAAGCTGACCGCTTATGAGATGTAGCAAAATAGCGTATATATTGATTATCCAGTATTTTGTAAGTCCTTCTTGTGCATCAATCATTGCTTGATATGATTTTACCACGAATTATATAAAGAGATAACGAATTCTTGAGGAACTGCTTCTCAAGCGTGAGAGGTACCGGTACAACCCCCTGGTCAGCCCTTAGTAAAAATATACTTTTCGTCTTTTATTTAAGGGGGGGGTGGGGAGGAATACGTAGTATCGACACCCTCACATGCAACGCATGTTCAATTATCATAAGTATTAATCTATTCACCAGAGTCCGTTACAGTAATGATTAGATTAATAATCCGATTGCTCTATGAGAAACTAGGAGTTCAGGTGATTACTTATTCACTTTTGAAGTGTGTTCATGATACAACTCTAAACGGTACGTGACTTACCGGTACCGTATCTACCTATCCACCTTTCAATTGCATCCATGATATAATTCTAAGCGACGCGTGAGTAAGCCTCAACCTCCTTTACTAATACCTAGGTACTCATATCGCTCTTCTTTTCTTTTCTTTCTACCGTTCACCTATAATAACTGCGACAATTATCAAAATTGCAACAACTGCAACAACAACCATAATCTGCCACAATAACCACAACAGCTATCAACCGTCAAACCGTAAGCCCCTTTATCCATTTGCGCGCGTGTATTGCATATGCGACACTTACCTATTGCACGCACACGCGCTTGTAGTAAACGCAGGAGGTGTTTTTCATAAAGGTAGAGATTGACGCGAACTACCTATGGATGAGCTCTAGTGAGCAAATCGATGAGCTACCGGTACCCCCAAAGATAACAACCTGAACCACTCGGCCCCAAATCGTTACGGCTTCCTCTAACACCAGCTTGACCTGGAGGTGGTAACCACTATACCACCCACGCCACTGGATAGCTACAAAAATCTGGAGATTGAAAATCTAGCGTAGATTGTATTCTTGCGGGGGGAGGGGGGGTTGGCAGGCAGGAAGAGTTGATTTCTTATTCACCTTTTTGTTGGCTGCTTGGTATTGACGGGATGGATATTCGTTTGCGTTGTGTATCGATGCTGAAGGTTCGATATTATGCTGTATTTCGCAGGAGGGGGGAAGAGATCAGCCGGAGGAATTATATATATATATTTGACTGTTTTCATGCTTGATTTGAGTGCTCGCGAGGCAAGAGGATGTTAGGATGTACGGACGGGACATAATCTTTGAGATCGGACGATCTCAGTGACTCTGTTGGTTACACAATAGGGTGCACACGTGAAACTTGATACGAATGGCAAGTGGTTGCATTCGTGGTGTTGTTAAGTCTTGAGGGAGGAAGCTATTCTAGCTGCAAGGTGCAGTTACATATAATTAGGTGCACGGGCCACCATGTGGTTGCTATAGCAAAGGTGCACGTGCCAAGCACGAGCCACCTTTATCCTCGATCGAATCTTTAACTCCGATCCCCTCATTCCTACACTCGCAATTTTCTCTTTTGCAATTGCAATAGTTGCAATTGCAATTGCAATTTTAATACAAGTAAAAATAGCTCCTTCATTCTTAACGTTATCGATAAAAAATACTATCACCGTTCCTTTCAAATTCGGCCTGACCTTCTTATGCTCTCTCTACCTACCCTTCGACACGTACGTTAGCCTTGTTCGTATTAATAAAGGTCGCTAACGACTTATTTAAGTTGATTTTCGTTATAAAGTCGGCTAAATTATCCTTTCCCTTAATCTATCTGACCTTTGCGAGCTCTCGGCGTTCGTATGATTGTCTAAAAGCTATAATATCGATTATTAAGCGCTTTTCTTTAGTAGTTCCGAGCTTGATAAAGCATTCGTAAAGGGAATACGAGTCGGTATAAACGACTATAAAGACCTCGAGGACTTCTAGCTTGTTAGTAATCATTTTAAAGGTAGTAGCTACGCAAATAGCAATATTTATACCGGAGACTATGCTATAGATTTCCGATGCAAGTACAAAGCGTATCACTCGCTTGCATTTTGTCGAACTAATAGCGATAAAGTTCCTTTAGATAAGAAAAGAGCTATTAAACTTCTTTTCGATTGCTAAGATAATTAGAAAACCAATTTGTGAACTATAGTTCTTATTATTAGCAAAACTCTCGTTTATAAATACGAATAGCTTCGCTAAACGTAAGTCGATGTTAAGGTATATTAAGCCTCGTTGCTGGTTTTCTATTATCTATGCAATTCTCTTATTTAAAAAAGTGATGTCGTCCAAAGTAAAGTCCTTTTGCTGAATTTGCGCGGCGGTAAATAAGTCGAAAATAGCCTCGAGCTGATATAAGCTTATAATGTAAGCTGCACGTGCCCGCTGCTTTAAGTAATTGTTTTTATTTTCGGTAACTAGCTCTAGCTTTTTCTCTTAGTCCTTTTGCTTAAATAAAATCGAGTTATTAGCGAGCTTCTTTAATGTTCCTCTATTGAATGTCACTTCGTTTTCTATTATAAGCGTCTTTTTTAGCTTAGCGTTAAAATCAGCTTTCTTAAGCTCTTGCTTTTCCAAGTCATTGAACTCTTTGTTAGCTACTATTAGCGTATCGTTTGTTTGCATTTTAATAATAGCGAATTTGCTAGTTATAAAGATCAACAAATAAGGGTCGTATATAAAGGAGACTATAAATAGCTTATTTTTATAATGTTTATAATAGGTGTCTTACTAATAAGTACTTGCCTTTGCAATCCCGTATAAAGGTCTACGAATTAATAAGATATAGCTCGAAAGGTATAAGTGTTAAAGGTTTTTAAGCAAATACGCTAAGATCATACGTTCGAAGTAACGTTGACTCGATACGTAAGCTTAAGTAATATCCCGCAAAGATATTATTGCTTGATTAAAGGATTTTAAGAATAAAGCTAAAGAAATCATCAAACGCTAGCTATTGCGCTAAATAATCGAAGATTAAGTGAGAATATTATACTTGCTTTCGTCGCTTTAAGCTTGAATAATAAAGCGTGATTTTTCGTATAGTTCGAAGGTATTCTTGCCTTTGATCTTATCGACCATTCGAGAGTTGAATATACGGCTTGTTCCGTAGACTGCAAGGTTGTATTTTACAACTTTAAATACCTCTTTCTTTATTAAGCCTTTTAGCTTTTAGAAGCGTGATTCTACGAATTGCTCGCCGAGTATAATAATAACTTCTTCGTTTCTAAGCTTCGTAAAAAGCGCAACATCAGCTTTTTCTTTATAAGTAAAGAATACTATGATAATATTACTTTCGTAATTAAGAAACTGCTCGTTAAAATCTTTGAACTCCTTTATACTTGCAAAAAGATAACGAAAGCTATAGCGAACTGCTAAACTGCCTTTTGATTTGCGCGAGCGTAATCCAATCTTAATAGCTAAAGTGGTAAATTGTCTTATAAGCTAGACCGGTAGTAGTTTAGCTTTAGTTAACCGGTTCGATAGCAAGGATTCTTCGAGGTTTAGCGTATTTAAAAGTGTTTTATAATATAGTTTAATAACTATTAAACGGAATTCGCTAATTCGATCGTTTACGAGTACTTTGCAGGTCTCGTTTTCACGTGCAATTAGCTTGTGCGGTCCGGTCCATTCGCTTCTGCTTGATTTACCTTTTACTTCCTTATAAACTCTAACGTCTGATTGCAAAAAGAGGTTAAGGGTTTCTAAGGTATTTAGTCTATTTCGCATTGCTAAAGCGTCCTTAACTTTTCTCTTAGCTTATAATCGACGAATCTCTTTGATTGCAGCTCGAAAGGCTTTTCGTCTTTTTGTTATAAACATTGCTAGAGAATCTATCTTAGAAAGGCGTAAGTATGCGCCGTATACGAATAATATAAAGACAATACTTCCGGGGCCGGCTGTATCGTTAATAGCTTTAAAAGCCATTTGGAGTACTATATGCTTGTTAACTCTCTTACTTGCTAGTTCCTCTTTTAAAATATTATATATTCTTCGAAGAGAGCTATAATAGCGCTCTACCTTTCCGACGCTATTGTAAGCTTCTATTAAGACTACCTTGATCTTAGTATTCATCGAATTGGCTTGTTATTTGAACTCTTAAGAACTTAAGTTGATTTTAGCGTCGATTACGATTACATTTAAAGGGCCTAAATATATATCGATCCAATAATAACGTACTATATCTTACACGTGTTTTGCAGTCATATTCTTAAGGAATCCTCTAGAACCGTAGCTTATAGCTAAGTCTACGATATGTAATACGAGATCCCCGTTAATATATATAATATCAATAATAATCGAATAATTAAATTCATACTCATCTTTTAAAAAGATTTTAAATTTACAAAAGGCTTGCTCATATAGTTAACATTGCGCATAATATTTAGTAATCTTCTCGAGGATATCGGCTTTAAACTCCTCACTTGCAGCTTTAAAAGTAATAGCAAAACGCTATACTAAAAGGTATCCTTAGCGGCGATAAATTTAACGCAATTCTCTTTCGATAAGATAGCATATAATGGTTTCTTGCTAACTAAGCAGTAAGAATAAATGGCTTTATTTTCTAACAACTAGCACGCTATTATAGCTTTGCATAAGCAAGTTTCTTAGATTATCAAAATATACGCTAAAAGAATCTATGTCTTTTAAATAAATTAAAAAAGAGGTGTCAGTATTGATTATATAAAAAACAATTTTGCTAATTAGTGTTTATACTTTCACGGTTCCTTTAATAGTAGCCGGGGTTTCGCCGAAGCTAATAGTACCTCTTTAAGTAGTAATCACTTATAGTTTAAGTAGGTGGTGCTAGAAGGCTTTCACTTGTGCTTCTCTTGCAAAAGACTTACTTGCAGCTCTCGAATCGAAAAGGAACCTTTAGAATCGGTAAGCTAAATACCGAAAGTGTAAAATATAGGTCTTTAATAGAACGGTCTTATCTTCCTTAATTAAGGAATTCATAGCGTCCAAAGTAGTGAAAGCGTAGTAAGTTAAGCGTTCTTGCAAAATTGCAATAGTTTCGGCGCCTATCACCTCTCTAGCCTCGGTAAGAAAGGTCTAAGTGAAATAGTTGCGGTCACCGTAGTCGTATTCGTCGTATTAATAGTTTTCAATAGCGTATATTGCTTGATCTTAGTGATTTTCCTCGTTTAAAATACCTTCTACTCTTTCGTAGTCCGCTAAAAAGCTTGCAAAATAAGCCAAGGTCACTAGTTAAATGGTATAGTATATAGCGCTTTTCTTATACTCGTCGTAAAAGCGTTTTCGCTCTTCGAAAGAGTATTTTGTAAACTAGCAGTCGGGCTTGCCGCAGATAAAGCATACCTTAAGCTTTCTACTTCCGCGAAAGCCTTCATTCCCTCTTTTACGTGCAAAACCTCTATTCCTACCTCTGCCTCCATTACCGCGATTATAGCCTCCTCTTGAACCACGGTTATAACTCTTACCTGATCCTTTATAGTTTCGATCGGTATAATAGGTCTCGTGATTGCAATTGCTATTGCAATTATAATCGGGATAGCCTAAGGTATTATAAATAATAAAAGGGGCTATGTATTCGAGTACTTAGCGCTCTCTTTAAATAATGCCAATTATTGATCTTAATTAAGCAGCAACTCCTTCGTATGTATTAGCTAAGTTGAACATTGCTAGTTTGCATTCCTCGACTCTATTGCAAGCGCTAATAAGTTGATCGCGCAATACGTTATCGGTTTGATATTCGAGTGTAAGGCTTTACTAATAGCTTTTTAAAAGCTTTATCGTAATCTCTAAGCACTTTAATCGGGTCTTCTCGATATTCTTTTTATTTGCAATAATACTAGCGAATATAGTAGTTCTTTATAAGCTCATATAATGCTTTCGGTTCTTATCGGTTTCGAAGTGTTAAGCTATAAAGTGTATCATAGCTTCGAAAGTATAGCTTCTGCTAGCTATTTGATCGATATAATAAGCGTCTGCTGCTTCGATAAGTATAATAAGGAAAGCTTTAAAGTATAAAGCAAAAAGGATGTCGCATGTTTCGCATAAGCTATAGAACTTCTTTAGCTTTACGAAAAGTATATCCTACATTCCTTTATTATATTTAAGCTCTTTCTTATATCTATACATCTTACTAAGTCCGCCAATCAATTGCGCTAGGCTTAGTCTCTAGCCTCTTTTAGCTGATTGGTTAAGGTCTCTTTTATTACCACCTCCGCCTCTTCTTCCACCTCCTTTTCCACCTCTTCCTCCACCTCTTCTTCCACCTCCTCTTCCACCGCTTCCTCCACCTCCTTTATAATTATCTCTGCGGTAAAAGTCCTCCGTATAATTGCTTTCATTATTATTACCTCCGCCTTTACCTTTATTTGCTCCTCGTCTTTAAAGTTCGCGGTGTTCGAAGATAAGTAGTACGTAAAGTTGTTTATAAACTATTAAGTTAAGTGAGGGTCGAGATTGAATCGGTGGTAAAGGTTGTAATCGAAAGTCAAGGGTGAACTCTTATTATCTCTGCTATTGATAAGGTTGCTTATCGAATAGTAGATCGAATTGTATATCATTCGAGGGTAAAGGTGAAGGTCGATACAATTAAGGGTGTATCGGTAGGAAGGATAGTCGTATAGGTTGTATCGGTATAAGAGGTGTAAGAGATAATAAAGGTTTGACGGCAAGTCTATATGTTATTAAACTAAATCGCTTTTCTCGTTTTGCCTCTTCGTAAAATAGAAATACGAGAAATATCGATTTGTAAAGTAGTTTAGCAAAGGCTAAAGCATAGCTTACACTACTTCTTAGATCTTTTATCTATACGTAATAAACGAAAAAGTGATTGTATAAATATCTTAGGATTATAATATAACTTAGCTTGAATAATAGTTCAGTCCATCTTTTAAAAAAGCTCTAGTATATCTCTTACAAATTATCACTTATAGCGTAGCGATAATCATCTTTGAATATATCGAGGGCTCGAATAATATACGAGTGAACGCAACCTTAAGTCTATTTGGTCTTATCAGTAAGGTCGAAATCATTAGCTTCTTATACTTCTCGGTCGACTTTGAATTTGCCTTAAAGAGTCCATTCGAGTTCCTCGAAGCTACTTGCTAAAGGCCGAATAGATTTCTTTAAAAAAGGGGAAGAGGGGTCTTCGAATTCGTAAGAAAAAGGGTTTCTGTTTCTATTATCCGCTATATTAGCGGCGGTGGTTGCGTAATAAGGTGATTGCGTAATAGACGCTACAACTAGTGATAGTACTGCTAATTGTATTGGGTTTCCGCTAGACTTGTTAAGAACTAACGGTTGCCTATAGCGTAATTAATACCTTTAAAAGAGCAAAAACTACTTTTTCTTTTCTATACTTAGCTCATCTGTAGTTAAGTGTGAATTTAACCACTGATCAGTATTGGTTACACAATAGGGTGCACACGTGAGACTTGATACGAATAGCAAGTGATTGCATTCGTAGTATTATTAAGTCTTAAAGGAGGAAGCTATTCTAGCTGCGAGGTGCAGTTACATGTAGTTGGGTGCACGGGCCACCATGTGGTTGCTATGGCAAAGGTGCACGTGCCAAGCACGGGCCACCCTTATCCCCGATCGAGTCCTTAACTCCGATCCCCTCATTCCCACAGACTCACTCTGCAGTCACTTGATATTCCAATTCTCAGTCTGCTTTTGCTTCATCACGATTTGCGAGACTTGCTTACTCAGTTTAGTGCATTGTGTATGCGAAGTGATAATCTCATTCTTGATGATGGAAATGATAAAAAGCATCAATCGATGCAAGGTAGTCTCGCACATCTCCGGGCCTTTGGGAGTCTCCATTAGCCCCAGTTTTCACCACAGAAGCTGGTACTTTGGTCGGAGAGATCGGAAGAATTGTCTCGACGGTCGTAACCGACGAAGTCAATCGATTTCATCACTGAAGCATTGTCAAAGCTGCAGCGATCCGGATCAGAACGAACCGTTTCGGAGTGCAGGTTACCCTCCGTACCACCCATGCTTCCATTAACGTAGTCGATGACTGCTGTATTGAGATCAATCGGTTCCTAATTATGCTTGATATCCTGTTCAGCCGCAGCTACGTCCTCCGCTGAAGGAAGCTTTTCGAGATGCGAGAGTGCTTCCTGACGAGTCATACCGCCTATTCAAATGACTCTGAAAGCTTCAGTTGAAAAGATGGATCCAATCGAGCTGATTCCTACTGTGGAAACAACATTTGCTGGAAGGATCAGCATTCTAAATGATATGAAAGACGATACCAAACTTACTTGCTGTTTCCCCCTTCTGTTCTCCGGTCGCTGAAGTGGTATCTCTCATCAAGGTTTCATATTTCGTTGAAGCGATCTTTTCCAGAGACGCGATTGCTTCCCCAGAAGTGATATCATCTGGTGAAGTAATGGCTTCCATCGGAGTAACGGCCTCCATCTCAGTTGCGGTAATAGCTTCTGTGGACGCAATGGATTCCGCAGAACTGATTTCTTCCCCCGAAGTAACATCTTCTAAGTAAAATTAGCATCTAACATCGTACCCGAAATGATACAGAACTTACCAGCCGACTCCCTCGCCTGTCCTCCCGCCACTGACTTCACCTCATCAACCGTGTTTTCCCCCCAGACCATCTCGACAAACCTCTTCTTCAAGTACGCCGCCGTGCCATCCTCTGAGGTACCTCATCCAGCCAATGCCCACAATCTTTGCTTCACGTAGCCGCCGAGCTGAAAGCGCAATTGTCAGCGAGCTGTGCAAAAGCAAAACAACTTGTGGTTAACAGGCAAGTCACCCCGAGCTTTGTCTTCGTCTTCGCCTTCGCCTTTGGCTTTTCGATCTTATCGCCTCTCATCGCCGGACCTCGGGCTCTTGGATAAATACCTTCTGCGAGCCCTGTTGTAATCATGGATTAGTAGCCGTGTGTCGCCAAGCGTGGAGGACATGCCTTGTGGGATGTTTCCTGCGAGGGAGCCATTGGCTGGGGAATATGTAGATCTAGGTTGCTGTGAACGGTTGGTTCTGGGAGACGAATTGAAGTGGAGAGGAAATTCGATTTAGGCCGTATCAGCATAAGCGTATTAGCGAGAGTCCGAATGTCAACAACCACGAGAGGCAGTGAAGGTTGGGGGTTGTCAAGAACGACGAGCAAAATTTAGTATAGAAGAGAAACGTATTGATACGAATGTAAGTCTGGGGTCTGATAGCGGGTTCAGTGACTGAAGGCGGAGACAAGACCCATGTGTAATGAATTCTGCAAGTGGTGTGGGAACTGAACTAGGAAGAAATCCAATAACATAACAACGTCCACCTCTGTTGTTTGATTACTTTATATGGGCGGTGAATAGCAAGATCCGAAGTCTCAAATTCACATAAAAGCTATAATATGCGGTGCTTCCTAGCAGCAGATAAGATCGAGCTGGGAAGCCGAAGCCTGGTTCTGATAGCAGCCATCCAAATTTGAGAGATAAATTGGAACCAAATCTTCCGAATTCGTATCGAATTCTTCCTCCACGTCTTCAAGACTGGGGATTGAAGCTCGGTTGGCCATCATGCATGAACGGAGAACCTGTTCTTTTGGATCAGGTTGCCCCTGGAGAAGCTCTGATACTGTAGATCTGTACAGATTTACTTATTAGCGATAATATTCCTGAACTCAGGCACTGGTTTACCGACCATATGGCCTAGAGCTCAGAGTAATGTGAGTGAGTGGATGAAGCATTGTCAGAAGGTTGGTTTGCCGCGCTGCAAGTCTCCGACGCGAAACCTCCACCTGCTTCTGCTTGAACATCCATTTCACTCGGCCAGTCATGGTCAGCGAGGTTTGACCTGATACCTGATTCTTGGCTTCTCCGGATCTAATAAACCCGTTCGACAATCCTTCGTACCGATTGAAGAGATCCCCACAGCTGGAAATGACATTTTAGGTATTCTGCAGCACATCTGGAGAATACTTGGAGCCCTCTCAATCAAACAGGGCTCGCAGCTGACCGAGAGTATTCGCGAACTGGGATAGTTCGAGGGCGACGGAGTTAACCTCTAATTCTGCATCGGCAAGTGTGGAGCTCAAAGAGTAAAGACGAATAGATAGCTTGGATGCCTCGATTAGCTGGATAATGCTAGCCACAGAGCCAACTACTGCCACCCGTTCCAAGTTTGAGAATCTGGTGAAGAAAGAACAAACAACTTCAAGTTATGGGTTGCAATGCATGGTTGTGGGGTAAAATACTCTGGTTGACTGGAGTCTGTAGGGTGAGGGCAACCCTGGGGCTTCAACCAGACATCTAAAGAATAAGTAGATACTCTTCGGAGACTATGGGAGCTGCTTGTATCGTACGGAAAAAATGGTAACAAACTCGCAAGGGTTTTGAGATGGAAATGCCTTCTCTGCTCGCCCTTGCCAGCCGCCCGGCGCTCCTTCCGTCCAGGACCTCAGCACTGCTACTCACCATGAACCCATGAGCTGGCGAGACTGAAGAAGGCGTGGTTTCCAAGAACAAATAGATAGCATCGAGGCGAGTAAGCCTGAATTATATGAATCGGAGGAAGATTCAAAGGAGAGAACGCATAGTCGGAGCAAGAGCCGCGGGAGAACTTGCTGGCTGACTTGGACGAAGAATCGACCACATGGATAACACATTGTAGAAGGGCCTTGTGCAAGATTACACCGTATGAAATAGTCTCAATAGCCAAAGACAACGACAGCATCACCCGCAACATCCCTCTTGCACAAATGGTGACACCTCCAACTGTAACCAGTATCCCTCTTATCAACATTTAGATTTTCCACGTGCCCGTGAAAGCTGAAGCAATTTTGTACCCGAAAGGTAAGGGATGATTCCAGTCAAGCTATGGTGAAGACAACGAGGATACATAGGAGAAGCGAATCTAAACTCGCTTTCGCAGCTATGCGAAGACGATGGATAGATTGCCTGGGGTGTAAACGCCTTAGCCAGATCTTCGAGGGAGATAAGGAGCGCGTCCTAGTCTATCATTCTCGGCTCACTTCACAAACTGATCCGAAAGCTGCCGCTATCCAAGCGAAGGCCAGGCATTCACGTTAAATACCCTTGGGAGAACGACTTAGGGCTCTATAATTTGCCCGGTCTGTGCTGGCCGACACAGACTCTGGCCGAGGAACGAAATAGACATGAAAACCCGGATCTGAAAAGTACGGCAGACTTCGACCGGAAATCGGCTCTCAATCAGAAAGCTCTGGATAAAATTCTGGTGGTGCTATTGCCACTTGGCGCAATTTACCGAGACACTTGCGTTTGCCCTGTGGCATTGATTGGCCTGTTGCCATTTACTGTAATTGCGTCTCAACCTCCCACAAAGCCACGACCTTTTGTTGCGATATGTGATTTCAAGGTTGCTTAGCATTTTTCCTAGCATCTATCGACACAAATGCTGCCAAGTCTTCGCCCAGCCGTAAGCAAATCGAGGAACCATCCCACGCCATGCAGAACACAAAACCCCTTTACCGATTGCTTTTGGCGACACGCTCCAACTCATCTTTCTTCTTGATGGCGTACGAGTTACTGGACCCCTTCGCGGCGTTGATCAACTCCTCAGCCAAGCACTCAGCGACTGACTTGATGTTACGGAACGCAGCCTCGCGGGCACCGATCGTGAGGAGAGCGATGGCCTGGTTGACGCGGCGGAGAGGGGAGACATCGACGGCTTGACGACGGACGGTACCGGCGGAACCGATACGGGTTGAGTCTTCACGGGGACCGCAGTTGACGATGGCGTCGACGGCGACTTGGATAGGGTTTTGATCGGTCATGATGTGGACCTACGAAGCTTGGAATCAGTGTATTGCCCTCCCTGCCTAGGTGCGCTAGACGTACGATCTCAAAAGCGTGGGCGACGATTCGGACAGCCATGAGCTTCTTTCCGTTGTTGCGTCCGTTCATCATCAGGGAGTTGGTGAGACGCTCGATGATTGGGCATTGTGCCTTTCTGAATCTCTTCTGGGCGTATCGGCCGGCGGAGTGGGAGATGTAGACTGGGGCGCGGATCTGGATGTAGTCGCTGCAAAATACCATGGTTAGCCAGAGCCTCGCATATGGTCCATTAGATTTCCGCGCAAGTATATCCTCCCGATTCCGCCCAATGTACGGTCCAATTTGTCTTCCGAAGGGGAATATCCTTACGTCAAGGAGATGTCGCGGATCTCGACATCCTCGTAAGACCACTTGTTGAACAGCTTGATGCTGCCAATCTCGGCGGTGACATCCTTGGGCAGAACCTGGTATCCGGAGACGGTCTCAACCTCGATTTCCTCGTTGTCAGACATGGTGGCGATGGGGATTTCCGACTTTGCCGATGGTAGTTTGGAGAATTTGAAGTTCGTCTGGACGGCAAAACGAGGTCTTTCGCCTAAGAATTTCTCGCCCACAATGAATTAAAGCCACTAGCACCGACAAGGCTTAGCTGTGGCGCTTTGGAAGAGCGAAGCCCTAATCATCACGTGTCAGTGGGTCCACAATAAGCGAGAATTGAACCACCATGATCACCGTGGGAGATTTTATGGTGGCGGAGCGGACATTCGAAACTCCAACGACAACAACAACGAATCAATCATCATGGGTACGTTTTCATCCTCCCTGAAGACATCTACAGCTTTAAATCTCTGCGATGCGGTCACCATCACCTATGGGCTCTCTGTGGCTCTTGGGCGGTACCCAGGGCGACCATCCTCTTTGACCTGCTCAGTCTCATCTTCGAACCGTTGGTTTGCGAATAGCTTCAACTGACGACCTATTTAGCCCCAGCTAACACCGGCGCAAAGAAGCAAAAGAAGAAGGTATGTAAAACATTTGAATCCTGTCTCTCGAGTTCGAATACGTCGAGTTGGAAGATAATGACTAGGAGACGAACATCGCTAACAATTATCCCAGTGGTCCAAGGGAAAGGGTCAGTACATCTGCGACTTCGACCTGTGCCGATTCTAACCAACACGCAGTTAAGGACAAGGCTCAACATGCCGTCATCCTCGACAAGGCCATTTCCGACAAGCTCCAGAAGGATGTCCAATCGTACCGTCTCGTCACAGTCGCTGTTCTCGTCGATAGACTAAAGATTAACGGATCCCTCGCAAGAAGATGTCTGGCGGATTTGGAGGAGAAGGGACAAATCAAGAAGGTTGTCGGACACAGCAAGTTGCAGATCTACAGTACGTTTCCACGAGGTCTTTGAAAAAGGAACATGATCCTGGATTGTGGATTGATGCTAAAAAATGCATAGCTCGTGCGATCACCGCTGCAGAATAGACGATTTCAGCACCTGTTTCTTCTATCTTCGTCACCAGTCACCCTTATTTCGATAACGATCCGACAGTGGGCGCGAATGGGTATGGATTGGGAATTTGCAATGGGCATGGGATTTGATTTCGCGGTGTAGCATATCAAATCGAACTGCTTCCGCAACTCCAGAACCTTCGAGGAACATGGTATGATGTGAATTTGCACTGTTTCTGGTTGCGCATTGAGCCAGCTGCGAATGGAATTGTGACTATCCTTGGATGTTGTAACTGGGAACAAGGGTACAGGACGAGTGTCTGCATGCAATGGAGGAAGGTGTCGTGGGAGAGTGTGCTTAATGATTGAGGATTCCAACCAACTGAAATATCCAAGCTTCCCTTCCACACGAACTCCAAACCACAATCCAGGCTTGTATTTTCGTATCTGAAGTCCCATTATGCCGCACTGAATGCATAAACCTTCACTTCAGACATACTTATCAATTTCGTGCGTCCAACTGGCTGTCTCACCCCACATTTGGGGACAAGGCTAACGGCGAGGCCGGGCCCGCGATGTAAGTAACAAGCCCTCTCTCCATCGGAACTACCTGTCATCTCACCATCCCATTGCATTCACATATACCCCCCGCCACGCATTGCAATTCCGAACCCTTTTCAACAGCCAAAATGTCTAGCCCAGAAGCCATCCGCCAGCGCAGAAAAGACGGTACATCACCCCCCGGCCCAGCAACTGAACCCAAGACGTCAGAGAAAGAAGAGGCCACGCCCACGCTCTCGCTGGCAGACCGCGTCAAAGCAGAGGACAGCGCCTTCAGTTTCGTCGATGTGGCGCGTATCCTCGTGTTCCTGCTGCTGGCGAGCAGCGCGCTGAGCTATTTTGTCACGAGGGAGAGCTTTACATGGAACTTGAAGAGGCCGGGCTGGACGAGGGTTGAGACGATCAAGACGTGGATTGTGCGTTTTTCCTTTCCCTTCCCTCATTACACATTCTTTCGTTCTAGCTATGCCGCTCACCGGCAGCTTCCTACATGTCGGAGAATGCCGCAGGATTCATAGTTGTAGTTATGGGAATGAGGCACAAGGGCTGATACAGCATGTGAACAACAGGCCGGTCCGCTCTCTCTCACCGACGCCGACCTGGCAGCCTACGACGGCACCGACCCGACCAAGCCCATCTATCTCGCCATCAACGGCACCATCTACGACGTCTCGCTGGGACGGCGGCACTACGGGCCGGACGGCTCCTACCACTTCTTTTCGGGCAAGGACGCGTCGCGCGCCTTCGTCACTAACTGCTTCCTGGAGGACGGTAACCCGGACCTGCGGGGTGTCGAGCAGATGTTCCTCCCGCTCGACGACTACGACGTCGACAGCCTGTACACCAAGTCGGAGCTTAAGATTATGCGCGAGAAGGAGCGCCGCATCGCCCGCACCAAGGTCCATGACGCCCTGAAGCACTGGGTCGATTTCTTCGAGAAGAGCGACAAGTACCCGCGCGTTGGCCGCGTCAAGAGGGAGAAGGGCTGGATGGAGAAGGGGGAGGTTAAGAAGCTTTGTAAGAAGGCCCAGGCGGGGAGGGTGAAGAGGCCGATTCCGCCCGGGAAGCAGATTTAGAAGCTGGACTTGGAGGCTTTTTGTAAACGAGTTTTTTTCTTCTTCGAAGAATATGCTTTGTTGGTGTTGGCTCCCTTTGTGTATATCACTCCCTTTGTGTATATCAGATGCTGGGAATGAAGGATCTGTCTGGATGGACCCAGACCGGCGGAAAGGAAGGAGGAAAATCTCAGTATGTTAATTGGAAAGCTCATTTGCTTCCCTGGTCATTCCATGATGCATGCTGTGAGCTCTTTCTTGAGCCCTAGTGCCCGCCGAAGAAGTCCTGTGTGTCCCTCGGTTGAATTTTTTTTTCTTCCAATATTTTAAGACCGGACATTTCAATTTCTATTTCTATCGTGTACATACAAGCAAACCCATAAAATGGTGATCTGTTGTGCCTACAAGACCATCAATTCCCCAGAGCCGGTAGATCCAGACGTCTTCCTATAAGCAGTCTTCAAAGGTTCCAAGGGAACAAGCAAGGTCCAGCCTTTCTCTCTCACTTTATACGAGACAACCTATCAACTCGCAAGACGGAAAAACCAACATGCAAAAGCTCGCAATGCGTTGAAATTCGAGTCGTGAATTTTCGCACAACCGACTATCGGTCTATTGAACATTAAGTATTCATCCCCTGTCTTTTATCGTCGTAATTCAAGAATCGCGCTCTCTGTTGTTCTCTTCTCTGTATACAGACAGAAAGATGCGGTAAACATCCGCCTCCTCATCTTCGCAATCAGTCAGTCATTCCACCGAAATACTATTTTACTTTACTACTGTATATATCTTGGTATAAACGTCCTCAACTCCAGCAGGCCATCAAGGCTCGAACCCGCAGACCCGACACGAACGCACGCAAATCGACATCGATTTGTTGTAGAATTTGAACAAAACATCCTGCTCACGTTGACAACGCCGCTCTTCTACAGGAGGAACGCAAGACCGATTGTCAGCACCAGTCCCAAGGTACTCGAGGCTCGGACGAGGTGTGGCGCGGCCGCGGTTTGCGATGCTGCAATGGGGGTGGAGGTCAGAGATCCCGCTCCAGTTCCCGTGCCGGGCGCCGTGCCGGAAGTAGAGTTGGTGCCAGCCTGGTCTCCAACCGCAGTCCCGCTGGCCGTGCTTGCCTTCGCTAGCGTCCTGTAGTTTTCCAGAGTACGCGAGGCGTTGGCGGCCGTGTCCTCATTGATGACCATCACCATGCCGCCCTGGCAGTGCTGGGCCTGCGAGCAGTACAGCCACATGGGCGTCTGGTCCTTGATCATGATGGTGTACGTCGGTGTGGTGGTCGAGCTGGCCGACACGGGCATGAAGCCCGAGTAGATGCCCGCGCCGCTGGAGCCGGCTGGGGCGATGGGCTGGCAGGGCTGGTCAAAGGTCGACTGCGTCACGCTATGGTTGTTGGGCGCGAACTGGAACTGCACCATCTCGCCAACGGCTGCCTTGATGTTATCGGGGGAGTAGATGAGGGACCCGTTCATGGCGCCGACGCGGACGACGTGGACTTTTATGCCTGCTGATTGTGCTGTTCCAACATGTAAGCGTGAGGTTTTGCGAAGGGGTGTGAGAGGAGATGGGTAGGGGACCTACCAAGTGCAGAGCAGATGCTCAGGGCAGACAGGGCGAGGGTTGTGAATTGCATGTTGAAGGTTTGAGTACAGATCTCGCTCTCAATGTTATAACCAGTGTATCTTTGTCGTAGTGAAGAAAATTAGGCGTCTAGCGCTCGTGTCGAACTGGCCGACGATTAAGGATGGATCTAAATAATACGAAAAGGACGTACAGAGGGGAATAGAGAGTAACCGGACCCAAGCAGGAAGAGAGATGGAATAGGATGGCTCGAGAGGTGATGCTGAGGGAAGATGGAGGCCCAGGATGGGCGAGGGCAACGCACGGCATAAATAACCAGCTCGCTTCCGTTCGAATGGTCTGGTGCTCGAGGGCCACTCGCCCTGCCTGTTCCACCAGAGAGGGATGGATATCGGGCTGGCTGGCTGCTCTAGCGAAACGTGTTTTGCCGTGGCTCAAACGAGTCGGTCTGTAGCGCTCAGAAATGGACTTGGGATGGCATCTTGAACGGGCTGAACAGAGAACTTGGCAATGCTTTCAGTGCGGAAAACCATGAAGCCATACAGAAAGTCAATAGGCTCAACACCCACTCTGGTACACTTGCATCCTGGACAACCAATTCTGACTCTCGAGTCCCGGTTGGGGGTGAAGGACAACGATACATCGTCTACTCATCCCCTCAGCCATCGATCGCTCTGGGCAAATCTCGAGATTGCCAATGCATGCGCTCAGTGCTCAGTGGCGAGTGGAAAGCCCTCGCTGCGATGACGAAGCGCGATACCGATGAAGCACGGCAGCGTCTCGGTCGCGACGCCGACAAAACACAGTGGGTTTCATAGCCAGGACCAAAGGTGCCAGCCCCGTGACTGTGACACCAGATGGCAGCGGGCTATGACTCCTGTCACGCAGATAATGGATTGGATGATGGCCGGTGCCGTTGCCAGGCAGGCTGATTGATGATGGAAAGGACGTGGAAAGAAAGGTTGGGGCTTAGCGAGAGGGTGAGCTCGGTAAGCGAGACGGCCTAGGGGGTGGAGACGAGATCGACGACGACTTGGAGACCTCGGCGGCTGCTATATAGCTTATATAGCCATTATCATTTTAAAAGAGCGTAGGTAACAGTCAATGACGCCGCTGCTAATAGTTCGGGAGAGTGGTGAAAGGGAAGCGCGACTTTGACTGGGATAGACGAGAGAAGAGAGAGAAGAGAGAGGGAGGGAAATGTGTTCCAAGCTTTGCTCAATGAGTTGTGCTTCCATCCTACCTTATGCTATAAGCTATTTACACATCCATCGTGTGGTGTATATGCCATGCCACTATGAGAAGATTCCTGCCCTATGATCGATCGCCAGCCAGAAACTCCAAGGCAAACCTATACCCTTCCCAAAACTCCTTTCAAGTCTCCTACCTCATCCATTTTCCCCTTATCACACACATACATAGGCACACGCTTTCTCTTCATACCCTAATCCCCTCACCACCTATTCCTATCCCAACCTCAAAAATCCAGGATAAGCTGCGGCGCCGCCCTCTCCAGGTCCTCCACCTCAAGATAACCCCCATTCCCTCCCGCGTTCACTCCCCCCTCCCCATCTCCGTCCCATCCGTTCTCTCTCGCCCACTCAGCCCTCGCCACCCCTTCCCTCACAAACGTCTCGATATACCTCCCAACAGCCGCATTCGCATCCTTCGTGATGCGCGAGCCGGGCTGCTTGAAGAAGCTGTGCAGCAGCACATTGATCAAGTCTGTTGGAATCGAAGCTCGCGCCTCTGCTGGCTCGTCCAAGGCTCGGACGTGTGAACTATCGGCATTCGCGTTCGTCTTACTAGTCCTCGAACGTTTTTTACGCGGGGGTTGCGAAGAGAAAGGATCATCATCGTGGTCATCCTCGTCATCGTTATCGTCTCCTTCTACTTCTTGATCTTCATCTAGGCTCACAGTGCTCGCTTCTGGCATCGTTGTTTCCATCATCTCCGTGTCCTCTTCTTCTCCTGCCCCCGTCTCATCCCCATCCAGCCCCGAATCCAAACCGAAATCCAGTTCTTCATCTTCTTCGTGTTCACCTCCCTCGTCCTCCCCTTCCCCTTCTCCTTCTCCGTCAGAAGAGTCAATACTCAGCGCCGTAGACACGCTGGCGTTCGAGACTCGAGGCTTGATGAATGCGCTTCCTTTCGCGCGGGAGACTGCTTTTGGGGCGGCGCGCGGTGTGGCGGATGTGGACTTGCGTTTGTGGGAGGGGTTCGTGGATGGGCCTTTGGGACGACCGCGGGGTTTGGAGTCGGTGTTTGAAGAGGATTGTGGGCGGGGTGGGTTGAAGGGTTTGGGCGGCATCCTTAATGCCGGGGAGATAGAGTTAAACGTTTGAAATGAGGTGTAAGGGTTTTTAGTAAGGGAGTGTGATGGGTTGCTGTTTGGGTGGTCTTGACGCGATTCTACAAAGAAGTCAAGACGCGAAGTGCACTCACGGTTGCACGTGACGGCAAGAATTCCCTAGTGATTGAAATATCCAACCAATCAATGGAATAGCTGGTAGATAGACTAGAGAAGGGCTAGAAAGATAATGGTAGGGTAGTCTTGATAGAGAGTATTTCGTTGTTTCGATTGGTCAACAAGATCTCTGCTTCAGAGTCACAAGTGATTTTAATCACTTTGAAATCACTTCCTTTGCACTAGCCCATCCTTGTAGAACTCATACAAAGAACATCTAAACAAGGCAATTAACTACACTGGATATAATCCTAAACGACAACAGGCAGTACCTGAGAATAAGGTAGAGCAGCAGCTAGAACACCTGGCCTGGGTACCACCATGCCTTTTGGAGAACTCGAAAAACGCCAGGTGCTATGCCCCCAAGAGAACATGCAAGACCATCTCTCGTCGCTCTTCGATCCTCTCCGAACATCATCAACTACACCCTTCATTCCTTATGTATACCCTTTAATACCTAGCCTGGCTCCGCCCTCGTACCCCACCGCTGCGAATCGCAGGCGCACTAATATCTCTTCTTGGTCCGCCTCCTTCGACCATCTGCTTGCGAGGAGTCATGGTTCCTTGGGCTAGGCTCCTCGCACGGCCTCTGCGTTCACGAATTTGTGCAAGAGCTTCCTCTCTCGACATCGTAGGGCTCAATGCTGGGTCGAGTGCTGAAGGGAGGAGCGTGGGCGTGAGATCTGGGGCTTTGGCGAGAGGAATTCGGGTCGTTGTACTGATGGTGTGGAAAGTCGGAATCATGGTATGCTTGACTGGCGACTCGTCCTCAGGCTCAGGTTCTTCTGCCGGGGCAGGCATTATAGTGGCTTCGTTGTCGTCCTCGTCCTCATTACTAGCTGAGCTTTGGGGAGCGTCAAGTATAGAGAGCAGGGACATATCGGTAATGAGGGCTGAGGCTGGGGGTTCGCAGGAGGGTGTGCGGGCGAAGGAGCGATGCGTTTGAAAGACTGGTGCTGCTTGCGTGGAGGAATTTTTTGCGGATGAAATCCAAGGCAGCTCTTCAGGTGTTGGCGATTCTGGTGTGAAGATGCCTTCAGCTGGGACGATGACTGTAGTTGACCTGCCAGCATGGTGGATATTCTCCGTTGTAGGCGCTACTGTAGGCGCTACTGTAGGTGCCGTGCAGATTTGTGTAGCTTTTGAGATGCAGCAGTTCATACGGCATTCCAATTCCAAGAACTCAACTCGGTCGTGCGCGCGGTTCGCTCGTTGTCGTTCCCACTCCAGTAACATCCGCATGTTTTCCAGCTCCTCCTCGCTCGCAGCAGACGAAGTAATGGAAAGCAAATCCATACTCTTCCTTGCCTTTTTCGGACTCGCAAATTCATCATCCTCCGGCAGCGTGGGTAGCGGTATTCTCCCCTCCGCTGCAATCCTCGCAATCTCCTCATTCTGCGCAATAGTCCGCAATGCATCCCTCTCCTGCTCCACCAGCCTAATCTGCTCTTGCACCTGATGCAGCTCCTCCTGCACACCCACCAGCTGGTACCGCGCCGCAAACGCCTCTTGCTCGCGATTCACACTGCGCTCTTTCTCCTTCTCGAAGTCCGCTTGTGACGACTTCAGTGCGTGGCGCGCGGACTTAAGCTCCTCTTGCAGCTTCACGACGACGGACTGCGACTTGAAGGACTCTTTGCGCGCGCGCCGGATCTCCTTCTCCCATAGCGCTTGCGTGTGCGCGTGAGTTTCTTTCGCTCTGCCGTAGTTCTCCTACAAACCGACAGGTAAAAAGTCAGCAACAATCCCACTTGAATTGCGCCGGCAGCTTCAAGCGGACGTACCATGACGCTTTCCAAACGCTCCCCCACCCGCTGCTCCCTGACCCTGCTCTCCTCTACCTGTCGCCTCAGCGCCCTCACATCCTCCCTATATCTGCGCATCTCACTCTCGGCCTCCTCCCTACCCAGCATCGCTCGTTTGAGCGCCGCATCGTTTGCCTTCCGCTCCAGTTGCTTCCCTTGGAATGCAAGACTATTGAATGCAGCGACTTTCTCGTGCACGCTGCTCTCACGGGCGTGGCGGGTTAGAGAGCCGGCGGGGGATTCGTCAAAGATTGAGTTGCGCTTCTGGTTGACGCGTTCCGGGGAGACTTGGAGAAGCGGCGTCCCAGGCGAGCCGGGGAATTTGAAAGTTGAATCCATGCTCTAGGTATATGGACGGGATCTGTTAGAGTCGAAGAGACCGAGTTTTTGGGAGTCGTGGGTGTGGAGGGTCTAGGGATCTGAATCAGAAATGTTGTGTCATCTGTAGACTTGTTTACAAACGAGGGGTGCAGAATGCGGCTTAGCGGCAGCGGCAGGAACTGAACGTCGCTATGGTGATGGGCTACCCAGATAACGGGGATGCATCTTCAACATTTAGTTTCTCGTCTAGTTGCAAAACATTAAAAGTTTGAGATGCATCTAAATTGTTTTTACTCTTACATTTCCAGAGTCTTTTACTTGACTTGCTCGCTGCTTGAAAGGCGCTCCGGAATCCGTCTGTACTGCAGCTTCATGGAAAGCACAAAAACCCCAGGGTTTTCGCAACGAGATCAGGACTCTGAGAACTAGTCCATGCTTGGCCAGAGACAGTGCTGCACGGAGTAATCCTCGATTCCTCCAATCCTATTTGGCAGAAATAGGTTTAAATCCAGGCTATTTTGGGTAGCACGTTTTGCTGCACTCTAAAGAGCTGCTCCAGAGGAGTTCATGAGGGCAGGAAGATTTTGCTATCGAAGCATGTTTAGGCCTTGTGCTCAGTTTGTAAGTGCCAGTTCGTAGCGTTACCAAAAGGGCTATCATGCTATCCCCCCCTCATAAAGCAATTGTTTTTCATGACCTCGAAATTGTATAGAGTTACTGAACAGGCCCATGTTAGAGTAAGGAAAGGGAAGACCTTGAAGCTCATTTCTAGTCACTTTCCCTTGCCAATTTATGGCCCTATGTCCTAAAGCAGGATTGAGAATTCCTCTAGAAAAGATAGGTGACTTGATGTTCCGAAATGTCTTGTCACGTAGTGGCAATATGGAAGCCACCGTGGAATTATTTTTCCTCATAGTAAGGGAGCTGGCTAGTAATTAGCCCTCTAGTCGGCTCAATATGAGTGAGATGCTTTCCGAGCGGTACGGACTCGATGCGCTGTGGCTCATGGAGAACTGACTACCTGCATACAACACTCATCGGTGATAGGGGTAGAAACCGACTCAAAGGAAGCAGCCATACCGTCGTCGTCCACTACGCAATGGCTCAGTGCCCTCAACAGATTTACTTACCCACACACAACGACTTTGAACTGAGAGGAGAATCCTGCAGAAGCCACCCCCGAGGTCTCCATGGCACAACAATATGCAGATATGTAGGTACCTTTGAATGCTGCCCGGAGGTTCCCCTATTATTCCTTTCTTAGGAAATGACGGGCCCACAATAGTTGCGAGGTCAACAACTCCGACTAGTGAGTAAGTATCGATGGGGAAACACAGAACAGGCAGAAAAGTTGTTAGACATTAGAGTGAGCGTTCCATTATTTGGTGGTGAGATTGATTGAAATGGGACAAGATACCAAGATGGTTGTATACCTACCGGTACCTACATATAATGATTGTGATGATTCCCACTCGGAACGGGAATACACGGGATGCGAGCGTTAGCGCCAAATGCCTAGCGCCGTCCCGCCTCACAGACTTTTTAGAAGCTCTGTCCTCCTCGAAACCTCTTCACTGAACATAAATTCTCGTTCGTCCGAGCCCTTACCCTCATCCTCCATACCTCGCAACCTCTTTTCTTCTTCATCAACCTCCCATCTTCACATCCCCCCCCCCCCCCCCCCCCCCCATCTCCACTCACTCTTTGATCTCCAGATCACCACCGCAAATATGAGCAACGAAGCCCCTAAGAAGGAGTCCGTCATGGGCGTGTAAGTTCCAGCTTTTCTCCTTCTCTTTGCCCTAACCTCAACGTGCGTATCTCGACGTCAATTGGCCTCTCATCCAGGATCCACCATAACATATCAGCCATCGCAGTTCGATATCAATGGCACCCAATTGAGGTCGGGCAATGACGTCGAGATATCGCTGGACCTGCGGCAGGCATCATCGTCGCTCAATGGCCGGCAATGCAAATCTCTCCATCAAATTTCAGCTCTATTTTGTGACTACATGCTGACATCATCACGAACAGACCTCCTTTCATTATCGATTTCTTGAGTACGTCTCCCTGCTTCCGAACTGGAATATCTACATCTCTCTGCCGACGCGGTGGATTTGAATGGCTTCGGAATGGTCCCACATGGATAGCAGCAACTAACTCGCGATAACAGTGGGTGGTGTCTCCGCCGCCGTCTCCAAGACTGCCGCCGCTCCCATCGAGCGTGTCAAGCTCTTGATCCAGAACCAGGTAACTTTCTCTCTCTCCCATGTCTTTTGAATTTCACATATTCTTGCCGGGTATCCGATCTGGGTAATATGCACTTGATGCCAAGACGCCTCTCTACCAATATACACATACTATCTATTTACGCATTGCCATGATGATACAGATATTATCTAACAATATTTCAACCATGTAATTCATACTGACGCACTCCTGCAGGATGAGATGTTGAAGACTGGCCGTCTTGACCGCAAGTACGATGGTATCGTCGAGTGCTTCAAGAGAACCACTGCCCAAGAAGGTGTTGCATCTCTCTGGAGAGGAAACACAGCCAACGTTATCCGTTACTTCCCTACACAAGCCCTCAACTTCGCGTTCCGTGACACCTACAAGTCTATGTTCGCCTTCAAGAAGGAGCGTGATGGATACGCCAAGTGGATGATGGGTAACTTGGCTTCCGGTGGAGTAAGTCGTCCCCTGCCATATTATGTGAAAATAATCCTAATATCCTACAGGCTGCCGGTGCCACCTCTCTGCTCTTCGTCTACTCCCTTGATTACGCCCGTACCCGTCTTGCCAACGACAACAAGAACGCCAAGACTGGTGGTGAGCGTCAATTCAACGGCCTGGTGGATGTCTACAAGAAGACCTTGGCTTCCGATGGTATCGCCGGTCTCTACCGTGGTTTCGGTCCTTCCGTCGCCGGTATTGTCGTTTACCGTGGTCTCTACTTCGGAATGTACGACTCCATCAAGCCCGTTCTCCTCGTCGGTCCTCTTGAGGGTAACTTCATTGCCTCCTTCCTTCTCGGATGGACCGTCACCACTGGTGCCGGTATCGCCTCTTACCCCTTGGACACTATCCGTCGTCGTATGATGATGACCTCTGGTGAGGCCGTCAAGTACAAGTCTTCCATGGATGCTGGTCGCCAAATCATTGCCAAGGAGGGTGTCAAGTCTCTCTTCAAGGGTGCTGGTGCCAACATTCTCCGTGGTGTTGCCGGTGCCGGTGTGTTGTCTATCTACGATCAAATGCAGGTCTTGATGTTCGGCAAGGCCTTCAAGTAAACGATGACCTCTGTAGTATAGACTGGTGCGGTGGGTGTTCGGTGGAGGTTGGTCATGGAGCGGATGGTGTGTGACGGCGGAGGTTGGGAAGCACGTTGCGGCAGGTGGAGGTTGTTACAGACATCCATTGCTATGGTGTTGAGCAACTCGTAGGGATCTGGGGTTTGGTGACCACAGTCTCTGCTGTACTTATAACTAGGGCAATTTCCTCTGTTTCCTTTGCCTTGCCGCTCTTTCTTTCCTGGTCCTTTTTTCTTCACGGTCAATTTGCATGCATGGTCAATAGAATACAAAAGCGGTGTGTGCTGGCAGTTAAAAATCGATTGGAAACAGTCAACACTTATATCTTGCTTGGATTCGTGATATTCGCGTTTGTCTCTGCTACGGCGCAGTACTCTGTGTTTATGGTCATATTTACTCCCTTGCCGTCGGACTTGTCGCAGTCCTAAATTTTAACTTCATCCTCACAGTCGATATAACCAAACGAATAAAGAGGCCGTAAGATAACGAAGAAACCAACCAATCAACCAACCAACTCACTCACTCACATTCGTATCTTCTTTCTTTTTTTTCCTTCACGCATCTATTTGCTGCGAATGAATAGCCAATGCCCGCTTCTTGCCCCCTCGTTTCCCTACCCGCATACAGCAGGTGAGTCTGGTTGGTTGGCTCTTCTGGCTTGATCCGTAGGTATGGTTGTCGTCAATGATATTCCCTCGAGGGGTTCCAGTTCTGACTCCTTCCTCCCATGCTGTTTTGTCCAGTCGGAGAATTGCAACAGGTCGGAGAACTTTTCCATGCTTTATTATATTGGATGATGTGACGTGATATCCTTGTTCGCAGATCGGAAGGTCGTTCTTCGTCGTCGTCGTTGATGGAATCTGTGGGATCTATATGTCTCTGTGTATACCTCTGGACTGCTGGGGTGTTTACTTGCTACTGATGCGTTCGTTTCCTCCCGTTACGCATCTGGTTGACAGGTATCGCTATGCGTATGTTGCTGTCTTGCGTTTCGTTTGGTTGCGTTTCGTGTTTCGCTTTCGGTATCCTTACTTGATTGATATCGCTTCAGATGGGGTTTGTATGTATTGGCTGGGGAGGGAGTAGAGAGGGGTGAGGATGGAGGTGCTTTTGGATTAGCATACTTGCTTTCGTGCGTCTCTGTTTGGGTTGGACAGGGTCGCTGGATCTACTCGTTAGTGGGTGACATTTCTGTTTGAAGGAGGGTGTGGGGTGAGGGAGTGATGAGAAGGAGAGGCTCTCTCTCTCTCTCTCTCTCTCTCTCTCTTTGGCTTATTCAATGTTCATCTTTGATGTTCATTTTCGATGTTCGTTCAATTCAACTTCGGCTTCGGCTTCGGCTTCGGCTTCGACCTTCGACCTTCAACCTTCAACCCCAAAACCTTCAACTGCAAGACCTAAGTTTTATCCGATAGTCGATTACACCTTCAAATCTTCTCGGTCGATCTTCAGTTCTACACTCGCAGGTCCAGCAGCACGCGTATCACTCTACGGTATGTCGACCATTTTCAAAGTTAAGCTGTTGCTGATTGAGGTTCAGTTGGCTGAACTCACCCTAGTCAGGGCACATTGGTGATTTTTGGACAATTTTATGTGGAGGAAAATTTCTTGGAAATTTCAGGGTATGTGAGATACCAATTTGCTCTATTTGTCTGACGAGGCGAGGGTTGCGAAAACCTCGACGACTATTCATGTCTCTGACTCAGATCAAAGACCTGGCGTTTAACATCCATGGCTGGACAATGCATGATGTCAATGAAGACAGCAACAAGGATATCGTCATCAATGCCCTGAATATATCGATGTATCCGTTTGACCGAGAAACGAGCGGGCTTAGTCCGTCGCGTATTTACAGGTCGTCGTCGTCCTTCACCGAACCCGAGCTCTGTCCACCTACGAAGGGTATCAATCGGGCTCTCCTAATTTGATACATGCTGCGCTCAACGCAGGAAATACACCTCTATCAGAACAAGCACTATTGGTACAGACTAGAGAGGAAATACTCTGTCACCTCTCGACCTGATAACGTTATCGCCTGGGACGGAACCGCTCCACCCATTCCAGTCGTTACCCCACTGTGAGATGAAGGTTTGGACTATAAACCTCGATTCTTCGCTCTGCTGGCACCCAGCAATGGGCTTTGTACGCCGTACTTTATCAAGAATAGAGGCATGGTGTTCTTTCGCTCCAAATACAGAAGCTACCGGGGTAGCGCTCAGAGACGTGAAATCAGTTGGGGAAACAATGTGCGAATTGCTATGAAAAAGATTACAGGCAGTCCTCAGGATGGTTATAAGAAGGATTTCAAGCAAGAGGACGGAGATGAAGAAGACCGGGATGGAGAGGATGAAGAGGACGGGGATGAAAAGGACGGGGATGAAGAGGACGAGGAGCAAGAGTACGGAGAAGATGATGACGAAGAGTCAGACAACGACGAAGATGTTGCCTACAGTGAAACTGAAGAGGAAGAATCTCCCCAGGCGAAAACGACAGCTCGAGCTGCTGCAGGATCCTCGAGAGCCTCAAAGTACGATGAAATTCTCAAGCAGCTTGAAGAACTATCAAAGCAAGATTCAAAGCAGAAGAGAGCAAAGCTTGCGACTGCGAAGAAAGCTTTCGATGAGAGAAGGCTTGCTTTTGAGCGGGATAAGCAAGCGTTCGAGCAAAGCACCCGAGCAAAGGAGGGGATTTTTGCGAAACGAGAGCTGGCAATCATTGCATCGGAGCAGCAGTCTAAAACACGTGAGGAGAAGGTACGGAGCCGGGAGCTGGTGGCTATGGAACGGGAACAAAAAACCAAGAGCCGTGAGGAGAAAGTGCAAGGATAGGAGCTAGATCTGCAGAAGATCCACGCTAAGGTTTGGAAAGACGAAATGATGATGAAAATTTGGGAGGAGAAAGTTAAGGAGAACGAGGAAGGGATGCGGAAGAAGGAGAGTGCGTTGGATGAGAAGTTGGCTGAGCTGGCTAACACGATCAGTGGTCTGAGACAGGGCCTGAAAAGACCTATGGAGGACAGGACTGGACTAGATGTGAAGGTGAAGAGGCAGCGAGACTGAATCTCTTTGCGATGCTGAGGAGTGGGATCTGGCGCGATGATTTTTCTGATTACACTCTCAAACATACTTACGGAGGTGGAGCCTCAGCGTGTTTACAAACGCGTACATTACACATATCTATTATTGCCTACCTACGGATTGCAAAGCATTTAACTTACCCTTTTCCCTTGATCGATTTCCACCTTAGGGCTCTGGAAACTGGTACCTGGATGTAGTTGATCTCGAGGAGCACTGCCCACAGTACCGGTAGTAGGTAGTGAGTAGTAGGTGCCCGGAAATCGCCTCGAAAACACTCTTTCAGTCTTGCTTTTCTATCCTTTTCTGGGGTGATTGTTCCTTTGCACTTTCGAACATTCTGCTCACCCCGTATCATTCATTACCCACCTTCCTAGGTAATCTGTTAAGCTCGGCAAAATAATATGAGTATAAGCATACGAGAAGATCGCCTTATTGAACCGAAACTTGTAGTTGATAATTTACGAACCATTTGAATATCTTGCGGTCGACTTCGATCGATGCATTATTGACTTGCGCTATTAGGAAATTTATTCTGATCAAAGTGTGATTTAAGAGCCGCGCCGGAACACATGAATCCGGCGTTGACAGTAATAGCAAAAATTGATATCAATATGCAAAGTGATTTCTCCCCTCCGTCGCCCTAGTATGGATGGATCATCCAAGCGAAGGATATATTGACGTTCGCCACCCAAATAAGCGAGTCCCGTTACTAGTGACATTCTAATCAGTGATCCATCCACCCCAGACGTCGGCAGATATATGCCGGAGTCTGCATTGACCTCATGATTGCGTGTTGAAGTCCGAAGATGGGGAATTCTCGCTCTCTCAGCAACAACAATAACAACAATATCAATATCATGGCTGTCCAAGAAGAAGATCCCGAGTCGCTAGCCCGTCGCAATGAGCCGCCGACTGAGCAGACGGCGTTGCTTAGTGACCACCGATCGGTCGCGAGTGAAGATGAGCCGGAGCCCGGGAGCGGCCATCGCCACGCGAGCTGGTGGTTGTGGCGAGGATTTTGGCTCGTTCTTGGGGCTCTGATTTTGGCGGTGTTTGTCAAGGGATGGGTTGACGCTGGAGGAGATGTGAAGGTATTTTCGAATCCGTGAGATGCTTCACCGGTACTGATGAATAATATCTAGTTTGACTTCAAGGGAGCGCTCAAGCGAGCCCTCGGAGGGGGGTTGAGTGGTGCCGCGGCGATGGTCTTGCAGGTGTTACTTTTGATGGTATATGATTCTCACCTTGCATCAGGAGAGTAGCCGTACTGATACTTTCCAGCCTCTACGGACGATTATGAACTATCAGTATCGATTCGGGACCTCGTTCACCGCTGCCACAAGAACCCTTCGCCAAGATGGGGGTTTTCCTCGCTACTACCAGGGCATGAGCGCTGCACTTGTGCAAGGTCAGTCACAACCTTCCAACCATCGCTCAAGTTTATTTTCTTAAGATATGGTAGATTTAACAATTTTCAGGACCCGTCTCTCGCTTTGGTGATACAGCCGCTAATGCGGGGATTTTGGCGCTGCTGGCCTCCAACTCCTACCTGAAGGATATGCCTTCTCCAATTAAGACCATTTTTGTCTCACTTTGGTATAACAGCATCATGTCCTTCAGTATTCAGTATCTGAGCTAATTCGCTCAAGCGCCGCGTCGTTCCGCATGATCCTCACCCCCGTCGACACGCTCAAGACGACACTTCAGGTCCAGGGCGCCCGCGGCACAACTCTTCTTCGTCAACGAATCAAAACGAGTGGAGTGGGAAGTCTCTGGTGGGGAGCGTTCGCCACTGCTGCCGCTACCTTTGTTGGGAATTACCCGTGGTTCGCAACGGTACGTTCAACCCCCCCAACCTAGAGCATCGCCTTAGTCGCACCTCTGCTCACAGAATCAATATAGTACAACACCCTCATGGACGTAATCCCTGCGCCATCGAAGGACTCCCTTTTTGTTTGGCTTCTCCGCCTCGCTTTCATCGGTTTCGTCGCCTCTGTAGTCTCAGATTCAGTGTCGAATTCCTTGAGAGTCGTGAAGACATATCGCCAGGTCAACGACACTCAGGTATCGTATGGTGAGTTTATCTCCACCCTAGCTGAACTCGAACCGTCGATTTTAGAGAAGGCTGCTGATAATCTACAGTTGAGGCAGCAAGGCTCGTTATCCGTCAAGACGGGATTGCAGGGCTGTTTGGAAGAGGCCTTAAGACGAGGATATTGTGCAACGGCCTCCAGGGACTGCTATTCTCGATTCTGTGGAAGCTCTTTTTGGACCTGTAAGACCCCCTTCTACAAAACCTTAAAGCGATATTTTCTAAACTAACGATGATTTGCAGCTGGGAAAAGAAAACCAGCTCCTGAGATCCAACGAAAATTACAAAATCAGCATTTTACTTGTTTGAATTGCTTTAGCCAGCGTTTAGAGTATTTAAAACGGAATGGATATCCAGCGACTGCATTGTAACTAGACGAGATCGATTTAATTATTGGGGTGGTCGTTTATTTTCATTGCCTATCATGGCTTCTCCTCATAATTTATATCGGACTACAATATAGATATACCGGCAATGTACAAGGTGTGGTGTTAAAACCTCGAATATAGAAAAAGAATGTATTCTCCGTCATTTTTATTCTGGTTCTCATTCAAATACACCACTTCTCGTTCGCAGCCAAGCAGATTAGGATGCACCCATGGGCCTTCCTTCTAGGAGTCTATAAACTATCTCGCGGTTGAAAAAGTTTCCCGTCTTCGTAACCAGTTCCTGTAAAATTCTTTCTTCCTCACGAGAAGTGCGATTGATATATATATATATATATAAATATAGATAGATAGATAGATAGATGGATAGATAGATAGATAGATAGATAGCAGTCAACTGCCAACAGCTCAAGATTCGACATCCTCATGCCACTTGGACCCCAAAAGCAGCAAGCATATAAAGCATCTCGGTATGGTTCGGTTTTGAAGATGCCGACACGGAGACCCAGAGCAAGGTACGGCTACGTTAATATTTCGCTTCGGGATCACTAAGTAAGATCACTAAGTATCAGGGAATGGTCTGTTGATGTCGCCGGTTGGCGGCTCATTATTGAGTATACGGGTGCCAGTTATGCTGTGTTACTGAAGGGGTTAATGTAGATGGTTGGTTGAGCAATGATGAATGATTTGCCGCCTCGGGGCGATGGGTGAAGCTGTGACGCGAATTTTTTTAACAACACCTCGGTCGATGTTCTAGCTTCGCTACCGCGTTTATCGTTTGGAAGTATGAGATTTTTTTCTCCTTGCTTTTTTTTTTTTCTTCCTGCTTTTCTTCTGGTTGTTTTTTTTTTTTTTTTTTTTTTTTTCGGCAGGCAGATCAAGTTCTTGAAGACTTGCCGAGGGAAGAGGATGAAATGCTGCGGCAGACTTCGCTGATTGCGTGTAGATTGCTTGGTTGCTGCTTGTAAATGTCAGCTTAGACGTATGGAAATTAGGAGGGGGGCGCCAGCCGCAAAAGAAAAAAAAAATTACACAAGGCGGAGTTGATGGCGCATATAAGAATAGCATGGTAGAGCCTTGCGATTCCCCACGCGGGGGCACTAGAATGACTATGAGCTGGAGAAAAAGAAGCCGACCGAGTCGTTGCGGGGAGATTCTACGTAGATCCACGGGCGGAGCGGAGTAATCCAGTATGGGGGTCTTGGACTGGTTATATCGCCGATTAATACAGTATTCTTTTTAAGTGTAAAATTAGTGCGGCAAATTATTTCACGGCAATAGTTGCTTGTCGAAGGCCCCCTGAAGCTATTTGCTGGGTACTCTCCCATCTCCTTCCTCGGAATCGAGACCTTTGCTCGCGATTATTCGGTTCTGATTGGGTAAACGTACGGTTGCTGAAGAATCTCGGGGGAAATCCACAGAGACATGGTTTGTTGATTTAAGTGGAGGCATAAGCGAGCAGGGAGCGTCTCGCTAAGCAATAATAGAGGGCAGTCACTGGCTGCCCGTACGAGTAAGCCCTGTTAACGAGGCTTGGGACGGAAGCTTGCATGTATATATCAGTGGAAAGATTGCTGATTGGGGGCTGGCCTCACCTCATCATATCAACCGCCAGCCGCATTGCCACCGAGTGCTCCACGTTGCACGATCTAGCATCAGTCCGGTCTCAGGAAGGGTTACCAGAATGGGGCGCAGCTTGTCAGCCTGTGGACGGTTGCCTCCCGCTGAAGACTGGACCCGCTACCTCTCCTGTCTTGCCATCTCTCATATATAGGTTTTTCCTTCTTCCGTTCGTCGCTACTTCTTTGTTCCCGCCATGAGGGCCCTACTATCGTTTTGTCTTGCATTGGCATCCTGCCATTCGGCTCTGTCTCTCTGTCTTGAGTCTGCAGAATCATGTGCGGAGCCACTTCTGGTGGCAGAAGATGTGCCTCTCGTCGCTAGAAGGGAGCTCCTGGGTGAGACAGTGATTAAGGCTAGGCAACAACCAGGTGTCGTCGCAGCAAACATCTTCCTGCGAAGAGGATACCATGGATGTATGGATAACCCCCTCCCTTTTTCTCTAATTGAACCTGTGACTAACAGCGTATTGTAGCGGTTGTGGTTGGGAACTATGTGTACATTGATGGAGGCGCATTTTCGTACACAAGCGGTGGATCACCCCAGATATTATATGCGACAACAACATTATCGATTGATATTTCAAAGTCATGGGTCAACTCATCCGTCGTCATCAACTCATACTCGAAGCCCAGTGGAGTACCGTGCTTGGACGACGGGTCTCTTTGGTATAGCGAGAAGGAAAATTCTCTGATTCTTGGATTTTCAGGCGCAGCGGCACGTTTCAATACGCCAGCCCCATGGCCCCTAGGACTATGGTCATTCAAACTAGACAGCCAAGGTGGAGGAATATGGAGTCGGAAGACGGCAGCCACATCAGCGATAACCAGCAAATCTTTGACTCGGCCATATCAAGCACTTTCCGCTTTCGGGGGAGACAGTGCATTCACGCTGGGAGGATACGAGAATAGCAGGTCGAGCCCGGCGACCAAGAACTTGACTGATTCGAGACCAGTTCCTGGGATCGTTCAGTACAACATGGCTACGGGTACTTTCACGAACTCGAGCGCGTCTGGCTACAATTTTAACGGTACTGCGGAGCGAGGGGTCCTTCACTATGTTCCATCCTTCGGACCTCAGGGAATCTACGTTATCTTAGGAGGTGATGTCTCGGATCTGGATAAATACTCGGCCGGGCAGAAACTCCAATCCTTCCAAACTCTGACTATCTTTGATCCGGCAACGGGCACTTTCTATAACCAGACAACAACTGGAAACACCCCGAACGGCCGCATAGAGTTCTGTGCTACGGGGGCCAACTCGACAAACGATACATACGAAATGTGAGTCGGGCAGCCTACAGTATAAGACTAACTGCTGATACGTGATCTTGTAGATTCATCTACGCGGGATGGGGAGGTCATCTTGGGTCCGCCGCCTTACCATATGATGAAATCTACATCCTCACACTGCCAGCATTCCAGTGGATCAAGGTGCCTTATCCCCCAGCAAAGCCTAGGCACGGCCACACCTGCGAGACCGTGGGGAACAGGCAGATGCTGGTCATCGGGGGGGTGGATACTCTGCAAGACACGGCAACGAACGCTGCACCGTCGTTGGACCTGGTGACTTTCTCCACCCGAGATCAGTTCGCTCAAGGGCTCGCCATTTTCGACATGACGAGGCTTTCCTGGGCGAATCAGTACGACGCAGGTGCTCCCGCCTACGAGCAGTCTGATCCGGTGAGAAACTACTATGCTTCGAAGTAAGATTTTCACCCCTGGACACAACTCGATGACCTCAAATTTAACGGAAGAACAGCGCCAGAGACCCTGCTACCTGGGCTACGTCCGGCTCAAAAAGCCTCAAGGACGTATTTGCCGTCACCCATTTCACTAATCGTAAGTCTTTCCACCTCCGGGAGGAACTCACGAGTGTAGACTGACCATCTTCAGCTCCAAGCACCCCAACGCCTTCATCTTCAGCCACCAACGCCCCTACGTCGTCGCCCAAGAGTTCCCACACGGGCGCGGTAGTAGGCGGCGTGGTAGGCGGGGTCCTAGGCCTTGCTGCTATCGCCGGCCTCATCTTCTTCCTCACGCGGCGACGCAAGCGCGCAGCCGCCGCGTCCGAGCTCCCATCCAACGCTGCAGGAGGCGGTGCTCACACGGAAGACGACGGTCAGGTGCATTACCAGGGCGAAGACCGCGGTGACTTCAAGCCTTACGCACCCGTCATGTCGGAAGTCCCAGGCAGTGTTGTGGCTGGGAGGGAGGGCTATGCCCAGGAGATGAACACGCCACCGGCGCGTTATGAGATGGATGCGAGACAGACACATGAGATGGCTTAGAGAGGGCCTTGAGGGCAGGGAGGGAGAAGAACAAAAAGGATTTGCTGACTCGTTCTGTTGCATTGTTTCATACCCCCTTTCGGTTATGTTTTGTTTTGTATCTGGGGTTGGCGCTATAGCGGTGACATTTAGCGGGCGTTTTGGAAGCTGGGAAAGTAGTAGATGTACATAGTGTGGGATCTTAGCGTGTGGAGAGGAGCTCTGTCTCTCTGAAGTGGAAAGTTGATATCAAGACCACACTCAGCAATCCTCTAGTCTGAGTATGACGATTCGCTAGTTTTCGTTATTTTTAGAGATGATTGTGGTTCGTCTGAGCTAGATTTGCCATTGCGAATTAGCTCGAGGGGTTTGTGTTGTCTAGGTGTATCCGCTACTATCGAAGTCATCGCTGCCGATGTAATATAATATATAAAGGGATCTTCTATTGGGGAGGAGGAGATGCGGTAGTGGTATACAGATGAATGGGATCCGTCGTTCTCGTTACTGTCCAATTTTAAGGCCTCCCAATAAAGCCACTAGTCCCCGAGCCTTCCTCCAACCTTGAACTTACTGTAGATATTACGAGCCGTCGACTAAGCAGCGGTAAGGCTTAGCGGCGACGTTATTCACATCGAACTAGGTTTCCCGCTTCATTAGCCGACGCACTAGTAGCCTCAAGAAGTCCCAACGAGCCTTTTACACAACTACATTTCAATATACAACTACTCGTGCGGCCAGCATATTTGTACCCCCATCGAAATCCATCCCAAAGATAAAGTCGTCGATTTAGAAAGATTGACGCACAAGGACAGACATGCAGGCCGGACGAGTATGTATGTCTGGAACCAAAAAAATTATAAGCAGCGCATTGTCTTGAACTAGTAGTATCAAGTAAGTTGACGTAAATGGCAAGCAGCTTACGTGATATCAAAGCGAGCTTGAGAGTGCACCTACCAAGGTATATACGCGCAATTGAGAGTTTACTGAATTTAAAGAGGCGTATTTGTTTGAATGATTTGAAGTTCGAAATAATAGTATATTTCTAATCTTCAATTGTCAGTACCGGTACTTTAATCACGTTGTTTGCTATTTTCTATTTTAGGATTCTGCTTCCCGTCATTACGCGCACTTTTTAACTGACCAATCAATTCTATTCGCTAAAAAAAGTTATTTGCATTTTTTTATAAGGCCACATTCCCTTTTATAAAGCTTTTATAAAGGAAGGAGCTCTCCGGTAATACAAAGCTTCGCAAGCTCGCTTTAATTACGCCTCGAAAGTGCCTCAGAAGTTTAAATTCCACTTTAAACCCTTTAGTTTTCTTGCTTTCGAGGGGCAATTGACTTGAAATTGACACGAGGCTTCCAATCGCGTTCCCATTGAATAGTCTTGTCCGAAAATTTCCTTAGCTTTTTTTCTGTTTTAAAGCATTTGGCCCAGAAATCCAAATCACCGCCAGTTGCCATTTGCTTTGGAATAGTCATCTGTCGTTGCTGATCGGCGCCTTCAACCCAAGAAAATCGCAGCGTATTCTCGGGCTCATATATATCTCTATGTCTTACTATATAGTTCGCAATAACTGATTCCTCTGCGCCATACAATCTCGTTGTCTGAAACCGACGAAGCGCAATAAGTATTTCATAAGATTGCGGAATCATCGCTTTGCGAGCTTTTTTCATCTTTTTCGTATTCGCTTTAACAACACAATACCATTTTCCTTCTTGACTTTCCCAGCTAGGTTTGTCTCCTAGTTTAAATTATTAGCTCTGCGTATTAAATAGCGGTTTATATAAATTAACTTACGAAGGTAAAAGCCAGGTCCTACTTGAAAGTTTGTAGCATCTTGCACAATTAAATCGTGGTTTTTATTGATTAGATCAGCGTGCTCCTAAAATTCGCGTAATTAGTATATAAGCTAATTTTATATAAATAATTTTATATAAATATAATCAAGTTTAAAGCTTACTTCAGAAACCATTGCATAGCCGATGACTTGCTTTCTACTCCATCTCCACCAAAATCCATGAGCTCCATTAAAGAGGCTCAAGACTAGCAAGAGTGCGAAGGTAGATTGCAATCGTAGCATCGTGTTAGTATAAAGTCTTTTATTGATGCGAGCTGATGAGAAGAAATAATGCTTAAGCTTGTAGTGCTTGCAATAGAAGATGATAATGATTTAAGTATCGTCTTCTTATTCTTATATGGAAAATATTATCTTTAATATAAAATCAAATTTAAACTTAGTCAATTATTTATAGTATTGCAATATTCCACGGTACAGCCCTAAGTACTACGTATTACCCCTCGAGGGTGCCTTAAAAGTTTAGTTTTTTCTTTAAACCCCCTGGTTTCCCTACCCTCAGGGGTAATACTTACGCTTGCGACGTAATTCTTTTTGGATTTAAAAAGATCGACGTTACTTTAAAAATAATCTATCGAAGAAAAGGATGAGAACTCGGCCAGTTTATTTATAATATTGCAATATTCCTTTTCGATTTTAAAAAGACCGACGTTACCTTAAAGGGGAATGCAGGAGCATTTAGACGGTCAGCTGATCGTCTGATAACCATCTCTTTTAGGGACGATTTTAATAAGTTAGCATAGCTGGTGGATCACCTTAGGCTTATACTTAAGATTGAATAGAATTTGAAAACAAACGATTTAAATAATTTAAATTTTAACTAAAACAAAACTATTTTATTCGATTAAATGATTTTTTTTTAAATACTCGTCTTTTCGTATAAAAACCGTCCTATGGCCGTCCCATGGCCGTCCCATGGCCGTCCTTGAGCTTAAAACCGTCCTTGAGAACGTGAATTAGTAATCAGATAATCTTTCTATTGCTTGCTGGACTACCTTAAAGGCAGGGGGTCATTTGAGCGGTCCTCTGACCCTCTTTTATAAAAGACGATTATTAGACCGTTTACAATCAGTACTAGTTACAAATCAAGAATAGTTCACCTTTTTGATCGTCCCCGAGCTTGGGACCGTCCTATAGCCGTCCTATAGCCGTCCCCGTCCATATTTTTAAAGCAAGCTTATTAATAAGCTCGTTTTAAAAAATTGAAATAGTTCGATATTTATTTTTAAAAAAAGTATAGTTGTAAATAAAAATTACTTCTTAAATGGAATCGTTTTAGTAATAATTTAATAAATTCGATGCTAAGATATTTCTCGGTATCGCTACTACGGCTTATATATCAACGCTTTAAATTTTTAATAATCGGAATCGATCGATTCAGTAAAAGTTCACCCGCGTAGATGCGCCTCTTGAGCACCTGGGGTATATGGGGGGGGGGGGGGGGGGGGGTTGGTGATAAGAGGGTAGTCTACCTAGCAGAAGGTAGACTGCTAAGTAATTGAAAAAAAAAATTAAATTTATTTGCTTATTAATCAACGCCTTCCGGGACGGTTTCAAGTTCGGGGACGGCCTTGGGACGGCCTTGGGACGGCCACAAGACGGTCTTAAAACGGTCTTTTTATAAAAAGACCGACTTTTATAAACGATTATTTAATCGATTAAAACCGTTTTATTTTAGTAATAATCTTTTCACGAAAAGACGAGCTCTTATAAAAAACGATTCAATCGATTGAAATAGTTTTATTTTAGCTACGATTTAAATAATTTAAATCGTTTGTTTTCAGATTTTATTCAATTTTAAGTATCGGCCTAGGGTAATCCACTAGCTATGCCAACCTCTTGGAATCGTCTTCTAAAGAAACCGTCATCGGATTGTCAGCTGACGGTTTAAATAACCCTCTACCTGCCTTTAAGGTACTCTTTACTACCTCATCCACCTAGTACCCCCCCCCCCCCCCCCCCCCCCCCCCCCCCCCCTCACCTTTTGCTACCCGCCCTACCTACCTAGGCTGAAAGAGTGGCCATCGTACGCGGTTGAACTTTTGCTAAATCGATCGATTTCGATTTCAAAAAAATTAAAGCGTTGATATACAAGCCGTAGCAGCGATACCGAGAAATATCTTGGCGTCGAACTTCTTAAATTATTATTAAAACAATTTTATTTAAAAGATAATTTTTATCTATAACTATATCTTCTTTAAAATAGTTATCGAACTATTTCAATTTTTTAAAACGAGCTTATTAATAAGCCCATTTTAAAAATATAGACGGGGACGGCTATGGGACGGCCACAGAACGGTCTCTTTCAATGGGACGGTCTTTTCGATAAACTATTCTTGAAAAGAGCTTAGTACTGAATTTAAGCGGTCTAATGGCCGTCTCTTATAGAAGAGGATCAGAGGACCATTTAAATGACCCCCTACCACCCTTTAAGGTAGTTTAAAAATAATTTATTAGAGAGAAGGATAAAAATTCGGCCAGTTTATTTATAGTATTGCAATATTCCTTTTCGATTTAAAAATATCGACGTCACCTTTAAAAAATAATTTATCGAAGAGAAGGATGGGAACCCGGCTAGCTGGTACACACACGTAGTACATACGGCGGAAAGTTTTCCGATCTGCTTTAGAAACTAGCTTAATCGAGCAATACCTTTACGGTCCCAGGGTTTGTATCGCCGAACGCGATACGCGTTCCAATCTTTCTTTTCGTATACTTTACTTCGTACGATAAATTTTCATAAGTATGCTTGCTGTAATCGACGCTGATGAGAAATTTATAAGACTTTTTTTTTTTTAAAAAAAAAAAAAAAAAAAAAAAAAACGATCCTTTCTTATGACGGTCTTACTGTAGCATTGAAGGTTTTAAGGGTTCAAGTTAGTTGGTTGTATGGGCACTAGCTAGCCGAGGTTACGTGGACATCCCGCTCCCGCAGGTGCATATACCGTACCGGTACCTCGGCACTGTACTGTGCTGTACCTAGGTAGTTCTTCCACTCCTCATCTTTCTTTCACAATACTAGCGTAACGATTGGTAAGTACTCAATACTACCTTTCCCTAGCCGTAGCATTTCCTATAGAGTATACATTGTATGATCGGGTTCAGCGATACGAAGCAGGGGACCGTAAAGGTATTGCTTGATTAAACTAGTTTCCAAAGCAAGTCGGAAAATTTCACCGCTGTACCTCCGTAACGGACGTATGCTTTTTCGGATGCTAATATGCAAGAATTAAAGGAAGAGGGGGAGGAGGCTAAAAGGAAGGGGGATGCCAGGGACCGAGAGATAAATCAAGATATTGGCTTGTTGATATTAGCTTTCGAATAAGAGTTTAAGACGTTCGCAAAGGTCGAGGACGGTCCGGGGACGGTCTGAAGAGGGCCTTTGCACGGTCTCTTAGTAAAAAGACCGACTTTTATAAACGACGATCCAATCGATTAAAACGATTTTATTTTAATATCCATCTTTTTATAGAAAGACAGACTCTGATAAGCGATCATCCAATCGATTAAATCGATTCCATTCTATCTACGGTTTAGATCACTTGAGCCGTTATTTTCATCAAACACAAATCCTATTTCAGGTCTTGACGACGAATAACCTATTCACCGTCTGAAAAGTCAAGGACCGTTTTTACAAGTGACGGTCTTACCGTCTGTAGACATTCCCAAGAACTTTCTAATCGTCGGTTTCGCCTCCTCTTTACGTAGGCTCCACGCTATGAACCATCTCCTATGGTGGTTTACAAAACCAATAACAGCAACAACAACAACATGCAATTCCCAACCCCCCTCCCCTTCCTCGCCCTCTTCGCAGCCCTCATCAGCAGCTGCTCCGCCGTCGCCTTCCCATAAGAAGAAGAGTTCGACCCCAACCGCGGCATCGTCGACGGCGAATGCCGCTACGACAACCACAGTGGCCAGGGGGCGGAGGGGATAGGAATGGTTGAGAAGGGTGATAAAAGGTGAGGATGAGGAGGAATTAGAAGAGGAGGAATTAGAAGAGGAGGAGAAGAAGAAGAAGAGTATCATTATCGTTGCTACGTATCATCGCATTCCTCAACGTGTCGAACGGAGATAGCAGGCCGCCTTAGGACACATAAAGTACAGCGACGCGCTAAGCCGACGCGTTATTTTTTGTATAGAAGACCGACAGACAGACAGCTTTAGAAGGCAATCCCCGCCACCCTCCAAAATATGTATAGTTATATATAAATCAAATAAATAAAACAATAATAATAATAATAACAATCACCCACAGCGAAAAAAACCACCACCGATCGTCCCCTTCCCTTCTTCCCTTCTTCCCTTCCTTTAAAAAACTGTAAGACGGATCGTAGTAGGTAATTTTGTGAGAGAGAGAGACAGACAGAGAGACAGAGAGAGAGCTTCTCGCCAAGAGAGAGAAAAACTAGATAATAGATGAGGAGCGATTGAGATGGGAGGAAAAGGAAGATAGAAAGAGAGAGGAAGAGAGAGGAAGAGAGAGGAAGAGAGAGAGAGAGAGTCTTCTCCAGAGAGAGGGGCAGAAAATAAACAAACGGAAATGTCATAAATAATGAGATACGCAAAGGAGGAAAACTAGGTTCGGTATTTCTCTCCTGAAGAATTTGTTATTGCTACGTACGCTAAGAGAAAGCTAGAGAGAGAAAAAGAGAGAGAGAGAGAGAGAGAGAGAGAGAGAGAGCCACGAAAATGATCACGACCAAAGCCACAACCCAGTTTGCAGATCTGAAAATATGCTACGACGATAGGGATATGCCCGTGAGATTCTAGATGGGAAGCCGGAGGAACGTGAAATGAGGGTGGCGGATTTATTCATTCTTTCATTCAGCGAATTCCCTCAGTTACCGAGCATCAGCAAGAATCGCTTGAAGTGATCCTGCCTGTGCCCAGCAAAGAAAAGAAAACAAAAAAGAAAAAGGAAAGAAGAAAAATAGATCAGCGCTCCCTCATTCTCTCTCTCAGCGCAAGCGGCTAGGAGCTAGGCTTTCAGCCCCACGCGCAGGACTGGCTTGCAGTACCCGAGAAAAACAACTCATGACTTCCCCTTTTCAACAGCCGTCTTGACCTTAAATTCCTCCTTCGGCGGCCTCGCCCCAAAAATCGTACTGCCCACCCTAACCTCATCACTGCCACCTTCAATCGCCCCCTCGAAATCATCACTCATCCCCATGCTCAGCTCCAGCGTCCCGTTCCACGCCCCCTCCTCCAGCTCCCTCTGAAGTCTGTCACGCTCCTCCCGCAGTGTGACGAAATCCGCATTCTCCTCTCCTTCTTTCACAGCCTTGCTTCGGGCAATGGCGCCAATGGTCATGAGGCCCAGGAGGCGGAGGTTTGGACAGGTGGTTAGTATCTGCTTCGCGAGAGCTGAGGTGTCGGGACCCGGGGCGCACCCAGATTTGGAGGCTTCGCCAGAGGTGTTGACTTGGATGTGGATATTTAGTGGCTCGGAGGCAGCGGGGGAGAGGGAGGCGCGGCCGGCCTCCAGTTGTGTTGCCTTTTTGAGAGAGTCGACTGAGGAGACGATATGCAGGTTTGGTACGCTAGAGGCCAGGAGACGGCATTTATCTGTGAGAAGGGATGGAGTTTAGCGATTTGTGGGCTCTGGACTCGGGAGAATGGATTCTGGATTTGGGATAAGAAGAGGAGGGTTCAGAGAAGTCTGTGGAGAACAAATAGCACGTGTGGAGAAATGGAATGGATAGTGAGAACTTCAGGACTGGTACAAGCAATGCTTCTTAGACAAGAGAAAGTGCTGACCAAATGTGCTCCATCACTTGACGCGTTTCTACTCTGGATTTCCCGGCTTCTCATCTTTGACGTCTCTTGGGCTTTTGAGCAAAGTCCCAATAGGTCTTAATGATGAAGAGGGTAGAATAATCGCACACAAGACATTTATCTTCTCCTCATGCTTCAATCACTCGGATTTGAGGAAAAGGCGAAGGCTTAATAGCAATACCAAGGAATGGAGTGGCCACCTTGAAATCCCGAGCAGAAACGAGTAACCAGCGTGGCATCCGATCGCTCAGAAGTACATCCATCCTTCCCGGTTCGCCGTACATAGTGAGACAATATGCATTTAAACGGCAATGCATGTATGCGGGTAAAGCAAAATAACAACGATTTTGCTTTGCGAGCATCAACCAAACTCGTGCCATGTACCTCCCGGACCTAGCGTGCACCCACGACAATGATTGAGATTCCTCCTACCAATGTCTTCAACGGGCAATTCGTATCTCCACAGAATCAAAAGATCCAGCGGTGACCTAGGAGGACATGCATAAGATAATAGGTAATAATAGGTACCAAGAGCCCACTCACATCTCCAACGCCTTAACTCCGAAACCAACAGACAAAGCTTCGCCGATGCAATATCGCTGTTAAGAGCTCCTCGACAGCCAGCCTGAGACTCTGGATTTAAGTCCGAGATTTCCAGACGTGCAACAAAAATGTGTGCTTTTTCCTTAAGGGGCAAGGGGCAAGGGGTTACAATCAAGCAACGCCGTGAATGAGGAGGAGGAACTAACTCAAAGGCCGGTTCCACGTGATATAAGGAAGGTCTCAAGTCTCAACATCAAATGATAAGGCGCAAGCAACATCATGCAACGCATAACATACGGAAGAGCAAAGACATCAATACAAGACCGCATCGTCGCCTTTTAAGAGTGCGCCAAAGAAGAGAGAGGGTCGGGAAAGCCACACGTACTGGACTGGAGTCCCCCTATAAAATGCCACTTCACATCCCGCGGTAGAACCTCCGCCTTCTCAATCAGCTCTTGGGCGTAGTTCTCGCCGAAATGCCTCTGGCCGGCATCCTGATACAAGGCCAGGATATCAGACGCCGGCTTCAACTTGGACACGGCTACGAGCCTCACCTAATGGCTCCCTTTCGGTTAGCTCGAGCGTCAAAGAATCGTGATATGATGTGATATGATGTCAGGTGACGCGTCGTGATCTGAAGTAGACGTTTGTCTTACGCACATCTCGTCCCGCAGCAGCCCTTGCTACCCGGCTCTGCACGGTCCGCAGCGCCTGGACGAGGTCTTTGGCGCGGGCGGCGTCGAATTTCATGTCGATGGTCTGCTGGGTGGTCATTGCTGTTGCATTTCGATTGTTGTTGATGTTGGTGCTGCTGTTCTTGTTGTTGCTGTTGATGTTGTTGTTGTTGTTGTTGTTGTTGTTGTTGTTGTTGTAGTCGTCGTCGTCGAAATGATAAAGTGGGTTTTCATGTCCCTATCCGTAGGTTCGGGGCTCGAGAGTCTTGCATAGGGGATGACATAATGTCGAAGCAGTGCTTTAAAACTATGGTTCACCGCCCAGCTATTTCTGGTTTCTGCCCCTCGCAGAAAGCGGTGAGTTATGATTCCGATAGCAAAAGCTTGATAGGTCTACCGGTACTTAGTGCTATACTCTCCGTTCCGTTTTCCGGCATTGTCGCCGCTTGTATTATCTACTTTTACACATGAAGATAAATGTATCTACTATTACATAGGGAGATGCTATTAGTTTGATGCCTCTGACTGAGTCTAGGTAACTGAACCTGACTATCTAAGTCTGACTGGCTAAGTATAGATTATAGGACTTGAAACTGAGCCGTCTGCACACCTGCACATCTGCACACCTGCACACCTGCACACCGGCACGTCGCAACGTTTCAAGTCGTGGCCAGGCAGGGCCCCCCTCCCCCTGCATGCCCAGCCAAGGGGCCGAGGATCTGGATTTTGAATCCATCTGATGAACCGCAGCTTCTGATTGGCGCACAGACGGCCTCTGTGCCCCCGTCGGTCATTAGTTCATCCGGTCTCCGTTCGTTAGAATAAATATTATTGCTGCACCGTTCTCATATCCACGATCATCCTGACAATCACTCCCTCCTTCATTCCATCTCTGCGTGCGTGCTTGATTTTGCGCTGACCTTCGATTCCTTCTCGATACCTTCTTTACACTTGCTTCTCTGGCGCTGGCAACGCGAGCGTCGAGGGGAAGAATATGCAAACATAAATACAAACACAAACCAGACGACATAAGCATACCATACGGAGATACATACCCTATACCTCCCCACCCTCGAAACGCCCTCGACCCACAAAACGGACTCAGTCACTAGACAGACGCTGGTGCGCATCTACGTTCTCTGAAGACGACGACGACGACGACGACGACGACCCTCGTTCTGACGAAGACCACCCTTCCTAGCGATACAACAACAACCTCCAGTCCTCGGCAGACCAGACGAACCTAATGCATACATAACACATACATACATACATAAAAACATACAAACAAACGCTTCGTAATCTTCATGCCCCTTCGCAGTCCACGATCCCCCATCAGTCTTTTCAATCGCCAAGGCTTTCAACCACTCGCGTCAACGAATCATCCCTCCTCCTCCTCCAACATGGGCTCCTTCGACCCCGAAGGCGCCATCCCACTCACCCAGGTGCAGTCACGCATCTCGACGAGAGGAGCCAGGAAACAAGGCGAAGGCGTCCTCAACGACAGAGATATGAGCAGTCAGCCTAAATTCCTGGCCGAGGCGGACGACGAGGAGGAGAAGTTTACTTTCCACCACGGCCGGAGGAAAGTCAGGAAAGAGCACGGCGGGCCTGTCCGACGGGGCTCCGATGGCGAGGAGATTGCCGTCACCGGGCTGGGAAAGGTCTACAACAAGATCACCGGCTTCTCGGTGCTCATCCGGTACATAATGTACGTGGTGCCCCTCGGCTCCGTCCTCGCGGCCCCCGTGGCCATCTACGCCGTGCTCAACCCGAACGCACGCTTCCTCAACACGGGTATCAAGGTCTACCTCTTCTGGCTGTGGATCTTGATTGTCTGGCTCTCCATGTGGGTCTCGAAACTCTGTTCCAAAGCCATCCCGTTCATCTTCATGTTCGTGTGCGGTGTGGTCTCGTCCGGGACCAAGAAGTACGCGACAATTCTCCGCGCCGTCGAGATCCCGCTAAGCCTGGTGGGATGGACCAGTTCGAACTTTCTTAGCTTCAGGGTCTTGACCACCCCGGCCTTAAACCCGAGTGCGGATCCCCCGAAAGGCTGGATCAGTACTACCTTGAAGGTGCTGGCGCCCATGTGTATCGGCAGTCTTCTGTTCTTGGTTGAGAAGATGATGATCCAGCTTGTGAGTATCAATTACCACAAGCGGTCGTTCGATGGGAAGATCAAGGACTCGAAGAGGAATATTCATCTGCTGGGCCTGCTGTATGATGCCAGTCGACAGCTCTTCCCCGTGTACTGCCCAGAGTTTATCGAAGAGGATTACTTGATCAGTGATAGTCTTGAAGCTTTGCTGGCCAAGAATGTCAAACGCGATGGATCCAACACCCCGATGCGGATCATTGGGAACATTGGTCGTGCGGGTGACAAATTCACTTCCGTCTTTGGGAACATCGCTTCGGAAATCACAGGGAAGCAGGTCTTCAACCCCTTGTCTTCGCACTCGGTAATACTCCAAGCCCTGGAGAAGCAGAAATCCTCGGAGGCGTTGGCCAAGCGGTTGTGGATGTCGTTTGTGGTTGAAGGCAAGGAGAGTCTGCTTGCCGAAGATATCGAGGAAGTGCTGGGTAATCAGCGGAAGGAAGAGGCGGGCGAGATCTTCCGTGCTCTGGATAATGATGAGAACGGCGACATTAGTCTGGAGGAGATGATTATGAAGGTTGTGGAGATTGGAAGGGAGCGCAAGGCCATCACCGCCAGTATGCGAGATGTTGGGCAGGCGATTGGGGTTCTGGACTCCGTCCTCGTCACGATCTTGTCGGTCATCATCCTCTTCGTCTTCGGTAAGCCTCTCGCCTTATCCTGCCCTTGCTACTTTTTACCTACTAACATCTGCGACAGTGGCCTTTCAAAACACGTCCTTCGTCACGACCCTCGCCACGGCCGGCACCACCCTCCTATCTCTCTCCTTCGTCTTTGCAGCCACCACTCAGGAATTCCTCGGCTCCTGTATCTTTCTCTTCGTCAAGCATCCCTACGACGTCGGCGACCGTGTGGACATCGACCACGTCTTCCTCGTCGTCGAGCAAATCTCCCTCCTCTATACAGTCTTCAAGCGCATCGACACGATGAAAGTGGTCCAGGTTCCCAACATCGTCCTCAACAATCTCTGGATCGAAAACGTCACCCGCTCCAAGGCCATGAAGGAACAACTCGACATGTTCATCTCCTTCGAGACCACGCTCGAAGATATCGAGCTCCTCCGCGCCGAGATGCAAGCCTTCGTCCAAGCGCCTGAAAACGCCAGAGACTTTCAACAGGACATCGTTCTGGAGGCGACGGGCATTGGAAGTATGGATAAGTTGCAGCTGAAGGTGGAGATCAAACACAAGTCCAACTGGGCGAACGAGACGGTGCGCGCAGCCCGGCGCTCAAAGTTCATGTGCGCCCTCGTCGTCGCCCTCCGCAAAGTCCCAATCTACGGCCCTGGTGAAGGCTACGAGCCACTCGGCAGCCACAGCAACCCGGGCTACACAGTCAGCGTGCCGGATTCCTGGGCCGCCAACGCTAGAGAAGAAGCATCCAAGGCGAAGGAAGCCTTACGGATGGTACCGAAGGCCGAAGAAGCTGCTGCGGAAAGCTCGGGGGCGGCGTGGACGAGTGGCAGAGAAGAGAAAGAACCGAACTTGGGCCCGAACTCGACGAAGGAAGATCTAGAGCGCGAACAAAAGCGCACCAGCGATATCTCCGTCCTCAAACAGGGCCTCCTCAAACGGGCTTCGACGCGTGGTCGGCGCCGCCCCGGTGACCACGTTCCTGCGCCCCCGGCGTTCCTGGGCGTCAACGTCACGGCACCAAGTCCGAAGAACAGCGATTCACGAAGCGTGTCGGATGAGGAGGCCGATCTGGAGCATATCTACGGGAGCCCGATGTACCAGCGGGGTTACGGGGCGCAGAGCCAGAGCCAGAGCCAGAATCCGTATGTATCCCAGGTACAGCCAGGGACGACGAGCTACGGCGTCTTTCCACCGCTGACTCAGCGGGTGACGCTGGAGGAGCCGGGCCCGACAGTGCCGCGATCAAATCCGCAGCCGGGGAGGACGCTGAGTTTAGGGTTTAAAAACTCTCGTAGTGGGTAGGATAATGAACTGGGGAATCTTCCGGCGTACATTTGGGGATTGTAAGATTGCTTGGGTAGCTTGAACGGCAGTGGTTGGTGGGGGTGGGTTGGACGAACGGAGTGAAATCGGATGGATAGGCTTATCCGTATCTGCATGCATCTTGGGGCGTTTGGACGGCGTGATGAACGCGCTGGGTGTCTTGGGAAATCAGGTGGAGAGCTTTTTCAAAAGAAAGCGAGTTTCGGAGAGGTCACGGAAAGAAAGAATACTTGACGAATAAAGATGATTGTATACAGCAGATGTATTATTCCTAGAGAGAAGCTCATGATAGATAGGTACAATAGAAGATGAGAAGCTAGATGAGCGGTGGGAGGGTAGAGGCGTAGAGACTGTATAGTATATACCATATATGTATAGGTAGATAGATGTATAACAATACCTTTCCTGGAAGCATGTGTGGTTTTTTTTTTTTTTTTTTTTTTTTTTTTTTTTTTTTTCTTTCTGTTTTAAGCTGGGAAGATGTGTAGCTAGCATTCTTGTTATTGTTGTTGTTGTTGTTGTTGTTGTTGTTGTTTTTGTAGTAGTTGTAGTAGTTGTTGCTGCCGTTAGGGGTAAGCTGGAAAGGAAAGGCAAGAAGACCATACATATTCTTGCCGTCGAGCGCCCTTCGTCTCGTCCATCGTTCTGGGCCTGGAACCTAGAGGAGAACCTATAGCCAGCTGGATCTAAAGCAGGCGGGCCGGCCGTGTGAGATGTGAGATACTGTAGGTATCTTGGTACCTGAACGAGGCGGGAACGGTCCGATAGACCAACACCATCCTTCCTCCTTCCCCCTCCTCCTCCCGCACCTCTCTCCCAGGCATCAAAAGCAGACCGACCCTGTTTAGCCGGTCGACTTGTCTGCTGTCCTCGGTCATCCGGAACTCTCTGGATGGTTTTACTATTCTAGAAGTTTGTTGATGTTGTTCTTGTTCGAGAGGTGAGAGAGATGCTTTTATTTGGGTCACTGGGTTGGGTTCTGCGCTCCTGTCGCTGCCAGCGAGCGCGTTCTGCATGCTATCGACTACGAGCTTTAGTGGGCACACAGTGGCTATGGAAGCGTTCGTGTTAAGGTACTACGTTGTGCTACGCTAGAGGTCGTACGTAGTCGATGATCTGTGTCCGTGGTCACTCTTCTGATTCCTTTTTTTTTTTTTTTTTTGTCCTTTTTTCAGATTGGGATGGGAGTAGCGTATTCTCTATACGGTACCTGTTGCTATCGAGGGTACCAACCAAGAACGCACCAGTATACGGCTGTTCTGGGAGAACGGCCAGCTCGAAGATGGCGTCCGCCTGCCCGAGCACCTGCAACTGATCGTGTCAGGCAGAATGCTTCCCGTGCCACGAGAGAGCGCTACCAATGAGGGATCTCAACCATTCGCGGCCGCCCTCTTCTAACTAACTTGCGCACGTGAGTTTCCTAGCAGGTGCGGGGCGGCGTGGAACTTGCTCCTACGTAGCACGACCGACCCGCGCAGGGGTCAGAATCACGCTGAGATCTACCGGTACCTACCTTAGCGGAGCAAGCCGAGATTCTAGAACCGTATAGCGGACCGTGTAGCAGGTCTACACGGTTGGCCACTATCCTTCAAAACAGCTCGGTTGATAGATTTTAAACCGTGTAAGTATTTAAACCGTGTAGAAGTTTTAGACCGTGTAGATATTTTTAGACCGTGTAGAAGGACTTAAGCGAGGATAATCCGGGCGGGGTCACTGGTGTGGCTGTGCGCCAAGCCACTACATCTAAGGAAGCAAGTCTGAATTTAATTGGTAAGGGCTATTTACTAACACCTCCACCTTTGCTAGACTGCCACTTCTTCTACCTCCACCCCTACCTTTGCTAAACTGCCACCTCCTTCACCTCCACTTCTGCTAGACTGCTACTTCCACCTTAGCGCTCTCTTTTAGACCCCTTATAATCTTCTAGCTTATAAAATGATGTTGGTGATATCGGACCGTAAAGTTGGAAAAAAAAGGAGCTTAAAGCGCGTCTATCACTATAAACAATTAATTAGTATGCGTAGCAAACAAAAGGAATAAAAAGAAGAGAGGGAGGGGGGGGAAAGGAGTGGCTGGTTTGCTTTATTCTTCGGCCAATCCACATTCGAGGGAATGGTCCTTGCAGGTGAGCAGACCGAAGGACGGACCGAAGAAGGGATCATTTGCTTTTTCGATACTAACACGTTAAAATAATAGATTAGTATTCGTAGCAGATAAAGGTGAAAGAAGATAAGGTGGTTAAAGGTTAAAAGGTGACGCGCCTAATAGTTGTAATAATTATAATAGTTGAAGTTTTATTAAGAACGCGAAGTTTAAATATATTACGTATTCAGCTGTGCGCGGCAGAATTGAATTAGTATATCGGAGTTAAAGGTTATTAAAGGGCGGTCTATGCGGTCGCCCTCGCTAACGGTTTCTACACGGTTTAAAATTTCTACACGATCATTGCACGGCTTAAGGCTGCTACATGGCCCGCTACACGGCCTAAGGCTGCTATACGGTTAGCTATACGGTTCTAGAATCCCGGCTTGCTCCGCTAAGGTACGCACCGCACCAAAAGCCAAGAATCAGCAATGGGGGAAAAGACTGAAAGCAGAAGTGATCTCGACAGCACTGTAGTCAAAACCCCCTTCCTGTGTCGGAGCGTATCGCACCCTGGAAGACTAGGCAGCCAGCCAGCCAGCCAGCCAGATTTTTTTTTTTTTTTTTTTTTAACCATCTTCAGATGGCACCGGGCCCGTCCCTACACGGTAGGTACATAGCTGCCGAATCTGCTGGTAGCATCGCACCGATGCGTTGTTCACGCCGCGAAGAGCATGAGTGGTAACTCTCGAAGGGTCTGTCTGTCTTGACGTCCTCCTTGAGAATTCCTGCGCGCCTTTTCGGAACCCTATGTACGAAGAGGGACTGGAGAGGCCGGCGCTTCGCGGTCTGGGATAGAGATGCAAGAGAATCGCTGGGGTGAATCGATCTCTGCGCTGCTGTCTTCTGAGCGTGGCTCCAACGTTTCCGTCGGGATTCACCGCGGTTGCAAGATCTGCTGTGGACAGAATGCTGTGTGATGTCTGGGTTATTAGAAAGGGCCCGACGGAGTGTCGTTTTCATGGAGAAGATCACGGCAGCGGTTTCTGGCATCCATCCCCCTACGGTTTGAGCGTCTTGAAAGCTTGCTAGTTGCCGACTAGTGATGCGTGCTTGTGGCCCCGAAGCAAGCTCGGGACGAGAGAGGAAAGTCTCCAGCGGTCGGTCTCGGAATTCAAATGCTGTGGAGCAGCGATTTCCATCCAGTACGTGCAAGAGAAGTCGTATCGTGTATAGACATAAAAGCCGGAGGACTTTTTTCTTATTGCCAAAGAAGGCATCGCTGCCACCCATTTCTAAAATCTGCCGTCGTATCTGAGTAACAGGTATAAGGTCAGTCCCAGAACGAATCAGCCCTGATTTGGAATCACACAACGGAGTTTAATCCGACCATGGTATTGAGATCATTCAAGTGACGCGGTCTACACGGCATGGGATAAGAGAGTCAAAGAGTCCTGACTGTGGAAGAAACCCGTCGTCTGAGAAGCATTATTCAATCCTTATTATAGGTCACGGGATGCGAGGATGGTTGATTCCTTAGCCTGTACGTTGCGAGGCTCTTGATGTTTTACTTTATCTTGTATAAAAATCAGCCCCGGGGAGACATATTCCAGCGGAGCCACTCCGGAAAACCAGGGAGGCGCGCTGTCGCCAACACACCAACGAAAGGCATCCAGCCCGCTGATTGTAAGTGGGCACTGCGCGCCGCGAGATACGATTGGAATAGACCGTCTCCGCCGGCCTTACTATTTATCTGCAGACTCTTCTTCGCTTAAAGCCCCTCAGATCATAATAACTAGCGTTCAAAATACAGACACCAAAAAAAAAAAAAAAATCCTCCCCCCCCCCCCCCCCCCCAAAAGAAATAGCTGGAAGAAGAAAAAAAAAAAAAGTAGAAGTGGCAAAAAGTTCAGCCCGGTGTCGAATGCCTACATCTTTCTGTCGTACCGTGTCGTGTGTGGTATGGTGAATCTATACCACTCGGCCCCAAATCGTTACAAAGTTGTTGATCCCCCTGCCAGATTGACCTGACAGGTACACCATCGTACCTGCGCCACTGGTTGAGCGACACACCCAGTAACTCAAATCATGAAGGTGCCCCCCAAAATATTTGCCGGCATCAATTCGGGGGAACAAGTGTGTCCGGACGGAAGCAATGGCTGAAGGCTGAAGTCATAACCACCTAGCTTTTCCGCGTTGTCCCGTTCACGATTGGATTTCGGCCGTCGCGGACATCACGCTGCCGAGAAGATGGGGAAGGGAAAAAAAGAAAAAAAGAAGAAGAAGAAGAAGAAGAAGAAGAAGAAGAAGAAGAAGAAGAAGAATGATGATGATAAATGGCCCAGCAAGCCTGTGAGGGGGGCTCCGACGGCTGCCAGCTACCTACTACTGCTACCAAACAACACACAGCACGCTTTCCAAGGAGAGACAGAACGCCCCCTCCGTCGCCGGCCTTGGCCTCCTAAGCACATCCATCCATCCATCCATCCATCCAGCCAGCCAGCCAGCCCCCAAGTCCCGTATACACACACAACACAACACCACATCACATATCACAGATATTCCACACCCTTCAGAGTCCCCTGAAACTCGCCGGAGCGGCCCCCCCCTCCCTCTCTCTCTCTCTCTCCACACCCAGGCCAACAACCAGTCGCGCCCGAGAAAGCCTCGACAACACCAACAGCAGCGTCGACGCACTCCTCGACCGACTCTGAGGCGTCCCCCCCCCCCCTTTCCCAGACGTCCACGCACGAGGTATAGCTCTCCTCCTCCTCAGCTGCAGATCTAATCTCGAGACGAACGTCTCGCGCGTCCCGTCCAGGCCGGGCGCTCTCGACATGGGTATGTGTTTATCCTCTGCCGTGCCGTGCGGTCTGTCCTCCTCCCCTGTTGGGTTATGAGGGGAGGAATAGGGCTGAGGGCTATGAGCTTAAGCTTAAGCCCAGAGAGAGAGAGATCACACACACACACACACATATATATATATATACCTACCTGCGTGAGTAACAGACCAGGAATGGATAAGATAGAGGAGGGGGGGCAGTAGGCAGGTGTAATTTCTGGGACGTTTTGCACCCTCGGTAAGGTCAACGTTGTAGGCATCTCGTGGAGGATACGGTGAGGCTTGCTCCCCCTTGAGGCTAGGATCAAGGTCAAGCGAGGCCTGGACGATCCATGAATTAATCGGGTTTGTGTTGTTGAGAGGACGGGACTTGTAGCGAGGACACGAACACGGACACGAACACAAGTAAAAGGTCATGTCATAAATGATAAAACACTGTCTGTGCATTAACATTAATACGAAAGAGGAAAAGGCTTTCATCCTCGCTCACCATCAATCCAACGAGGAATAATACGCGTCGCTCAATCGAGCAGAGTACGTACGCCACGACGAACAGAATTTTAATCCGCCAAAAAGCCTCTCTGCGCGTTCCTGGCCCCCTCAGATGTAAAAGCATCCACGGCGACACCCACAAGCACACACTCCACCCCTCCCTTCTCAGTTCGCGAGTTCTGCGCCCGCAGGCGCCACTGCCCCCGCTTCACCACCCAGACCGGAGTCTCCTCATTCAGCCCAATCGTGGATCCATCCATCCTCCTGCGCTTCCGTATCTGTTCGGCATGCCCATCAAGGAGCTCGGGCGCCGAGCTCGCGCCGCTAATACTGCTCCCCCTTTCACGGTCCGAGAGCGAGCTATGATTATGCCAGCCTCGACCGTCTAGACGAACCGATGCTTCGTGACCGAGTTCGCACCGCACCCAATCTTCGGTGCGGGCCGGACTGGTAGGCTGGGAGCTGGTACCATCGCCTTTCTTCATCAACAGGCCCAGACGCAGAGTGCTCGGTAGATTGAGCTTCGTCGCAATGACTTCGAAGAGTCTTGAGATGCGTGCCTTGCCATCGCCGATGAATTCACACCGCATTGAGGATAGGTGTAGCCTTGTGCACTCGTCTCCGATCTCAAGCACGAGCTCATAGGCCTTGTCGTCTACGAACGGGCGGGCGTAATTCACATATCCGACAAAGCCCTGCGGTGAATGTGAAGGGGCGCTGTTTGAGTCCTTTGGCGGGACTGAAGAGGGATCTACAGCGATAGAGATGCCCGATTGGCGAATATCTTCTAGACGAAGGGCAATTTCGTGGCGATTCCGGTAGATGTTGAAGGATATGGAGTGACGGAGCAGTTTCTGCTCTAGACCTTTTAGATGAAAGTACCTGCAGTCGCGTAGAAGCTCGGCGCGGTGGTCTTCATCTTTGATATGAAGCGGATAGCCACGCAAGAGGTGGAGTAGTTGAGCGAAAGTTTCGGCGCTCCTGTTCGGTACTGACGGCGGCATGATAGAGGGAGGCCGTAGAAGGCCTTCTCTATCGAGGCCAGGGAAGACCGCGGTGGGCGTACTGAAGAAGACAGCGAACCCCAAGGAAAAGTAATTGGGCGAATTTCCCGGATCGGAAAAGAGCTCGCGCGGGATCTGGAAGTCTACGCCACCAATGGATATGAAGATGTTCTCCTCGTACAGCTGAGATATCAACCGTGGTACTGATCACGTTAGCTTTCGTTTCATTCTAACGGTGTTGCAAACATACAGCTGTAGAACTGTGCATCGGCAAAGAGCTTCACAAAGTGGCTGCTATCCCGCGGAGTGACATGATAGCCCTGCAGATGGAGTGCGATATCCCGGAAGGTTACCGGATCGCGGTCGATATATAATGTTCGAATCGGAGCTGAGTCGGCTCCTTGAGATTCGGCAAGTTGGCACTGGAAGAATTGGGAAAAGTATGAGGGTGCTCTAGGTTTCTCAGTCTTCGCTAATCCGAAATGCCCGTTCGATATACTCGAGCCAGGAGACACCTACCATCGGAGCTGATGCTTGCACCACTCAACCCAAACAGCTCTGTCCCGATCTGAATGGGAAACACCTTTTCGTGAGGCAGGGTCTTGGGGATATCTGTGTTCAATTTTCGAGCGGTGGCCACAGCCGGAGCCCTCAAAATGCCCGGTGGGTGTCCCGAAGCCATCGCGGCACTGCCTCTACCTCCCTCGACCAGAATTCCCTGGCCACCTCAGTTCTTCTCCCGCGTATCACACCTTTCTTGTTCCCCCTAGGAAGCCAGGAGATCTAAGGACTTGGGTGTGAGGTTGTTGCTCCGTGTCCCACGTGACTAACCATACCTTCGCCGGCTTCTTCGGAGCTGAAACTTTGGCTGACGGAATGGCGACTTGTTTCTGATCAGGCACAGATAGCCCGCTTCACGCGAAGGAAATTTGACTATCGCAGCTGATCACGGCGTCAGGATAAGGAGACCAATGCAAAGACGGGGAATGAAGTATTGCGCGTCTTGAGCTCTTGAGATCCGCGCTAACCAGCGCTAGCCAGGTGGAATATCACGTGCTGTTTTCTTTTCCACCGAATGCGATTTTGGAGCTGGAACCTCACGAAGTAGTGCATCTGTATTTATAAGATAATTGTGGCTACTCGTAGATGATTGATTGCGCACAATATGTTGGGCATCATTGATGTGTACACGTGATTAGCCGACGCCCCCCTGAATCTTTCGACGGGGCGGAACCAAGTCCCATGTAAGAAACTCCCAATGTCTCTCCGTTGCTATCTATGACTAGAGATTCGCCGCTGTAGGGGGGCAACATGGTGGCGTTCATCCCTCTGGGTGAAGTGAAAATAAATTCCTCCTCATACCACGAATATGCGCAACACCCTAAGTAAATATCATAAAAAAGGGGTCAGGTAGGAAGATAGGTACACTACTAGTAAGTTGCCTTGATTGCTCGCGTGCAATGTCAACAACAAACAGTCTAGAATTCTCCCGACTCCCTACTTCCCTCTCTTTCTTACCAACCTGCCCGTCCGCTACTTCGTCACCAGAGCCTCGGAATAGTCGCGTACGCATGTAGGTAGGTACGGCTCGATTCCATCACCGGCCCAACGCTTTTCTGTCACGACAAGGTTCCTCCCGATCTTTCCAACAACTCTTGTAATTTCTTCATACCTCGGTCTCGATGCCGCCCTGTTTGTCTTGATGATGCTCAAACACCCCCATAACCTTACTCTTTCCATGTCTGGCCGTATCCAGTGCCCAACCCCCCGTGCGTGCGACCTTCCATTGCATAATCCCCCGGTGCCTCCTATGCAACTCTCGATGATGCGCCTTATAATCCTTCACCTGACCCCTCGCACCCCTTTCTCCATCGTCCTCGTCGTTCTCGCCTAGTAAGCTAAAAGCTCTCGCCTTGACTCTACTCACAATGCCGCTTCCGCCATGGGACTCCTCCCCCGAGCTGTCTTGGTTGGTGTGCGGTTTGAGCTTCTTGGTGGTGCTTCTGGCCTCATCGTCTGTATTAGTAGCGGAAGAGTCACTGTCGTTGTCGGAGCTGAATTCACTGTTGCTGTCTTGGATCTCGTCGTTGACGGTATCGAGGACTTCCATAACGTTGCGCATATCCCCATTGTTCCCGTTCTGTGCATGGCGCTTGTGATACCCCGACAACCCACGCCAGAACTTCAATGTGACTTCAATTTCCCCGAGAGATTGCTCGCCGTCAAAGCCGTTGTAGTCTGCGCAAGTGGTGGCTTTCTTGAACTTCTCTTTGCCCCCCTTCCATACTTTCAGTCTCACAGTCTTCTCTTCCTCGTCTGGAATTTGATATAGCCAGAAAATGGCGAAGGCGGCGGTAGAGTCGGTGCCCACACGGGACTTGCGGAATTCCATGACGAGGGCTGAGGAGTATCTTTTGGTGAATGCAATAAAGTCCGAAGTTTTATCTCCTTTGTAGCGCCATTGACCGTCTGTGGATATCATCTTTACTTTGGCGATGCTCGAACGAAGCTTAATTCGATGGGAGCTGATGTCGTGTGGTAAGTTCACGGGCTTGATGGGAGACTTGATCTCCAATGTCCCCACGTCCCAGCCAAGAAGTTCTTTGGGCAGTTGCATCTCGACACTTCTGAACACAGCTGATATCCTGGCTCGACCAAAGCCCACGCCGCCGACAAGAGGATACGTATCCATTACTTGGCTCCGCTTATCCAACAGCTTGTCAAGTGGGAGATAAACTATTCCCAGAAGAGCATCGTTCTCCCGTTCCCTGCTATCCAGAACACTGATCATAACCTCTGCGGTCCTCCAATCACGGATAAACCGCTCAGTTCCAGCATTAAAGAAAGGCTTGGCATTCTTCGGCTTCGTCCGGGTCATGTAGATCTTCCGGTGGTTCAAGATAATCGTACAATAGCTGCTTGGCAAATCATCAGACTCCTCGTCTTCAATTTCCTTGTCATCGGTGCCGTCCTTGTTCTGCTTCTGCAGGGATTCGACCTCGAGACCAGTGATGTTGTGTATTTGAATCGACAGAATTCCACTAGGGTGATATGAATCTGGACGAGCTGCACATATCATTGCATCCTCCCGCTCTTTGTAGTCCTGCACCTTTTGTTGGCTGATCTCCTTGGACTCATCATGAGCGGTGGCTTCACGAAGCTTTCGCTCAGCCATGTCAGACACATGCTTCTTGAGTTCCTCCTTGGTTTTCGTATTCTTGTCGACAGTCTGATTGGAAAGTTGTTCGTCCGAGATTCCAGTCTTGGAGAAGTATCCAACAGACCACGAGAGCATGCCCGGCATATTCTCATCGGCATCCTGCCCTTTGAAACGATCCTCGCGCGCACACATTTGGTTCTTCGTCTTAGGAGAGTGCATCAGCTCCTTCAAATCCACTTCCACCCTTCCAAGGTCATCATCAGCAGTAAAGCGATCACTGTCCCAGAGCTGAAGGCGAAGCTTTTCCTCGGCATCTATCTCTTGCGACGATACCAGGATGTATGCCCACTCATGCCACCTCGGCATTTGGTCTTTCTCGATTATTCTTGTCGAAGCCATAGTTTTCCCAAATTTACCCCAAGAGCAAGTTACGTACGAGTCACTGGATCCTTTCAAGGGCCCAATACCGCCATCACCTTCTTTAAAGCCCTTGGCTTCCTTGATGAAGATAGCGATGACACCGCGTGTAGTGGTATCTTTCTTGAAGTCGTCACCAACAAGTATGTCCTTGAGGTCCAGGGTCAAAGATCTCGGAGCAACATACTCTGCCAGAGCTGCATCGATCGACGATTGGACGAAAGAAGAAATTAGGGGAACGTTCATCAGATTCGGCAAGTGCTTGGAAAGTGGGACGCAAGACAAGTCGGCTCGGGGCTGCCCGAGGAATGTCATTGTACAAAGACTGAAAAATGGTGGATCTGGTGTCAACTGGAGGCGGAGTCGAACGGCTCCTATGATTCCTCTCAGCTCCACCCAGACAGGGACAAAAATGCCCCCAGACAAATAGAACTTCAGATACAGATGAGCATTCTGAACCTTTGACCTCAAGGACTTGCCAGATGAACGTGCCCTGTATGCAAATGCAAGTTCCATGTTGACAAAGTCCCCTTGCTCAGCCTCCATCCCTTCGCGTATGGTTTTTTGCTCCTGTTGTTTATGCGTATTTTCTTGGTCTGTTAACTCTTTATCGTTAGGTTCAGCCTCATACTCGGAGTTATCTTCTTTAACCTCCCCAGAAGCCGTTCGATCATTCGTTTTCTCTCCAACACTCTTCAAATTGCCGTCCCCATCAACAGACTGACTAGCAGCACCTGTTGGAAGCCAACGTATTCCAAGAATACGAATTGCTTCGCTGCCTTGCCCGATATCATCAATACTGACCATACGAATGACTTTGGGCAGCGACGCCTGCATTACGTCCTCCAGCATATCCACAACCGAGGTAAGAAGATCAGGATTGATGAGAGGCCAAACTCCAGCTAACAGACTATTCAACCACGCTACTGATTCCGGGAGTTCCCCCTTGGTATTGGTAAGTCTGAGCTCGTCTGATCTTGCAGCATCCCAGACTTCGTCTTCCCATATCTCTTTCACTTTGCTTCCTAGCCAGCTTCGCATGCCAAAAATAGTGGCAACGGCAGCTCCCAGTGCAGCCGTAATCGAGACTGCGAGTGGAAGAAAGACTCGCCGTGGCTTCGATTCTTGGCGCTCAGTCCAGCGGAATGTTGAAGAGCTATCCGGAGAGTTGTGCGGAGACTCAGATGTCAGAAAAAGGACGGTTAACACAACAGACGATGCCAGAAGTACGATTATACCGAGGCCTATCGTGAAGGCAAACTGGTACGTTCTTACCAGCTCCGCATTTGTATCAGTAAATGATGGCGGTGGGAACACCCTCTGCATCCCATCGAAGCTTTCTTGCAACTCGTCCGTTTCCAGACTCAGTTGACTCGACGATTTTGAGGCGCCACTCAGCCCGGTAGCCGTCTTCTTCTGTGTCCCTGGGGCAGGGTAATTCTCAGGAGTACGTCTCAGATCTTTATCTGTTGAATCTCGAATGATCAGAGGCAAATGGGTGATCGGATCCGTCACTTCTCTTCCGCCATCATCTCGTTTTCTGTGCTTCATATCCTTCCTCTTCTGCTTCGGGTCCGTACGCCCATGGGCTCTCTCGGTCGCTGAAAGACTTTTATCGCTCCCATGGCTGTGCCTAGAGGTATTCATCTCACCATCTTTCTCGCTCGGCTGGCCTCTTGTGGGCACAAGAGGAATATCTGCCCCCTGGCTGCTGTGGGACCCTTCTACTCCCTGCATACACCGATTGCCGGTCGGATATGGATCCCCAGCAGGGCCCTTCTTGTCCTCATCATTCAAAATCGCCTTGACGGAGTTGAAAGCCCGTTTGGCCCTTGAATCGTCTTCCTCTGTGTGCTGGGCTTCTTTCACGGTGCTCTGCTGCTGCTCGAGCTCATGCCGGTGCTCGCGGTATCGCTGGATGGTGGGGATAGGTCGGTCGTGGGAGTAGGGAGCTCTGTAGTCTCTGCGAGCTGCGTCGTCGTCAAAGTCTGATGGAGAAGACATTGGGTCGTGGTCGTATAGGGCAGATGAGGGTGTCTAGATGCTAAGTCATGGAAGGCGGGTTGAAATAAGAGGGAAAAATGATACAGGTTCAATCGAAAGACTTTGTGATAGATATAGATATGAAACATGTATAATAGAAAGAGAAAATCACTTGCCTGCCGTTCCAATTTATTCATCGTGCCTGCAGCTCCGTACATCTCGACCCAGACAGAGTCTGCATGGGCAACGGCAGCTGCAGAAAACTTGGAAGACCGCGACCGACGTCAGAGACCAGGATGAGTGAGAGCTTCGAGGGGTTCGGTATCTTGGCTACCACGTGACCTGTGCCTAACAAGAAGTTATAGAAATGTGGAAATTTGGAAGGGAAAGAACTTCTGCACGTATCGCATATCTAACGAGCTCGCTGCTCGGTAGTCTCACAGCATGAACCGAGCTCGCACCAAACAGACGAGGGCGCACCGGAAGCGAGCAATTTCATCAAGTAACGCTCCTCGATCAAAAGATTATTCATAAGAGGAGGGAAACTGCTCAGCGATGTATGGCGACAGAGACAAAAGCAGCCCCTGTGCCTCTTGTCCAGCGGGGTCTGAGTACATTCAAGTCAAGTCCTGTTTACAGCCTTATTTACAATCTAGCACGTAAGCTCGAGCCAAAGTCGAAAGCTGCATTCGATCCATACCAAAAGCAGTTTCCACCGAAGTCCTTTTCGACTCCAGCGAAAGCTCGGTACAATTTACCAACCGAAGACGATGGTTCTCACTCTTGGCCATTCTCAGAGACTTGGCCACCAAGATTCATCGTCGACTACACCTACCTCTTGTCCTTACAGCGATCCTGGCAATCGTGGTTCCGATCTCTCTTATACAGCAATACGCTTATCCCGCAAGCCAAAATGTTGGAAATCGGCCAGGCTACGATTGTATGCACTCGGGGGACTTCAACTTGCGAGGTATAACTGCTACACGGACAATGTATTACAAATGTCTGAATCACAACTGACAACCATCAGGAACTGGTGAACTTCGGTCACCTATGAAGGGGAGAAGGGGGATCCGAGGCTCGGGCTGTGCGAAACTGCTGCTGCTGCTGCTGCTGGTCAGAGTCAGAGTCAGCATCGTCAGATGGAATCAGTCGGACGTCTGAAGTTGGACTGGGAGAGGGAGTATGGTTGAAGATTCTCGGCTCGGTTCGGGCATTGTGTAAGTGCATATTCCCGGCAAGATGAACAGGACGCATAGTATATATGTATTTCCGAATGATAGATCGTCGTTGCTTAGCCAATGAAAAGATTGGACCCCTCCGCCTTGTTACCTACCTATATATGGTCTGGATATGCTGCGACGTGATGGTAGACTCTGCTGCTGGGATGGACGTACAATAGATACCAAACCATGTTTACCACCACGACGACGATCAAAGTTTTTATCTTCTTCCGTAATGGATAGCGCACTCAATTTTGGGGTGGGGGGAACGGTGGAAATAGAGAAAGCCGGTTCCGAGAAAACTCAAGATGGGGTTTCTGTTATATACATGAACTGGTGAACACCTAGATGCTTGCGCTATATGGAGCCAATGCTAAAATAACAAGAGCGCACGTGATATTTCTCTCACTAGGGTCGCCTCGAATCTTTCGTTTTCGACCTACTTCGATACGATGCCAAAGAAATCCACGTTCCGTCCTCCAGACGCCTCTCTTAAAAGCATCTTTAAAACCAAATTCAAATTCCAAAGCCTCGTGGATTTAATGCCGTGGTGTCATGCACACTAGGCGTCGTATCTGTGGTCGGGCATATGGTATTTCCGATCTCCGACTCATGAAACGTCCGGGTTTTTCTTGTTCTTGCCAGACCCTCGGATGTCCCTGACTGGATCGGATTGAATTGGAGCAAGGAAAAGTTGAAGCTGAAGCAGATGAATGACATTAGTCTGTATCGATGTCGGGCGGCTGCGGAAAATCTGCAGTTCTTGGTTGGAAACCTGCCGGATCCGGGACAAGAGCTGTTTATTCAGCTGGATAGGTCGAAATCATTGCAGGAGCTGGAGACTTTTCCGAAGCTGCCGGTGGAACTGAGACTTATGATCGTAAGTGGCCTTTCTCTGTCTCTTACCTATCCTTATATACATATATATATATGCCATCTGGGCGAGGCTGACCATCTAAACAGTGGCGCCTCTCCTTCCCGCCTTCGCGACTTGTCAGGCTTCATCCTACGTTTAACTCGTCACAAGACCCCCTCCCGGTAGCCCTACGAGTCAACCAAGAATCACGAAGAGAGGGACTTAGACACTACTACATGGTTCAACGCCCTCCTGATGCTAGATTTTCCAAATATGCCTATTTCTACCCTCGCCAAGTCTGCATCAACCCCAAGATCGATTCCGTTTACATCTCGTTTCTGCATCTCGTCGTCTATCCTGAAGAAGCGAGTGACTTCATCAGGGCTCTCGTCTGCAGCAATATAGCATGCTTTAGACTATTGCAGGATCTTGAACTCCGGGATGTTTATTTGATCCTAAGCAATCCGGTGAGCCTGAAGTCAGCTACCGCAATGGTCGAGATGAACGATAAGCGGACAGGCACGCTGCTTCTCTTTCCGGGTCTGAAGCGGATCTGCTTCACTTCAGGAGAATCTTTTATAGCTGTATCCGACGCAGTCCAGACGATGGTCGTTCCGCGTCTCGAACGTTATCGATGGATGTTCTCTGATCGGAAAATACCGGCTTTTCTTGCGCGTCGGTGGGTACCACTTCGGCCTGGTAGCTTCTAGGCTAAGGCTTGTGGCCGAGGCCCGTGGTGTACTCAATGAAGGCAGAGCGGGGTAGGTGAATTGTCATTAGGAGATACTTCAGAGAGAATCCGTGATGGTTGGGGTGTTCAAATGTAAACAACGGGAAAGAGTGCGAAGTCATTGTGTAATTTAGACGTTATTTGCAGCATCATTTAGGGGACCAGGAGTTCTGTGCATCGCCCGGTCGGTGATAGACGTCATTAGAGATCATTCACACGATGCGGAAACCGAACTTATAAGCTAATGAATGCCAGAAAACTTGGAATCCACGGTTTTCAAAATCTCGTAATTTAACTTCAAACAATCGCCTCTCAGGTTGGACGAATGAATGTAAGTAATATTTGCGAGCACCTGTAATTGATCAAGCATCTTTCGACAAACCTAATCACCAATTGACTCTCAAGCTCAATTTTTGCGACTGAACTGAGAAACTCTGGTTTGAGAAGATTTATGAATTACTAGCACAGAGTAAACGTCTTCATTACTGACTTGATAGGTAATGGTGCAATCATTGAAGCTACCTTAGTTCACTCAACATGTCGTAGTAGCCTCTCTTCACCTCCGCACTAGCTCATCCATCTACCTATCCATCCATCCATCCATCCATCCAGCTCCGAACTTCAACCGAAATCCTCTCCTCATAAAGGCCAGTAGCAGCGACACGTCAAAACTCCATCCCTTCCCCTTCCTTTCCTTTCTTCCTGACTAGGTAGAACCACGATAAGCAACTGTCATAATGTTCGGCCTAGGTTATTACCAATCACTGATTTAGCTCTCAAGCTTACATTTTTCGAGAAGACCGAGGAAGTCTGGTTTGAGAGGGCTTGTGAACTGGTGGTAAAGGCTGGGAAATGTGTCTACGATGGATGGACTTGACTTGAGAGTGGGATGATGATTCGTTTCGTGTAAGGTACCGGTAGTCGATTAGCTGATGTGTCAAAATAGATATCTTTTGTTTACGTCGGCGCTAGATTAGTTAGCTAGCTCCGAATTTTAATGGAGAAACTCTTCTTACAAAGGCAGCGGCGGCGCCGAAAACTTCTTTCCTTTTTCGTTTCTTTTCCTCTAAACTACAATCACAATATCTATCTTTATGACCAATTAACGCTTAAGCCCTCACTTTTGGGAATGAAGTGAGAAATTCTGGTTTAAGAAAACGTAGGTATGAACATGTTTACAATGGACTTGACAGGTTGACTATGGTAATGATCGATTTAGGATAGGTAGCAATTCACCCGATGCGTCATAATAGCTTTTGTTTATGTCGGCGCTAGATTAGCTAGCGCTGAATTTTAACCGATAAATTCTTTTTATAAAGGCAGCGACGGGTCAAACTCCTTCCTCTTCCTTTCTTCCAAACTACAATCATAATATTCAGCCGCACGCCCTTCTACTCACAACCTATTCTCCGATGTTCTCCTTTGCCTGATCTCCACGCCACAAAACGTGCAGACCGACGGCCCTTTCAAGGCCTCCTTGATCTTCTCGTCTGCACACTAATTCGCATACAAGTTTCTTCAAACTCGATCTGCCGACTTATATCAGAGGTGAGATTAAGATGAAGCCCGTGATGATTATCGGGTTTACTGATCTGTAAGTAGAGTCGCAGACATGGATCTGCCCACGACCTTCGAACCCCGAGAAATGTCCAGATCTATTGAATTACGTTTGAAAGAGTCGCTCCCCGCCCCTACCGACCAGCCAAAGCTTTGCGACGATACCTCGGCCAAGGGAGCAATATCAACGAGTGAACTCGTCCATTTGCCCTCCGACGCAGACGCCGACGCCGACTCAGCGAGTGCTACCTCTGCTACCTCCGCCAACTCTTCCCTCTCCTTGAACAACGCCTCTACTGATTCAACAATGTCACCGTCCGTTGGCCACGAGTTCACTCTATTCCCCAAATTACCCTGCGAACTCCGCGCCAAGATCTGGAGATTGGGAATCCGGGTCGGTCACTTCAGCATTCAGCATGCATCATACAAAACGACCGGTGAGTCATGGGCCCTCTGGAAGAGCGAAGAGACCGATAGCCTGCCGATCACCCTCTGCATCAATCGTGAGAGCCGGGCGGAAACGCTGCGCAAGTGCTTCCTGCTCCCCCGTACGGGCGCGCGGCCCATCTACGCGAACCCGGCCACCGACGTTTGCTGGCTCGAGTTCGTCACGTTGATCTACAGTCAGCGCGAGCTCTCCGACTGGCTGTTGAGCCTCCACGTCCTGGGGCCCTTGAATTTCCTGTCGGCCATCACCCGGCTGGAGGTCCGCGACTTCTTCTTCGCCCCCTTCTTCAAGAAGATGGTTGCCGAGAACTACATCAAGTTGCGGGATCGCCGCGCCCTCTACTTTGCCGCTTTCCTGCACTTCCCGAGCCTGAAGCAGATCTGCTTCACGAGCTGCAACAGTGCGGATTGGGCGAGTGTTGCCGACAATGCGGCGATGGAGTGGGCGCGTGCCTGGATCGGCGCGCTGCTGGAGGAGAACAAGGACTGTTTCGAGGGGGGAAAGGTGCCGCAGCTGGTCTTCCGAGAGTATAAGACGGTCGAGGATATTATGTTGGAGGACTGATAGATCATATCCGTGGTCTTTTCTCTCTCCCTAACAGCTGCTCCTGGCTCATGATTTTTCAAAAGACGCAGAGGTCTGAAGGTCATTTGGGGGGGAAGGGTGGGGAGGGGGGTTCCACAGTCCTCCCTCCTCCGCCCCTTTTTCTCTTTTTCATCTCGCAGCTTGCTGGCCCTCCTCTATCTTCTCTTTGAGTCGGTCAACGGGTCTGCTCGATCACTTCAGTCACCTTTACCGTTTTATTTTTTGCGTTTTGCATTTCGCATTCAATGGATTTTTTTCTCTGATAAGACTCTTTATCTTTTAACTCAGAAGAAGAAGAGGAAGTAAAAGTTGATCGTTTAAAAGCTCTGGCTCTTAAATCTTGACTTTTTTGTCTTGCTGACGTTTTTTCTGTGTAAATCAATCGTGCGTGCTGAGTGGGTGAGTGAGGAGTGAGTGAATGAATAAATGGTGAAACCTTTATACTTCAGGTGTAAGAAGCTGTCTTGAATATCGCTATTAAAGTAGTCGAGGAGATCGCGGATGCTTCGAGCTACTTGCGTGCTTTCTTTATATGACGCGTACGTCAAAGCTAAGAAGTGGTCTTTGATCCACTCGGTTCTTCTACCCTACGAGAAGGCTTCGTAGTGGAACTACAGGTTATCGATTTAAATGGAGAACCAGGAGTTCTTGAACGCGGGCCAGGCACTTCTTGCCTCCGCTTCGCCGGGCCCGCAGAGGTATCGGAGCTCTAATAGAAAACCGTTGGAAAACCGTTGTGGAGCAGGCCAGGCAAGCCGTGGCGGACGAGAATGCAGTGCTTCATGGCTTCTTATCGGCTCTCCCTGTTGATAAGCAGCGCAATCGGTAGCACGCCGAAGCTTCTCCCTCCAGATGGCATCCGCGCAATCGCACCCGTCAAATACGCTACTGGCGATAAGGCAGAAGTGCAGGCGTTCATGGCGCGAAGTGACTGGCATCTCCTAAATCATCAGACGGAGCTCGACAAGCAGTTTCATGAAGAGCTCGGGGTGAGGCTCGTCGGTCTGGCTTGTACATACATGCCTCCCTAATCAGGTGGAGCAAGGAGCGGATGTTGAAAGTCAACGGGGGATTACTTCTCTCTCGCTTACTTTCTTGCTGGTTTAGACCAAAGCGCTATAGGTGCGGCTCTGAAAGAATACGCGATTAGCAAGCACGAGATTGATCTAGATCGAGACGGAAGGCCGCATAATTCGTTTGAGTGGCGAAGCTGGCTTGGTTTTTGCTGTTGACTTTTGAGTTCGTAGGAAACGTTAGCTGTGAAGCTTTGAAGTTGCGTTGGGGGGAAAAAAAAAAAAAAAGAAGGAGGAAAAAGAAGGGAAATTGCTTTGAGGTTCGGCGAGAAGTGCTTTTTTTTTTACCATTGTCGAGTGTGGAGAATCTTTCGGGGGGCTAGAAGATGATGGGGTCGGCGTATCTGGGCACTAGCGTGACAAGTCATGTTAACAGAGACCATGCACATGAGATGAAGGTGCGCTGAATGATACATTTTTCCCTTGGTCAAAGGGTCTGAATTGTAATCGAGCCGTGCGATTCGTAGTTTGGTTATATGGTTATGCGACTGCGTTGATGGTTATGATATTTTTATCATCTGCACAATCTACTCTGCTGAAAAGATATGATCGATTCCAGACCGAGTTGAATAATCGCCTTCCTGGCCGTATGTATCTTGCTATAAACTCCACTAGAGCTGAAGAGGCTGGCATTCCTAATCAAGCTCCTCTTGTAAGCGTAAGAAGGAAGAGGTCGGCAGTCTTACGGCATTGAACCATCAAGTAAACCCTCCGCTGGATTTTAGAATCGAGACATCTTGTTACCACAGCTGGTCAGCTTATGATTTTGAATTGATGTTAAAGCCAAGCGTTTTGGATTTTGTGATTTCGATTGCGCGATTAAAATTCAAGTGATTTTGAATACCTTTTGTTATTCAACGCTTACTTAAGTAAGCCTTATTGCACAAGTCTTCGGGGACGCCTGCTACCCGCCCGACGTAAATAAATACAACAACAACAACAACAACAAGTCTTCGGGGACAGTAGGCGGCATATAGTTTCTAACCAACTTCAAAATACAAATGCAGAAAGCTTAGACGAGGATGAAGGAAAGGTTGTGATCTGCAGCTCCAACGCTTGGAGAACAGAAACACCGGAAGCAGAAAGAGGTGATACGATGAAATGAAAGCCAGGGGGGCCAGTTCCAAGACCTTACTCTTCCTCTCCTTTGAACGCGATCGGGCTATAGCTAGATATGTCAGTCAATTCTTGTATCGGACTGAGGAGTTGGACTCACTCTCGTATTAGTTCGTGCATCATATCCCTCGCGGTCACAACGCCTAGCGGTTCCCCATACATAGATCCCCTTTCGGTGACCAAGACCATCTGGACGGTTCTATCTCGGAAGAGCTTGAGTAGATGTTGACAAGAGATATCCGGAGGCACGACATGCAACTTGTCTAACGACAGCTGGCCAACGGTCACAGCCTCCTCAAAGTCCAGAGCGACGAGTGACTTGACAGGCAGGATCCCTACGAAGGCTGTAGGGTGGTCATGTGAATGGATCGGTACGCCACTGTACCCCGACGTCAGGAGATTGTAGCGCGTCGTGTCATCGAGGAGTGAGTTGAGACCAAGAGCAAAAAGCTTCGGAACGGGAATCATCATCGATGATATGGGCCGGGCGTCGAGATCGAGGATCGTGGAGAGGAGAGCAACCTCCTCCCTACTCAGCCTCTCACTACTTGCAGCTAAGCCCATGCGCTCGTGAAGACCGAGCAGGGTTTTCAGGCCGGCTCTGTTGAAGACGAGGCCGTGGTTCAGACCCAGCAAGCGATCGAGGAGTTTGGCCACGGGGTACGCGATGGGAAACAACCCGTACATCACCCACAGGACGTATCTACGCCAACGCCCCCCCAGTCAGAAAACGTTTCCTCGGGTTGAAAGTCGGCTCGGCTCGTAACAGACCTTGAGGACCAGGCGCCGATAGCCAATCCATGTTTCGCACAAACGCTCTGCGGGATGATCTCCCCAAATATCACGATGAGTATCGTCGAAGCTGCCACCGCGAAGAGACCGCCCTTGACATCTTGGTCCAGGACGATTGGCAGGGTCTCATTGGTGAGGACGTTTCCCAACAGCAGAGATACCAGGACCCAATGCCGCCCGCGTTGAAGCACTTTGAGCACCCTGGTAGCGTTCTGTCTCTCCTTTAGCGTGCCAGACCCAGCGATCACTTGGAGAAACACTTGATCCTGGCCCATGAATCTACATCATACAGTAAGTCGGAGCTTCGAGCAGCCTTGCGCTGGAAAGCCGGTGAGAGAGAGAGATTGTCGACCAAGCACGTACGCCAAAGTCAAACCAGCGAAGGTTCCGCCAAGGATCAACAAGACGATCGAAAGAGCCCCATTCAAGCAGTGAAGTATAAATCGAGCCGTGGCATCTCTTATTTCTAGACGCCCTGCAACAATTTGTTCCGTAGCGTCTCCAACAAGGATCCTGTCGTCGCCATTAGCGTATTGTAGGTATCGGATTTCACAACTCACTTCATTTCTCTGGATGCGAACAATGTCTCTCTCATGAGCGAAATCGAGGGCATCGTATCAAGAGGGAGGAGAAAAGCACACGGCCGACATACGTTCAGCTCGTGGGCCACCACGATATTCAATGAAACGATACACGACGTTCAAGTCGCACAGATACCTATGGGTGTCCATGGCCGTGCGACTGACCGCGCTGGGACTGGGAGATGATGGGGTTCACGATGCTAAAAGAAATATCCCGCACCGGACAGCTGGTGACACGCGTGGTCCTGGGTGTTTACCAGTCTCTAGCGAGAGGTCCAGATGCGAGAAATATAAGTGCGATATCACCTGGAGTGAGGACATGAAGTGGGAAGATAAGTTTCTTGTTCTTACTACAAATGGGCTATAGAAAGCGCTGCATCGTGAGACTTTCGCATGGGTTACGACTCGAGAGTCGAAGCTATTCGCAGCTTATTGAATCAATCCCAAGCTATTCTTTGGAGTCGATTACCCTGTTCTCACCAGGGTTCAATCTGTCATGCTGTCTCGAGTTTATCTATTTGTTTACTTGATTTCATGCAACACTCGTCAGACTATCCACTGTCAAATACTCTATACATAGGAACTCTACGGAGACGGGTGGGTGGATGCTTCAATTGTCGCTTATCCGGCTTCAGAGGCAGTGCAAAGGAGATCACCGTCTTATCTATACGGTGCCAAAAGACTCATAAAGTAAGTTCAAAAAATCCCTCATGCATGTCCTTGCATCTCACGACTTGGCGACGCTCTTCACATAATCGCGCACACCACAAAGTGGTATGAGGCATTTCACGGTCAAAATGAAGAGTATTTCGGTTCCGGGTCCGATGTTGTTTATTTCAGCGGGAAGTGGCGCTAGCGGGTAATTTTGTTGAGGCGCTCTCCGCCACATTCGATTGTTAGACCTTTGAAGGGGTTGCTGATCGCATAATTGGGAGCGGTGAAAACAGCCGAGACATTTATACGACGCGAGATGGTGGGAGAAAGGGATGTTTGATCAGATTTATTATCACCCCGAAGTCTCGTCCATCGCTTGCCAGAAATTATCTGATTTCACGACTTTCAAGAGAGGGAAGAGAGAGATATTTTGCGCAGAGCGATATGCACACTTGCGAAATCCTGCCAAGTGGAAGACATAGACATCATATTGAACACTTTCAGCCGAGTTCTGGGCTATTGGACAGGTTCCGATCGATAATCACTTCAAGCCCGGGAGTAAGTGGAGGAGTAGCACTTTCAGATGTTCGTACATACGCCATGGCTATGGTCATCATCCTCTCCTCTAATTTGGCTAATTGACTCTTCTAGCAAGACTACAACAACCTCCCTTTTCAGCCAGAAAAACGACTGCCGAAGTCTCGCAAAAAGCAAGCTACCAAGCAACTTGACACTTCTAGCTGTGATGTCAAGGCTCGAAAGCTGTCTAGCAGCAGCAGCAAGTCATCATGTTACACAGTAAAGACCCGCCGACCACGTTCACCCGATGAGAAACCTCCGGCCCGAAGACACTCAACCACCACCACAGACTCAGTCCTCCTATCCATGCGCCACCCGAACATCCTCTACGCCCTCGACCTCCGATCAGGCAGCAGCAGCGACCTCCAACCGGCACCCACCTACACGGGCGTCACCCTCGCGACCCTGATCCAGCGCGCCGGCCGGGGCCTCAGCTCCGCCGAAGCCGACTGCTACTTCGCGCAGCTGATCGCAGGCCTAACCTACCTGCACGCCCTCTCCATCAGCCACCGCGACCTCAACCCGTCCAACCTCCTCCTCACCACGACCGGCACGCTCAAGATTGCCAACTTCACCGCCTCTGAGTACCTGCGACCCCCGTCCTCCTCCTCCTCCTCCTCAAGCGGCGGCCGGAGCCGCAAGCGCTGCTGCGGCACGGCGCCGTACCTCGCGCCGGAAGTCCTCCTCATCCACGACGACCAGCGCGACTTCGACGCCCGCGCCGTCGACATGTGGGCCGTGGGCGTCGTCTACCTGGAGCTGCGCACGGGGACGCTAGCGTGGGCGCTGGCGGCCGAGGGCGCGGACGAGGGCTACGACCAGTACCTCTCGGAGAGGATATCCCTCTGGGGGTTCCGGCCGATTGAGAACCTGAAGAATGTGAGTCGTCGAATCTGATCATCCCTATCTGTCTGGGCCAACCCGCCCCAAGTTCTCTTCTCGTGGACATCACGGAGGAGCTCTCGGATCTGACGTTGACGGGCCCCCTTTTTTCAGAGACACTGTCGGAGAGTCATTCAGACGTTGCTGGATCCCGATCCGGGCGAGAGGATGGCGGCGTCGCAGGTGCGGAGATCGCCGTGGTGCGCGGGTATCGAATTGTGCGAGGCGGCGCTGGGTGGGTAGTTACGGGAAAGATTATTAAAGTCGGCTGACTGTGACTGCTTGGGCCTGGTTGGGCCTGAGGTTAGATTATAACGATTCTACGATTGTACATCTGTTTTTGCTATTGATCTGGCCTATTTTATTATATGTATATAAACCATACTGTAGATAGGGGGTAAGTAGCATATATCTCGCTTACGAAACTCGTATCGCCTAGTTCGAGCTATGCGGCGGAGATATAGGTTCACGTTTACATATATATATATATATATATATTATATGTACAGGAAGGATATAGAATAGAGCTCAGACTCAGCAAAGTGCTTTTGATTGCTTGTGTATGTATGGTGTGCGGCGTGTGGTGTGGAGTTTTGAAATGGTTGTTAGATACACGGAGTACCTACGAGGAGCCATGTCTGTTAAGATTGCTGATCTGGTTTTCTTTTCTTATTATATTGAGGATTAGGGGGAGGTGTTTAAGATCGGAAAGGATAGAGAGATCGACATGATAGAGATAGTTAAAGAAACAAATCGGAGGAAGTTAGCGAGAGAAAGTAAAGTTGACGAAGGACAGATACGACAGAGCGACGAAAGATGCGAAGTATCCACGCCGCGAGAATGTGGATTCACCATTCGTAGCTCTCGGCACCTTGAGGGGGAAACAGTTCGTCGTCGCGTCAATGTCGTATTGGTGTTCGTTTTAGAAGCCTACTTGGACCAGTTAGGCAAACCAAAGAAGAGTCAGAATGGAAGCACTACACTCATTCAATAAACAGACAACCAAATAAAGGTCTCACACAATCACAAGTAGAGCCAAGCCTGAATATGTGTAGCGGAATGAATATGCCGAAACCAAGTTATTTTATCAAAGAAATTGCGCCAATCGTGATTGCGGCGGTGTAACACCCACCAAGCCAAGCCAAACAAGTGTACGTACATAGATACATAGACATATACGTAACCTAAAATTGAATGAGAAGATGTCTTGACGACGTGTTGTTATTTACACCAAAAACTGAATGAGATCGATTTGTCTGTCTGGCTGTCTTTATATCCATCTTTCCATCTCTAAGCCAGGATGAAAGCGGCGACGGCGCCGAGGAGGGCGAGGGCGGCGCCGGCTCTCATTTGGGTTGCCCCGGATTGGGTGAGGCTGCTTGGGGTGGGGCCTGTGGGGGGGTGGGTGCGTTAGCTTTTGCTTGGAGACGGAGAGAGAGAGAGGGATAAGGAGGCAAAAGAGAGGATTCATGAGGATGGGTAGGGAATAGCTCGGTTCTGGTTTGTGGCAATGTATGCAAGGGCTGATGGTTGGGGATCTAGTTCTGCTGACGAGCACAGGAGAGCTGAGTAGGAGATGTAAAGAGGAGAAAGCCTTACCAGCAGGGACAGGGGCAGCGGTGCCAGTCGGCACGGGAACCGTCGTGTTGCTACCGGATGGACCGTAGAAGCCAGGTGAGGGGTTGGTTCCAGGAGCGTAGGGCATGTGCACAGCCGGGCTGTCGCTCGATCCAGATCCAACGGGCTTTGCGCCGCTCGATCCGGTTCCGTATCCAGATCCAGATCCAGATCCAGCTGGCTGTGTGCCGCTTGATCCAGATCCTGCTCCAGATCCAGACCCAACGGGCTGTGCGCCGCTCGATCCAGATCCAGATCCAGATCCAACAGGCTTGGTGGGGGTAGTAGCAGCAGACCCAGGCGCCGACGACGTCGAGGAGCCAGAGGAGATGCTGCTGCTGTTGCTGTTGCTGTTGCTGCAGCCCAGCTCGAAGATCGGAGTGTCGGAGAGGGTGGAGCCGACGACGCCGAACTTGGGCTGGTTGGTCGTGTCCATGTTGGCGTCCACCAGAGTGTACCAGTAGGTGTCGACGTTACCGAAGAGCTGGTTGCAGCCGACGGCCTCGTAGTACGCGCGTGCATTCTCTGGGGATGGCTGCGCGAGGTTGCCGGGGTTTCCGGCCACGGGCCAGCCAGTCTCGGTGACGATCACAGGCTTTCCACCGGAGGAGGCCTTGACGACGTCGAAGGCCTCGTTGAACAGCCGGGGTCCGTTCTCGATGTTGTTCTCCAGGGTGAACTGGAAGTAGGGGAAGGTGTTCATTCCCAAGAAGTCGCTCTCGGCGATCACCTCGGCGTTAGATCCGTTTTGCCAGACCTCCCAGGTGTCGACGTGTCCGACGGGCACGTTGAGACCGGCCGCGGCAATCGCTTGCTTGACCTGTCTGATGTAGCTGGCGACTTCCGATGGCGAGGCTCCGACTCCGTTGGGGTCGTTCTGGAGGCCGGTTCGGGAGATCCGGTACATGTCCTCAGATCCGACCGAGATGCCGTTGATGCGGCTGGTGAATTCGTCGCCATACTGGGTGATAGCAGCTTGGAGAGCTGCAATCTCGTTGTCGATGGTGGCCTGTCCGGTTGAAGCCCACAATCCAAGGAAGAGTCGGGTGTCAGTGGCAATGGCTGCGGGAATGGCAGAGATCACGTCCTTTGTGGTGCCGGACTGAACCATCGTGTAGAGTCTGGCGCTGGAGAAGGCTCCATCTGTGTCAGGGAGGGCCTTCGCAGCCGAAAATTCCGCCGTAAAAGCTGCCTCGTCCTTCGCTACTCCCTCCCATGTCACGGCACCATAGTTGAATCCGCGGTTGATAGCTGCTGCTACCGAGACGGAGGTTGCAAGGGCAAAGATCGAAGAGTGCATGATCAATATTAGGAGACTAACGAGCGTGCGATTCAAAAAAGACAAGATAACAGAAGATGCAAATGAAAATCTCGTCGATGGTGTTGACAAACGATTGTGTGAATCGGCGATTGACCAGAAACAATAACGGGAACCGCGCGCTATATAAACATCTATTCATAGTTCGCCCCAAGATTGCGTGGGTCTCCATGGCACTGGATACGAACAATTATTGGTTCTAGCCCGACCTGGCTGATGAGACATTCGGTGTTTATTTCGCTTGGCACATCCGAGCTCGATGCCGAGATGGGATATTCCGAGCTGCAACACAGCAATTGTTTCGTGAAAAGCGGGCGATTTTCAAACATGCTGATCCACAAGTTCTATTTGGACCTCACTTGTAGCACAGGACTACAAGAAGAGACAGGAATGAAATTGGAAGTCCAACGAGAGGAGGGCTCAAAGGAGCGGAAGTGGAACGGCGGCCAAGAGGGCCATCTCCTTGGCACTTGATAGGATGACGTTTGTGTGAAAAGGGGCGGATCCTCAGTGGGCCGGCGGAAATGATTGATTCGCTGTCATGTTGTTTGTTGACTTTGTTGACTTTGTTGACTTTGCTTTGGATTTGCGGTAGGGTTGATGGACTTCCCGGTCAGGAGAAGAGAGGATTTCCAATAGCCGAGGCCGGCGGTTCTGTGCGCGAACAAACGAATGGAGCGGCGCGTCAATTGCAGGAGTCGATCCATCATATCTTTTGCCTTTAACTATTGGGGCTGTGTGTGTGATACGATAGGCGGGGAAATCTTGGTGAACCGACCGCTGCCAGACGCCCGAACGCTCCCGAACGCTCGGGAGCCCTGCCTTGACCCCTTTTTGGCGTGTCTCTTTCAGAATCTACGGCAAGCCATATTAGTAATAAATGGTAGTCAGTGCCTACGTGCGAGCTCCCGATTGCCAGCAGGCAGCACGCACTGATGATTACCTCTCTTCCTATCTTTCTTACACTGGCAATAGTGGGAAGGGCCCCGAAAATTGTAAGGTCAACTCCTACTATTATCCTTTCGATAATAAATTATGTTAGCAAATATTTGTCGCCACTACATTTGCGACAGCATTTGAGAGACAGTATGCGCTTATGTAAACAAAGCTTGGGATACTAAGCGAGCACGTTTACGGAGGTGCCGGGGGTAAATTATGGCAGACCGCCGTCGGCAGAATCATCGGCAGAAAAATCAAGAGTGGCTCTCCTATCATTACATTTACTATTATAATACACCTAATATTTAGCGAACTTCCCTCTTGAACTCTTAAAAATCTCAGCAATATTCATTGTGGTCATCTTGAATTTAGCGAATTCCTTGCATAAAATTTGGACGCGATCAACGCTTTGGGAACTCTTGTCGCTGAAGGCGGTCTGTTATAATTTACCCCCGGCACCTCCGTACAGAGTACTTCCTTGTGTCCAGCAACCAGGCCGTCCAAAGCAACTTACAAGTGCGCAAAAACTTGTCTGATCTAAAGAAAAAGAATGGGCGTTCCGTGTATGTCAAACAGGATGTAATAAATCAGTTGACAGCCGGCAGGGCCCCACTCTGAAAGCAGCGAGCAGATCGGACGGATAGTGAACCCTTGAGAAGCGGGATCATGAAACGAAAACACGTGCACTCGCGGACTTAGCGCGATGATGAATTTCACGTCGGGCACCTTTCCCGTTTGCATATATCTTGCTCACTCCTTTGCCTCCTACAAAAGAGACTCTCCCAAGCCCTGCGAACCTCAAGATATGAGATACACACCTCCTATCGCAGCACTTCATTGCTCATCCGGTTCACCGATCAGAAACCCCAGATCCACGGCGCCAGTACCCCACCTGACCAACTGCGAACATGTCCACCCCAGCCTCCGTTTGCACAATCTGCCAAAATCCAGACAGTAGTAAGAGATGCAGCGCTTGCAAAGTCACTCGCTACTGTAGTCACGAATGCCAGAAGAAGGGCTGGCCTCTTCACAAGCCCGTCTGCAAGTTCCTGCAGAACCACCCGCCTGACTCGGAGCCGCAAGAAATCGAAGGCGTCAAGATACACTCACCGCATACCCGATATGAGAGCGTAAAGTTATCATCCAAGCATCCTGTGTTCGGGACGAAGGCGCTGCCGATTACGGTCAAGTTCGAACTCCCGCTTGTCATGTATAGAGAGATGGAGGGCTTACCACGAGGACAGGAGACGGATAATCAGGTATGCTGCTCAAAGCTGAGGGTTTTGTCCCTCCTACAGGTACTGTTTTACATTGATGAGTGCTTACTGAAGTCTGTTTTCTAGCACGCAACCTGGTTGAACATCGACCCACAAAGTGGTTTCGCTCCGCCTCATTGGCAAGGCGGCATTGGCACCGTCGTTGTCGCTTCCGCAGATGGCAAGCCGTTGACCGTTGCGACCCTTTCTGCCGTCACCGACTACGTTAGTCTTATCCTGGATAAGTTTGGAGATGGAGCAGGAGCCCCGACAGCCATGTACTCCCGGGCGAAGCTGGACTCGTTTGTGGCGAGACATATGGACCACTAGAGGAGTCTGAGCGAACCTCGATTTCAGTAGATGTAGACCAGAGGACTGTGGTTTTCTTTCACTTTGGCATGTTGCTTGTAGGGCTTCCTGGATGAGAGGTGTAGTGGTTATGGGGTTCTACGGGATTAGCTACTTCATTGGACACCTTGTCTTCGAGACCTTAACTTATAGGCATAACCCACCTTTCTTTCTTAGATTCGTACTCTGAAGAACTTCTCCATTTCATTTCAATTCAATTTGTTGTGGAATTTTTACCCCTGCTGTAAAATATCTAGCTGCCTTCTGAACGAGGCCAGAATAGGTTTGATGTGTTCTTCCAGTAAGCGAGAGGCGTTTACATGCATCCCAGACGACGAGAGCTCCCCGCGTTCAGGACACAGCACAAGTAATTGCTCTGTAAGTATATATATATATATATATGTAAAATCACGAAAGGAGAAGCAAAGATTATTCTCATCCGAACGCAAGTCTATAAAGCCACCTCCTGAGCAACTAGAAGCTGGGGATTATGAAATTAGTACTGCACTGTGCAACCAGGCCGTAGAGCATTTCGATCATGTCCCATTGAAGCCAGTGCATGTCTACAAAGACGCTCAGGCGAACCCAACCGAATTACGGCACCTGCAAGAGGGAACGGCCGGTGATAGTAGAGTTCTGCAGGAGGAGAGTGGTGAGCACAGTAGGGGTATTCATCCAGGACAACTACTCAATATCACCATCACCATCGCTATCATCGAAAAAGAAAAAAAATTCGATAACAGAGGTGAGCACGACAGCAAGACCATTTCTATGCACATGTCTGAAAAGCAGATATGGCTAGGCTAGTTTCAAGGTCGGTATATCTTCCATAGCCAGCCGCGAAGCGTGGAAACCGAGGTTCAATCTGTAGGTCCGTCCGTCTGTCTGCTCGCATCACCCGCTTTCCCATCGTGAGATCGGTTGGCTCGGCTTTTAGATCCCTCTAGAGAGCTGACCTGGTTTCATTCTCTGGCAAATGAAGGTTTTGGGTTCTTCGCAGTTACCAAGCATATCGTGCATGAGTAGTTAGTTCATTTATACAGGAGCTGAGGTTCATTTCCTTGATTGTTTCGGCAGGTACTCGGGAGTCTTTGAGTGAGTGCTTGGCTGGGTGGCATTCAATGGCAAGTCAGCTGAGTATGAGCTGGAGGAAAGATTTGAGGAGGTTACATGATTCAACGCAACGCAACGGATGAACTTGGTCCGGCTGCGGGGGTGAATTCGCGCTCCGCCAGTAGAAACTCAAAAGGTGATACCCCATACACCTAAGTAGATAAGAATATGAAAAATTACCCAACGGCTTCAACGACGACATTGGTCGCCCTCCTATCACAAAGGTTACAATCCAGAGCATCGACCATTTCCCTCGCGGTGTTCCCGTAAAAGGGTTTCTTTACAAGTGCTGTATACTATGTATGTATCTGCTAGTGTAGCCGACCAGCCATATTCCTGGCTGGAAGTATGTAGTCAGTCAGCATGTACGCTGGAATTTGCCCTGGCATTTGACCGCATCAGGGTTGTCTGGCAGCAGTATTCCATGCCCCAAATATAAGGATTATTAAGCAGCGACACCAGAAACGTCGGCTCGCGGAATTTAGAAGGATCACGGTTCTCGCAGGACGGGATTGTATGTGCCCGCGAGCGAGGCTATATATTTGTGCATTTATACGCTAGCAAAAAATAACCGCCCAGTATAATATTTATGAAAAGCCATAATGCTTCAAGAGGATAATACAGGAGCGGCGGTTTGATATAGGGTTTCTCAAAGCTTGAAAGTCGCAAGTGTTGATCGTAAGCTTGAACTGGAAAGAGCTTAGCTTCGCTAAGGCTAGTTAGTACTTTAGCATGGAAATTTAAACACCTGATGAGTGCTGCAGATGATCAAAGCTCAAAATGTTGTCGCTCATTTAGTGAATCCTTGATCTGCTTCTCACCTTTCGACGTTGGAGCTGTAAAGGTAGCAAATGGTATATAGTATATATATTCTCCCGAGGTCATGGAATAGAAAAGCCCAAGCAATACGAACAAAACTTGACGAGGGAGAGTCAAGCCACACATGACGAAGAAAAAGAGCGCAGAGCAAGCTTGGTTTCCGCGAACTTTTCTGCCGCGCAATTGTATAATTTTTTAATCAGCATGCAATCGGAATGTTTTATGATAAGGGGTATTATATGAACATGTACTGACAATCACTAGGCCCAGAACCGAGATGAGAGACGGTTCACAACGCAGAGAGAATCGACAACTAACATAAGATTTGATGGCAGAGGGAAAGAAGCTGCGGATAGTAACCCGCTATATGCCGCGATTTATTTCACAAATGAGTTCTTTACACGATAGCTTAAATGCCAAAGACTAGTTGCACTCAATAGACTCACGGTTTACTTTGTAAACTTCTCGTCTCCTTCCCAGCTTTGGGAATGTGGAAGAAGACATGTTTAACGATTTAAGCTGGTATTTAAAAATAATCGTGATATTCAATCACACAATTCTCTTTCCGTCTTTCCGTCTCTGGAAGGTGGTATGGGAATCGTGATGGGTTAATAGGTTGTCCAGTGAGTATCCCAGACGTCGAAGAGAATATTGGATAGCCATGGATGGTAGCTTTTATCCCCAGGCCAAACAAGCAAGCGTCTGGACCTTGAAGACCTTGAAAGCTGCAAGGTTAGCTAATCAGAGTGCATGAAGGGAGTCGCATTGCAAGATATATAATTCGGTGGCAATCAAGATCTCTGCCCAAAACCTATTTTCCGTACCGATTTCGAGACAAGAAATGGCCGCGCGACGGAATTCAAAACGCGCATTATATGACTTGACTCTCAGTTTCTCATGCTCCGAATCGGGAGCAATTATTAGCGTCTTGATTTACCTTTCAGAGCGAGGCCAATGATATTATTTCACCTCCTTCCGCAACCTTAGATTCTTTCTATATTACAAGTATAGGGGTACGTAGGTACGCCACTAGGGCCTAGCTGGCCAGGCGATCGACAACCCCTTATAACCAACCGACTCGTATATCTATCCATCTCTCAATTCCCAGTTGAATAAAAAAAAAATTGCAAGAAATCTTAACCCAAATCGATAGCAGAAATGAATCCGATAACACAACGAACAAACAGCCACCTCCTTCCTCCTATCGTAATCTACTCACCTCGCAAATCTCCACGCTCACATACTGAAACTGAAACAGCTAAAATGAGAGCCGTAAAGTTAAGCGAACCATACTAAGCCGTAAATTCAATAGCAAAGCGAAGAGATGGGGGGAAGGGAAGGGAGGGGTAAAAGTGCGAACCTTTGAAGTTTGAAGATCAGAGATCCCGATTGACGGCTCGGAGGGAAAAATCTGGGACGATTTCTTTCGCTATACGGGATGGTTGGCTGGGGTTGGAAGGTATGAAGATGGAGGGGGGGTTGGGTTTACATAGATGTGGGTATGTGTGGGTGGTGGGTGTGTGTATTGGTGTGTGTGTATATATGATTTTGATGGGGATAGTGAATTAGAATTTGGGAGGCTTGATGGATGTTTTTTGTTTGAAATAGGTTGAATATTATGGGATTGGATTGAATTGTTTGTTTGCGCGGGTTGGGTCGGGTTGGAGTGGATTGGGTTGGATTGAATTGGATGGCGGTCAGCTTTCGAGGGGTTTGGAATAGGTATATAATTTTACGTCGAAAAAGATAAAAGAAAAGCTAGACCGGTCCCAAAGATGGAATCCCCAACAAGCCAGGTCAGGTCCCAATCAATCACTTCACTCGCAAATTTCACGAAAAAAAAAAAAAAAAAAAAAAAAAAAAACAGGCGTTTTAAATACCTTATTTAACTATCCACTATTGGACCCACACCCACCTAGGCTACAGAACAGTAAACCCCTCCGAAACCACAAGATCCCGACTGCTAAAGCCAACACTGGCCCTGAACGCCCCCGACGGAATGATCCAGTCCTGGCGGCCCACATCCCAATAGCTGAGATCCCTTCGCATCAGCGTAAAACCAACCCGCGCGCTCGCACCCGCAGCCAGGAAGACTTTCTCGAACCCGCGGAGCTGCTTTGGCGGCGTGCCGGGCGGAGCGGTCGCCGGGAAAGAGAGATACAGCTGCGGTACCTCGGCGCCGGCCACTGTGCCCGTGTTCGTCAGCGTGACGGCGACGGTGTAGAGAGCGTCCCACAGCGCCGGGTTACCGCCGGGTGAGGCGGCAGCAGCAGCGGGCGGCGCAGCGGCAGCGATGGCGCTACTATCCGCGAGCTTGGAGATGGCAGTGTCGGCGAGGGAGAAGTTGGTGTACGAGAGGCCGAAGCCAAATTCGTAGCGCACCGACATGTTGCGGGCGTCAAAGTGGCGGTAGTCGATCTCGAGCTTCTCGTCGAACCAGGCCTGCCAGGCGTCGGGGCTGGTGTCGTTAACGGCGGTGGTGGGGAGGCCGTTGTAGTCGTCGTTCGAGAGGGCGATGGTGTAGGGCAGCTTGCCGGAGGGGTTGACGTCGCCGTAGAGGATGTCGACGATGGAGTTGCCGGACTCCTGGCCCGGGTAGTGGGCTGCGAGGATGGCGGTTACGTTGGGGTGGCTGGCGAACGGGAGGTCGTTGATGCCGGAGGAATGCGTGACCACGACGACGTTGGAGCAAAAAGAGGCAACGGATTCGACGACTTGGTTTCCTTGCCAGTCGAGTTCGAGCGATTGCCTATCGGCAGCTTCCTCGGCCCAGGTCTTGAGGAAGACAAGGCAGACGTCTGGCTGTTCAGGGATGGAGAGCGTGGCGATGTCTTTGCTTGCGATGAGGGTGTTGTTGAGCCATTGCTGGATGAGGGAGCCATCAGCTTTGGCACGCGCTTTAATGGCTTCGAGGGGTGTGATTAAGTATGTGTAGCGCCCGGTGCCGGAACCACCGCCAGCGACAAGTGTGCCGAATTCAAAATTTTCTTGATTGTAGAAGCCTTGTGAATCTTCGCCTGCGTCGTTTCCGAACACTGCGATAGATTTGGGCTTTTGAAGGGGGAGAGTGTTGTTGACGTTCTTGAGCAGGACAGTGGATGAAGCGCCATGCTTGCGAATGAGATCGCCGTGGTCGGCGCGTACATCACGGCTGCGGGTGCCGTTTAGAACCCACTCAGTAAACCAGGTGTCTTTCGGAGAGAAGGTGTTCAGGTCTGCGGAAGAGGGGTCGATAGACGGGTAGTCCCTGTCCTGGCCGAGGAAGAAGTAAGGGGTCATGATACGAGTGATCATGTCGTCTACTCTCGATTGAGCGAGAGTGCCGTTGTTGACTGCCAGGGTGACGTTCCCGCCAAAGTCGGATGCTTCGCCGAAGGTGCTACCATACGAGCCCAGTCCACCAGGCATGTTCATGTCCAAGCCAGCTTCAATCGAAGCAACGCCGGAGTGGGTTGCACCCCAATCGGACATAACATAACCTTGGAAGCCAAGTTCCCCTTTAAGATATCCATTGAGAGACTTGGAATTCTCGCAAGAATATGATCCGTTGAGACGTTGATAAGAGCACATTATACTTGCAACGCCAGCTTTGATGGCATTTGCGAATGGCCACATGTACAACTCATGCATGGTTCGGTCGTCAATGTTGGCGGAGATAGATTCCTGGAAAATAGAGCCGTTGACGTAGGATGGATTTCGCTGCGTTTCTTGCTCGTTGCCGATCCAGTGCTTTGCACAGGCCTGGAGACCGTTGCTTTGGAGGCCGATAATCGTCTCTTCCATGGCAACGCCGGTGAGGTATGGATCTGGGGAGAAACCTTCCCAATTGCGACCAGCATAAGCCGATCTACCGAGAGGGCCTGCGACGGGACTGGGAGAAGTCAGAAAGGCATGCACGGAGTGGTGAGAAGCATCACCTCAGCGCAACTGTAGCTCCTTTGCCCCTAAACTCAGCACCCATAGCGACCCCTCGCTCATACATTAATTCGCGATCGAAAGACGCAGCAGTGGTAACTCCAGCTGGGAAAACACTCGCGTAATCCACGGTACGGATGGCCAGAGGACCATCTTGAAGACACATGCCCGAGAAGCCTAGACGGGGAATGGCAAGGATGTTACCTACACACGGCCCAGGACGTCCTGTCACCATGTTCGCCTTCTCCTCTGGGGTCAGTTGGGCAACGAAGTTTTTTGCTTTGACCAAGGCCTCTTCCCAACCACCGAGGCCAGTGGTATTCGCTACAGTGTGTCAGTAGGAATTCCCAAAAGAATTCCAGAACCACGTACGGGAAGGGTAGACTGGTGGAGAGTGGCCATATCGTCCAAGGATAGTGGTGTTCAGAGGTTGGACCACCGCAAGAGCTGGTGCGAGGATAGCAGCCGCTGTAATGAGAAAGGAGTAAAGCATTTCGGAAGGCAAAATCGGTTCGATGTTCAGCTATTGTTGACTGATGATCCGAAGAGCATGATCGATCTTACGATATCCTGAGCTCTTTATATATTGTCCATTTCAGTGGGGAAATTTCTCAACGCCCATGACACAGGCAGTCCCCCCGAAGTCGCTATGGACGATCAATAATCGCTTCTCACAAACCCTGATTGATGCATACATAGACCAAGCCGGGAGGTCAACGGTGGCTTATTGTTCTAGTCCTAAGCCGTCTCCTATTTTCCGTCAACAGAGAGATTTGCCGATTCTGCTCTGCGATGGGATCTGTTTGCCATTGGGCTTGAACTACACGTGACGAGAGGCGTAGGAAAGGGAGAAAAGGCCCGATCTCCTCAATGTTTGATACCCCGCATCCCCCGCTTCCGGATCGAAGCTCCGCTGGAGTCAGCTGCAATAGAAAGGAAATTTTCCCCTTGGCCTGCAACATTGAGAGTCTAGAAGAGGAGGAGGAGGAGGAAGGGGAATATGAAGAAATGTAAAGTGCATGACGCAAGAGAAGGGCTGTTGGTCGACTGAGAAGCCACACCTCGGACCATTTCGAAGCGAAGAAAATGATGGGTTCATCTTTTGGGCCGATCCTGGTCATGGGTGGGAATCCGATCTCGAGATATGAAGATATACTGCGCATGTAAAAGGGGAAGAAAGACCAGAAAATTGCAAGAGATTAAAACGGCAACCGTCTGGATACAAAGTACAAAATCTTCCTCGCTGGTAAATTTAGCGCACGCATATTCCTTGATATTAATGCAATGCAATTAGGATATAGATCAAAAGTGATATCGCCTAAGAATAACACTTCTCGCGTAATATAACACAACAAACGACAACAACAGAGCGAGCCACTGTGCTTCATCGTCCTTGCTGCCTTGCCTCGGGTCAAATTTCAACTTCAAGCTCATCATATCCATATGTCTTGGCAGGTGGGTATATATCACAGCTTATTAACAATAGATCCGCTAAAGTCATGGGACGGCGGCAATACATATCTCACATACAGATCTCAATGTACTATTCATCTGTATGGCTAGATATACGAGCCAAGCCGCTCGCTTTGGTCGCGTGCCCGACCATTCCTAGAAACATCATCGGGGGGGAATCCCGTCCCGCGCTGGCGGCTGAAGGTTGAACGACCGAGTCCCGCATAAGGGCCGGGGTAAGCACGGGAAGCGCGGGGTATCGCGGGGTGCAGATGGAATGGGGATGGTGAGATGAAATAGAATAATAACATGGGGAAGCAAGTGGATCTCCGAGAATGGTGGACCGGGCTGGGCTGGAGATGTCGATGTTGGATGTTGATGTTGCCTTTGGGGGACTCGTAAGCGAAAGGTAATGATTCGAGTCTCACGTGGATTATGATTTGGAATTCGGGTCCTATGGTCTTTTCTCTTGAATTTTAGCACCGCTTCGACTGACAAAAAGCTTACCGAGTTCCAAAAGACGTGTGGTACAGATCCTGGAGTTCCACGAGCACGATTACCGCTCGAGAATAGTGTCACGTGTTGATGTCCCAGCCTTTCCTCTTGTCGCGTTTGCCAGCCAGCCGAGACTTCGACTCCTTTCTTCCTCAACAACCTGAAATAAAGCACAGCACAGCACAGCACAGCACAAAACAGCATAACTCGAATGGATCCCCAGAATTACACACAAGACTTTTCAGTATGTAGAATTCATAAATTGATTCATGAACCTTCGATAATCGGCGCCCCATGACTCAAAACCCTGTGGCCTACATATCCCACTTCCCTCACTTCAGAGGCTCAGCTAGCCGACTTGAGAGATTTAGGCTCCGCTGGAAGAACAATGAGTATTTCTATCTTCCAGCGTGGAGCACTTTTACTCATTCTTGAATCACAGCTACCAGTAGCCACCGCCCTTGTACTCAACACCATCGACGTTCATATCTTCTCCACTCAATTCACTCTCTTTGGATTACCGCCTCTGCGTTGCAGCTGCACTCTTCACGGTACTTCGGCCCCCAAACGCCGAAAAGTTTCGGAGAGGCTCCCTGCCTTGCAGTGATCCCGAATCTGCCCTGTTCCTTTTTTTCTTCGCGCTTCGAGATTCCGAAGCCATAGCGGGAGATGGCTCTGCGTCGACGACCTGATGAGTGGTTAAGTACTTACACAATTCACCGAAGCTCTGTCCTGGCACCACCGCCAGCTCCAGAACCTCGACAGACGGCTTGATTGGGATACGTTGGCTCTTTTGTAGCTGCCCGAACATCAACTTCAGCGCATCTCGGATAATAGTTGGAGTCTGCCATCGTCCTAAGACTGCTCCAAAAAACCCGTAGGAGTTCTTATGTTGGTACTGGCAGTTTTCGCCACGGCTGCAGTTGTCGTTGCCCTCGAGGACACCCACATAACATTGTTGCTTAACTCCTTGTCGATCGTGCGCAACAACACACTTGCAGTTAGCGTCAAAGATTGCCTCATTGACAATGGAATATGTGGCAGCGACCTTATCAGCGCTAGCAGATTTTTCTCTTCGGAACTCAATCGTCAGGTATTGGGTGTCTTCCGGTTTCCAGCCATCCGGCTTCCGAGGTCCCTTGTCGTCAAGGCCGTGGAACCAAGTCAAGAAGTACATTCTGTCTGCAGCTGCCCGATCAATTAAGATGCTCACCGTCCCTACTTCCTGGTCTTCCGAGATCCCAAATGAATACTGATCCACAGCTGCGGGTGGTCCACGATCGGCTTGCAGGACTGTAAGGCCTGCTGCTGATACCTGTGCGGCAAGCACGAGTCCCTTGATTGGATCGAGCGCGAGTTCTCTGGTCAGCATCTCCTTTTCGGTGCAGACGACTTCCGTGTCTGCCGATCCAAGCTTCCAGGCCGACAAGAAAAGTCCGGATGGGAAAGTGCTCGGCTCCCGAGTCGGGTGCTCGTCCATGGCCTTTACTGCGTTTACTGCGTCTCTCGCGGCTGCTGGCGCCGACCGTAGTGCTTCGTTCGTAGGGTCTTTGAAAGCTTCGACTTTTCTGTCAGTTCTGTAGGTTGGTAACAAAATTTATAATTCGGATGTTCTGGGAGTTCTGGGAGTTCTGATATGCATTGTGATTTCCAAGGTGCAGATCCCTTATTATATAGATGTCCTGTAGCTACTAAAGAGTCCCATATCTATCTGCGCTCAAGGCCAGTATAGTCCATTCTTTGATTCAGGCTCATCGTGGCACTTTCTAGAATTTCAAGCTGGCTATTTCATATCAAGTTTCAACGCTATAGCTTAGAGAAGTTTTTGAAACAGAAAATTTCTTTGAAAGCGTTACGATAACAATAAGTGTATTCAGACTCGGTTCTGCAGCATTCTTTTGCTATCTATGTCTTTCCGACACTAATGCCACAGGGTCCAAATAAGGCCGCATGTTTCAGCTCTTTCAGGTAACAAAGGTTAGACCTCGGGCTTTTCACACAATCTTATTCTTTCTTCTACAGATACCAACCCGCTATTTACTATCCCAGTCATGACGAGTAGCTCCAGGTGCATCGCCAGTTGTGGACTGCAAGGCGTTTTGGGTTTCAGGACGGGTGAAGCAAAGCTGAAAGCCTGGCTAGGAGCTCTCTACATAAGCCCCCCGATCAGACGAGGAACTAACTACATTAACTATATTGACTATACGTACCCGCTCACTCATCCGTCGGGTACGATACTAGCCGAGAAGCCTTCAGATTCGTCTCCCGCGTCTCTTCTACTTTATCTTATCCGGCTTCGCATCCGCCAGCTCCGCCGCCGGCGCGAGAGGGGAAGAGAGAGGGGAAGAGAAATTCGATGACTAGAGACGCTAAAGACTTGCCAGTATGAAGATTCTCTCAAGATTTGTTGTTTCCTCCGAGATTTGTCTTGAATCCTAAAATCTTACATTCTGTAATCGAATTTTGCGCCTTTCCAAGACTGAGTTGGTGTTTTACATCCACGAGGATCGAGACCCTGCCGTGACTACTATACTACTACACCTACAGCTTTATAATTATTTTATTCTAAGGCAGGGGCGACCTTGATATACGGATACGACTGAAGGCTTTCCCCTCCTATCGAAAAGTAATATAAAATTGAAATCAAAAGTACGTTTCGCTACTCATACAAAACGTTGCAATCTTTTTCCGTAGTACAAACATATCGACGCATAAGGACAGACAGGTATGCTGGCGGCACGTACACCAATCGAGGACAGCACTAACCCAGACACGGGTGTGCACTTTGGAACAGGGCAATCTTGTTATTTTCGCATACTTGATTTTGCTGCTGCTACAGTGCAACTTCGGAGATTCCTCAGAACGTCTGTTTACTTGCAGTAGAGTACAGCGGTCCCGAACGTTGCGGGCCGAGGCTTGGACAAACCACCCGGGATGTCATGTGACCAGGGCACATGAACCAACATCTTCAAACTTATGATAAGAAACCTTGTTCAGCCAAGAAAGATGGTTGATATACGGATGTCCATATGCCGGAACCTTTCGACACAAAGCAAATGGCGGGCCGCCGGGCCGAGAACATGGCGGCTCTTGGGAGTAATAGCGAATTGGTGCCAAGCCTTTTCGTCTCTTGGACTCCTGAGAAGGATTCAACCCAATTGAATTGGCGGCAGCTTGAGAAGGCTTGAAAAAGCTTGAAAAGACGTTTTCGGATCTTCTCTCGCCGGCTCTTTCAGCACCCGGAAGAAGTGCTGACGATCCCATTGCAAACGTCGAGAATGATCGAGATTTTCCCCGATTTTCCTTCAAGAGCAATATACAAGTCCAAAGAATATAGGTCAGGACAGGACTAGGAACAGGACCAGGTCTCCGGGCAGAAATACACACGATTTCCCTCCTGCCCATATCTCACTTCTCACTTCGCAATCACTGGGTCAGGCCATCGTCGTCGTACCAAGCTAGCGGGATAGCGCCACATCCGAATAGGAAAGTCGCTTCCCAGCCACTTGACCTCGAAGTTCGACATCAAAACACGAAAGAAAGAAAAATTATTTATCTTCATATTCTCCAATCGCTTCCATCACTTAATCACCTACACCCTCACCTCTGGCATCTATTCTGCTGATCATCGCGCCACCACCATGCCCAAGCTCGTCGTCGTCGTAGGCGCAACTGGCAACCAAGGGGGCTCCGTCGCCCGCCGCTTCGTCCAAGACCCCACGTACAGAGTGCGAGGCCTGACGCGCAACCCGTCGTCGACTGCTGCCCTTGAGCTCGCGAAGCTGGGCATTGAGGTCGTGCAGGCCGACTTGGAGGATGTCGAGTCGGTGAAGAGGGCGTTTCAGGGCGCGAACATGATCTTCTCGGTTACGAACTACTGGGAGCCGTTTTTTCGTCCGGACGCCAGGGCCGCGGCTGAGAGACAGGGGCTGAGTTGTAAGATGTATGCGTATGAGGTGGAGGTGCGGCAGGGGAGGAATATTGCTGATGCTGCGGCGTCGCCTGGTAAGTACTTTCTCTTTCTGTCTGTCTGTCTTTGTCGCTCTCTCATATGAATACCTGCTTTGAACGAGAACCGAGATATTAAGTTGTTAGCAACGGCCCATCGAAAATTTGAGACTCTTGAGGCTTGTTCGTCTAGGTGAGAGTAGCAGAAGCTAACATCGTATTAGAAATCGTCAAAGGACTGGACGAAATGGGATTCATTGCCAGCACGCTCAGCTACGCCAAGAAGTGCAGCGGCGGCAAGTACCAGAACCTGTACCATTTTGACGCTAAGGCAGAGGTGTTTCCGTTCTACGTCGAGGGGAAATACCCGGAGCTGAGCAAGAAGATGAGCTGTGTGCAGACGGGCTATTTCATGACGAGCTACCGCTTGGCGCCTGGAGCGTATTTCTCAAAGGTCAGTCTGGAATCGTCTCATCTTTGGTCTCTGCTGGGAGTTTCCGTCTTTTTTTTTTTTTTGGACTTCGGATTTGACAAATGCTTGCATTTCATCCTCGCTAAGTAAGTGACTACGATGAAGCTTCTGCTCGCGGCGTTTTCGTCTGACAATATTCTATTTATAAGTAAATGTGCAATCTGATATCAGGCTATCGAATTGAAACTCCTCCATCTCATCTTACAGTATCACATCACATCACATCACACCTTTTCTACCGTCCCTATTCCTTTCTTGTCGATCCGTCTCTTTCACCCCCCCACCTCGCCCATCTATCTAACAATCCTACCCCCCAACAGCTCCCAAACAACACCTTTCAAATGTCCTTCCCAACCTCCCCCTCCTCCCCCGTCCCCCACATCGCCATCAACAACGACATGGGCCCATTCGTCTACGCCGCATCGCAACTCGGCCCGGGCAAGCACTTCAGTAAGGACGATTCCTTTCTCTCCCCCCTCTCCCCATAATCCCTTCAGCTCCCAACAACCCCCTATCAAGACTCCCACACTAACCACCTCCCCCTCCCCCCAGTGGCCGAAGGTACAACCTGCACCTGGCCCGCCTTCCTCTCGACCTGGAGCCGCGTGACCGGCCGCGCAGCGCACTACCAGCAAGTCAGCATCGAGCAATTCGCGGCTATGAGCGCCGACCGCGCCTTTGGGGAGGAGGCGGGCTTGATGTTTGAGTATTCGAGGTATGGCTGGTTCGCTCTTTCCTGTCCTCTCTCTTCTCTGTCCTCTCTTCTTGAAATCTCATCCCCTTCCTCTTCATCCCCGTTCTTTTCTACCATCCGATTCGACCCGCATCCCTCACTCTCCTCTCCCTTTCCTTCCCTCCCCCTCCCCTCTCTAATACCAAATCCAAACACAAACCCACCAACCCCCAACCAACCACTCACCCACCCACCCACAGCACACCCGGCTACGACGGCGGCGACAAGACGCTGCTAAAAGCGGCGGATATTCGCGCGGTAGGTTTACTTTCCGTCTCCCTCTCTCCCTTCCTCCTTCCCTCTTCTACCTTCCTCATCCAGCTCCCTACCTACTTACCTAATATACGCGACTCACACAACCCTCCGTCCCTATCTAGGCAGGCATCGCGTGCCCGATGACTAGTCTCGAGGAATTCATGCAGGCGCAGGATTGGTCGGGGGTGTTATCGTTGGACCAGCAGTGAGGTCGACGTGGGGAGTGGGATTTTGAGGAGGGAGGAAGGAAATGTGTACGTACGGGTTGGATATAGAGAGATTCAGAGAGATTCAGAGAGATTCAGAGAGAGAGAGAGAGAGAGAGAGAGAGAGAGAGAGAGAGAGAGAGAGAGAGAGAGAGAGAGAGAGAGAGAGAGAGAGAGAGAGAGAGAGAGAGCAAAAAGAAAAGAGAAATGTAACGTGTTCCAGGATCTTTCATGCACTGACTTATATATTTACATACATACGGTACATGAGACTATCTCTCCTACACCTTGGACCTCCGGCCCTGGAGAAACCTGTAGGCAGTCTATAGATGCAAGCTCTTATCGTTAAACTCGGACCGCACCCTCGCAAACATGATCTGGGCATCCTCGGACGTGTAGAGCGCCATGCTGCGCGCCTCGACGCTCTCGCTCATGTGGCAGCGCTCGAAGCGGCCCAGCTGCCGGGTCGCGGGTCCATGGGCCCAGGGGGACCTTGACGACCTTCTCCCGAATTTCGACGAAGCCGGCCTCCTGCATCCAGCGCTGGTGGTGGCGGCCGACGTTCAGGCGCTTGCCGAACGCGGTTCAGCGTCTCGCACCAGTCCTGCGTATACGGGCAGGGAGAGGCGTCGTTCGTTTAGACCCATGCGTCGTACTCCTGCATTTCAAGCCAGGCGCCGGGCTTGAGGTTGTCGAGCACCTGCCGGTACAGCCGGTCCCAGTGGCCCGTGCTGCCGCTCAAGGAGCGCCAATGGATGAAGTAGGTATTGAAGTAGAAATTAACAGGCTTCCTCGGCAGAGGCGATTGCAACAATTTCTTATCAACTGGTTTTTCGCTCCGGAGGAGACTTCAGTCGTATAGTGAATATTGGGCAGCGCGTGTCAAAAGTTGGGGAATAAGACAGCACGGCGTATTTTCCAGTAGCTAGACAGGAGAGGCTCAAAAAGCATAGGGACTGTCAAGCAAGGATTGACATCTGAAGGCTAAGGGGCTCCTGGGTTGCTGATTTCTTGAAAGGCTTGAAATTCGGCAAATTTTGTCCATGCTTGAATCGTAACATCCCGTAGACCAGGGGACCAAACATTACATGTTGCAGTATGCCGGTCTGGGAAGAGACGCACTAGCGTCAACGAACGCACATCGTCGAATCATCCCCAAATTCTTCTGGTATCGACCCTTCTTCCTTTATCACACTTCCGATCCAATTACGCCCACCTTCCACTGTCCGGGCGCCAAATTTGATGACTGTACATCCTCGGATCCTAGCAGCCGACCAAAGCACACCGTCACTCATCTCCTGCATTAATCGTGATGCTCTCCAGGATTCGTGCTTCGACATGATTGCTCCACTGTCTCTATCGACCTTTTCCTGAGATCTGAAGTCCCTGGCACCGATCCTGGGGAGTGCCGAGAACTCGGAGAGGAAGAAGTCTGCCAGAGATTCCATTAGGGGACCTCGAAGTATTAGAGTCCCGAAGATTCCCAGAGCATGCATTTTCTTCCTCAAATGCTTCTCGACTGCGCCTGGAGCATCGCCCTCCAAGATGACATTGTCTCTCAGCAAAAGTCGAGGTTTCTTCTGATCAGTGCCCATCGTCCAGACCTCGTTTCTGCCACTCCATGCTCCTAAATCCCAATCTTCTCCTCGGGCAGTGCGGCCTTCGGATACCCAGTCGAGAAGGCAGAGATTGCCACCCTCCGCGATGCAGAATTTCTGAGATTGCTCGTAAACACTGCTCTCGAAGGGCTGTACGGGATCCGGAAGCAAACAAACAGCGGCGCCGGTCCCGATGGTTACCTCGAGCTGCTGACGGGTAACGACATCGCGAGATGGACACTTGAAGATCTTCGTATGACCTTGAGTGACAATGCTAAGTCGCGCTTCAGGTCTCACGTCGATCACGAGATGGACCTGGTCACCGCCTACGAGGCCACCTCCGTAGGTCAAGAGAAAGACCAGGACGCTCCTCTGGTCTGCGGAGGGCGACGGTGATATGAGTTTTAATGGATACTGAAAGGAGATGGTGGAGAGGCCGGATATCTTTTGAGGAAGAAGATGCACAACGAGACATCCCTCGCCTGGAGCCGAGGTGGATTTGGGAAAGGGAGAGTTCATTGCATGAGAGACTATAGATGAGGCTATATCGATGTATGGCCATGGGGAATTGATGTTCGGGTGGTAGAAGCAGGGAGGCGGAGAGAGTCCGGGGGGATGATCATCTAGACATAATTTTGATAGACGTAGCAACTAAAACAATCGACAAATTCATGTCTCGTGTAAAGTGCCTGAGGTGATCGTGTTGCGGAGGAATAACTGGCGTGAAGAACCCAAGGAAAGGTGAAAGCTGAAATATATAGAATGATTCATGAGTGCCTGAGGCAGAAATACTTTTTCGTCTGGCTGCTACCTTCAGGTCGCGACTTTCAATCTCACGCGCCCCCCCCCCCACTACCACCTCTACCACCACCACTTCGACGCGCCACAACATCCGACCTGCTCACCAGCATCTACATCACGGTCGCATTGCATGCGTCAATGAGAACCCAACGTGCGCACCTCATGGATATCTCCAACAACGACGCCGCGAGCTCTTCTATCGCGTTAGGAAGCCGGCGCAGGTCGGGACGCGCCGTCAAGGTCCCCGAAAAGTTTGTCCCCAATTTACCCTCGTCGCAATCCGCATCTGCAAACGCGAAGAGAAAGAGAGAGGAGGAGGAGGAAGAGGAGGAGGATGGAGAGGGAGATGGAGAGGTAGACGCGTCGGACATAGACGAATCGGAGGAAGACAGCCCCGACGAGGTGGAGAGCGCTGCAGAGGAGGAATTACGAGATACTCGGAAGAGGGCAAAGAAGCCCAAGGCCAAATCTAGAAAGCCAGCTGCGAAGAAGCCAAAAGTCAACGGCTATGCGCTTCGCGAAGACCCTCTCGCAGTCAAGCTCCCTGCCCGTCCGAAGAAGTCCGCCGCTAAGCGCGTTGCGATCGCGGATGAAGATGCAGAGGGGCTATACGGTACGCGCTTTCGCAGTCATTTTATGACGGGGTCTTGCTAACCGTCGCACAGCGGATGTCTTCACAAGCGGTGATGCTACAGAGAATGTTGTAACGCGATGGCTGGCCAACTACGACGCGGACAACCTTGACGCCCTGGCCGACCTGGTCAATATGGTCTTGCGAAGCGCTGGTTGTGCAGTAGAAATCTCAAGCGATGACATTGGCGACGATGACAATGTGGCAGGCAAGCTAGAGGATATTCAAGTAGAACACCAAGCTGTTCGTGTGCCCATCATGCTGTGGTAATCTGCTGTGCTGATGATCTCTAGAACAATATCACTACTTATCCACTCACATCAAAGGCAAGAAGTGGCATTGTATTCCGAGAGCGCCTAATCGACTTCTTCGACAAGCTGGTTGAAACGATGCATTTTACTGGAATTCTATACCGCGAGAAACCTCTGATCGAGAATATCGACATGTGGATTTCCAGCCTTTCTTCATCGGCACTTAGACCATTCCGGCATACCGCCACCCTTGTCGCTCTTACGATGGTCACTGCTATGTGTAGAATAGCGGATGGTGAATCTACAATTGCAGCACAAGTTCAACGTCAGCTCGAAACTGAGAGCAAAAAGAAGGGAGCAAACAAGGCCAGACTCGCCGACTTTCAGCGAAGAGTGCAGACCAACAGGGACAACAAGGAATTCGTCGAGCTCCGCATATCGAGGCTTTTTGACTCAGTTTACACCCACAGATATCGTGATGTGGACCCGAACATTCGGATTGAATGTGCCGAGGCAATGGGGACATGGATGCTTACACTCTCCAGCGTCTTCTTTGACGGCGCATACTTGCGTTATATGGGCTGGACGCTCTCTGATACTTCCGCAGCCATGCGACTGGAAGTAGTTAAGCAGCTTCAGAAACTCATGTTGCATCTGAATACCGGGGGCATGCGTCATTTCATCGAGCGATTTCGGCCTCGCATCATTGAAATGGCTACCCGGGATTCTGAACCTGACGTGAGAGCTGCTGTGGTTGAATTGATGGATTTGATCCGACAAGCTGGCATGTTGGAGCCCAACGATATTGATACTGTTGGAAAATTGATATTCGATTCCGAGCCTAAAGTCCGAAATGCAATTGTGGGATTTTTCGCCGAGAACATCAATGATTTCTACGATTCTAAGGTGGAGGAGCTTGGAGGAGAGGAAGCAATCGAGGATCTGTTGGCCACCGATGATGATGAAGAGTACGATACACCTCGCGCCGGTTGGATCAGGTTAAAATGTCTTGTCGAAAGTCTACTGAGTTACGATAACCAAGACGAAGACTCTATGCCCGATCAGCTTTCACTCGATCTCATAGACATCCACGGCTTGGAGTCGAGGTTCACTCTTGCGGCGCAGGCTCTTTACGAAAGGATTCCCGTTCTCAAAGACTGGGAGGTACTGGCAGGCTATCTATTGTATGACCATACATCTGCGGACACCGACAACGAAGCCGAAAATACTATTAGAGCCAGCTTCAAGCCTAGTGAGCAGGAGGAACGCGTTCTCTTGGAGATTCTGAACGCCGTGGTCAAAGTCGGCTTGGCCCACATTGACCAGAAGGCAAAAGTCAGGAGCAACACCGCAAAGGCGGAGGCCAAAGAAGAAAAGGAGAATGCTGCTCGCCGGCTAGCTGGTCTCATTCCACGCTTACTCAAGAAATACGGAGCAGATCCTAGGACGGTGACAATTGTTCTCCGTCTAGAACATGTTTTGGATCTGAGCGTCTTCCAAGAGTTACGACAAAACACCACTGCCTACTCCCAGATGCTTGACGAGATCAGCGCTCAGTTCAATGGACATGCGGACAAGGGTGTCCTGAGCGAAGCAGTTGCTGCTTTCCTCCATGCCCGAGGACACGAGGAGCTCGAGGAGATCGCCGAAAGCAAGATCCTCTCGCTCTGGGACGACACCGCGAATTCTCTGAGAAAGATCAACAAGGCAGGCGATGTTACTGTTCGAGGGAGTCTCTCGGATAGACTACTGACCGAGCTATCCCATAACCTTGCGCGACTTGAGCAGCTATCCACCATAGCCACCTCAGTGGAAGTCTTGGAAGAGCCTTCGACGACGAGTAGCGAGCCATTGCCCATAGTCATTCTCCTTGATATCATTGCCAGAGGTGTCTTTGAGGCTCCCAATGAAGACGAGGAGATTGACTCTCAAGAGGATGAGATTGTTTTATCTGCCATCAAGTCGGCCATGTTCTTCTTCATGTGGAAGATACGAGCATTATCCAACGCACTTACTGGCGGCGACGAGGTTCCTGACATCGAGATTGATAATCTACGAGAGTGGCGAGACATATACATCAACAATCTGACTGCTGCTTTTTCCTCCCGATCAACTCTCGATCTAGTTCGTTTGGTCGGAGCTGGCTCCCTTCTCGATGCTCACATTCTGTTCGCTACGGTCAGGTCGATCGAGATCCCTGAGAAGGCCGACCCGGACAACGATGAGCAACATTACCTGACACTTTTTCAACATATCTCACCTGAAGTCCATCACGAGCTAGTTGCCATCTTCGATTCGTTGGAGAAGCAATTTGCCAAGAAGTCCAAGAAGAGACTAGCCGCGCCTGGCGACGACGAGGATCCGGAAGATGTCGATGACGAGACCGAAGAAGAGGAAGAGGAAGTTACAGATCTCGAGCGACGAGCTGAGGCACTATCAGCCGAGAAGGACCTCTGCGAACTGACAGGCAAGCTTGTCATGGCTATCCGCGCCAGAGTTATCGACGACCAAGGCAAGTTGAAAGGAAAACTGCGTTCGCGCCTCCTTCGGAACAAAGCCAACCTAGGTCCAAATTTCAAGGAAATCTTGACATATATTGACGAGCCGAAGCCGAAGGCTAAGAAGGGTCATCCGAGCAAGGCAAAGCCGGCGGCGAGTGACGCAAAGAAAGGTACGCTGAGCAAAGAATTCGTCGAGGAAGACGAGGAGGAAGAGGAAGACCCCTTCGCAGATGCACAACCCGAAGAAGGGACAATCGAGGATCTGCGTCGGCGCGAGCTCTTGGAAGACGACCCCGAAGACCCCGTCGAAGCCAACGGCAACAGCGATGCGGCCGGCGGTGCGGAAGAGGATGAAGACGAGGACGAGATTATGGGAGATTGAATGGTTTCACGTGTGTGCGCTTGACTTGACTTTGCCGGCTGGTTTTTGTAGGATTAAGGGGCATTGATGGAGCTGCAGGATGGAGAAAAAGGATTGATGCGTATAACGGTTGCTCTTTTTTTATCTTTTTTTTTTGTCTCTCCCGCGTGGGCTGCGGAAAACAAGCCGCCTAGCGCGTCTTTTTCACACGACTGGCTAAAGACTCTCTGCACACACGGGCATGGAATTCATGATTTTCCTTTCGTTATGCTTTTGCAGATGCTGCTGCTGCTGCTGCTGCTGCTGCTGCCATTGCTGTTTACAAGATAATGCCAACTCCTCATTACGGAAAACTCTTGTCAAGTAAGCAATATAATCTGATCGAATCGACGGGTCAAGAATTCCTTCCTTGCGCCAAGTAGGGGGCTGTAGGGGGCGCGGTCCGGTCAGGGTGCTTACGCGACGTTGTTGTTATTGCTGTTATCGTCGTGCTTACTACCCCCAGGCGGGTAGCAGCCTGCGCCTTACGACCTCCTACATGGTACGCCGACGTGCTTGTTATGCTGTGCTGTGCTTAGCTAAGGAGTTGTTACGTACGTCTCAGGAAGCCGGAGAAAGCATCTCTGAGATCGTATTGTCTTGTACGGTGGGTGGTGCTGCTATTCTATGGACTGCGCGTCCTTCTTTTCTTCTTATAGAAGGGATGGAGGGATGGATTACACGAGGGGGGAGGGAGTTATAGCTCTGTTATGGAGGAAAGAGAGGTTGAGGATGTGAGTAAAGTAAGGAAGGTGGGGAGTGATCTAGCTCGGGAGCTTGCATGCGTAGCGTTGTTAGAGTCGCTGGAGGAGAGGAGTCGTGGCTGAGTCTGAGGTTAGCGGTGGTAGGGTGAGGTTTGTCGGTGTCGATGGTAATGGAATTCGAGGTCGGATCGAAGTTAGATCAGTGTGTGTATGTGTGTGTGTGTGCACGCAGAGCGCTTTTCGAAGGCGGGATATTGTAGGTTGTATCCTTTTCTTCTATCTCTATCTCTATCTCTTATATATGTTCCCCCTTTGACAGAAATTCTTTTGGCGTTTTTAGGCTGTGTGCCTGTTCGGTATAGGTTTTGTTGGCGTGGTGGTGGTTATCCAGATAAGGAAGGAGGTGCGGAATCGTTGGTGAAGGGAAATTCTCTTTGAAGAGGTGGGCTGGCTGGCTGGTTGCGTGTTCATTGATTGATTTGATTGAGGACTCTCTGAACAGTGTAAGACTGGCTGGGTATGAGGTTGAAGGGTTGTGGGAGGTATTTCGCGTGGGTATAGAATCGTGACCCCGCTAGGTAGTAGATAGGTAGGTAGGTAGGGAGGTAGGTGGGCGAGGTGACGATCAAGGCAGACGACAGTGTTGGCACTTGATGAATAAGCGTTCGATGATGTTCTATCTGTCTTCTTCGTTGACAGGACGGAATTCTTTGAGGGGATATCTCTGTATATAAATAGGTAAGTAAGTAAACAAGTCTTGGCGGTGTTACTTGTCGACGACCGGCGACGGGAGAAAACTTGAAAAGTAGAAGGTAGTTGGTAGGATGGATTAGAGAAAGGGATGGTACTACTGTGGGTTTTATCTTATAAAGAATAAGGATATCTGCAGCGTTCCGGGGCCTGATGATTCGCTTTTTTGATGGTTTGATTGATGCCTTTTTTGAGAGAAGAGGGTTGTAGAAGGTTTTGCTGGAAGCTGAAGTCGGAAGTTCGAAAGGGTCCTTGTTTTTTTAAGGCTGGTGAATGGCATACAGACTTGCCAAAACGGGTGCCTTGTAAGGATAAAGGAAGGGAGTGGATAATAGTTTGGCTTTCACCTTCCACCTTTCACTTTTCGACTCTATATCTTCGAACGTCCAACCATCGACAACCTCCAGATTTCAACCCCCAACTTTCACTTCTGCACCACACAACTCGACAACACTCGCATCCCCGGAGGTGGGGAAGTACCTCCGAGTTGCTAATCGAAGAGCTACGGCTTTGCACGTCAAGATGTCGCATCCGACAGTTATCAACGTGGTTTCCTTCTTCTACCCGATCGGCAATACGCCTGCTGTTTGCTTGACCCAAGACTACCCATTGGAGGAGAATGCTGATATTCTACTACTTGGTTGTGGAGATGTTCGTAACATCCTCTTTACTACGTATGCCGACGCGTCTCCCAGTGAGTTACCCTCTGCCCGTCACTCCTAGCACGAACTGATGATTACAAGCTCCCCGAAATTTAGACATCACTTGCTGTGACGTTGAAAGCGCAATCATCGGTATGAACCCCCCCCCCCCCCCACCCCCTTCCTTTGTATCATGGAAGACTGTCCCTAACATTAGAGCTAGCACGCAATATCCTTCTCTTCACCCTCCTGATCGATGATTCAGGCCAGGAGCGCGACTCGATCATCTGGCAGATCTACTACCACTTGTTCATCGACGCCCAGGCAATCAAAACACTGCAAAGTCAATGCGCCAAGTTGCTTGCGCTTTCTGAGAATCTGGACACATGGCACGCTGGGAAATATGGCAAGCTCCTCAAGTTCTGCGACCAAGGGTCTCTCGACCTGGTCAAGGAGCGCTGGGCTGCATATGCTATTTCAGATAGGACGAAGAACCAACAGAAACAGTACGAGACACGCTTCGAACGTGAGATCATGGAGGTGAAGGAGAAGATCAGAGAGGCCTCTGCGAACGGTCAACGTAACACGACCGGCATGCGATCTGCGGCTCCAGCCACCATGGAAGCGTTCCCTGGCGCGTGCGATGCCTGGGACCATTTCTGGGAACACGGCAGTACAGATCGGAATCCTTCAAAGCTGGCCGGAGATCGAAATGCCAATCCGACCTTCGCACGATTGGACAGGGACACGTTCTCACTTCACTACGGGACTGATCCTCACCTGGGCTTCCCTCTGGCTACCGCATATGTACCACTTACTAAGGGCTCGCCTCTGGCTCCTGCGGCAACAGGTCGAACCGACTCCGACAAAGTCACTGACGCTGCCCGCAACAGCTTCCGGGCCTGGTCTGAGAAGTTTCGAGAGCGGTCTCAACACCTGACACTGCGATTCTGCGTTGGTGATGTCATTGCGCTCTGCTATTCTCTTCAGCACCAACGAGCTGAAGGCAATAGCCAAATTCACTGGTACAGAAACAAGTATACTGTTCAGACACTCGTTCTCGACGGGGAGGGATACGGTTCTGGGAGCGCACCTCTCTGCTTCGATGTCATTGAAACCTCTAATCTCGTCGATCACCTCGGCCCCCTCAACGTCCTGGTTGCTGCATCGCCACTTCTGAAGCGCCAGGCTTCGTCTACTCTCTACACCGAATCCCTCGTGGCAAGAGAGAAGACCCAGGAGAACTTGATCAACGGGATCTTATGTGGCTCGTTTCCCACCGTCTCCATCCTTCTGGGATTGACCCCGGTCGAGTACTGGACCAACGCCACAGCTGTATCGAATACGGAAGGAGCGATCACGGAAAAATCCTCCAAGCTCCTGAAGCCAAAGCATGATGCCGATAATGCCAGTCAAGGTCAGATGTATTGTCGTATGCCATGGAAGGCCTTCTTCCCTACGAATATCTCCGCCGGCGTGGAGAAGAAGCTGCAGTTCGATGCCGGAGAGCTGGCGTGCCTGCTCCACCGTGTCTACCTAGGCATGTTCGAGTGTGAAGACATGGCCAAGAAGATGGCAGACATCAGCGTCAGGAAGATACGCAACGACTCTGCTCCAATGTACCACCGCGGAAGCCTCGCGGCCTTCCTGAAGCTCCTCAAGTCCCGAGTGGACACGGACTGGTACGCGATGGTCGACCAACTTACTCAGAGGATTAAGCTTGACGAGTCCATCCTGACGGGCGGTAGCTACCTCCAGGAGCTCTACGTGCAAATGCATCTGCTCGACGTTTTCCGCATGCCGAACTTTGACCCTGGCTACGACGCGCTCTCAGCTCCCGGTCGCGCCCTCGGCGGGCTGGCGCAGTGGGCGAAGATACCACCTGCTGTCTGTATCAACTTGGTGATTCCGCGATCGAAAGTTGGCATCTTCAAGAGGATACCCCGAAACCAGCTCGGAACACCTCTGGTAAACGGCATCGTGCAATCTGCCACCAGCATATTCTCGCCACGAGCCTGGCAGAACATATTCGTTGACGTCCATCTGGCCTTTGGGAAGGTACGTACAGCTGGCTCGAAGACTGATGAGGATTTCCGAGTCATCGTGGATGAGGACCCCCTTGGTTGGAATGGCGAGTCTCCATTGCTTGTTTCGTTCACTGTCCCATCTTGGAATGTCCTGGTCGAACCGTCTAATACCCTTGTCAAATTTGGCATCATGAGCACGGTTCGGAGTACAATGACATTTTCCAAGCACCTGGGAATGGAGATGGACATTTTCGTTTCCAGACTTCTGGATGAGAAAAATGTCAAAATCACCAAATTCCCCCCTCACCTCGACAGCTATCCGTCCGTTGGACCTCTGGAACAGGTGTTCGCGAAGGAGGAACCGGATGACAGTCCATTGAAACTGACTCTCAGAGCCAATGTTGAGCAGTCGGAGGCCCGCATTTCCGGCTTCACAGCTCGACTGGAGTTCCGGGCTTCGGCGACGAAACCTCTCCTCGCAGATGGTGCCGAGGTCAAGTCGCATCAGATCTCCCCCTGCTCCATTGTCGTCTCCGTGGGAAAGGCGGGTGGATCCCACCAGGTAGTATTCCCAGTCCCAGTCCTGGGTCATCTGAACAAAGTCAGAATCGCACGTAAATCCTCGTGGGTCGAGGTTGTCGTCCCTCTGGCGGATCATGTTCACGGACAGGGCTTTCCCGAATTCATGTACCCACTGGGCTTGAAGGATGGCAAACCCATTCTCTGCAACATGCCTTGCGTGCACCTCAAGCGCCTCCCCATCATCGACGTCTCCCAGCCCAAGCAGCTGACCTGGCTCGACAGCCACATAACCATTCAACTCTCGGCGCGCGAGCACCGCCTGCGAGAAGAGTCGATGGATCCCAAGTTCCCAGCCAAAACCGACCTCCGCACGAGATTCAAGGACTCGCTCTTCTCCATATTCCTCAACTCCTACGGCGAGGGCGGCCCGAAGGTCAAGATCTTCGCCATCAACCACGCTACGCAGGGCGGCATTCACATCCTCGTGTTCGTCTCGCGCATGCTCCTCGACATCGCCAACCACACCATCGTCCTGGACGCCGCCATCCTGCCCCTGACGCACGTCATCCTGCCCGCGCTCGCCCCCTTCCTGGCCGCCATCTCCCTGGTGCCGCGCTGCAACATCAAGGCCGACAACGCCGAGCTCGCGCTCTGGAAGGAGATGCTCCCCGTCTGGGCCGAGCGCTGCCGCGAGTGGCTCCACCTGCCCTCGTGCGAGTACGCCGCCGCCGGCCGCATCCCGCTCTCAAGCGACATTCCCGGCGCGCCAGTGCTCTGCTCGTGCGGCTGCGGCGTCTTCCCCGATCATTTCGTCACGGGCCTCGCGCACTGGGAGCTGGCTCAGAAGCACGCCTGTCGCGTCGCCATCTCGCCCAACTTCTCTGTGCCGTACGTCGAGCACTCCCTCAACCCGTTCGATATCGTCTCGAATCGAGGCGGGGAGAGAGCTTGTGCTGCCTGTCGCAAGGCGAAGGGGCCCGACGGGGCGGACTTGCTGAAGTGCTCCCAGTGCTCGCTGGTGTGGTACTGCTCGGCGAAGTGCCAGAAGAATGATTGGAAGGGGCATAAGAAATTGTGTGTCGCATTCAAACAAAGTGAACCTCGTTCGCTGACGGGAGTACGGGAGTAAGGGAGTAGGGAAGTGGGTGATTTGAACAGGGGTATTTCAAATTCGTGTTTCCATTCATCATCGTCGCTCGTGCTTTCTTACGAGAGATGGAGAACTGGTTACTACGTACCTACCTACTCTGGTTTGGTTGGCTTTGTTCACCTACCTAGTACCTAGCGAAGCTAGCTACTCTTCCAATACATAACATACATAACATACATAACATACCGTACCGTACCATACCATACCATACCATTCGTCACTGTAAGTAAGTAAGTAAGTAAGCAAGCAAGCCGGGCCCTCCGCAGAGACCTCACCAAGAGAGAGTAGATAACATCTGGATTCCGCATCAAGCGCTTCTCTTTCGAGACCTGTTGCGAATCAGGTAGTCTAAGCTCCCTAGTGGAATCTATACTCCTAGGCCGTCGTCAATCGGGATTATCTCTCTCTCTTTCTTTTTTTCTTTTTTTTTTTTTTTTTTTTTGCTGTTGTTATCTGTGTCTCATGTTATGATGTGTGCATCGACTCGCTTAGGTGTCACACTCGTGAGCGGATCAGCAGATGACTTTGCCCGTTCGTGTCTTCCTTCTTCTCCTTCTCCTTCTCCTTCTCCCTCCTCACCTTCCTCACAAACCCCATCCAACAAACGCCTCTTAAAAGTCGAACTCTCTCTTATTCTTTTCAATAATTTCCTCTTCTTTTTTTTTAAAAAAAAAAAAAATAATAATAAAAAAAATATCAACCCAAACATCCCAATCCCAAAACAGGCCTCACCCCACCAACCAATCTCAGGAAAAAATTCCATCACCGCTACATTCATACCTACCTATCTACCAACCCCATCCATACAAAGCGAACCAACCAACCCACCCATTCTCCTCTCCTCTCGATCGACGCCCCTCTGCGCCCTCTGCGAACAACAACAACAACAACAACAACAAGAAAGATAGCCGGTCCCAACAACCAAAGGTCGACAGAAGCAACTAGGTAAACTATTTAGGCAACCCGCGGAGCGAGCCCGGGGGATGTGTACTTTGCGGGAAGAGGCGGGGGGGGGGGGGGTTTCTTTTTCTTTGTGTGCTCTTTCCGGAAGATGAGATCTGGAATTGACTTGACTTGACCCACGCTAGGCCGTCGTCGAATCACCACCACCACCACCACCACCACCCCAATACTACCATAACATCCAGGGAGAGGAAAGAGAAGAGGGAATCTTCGACGTTGCATTCGGTAGAAAAGGTTAGTTATTGCAAACCCGCTAAATGAATCATGGGATGTGTGTAATCCAGGTAATTACTGGCCTACCGAATCTTGCCTATCGTCAAATAATTCGAGACGGCGATTTAATATGAAAATAAAAGTCTTTTCATGATGCGTTTAAAGCTCTTCATTTTTCATTTTTCATTTTTTATTTTTTATATCCCAGGCAGGAAAGCTCGTCGTAATCTTGCCTGCCTGGTGTTGTTTCACATAGCCTTCTTCATCTCAAATAGTTAATATGAAAGGCTAAATGAGATCTAGCGATTACTTAATCACCAATCCCGTCATGATATAATCCAATTTCTGCAACCCTTTTCATCTCGTCTCATCTCATTTCATGTCGTCTCACATATAGCTCGCTATCGAACTAGCTTTCAATCAATTCCAAAGCAATTCTTCCGCTCTAAAAACCGACAAAAAATCACCAATCAAAAACGGCGCCGCAAAGCATATAAATTCAACGCAAGTATAAAAGAGTGAAATGATGATCAAAATCGCTATAAACATCGCATCGACTGGTATAACGCAGCGCCACGCATCGCAATCAGCAAAATTGACACCGAGGGAAGCGCAATGCAAATGATGGCTCGCCGCGAATCGTAAGAAAAAATAGCACTCTACTTCCCACCACCACCCGGAACTCACTACTTCGGGCCCAGCTAGTCGATGAGCAGGTTACTGCCCATAAGCCCCAGCCTGGTGCCCGATCAGGCCCCCAAACCGTCCGCCGTCCCGCATAGTCGCGCTCACGTCCCTGCCCTGCGAATCCACAGGCGGGTAGCGGGCCTTCAGCTCCAGGTCATCCAGATGCATATGGCTGCGGATGTACTTTTCGCGCCCGTCATCCAGCGGATTGTGGTCCCAGCTGGTGAAAGCACCTGTCTTGAGTGCTGACCACACCAAACGTCTCTGCTTCTGAGACAGCAGAACGGAAGCGGTGATGGCATCCATGTCCCACTTGGCTTTAGCTTGAGCGACGAAGGCGGATAGCACTGACGAGACTTCCGGGGTTAGCAGGGGGTGTTTGGGAGGGAGAGAGGCGAGGTTGACGAGTTCTTTCGGATCGGACGAGAGATTGTAGAGCTGGTCTGCGTCCGCAGGGCAGGTGATGTATTTCCAGTCCCCGCGACGGATCATCATCATTGGCGCGATGGTCCCTTCGCCGCAATACTCGGCGAACACCTCATCGCTGCCTCCTGGTCTATTCTCCAGATGTGGAAGCAGAGAGGTACCGTCCATTGGCAAGCCAGACCAGAGTTTAGTGTGCGCGAGATCGACAAGCGTTGGGAGAATGTCCAGCGTAGACACATTAGCAGAGACGTGGTGGGGCGCGAACAGGCCGGGGTGGTTGATGATCATAGGAACGCGGACTGACGCCTCGAAATACGACATCTTGTACCATAAGCCACGCTTCACCCAGACTGTCAGCCATCTCCACACGTTGAAACTTCAAACAGGTCAAACACTTATCCGCTGACTCACCTCTCCCAGCATGTCACCATGGTCTCCGCTGAACACGACGATGGTGTTTTCATCTAAGCGGCATTCCTTCAAAGTCTCTAGAAGCTTGCCTATGCAGTCATCTACATAACTGACGGCGCCGAAGTACGCACGCTACATAAAATGTCAGTAGGGCTGGAAGAGATACAGACGCACTGGCTTTACTGGGCACCCGGGGGCTCGTATGGCATTTGACGGGATGTGATGTAGATAGTCTTAAAGAGGTGGATGGAGAATACGGAATGGAGAATGAAGAACAAACTTACTCTGGCTCGCTTGATCTGATCGGGAGTGAACTTCTTGCCCCAAAGGTCGCAGACTTTGAGCAGGCGCTGAGAGTGCGTGTCTAGCTCTTCTTGCGGGATTGAGACGTCGGGTAGGGGGATGTCTACGTCCGCGTACATGTCCCAGTACTTCTTTTCAATGGTGTAGGGGTCGTGGGGGTGGGTGAGGGAGACGGTCATACAGAAGGGGCGGGTATTTGGTCCTTTGCGGACGTGGTCATAAAGAAATTGCTTGGATCTGAACTTCGTTAAAAGCCGTTTACAAGTAATGGTGAAGAGGGACGATAGGGCATACCGGTACATGACCTCCTCATCGTAATCCAGCTGGTTGCTCCTCACACACGGCCCAGCCTGTTCAATCGAACTTGCATTGTGATACCACTCCAAGCGTCTATCCGGCTCCTCCCAATTGACGGCCCATCCATAGTCCCCAGGATAGATATCGCTGGTCAACCGGCTCTCATAGCCGTGCAGCTGCTCCCCAATAAAGTGCATCTTACCCGCTAACGTCGTCTCGTAGCCCGCCGCGCGCAGATAATGGGCATACGTAGGAATACCGGAATCAATCGAGCAGGCATTGTCGTAAGAGCCGATCTTGGTGGGGAGTTGACCGGACACCATGGACATGCGGGAGGGGGCGCAGAGAGGCGAAGGACAGTATGCTGAATCGAAGACGACACCACTGGCAGCGAGGGCGTCGAGATTTGGAGTCTTGATTTGCGAGGCAGGATTGTGCATTTTGAGAAGGGGGGCGGCGAGCTGGTCGGCCATGATGTAAAGGATGTTGGGCTGCTTTGCCGAAGGCGCAGAAGGGGATGCCACAGAGGCGACGGGCACCTTTCGAGGAGAGGGAGGGACGGAATTGAGGTCTGGGGCCATTTTGAGTATCCTCTGGTGACTGTTGTTGTATTGCTGTTACTGTTGCTGTTGCTGTTGTGTATGAAGGTGGATCGGTAGAGGACGGGAGTTGATATATGTGTATATATGGCCACTCAATGGAATGGCAGAGTAGACGGTGACGGAGAAACGGGTAGAGAAATAGAAAAGGAGGTAGATAGAGAGCAGAGCAAAAGGATATACCCAGATATCCGTACTGGAGGGGGAATACTTGTAGCGGTGAGGGAGATGAAGATGAGAAGGAGAAGGAGAAGCAGATGGAAGAGGAGAGAGACAGTCAGTCAGTCAGTTGCAAAGGGACTGATGCCATGTATCAAGTATAAGATACAAACTTCGGCGCCGACAGCTCTGCTCACCTGTAGGAAGTTGGGCATGGATTGGCTTGTAGTCCCAGATGTTGTGATCGCCGTCGAGGATTTCGTGATCTGGTGTCGTCGCATCTGGAGACAAGCCAAGCCAAGCCACCTTGCCGTATCGGGGCAGCACTAGGCCCAGGCACCCACGCAGTTCTAGATCAAGATCTAGATCTAGATATTTCTCGGCTTCCTCTCCATAGAATTACACAACTCGCCAACTCGCTCGATGATCCGCCGTGATCAGAGGCGAGTTCAAAAGTTGTCATGTTCGATGCAGCCGTTGTCGAAATACGATATTTGGGAATCGACGGAAGAATGTACAGCCGCGCCGAGCCACATCCGGTGATATCTCCCACCTCACGTACTACTACATTTACATTTACATTTACATGTACATGTACATATACATTGACATCGACATGTATATTTACATTAGATCCTTATCAACATCAGCATTAACTTCGTCAACTTCCAGCCCCCCCCCCGTCCCTCCCAGACCGGACCTGTCTGCATTCCCTTAGATTGTCACATACAACTCTTTGACCAAGACCTCGTGACCGACCCTCTCGCAATTAAGGTTATGCATGGTCATCTATCTGTCGTCTCAATGCCGACGCCGACCTACGACTCTGGTTCGGGAGTGCTCCATGGCATAAACATCTATATTGAATGCCGCGCCGCATGGATTGCAGTTGTGATACTTCGTACATCCATACTGTATCCATTTCAACCTTTCTCAGCCTCGCATATCATATCCCTCCGACTTATCGTTCGTCACACAACTCGGTACTCTACCGGTACCGGTACCTACACGCATGACCTCGGACCACGTCTCCGCTCTTTCCCCAGCTTTGGCGGCTTGTTTACAGTAGCCGTGCGCCAATAGAAGCAAGCAAACTGTTGGCCACTCCCCGTCTCAGCTTCCGCGCACGGTTCGGATCGCATTGTTTCACGAGCTCGCGTGATCGGTATGGCGTGTGCATGTAACGTGCGTGCACACGTGAGCTCGTATTCGTAGTACCGGTAGTTCTTTTAATCTCGGAGAATTGATCTAGCGGAGATGGGTTCGAGTTACTTTATTCCAAGATAAGATCTGATTAGATATAGTAGTACCGGTATCTCAGGAAAAATCATGTACAAAGTATCAAGACCTGGCCATCTCATTTCTTATCCGACTTGGTGCTGTACAAGACAGTTTTATCTTACTCGTGCATTCCGTGTATCTCTCGCTCTTACGCAATGCCACAACGCCCGCTCATTCTAATATGCCGACTCAATTGTGTTCTGTGCATAGGGAAGTGAGAGTGATCTGACAATCAGTAAAAGCTCTATGCTTGATGTCTTATCCGTCTCTCAAAAACGGTTCGATTCAATACTGCGTACATCCGTACGTTCGTACGTCCCAAACAGGACGCAGCTTTCTCCAAACTAGTAAAATGAGCCACATCAAGAGTTGAGCTGAGCTGCAGGTAATGAAGCCACAATACATAAAATACATATATACATACATACATACATATATAGATCTATCACTCCGCCCGCGTAGAGATAACCCTGCCGCCTTTACGATTTGATGTATTATCAATCTTCGATCAAGAGTATTTTGGCGCGGCTAATCGTCGGTTTCCTTAAATTTTAATTCGAAAGAATTGACCGACTTGCTGTAGCAAGTCGGCACTACCAAGGCGGGACACCCAGCAAGGCGGGACAGTAAAATTTGCTCCTTTTTAATAGATAAAGAATCAACCAACAATTATAGATTAATTATTTTTGTATCAAAAGATGCACCGTATTGAGTTTGATACTAATCAATTAATCGAATTTTAATTCCAAGTTGTTATTCCTTAATTTTGTTGAGTTAAAGTAATTAAAATAGTACTTTGAATAATTTTTTTTCGATTTTACTGTTGAGTATATATCAGAATTGCCGCGTATATATTAGAATAAGCGAGGAACACGAAAATCGGACTTTTATTTAAACTTATCAAAAGAATACGTGCATCACTACTAACTTTTGTTTAATAATTAATACCTTAAGTTATATAATATATAAGATCTTTTGTTTTCGATCTATGTGACGTTTTTTTAAATTAAGGTTGTGGTTGTTAAGATATTTGCAATAAACAAGTAAATTTGAATTATTTGGGACAGTTTTTAACCATTTTTTCATTACATTTCAATGTATTAGATTACTAAAAATAAATGGATTTTTATAATTTTAATTCAAGTTTGTAAAGCAAAATTTTCTAAGCATATAAAGATTTTTTTAAAAATTTTTCTTAATAATAGTTGTTGTTTAATAAGTGGTATACCGTTACTGTCCCGCCTTGGTGGTGCCGACCTGGCTGCGCCAGGTCGGGATTTTTTACAAATTAAATTCAAGGTAACCGACGATTACGCCAAAAAAAAAAAAAAAAAAAAAAAAAAAAAACTATTAATAAACTTTTTATCCGGACTACTTATCGCTGCTTTTCAAAGTTCGCTTACTTACGCTCGCTTGATTGGCTAGCTTGTTGAAAGATGGCGGTCACGCTGCGTTATCAAAAGTAAACAACTCTTCGTACGTTCGCGCATCTTTAATCCTTTCGATTAGCTACCTTAAAAGCTGAATCCGCAAAGCGATTGGGTATATCTAAAGTGGATTGAAAACGGGGCGCGGGATGAGAATATTGAAACCTCGCGACGGAAAGCTATAAATAAATATATATATACATATTCATTTTTTTCCAACGAAGCGTAATGATTACAATAAAATAAAAATACTATTCACATACGATTGCTTGCATGAGTTTTATAATATTAGTTTTTCTTATGATCGAAGCTCGTTGCGCTATTGAAAAATATTCATAAGAAAGCTTGGTATGGCTCTTACTATCACCGAGATAAGCTTAGACAAGTCGATTTAACGACCGATGATGATCGAAAAGGCGTGAGAGAAGCAGCTGTTTCTTTAGCATTTCAATTTTAGTACTAGCCCCTTTGGATATAATGCAAGCAACTGTCATTCTAGCATTTCATTCTCAGTAATAGCCTTCCTTGAGGATAATGCAAGCAGCTTTCTTTGCAACAAATTATCCTAAATAATAGCCTCCTTAACCATAACGCAAGCCGCTATCTCTCTACCATTTCACTCTCAACAACACCCTCTAAAATTCCAACGCGAGCAGTTATTCCTTTAACCCCCCCCTCACCCTCCCCTCCTTTCCAATATCAATAGCCCATACAAGATCAAGATCAAGATCAAGATCAACACAATAGCAACACAACGACCTTCACCAACATCATTACTTACAGCCTCCAATATTCACCAACCCTTCTCCCCCAGCGAGAGCGCACCAAACGACAAAAGCCCCTCCCTTATACACGCCATTCCATACATACCTCACCTCACCTCACCTCACCTCACCTCATCCACCTCCCTACCTCCCAATCCCAATCTCACTTCCCCACTAGAAAAGCAAGACCAAAAAAGACACCACCTCCCAATCCTCTCTCACCCCACAGAAAAAAACCATATCAAACCCTCTCCAGACTTCCATCCTTTTAAGAATTCCCCTCCCCCCACCTCCTTATATGCATATACATATACATACACACACACACATATATATATATATATAAACTCCCCTTTCAATCTCAAGTTCAAAATTCAAAGAGCGGCACATCTACCTAGTCGACGTACGTGCCGCGCCAACCGACCGCTCTGCAGCCGCCGCTGTGGCACCGGAACCTGCATCACGCCCAGCGTGCCGGCGTAGAACTCAGCTCCGCCGCCTGCGCGAGTGTGCGTGCCCGGCGGCATTTTCCCATCAAGGCGGGGTAAATAAGGAAAGGGTAAATTCCACGAATATACGGGATTTAATTTTGACTAACCACCATCCCTTCCATCAAGGAAAACAAATGATTTCGAGAGAGAGAAAAGTTAAAAAAAAAAAAAAAAAAAAAAAAAAAAAAAAAAAACCCAGGGGCCAATGCCATTCCTCCTTCTTCTTACAAGTATCATTTCTCCACCTGCTCACGGTCGCCCTCGCGCTCACGGACCCGCTGCTGCTCCTCTTCACCATCCTCTTCGTGACGGCCATCGTCGTCCTCGCCAGGAAGCTGCACGGCGCGATCAATATCGACAGGCAGAGAGCGGTGTCGACCGCGGAGCATCAGGCCAATGACGATGACCTTGCTGACCGTGGTCCACGAGCCCGACAGCGCGTAGTACTGGCCGGGCGTCCCGATGCTCAGGCCGATGGTCGCGTAGGCCGAGAAGACCTCGAAGATGATGTTGAACAAGGAATAGCCTAACGGGTCGTGCTCGTATTTCTGGTTCTCGAGGAACGCAATCAGGGTCATGGCGACAACGAGAGCCCAGAGATCGTAACCGAGCAATGCTTCGACTGTGGGGGAGCTTGAATTTAGCGTCGCCATAGCGGCAATGGGGGTAGTTTGGGACGGTGCTCGTATGATGGGCAGGAACGATCAAAGGAAGACTTACGCTGCTGTTTGACGAAAAACAGTCGGTCCTCACGCGAATTAGATGAAGTATGAGGTGCGTCGCCTTCTTCTCCGCTTGAATCGCCTCTGACAGGAGGCGTATTGTCGCTGAAGATACCCAGAGAGCGCTCTTCGTAGACATTTGAATTCCGCATCACGATGGTGATGGGGTAGGCCGACACATACCTGGGGTCAAGTTGTCAGTCGGGTATGTGAATAGAAGGCGAGCCAGGAGAGAAGCTCACATCATCCCAACGTAGAGTGATTGGAGGCCGCTGTTCAGGGCACCGATCGAGACGATGGTAAATCCACTGCAGCGAACGGAAAATGCTTGGAAGACGCCGTCGATGATCCTATCGATCCTAGGTACTGCCATCACTTCGGCATCATGCTGGGTGAAAATTTCGAAGGCCACCAACTTCATAGCAAAGAGTCAGTAGTGTTTTCCATTGCTTCAAGAGCGAGCTATCTCCTGCTCCTGCACTCTGGTGTCACCTACGTCCACGGAATTCAGACCAGCAAGCACGCCGAACAGATACCATGTTTCCTTCATTGGAAACATATGGGTATATACACGGCGGGGGTAATTGAGAGTATATTTGAGCGTGTTTCGTATGTCTTCGAAGCGTGTTGTGAAGCGTCTTAGGTAAAAGAGACAACGAACCATAAGCGATATGATCATTCGGAGGTAGATCGGCCAGCTGTGACAGAGTCAGCGGCCCCAGGGCTATACTCTCAAGAGAACAGGTGATACAAAGTATTTCCAATGCACATCAAGACGCTCAGTATGATAAGCGGAAATTCTTCCGTTTTGAATTGAACCTTCCATGATGTCAGAAGCTCGCCTCCAGGACCTGTGGTAACAAGAAAGACAAGTAGGGGGTGAGTATACTGACCATGCTCTGATCCAGCAGAGACATTCCGGCATTATTGAAGGCAGCAACACTGATGAATATCCCTGTGGATCTACCATCGCGTGAGCTAGACCTTGTAAAGGCCATCAAGCCAGCCCTACATTGGGTTTGCACCGTTCTCTCGGCACGTATCTGCCCTATACACGGCGAGATAGGCCGCGACTGAAATAGCACCAAAAATCTGGGGGAAGATGATACATCCGAGGACAATCCATCGAAGAAGAACAAGTGCCTTGTACTGAAGGTCACCGGGAAGTCAGTCAGTCATTGCCTGCTCGAGAAATCCAGGGCTCCTTACGGATAATTACGTACCTCGACGGTAAACAGAGACTTCTGCTCTTCTCGAGTAAGATCATGAAAAGCGCAGTTCCGGCCAACCGTTCTTTTGCTTAGAAACTGCTGCGCACGGCGCCAGGAGGACGACTGGAGCGGCTTCTCGGTGTCTTCAGGCGTAGGATGGTTCATCGGCTCGCTATCATTCCCAGGGAAAGATTCTAAGCTCACTTGTTAGCAGGATCTCAACGCCATCACGCGGAACTTCTCACCGCCACCAACTTGGCCCGCCACAAGAGGCCTGGACTCTGGACCAGCAGTACCGCCTTGCTCCTGACTCCCCTTCTTCTTCGATCTCGCCGCGAATGCGGTATGGAAAGCCCGCATGCGGATCTCTAGCACAGCCAGGCTGACTGTTGGCGCACTGCCGATGAAAAAGCTGATGCCAAGGAGGACTTGCTGCGCCGTATTGAGCGTGCTGAGGTTGATAGGTGCCATGCCTGTGCATGTGAGCGCCGTGACCGCCAGGTAAAGACAGTTGACGAAGGAGACGCTGCCGTGCGGAATGGAGCAGACGTAGAGGAGCATCGTCATGATAAAAGTCATAACATAGTAGTAGAGCCAGTGCATGGTCCGGAAGTTCCGGCCTAGAAGCGGCAGTGTGGCAGCTCGTATGTACCGCATCGTGAACTGGTGGAACAGGAAATGGGCAAGTTTTTGTTGGTTGTGGATGATTTTACGGACGATGTCTTCGCTGCGATTGAAATCGTCGTATCGTCAGTGGATAGCGTGGAAAGAGCGTTTTGTCTCTGTTGATAGCCATGTCTAGACTTTTGGAAGGCACGATACTTTCATGGCTGGGTGCGTACCCATCGCCGTTTTGGCACGCTGCGAAGTCGAGATACAATTGGACGCGAATAACGTTTGTAAATCAAAAGAAAAGCCCGATCCCAAAGAAGTTTTTTTTTTTTTTTGAATACCGCGAGCATGGAATTCTGTGAAGCATTAGCTTGGCTACCTGGGTGGGGATCCGACCGCTCAAGCTATTTGATATTTGCTGCCGATGGAAGAATCTCACAAGTATGCTCTCGTTAATAAAGCGTTTATCTGCTAGATAATATCTTACAAGAATCAGGGGAAGAAGTAGCAATGTTGTCAGTCCAACCACGGTTTTCAAAGACATCAACAAAGCAAAAGATAAGCTATACGCATCTCGAGCTAAGTCGGGCAGCGAGTTTTTCTTTAAGATCGTAAATTCTACTAGAAATTTTCATAATTTAGTAAAGTCTTGTTGCCCAGAGGCAATAGGCCCAAAAGCTGCTCAAAGTAGCGAGGCTACTGGCGATCGCTTTCGTAGCACCTATCCCATGTATTCCTGTGAATCTCATCGCTTTGATTTGTACCTTGAGTACTGTTCAAGGGTTTGGGCATCTCTGCTACAGTATTTTACCAGCAGAAGTATAGTCTGCTTTAAATACATACCTATATTCATTCTTCTTTTAACAGAATGTTATGCGTCAGCCACCGCTGCTGGGCAGACTTCTCCGCGCTGCCTAGCTGTACAAATGAATACAAGATTCATACCATCGTTTCCGACTGGATTCTCAGTTTCGATAATCTGAAGGTATCCCCTCTCAGGCCGCTGCATCTTCATAATGGTTCGCCAACTGTCGCAAAATCCTGCCCATTTTGGGCGTGACCCCCCACACCCACGTATCATCATAAAAGCCCGCCCAAGATCGGGTCAACGCAGCCGCGAGCGACACAGACGAATCATTCGGCTCGCTGTCTTCAGCGAGCATGTCTCGTACCCGCTGTATGATCTGCATGTCGACCTTGTCGAGAGTAATACCTCGACGCTGGAGCGACTCCTTGGCATGGAGCCACTTCGATAGAAGAAGGACTGGCAGGCCTCGTAGTTAGTCAATTTGCGCTTTTCTCAGATGAGCTGTAGGAGAACTTACTGGCGTCCCAGCCTGCTAATGCATGCTCGATAGCCCACGCGAAGGCCGCCGTCTTTCTCACCAGGCCGCTTCCAATCCTCGTCGGTATCAGGATACCTTCCAAGGCCACCGAGACCGCTCGGTTCAGGGACTGCGTCCACTCCATAGTTTCGGACAAGAAGTGCCGGATCGCGTGATCCATCTCGGCTTCGTTCATCCGGAAAAGCATTCCTCGCGCGGCGGATTCCGCTCGAGTCATGATCCGGCAGTAGCTCACGCGCAATATGGCCAGGGAGTTGAAGAGCAGCGGCCCCTCGGTATCCTCCCAGGCGTGCGACTCGTCTGCTCTGGCCCTCGCGCCTTTGATCAGGTGCAAGCACTTGGTGATCGCCGTCACCATCTGGCTGGTGATGTCCGACACCCGGTAGCGATCGGCCGCGGCGTGTTGCGAACTCTCGTCGAGGAAATACAGTCCCTGGGTCATGTGCGATATGTAGATCGACACGGCGTTCACGGCGACGTGGCATGAATATGGATCCCACTCCCAATACTCGGCTGGAATTTCATGTGGGGTAGTCTCGTCTAGTAGGCGCGTTACGGCGTCTTTCAATCGCAGGGGCGAGCCAAGTCCCCATGCTTTTGCGTTCTCTCGCCATGAATCTGCATTTGCGGAGTCCCAGAGTGAGTGATGACAGGGCATCTCGAGGGTGCCATCCGTCAACATGGAGAAACCCGATGCAATGTCTAAGAGCATCGATATCAGGTTGCAAAGATACATGTAGCCGTACAAAAGCCTGAGTTCGGGCTTTAGATAATGGGGCATGTGTGAGAGAAAATTCGATTACTGTACCTCTTGACAGATTCTCTTTCTACCCATGTCTCCCACGATAACTCCTCCTGTCCTGCTGTGTGAGATTGCAGCCAATTCAGGCGAGCACGAAAGTCCTGATGAGATTGTCAGTAAAGAAGTCGCAATAGTGCAGAGAAGCCCACCCAAACGAAGAAGCCGAGCCGGTAAATGGCCATCGACGACAACTTTGAATCCCCACTGAAAGTCTCGAACAAAGTGAGGAGTAGTCTCGACTGACTTATCCACAGCGGGGGTATCGGCGACTCACTCTCGGTGCTGGTCGGCTTGATCCAATCCTGCAGGTGAAGTTCGTGTAGGGGATCTTTCTGATCAGAGCTCTCTGAGCTTATGTTCTCCAGGCTCTGGCGCGCAGCGTTGTAGAAGATGGCTGCTACCTTCCTTTCCATTCGATATAATGCGCCTGTGGCACACATGGAAAGTAGCTGTGCTGCTGGGACTTTATCGACGTCTAGGGATGGCAGGTGGAAAAGTGGCGCATGTGTATTGAAGGTCGCGAAATATCGTTGAAGGCACCGTTCGTACAGAATTGTGGCAACAGAAGCCAGCAACTCCAAGAGCTCTGGGGACACTTGGGCTGAAACACCCCTGAGAATTCTTTCTCGTGTCTCGTTGGTAAAGCGGATTGGAAAGATGGGTTTCTGATGCCTGTTCGTTTCAAAAACTGAAAGATTGACTCTGAGAGAGACTGGGTTGCTCTGCTGAGCGAAGTGCTGTTGATTTGGGCGGACTGAAGCAATGTCAGGAGCGCTCCCTATCAGGGGATCGTGACCACCAGTCAATAGATTTGAATATTCTTTTAGGGGCAAGAGGCTATCGACGAAGTGACTGCTCAGATGCGGAAGAGCAAGATCGGCCATTTGTTGGGATGGCCACTCGAAGAACGGATCTGTGAATAGCGGCGATTCGGCCTCGACGCTATTGAATAGCTTCAAGTGTTCAACATGATGCTGTAACATGCCCGATGAATCTCTCGAGGAAGTATCGTCGGTTAAGGTCGCGTGAACAGAATCCAAGGATTCGTGGCTCTCGACCAGGACTTGTGTCGCAGAAGATGACTGCAGAGAGTGCATCGCTAATATGAAGGAGAGTAGTTGATTAGTCTGGTCTCGAAAGAAGGTTGAATTGCAAGTGCTACTTACATGCTGTATCGATATCTGCGGCTGCGGCTGCGGCTACAGCTGCAGCTTTCTTTGCCCCGGATCCTGATGTCGCTGCTCCATGTAAAAGTCGCTGGTGCCGTAGCAGAAGATCTCTGTATGTTTGCTCTGGCTTCAGTCCGCGGATCTCGGCGGGATGCGACTCGACACAGTTTCCTACTTACTTTTGCACGTAGCGATTATCGCAGAGTTTACACAGGTACGGCTTTTCTTGGGTATGTCTCCGTTCGTGGCGGATGCGATGCTCGCCTCGCTTGAAAGCTCGGGAGCAGATGGTGTTGACTGCTGGTTCTGCGTGATCTGCCGGCATAAAGACGCCCGTTTCTGTTTCTTGAACCTGAGCCATCGTGGGTGGTCGATCTGATTGATTGATGGCTTTCTTTCTTTGCCCTTTAGATTGGAAATTCCAAACTCGAAATGGTAGTTGTATTTGGCTGCAGGTCAGCCCAGACCAGATCAGAAAACCCTACTCTGTAATACCACTTCGTAGGCCGAGGCCTTGGCGGATGGGGTAAATTTGTAATGTTATGCGGGGGTTGCTCGTACTCATGCGGTCAACATACCCTAGTTGTAGATTGTAGTTCTAGCTCTAAATAGCTGTAAGTATATACGGACTTCTTGCATATGCATACGTCGATCTCGGCAACGGGAGGAGAAATGGCAACGCTCTGCAGGGTTCGCTAGACGCTACCTGTATATCTGAATTTATCTTTGAAGATAATTCTCCATATAGAGACAGATGTGCGCACGTATACACATGTGCTGGCCGCATAAGTACCTGTAAGGCAGCTGGGGAAAGCATCGTATCGATCCGCCGATCCTCTTTTACCAGACAAGAAACGGCAACTGAATGAAAACGGCCTAAAAATCCAGATCGAGAATGGTTTAACGAGCAGGATTTGTTTCAATTTATAATAACCGTACGATCATGACGGTACGGTTTTTGAGCTCCACTTTAATACAACGGAGTTTAAAGGCATTTGCTTATGAAGCGGGTAATTACATCAAGCTACAATTCACATGGTGTAGAAGCACCCAAAAAGATGTGCTGTATAGAAGCCTGGCTCTGAGGCTGGACCTCATGGTCTCACAAAAGAGATGTCAGAAAAGGTGGGTGGAAAGCTCGTTGATTGTTCTAGCTAGGAGATGTGTGCCCTCTTATAGAAGATGGGTCCGTCTAATGTAGCCTTAATAGCCATAGCAGGTACCCTATCAAGCAAGGTGTTTACATCCGTCCTCTCATAGAATAGGTAGGCGCCCTCGCTTACCATCAAGCAAAGAAGAAAAAAGAGGGTGTAAAAGAAAGAAAAAATCTAGTGTACAAAAAAAAGGGGGGAGTATCTTGTCTCTAAACTCCAAACATCTAAACTACTAAACTACACTTCGGCAGCTTCCTTATGGTCTCCTTCCGTGCTTACGTCCTCAACTCTTTCGTTCTCCTCAAGCTAGGAGGGTCTTCTTCTCTTAGCAGGGCCAGCATTAGACGATAACGTGCTAGCAGCAGCATCCTTAGAGGTGAGAGAGCGCGTGTCGTTCTTGCGCTTGTTGGTCGCATCGTTGATAGGTGTGAACTTAGCCGACGAAGGGTCAGCGAGGCTAAAATAAGGTCCGGAGCCACTGGTTAGGTCGTCTTCGTCTTCGGGCAAGTCACCTAAAGCTTTTATAGCTTTATCGAAAGCGCGGTCTAAGGATTCCGGCTGAGAAGATGATGCCTTAGATTCGTCGATTTGGCCCGTGAACCGTGGTTCACGGGTGGAATTCGCACTTTCTAAAGTGATTTCCACACTTGAATCAAAGTCGTCAAAAGACAACTCAATCGGTCGCAAGCTTTCTTCAAAATCCTTTAACTTGTCGGCGTTTACAAGGTCGTCAGCTCGGCGGCTCTTGCCTTTGGAAAAGGACTTGACTCCGTAAGTCTTAGCTTTAGCGTTTAAAACAACAGCAAATCCTTTTTTAAATGCCGAAAACAACTTCTTCTTATGCTTAATAAAGTGTTTTTGGAACTAAGTCCGAGACATAGCAAAGATAGCGGTCAATTCCTTTACTACTCGAAGCTCGTTCCAATCCATTCTTTCGATCAAAGCTTCTAACACGAAACTGACGTGGTCCAGCTGGATTGTGGCGGCGAAGGGCTGGCTTGATTCATTAATGACTCTCTACTAAAGGGTTGGCGGCATGCGTCTTAAGACGATAGTGCAAGCGTGCTCTGCAAAGCTGACTCTATTCTTTAAAGTGCTATCGTTCATCAAAGCGGTGTAGTTGTTAGAAAAGATAGCTTATCCGCAAAAGGAATTTTAAAAAGCGTCTATGTCTAAGAAAACACTTTGTTTCGTAATAACGGACATAAAGGTAGCGAGATCTATAATTATAGTAAAGGGTTAGCGTAGCGCAATGTTCTTAAAAGCATTTAGAGTCTTCGACTTAAGTCTAAAAGCTTTTTATCTAGCGGTCTTTCTAAAGGTAGTGTCGTAAGTGTGGCTCTTAAGCCAAATACTTAAGCTTTCGATCTAATTCTTTACGCCGTAAAGCATTAAGTAGTAATCTAAAACTCTGTCTTCTATTCGTAAACTACGGTTCACGGGTCGTTTAATATCAGCGTCGTGTTTGGTCGCAATCACTCGAGCACTATTGTTGCATCTAAAGAGCTAAAAAGGTTTAAGGTAAGCAATGAGCTTGTAATTTCCGTCTCGGCGATTAAGTAAAGCGGCAAAGTACAGCTTATGATAGCTTCGAAGGACTTGCTAAGTCAAGGAGTGCATTATATTAAAGAGTGCATTAGTCGGGGCTCCTTTTAAGTCACTGGTTCGAAAGTGGTAGAAGTACATCTAGATCTTTTTGTTCATGATAGTAAAGAAGGTTTGGTTGCCGTGCTTGTTGTTCAAGAAAGAAGCTCTTAACATAAGCCAAACTTTCGTATAGCTACCCGCATCCAAGGTGTTGAAGAGGCTGTTCTTCTAAGCGGTGCTTATTAAGCTAGTGCTTTAGTTCAGCTTGTTAAAGGACATCGGCTTAGCTTTGAACTTAAAAGAGCTTAAGCTAGACATTCTCTTAGCTAAAGTACTACCTTTAGTCTTGGTAGCGAACATCGATTGGTTGCTCGAGTGAAGCATGAAGTTGTTAAAGGCGTTGGTTTAAAAGGCTTCGATGAATCGATATAAGTTAGAACGGATTATCGTTATTGTAAGGCCCTTCGTAGCTAGCTTAAGGTATTTAGCGTATTCGAAGGTGTAGACTTCGCAAAAGACTCCTTTTAATAAGTCGGTAGCGGACGGTAAGACTTTGCGGCTAAAGCGGAGCTTCGTTTAGACGTTTAAATCAAAGAGTTCTTTAAATCTATCCTTAAATTCTAACACGTTCTTTACTTCTTAAAAGACCTTTATGCAATCGCAATCGTCGTTATTAAAGCTTAAATTAAAGATCTCGGACAGCAAAAAGTAGTTCATTACCTTGCTTCTTTCCTTACTTATCTTCACTTAGCTACGACGGTCGAAGAGTCGTAAGATCGCGTTGTTAGAAAATTCGTCTTTTAAAAGCTTGCGGATCTAGTTAACAGCTTTCTTAGTTGATTCCGCAGCAACTTAAAAAGCATTATCGATGTTCTCGTTTAAGTTCAAGCGGTCGAAGGCTGATTAATAAAAGTCTTAGCAAAAGTTGATAAAAGCTACGTTTATACTTATAAGGTCCTTAATCTCGACGAGTCTTAAGCAGCGGTTCGACACAGCTTTGGCTAGTTCGTACTCGAAGCTGTCTCTTTCTTTAACGGGTAGTGTTAATAGCAGCTGGTTCTCGAGAAAGTCGCGTTGCACTTCAAGTTTAAAGGCTGCAAAGGAGCTCGCGTCGATAGACTTGCGTAAAGTGGACATGATCGAAGCAATCAGTTTAGCGTTCGAAGCTCTATTAGCAAAGGATGACGTCGATCCTTGAGACAAAGCTAGTGATAGCGAAGGGCGCGCAATAAGTGATCTGAGCAAAAGGGTATTAAAAGCAAGAGGTTGACTTAGTCTTGCTTCGGTTGCTGAGTCATCCTCTACTCGTGAACTATAGTTTACGAATAGAGTTCCGGATTCGGGTTCCTTTTGCAAGACGAAACTCTAGGTCTGATTCTCGTCGGCAAACTCTACACGTTCCTTAAGCTCGTCGTATTCGCTTTTTATATTGTCGAGAGCCAAAATCAACAGGCCACACGATAAAACCTTTAGTCTTAGCTTCTTTAAAAGTCCTTCGTTAAGAATAGCGATCTTATCCTTCTACTTGGTGTTGTTCTTGTCTTCTACGGTCTAGCAAGTGAGGTTGACTACCGTAGCATTAAGCTTAATGAACTTGCGTCCTCGGGCTACATTAACTGTAGTCTTCTAGAAGGCGACGTAAACAACAATGTAGTAGTTGATAACTTAGATAGCGTAAGCGTTAAGGGTGCAGTTCTCCAGAATGACGCCCAGTTAGCGAGCGCTACGGACTAAGGTGTATACAGCTTTAAAGTGATCGTTATACAGCAATTAGCTTCGAGCGCCGTCGAAAGCTCTTTTGATTCGTCTGTATTTTTCGGCGTTCTTATTGCGTAAAGAGTGGATAGCGGTAACTTTGATAATAAATTAATCGTAAGCCGAAAAGAAGTCTTTAGCGTCTATGTTCTTTCTTGCGCATTCGGCCCGCAAGAACTGGTCGTATTGCAAGATCAGGTCGTCTTCTTTACTTAATCTATTATTAAAGTCGGAGGTTGCTACTTTAAGCATGGCTAATTGACTAGAGTTGCTTATTTAGCGGTAGGTCTAGAAGAACTCATCGAAGGTCTTAGTAACTCGTCCTTCGAACTTCAGTTCGAAACTCGATTGTCGGGCCAAAGCAGCTTGCTCTTCGCTCATTAGTAGGCTAGAAGGTGCATCCCGGACAAAAGCCTTTCCTTTAGCGGCGGCTGACTTAAGAGGCATATTTGACTCGTGAATCACGGTTTACGAGCTAAACATAAGATAGCGGAATAAGGCTAGTAGTAGTGGTGATCGATTGAGTGATGATTAAGGTCGTTAGTGTTAGTGTAGTATTATGTAGTTGTAAAGAAAAGGTAGTGATAGTATTATTATAATTGTTGTTGTATAAAAAGAGAAAATGTTAAGAAGAAAGAGGAGGGAGCTTTTTTATATAGGTATATTTGTAGAGAGGACCTACTCTTTCTAATAGCAGTTCACCTTCGAATACACGTGGTTGAGCACGCTTAAAACAAAAGAACAGTCTTAAATAGGAAATAAGAAATAGCCGTATAAGCCTAAACAAATGAAAAACAATCAAACAATAAGAACAATCTATATAAGACAAGTGAATAACTAGTAAAGTGAGAAGAACAAAGAAAGAACAGAAAATATAATGAAAAGCAGGTCCAAAGGTAAGAGAACAAACGTAAGAAATACCTTTCTTTACTAATAACAAAGAGAGTGATCATTAAGAGCACGTCCCTTTATAGAATAAGTATAAAACAAAGAAAGGATAGGAAAGTAAGAAAAAACAAAGTAAAGGAAATAGACTAAGAAACAATTTTGTAAGCTAGTTTTTGTTTCTTCGAGAGTGTTAAAAGAATGATTTGGAAGTTGGTAGACCTAGGTCTAAGGGTCACTTTTAAGTTGAGTGGTTCACTTTTGCCGTCGTCGAAAGGCTCGTATTCGCTAAGGTCCGAGTCGTTTAAGAAGCTCGAATTTTCTTCTTTTTCTTTTTCGTCGTTTTTATTAAAAGGAAAAAGGATTTAGTTGCGGCGATAGAATCGCTTAAAGCGGTTAGCTGCAAAAATGCCTTTAAGCTTAGTTCTATCGGTTTCTTAGAGCTTGTAATATCTTTTGTCGTAAGCTTTAAAGACGATATAAGGTCTTAGCTATCTGTAGTCTAGCTTAATGTCCGCGGACATGTCGATGCTGCGTTTGACATCGTAAAGCAGTACCAAGTCTTTTTCTTTAATAAGTTCCGACTTCAAGACCTTGACTTGTTCTTAAGTAGCTTTAGCGGCAAGTCGATAGCGTTTCTTCTTTAAGATAATCTCGTCGATATTCTTATCTCGAAGTTCTAATTGTCTGAACCTTATAGCAAGCAGGTCAGCGCGAGATCGAACCTCTTGCTAAAGTAGTAATCTCTAGACTGGCTATCGTGACTCTAAGGGTAGCTCAGCTTCTCGTCCGTAGTTCAAGAAGAAAAGGGTGACTTTAGTAAGTGCGTATATCGATGTCCGGACCGCAAAGAGCATCTTATTGAATTTGCGAACTTAATCCTTGAATCTTTCGTTTATGACTTTCGATAAGCTATCCAAGATGTCCTTATAGCCTCTCTTAATCATTCCATTAGCCTTTGAATTGTAGCTTAAGATTTGGACCCTTTTGATCTCGTACTTAATAGCGAAGGCTTTAGCAACTACTTTGTTCTCAAGTCCTTTATCGATAATCAGTCTCTCGAATAGTTTATAACGGCAAACGATATCTTTTTAAAAGAACTTAGTAATAGATTCGGCGTTAGCCGATCGAAGTAACCGCTCCTCCGGCTATCTAAATAGATCTTCTTTAGCTAGTACGAAGCAAGTCATTCCTTTGTCGGTAGTAAGAACTCGTGATACGTCTAAGCTGACTTTTAACCATATTTAAATAGGCTAAGTCGAGTACAAAAGGTTTTTTGTTCGTCCAGCTTTACGCTTCTAACAAGGCTCATAGCTCTAGACGAAGGCCTTGCAGTCTTCGTAGCATCTATTCTAAAAAAAGAGTTTTGACGTGCGGTGGTAGGTTGACTTAGCTCTTTTATATCCGGATTCTCAATGGGCGTCGGAAATAGTAGTATAGCGTTTTTAAGTTCCGTCGACAACCAGCTTAATCGGGTAAGAATTGTTTGCTCGCTTGTAAAAGTAACCATCTTTGACCAAGTAGTTGAGTGCTTTGTTCTTGAATTTTTAGAAGTCGTAAGTCTTAATCGAAAGAGAGCGTTTAAAAGTGGTAAAGAATTAAGCAATAAGCTCGGAGTCGGGCGAGTAGTCGTGCTTCAAAACTCTCTTTTTGGCCCGTAAACTATAATTCACGAGTCGTTTAACCGAGAATACTAAAACAATGCTTAGCTCGTTGATGACTTAATCGTCAATATCTTCCTCTTCTTTCTCTTTAATGTTTAAAGGATGCTCCTTTCTTTTCTTAAAAAGACCGTCCGCCGCTATGTTTTTGGTCTTAAAGATATGCTTGACTTTAAAGTCTATCAATCTCATTTACGCAATTTAGTTCGTAACGAAAGCTTTAAGCAAGTCGCTTGCTGATCCGTTAAATTGATCAACTAGTACCTTAGCGTCGGTTTTTAAGATGAAGTAAACTTCGTATAATTCGCTCTTCATCTTTTTTATAGCTTTTAAAGCACCGCGGCATTCTCGCTTAATCGCGTCGTACTTGCTCTCCGCAAAGTTTTAAAGACCACTCTCGAACTTAGCAAAATGTCGCTTTTTATCGGAATCCTTTTGCTGCAATATTGCTCTTTATCCTTTAAGATTAGCGTCTACCGTCAAGTAAATTTTCCTTCCGTCTTTGCTATAGTCGATCTTGATAAGAGCGGAAGCAAAGAACAAGGCTTCTTTAAGCAGCTTTATCGCTTCTTACTAAAGCTCTAACCACTCGAATTCGACCCTTTTTCTTATCGTCGCGTAGATTAAGGCAGCAATCGTAAAGAAGTTTTTGATCTAAATTCTATAGTAAACTACGATGCTAATGAAGGCTCGGGCTTCCGATACGTCTTCGCACTTAATTTATTCTAGTATCTTTTTAATTTTAGCGGTCTAAAGGTAGCGTCTTTCGTTATCTATAACGAATCTAACGATGTTGAGGCTAAGCATGCAGTATTAAGATTTCGTTCCGACGGTCGTCTTAGCTCTTTTAAACCTCACGAGCACTTTATCGATATTTTAGATATGCTTTAAAACGAATCGTCGAATTCCGAGCAAAACTTTTTCGTAATTATAAAAAGATCGCGATCTTTTAACTCTTACGTCATTTATGTAAAGCAAGCAGACGTTAAGAATACAGTTTATAAGGATCTTGTAGATGACCTTAACGAATTAAGCGATCGAATTAATAGCTTTTATAAGTATCCGGGTCATTCGAAGCAGTCCGATAAGCGTTTGAATAGCTGTTATGTCTTTAGACTTAACGTCGAAGAAGAATTGATCGTATTTAAAAAAGAAATCCAAGAGTATAGCTATCGTAAGACCGGCAAATTCGTTCGAGAACTAGTCTACGTTCGGAGTAATATTAGCGTCTTTAACCGTTATACGGTTCATCTCAATTATAGCAATGATTAGCTTGTATTTTCTTTTCTTTTTCTTCGCTATAATAAACCACTTGTTTCGGTAAAGGCCTTAGCATAGTTCGAAGATCCTTTGCTTTAATCGTTCTTTTAGCATAAAGATGACCATCTTTTGCAAAGCTTTCGGTACCGTAAACGTCTTTTCTTACTAAGCTTCGTAAAGCACCGTCTTGATCTTTTAAAGCGGCATGACTTCTTTCCGGACTTGGCCAAGATAAGTAAAATCTTAGGCTATCGCTTCTTCTCGATTCAAAAGGCATTAATAAAGCAGCTCTTTCTCTTTTAAAGTAACTTGAAAGCTAATCGTAAGTGCTTCGAATCGTTCTTTCGTCAATCTTGATCCAACTTTTAAGTCTGAAAACTTGCTAGTAAAGTATTCCGAAAAAGGTTTTCTAAGCTTAAAAGGTCTCGCCTTCTTATTTTGCTCGAACTAATCGTCGATCCTTTTAAGTATCTTTCTATCCGACACTTTTAAATCCACCGGTTTGACCTTCTCCGCCTTCCTCTTGTACATCGTATTAACCTCTACTATATTCCTTCTTAAAAGGTCCTTGTCGTTATCGATAATAAACATGAAATTTTCTGATTTGTCGAGTTTGATTGCAAATATTTTTAGTGTTTTTGATTTTGGTAAGCTTTGCTTAATATTAAGTTGAATTGTTTTTTTATGATTTTGTTGTTTTTATGCCGATCCACTCGTGAACTATAGTTCACGGGCGGAATTTCTTTTTAAGCTTCCTTTTAGCTTAGCATCCATTTTAGCTTGCATGCTAGCGATTAGTTTCCCGGGTCTTCGACCAAATCCGACTTGTCCTTTGCAATAGTAATCTGGCCTTAAGTAGATCGATCGTGGTTTTAAAAAGAGGCTTTCATCGTGCTATTATCGAGGTAAGAAAAAGAGAGTTAGGATTCCAAGAAGAAAAGCATGCTTAAGATGACTTCGTAACTGCTATTATTAATAATAAAGAAATCGGCGTAGTTAGTGATTCCGCTAATAATAACTTCGACGTCGTTTATCTACTTATCGAAGTTGTAAAGATCTTCGGACACGATAGTATAGACTAAGGCTCGATCCGTTATAATAAGTAGTTTGGCTATCTTAGCCACTTTTTTATTTATCACGTTGACTTTAGATCTACTATTGAAAAAGGATCTGCTTTTAACTATACCGTCGATATTAATGAAAACCTTTAAGGTCTTTATCGCCACTTCGGAGCAATTGCGAGCGATAAGTTGTTTGCGGATTTGCGTCGCTAAGAGGTTTAGCTTGCCTTCTTCATTCCGACTTAAACGTCCAACAGTTAAGGCGTTCATAAGAATAGGCTTACCTTAAAAGACCTTTACGTTTTCCTTAGCATCGAGGACCACTAGAATGTAGTAGCTTAATAGCTTGTCGAAGCGAGAGCTGAGTCCGAACAAGTCTTTAATTTAGACCTCGATTTTCGATTTTATAATCGCCGCTATTACTTTTTCTTAAGCTTTAATAGTAACGTAAAAGTCAATGAACTTCTTTCGTCTGTAGGTCTTCTTCTTTCTTCTTTTTAGTACTCGTTAAGTGATCTCAACTTCTTTTTCCACATCCTTTATAGCCTCGTCGGCTTTAGTTGGTCCAGAAGGTCCAGAAGACTCTTCCTTAATTAAACTATCGAACAGCCCATCTTCCGAGTCTATCTCTACAGCAGTACCCGATTCTTAAGAAGCACGGGCTCTAAAGGTGCCGTAGTTCTTCTCCTTTTATTGTCGGACATTCTTCTTGATCTTAATAAGCTTGGATCTTTCCGAAGGCTAAAGAGGCTTCTTGGCTTTGTCCTTTGCGGCGGCGTTGATCTCGACCGAAGCAACTTCTATGCTGGATAAGTAGCTAAGCGTGTTGATTCATTTTATAGCATTGATATTTTTAATGTCGACTAGTCTTTTAAGAATAGTAGTAGGCTCTTTTGGCTGGTTGGTTGGTTGCTGAACATTTTGATCGGGCTGATATTAAGCTGGCTGTTAGATTGGTTGTTGATAAGAAAGTAAGTGTCTATAAGTCTTATGTCCGCTAATAGGCCGATTCTTTAAGATGTTGTCGTATTTCGTCTTACGAACGTCTAGCACGATAGATCTAAACCAAGTCTTTCCTTGCTTCTTCTAGATAATAAAAGCACCGATCCTCTTAAGTCTTAAGCAAAGGCGTCCGTAATCACTAATATAAATACATTTTTTATTAACCATATCCTTAAAGGCCTCACACTTATCTTGGTATTGATAAGGAGCTTGAGTTGTGTCTTCGGAGTTCTCGCAAAAGCTACAATCTTGCATCTAGCTCCCGTATCCTCTACTTCTTTTTTTTCTTCGTTTTTATAGTCCGTAGCCGATAGCAGCAATCTGAACTCTTCTTTCGAAGCTGACTTTACTTCGAGCATCTTAAGCGGTATATTTAGTAAAAGCTTCGTCGCGGTCTTCGAATCGAACTTGAGGTTAAGATTAAATAAAGCGTCGGGAAGTTGAGTTAGCGACTTGGTCTTCGAGGTAATTAATTCGACTATAGATCGCATCAATCTGCAAGTTAGAAAACTTCTCAATCATAAAACCTACTTTATTAATTTCTTTTTTTTCACTCGTAAACCGTGGTTCACGGGTGAACGGCATTACTACTAAAGCTTTCTTAGCAGACTCAAGAACGCTGGCTAGCTCCGTGTGTTCCTTGATTAAGGTCCGAATATCTTTAGTGAAATTAGCTAAAAGAGACTTTTCTCGATTTATAGCTTCGATAGTCTTAGCGTTCTGGTCGATCTTAAAAGCGAATGCGGCGAAGTCATCGAAAGCGGCATAAGAGTCTAGGTCGAGTTCGTCGACCTTACAATGCTTAATCGTCTTGTTTCGGATTCCGACGAGCAATCCGAAAAAGAACAAGCGGCTTTGTTCGGTCTTGCTTAAAAGGTGCATTAAAGTAAGCCTTTCGGAGACTCGAGAAAAGGTGCGACAATAGTTTTTCAAGTCATTGACATCCCGTTCTTGCATAGCAAATTCCCGCAAGAAGGCGATCGAGTCCTTGATTTGCTAAGTATCGTTTTTACGAAACTCGGCTCTTAAGGCTTTAACGAAGGCAGCTTAATCTTTCTTAGCTTTCTATTCGAGCAAGCTTTTGATAACCTTTTTACGAAAGTTATCGCAGTAACGAAAGAGTTTAATAAACCGATCATCTTTAAAGATATTAAAGTTATTATAAGTTTCCTCGTACTTCTCGATGAAGTCGATAATGTTAGCACTATTAAAGCAAAGAGCTCTTAAAGCGCCTGGCAATAGCATGCGAGTAGTTATGAAAGCGTAAAGGATGGCAAGGTCGACCATAACTAGCGCAAGGCCTGGTAAAGGAGCAAGAGGAGCAAAAGAAAGAAGAGTGGTATAGATCTTAAGACCGGTGTTTATTTTAAGAAGCATTTCCGGAGTAAGTGTTTCCGATAGAGATAGCGGTAAAGGTTCAAGTTGAAAGTCGAAGTAAAATAAGGATGGTCCGAAGCTTATAAGAATACGACTAAAGGATTTAATAAATTTAAAGGATTCTGACGAAAAAAGAGGTGATTCTGCGCCGACTTCGATATCAGAATTCTTAAGAAGGTTTTCGGTATTTTAAAGATCAGACATGTGTGTGTATTGAGAATGATCGGGTTGATAAAAGGTTTTTGAATTGTTTGATTTTGATTCGTGAACCGAGTTCACGGTTAAAATAAGCGATTTTCGCAAAGTATTCTCGATCCGAGATTAAAAAGAGTAGACCTTTTGCAAAAGTAAACTAATAGATAAAATCAAAACTATGAAAAACCTAAAAATCAATTGATTAGCTTCGCTAACAACTCCGGACTATATCAATTGCTTTAATTCAAGATGAGAGCTAAAGTATAAAAGGATATTTTTACTAATAAGTGAAAATTCTTTCTTATTGACAATAGAAGAAAGTTTTTGCCGGAGAGCCGAAATATTGCACTTCGGCCATTTCGGCGTTTCGGTGTCCGAACCTATCGGAAATAAAGTTTTGATTGTTTTGAAGTCGTAATTGTAAAATGAAGTGCTGAATAAACGAAGATCAACTTGACTGCGAATCAAGCGATTGTAATAAGCTGTATAAGGACAGAGACTAAAGGTTTAAATCCTTGCGTAGGTCACCAATGTAAAAGCACCCAAAAAGATGTGCTGTATAGAAGCCTGGCTCTAAGGCTAGACCTCATGGTCTTACAAAAGAGATATCAAAAAAGGTGGGTGGAAAGCTCGTTGATTATTTTAGCTAAGAGATGTGTACCCTCTTATAGAAGATGGGTCCGTCTAGTGTGGCCCTAGTGGCCATGGCAGGTACCCCATCAGGCAGGGTGTTTACAATGGTTAAAGTTATTTCCAATTCAGCTATTTAAAAAAAAATATAAAAGAAAAGTACAAGTCATTTGCACTAGCTGCTAGATTGTTTAAGTGCCTCCCCACCTGCGTTGAAATAGGCTTCTAAGGATTCTCGTCACGTGAAACAGCGATTTAGCATCATCGCTTATGGCTCAGTAAGTAAACAAACATCATAGCTTATGACTTGCAATTCCCTCCCGGCTCCGAGGCAACGCAGACTTTGGGTCTGCAAGCGTGCCCGACGGGTCTCGGAAGCTCTGGTATGCTTCTGGCCATATGCCTTGCTTGCCAGGGGACAAAATGCCATTGGGATCGACTGCGCCCTAGTGCCAGATTTATCAGGATAGGCTACTACTACCAGCTTCATCTGTTCAAGCACTCACCTTGATCTTCTCCACGAAGCGTCTGTAGGCATGATTATTGAAGTCATAATTTTCAGCATTCAAGTCTTCAGCATGATGTTAGTCGCATATAATCCAAGTCGACCTCCGGGACGCGGCGGCGCCGACTTACCCATGAAATTTATGTGAGTCCGATACGTGCTGTAGCCTCGCTTTTTCCCTTCGCGGTATAGCTCTGCGAGGATCGAACTGATGGCTTGACAGTGCCGAGGCTTGGACTTGTCGAACGTCATAAAATTGACAAAGATGGCGTGCCTCTCGTGCATGAAGAAATCGCACACGAGATCCCAGCCGTGCGCGTTGGATATAGCCCTGGATGCTCTCGCCCACTCCAGTATGGCTCTGCCCGACGACGGGAGCACGGGCGAGAAGTCCACGTGGCCTGCGATGCCCGTGCCGTCTTTGGGGAGGCTATAGCCGATTATGGGCAGACTCCAGAGTGAGGGCACGCCCACAAACGGTCCGCCGTGCGGCTCTCCGACACTGGCGGCGTCCAGCAACTCGTCTACCTGGCCGCAGAACATCTCGCCGCGCGCCTGGCCTTTGGGGGCCTTGATGGCGGCCACCCGCTTGAACTCGTCGAATTGCGCTTGGATGACCCCCTTCGGGCCGTAGAGGCCAAACTTGGCGTTCCAGTATCCCATGTTGAGCTCTTTCTGAAGTTCACGTACCTTCCAGTCGGGAATCGGCTCATCCTTGCCCCACAGTTCTGCTCGTTTGCCTACAAACCCGAGAAATTCGATTATGTTGAAAATGTACACCGTATTGGGGAGGGTTCCGTTTCGTCGCATCTCGCTAAAGAGATCAACCATCGTCTCCACATCGTCAAACTCGTCCATCGAGAAGTTGCAGGACAGGTAGGCTTGTGGCTGAGGAGTGAGCCATATTCCCATCTTTGTGACGATGCCGAGGTTGCTCTGCATGAACAGCCCCTCGATGGAGGGACCGAACGTAAATTTGGTGAGATGGGCTGAAGGGGATCCATTCTGAGCAAAGTGTCCCGTGCGAACGACATCGCCGTCGGCAAGAAGGATTTCAAGTCCGGCAACGTTTTGATGGTGGGTTGCTGTGGGTAGAAACCCGGTGCCTCGGTCAACGGTCTACTTCGCGCTCAGATAATGTCAGATTGGTGGCTGTGAACTGAGACTTACGTTTCCGACGACACTCCCCCATCCCAAAGAGGGTACACTGGGCCAGACGCGAAGCTTGTGGAGCTTGCAGTAGTCGTACAGATCTGTGAATGTCACGCCCGGCTCGACGACGGCATACGAGAACTCGTCATTCACTTCGATGATCTTGTTCATTCTGTGCAGATCGAGCGCCAACGAACCACTCAGTCGCGGAGCTGGGCCGCCATAGCTAGTTTTATCGTCAACATTCAACCTTTCCCAGAGTCTTATAAGACGTGGTACGTACCCCAAATTCTTGCCACCAGAAAAGGTCCACACCGGGATCTTGAACTCGTTCGCTACCTTCAAAACACCCTGTACATCTTCGATAGTTGCAGGGCTGAACAGTCATTAGAAGTAGTTTCTTCAAGAAATAGAGGTTGGGAGACGCACCACACGGCTCCGCTGGGCACTTTTCTCCGTGAAGGATCTTCCTGGAGTTCGTACGGGTCAATGTACTCCGCCAGAGCCTTTCCAATGTAGACATTCTCGTATCCCAGAATTTTCTGAAGTTTGACGATGGCGGTATCAAAATCTGCCTGCTTCACGCCGGGTGGAAGAATATTTTCCAACGGACGAATGGAGGATTTTGAGAAAAGGTTGTGGTGTGTTGAGTTGTATTCAGGATCCGCATACCTGATAGGCAAGGAGAAAGCTCCAGGTCCCGACATATTGGTATATTTCAGTAAGATCTCACAATTTCAATTTGTAATTTCCGACGATGGTTATTGGGAATTGAAGTGGCAGTCTGATTGTGATATCAGGAGCTCGCTAATATCTGAAGATGTGTTATAGAGGCTGCGTTGATAAAAGTCCGTATGCCCTCTTATGCTACCAGTAACTTCACATCTGGCCAAGATTGTCTCCTTTTCCCCCCCAGTGCTTTTGTTGGCAGATCTTTGGGGTAACTATGAAAAAAGAATATGGCTTGGAGGCTGCACATAAAGACGACCCCACATCCCAATCCCCACATAGTGTTGGAATATTGGGGTTCTGCCTGTATTCCCTTGTATGGACTAGCCTCTTGGCTGGTCTCTTGGCTACTCTCTTACTATAGCTCTCAGTACTCTCACACCTAATTTACTACACCTTCTGCACTCCTGATTCTATCACATAGCCTTGAGTTAGGGTCATCCCAGGAATATGAAGTAAGGATCAAAGCCGAAGCTCAATAGCTTGGTCAAAGTCTTTTTAAGGGTCATACTAGGGATGTGAAGTAAGGATTAAAGTCGAAGCTCAATAGCTTGGTCAAAGTCCTTTTTCAGGTCATACTAGGGATGTAAAGTAAGGATTAAAGTCGAAGCTTAATAGCTTGGTCAAAGTCTTTTTTAGGGTCATACTAAGGATATGAAGTAAGTAGTAGTAGTAGTATTGTTTTAACGACTGCTGCGGGTCCTAAAAAGGAGTCCGACTTACCACCTCCTTAAGGGTATAATAGGGTGCCGGCATTAGGTCTTACTTATAAGCACTCCGCAAAGGCAGATGGTATCTTAACTAATGAAATAGCTTTTTTAAATATAAAGTCCGTTTATATCGATAAAGTAAAAACCCGTAAGAAAAAGACTAAATCGATATGAAGTCCCGAGTCTTTGATCCCGCGGTATTGCAGCTTTAATATATCTTAATGCTTTTTATTAACGGCAAATTTAATTAAGAAAGTATTAATTGCTGCGGTCGCTTTTTATTGCGATTAATTATCAGCAGCTCGATACACCGTCTTTTTGATTATTTAATCGAGTATTCGATTAAGATATTTTTTTTTTCTTTTCGGTCGACCTTTTACATTCGTAATCGATTATAATTATAAGCATCCTCGAGCTAGCTTTTGCTAAAGGTTCTTCTACCGTATAGCAATCTCCAAAGTTCCGAAAGCTAAGCTGCTATTATATTTACTTCGTTCTTTTAGCGTCCTTATATAATCGATCGTAAATATCGCTTATCGTATCGAATTCGAAAAAAAAAGTCGAATTTAATCGTTAAATAAAGTTATCGAGCTAGTCGATAAAGTCGAGTTCGAGTTATATACGAAAGAGTATATTATAATACTTATTCCGTATCTTTAATCGTCGTTCGTTCCGTCGGCAGATACGAAAAATACGGCTAGCATCAAAGTGTATCGCCTCGGTTACCTTCCAAAAAAGGGCGTTTTCTGATCGGCTTTACGAATATTATTGAAAATATCGCAGGTTCGTAGCTAGCGTCACGTACAGGCTCAGAAATCCGTCTTCGCTGGCCGGGATATGAAGTAAGGATCAAAGTGGAAGCTCAATAGCTTGGTCAAAGTCCTTTCTAAGGTCATACTAGGGATATGAAGTAAGGATCAAAGTCGAAGCTCAATAGCTTGGTCAAAATCTTTTTTAGGGTCACCTAAGGAATGTGGGTTAAGGATCAAAGCCGAAGCTCAAGAGCTTGCTCAAAGTCTTTTTTTATATACTTCTCGCTGCTCTTAGATTCAATCATAAGATCAACCATAAGATCAATCATAGCGTCAAAAGTTGAGCACGCTCCTACTCGTGTTCCACGTCAACAACAGTATGGCGATTTCAAAGGTAATAAGCGAGAGAAAACTTTCCTGATCTATCCAAACACATTGACTAACGCTATCACAGGTAATCGTTGTTGGTTCCGGACCAGCAGGGCTAGTACTTTCACTCCTGCTCGCCAAGCAGGGCATCAACGTACTCATCCTCGAAGCCGCCCAGAAGCTCGACGAGAGCCCTCGCGCATCACATTACGCGCCCCCAGCGACCTACGAGCTCGAAAGAGCAGGCGTGTTGCAAGAGGTGATCTCCGAGGGGTTCTTCCCCGACGGGGTATCGTGGCGAGACATCGACGGCAACCCGCTCGTCTCACTCCTCCAAAAAGATGCAACCAGAGACAACAAGGTCGTCTGCTTGCCCCTGAACCACCTGACCAGAATCCTCATCGCGCACCTGGCGAAGGAAGACCGGGCGGACTTGAGATGGTCTCACAAGGTTCTGCCCACTATGGGACAGGACCCGTCGGCGGCGTGGGTGATGGTGCAGACCCCACACGGCGTCGAGAAGTTCTCGGCAGACTACATCGTCGGGTGCGACGGTGCGAAGAGTCAGATCCGGAGATCGTTGCAAGGAGACGAGTTCCCCGGACGGACGTGGGACGAGCAGATCGTGGCCACGAATGTAAGCTAAATTCCCGCGATCGAGTCCACGTCCTCACCATGCTCTTCTCTCGCAAACTAAACGTCCGCGCTCTGCAGGTCTACTACGACATGTCTCCCTACAAGTGGCAAGAAGTCAACTTCATCCTCGATAGAGAGCACTGGTCCCTGGTCGCCAAGATCCAGAATGATGGCCTGCTGCGCGTGATCTACGGAGACATCCCAGGCCTGACCCGAGAGGAGTACATCGCTCGGCAGCCCATGAAATTCAAACATTTCCTCCCCGGCCGCCCCGATCCCGACCAGTACAGAGTCGTCAGCATCAGCCCGTACCGCGTCCATCAACGATGCGCGAAGCGCTTGCGCGAGGGACGCTTCCTTCTCGTTGCCGACGCAGCGCATCTATGCAACCCCTTGTACCTGACCCCATTTACCCCTTTGCATTGACACCTAACCGAGCAGCTGGCAGGTTGGCTAACATCTCACCATGTAGCGGCGGACTCGGTCTGACAGGCGGTCTGGTCGACGCCGGCAACCTCTTCGACTGCCTCAACGGGATCCATCAGGGTCTCGCCACCGACGCCATCCTGACGCGATACGACGTCGTGAGACGAGAGAAGTACCACAGCATGATCGACCCCATCTCCAGCGAGAACATCCGGCGGATGTGGAAGGATCCCGCAGTCGCGCGGGAGGAGGACACGTTTTTCGCCATGTGTCGGAAAGCCGAAGCCGATCCGGAATTCGCCAAACTCATGCAGCAGGTAGGGCGGGCCTATCGCCCATGCGGGTCTGTGTGGATGAATTCACTGATGAATGCTTCGAACAGGGTGTGAAAGCGATTATGCATGATTTTAGAAAGGAATATGACGGTGCACTGGCATCAACGGTTTCAACGGCTCCAACGGCATCAATGGCTCCAACGGCATCAGCGGCTTCAATGGCACCAACGGCATCGACGGCTTTAACGGCTCCAACCGCTCCAACGGCTTCAAATTAGATTCTCTCTTCCTCTTTCTCGTTCGCTTCACAACACACCATGATTGTACTAAGCAGATGTATGCTTTAAACATGTATCTGCAAGTAAAAGCACTAATCTCATATTTATTCCTCTTCTTCAATATCAAACCGAAAAATATATTTAAACCCGCACCAAAAGATTTCCAACCGATATCCCTATCCATCCATCCATCCCAATTACAAATCAACAATGAGAGGTAGTTCTACCCATGACCCCTTGCCGGGCTCTAATCATCCTCTCCTCCCACCACAACAACAAATCGAAGCGAGCCAGCTAGCTCTTCGGCTCGCTCTCCCTTTTTTTTGTAAAAAAATAAAGAAAAAAATAAAATAAAATAAAAATATTATTCGAGGACAGCACAGCGGCCTGCTATGCTAAATAGCGTCTTACTCATGATATTCCTTATGACGTGCTATAACCTCGACGAATATACGATAGTTATACTTAGAGTTAGAGTTATAGTTATAGTTATAGTTATAGTGTTAGAATATTGGACTGCCGCCTATATTCCCTTGTATGGACTAGCCTCTTGGCTGGTCCCTTAGGTACACCTGTACTATAGCTCTCAGTACTCTCACACCTAATCTACTACACCTTCTGCACTCCTGATTCTATCATATAGTTATACTTAGTACAAGCAATATTTCAAGACAAGCTGTGTTAAGTAGCGTAGACAAACAACTGACTACCTAACTACTCGTAGGCGGCAGCGCAGGTACTCCCCATCCAGGATTATCCCGAGCCCGAGATTTGGGGTAGCTTTGCCTTGCGGGGTAATACAGTACGGACTGTACTTCGTAAGTAGTAACATTTACCTATACAGTACGTTGGGAGGCGCCACCCCCGCCTGTGGGGAGGATGTGGAGACGGTGGGGTATAGGGTATGGGGTGCAGGGCTCGAAGCTTGAGCCTGGACTCGCCTCGTTCCGGGGTGTTATTACCGGTAGATACATGCGGAGATGGTAGCTGATAGAACCAAACTTTGCCAAAAAGGACAAAGAAAAGTACAGGAGGCTAGACATGCGAGAGAATATTTGAATGTGGACAGCATTGACTGTCATTTCGAATTTTCTGCGTGTTGGGCGATACATTTTGCCATCCGGCTCGCGCGACCTGGGCTGGGATGTATGCTTTGGTATCCAGATCAGACAGGACTACCGAATCGCAACATCCGCAGCTGGGCCGTGTGATGGCGCTCGACCACGGGGAGACGATCGCGTACCGGGGGATCAAGTACGCAGAGCTGCAGCACGCTTTCGCGGAGCCCGTCTTGTTCGCCCACCCATCGCTCTCCAAAGTGCTCGACGCGACTTCTTACGGGTAAGTCAGACCATACCACATATCCGATCAATTGAGAGCGAAATCATAGCCAACTAACGCATACGTGTCTGTGAAAAGACCGCAGTGTGTCCAGGGCTCGGCAACGTGCGATGCTGAATTCGCTTTCATCCAACACGAGTTGCCGCGCGGGGAGTTCAAGACGTCGCTGACGGAATGCCTCAATCTCAATATCACCACGCCGAAAGGTGGGAGGGAGGGGTTGCAGCCCCTCCCGGTCTTCGTCTTCATACACGGCGGCGGATTCAGCTTGGGGGGGAATGCGTGGCCCCAGTATGATCCTGCGCGCCTCGTGGAGCTCTCGATCAGAGAAGGTAGTCCTGTGATTGGAATCAACATCAAGTGAGCTTTGGCAGATTCTTTCTTTGGAAAGTCAATAACAAACAACAACAACGGCAGCTGACGGCCTCGCTTAGTTACCGCCTAGGCCTGCCCGGCTTCCTCGCTTCGCAGGGTCTGATCGATGCGGGTGCCCGAGCGAACAACGGCCTGCGCGACCAGCGGGTGGCATTGTTGTGGATTAGGAAGTATGTTGGAGGCTTTGGGGGTGATCCCGAGAATGTGACCGTCGTTGGAGAGAGCGCTGGATCCGGTGCGTATGGCCCGGAACGTGGAAACGTGTTGACGAGCAGATCAAAGCTGAAGAGGGGTTCCAGTTGCTGCATTTCTTCATCTCGAGTCCACACAACCGCTATTCAAGAGGATCCTCGCCATGGGAGGGTCGCCGCTGCTTCTAAAGCCCCTTACGATGGCTGCTGCAAGCGGGATCCATAACGTCGTGATGGAAAGGTTGGGCTTTGCGCAGATGCAAACAGCAGACGAGAAAGTCAGGGCGCTGAAAGAAGCAAGTGCCGACCAACTTGTTGCTGCCGCAGAGGGCCTGCCTATGCTGCCCGTCGTCGATGGCGAGTATGTCAAGTCCGAATCTACCTTTACGCAGTGGTCGTTCCAAGAGAGCGCCTTGCCGGGCACGCAATGGTGTGAAAGCGTCATGATTGGGGATTGCGAAATGGACGTAAGCACTCCCAACACCGTCTCCACGTACTGCGGCTTTCCTCCCTGACTCCGCGCAGTCCAGTATCCTGTTCTACATGCTGCATGACCGACAAGCGAGGCTAGAAGAGACTTTCCTCGCATGCGTCAATGATTCCCTGCATGAGAATCCCGTAGCTAAGCAGCAGCTACTGGAAGCGTACCACATCGGCAGCGGCAGCGGCAACGATGCCCAAAATCAAGCGGTCGCCACGGACAACATCTTGCACTTCGCGCAAGACATCGGCTTCTACGCGCCTCTGGTCACCATCGCGTCCGGCTTCCCGGGGAAGCGCTTCGTGTTCCACTTCAACGAGCCGAATCCCTGGGACGGCCGGTACCAGGGCGTCGCGAGCCACCTCCTGGACGCCGCGTTCCTGTACCAGAACTTCAACGAGTTTCTGGACGAGGCGCAACGGGGCTCGGCCGAGGCCTTCGGGAAGCACTTCGTGGCCTACGTGGCTGGTAGAGAGCCGTTCCCGCAGTTCGCGCCTGGGGAGCGGGGGGCTATGGTGTATGGCGCGGGAGGAGACGACAGGCAGACGTTCGTGAGAAGTAGGAGGTGTGAGGATGTTGGGAGGAGAAGTACTATTTTCAGATTGGCCCAGTCTTCAAGCCTGGAAGAGCTGTCTGCGTTGTGGGGATGTTTCTTGAGTCGTGTTGAGTAGAGCTGCATACAGTCGATAGACAGACTTATCGCAATCGCAAGCCGACACGGACAATCGTAACAGCTTCAGAAAAGATAAATAAATCTGTTACTCAGATCGAAGCTTTCTCTCTAGAAAACCGAAACGACTCCAATTCCTCTGGGGTTTTTGACTCGAAAATAAAAAAATGAAAAGATTATATAGATCCTTTGACTCTGTATATTTGACGACCAGGAAAGCAATGAAACCAGACTTATTCAGCCGAAGACCAGACGTGATTAAAATGCACCGGCTAGGTCCCTATAATACGATGTTAGAAATCGAACCAGCTGAAAGATCCCAGGGCTGGATGGGATGGGAAAGGAAAGGATACCCTTCCCTCCACAGCTTGCAACGTTTGTTCTCGGGCAGACGTCTATTAGCGAAGCGACTCCGAGATGATATCGACAGCTGCACCTACCTACCTGCAGATGCAGCAGCTGCCCTATCTCAAAGCGGTGGTCAAGGAGGCGCTCCGCCCCCGCCCATCCATCGTCGCCCTACCGGATGCAGACGTGCTGGTTTTCGTACCAGCATGATTTCATGGTCAGGTTGCGGTTGCGAGGCCACTCGCCGGCTGCTTGATATGCCTGCTGTGTGTAAAAGAAACAAAATATAGAAAGATGGAGAGAGAGAGAGAGAAATCCGCACACGATTCACATCTCATCGATTTACCCCCCTCTCCAAATACCAACCAATCAATCAACCAACCAATCCGCATAATTGATTTGATCATGCCGTGAGGTCTCTGCTTTTCCTTCACTCACTCACTTACTCACTCACTCACACACTCTGTGAGTTTATTGCGCAGGGTTGAACTGGATTAGCTTTGCGGGCGCTTGGCTACCGTATCTACTACGTATCTATGTCTTTGACTAAAATGTGGTAACCAAATCAGTATGAGACATATCTATCTACCGTATCTATCTATCCATATATCTCAAGTGGCTTTCGAAAAGGCTGGGGGAGAGAGAGAGAGAGAGAGCGAGAGACTTACTTGACTAATTGTGACCCCGGATGTATTTTATTTTTATCTTATTTACTGCAGCGTAAAGACGGCCTGGTGGGTACGTAATCAATAATCGAGTTAATCAGGTGAGCGCAAAGTCATGGAAGAAAAGAAGAGAAAAGAAAAGAACGAACGACCGAACGACCGAACGAATGAAAGAGTTGCGAGATGGAACGTTGCAAATGCAGGCAATGATGATGAGTTGATCACTCTTTCACTCTTCCTCAAGGAAAGAAGAGGAGCAAAAAAAGTTGTTCTTCCGCCTGACGCCCGGCGCCCCAGACCCGGATCTCTGAAAACATGGAGAAAGAAGAAAGAAAAAAAAAATGTATGTCGGGAGCAAAATTGAACGGTTTGTGACGACAACGGCAGGATTTGAACCTACGCGGACGAATCCATATGATATCTACCTAGGTCACACGGATCTAGGATTCGAGTCATACCCATTAACCACTCTGGCACGTTGTCTGAAATAGATGGATATGAGACCCCAGTGAGCTTTAGGTACTATATTCACGCAGATTGAGTTCCAGGCTAATATTCGGGTAAACGAGACAACGACCTTTTTTTTTCAATGATGACATGGGTGAAAAGCTCCCGGGAATTTAGTAGCCTACCTACGGAGTAACCTACGACATCACCCTCACAGTTCTATACAACGGTCTCAAACGAGGCGATATCCCATAAAAGCAACCTCCGCTGCAACATTCACATCTCACGAATGTTCCAACAGCCAGCCCACTAAATTCTCCGCCAGCCAAGTCTGCCTCGCGCGCGCGCATCTCCCAAACCAACCCGTCGAGCAAATACCTACAAATACTTAGCCCACCCCAAGATGTCAACCACAACCGCAAGCACAGCGCCCACGGCGCCCACGGCGCCCACGGCGCCCACGGCTCCAACCGCAACCCCAACCCCCGCCCGCACGCCGCGCGAAACCCTCATCCACAACCTCTCCCTCGCCTCCCTGGTCGTCTGCCCCGTCATCCTCGCGCTCCCACCCCGCCGCGCCAACCTCACGGCGGTGCTGCTCGCGGGCGGGTTCCTGGCGGGCAGCAACGAGCTCGCGCGCGAGTACAGCGGCACGTCGATCATGGACCGGTTTGGGAACCGGATGGCAAACATGACGAGCCGGGATCTGCCGCCCAAGGCGCTGGAGACGCAGCGGCGGCTGCGCGAGGAGAAGGAGCGGAGGAGGGAGGAGGAGCGGAGGGAGGGGAAGGGGGAGGGGGAGAGGGAGAGGGAGAGGGGGCTGTTGGGGAAGGTGTGGCTTGGGGGTGAGGGGGAGGATTGGAAGGCGAAGAGGGATGCGAGGGAGAAGGCGGCGTTGGAGGAGGGGAAGGGATATGGGGGATTGATTATGGATCAGATCTGGGAGGTTGTCAGCTGGGGGAAGGATCGGGCGGAGGAGGTCAAGGAGATGGATGAGAAGGTTGTGGGTGAGGAGAAGAGGGAGGGAGGGAAGAAGTGAGGATGTGGGTGAGGCGAATGAAATGTTTGGTTGGTTGGCTACAAGGCTTGGTTGGGTGTGTCCATCCTGGTGAAGGCCGACATGGAGTCGGCAGATCATGCTTCCCGGGGCCTTGGGCGAGTGGAGGTTGGGTCAGGCTGAGGATGAGACATATTTGACCATATTGTGCTGTAGCATACAATAGGTATATCCCAGGTACGATTCGCTGTATATACAAGTCCGGCTGCATGTTCATAGACAGAGACTGAAAAAGCCGGATGCCGCTGTAATGTATAACTTCTCAACAACCTATTTTGAGCACATCTTAATTCAGCTGATCCAGAAGCCAGTCGTCTCACAGCCGTTGACAAGCAGCCGCAGAGCCGCGCACCCGTCAAAGATCACAGAGATATCACAATTAAGCACTCGGTGAGAAGATGTATGCAAATGTTCCTGTTTTGTACTCCTTAGACTGCCACAGTCCGCCTTGCTCAGCCACGCAATGAGAATGAAACGCATGGTATCATAAAGCAACAACCTTTCAGAATCGCCGCACGCAATCAGCACCTAGCTAGCACTTTTATGCTTCCGCTTCTTCTTCGTACTCTCCTCAACCTCCTCCTGGTCAGCGCTATCATCCGCCTTCCGCTTCTTCTCCTTCTCCTCCTTCTCCTTCTTCTCCTTCTTCTCCTTCTTGGACTTCTTCTCCGAAAAATCCTCATCCGCAACAGACTCTTCGGCCTTCCGCTTCTTCTTCGCACTCTCCTCAACCTCCTCCTGGTCAGCGCTATCATCCGCCTTCCGCTTCTTCTCCTTCTCCTCCTTCGCCTTCTTCTCCTTCTTGGACTTCTCCAAAAAATCCTCATCCGCAACAGACTCTTCGGCCTTCCGCTTCTTCTTCTCAGACTTGTCAATCTTCGCCTTCTTCTCTGCAACTTCGTCGCTTTCGCCATCATTTGATCTCCTCCGCTTCTTCTTCGACTTGTTGCCTTCCGCAGATTGAGCCACTTTAGCTTCCTCTTGTGCTTTCGTGCCAGCAGCAATCTCAGCTTTCAATTTTACTTCAAGGGCTGCGAAGTCGACTCGTGGCTCAAGTGGCGGAGTAGCTTCTTTCGGAAGAGTGCTAGCATCAGCTGCGGCAGCATCCTTCGTCGCCTTGTGTGCGGCTTTCTTGGCTTCTTTATTAGCCCTCCGCAATTCTTTTTCCTCTTCCCTCCTCCGCTTCCGGGTATTTTTCTCGCCTACCGAGTCGTTCAGTTCGACGGGTGTAGGCTCAAGATCGACAACGAAGTATGGGTTTGGCTCAACTCCCGCCGGCTTGTTTTCCTTGTTTGAGCTCGATTCGATTGTCTCGCTGTTCTCAGCATTCGGGAATCGTGGGAACTTTGCTCCGATGTTCGGTTGGACGAAGTCGGAATTGTTCGATTCAACGGCTGCATCCGAGTCGGCGCCTTCCTTATCGCTGTCGCTTGCCTCCGAGTCGGTGTCGTCGCTCACATCTGACATCTCGGTATCTCCATCTTCGTCTACATCCTCGGAATTTCTACCAAGTTCACCCTTTCCCGTCGGATCGTAACCAAGATCGGCAGCCTTCTTTTGAAGCTGAGGTCCCAATGGCTCGTAATTTGTCCCGGTGACCCCGAGACCTTTTTTGTCTTGCAGAGCCCTGGAAGGTAGCTAAAGATGAAGCTGTCAGCACCAAACTTGCTAGATCCGTCTGCGATTCCCCAATAACTCACAATTCCTCTCGCCGCTTGTCGCGCCATTGCCAACACCTCTCGCGTCCGATCCATCATTCCGCAGATAACTCTCCAATTTCCTCTCTCTCCCAACTCATACTCCAATCTCTCCTTCTCGGGCATAGTAACCATATCCAATTTCATACTCTGCATAATCCTATCCAATGCCCGAATTTGCGACTCGATAAGCTGCAAATGCTTCTTGAACAGCGTTGGCCACTTCGCATGCTGCGGGCTCTTGGTGAATGGCTTCGGGCGACCCATCGGGATCGGATAGGCAGCAGGGCCAGGCATGTTGGTATTGATCGTACTTTTCTTCTCTCTGGACGGGATCTTCTTCGCCTTCTTTTGTGGTTGCGCTGGCTTGGGCACGCCAGGGATCTTGGGTACCTGATTGAGCTTTTTGGCGGCCAGCTTGGCCTCCCTGCGACCGGCTTTTCCTTTGCCTTTACCCATTGTGTTGGCTATTTGTTTGGGTGAAGTTGAAGGAAGGAGGAGGAATGTGCTGGTAGTGATGAAAAGTTGCGTGCGGGAGCCTTTCTAGAAAAAAATATTTGGAGCTGCGTAGAAGCCAGCCCCCCAGTTGGTAGTCCGTGCGCACTAGCGCGCCTCTTTGTTCAGCACCACAGCAAGGCTGGGACTTCGCGTAAGAAGCTCTTATCGCCCAGCCACCTCCTCTACTTACCTAGGTACTTACCTAGGTACTTACCTAGGTACTGTATCCCAATGTCTTATGTTGCGGCTACAAATCTAGGTGGCAACAAATCTAAGCCTTTGACCCCAAGTCTCAAGATCAGGCTGGGTTATCGATTTGCCTCGGCTAGTCCCTCGCGACCTCTCTACTTACTACGAAAGCATCCTGAGCCAGAATTGCGCTCATGCCTCGCAGAAACAGACTTCAAGCAACGCTGCATCAGTACTTTCTCTTCAAACATGTCTCGATTCATAATTGATGACTTTACCTAAAATCCTCACAGCCAGGGCAAGAGTTCGCGGGTTTTGGTTACCTTATTTTTGATCATTCAGCTGACTACAAAGTACTTTCATCTATCGATAATAATATAGCTTTACTGGAAAGGGTCGAAAGTCCTGTCTTGGAACCCAATGATCAAGCGTTTTGCAGAAACGCGGCTCCGATTCTAAAGTTTACAGATCTTCCAGTCCATTCGTGTGCATAGATAATTCGAAGCTCTAGTAAGAGCTATGCAGCCTTGATGGAAAGAGGGTGAGGTACGGTGAAACAGATGATGGCATCTGAGCATATCATTCGTTGGTCCTGGCACTCATAAAGAATATCGGACCCTCACATCTTACATATAAATATCTGGATTAGTTTGGAGGCTCTGCAGCCGCAAATCCTGTCGACTGTTCCATAGTTGCACATGAGATGTTCTTCAAGGTTTCTGGAGATCTCGCTTAGAAAAGGGGCTCGGTAATGGCGGGGTAAAAGTAAATAAACAGAGCGGAACATGATCACCTGGATTCCACACTCTACATCTGCTGCTCAATCATTGATGCTGTAGCGGGCCTCTGGCTGATTAGTCACGGGTCTTATATTTTGTGATAAAGGTATCGAAATCCCATCTCCGTGTCTCACCCGCGGAGAAAATCCAGAATCTTCGAAAGGGGGGGGGGGCGAAGACAGGCGGACTGAGACCAATAAGTTCTTTTTCAATCTCTAAATCCCTCATTTCCCTCTACTATCAGAAACAGTGTTTACTTGCCTAGGCTGGCTGGCCCGGTCATATCCACGTTCATGCCGGTGGGAGCGAAGCCGGACGGTAACGCGATCGTGCGCTCCAAGTCAGAGTCGTTACATAGTATGACTTTACGCTTCACCAAGTCTTTGTGCACTGGTATAAACTGATTACAAGTGACCTTTGCACACAGCGCTTCCTAACCACGGTCTCGCAGAGCCGGTCGAACAGTCTGTGCGCCTCGCTGTTCAGCTGCGCCCGCATGTTCCCAGAGTCTAGGCACAAGTGCCATCTGTTATGAGCCGCGAGCAAGTACTCGAGGATAATAGGGAACGGCCCTCTCCTGGTCATGTTAGGGTAGTAGCACTGGAAACTGGTGAGACCCACGACGGGCCCAACAGCAAAGTAAAGATTTTCTGCCTCAAGTGAGGGTCTTTCGTCCCATTTCAGATCATTGGAGAAGTAAAAATTACCAGTCGCCCCGACTGGAGCTAGTCTGGCGAGCATATTTTTTATTGAAGACATCTTTTTTTCGCCGAGTTAATAATCTAAATAGCAAACGAACCTGCTGGCTGGCCGAGTTTGGATAACAAATGGTATTGTGTTGTTAAAGCATATAGTAACAAAATTAAATAATATAGGCAACAAATGGATCCCAAAAATCTTTAAGGATAAGGAACGGCCAACGCGATTGTAGACCGGAGACGAAGAGACTATTCTGCAGCATATAGCGTTACTGGTGCTAGACCCGAAGAAAGCATTACGCTTTTCATATATGACACTTTTCCTTGACAAGCTGCAAATGGTTATTCCAACTGAAACGATAAGTAACGATGAGTTAGATTTTTAGGCTGAATGCTGGGAAACAGAGGGGGAGCTAATGAAACATTCGAGCAAAACTGTTGATTGGATAAATTGGGATATTGCTGAAGATCCTGGACCGGCCGGAAGAGGAACTCTTAATCTGAGCCAAATGCTTAAAATGATGGGTGTTTGAGAGGAGGAAAATTGATTACTGACGAAAAGGTGGAGGCGAGCCGGTATTGGTGGTGGTTGTGTTGGTACGGTATTACAGAGGTGTGTGATGCAAAGTTGAGTACGTATTCAGTTGTGTGTGAGATTTTTCAGTTGGTTTTGCATGCTTCTCACTAAGTGGAATCGTAGCTACCTATATAACTACCGATACAACCGGAGAGTAGCAAACGGAATAGTCAGGACACCTTCCTGACCTGATTAACTCGACTGAGCTGACACACTTGACTGAGTTGACCGCTACTCTCGCTTAGCCTTATTGTTTACCAAAGTAACTGTACCAGACTGACTGAGGTTTCAGAAATTACTCAGGTCTCAGTTCCAACAGGATGGATTTGTGGCGTTCGACTCCTGTGGCAGCACCAGCACCGAAGAGCTAGAACAGATGAGAGTTGAGAATGAAAGAGCCTAAAGGAAGGAAAGAAGGCAGGAAAGAAGCAAGAGAGAGAGAGAGAGAGAGAGAGAGAGAGAGAGAGAGAGAGAGAGAGAGAGAGAGAGAGAGAGAGAGAGAGAGAGAGAGAGAGAGAGAGAGAGAGAGAGAGAGAGAGAGAGAGAGAGAGAGAGAGAGAGAGAGAGAGAGAGAGAGAGAGAGAGAGAGAGAGAGAGAGAGAGAGAGAGAGAAAGGGTAGAAGTGAGGAAGGAAAAGGGTATCGGATCCGGACCCCAAGATTTTACCAGCATTCATCTCCGGCACAGGCGCACAGGTCCATAAATTTGGGTTATAGTAGGTGTAGATGTTGAGGTACTGAATATGTCGCAAAGTATAATCCATGGTTCAGAAAATGTCGCAAGAGCCATGTATTCGCCTTATCAGATAAAGACAGGATCTGCATTGTGACAGCTCTGGAATATTTGCCGCAGGTTTACTAGAGCTTCAGGCACCAAAATCTCTTCGATCTATATCCACATCTCCCTCTTATACGTTCAAAATCTCGCTATATAACGATATTACAATACACAAATACAAATACGCCATAACCTGTCAAACCTCTTGAAGGTACCCAGGTGCACCTCAAGATAAATGCTTTTGCAAACCTTGGACTCGATGAAACTGCTATTCCGTCTCAGATACAGTATGCCTTCAATGAGATAGGTGAATAATCAATTCCCATAATTCGAATGTCACAGGTGGGCCAAGGAATAGAGAGGTTGGCTTCAGGTAGCCGCAAGTGCTAGCGTAGGTCACGGGGCACGTAACCACGCGGCTTCCTTATGAAGAACCATTCCCCAGAACATGTCTATCTACTTTAGGTCTTGTTCCTCGTGTAAGAGCTCGACTTTATTCATTCCATGCAACTTAGGCTTCTGTCCGTCACGAAGCTGTGTTTCTCAGGACACGGTTCAATCAGAAGCCTTTTTGCACTTGAAACTTATGATTTTAGAAAGTTTAAGCTCTCAAATATACAAGTTTTGGTGTGAAATAAGCGCTTTTGCAATATTTGCTCTAGGGTACTGTAAGTGACCTGGGTGAGAAGAACTTACACGGCCAGAGCTCGATATTAACATATGATGCCATCAAAACTTATATTCACTCGACTATTTCGAAACTTCGTAGCCTTTGCGCACCTCACCTCCGCGCTTTCACGATCATCAATTTCTGAAATTAAATATTCGAAATTGAAATGATATGTATGATCTGTCCCTTGGGCAGCCATTCAGTATTCCGACTATTCACATGTCAATATGCCTTGAAAATTCAATCCTGATTTTGACGAATCTGTATTTTAAGAAATGAATCACACTCGCAAGTCAAAATTTCTAAGGATGTGGCTATATAAGAACATCCAACTTCTTTCGAGATTCGAACGGGCTTGGACCGAGGAGTCCAAAGCCACCCAAAGAAAGTCCAACGATTCCTCGTGCCAGGGGATGTGGATATACAAATGAGAGCATGGTATCGCCAGCATTTCGTAAACTAAAAGCAAAACGCTTGGTTGACTTCCGCCATAGATGGTAGCAAGCAACCTTCCATTCTCATAACCATTAGCCACTCAGAGAATTTACTATCAGTAAATACAGAATCCAAGTCTCGGATAAAATCGCGTCTTGCGCTATACAATATAGATAAATATATTGCTATGAAGTGATTTCATGCTATCGACTATAGTATAATCAGCATAACTCAAAGCCTAATTTGCCCCAATCATATTGCATCATACCCGCTGAATAGCTAATTACTACTCAAATGCTGCGTGATATCCGACAGGTTCAGTCCCGGTCGCTAACTCGGCGGACGATCGATATTCAGAACCCCAAGCAAGACCTGACGCGTCGGAGAAAACTGATTCCGTTTTCTGGGCGACCGAGAACTCCATAAGGTACAATACACAAATATATACAGGCCAAAAATCTTACAGATCCTACAATAATCAAATTCGTCGTCACAAGCAATCATAGTCCGTATCTACCTACCTCAGTGAATGTTTACATTTAAGCGAGGACTCCGATCATAACGTACGAGGCTTCATAAACCCCGCTATACTCATGATACGCAATGCTCTCCAGTCAGATATAAATAGTGCATGATGGAAATAGCAATTTGGAGAGTATTGAACATTCTGCCACATACTTCAAACGTCAAAGCAAGCAATTGCGCTCTTTCAGGTCCCACTTTGAGCAAAAAACAATAATAATAAAACCGCAAAAGACGAGCGACGGTGTTTTTTTCGTACGGTATCTAAGAGAGCAGAAGGAAATGATTGGACTCAAATTCCAACGCCTTTCTTTGCTATCAACAAGGATGCACAACTCCCTCCCTTTCTTGCTATAGACAAAACCACCACTACCAAAGTCAAATCCAGCTGAAGCCCTTATTTCCTTCTTCCCTTCCTTCCTTCCCCAATCCATCTTGAACCACGCCCAAACCATCCATCCATCTTGACTCCACTCATTCCATTCCCGCAAAAAAGTTAGTCTTTCCACATGCTGCTGCAGATATTCAAAAAGTCGAAGTAGTCCAATTCTACCTGACTAACACTTCTATCGATCCAATCACCGCTATGTCGTTTCAGAAAATGGATCAAAATCTATATACCTCTTAGTGCCACTAGGAGGTCGTGACGTAATCAATATGAGTGCTTCCTTCCACGAACTTTCCGTCTCCACTTAGGTCGATCTTTAAAATCGAAGGAACCCCCCACTCCTCCCCCTTCAAAAAAAAAAAAAAAAAAAAAAAAAAAAAAAAAAACCTAATCCAAACCCCACGGGTGTTAAATATAGAATACCCCCAGTTTCCATTCTTCCCACGTACTACGTAGTACCACATACTACTACCGTACGTACGTAGTAGGTCCGTAAAGGATAAATAAATACCGATTTACTTGTTCACGACTCATCATCCGGAAGGCTACGATCCCTTACCTGTACGAATGTACGAAGTGCCTTCTACGAACTTTCAGCTCTCTTTCTTGCGGCAAAGAGAACCTGGAGAGCCGAAATGGAGTTAAGCTAGCCTTTCGAAAAGATATCCTTTCACCGGCGATCCGAACGAGCCTCCTTTTACTTTGACCATTACGCCGGTTACGATTTATACTTGACGGGCATACCGATTGACAATACGAAAAGGATTTGCGATGAAAGAGGAACGAAGTAAAAGAGGTAGAAAAGGGTTCAAGACGATCTACCATGTTGCTCCTTCGAAAAGGTCACTTACGTAGTAGCTGACTCCGGTCCGGCCTGGCCTCGAATTATCTCGACAATCGACACCGATAGACGTTACCTATGCTGTAGCTTGCTTTTGAAGTTTGTCCTCCGACGAAAATAGCAGTATACTACGTATCTTTTCTGCGATCCATCTTATCCACAAGGGAAGAGCACCATTGATAGCTGCTGCGCTATACCAACTTGAAATGCCTTCAAGAGTTATAAAGGTTATGCGATGATACCGTGGGATAAGAGACCCGAGGCTATGTATAAGAGAGCTTTTCCTCAATGTGGTTTCTACTCTCAGTTGAACAGTACTTTGTACTACTATATAATTCCTCTACTTAGCACGTCGCCGTACCTTATGGGAGGTCCCAGGGCGACAGGTAAAGCCTGCTACCCGCCCGATGTTAATAAATACGTAGTACAATAATAATAAAAACTACTCATGACCCACTCATCCATCACCACCAAACTCACCCCACGCACGCTTAGATCTCAATTCTTAATCCCTCACTCAACACAAGCAAGCCAACTAAACTAAGCTAATCTAAACTAAACTCACCGAACCTTTCCGATCCGATCCGTCTGAATATCCTTAAACCCCCACCACCACCCCCACGCACCCCCCTGCTCCAAAATTTTCACATTCCCACACACACACACACACACACGCACGCCCACAAAAAAAAAAAAAAAAAAAAAAAAAAAAAGAGAGATTTCAAAAGCCTTGTTCTCATTTTTTTTTACTGTATCACTCTCGCTTCAACGCCAAGATCAAACCAATAAACCTTTGAACAAAACCCAAACAGCTCATCACTGACTGCAAGACGGTTTCATTTCACATCACGATTTAATAATAGAATTAATCAAGTAGAGGCAGAAAGTAGGTACAGAGCTTCGGCTTGGCTCTCGCTTAACAATAGCGCTAGTGAACCGCTGCAAAAATTTAGAAGGGCTACGGTACTTACTGTAGAAGAGGTTTCGAGAAAAGGGGGCGACAACAGCTCTTCATCTTATGCATCTATCGAGCTTATATTAAATATGTAGATTAGAGGTTAAGGGTCTAATTAGTTACTTCTTCGTCGGAGGTGAAATTGATGAAACTCTGGGTAGTGGTGATTTTTTTTTCCTCCGAGGTATTGATTGACCCTTAGTTTGGGTGCGAATCGGATTTTTTAATGCATTATGACATCGATAGAATTGTACCTACACATAAACATATAAGCATACGAGAATCGTAACACTAACAGCATTAAAATACAAAATGCCTTATTTGAAGACCCGATTCCAAACCCTCACCTTCCAAAGCCCATACGTAACCCAGCCATCCATCCATGATAGACATAAATACACCCTCTCGCCTACATCCACTCTTAAATATATTCAGCTAGCTACCTACCTACCCACCTACCCACTTAAACCCACCCAAGACAAAAGATGATTAAAAAACAAACCCAAACCTCGAAGCCTACTCTGAGTACCGGTATCAAATTCATCCATCCCTCCATCTTGACCAACTAACCAACCAACCAACCAACCAACCAACCAACCAACCAATAAACCAATCAGGCAGACAAACAGACTAAGATAAAAACCCACCATCATCATCAATCAATTACCCAGCCATCCATTCACTCCATTCCATTCCATTTCCCAGATATCTATCTACCCAATCCATGAATCCACACATCCATCCATCAACCGTGTTTGCAATGAGTGAAAGGAGGGGAAGAAACGGACCAAGATAAAGAAGAAGATAAAGAAGAAGATAAAGAAAAAGATAAAGAAGAAGAAAAAGAAGAAGAAAAAGGAAGAAGAAAAAGGAAGAAAAAAGAAGAAAAAGAAGGAAGAAAAAGAAGGAAGAAAAAGGAAGGAGAAAAAGGAAGAAGAAAGAGGAAGGAGAAAAAGAAAAAGAAAGAGAAGAGAAAACTCCATCGCTATGCTATGCCTATGAAATCCACATAAAAAGTCACCATCGGATCGATCGTCGATCCTCGCTAGTCTTGACCTTTGGACGTCGCGGTAACCTCCTATCCCCTCCATCTTCCTCTCTTCCACTCGTACTATCCACCCAATTCCTTCGGCCCTGTGCCCTTTGCGGCCCAGCAAAATCAGTTCGCTAAGCGGGGAACAATCTGAATTAACTGTTATCTTCGGAGTACCTCTCCCAACCCGGTAGCAAATAAGAGAGGATGAGAAGGTCCGCTCCACTATAGTGAGACAGATGTCTACATCGCCCGATACATCTGCGCCATCGTAGCAAGACCACCAAGCAAGTCCCGCTTCCCGTTCGTGGACGAGCTAGTATCATTCGTTCTGGAGGACGTCAGCTCCAAATTGCCCACTTCGCACCAATCGTTGACATTCTGTGCTTCGTTAGCCCCATTTACATTTCATTCTCTCTGCGTGTCCTAGGAAAAGAGCGAAACTCACAATACAGCTCAAGTACTTGCACCAGCTGCACGTCTTCCTATCCGTGTAGAAATTCCTCAGCAACAGGATAAATACCACCAGAACGAAGACCAAGCTCCCCGCTCTCACGAACCACCACACCCACCAGACAGGTTTCCGCCCTTTGAAGAACCCAACTGGGTTTTTCAAGAAGCCGGTCATGCTCGCGGTGGGGATGGCTCCATCACCAGCCTTTATTGGTGCCACGACGTACGGCGGATCATCCTGGCCGATACGCTTACGCAGCGCGTTCGGGGAGTGCAGGATGCAGATTCCCAGCGCGAGACCCATTAGGAACCCGCCAATGTGCGAGAAATTGTCCAAGCCGGGTAGCAGCCCGAGACCGAAGGAGATGACGCAGTCGAGCATGATGAACGCGAAGTCTTTCCACGGGGAGCGGCGTTCGCTCCAGGTGTAGAGGAGATCGAGGAGGTTGAGGGCGATGACGCCAAAGAGAGCCCCGGATGCGCCCGTAGATGCTATGCCTACGGCTGCAAAGTTGCCGCCGAGCACAAACCCAAATATGCCCGAGGAGAAATACACGAGGAAGTATCTAATGGGTCCGATCGCTATCTCCATGTCCTTGCCCAAAGTCAACTGTAGCAACATGTTGAACCCGATGTGGATAAGTCCAGCGTGCAGGAAGATGGGCACGATGAAGCGGAACCACTGGTTGGGCTGATTCGCGATCTCGTTCAGAGCATCGGTGGTGCTGCCTGGGTAGACTGGATTCTGGGAATCGGGCATGCCGAAGCCGCAGAGTTGGGCGAGGGTACAGTCTTGTTCGTCGTTCGAGGTTGTGTCTGGGCAGGGCCATCTGATTGGGCCACCTGATTCACGGTTTTGTACGCCGTCAACCGCGTGCATGCAGGGCATAAATCTCGCGCCCATGTTAATGAGAACGTAGGGGGAGGGTCCGATCATGGGGTTGAAGCTGGGCTTGATCATGACAGGAGATCCTGTCAAGCTTCCTGCATACTGTCAGAACTTCCCTTAGAAATACATGGACCAAACTGAACATACCATTCCTTGCAATCTCTCCAATGAACACCCCAACTTGTACCACCGTCAACAGATAGGTAAGCCAAGGGAATCTTTTTTTCCTATTCATAAACATCCCAGTCATGCGCTTCTTCTTCCTACTCTGCCCCTCCTCCATTCGCTGCGGTTGTACAGGAGCATCATACACATGATCCGTATCGAAACGATCCGTCAACGGGCTATCCTTCGGCGGCACAGAGGGATGCTCCCTCAACGGTATATTGTCATTATACGAACTCGAGCTCTCGAAGGGTCCGTGGCCGCCTGGCTCATAGTACCGCGAGTCACCTCCTAATGTGCTCTGGCTGTCGTATCTATTCTGCTGGGGCGGCACCGGGTAGACGTGGTCGTCGAACGGCGCCTCGAAGGGCGAGACAGGTGATCTACTGTCGTGAGAGTGCGCGGGGCCTCGCAGGTGAGTCTCGGTGTGGTAAGAGGGTGCTATTGAGAGTGCTGGAGGCGGGTAGGCCTGTGACGACCCGGGGTTGGAGGATTGGTAGGTGTTATAGTACGGCTGCGAGGGTTCCTGCCGCGAGGAGGAGGAGGAGTAGAAGTCATTCGCGGCCATGGTGAGTGAGTTGATAGTGATTTTGTCCAGCTCCAGCACCAGCACCAGCTCCAGCTACGTCCTGCTTGACTGCTGTGCTCGTCGGCTGGATGCGTTGGTTGTGGAGCAGGCGATTACGTCGGCGATGGTGATGGTGAGGCTGATGGTGAGGCTGAACGAGCGTCGAGGGTGTTGTAGATTATCTTTGTTCTTGAAAGAGAAATCAAGAACGAGATGTGATGTAGTTGTGTGAAGAGCGTCGACTGGGTTCGTCGACGTAGATTAGTTTAGGAGTCGTAAGGGAGCACTGCCCAGAGGATTTTTGTGGCTGTTCCCAAAAATAGGCTATGAGCTTGGCCTCGCGGAAGTCCCCCGTTCCTAGCAGAAGCGTGATCGGTAAAGGGAGGGGGCAATCGAGTTTTTATAATAGAGCATTTGAATATATGAGTAAAGTAGGAAAATGTAACCAGTATTCATGTATCTACGCAAGGATCGAAAGTTTGAATTATCCCAAGTTCCTGCATTTTTATCCGCATACTTACCAGCCACAAACACGTGACCCTCAGACCTGCCAGGCCGACTCTAAATTTACAACAGGGATGAGCAGATGAAAAACAGCATCAGAAAACGTCAGCTTGGCCCAGGTACCCAAGCAACGAGAAACCTTGTTATGATGACGCGGCTTAACTTCCAGCCAGCGAGAATCTTCCTTGAGGGTGTTGCTGTTTACTTGGCTTCATGTTAGCGTCGGGTTCATCTGGTATGCATCCGCATAAGCGCTCATTTGATGGTTGTGAAACTCGCAGTGTCACAACAGAGGTGCCGGGAAAAGAAAATAGAAAGAGAAGAGAGAAAGAGTACATGGAAAGCAAGTATGGCTGAGTTAAGCGTCCGTATTTTCTGATCCTCGAGTTTTTGGGGTGTATATATATATACATACATATATAAAGATATAAAGAATATGGCAATCACGAAGGCTCCTCTCTTCATGTATAAAAACTTCCCAAAACTCCCGCGGTCCCGCTGAAAATGCTGCAAATAGATATCGTCGCATCATAAAACCCATACCACCCCGGGAGACCACATTCGCAACAGCTCCCATGCATCGAGACAGATATCTCGCTTCCAACCGTTCCAGAAAGCTCAAAGATGTGAACAGCCGTTCTTGTTATAGGCCATGTTTTGAGTGGAGTTGTTGCGATTCAGGCTCGAGGCTCGTCTCCGGGATCCCCTTGGCATAGCGATCCCCCACTCAGAAACAGCCGCCGCTTTACGGGCGCCTGTGGTCCTGTCCATCTCGTAGGAAATCTGCCTGAAATTGTGTCGCTGCAGATCGATCGTGAGTAGAGCTAGTCATCGATTATCTAGAGACCTAGGGCGCTTCCTATTGACTAGGAGTTGTTAGCGGTGGACTTTAGTAGCAAGACTCGAGTGAAAGATTGGGAAAAACCCGATCTCGCCAAGTTCAGCTCGACTCACCTTATTACATCGAGTACCCTCCCACCTCATCCCATCCCACCATCGACGACGTCGAATTGACCCATGGTGCCACCGCGTCATCAAGCAACAGCTGGTTCCCGCTGTCGTTCACGTACACCCAGAACAGACTGGATATCCCCTTCGTCACAAACTGAATCACAAACTCTGGCATGAAATATACCACGCCGTACAACATAAGACTGAACATCGACAGGACGAAGGCGTTCAGGACAATCTTTTCGGTCGGCTCGAGCATGTAGAGGGAGAATGTGACTTCGTACTGGTAGTACCACAAGCGCAATTTCTTTTGTAGGGCACCAAATGAAGATCGGTCTTGGTTGTCCTCAAAGGACGTCGGGCCGGAAGTAACGAAAGACATGGCTGTCGATTTAGATCAGAATGAATGCCCGACTTGGAAGAGACAGTAATTGCGCGAAGGGAGATAGAGACAGTGCTTGCTTGGATGGTGGATACAAATCCATCCCGAGGGGAAAGTCAACGTACATATAGTGCAGGGCGACACGGCAATAGGCTCTTTGTATACATCCAGGTCAAACCTAGTGCCCTGGGACGGCGGCGCCGGTTTTATCTGAAAGTGCCACGCCGTTGTAATGCCTTATCGCATGGATAGATCGGCTGGGAGGGGGGACGAGCGATCGCATGAAAAGATGGACGTTGTTCCACTTATACTTTTAGTACTAAACCTTGTGCAGTGCTGTACCAGTAACAGGCCGGCTGCCGGCCTTTCTTTTTTTCCCGAAAGCCTTGGTGATTTGCTTGGAAGGAAGCCTCGATCTTCGGCGTCCGACACATTATCGCCTGTGGGACGTTTTATTTCTCTCTCTTTTTTTTTTTTTTTTTTTTTTTTTTTTCCCCCTTCCCTTTTCCACGTTAATCAAGACATTCTGCTGGCTGTACATGAGGATTCATGGTGGTGGTGGATGTGATACAAGGGACAAGGCTGTTGTTCTGCCTCTTGAGACGATCGTGTGAAGGATAGGTATCTGATCGGCGATGAGGTTCTAGCCGACGCAGGTAATGCTGGCGAATGTCGGATGTATGCAAAGCAAAACGTTATATACTACGTATGATGTCATGGTCGCTAGGATGTAAATGTCAAGGGCAAGGAAAAGAAAGTTGCGATCAGATGGACGAGATGGATGAGATGGATGCGATGGAGGAGATGGACGAGATGATCCGGTGGTCAGATGGTTCGGCAGATTGAACGGCAAGACACCGCTAGGGATGCTTAGCCTAAGTCATAAGGCTATATCACATGACATTATACACCCAAGGATTAAGTACAGTAGATAGTAGGTAGATATCTTCAGATCGAAATTACCTCAGAGTTGGGTTAAGTAGGAGTCGCAACAGACAACTCACGACTTAGAGCCTATGACGCAACAGTAATCTTCGGGATATACTACGTACTAGTACTATACAAGGAGGTCTCACGTAATGAAGCAGACCCCCACCAAGTCCCACCCCAAGACCGCGCGAAGCTTGAAATACCCAGCATAGTTTCAGCACTACCGTTTCTTGGAATAATTCTAGATCTTCATGCCCTCCGAAGGATGGAAAGGCTCCACACTATTCCGAGATCGAGAAGTGATGTTGGTAAACAAGCAAGCCCAGCGAAGCGAGGCTACTACTACCCTACGACACTTACTCAATCTCGCTCGGCTCCTTATCCAGAACAACTACCATCAGGCAGAATGAAGAAATACTTGTATAAACACGCAAATTTTATTTGCGACGGGTGTCCGTTACCTAACACAAGGACCTCCGTAGACCAGAAGAACGATCGTCGGCCATAACGCTATCACGCTACTCTCTCGCTATCAGCGTCCCTTCTCTCACAGCTTCTCTCCATTCTTTGATACGCCGGGTTTAAACGCATCCAATGTCAAGAACAACATAGTCGAACGCGAAATCGTTCAAGTTAAAGGTTCCTGGGTTGACGATCCCGGAGACCGAGCAGTCGTGGCATCGTCGCCATTCCCCCACCTTCCAGATAGCCTACCATTTTCAGATGGCCCCGGGCTGGCATCGATTTGATCTTCAGTTACCATGTTGAGTTACCATGAAGTGCCGCTCCGCCAAAGTCGTGATATCGAAGTATGCTGAACGAGCGCCACGCTACATAAGCATTCTAAGCCTCACGGGAAAAATGCTCCCCGCAACTCTAGCTAGATGCCGCAAGCTTGGTCGAAGTGCTGCTAATCCATACGCGGCCGCTCTTCGATGCCGACTGGCAAGTGGCTGACGGTCCTCATCGCTGCGACTAGAGCAATAAAATAATGATACTGCAGATGAGGCATGGGTGATTTTGCAGCGAATATGTCACGGTTAGGGCATTACTGAAAGAGGAACCCGTGACTTAAACGACCGCAAGAACGGTCGAAGAGAGAGCAAAAGGAAAGAAAGATATCCACGATGGATCTTTCCTGGCACCGAAGACCCATGGGTTGTTGAGGGTCGAGAATGGTCCGCAAATTGAGGAGACCTGGTCTGTTTCAATCAAGACGCATAATGATCTGTGTTCACCTCTTTGCTGTAGATGATGTTCAATACATGGAGAGTATGCATCGGATCGGAATACCGCTGGCCATGCTTAATAGATGCGTGCAGAGACGATTCGTGCACACCGGTGCTCGATCGTTGGATGCATCATACCCTGGAACTTCAAATAAGAGTTGGTCGCAGCGTGCTCCCACTTCCGCTTCTCTCTCGCTGATAAGTTCTTGATCGTGGCATCGAGGTCAGACCCGGCTTGGTGGGAGCGATCGTCATAAAAGATGGTAATCAATTGTACCCATGCCGGCATGTAACACATCATGCTCCTTCGGGCCATATCAAAGGGCCCAATGTTTGGAATATCGCAGGACAATTCCTCCCGCAAGGCTAGTTTCTGGACTCTGCTCGCGGAATCGCATTCCAAAAATCTGCGGAACTTCTCTTCTTGTATCATATAATCAGTGAGGTAGATAGTGTCAATGGTGAAGTTGATGAATGTACCAAAGTCGTACGTAGCGTCTGTTCAAGATAGGTATAATGCACGAGACTCTCGACATGCGTGAAGAATCGGCGGAATAGGCTGATTGGAAACCATGCTCCCTCTGAATTCAACGACACGGTGAACTTTTGGACGGAGATCAGATAAGAAAGCGCGTTCCCAGATCAGGAAACGAATTTCAATCGGAAGTTTTTTAAATTTGCAAAATTTGCTATTGAGATGCTGCATATAGTCCGACTTCATTTGCTGCTCATGCAGCAGCTGCTCATGGAGTTGGTGGAGGTGGGCTAGATGGTTTGTTTTCATCTCAAAGGACAGGTGAGAATCAGCGAATCCTCCAGGCAAAAGACCGAGTCGAAGATGCATTTCATCGAGGTCTCGGTGGAGGTGCTTTTCTTGGGCAATCTCTCTTGCTCGGTGATCCACCGGGAAGAAGTTGATAATCTTCATGGTGGTTGGATGGCCGTTAGCATGCTACCTTGATTTCTAGTAAGGGCGCGTCTGGTGACACTCTCAAATGGAGTCTCCAGGCTGTTTTCGGTTTCTAATTGAGGTGATTAGTATCTGGTAAAGGGTATCTGGTAAAGGAGGTTTAGAAATTGAAACCTCGGAGTGAAACCCGGAAACCTCGAAACTCCTTTCGAAACTTCGGTATCAAGTCTCTACTAGAAATCGACCTTCAGACTTCCCCTAGCAATCTTAGACCTTGTTTTAAAACCTCGATCTATAAGAAGCGAGGAAAAGCAAGTCCTTAAGTCTTTGATTTGCTCATTTCATAAAAGTCCTATTCTTTTAATTATAATGCTAGATAGCGGTCGCGGTTAATTATGCTAAGGATACCTACCTGGTCCGTACCAAGGTAAAGTAGGACGAAAGACCCTCGGCATTGCGAAGTAAGTGTACCTTCGAAATCGGACTCGAGAGAGTTACCAAACGGAATCGGAAATAAGACGCAAAATAGTTCTCATAACGAAAACAATTTCAAGGTTTCAATTCTTGCATTTCTTCTTTCTCCCCAAATTACCAGACGCCACCTAAATTTTATCAGAGCGTGATTGAAATGATGGAACTGGTTTAAATGGATTACCAATCTGATAGATGTGCCTGACTAAAGACTGGAACTAGCCGGGGACATTCCTTGATGTGAAAAGAAGTCTTGCTTAATGTTGGAAAGCACTAAGACGCCGGAATATTCATTAATCCGCTCCCGAGCTCAATTAATCATTGAGTCGGTCGCGTAACGCGACATGGACGTGTAGACGCGACAAGAACCTCAATCCCTCGCCCACTTCACAATTGTTTACTTTCTTCCATTATCCTCCTCAACAAGCTTCGCAGTTGAAGCTGTAATCTCTTGACTATGGCTCCCTCCAGGCTTCCGCAGAAGAGAATCCTGGGCGATACAACCAGCGCTCGACGAAACATCCCCTCCTCTCCTGCATCAGTAAAGAAGCGCAAACTCGAACAAGCAGAACCCACATCGTCGCCCGCGACGAGATTCAAGAGTTCCCAGAATGGACCTCAGGGAAGGCTGGGCTCAAGTCAGCCCAGTCACTTCGAGTCAGAAGTTTTGGAGAAGATGACCCAGGACATGGCCGGCTTGAAAAAGAACAATTCAGAGAAGGATCAACAGTGGGCGAGACCAAGTCTGGCAGACTTCAAGGAAGGCCAAGACAACCTCATATTCCAGCAGATCGAGTGCGAAGAAGGAACTTTGAATGGCGGGAATGCAACAGTCAAGCTGTTTGGTGTTACGGAGGCAAGCACGTCGAGCCTTTCAGACTGCCCCCGACTGACCAAAACCCGCAGAATGGCCACTCTGTTATGCTGCACGTCACCGACTTTCTTCATTACCTCTATGTTGCTGCTCCAGTCAATTTTACACAGCGCGAATGTGATGGATTCAAGGCGTATCTTGACTCCCAGCTTGCACAGCATCAACCGGCCATCCACTCAGTGCAAATTGTTCTCCGAGAGAACCTGTACGGATTTCAGGGCAATCAACAGAACCCATACATCAAGATCACTGTCACTGATCCAAAATTTATCAACAAAGTCAGGAGTACAATTGAGGGAGGGACTGCGAATTACAAGGGCATGTGGAAGGGAAGTGGAGACGGGGGCATCTTGACGTTCGACAGCATTGCATACGTTTTACGATTCATGATTGACTGCAAGGTGACTGACTATCCTTCTTTATGTCACTGCCAATGGCTAACCATGGCAGATCTTGGGAATGTCTTGGGTTGAGGTTGCAGCAGAAAACTACACAATGATCCCACACAATGAACGGCATTCGAATTGTCAAATCGAGGCACACGTTTCGTACCGAGATCTGATAGCTCACAAGCCGGAAGGAGAATGGGCCAAGATGGCGCCTCTCCGGATTCTTTCCTTTGATATCGAGTGTGCTGGTCGCAAAGGTATCTTCCCAGAAGCCAACTACGATCCAGTCATCCAAATCGCCAATGTTGTCACAAGATACGGAGAGAAAAAGCCATTCGTACGGAACGTGTTCTGTTTAGACAACACCAGTCCCATCGTCAACACTCAGCTTTTCGAGTTCAGCAGCGAAGAGAAGATGCTCACAAAATGGAGAGATTTCATGGAGGAGGTCGATCCGGACATCATAATCGGCTACAATATCTGTAACTTCGATTTTCCATACTTGCTTGACAGGGCGAAGCATTTGAAGGTCAAAGATTTTGATAAATGGACCCGGCTGAACAGTGCGAGATCAGCTGCGAAGGAGACCAACTTCTCCAGCAAACAGATGGGCAATCGAGATACCAAAGCAACCAATACTAATGGTCGGCTACAACTTGACCTTTTGCAGCTTGTACAGAGAGACCATCAACTTAGAAGTTATACCCTCAACTCTGTCTGTGCGCAATTCCTCGGCGAGCAGAAGGAAGATGTGCACCACACAATGATCACGGAATTATTCAATGGTACTCCAGAATCCAGGCGGCGTCTGGCAGTCTATTGTCTGAAGGATGCGTATCTGCCCCAACGACTGATGGACAAACTTTCATGTCTCGAAAATTACACCGAAATGTCAAGAGTCACAGGTGTACCTTTCAACTATCTCCTTTCCCGTGGTCAGCAAGTCAAATTCGTCAGCCAGCTGTTCCGAAAGGCGCTGGAGCAGAAGCTGGTAATTCCCAATCTGCGAACAGACGCTTCGGATGAGCAATACGAGGGAGCCACAGTCATTGAACCGACTAGGGGCTACTACGATGTGCCGATTGCAACTCTTGATTTCGCCTCTCTATACCCTAGTATCATTCAAGCACACAACCTTTGTTACACCACACTACTCAACAAAGCTTCCGTCGAGAAGCTAGGTCTCGTCAAGGATGAGGACTACATTGTCACCCCGAACAATGACATGTTCTGTACAACGAAACAGCGGAAAGGTCTATTGACTCAGATTCTGGAGGAATTGCTGACTGCGCGTAAACAAGCCAAGCGAGAGCTTGCTGTTGAAACCGACCCCTTCAAGAAAGCTGTGCTGAACGGTCGTCAATTGGCTCTGAAGATCAGTGCCAACAGTGTCTACGGTCTCACTGGTGCAACAGTCGGAAAGCTTCCTTGTCTTGCCATTGCTAGTAGTACCACAAGCTATGGCCGTCAAATGATCGAGAAGACGAAGGAAGAGGTCGAGAAAAAGTACACTATCGCCAATGGCTATAGCCACGATGCTCAGGTCATCTATGGTGATACCGATTCCGTCATGGTCAAGTTTGGTTGCAAGGAACTTGTTGAGGCGATGAAGCTCGGAGAGGAGGCGGCAGCGTATGTCTCCTCTAAGTTCATCAAGCCGATCAAGCTTGAATTTGAGAAGGTCTACTACCCGTACCTGCTGATCAACAAAAAGCGTTATGCTGGGCTATACTGGACAAATCCTGACAAATACGACAAAATGGACACCAAGGGCATCGAGACAGTCCGGAGAGACAATTGTCGGCTGGTACAGAATGTAATTGAGACTGTACTGCGCATGATCTTGATTGATAGGGATGTACAGGGTGCTCAAGAGTAGGTCCTACTCCTCGCAAAATTCAAGACACTACTAACAATATCTAGCTACGTCAAGGATACCATCTCAGACCTCCTCCAGAACAAAATCGACATGTCTAAACTCGTCATCACCAAAGCCCTCGCAAAAGCAGACTACACAGCCAAGCAAGCTCACGTTGAGCTTGCAGAACGCATGAAAAAGCGCGATGCAGGCTCAGCCCCCACCCTCGGCGATCGAGTTGCCTATGTAATCATCAAAGGCGCAGCAGGCGCCAAGAACTTCGAGCGCTCCGAAGACCCTATATTTGTTCTCGAGAATAATATCCCCGTCGACACGAAATACTACCTTGACAATCAACTTGCCAAGCCTCTGGGTAGAATCTTTGAGCCTATTCTGGGGGAGACGAAAGCCAACAGTCTGTTGGCAGGTGATCATACACGCTCCATCTCCGTCGCAGCGCCCTCTATCGGTGGACTCATGAAATTCGCAAAAAAGACATTCACGTGTATGGGGTGCAAGAAGCCCCTCGTTGGCAAAGACGAAGTCGGCGGCGCTGTCTGCTCGAATTGTGCGCCTAGAGTAGGAGAACTGTATCAGAAGACTCTGAGTAAAGTCAGTGACTTGGAGGTGAGATTCGGGCGTTTGTGGACACAGTGTCAGCGGTGTCAAGGGAGCATGCACTGTGAGGTTATTTGCTCGAGTAAGGATTGTCCAATCTTCTATATGCGGATGAAAGCGAAGAAGGACGTGGAGGACGCGGGGAAGGAGCTGGTGCGATTCGATCGTGATGCTGCCGCCTGGTAGATTTCACTGCCACGAGATCCGATGCGGAGTTTATGGAGTTGGGACTGGCCTTAATGCTGTACGATGGGTGGCACGGCGTTTTGGGGACGGAAGGCAGGCAGGAAGGTTATATATAACAGCCATGCTTTGTTCCATCTGTAATTAAGATCTTCGCTACCAACTGCATAATACTTGCACAACATCATATCATATCACCGCCTCCTTTCACTTTCCCCTTCATACACGCCTCTTCTTCCCATCTACTACCCCCAACCACTTTTTTTTATTTTGCAGCAGCCCTGTCCTCTCCAACCCCCATAGCCGCCTCCACACCCCGGTATCCTATCCGTGGACCCCTCCCACAATTCCACAACGTCAATCAAACTCCACACAATTCCAGCGCACACGCACCCAGCTTCAGCGCAGCTTAAACACTGCAAGAATCCATTGCGCATTAGCAATTTAGTTGGTCACCTGTTAGCGATGTCTTTCACTTCATTTCTCTTCTTCTTCTTCTTCTTCTTTCTGGAGGTCAAATAAAGTGTGTATGTATATGATATGAATATATATGATCTGATATGATGGGAGAAGAGGGGTGTGGGAGAAGGGGAAAGGGGAAAGGGGGAGGTGGATATTCAGTGAGTTTCTATACGCGAGAACTACCAGTCACGGTCACGTCGTAGTGATTCACACGTGCGCAAATGGCAGCAGCGGGAACCACCTCGAGTGTCACTTTAGGCACGAGGAAACATTTCTAGAGCGACCACATTTGGCTCCCGCCCCTCCACGATAGGGCCGACCGTATGTTGGTCGTACAAAGAATCGCGTCCGGGCGCATGCGGCCCGAGGTCTCTTTCCTCCTTTGTTGACCAGCGGATGCATCAAGCGAGCCAAGGCGATCCGAATATCTATTTACTTCAGCTTTATCACCTCACCAGATGCTTCCGCGAAATTGATCACCGACCGCAGCCCTTTTCACACCAACGCTTGATTGTCAGGATAGTCTATTCTTGCTCGCTGATTATGGCGTCCCACGATCAAGAGATGCGTGATGCACCGGCCCCTCCTCAAGCCTCTCCCCCCCCACCGCACCCGGGACGCAGAATCCCAAAGGGAAAAGGGCTCAAAGCCCAGCCTACGGCCCTCGAGAAGATCCTGCAGGGTAAATCCGATGAGCTGAGTGTTGAGATCGGGGTGCTGGATCATAAGTATGGCGGGGACCCGCTTGGTGATCGGTATGCTGCTCCTCCCTTCCGACCCCACTTTCCGTCGTGGCGATGTGGAGGTGCACGGTGGAATTCGGGCGTGAGGAATCTGTTTACAGATGCTCATGGGGTGAGATTGTGGGCTGACCGTGTGGTTCTAGACTTGTGGAGATACTGCAGCTGACGTCGAGATTGACTGGCACGAATCGTGAGGAGACGTTGCGGAAGATTATTCAGGAGGATGCGATCTTGAGAGGGTTGCGGTCCAAGGGGATTACGGGACCGGGGGATGGAAAGGGGGGTAGTCTGTCGGTCTGGGGCCTGAATTTCTAAGAAGTCGAGAGGGTATGCATGATTTGCATCGTGATGGCGGTGGGCGATGTATAAGGAAATGAAAGCATGTGGGTTATCGTCGGTGATTTGGGCGGGAATAGTGTTAGATATTGAGGGATTCATCATACTCTCGTGGAAAGGCTAGCTCTGGATATACCGGTTCTGTGATAACATACTTGGATCATAGCACGCCTCTCAGGACAAAGTGATACACCCTCTTTGATATTATCTTCTTCTCCTGAATCAACAAGACGGACTCTAATAACATTCTACACTACCCAACTCACTTCTGCTCTACCACAGACCCACTCCCTCACTCGTCAGGCTCTTATGCCCCGTATCACAAACCAATGCTCAATGGTCACCAGAGTTACCAGCACACTTAATACCAGCTTCAGCATTGGGACATATAACGTTCATCGCCATCTAGATCAGATTTTCCCCGACACCCAGAGAAGGCTGCTCCAGGAGCAGCTCTCCACTACAGCCGCGCCCACAGCTCAAAGTCGAGCCATCGTCGACTATCTCCAATGCCGAGCCCGCGAAGAAGCAGTTCTGGAGTCTCTAGAGCCAGCTCTCTGTTTCTCTACACTCGCTGATACCTACCCTCGTCCGGCTCACCGGCCACCCAAACTGTAATCTGGACCCTCGTAGATTCACTACTCGGCCACCGGCCTCATTGGTAATGAACACGAATCACGCTATGGAGATGGCGTATCGAGAATAGCGAGTCATGAAAAGCATGGTGGTCACAGGAAACGCTCTCATTTGCTAAGTGCGAGGAGTCCCATCTCCGTTACTCTTCCATGCAGAGATCGGAAACCGAAAACGGTGGGAACAGCGCAGAGCTTTTGTCGTATCGCGCATGGGCAGCATGTTTAGCAACGCAGAAGTCGATCAAGGCGGCTGCTTCACGACCGAGGCTTTTCTTCCTGCCGGGTCATGCATTTTAGAAATTATGAGCCAGGAGTGCAGAAGGGGGACGGGACAGGGTGATGTGTGCTAGATGACGCGGGAGGCAGCAGAGCCCCGCGCGGAAGGGAAAGAGGAAGTGCTGTTAGAGGAGCACTTGAAGAGAATAGACAGTATATTTTTCCATGGTATAGAAAAAAAGAAAAAAAGAAAAAAAGAAAAAAAGAAAAAAAGAAAAAAAGAAAAAAAGAAAAAAAGAAAAAAAGAAAAAAAGAAAAAAAGAGAAGGGCTGTTGCCGTAGCAGAAAGGACCCTTTGCTACGTCTGATTTCCTCGGGAGCTTAGGCTTAAGCGAGGAATGGTCGAACAGGCAGGTGCCAAATGTCGTGCTCGTCGAGCAGCAGAGCATCGTCGTACAACATACCGGCTGCCCTTATATGAACCCAAGGTGCGGGCACTGCCTGCACTTGCTTACCTACTGTGCCCCGATGGTGGATAGTCTTCCTCCGAGGGCACTCCCACAGGTGGGTGGGATCGCATTGCAGAGGTACGTGTGACGTGACTTTTTCTGGCTAACATGCTGCATCCGGCGCTAGTTGTAGCCGAAGAAACCAGTCTCGAAGCCGTGCAATTAGAAGAGCACCAGGAGAGATGCCTGAGATCACCAGGATCGTTGAGGAGGCGACGGTTATGAGACCTGCACAACTCAAATGTCTCTCTCTATCTCTGTTGATGTCAAGGTCTCCAACCGGCTCTTGCAAGCAACTTTCGCTCTGGCCCGATTCTGCTACGTCGCTTCCGCCGTAGTTGTAGAAAATGAACGAAAATACGCCTCTCTTACCGTTGTCGATACAAGCTTTCGAATCGCATCACGCAGATTTCACTTCGTCTGCCCGGGAGTGGCAGATTTCTGCCCCCCCCCTCGATCATGCGGCAAGTGAGATGTGTTGCACGACATCCACCCCGCTTTTCAACATCCCGCTTGCCACAGCTAGGGCTCCCATGGTGAAAAGCTCTCTATATATACGACAGCCGAGTCTTTCTTCCATTCTATCCCGTCCGCTTTGCCCGTCCAGCATCTCGGGATTCACATACCGTCCCGCGCGGCTCCGGATTTCTCCACACCAAGCGACCCGTCTTTCTCGTCGATCTGCCACGCCGTCCTGGCACCATGCGTCTCTTTCTCGGCCTCGCTGTCCTAGCCGGCCTTGCCATCCCCCGGCCCACCGATGTCGAGAAGAAGAAGGTAAGCCCAGCTTCGCTTCTCCGATCCGAAGATGCTGCTGCGGCTGACATGGCCAGGAGGGGGCCCCCGTCGACGTCGCAGCCAAAACCTGCGGTCCGGGATTCAGTACGAACACACACACACACACACACACATACACACACATCCCCCCACCCCCTCCCAGGAGGATCACAGGAAGTCCTACTCACACACCTCTCTACTCTAGGCTGTCTAAAGTGGTGCTGTGCCCAGTCGGGATGCAATGGATACCTGCACTGTGACGGGTCTTACGTGCGCTGGCTTTCTCCCCTTCTCGCGCGCTCTAGCGTGAGCTGCGTGTATGGCTGCTGACCATGATCTGGGGGGCAGTGCCTATCAGTCCTCAACGAATGCGTGTGCAACTGCCGGTACAACTAGGCGGAGAGCTTGGAATCAGTGGAGCCTACTATCATCCTCAGCACGATCCGTTCCGAAGCAAGATCTTGTTGTTTGTCGGTCCTTTTTTCCCCCTCGGGGCAACGTCACACGCGAGATTGGAAATTCTTCAGTTCCCTTGACCCTCACGACTCTTTACTTTCTCGTCTTTGTGTTCAGGTAGGTGGTGATGCGTGCATGCGATGCTTACTCGTCCAAGATCACAGTCTTCAACATCGTATTCTCTTCGCAAGTCCCTTCTCATCGCTACCTTCCGTTGCCATGACCCCTTTCTTTCTCTAGAAGTTTAGTGCTGTAAAGTTCTCGTCCCATTTAAAATATATATATATATATATATATATATTCGATCGGCCTTGCCGACAAAGCCAGCCGAAGTTATCAAGAACAGCGGTATAGCAAACACCACCCCCGCTCCACAACCGACAAAACTCATCGCAGCCGCCATCCCCAGAGTGATGGATAGGTAAGCTCACCGAAAACAGCCAGGATTCGTAGCCAGAAAACCGGAAGGGAAAGGTCTGTGATAGACCAGACCCCTTTGCTTGCTTGCTTGCTTGCTGCTGCCAAGCCGAAACCTGAAGAGATACTGACCGGTGGCGGGAAGGATGACACTTACTTACTCATAGAAGCGGCCCGGGAGAGCGGGGAATGGCAATCAGGAGTATATATGGGTGAGGCGTGTCCGTCTGGCTGCGGCTCGGGAATAACGATAGAGAGAGAGAGAGGCTTTGCTGCTTGCTGCTAACGGATACCACGGGGGGTTTTTAGAGTAGGTAATAGAGGAAGAGATGAATTGGCAGGCATAGATATATACATATATTCCACGAAACATCCGCCTCTGCTGCGCCACTGAAGAGACAGGAAAAGTCAACGAAATGACCGAGTCAGCAGCATCTAACAGCGTGTGAGTAATTCAAAGCGGAAAGAAGAGATCGAGTGATGAATACTATTATTCACAAGAGCAGGAGAGCAGAGCAACGCTTTCATAGCTGTGTACGTAACCCGAGGGAGTCAGTCCCCTGTTTCATTTCTTTTCGTGCCCCTTTTTCCAATCCTCTCGAGTTGTTCTCTCTCGATCGATATCTCTGCATCTGGCTATGAGAACAAACATTAATATACCACACACACAACGCGTGCTCTGGCTTCGCCTCTGTTGAGTACCGCGATCGATGCCTCTTAGGCATATCATTGCCGAGAGAGTGGCTGAGGTCTTGGAGAAGAAGACCACGACCAAGACCAAGACAGAGGGAGAGGGAGAGATGCACAGGCCGGCTGCACGACGAGGAAGACGTGGAAATGACAGCGACGCTCCGTCTCTGACAGAGTGGCTCGTCAGAGCCGCTATCCCCGTCGTTGGAAAAGCCGTGCGCGACGCGATCGGAAGGCATCAGGAGGGGCCGAGGGAAGGGCTGAAGTTCTATGACGATGACGATGAAAATGGGAGTGGAGATGGGGATGGGGATGGGGATGGGGATGGAGCTCAGGCAGATAGATTCAGAGAGAGCCATCGCCAGCGCCAGCGCCAGCGCCGGCTGCGGCGCAGACGGGGGAGGAGGAGTAGCCCTTTTGGGTACACCCAGGATGCAGCCCTGGGCCGGCATGGATATGCAGGCCGGGAGCCGCACGTCTCGTACGGTGGCGGCCTGGAGGCGGATTGGGAGGGGTATATTGGGGATCGGAAACATGGTAGTGATGGTGGGGGTGGATCTGGAGCTGGAGCTGGAGTTGGCGTATTGGATCACGGAGCGCTGCAGGGAGGGGATCAGAGACGTGAGCAGCTGAAGAGGAAACACCGAAGCCGAGAGGAGCGGAGGGGGAAGAAGAATAGGAATGTTGAGGACAGAGATGATGGAGAGCGCTACTACGGACGTCGTCTACGTGAAGAGGTAGTCCACGTGTTTGAGGAGGGTGCGTGGGAGCTCGGACCGTCTTACTTTATGATTGATGCTTGATACTTATAGCAGGTACGCGAAACTGAAGCGATGCTTTGGGAAGAGCTCGAGACTAGGGTAGAGTGCACCTCTCTCCAATCTACTGGCTGTTGTAGAACGACCACACTTGGAATTAGATTTGGGTTTTCTACACGTTACGAGTCAGACCATCGGCTACATCGCTCAATCCGTGACGCTGTGGTTTATGAGCGTCCATCAAGGTCCCAAAACCAAACCCAGACTCCCAGGACTCGCTTACTCGCACGCCCTTCTGCGACGACCCTGCGCGACTATCTATTCGTAAAATCACGAGAGCGCATCAAAGGTCAAGTAAGAGAAGGAAATGTTCTCAAGCAAGGTATTGAGATCAACCAACACAAAAGGTAAAGGCTGAAGGTACTCGAGAGCTGTACAAGCAACAAACGCAAGGAGGACGGCCAAGGAGCTCCAGGTTTGGGGATCGCGAATGTAAAGGAGAAGCGATTCCGAAGGGCCTCGGGGAATACCTTTCCAGTAAGGGAGAGCGACCGACTCCTCTTCCGTCCTTGCGTTACGATCTCCGAAAGCGGCACCGTCTCTTTCTTTACAGTAACGGCAGCACAAGAACCAGCATTCCTAACGTACCTAATGAAGTCAGCATCTACACTTCGAGAGTGATCTGCTCCAAAGCACCCCATCCGCCTTTTCCATCCCGATGCGCATCAACGCAAACCAAGCACCATCAAAGCATCTCTCTCCGTCCCAGAGCAAAACTTCACAAGCCCTTCCTCTCTCGACCCAGGAGCAGAGAAGCCATCGCTTCACAGATTAGTTTTTTCCCGAGGAACGACAACGCGTCCCGTCGTACGCTTGCAGCTTTATCGATGGATGAGCTCAGATAAACGGCGCGGGAATGTCAAGATGTCAGATGTCACCGGGGCGCTACGGCACCTGGCCCGGTTAACCAAGGGCTTCTTCGCAGGCTCGCTAGAGCTTCTTCTTCTTCTTCTTCTTCTCCTCCTCCTCTGCGAGAAATCGCGACCCACGGTCCCCGTGCCCGGTCCCTTGCGCTATCAGTGAGCCGCTGCCACATCAGAGTACCGGTAGGTACGCAACGGCCATTCCAGGGGAGGAATCGCCTTGCTATCGAAAGCTGGGAGGGAGTAATAACCGACCGAAGAGTTCAGAGCCCTTGAGAACATAGTGATAGTCTGAAGAATTACTAAGTGATTGTAGCTGTAAAAATATCTGGACTCTTGATTTGCAGGCTTTGAGCCAGTTTTTCAGTCGGAACAGTGGAGTTGACAGGGCTTTGAGCCATTCAGAAACTACCGCTTTACGATTTTGGGGGCGGAACTGGGCGGGGGTTGAGCGTGGTTTGGAATACTACTATCTGCGATGTATAGTGGCTTTTTCTATCTTGCTTTTGGACGTGGATTTTACCGTCATCACACACAGTCCTTTTACCTTTGGAGATTATGATGTTGGGTAGAGGCGCGACGTGGAGGTGGGAAGAGTTGAAGTGATAGGTGAGTAGACTCTTGCATCGTTTTTTGTCCTGGTGCGAAACAAGTGCGCTCGCTGACTGACTTTACATACGTATACCCTCTGACTCCTGATCTGACAGCCCGTGTGAAGCACCGGATTCCAGCTCGCTCTCGATACAGCCTGCGATCTCCCACCACCACCTCTTCTTTCATTCTACTATTCACGTCTGTCCATCTAGAATCTGGTGAACGGCAGCCTGGAAGGATCATTAGCGGCACTTCACTTCAGCACTGGCTCAAGAAGAGAGAGAGAGAGAGAGAGAGAGAGAGAGAGAGGACTTGCCACTTCCCCCTGAGCGTGATATTCGCCCACGTAACGCCGTCCTCGTCAACCTCCTTCTCGACCTTCGTGCTGAACGCAATCGCAGACATGATCCCGTCGCCGAACTTCTCATTCATGACAGCCTTATAGGCATATCTACACCTCGGCATCAGTCCCAACCCATCCAACACCAACACCAGCGTCTGATCCACCAATGCCCTCCCCTGCCCCCCCCCAATCTCGTGCCACCCGAGCCACTCGCACCCCCTCTACTCAACCTCGCCCCGGCATCCGCAAACCCAAGGACGCAGACTCACCCATAGTTCTGCACAATCTCGTACAGCCGATAGATCAGCGGCTCAACGGGAGGCATGGGCCCCGCCCGTCCCCGATCGGGGAACCCCCCGAGCAGCTGCGCCGAGAGCTTCCCCTCGTCCACGCCCAGGAGGGCCGACAGTTTCTTCACGTCCTCGGCTGACGCTGTCGACTGGCCGTAGAAGAGCGCGGCGACGGCCACCTCGGAGCGGCCCAGCTCCTGGGCGATGGACTCGAAGGACAGGCACTTGGTGGCTTTGGCGTCGAAGAGCGTCTTGGAGGCCGCGGGGAGGCGGTCGACGAGGGTGGTCTGCGAGGGGGGAAATTCGGGGTCAGCCCAGAACTCAGAAGATTGGCTTGAATAGACTGCTGGCTGGGCTTGGAATGATCGAACGAGGATCGGAAGATGCCCAGAGAGCTTTGCATATATCGCGAGGTGGTGATGCTATGATGAGATGCCACATCATGCCTTGCGGGGTAATACCAATCAACATAGCAACAGATATTTTTCTTCTTTGATTTCCTTTTTTTTAAAAAAAAAAAACACTCACGTCGAGCATAGCGATATTGTTTCTACCAGCCATTATCGCTCTCGTAGGTAAATCAGAAAAGTCCAGAAGAAGTACTCAACATCCAGGAACCGACCTAGATTCACGCAGAGACAACTACTGCTCAAGACAAGAAAGAGAAGGAGAAGAGAAGAGAAGCCCATGTTTTACATGTGTGTACAAGTATTCTTGGGGCGATCTCCGCCCCTCATTGGCAAACGGCACTTGTGACTTGTGTACCGCGGAAAAAAACGTCATGTCGACGACGATCGTAGTGCCCGCCCCCATTTTCAAAAGATCCCGAAGGAACCCCGCACCCATACGAATCCAGGCGACCGAGGCTGCAAGCACGCCTCATTCATCCTTCTAGACGTTACGTTCTTGTCACGCGACCAGAAGGAGTTATCTGGATCTCTTGCTCGTTGCAGTCGGGCTAAAGATCTCCCGGTCGCCCGTACTCGTTCCATCAAGTACGGTCGGTACCCCTACCCTTTCTTCACTTACAGCATCTCAAAATCTACTATTCAAACACTCTCAAACAATCCCCCCCTCTTATTTTAAAACAAATAAACATATTCAATAGGCACAAAAATCTTATCCCGCGTTTACATTCCCATCATAGTAAGACGTCCCTACCTATCATAGGACCAAGTCAGAGTTCACATCAGGACTTTCTACCGAGCCCCTTTCCTTAGCCGAAAGTATGGATGTTTATTGATATTTATATCCCTCAGCACGGCCCGGTCACAAATATCGCCATCACGCCAGGCAAAGCCCGTAATATCTTCTTATAATTATACTCCATGATATCGCTAAATTATACCCCCGCCCTCCCCAACTCCGCGTTAGCATCTCAAGTCCTGTGGTTCCTATGTACTGTCGTTTCACATTCCATGCATACCTGCCAAAAAGCAGTCGCAATTTTCTGTCGATATCCTGTAGTCACCTCATTCATCACCAGGAAATATGCGTCTCCTTCGCCCTCGTGTCCAAATCGCCCTGTCTCGCGCCCCGCGTCCCGCATCGCAGCGTCGCTTCGCGACTCTGCATATCGAATAGGATCTCCTTCACCATCACCCGCCGCTCGTCCGGCACGGTTTCCTGCGCTGCGCGTCCGCTGGGGCCCTCCCACGGTGACATGGTCGCCTCTTCGATCGTCATGATCCACTGGCCGACTCTACCGCTCAGTATTGAATCCCACATGCCTTCTCTCCGTGGACTACTCATCAGCAAGCGGATAGCTTCGCGGCGGAGTTTGCGGTCCCGACATTTGGTCGCGACGACAAATAACGGCGGTACAATCCCAAGATCGAGGGCAAACGAGGCCTTGATATGCATATACCCTTCGTCCTCCCCATATGCGCCAGGTTGGTGACTCGCTAGGCCAGGGAGATGATAGCCGGCTTTCTGCCGGTGCTTACAATCCCTCGCTTGGGTACCACATTTAGCCAGCGCCAAGACCATTTCCTCATCCAGGACAACCTCGCTGGCCAAGTCAACAATCACCTGGAATTGCGGCGTGAAATTGTCGAATTCCATCTCGGAGGTGCTGAAGCCCATCCGATATAGTATGCCAGTCATGAGTTCCAGCATTTTGAGGACGTTGATGCCGGCGCGCTCTGTATTGCTGACGCCTCTGTTGCGGCGGGTGAGAAAGAGAGGCGCGAAGGCGGCGTCCCATTGTCGGAGCTGGTCGCCAAAAACCATACCTTGAGACATGACAAAGCGCGGGAGGATGTTGTTAGGGCCACGATGGTAGGAGGAGAGCAGTTCGTTAAAACGCATGATGCGCTCGCAGAGAGAGTCGAGGGCGGTGCGCGCTTCTTGTGCGTTGCGAAAAGCCGAGGGCATAGGGGGATCCATGGGGTCGCTTGAGGAGTCGGAGGGGGAGGATGGGGATTGCGGCGATGTCGGGTCTGGTTGGGTCTTGGGGGAGAGTCGAATCACATATGGGTGAGGGAAATGGAAGGCCATATCGTAGGACTTGGCCTGCACTGCTAGGCGTGTGAATATCTGGACGAGCTCATCCTCGACTTTTTCTTCTTTCTTCTGCATAGTTGGATTTCTGGAGTCTTGCCGCCTCTCCTCGAGAAAGCCAAGTCCGTGTTGAATCTGCAGGATGGCGGCTTTGTGATCCCCAGTAAATGATTGGAAGCATGTAAACAAAACGATGGATATTAATGTCGTCCGCTCCGACCTAGTTTCCTGATTCGCGAGGGATTCTCTTAGCCGGGCAATCGCCTTCCCATACTGCTCTAATGCGAAATTATAATGGCTGGTAGGCACCGTGTCGAATGTCTCGGCTACCGGCGAACCTGGAGGGGATTCCGATGCCGACTCCAATGTTTTATACAGAGCTCCCAGCGCAACGACCGCGTGCCGTATCGAAGCCTCGGAATGACTCTCTTGAAGTACACTCCTCTGCCAGAACTCCGAATCGAAAAATCCCGATAGCTCGCTGGCAGTATGCGTCCTGAATACCCGGAAATATTGCCCCTCCTTCGCATCGAACGTGAGCCCGCCAGGGCTGAGTGTCGTCGGAGAAGGCAGCTTAGGGGTTTGCCGCGGGTGGACATGTGGTACAACAGAATTCGGGGTGACGGTAACCTTCTGAGGTTTTCGAACAACACGTGGGACTTGGACAGGACGATGACTTTTCTTCGGAACGATCCTCGCAGAGGGCAAACCCCAATTTGACGTCGACGAGGAGGGAGTCCATGATATCGACGTTCCAGCTGCGACGTCTGGCCTGGGGGCGATGGGGAGAACATCGCCCGTCCTCTTGTGCGCAGGGTACCCCTCACATTGCCGTGCTGATTTTACGCAATTCTGACCTGCGCCTATTAGCCACTTCCTCCCCGGCAGATGTTTGTCCAGCACGTACATTGCGGTCTCGTCTCGTCGCATTTGACTCGCCGGTGCCTGGAAATCTAGATAAGCAACGAATGTGTATGGCGGCGGCGGAGTTGAAGGCGGATGCGGATGCGACTCACTTGCAGTTATTGCAGCCCGTCTTGACCTTGGGCCGACTGGCTCTGCGCTGCTTCTTCACAGGCCCAGTCCCATCCTCTACTTTTCCCTTCTCATTTTCTCTCGGCTGATCCATCTCGGGTCATGCGCTGCTTCTATTCATTTCTTATCGCCGTCGTCGTCCCTTTTTTCTCAGGCCCAAGCTCATTCTCCTGCCGCGATGCGTGTCGAGGGGGGCGATTGCAACGCAGGCCAGTCGCGGTGCATCAGTTGAGAGCCGCAGAATCCGTGCTGGGAGTTGGGAGTGCGCAAGGTGCAGTGCATTGCCGGAACCAGGGACGTCGGCAGGTAGTTGTTGATTGAATACGAAGAGAGGGAGGGGGAAGAAGGACATGGAAGGCAAGGCGTTGCGCAAGTACCACCAAGAGGTGGTACAAAGCCAGGCAATAGCAGCTTGTACGATGGAATGTTCACGGGACTGACTGACTGGCTGACTGACCAACGGGGACGGGGAGGGCAACACCTCTGCAAGCAATGCGATGCATACTAGGTAGGATGTGCCAATTGCGATCGAGGTACAGATCCAAGAGGGGGGAGAAGGGGAGGGGGAGCGGAAGGGATGGACACAGGGTCCTCTTCAGCTTAAGCTTAAAGCACATCGGGGTTCCCGCTTGCGCTTGGAGCAAATCCAAACCAAACCAATCCAATCCAAATTGCTGGCCACGGAGATTTGGGTTGGTCAAACTCAAAGACAGCCCTATTGCGCTCCAGACCCGGCTCTTCTTCGCTTTATCTTATCTGTATTATCCACTTTTGTATTAGCCTTGCCCACGGGCTTTTCTTTTTCCTCTTTTGCCTCTGACCATTGGCTATTGAAGGTTGAAAGCTGGGTCAATGTTGAGAGAAGCGTGGACACCTACCTAGGTACCGGTATGGCGAGCACGAGAAGAGAATCATTTCTCGGTATAGCCATAAGTGCATACCCAACGCATCTTCGCAGGCTTTCTCAAGCCTATGATGTATATGTCAAGGCAGATCAAGTCCATTCCAGCTTATGCTTATGGCGTGCTGAACATGGCTGTGTATAAATCACATGGTGCTGTCTACTCATCCGAATCCAGCTGCCTTTTATTTTTCATTATCTCATCTCAATGATTCTCTCTCAATGCCTTTCGCAACGTTGGGAACAGCTAGCATCACCTGATCTCGTACCGCACTTGATAAAGGTTACAGAGGGGCAAAAAAGTCTATTTATCCATTTTAATCTATATGCTTCAATAAGTGTACTATACTAGTAACTGGGAAGTTCCTATAGACTACCCTCTCGTGCAAGATAAACGCCAATGATTAGGCCCACTCCCTGTGGCCTCCAAACACGTGACTAAAGGCCCAATGGCGCATGTCAGCTTTCCAGCTTTTTTGGACCGCTTTGTACTTCGACACCAAAAATGAAAAGCCTTGTGATAGATACAAGGACGCTTGGTTGCGGTGTGTTAGGTGTGTTAGGATTTCTATTTTCGTTCGTGGAAAGGCTAGCTATCGGTCTCTGCAATTATTCCAAGGATAGCACAGCTTCATACAATTGTAAAGATTGCGGATGATAATCGGAGGCTCGGCGTACCAACCATGGGATGATCGTTGCCCAGATTCGTTCCATCTTTTTTTTTTATTTTTTTTTTTTTTTTTTTGATCGCGACTATTATCAGTGTTTTACTAGGGGTTGGCGCTGCTATCTACAGAGTGTTTGATTTATGCTCAACGGCCGGCGACAGCTGATTTGGTGACGGTCCAACTTGCACGAAGCCTTGCCGACAACATCTTACGCATTCGTTGTATGAGTAGGCAGCAAGAATGCTGCTCCTGCTAATCAACATTATCACCAAATGGCCTCTCTATCTAATGTAGGGTCAGTCATCCGCTTCGGTTCGCGGCCTTGAGATCTCGATCTCAAGATAGGCAATGCGAAAGATCGTGATCTCTGGAATGGGGCAGCCCTCATTCATCGGACACTATTCCGAGCTTCCTTGAAATGAAAGCTCGATGATGATGATGATGAGAACGGGATGCAAGACACGCCTAGAAAGGTAAATTATGCGAGTTCGCGAATAATTCGCGAAATGGCCCCCTATGGGATGGGATGGGATGCCAAGTTGTTGGTGCACGCGGTGCCGAGAGCCAAAAGAATACAGTCTGGATTGGGAATTATGGAGAGCAGGTTAGACGATGGTGGAAGATCGAGGCAGCCAAGATCGATCTCGGAGGCCAAGGCATTCTTCAGCCGTGTCTATGGGTCCTCTCCGTTTGGCACCCTCGAAGATCGAAGTCGGAAGAGCGAGTGAAGATTGCACCATACCGGTCGGTACTTGTTTACGCATTCATCCTATATGTATTGTACACCGCTCTATCACTCACTCTGACCCTTTGCGAGTGCCAATCATGTTGATCGCAGCACTCGGCAGTATACAACTACCGGTATATCTACGTACAGTCTGTCAAGACATATATATATATATATTAGTTAGCTGGCTGGCTTCGGAGTCTGAAATCGACATCCACAAGTCCGACTGAGGCATTCTCTCGAAACCGTATCGCCCGCTCGCCATGCTTCTTCCTCTATCTCGTCTCTCCCTCTACCTTGAGAGTTTTCCTTTTCCTTACGGAATCCAGATTCTCTTTAAAGTTTTGATCTCTGAACCTCCAAAGCCTAAATCTGAGGCATGGATTGCCCAATCGCAACCTCGAATCTCTCCATTCGGTCTCGCCGTCCGATTTGAGTACCAAGCTACGAAGAACTACGCCTACTAGTACTTGTACACGTACGTAGTAAGACTAGCTCAAGGCTGGCGTCGGATCCAAGTGGAAACCCTTTTTTTTTCGCTACTACTACTGCGCCGGGCGAAGAGCTGCTGCCAGTTGGCGGTGCGTCGAGCGAGATGAGACTGGACTGAAGATGCGACTCGTCGCGAGCTCTCCTAACCCACCCTCGGGGAAATGAATCAACCACCACGTTGGAAACAATCATCCCAGAAAAGAACGCCAGCCATATATATCCACCCCCAACCTATTTCCCATTCGCTAATACCTACAAAACTGAACAAAACAGAACAAATATAAATAAATCAAAAGGGACCCCGTGCCGCACAGACAGCGGAGAGCGAGGATCATCCGTGTTTACTTACTTACGTACAGTAGTACAGTCCTGTAAGTATCGATGGCAGCATTCCCGATTCCGGAATCCCTGAGAATGCGTCCGGACATTTGTCACCCAAGGTGTCGGGTTCCCCCCCTCAAGGCCACGTGGGATCGAGGAACAGGGAGAGGAGTGAGTACGGACTCCTCGGTACGCGATTGCGATTGGGCGGTGGGAGAGGTCGAACGAGAGACAGTTGTCGTTGGATTGACGAATCGCATTTCAGACGAGGCTGGAGGAAACTATGTACCGGTATACCGAAGAGCCGTATGTGGTATGTGTGTATGTGTGTATGTGTGTGTATCTGTGTATTTATCATATTATCATATATGCTATACATACCGTAGATTAATATTAATATTTAAATTTCTCTGTACATGTAACCTCTTCTGCACATGCAGCACACTTGAAACCGGCAAATATCTCTCGATATCGGTTAGCTGTTGATAGCGGTCTTTTTTCCTCAATGGGCATCACATCGTCTTCCGTCGTCTCCTGAGTGCTTCTCATCGTACTACGTTTCGACCACACGTCGTCGAAGAAATAGGAAAAAAGTCAAGTGTGTTGGCCCGAAGCCGCTTACGGAATACCGGTCGAGCAGCAGTTGTAAGATTGTTACTGTATCATACGGCTGGCTAGAGATCGATCATCGTGTTTCTAACTCCGGCTCTGGGATCACCGCTCTTCTCTACAAACACGCCTATATCCACATCCACATCCACATCCACATCCACGTGGCCTCTCGCAACTAAAGAAGAAAAAGAACAAGATGAAAATAGAAATTCACCATCCCGCAGGTCGATCCGAAGGTGCATCCCAGAAGCTCATCGCCCCGTCCCAGCGGGTAGACCCTGCACGTCCCTACAATCCTTTTGACTTTTCCCCAAGTCGCACGCTCCACCCACCCACCCACGCACGCCCGCATGGCTGTCCGCCCAGGGTGCAGCGGAGCCAATCGCATCTTTTGCCTACAATACAAATCCCGTCCGTTTCCTCTCTCGACGCTCGCTACTCTCGCGAGCATTTCCCAACTCAGAAATAAACACTTCCCACTTTCCACTTCCCACTCTCCACTCTTCACCCTCCGCTCTCCACTCTCGCGCTCCTACTCCCCTCCTACACCTGTACAGTGCGGAATCAAAGCATAGACACTCCTGTTCCATAGCCCCCCAAAGCCAGAAGCCAAAGCGAACATTCCAGCTGTGGACCTGCGCCTACTGCCTACTACTACAGTACTAGCTAGCTACCCAGCTACCCAGCTACCCAGCTACCCAGCTACCCAGCTCCCCAGCTACTCAGCAGCCTTGACCTGACCTGACCTGACCTGACCTGACCTGAATAGCCTTGCATCCACCCAGCACTGACCCGGGCACCTTTGCGAATCCATGGACGCCAGGTAGGGATGAGACGGACGCGTCGACAAATCCGTATAAGTATCATGGCTTCCTCTCTTGTGCGGAGGTAGCTCCAGACGGAGACTGTTTCACCCCGGATAAGCTTGCAACCTTGATCATTGGCGGTACTCTGCTTGTTAACCCCTCTGTCCCATTATTGATCTTCTAGCGATTCTATTATTGAACAGCATTCCATAAAGGGGCGAAGACATCCCGCTTACATTACACACTTACCTCTTGTTGTATCGAGAAGGATAATAACAACCGACAAGACCACAACACACAAGCACAGGGCCTACTGACCTCTCCTTCACAAACCCCACCACAAGGGATCAGTTCGGGATATATAGTTGGGACATAGAAGATACCGACATGACCTCCTCGCGCCGACCACAGCACGACCGGCCCAGCAGTGGCGAGATATCCTCCCTGGCCAACACCAACTGCTCCAAAGGACATCTTCACCCATCCTGGAACACGACGGGCGTATTACGGATCGCAAAATGCGAGTCGGTGTGCGGTTTCTGCCAGAAAGAGACAAAGACGGCGGCCAACCTGAGAAAAGTCAGTCAATACCTACCCTGCCTCAACGTCAAATCGAGAGGGGGCAAGTCAGCTGACCAGAGTAGCACGTGGCGATACACATCAAAAACGAGGGCTTGAATCTGGCCATTGCGGAGGGCAGTAGTGGGAGGGGTAGATTGTAAGTGCTCTCGGATGCCGTCGTCACACCATGTTGACGCTCAACATGGGGCGAGTGGGAGAGCCGTCAAAAGTGCTAACCAACATCAACAGAGAAATGCCCCCAGCGCAACCCCAGATGCAGGATCGCAACCGCTCTTCCTCCTCGCAATTGTCCGCCCGGACCGACGACTCCGAACCCATGGATGCCGAAACATCCTACCAACGGACCTTTGGGCACCAGACGGCCGACTCCTTCTCCCCGTCCGCGGTACTCATGTCCATGGCCTCACACTCACAGCCCCACCCATCCTACACGCTATCAGCTTCCGCCTCGCCCTCCCCCTACCCGAACTACACCACCAGCCACGCGGCCAGCTACACGCCCTCCCCCTTCCGTGGCCCCGTGTCGTCCAGCAGCGGCAGCACCAGCACCGCCGCCCCCCTCGCCCGGGCTCACTCCCACTCGCCGGATCCCTTCCGCGCGCTGCGCGAGCATAACATCGGCACCAAGTACGCTTGGACGGTGATCCCGGCGGCCGAGGGCTTCCAGATCCTGGACCTGTGCAAGCAGCTCAGCGTGGCGCGGGCCGGCGACGGCGCCGCGGTGCCGTGCTACAACCGCGAGACGATCTTTGACGAGGAGTGGCAGGCCCACATGAAGGACGTGCACGGCGTCTTCCTGCTGTGGCCCCAGACGTGGATGCGGCGGATCGAGGTGCTAGATCTGGACGCCTTCGGGGGCGACATTGGGGCTTGTAATGACGTTATCATGGATGTTTGAGGGGGGGACTAGGATCTGAGATGAAATTTACGCTGTGACGAGTATTGGCTTGTTCTGTTCTGTCCTTGTGTGAGCAGGCAGGCAGGTCGAAGGTCGATGGGGATTGGATGGAAAGAAAGCAAGAAAGAAAGAAAGAAAGAGAGATACACACGAGATGGATTATGCCGTTTTAGCGAGCGTGGATCTGGAGTTTAGTTGGGCTCTTGTGGTGTCTTTTTTTTTTTTTTTTTTTTGCTTCTTCTTTTCTTCTTTTTGCTTCTGGGGTTCGGGGTTCGGGGTTTAGGGGTCTAGGGGTCTGGGGTCTGGGGTCCGGGTCTGGGTTTGGGGTCCGGGTCTGGGGTTGAAGCATGGTGTTTGGGAGGGTGTTCAAGGCGCGGCCTGCATTTGCATTTGCATCGCATTGTAAGGGGAGAAAAATGCTGGACCGCGGGGGAGGGATGGTCTAGGAGGCATATTTGATTGAGCGCTTTTTCTTTTTTTTGGCTGGCTGGCTGGAGGAGGGTGTTTGCTAGAATAGCATCAGCATCAGCATCAGCATCAGCGTCAGCAACAGCATCAGCATCAGCATCAGCATCAGCATCAGCATGGGTATGAACATGAGCATGAGCATGAGCATGAGCATTAGCATTAGCATTAGCATCAGCATCAGCATCAGCATCAGCATCAGCATCAGCATGAGCATATTGCTAGGCATTTATACCATACCATAGAAGAAATGATCTGTCTTCCTTTCTGTTTAGACATCTACCTATCTATCTATCTATCTATCTATCTATCTCTCTAAGTGTTTCCATCTTACTCTTTACGATCATGATGGATGGAGAGAGAGAGAGAGAGAGAGAGGGGAGAGATGGGATCAACGAGGAAGCTGTAGCTTGAGAGCTGTACATCGAGAGAGCTGTAGCTTGTAAACGGGCGCTCGATGTACAATTTCCTTTCCCCTACATCCATCGATTCTCGTTTCCGACTCGCGGTCATTCAAGTCGACGTCGCCGTCGTCATCGTCGTCGTCAGGAAAGCAGATTGATGATCGCTGGTGGGGGCGGGGTGGATTGGGGATCGGGATCGGGATCGGGATAGGGATAGGATGGACGACTGTTGCGATGGCGATTGATGAACTTGTGAAGTTGTGAAGGGGTCTCGCGGAAGTGATTCAGGTGAATGCATACTGGCTGAGCTGGGAAAGAGGATAGTTTATGTATCATTTTCCACGGTCACGAATCGATGCGCTGAGGGTAACGTGATGGGCGAGCTGTATCATGGCCCCCCCTACGGTACTTCTCGTCCCCAGCACGCATCCATTTTCGCATTCACTTTCGCACTCACTCGCTCACCTTTCCCCGATTCGCTTCGATTCGATTCGATTCAATTCAATTCAATTTCCAACATTTCGAACCTGAAAGAAACGCCAACAGAGAGAAGCCCCCACTCCAGTAGCGCACGCCGACACCCCATTGGCCAGGCCACCCAAGCGAGAGAGCGGGGCCCGCCCTCTCTCTCCCACGAACCCCGCGGGTTCCCCACCACTCAACCCCTCCGACCCCCCCCCCTCAAAAAAAAAGAACAAAAAAAAATTAAGGTCACGCCTTTCGCCTGTCTAACAACAAAAACACAAAAACAACCAACACAACCAACACCACCGCACCGGAACGCCCCCAGCCCCAACCCCGCGCGGAAGGAAAGCCCAGAATGAGCGCGCGTCAATGGGCACCATGGCTGAGCATCGAGATCGAGATGATGGCGTGATGAGCGGCGTGTGGGGTGTGCTGCGCAACGCGGCAGATGAAGGTGAGTGTGGTGCTTTTTGGGAGGGGGGGGGGTACATTCTTTTTATTTTTTTATTTTTTTTTTAGGTTGGGGGGTTTGGGACCTCGCGGTGCTCTTCTTTTCCTGGATCACGGGGAAGAGGGAAAGAGAGAGAGAGAGAGAGTGAGAGAAAGGCAAAAGTCCCGATTGGGAGGCGTTTCTTCGGACGCGCGAGACTTGGGTGGAATGCCCGCCCTGGGCTGGCAGTGCTGTGCAAGTGCAAGTGCTGTACAGGCAAGCAGGCAAGCAAGTGCCGCCCTCCTGGCTGGTCGGGTGGTCGAGTGGTCGAGTGCGAGGGTGCCAATGTCCTTTGCTTTTCCTGGTGCGGGGTCCCTGGATGGCACGTGATGCGGTGATACGATCGCACTGGGGCAGCTTTGAGCCTCATCCAATCCTTCCCAAGCGGTTCTTTTACCTTGTCTTGCCAGCCGTTTCCTTGGGTCGTGCGTGAGAGAATTCAAAGTGAAGGCAAAAGCTTTACAAGCTAGCGCACCGAGACTGACAGCTCCTCCTTCTCACCAACCAGGTATCTCCATATCAGAACTCTTTGAGCAGCTGGGCGACGCTATCAAGAATGACGAGGGCGCCAAAACTGAGATATGGGCGGGTTTGGTCACGAGACACGATGTGATCGAGGTCGGTAAGCAGTTGCCTCTGAATCAGTCGCCGCTGAGGCTGGTGGCGGTGGAATTTCTGCTGGAGTATGGGTTAGGCGGAACGAAGATACGGCTGCAGGGGGAGAAGGTGCCGGCTGAGGAGCAGGTGCCGGTTGAGGAGCATGTACTACCAGTCAAGGGGAATGCACCTGCGGAGGTGAATGCGCCTGTGGAGGAGAATGCGCCCGGGGAGGAGAAGGAAGCTGCCGAGGAGAACGAGACTATCCAAGAAAGTGTCGCTGCTGCTGCCCAGGAACAAGTCACGTCGACGAACAACGAGTGCGGAGACGTGCCTGAACAGCAACTGGTCACTTCAATCGAGTCGGACATACCACAAGAAACTGCAGAGAGCCAGACACCTCGAGACACGCAGACCTTGAGATCACGGCAGGTACGCAGACAGCCGCAGACGTCGCCCGGTGCTACCCCAAAGCGCAGAGGACGACCTCCCCGACGAAGTATCTACGATCAGCTTGTCCAGCAGGGAGAGAAAGAGCTCGCACCAGCTTCTACTCCTCTGCCTCACGACTATGTAGCAGGAGACCCGGGAGTCTACATCGACCCACCCGGATCAGAGCTCCCGGCTGAAGCTCGGAAGAGTGGCGAAGGCTCATGTATCGCCGTCTTCAAGTCTGCAGCTCTGAAGGACCCCCAACGTCTAGAGAATGGGAAGGGCTCATGGAAATCACACATCATGTTGGCTGTTGCCAAGGCAAAGCTGGCTCTCGAGGACAAGGTCGCTGCGAATTACACCGCGGCCGGCCGGCTCAAAAAGCCTGGAAGACCAAGAAACGATGCTACGCAAAAGCGCAAGAGAAATCATCGTGGTGACCCTGGCGAAGATGGTGAGCTGTCAGATAAGGAACAAGATCCGAAAGAGAATTCTGGGAAGCCCCCAGCCGGACCACCTCCCTCACCGGAGACCGCACATGCCGTCGCAGAAGAACATGGCAACCAGCTCGCGTCAGAGATTCCGCCCCCATCACCTGCTCTCGAGATGCCTGGCCCCAAGAAGCGCCAGAAGGGAGCCAATGGACAACCATCAGTCCGCCGGGCCCCTGTGCCGGCTAGTTCTAATCCTTGGGACTTGCCTACAACTCGGAACAAGGGGGAGAACGACAAGTCAGTGGAGGTAGACGAGCACGACGCCATGCTGAGAGGGCAAAGTTATCCATATGGCGCACAAGCCATGCAAGAAGCAACCGCTGCTGCAGCTCCTATCATATTACCGCAGCCGGAAACGCAGATCCATGGACCTCCTGCATCAGCCTCGCGACCTGTCAATCCAAATGATACCTCCGTATCGTCTTCCCAGCCAGATGCGAATCAGACCTCCGGCCATCCATTCCGTTCTGAGTCGCCAGCCGGGAGCTACAGAAGCATCTACGGCTCCCAGGAGCCACAAAGCCCTGTAATGTCCGCACTTGGGATGGGTCCCAGACGCCCGAGTTTCCCCACATCCTTTTTCCAACGCTCCCAAACGCCGTCGGCTCTCCAACCCTTCCCGTCAACAGATTCTCCTGCCAACCCCCTTAGTATGTATGGGGCTGGAAACTTCTCGGCCCTGTCTGGTTTTGGTAGAATACAAATCGGAACCATGCAGGCCCTTACAGGCGCCAAGCCAACTGGCTTCCTCTCGCCCTCTGTATTTCCAAACACCTCGTCGACCGCTTTACCCGGCAATGCGCAGCATCATGATGAGCCGCAGACGACGCCATCGGGATATACAAACCAGTCTGTTCCGCCTCGACCAATATCGCCATCTACGGACTCGGCGACAACTGAAGTGCTTCCCACTCAAAAGCCGATTGCCCAAACACTCTCCTCCAATGAGTCTCAGATTTCCGGTCCTTCTAAGGAAATTTCTGGTCTTCCACAACCCGCAGATACTTCAGTTCCATCGGTGCCTGAAGCTCGTGGCGGTCTACGAGGCAATGGTCGTGGTCGCGGTAAGACTCGGGGTGGAGGTCAGCGCAGAGGTCGTAGTGGGAAGTTGAGCAAAGAGCAGCCCGGTGAACATGCCTCTTCACAGCCAACTCAAACTCCTTCTGGTTCCATGCAGGATGCCACTACTACTGAAACGTCCCCGCTTCCGACTTCGGATAGCATCATTGAACCACACAATTCTCTGGGGGGAGCTCGTGGTAAAGGTAGAGCTAGAGGTCGCGGTGCCGCCCGAGGAAGAGCTCGCGGAGGGTCTCGAGGTGGATCGAGCGTTCCAAGCATGAGCTTGAATGATCCGCCACCGCCGCTGGGTACCGTTACAGCTGACGAGCAACCTTCAGCGGCTCTGGAAATCCCACAGGCTCTCTTGACCAATGTACCAACGGTTGCTAAGCAATTGCCAGGTACTACAGTACTTGGTATCCAAGCGGCATCTCCTATGCTCGAGGAGTCTGCTGGAATTGCTCCGGATGATGCTGAGCCTCATGATCGCTCCGTCCGTCCACAAAACAAGGTACCAACAACCTACAATACCGAGGTTCTTACTGGCACAACGGTCCACACCCCACACAGAGATATAAAGGATGCTAAAAAAGCCACCAAGAAGCCGCGTGTGCAAACTCAAGCATCACTTGGGGTCCAGCAATTTTCAGAACCAGCTGATACATCGACTGCTACTGAATCTAACGTTCCTACGGCTACAGACACGTCGATTGCAGTAGAAAGTCGGGCCGGACCTCAGTCACTACCCAAACCTCCCCAAGAACAAGAATCAACAGCTGGTGGCCCGACGACGGTTGCCCCTTTTATTCCTCAGGTCAATAACACGCTGAGTCAAGTGGTTAATCCCACGGCTGTACCTGTTGTACTCAAGGGGTCATTTGGAACTCCTGAGACTGCCGCATCCCATCACCCAGCAGCGGCTGGGCAATCGGCCGATATCTCAATGATCGAATCCTCTACCATCCTTCCCGTTACAAATACACCGACCTTTGTGGTAAATGTTGAAGCTCTATCGCCCGTGCAGTCAGATGAAGCTGCTCTCCAGCGCCGTCAAGGACTGGACGAATCAGCTGACGTCTTGAGGGTCGAAAATCCTGTTCATCCCCTCGAGACAGACACATTGGATTCATCAGACACTCAAATTGGATCTCGGGCGCCAATGCAGACTGATGGTTCTGTTGTGCAGCCAGCAAATCTGGTGGCAATTGAGAATGGAATTCCGCAGGCACCTGCAATTCAAGCCGAACAAGCTCCGGTCGACCCCGACAAATCTAAGAAGAGAAAGCTTTCGGAAGTGGCAGATGACAACTCCACTCAAGAGCCCCCTCAGAAGAAACCTGTCTCGAAGATAGCATTGAGGAAAATCGAGACGGCTAAACTGCAAGCCGACATCTCGGAGGCCGAGGCTGTCGAAATACGAAACTGCACAGCTCGATTTTCATGCTCGTACGAGGAAAAGATCGGCAATCTGCTCCTCTCAAACGATCAGAAGATAGTGGAATTCTTCTCTTTGGATCAGCACCCCCCGCAAATGTCTATTTTGAGTCTGCGAGTCTCTAAACTCATCGGGAACCCAGTCGTTTCCATGAAGGGATCATACCCCATGGGCCTTCACCTCAAGGTTCTGCGCGATGATAAGACTGATGTCACACACCGTTTCATTTTCGCCGCGACAGAAGCAGGAAACACCGCAGCAGCCAACATGCGATGTGCGATTACTGGAGCCATTGTGTTACTGACCATGGAAGGCGGCGACTACGAAACCATCCAGGAAACAAAGATTGCAGGCGAAAAGCCATTTCAATGCCATCTATGCAAAGGCAGATTCAAGAATCCCAATGGCTTGGAATACCACCTCAACAAGGCACGGTCGTCATGCAACCCCAACTTCGTTGAGGATCGGGATCTGGACAAGAGATCTCTCCGGCACTTGAATTCGGGAAAGCCGCGAACCACAAAAAAGAAGAAGACAGTGCAGTGGAAGCCTGCTGAGGACGAAGAGGACGACCTTGGTATCGATCTCATTGATAACGCCGAGGAGAAAGCCAGCAGTGGCGATGAGTCCATTGTAGAGTGGTGGGAGAAGAACAACACGGCGGCGCTTGATACACCACAGAACGCTCGGAACGCCCGGAGACCGGGCAAGAGATACATGGCTCTGAATCGGGAGGGTGATATCGCAAGCGAGATCACCAGCGAACTTCCGGAAATCGGTCTTGTTGAAAACGGACCGCTGCCTGATAATTTTATCAAGCTGGATCTGGTCACTGCGTCCGGTGTGGCAGAAGCCATGTCATGCAATGAGTTAAACGAGGCATGGTACCAAGAGGTTGTCGTTTCTCTGGTCAAAAACCACGGAAACGTCTTCGCTGCCGATCGGAGCGTCTGGTTCGCCAGTGTAGCTGTCTGGTTGAAGCAGCACCCGGTCACAAATGTCCTTCCCGAGTCCAAGTTCTGCGCCAAGGCCATCGATGATCTCGTTCAGGCCAAGAGCCTCAATCGACTGAATTTCTCCTACACCAGCCGCAGGAGCAGAGTTGCCACTCGAGGAATAATCACATGTCCAAGCCTTGATGTGGATAATGCGCGAGTCGATCATTTAAAGACCGTGATCCAGGTCTACGACCCACAATTCTATGTCCCGTCACAGTTTGCGCCTTCACAGCCGATACTCGACAAATTGCAAATTGTTGCTGCCCGGGCTCTCCCCCGTCTTCCTGTTGTGGAAACAATCGTCGACGAAGAATCGGAGCCGTCCCCTGATCTACAGGCCGGTGTTAGTGATGACTTCCTCGTTGACGATGAAGAAAGCTCCGCAGAGGACGAGTTCGTGATAGACGACAACGAGGAGGCAGAAGAGGACGAACCCGATTTCGACGAGGACGTCGAGGAAGACCTTGACATGGGAACTTCTAGCAAGAAGCGACGTCGTCGGTCCTCCAAGTCCCCGGGTCCATTCACGAGGAAGCGGGATCCCAACCACAATGCCAAGATCGCAGCTGGCGTGCGTCGCAGAATGGCGGCCATCAGATCAGGTGCTCAGCCGAGTCCGTATCCCTGGAACATCAAGCGGGCTTCTCTCACGAAAGAAGAGAAGGACAGACGTGCGGCTGAGGACAAGAAGTTCTTCAAAGAGAGAGCTGCGTATCGTGCTGTGCAGCAACAGTGTTGGGGCAACACTCCTGCTTTCATGCCAAACACCACTACTGGTGCTTGGGATCAAGGAGGCCCTCCTTCGAAACCCGAGAAGCCTGCCGGGATGTCGAAGAGAACTCGTCATGCTAGACGTCCCCACCTCCCAGAGCCAGTTACATTCATGCAAGCAATGGATGGATCTTGGTCAGTTCGGCCATTTGGTCATGGAGTAAATCCAGTGTATGGTCGCCCAGCTCGCCGAGCCGCAGGAAGCCTGGGATACGAGGCTTACCGCAAGAAAAGAGAGGATGGGCATCGTCCGCTAATCGAACCTCCTGTATCCAACAGAGTGCATCTCCCTCAACCTCCATCGAAGAGATTGATGGACGCAATCAAGAAGGGAGCTCCCTTGGACCCAGAGACTGGCCTACCAAAGCGGAAGCCACGAGGTGGTCAGAGACGTAATAGCCAAAGAGCCACGTCAACTCCATACTCCGACTACGAATTTGATGATTACTGGGATGAAGATAGCGAGGACTTCGAAGTACCTCCTGCAAAGCGCCAGAGGACTGTCGACGCCTCGCCTGGAAAATTGACGGAGCAGCCTCGCGCTGAGCATTCAAGGGGTGTTGAATTAATATCGCCTGGGCCCGACAATCTGTTAGATGTCCGAGTCCCATCAGTGCGACTCTCAAGAGCTACCGGCAAGCCTGTGCGTATGTACAATCGTCACTTTCCCAAGCAAGTCTTTGTACAGGAGCTCGATGCGATCAATGATGCCTTCGAGCCGAAGGGGTCGAGATTTGTGCATAGAAATGGATCGAAGCGCCTCAAGGGCTTGAGCGAGGTGGATATCTTAAATTTTTATGAGCCAAAGAAGTTGGGTCATAAGGATGCCATGAATCCTGGTCTGAATACGATGCCAGCCGGCTTTGGACTTTCTGGGTCAGAACGCAACAAAGCTGGGGGATATCCGTCGAAGTTTGAGTTCATGGCATTTGTCGAACCAGATATCGTTGCAGAAGGCAAGGACCCGTTTGTCGGATCGTGGACAGTGGATCGCATGGATACCAGCAATTCGAAGGATTACACTGTCCGATGGGACGATATAACAAGCTTTACACTTGAGGATCTCCCATACGATAAGCTAGAGGGCGATGATTCAGAGAGACTCGAATGGACCTACGAAAAAGAAAAAGAAGAAGTGGAAGTGGAAGTGGCCAAAGCAAAAGTCAAGCGCAAGCGTACGGTGAAACCTTCGACTTTTCCCACTGCTTCTTCCAAACAAAAGCAAGACGAGAAATATAATTTCACTCGAATTCAGACCGCCCTGCCTTCGGATCTTTCGGATATCTTGGACCCTGCGATTGCTTCACGAGTCTTTGGTGTCGAGATTGGAACCCCCAACGAGGTGACCGTCAAGAAGTCCCGAAATCTGGGCAGCAATGTCTTACTCTCGGAGCTCGAGAATCGCTTCATTGTCACCGTGACGGTCATCCGCACATTGACTGGCGGTCTCGATGCCCAAATTGACTGGGTACTGGTCGCGGAGATGTTTTCTCAATACTCGCTAAATTTCCTCGCCAAGACCTGGAAAAACCTCCTTGCCGTAAAGAAGCCGGCCATCAAGGAGCTGGAAGAGGAGTTCCGAAAAGTCTTCCTGGAAGCTTATCAGAGTGGCGAGATTCCGCCTCTCAATTTCAACAAGTTGACCGAGTATCCATGGAGCACACTTATCGACTGGGTCATGGAGAACGTGGAGAGCTCGCTCAGCAACAAGAAGATTCCTCTCCCTGGCACGAAAGCAGAACTTGACTCCACCTACGAGGTCGTGGCTTTCAAGGAGAACGAGAAGGAAATTCGAGCCCCCTGGAGAGAATACTTCTACCACCCTTCCATGGCAGTCTACAAGCGGTTCGAAGGCGCAGCTTCCGAGGCCTTAACCGTACCCGTCGGCAGCAAATCACGCATCAAGGACGAAATCGACCACCCGGCCGTCATCCGATCCTGGATCCGCGCCGCCGCAGCAACTCCCGACGCCCAATTCGACGCGGCCGTTGCCAAATCAAAGATGGACTCGTTCCGCCCCACCGACGTTAGGGACGCCATCAACGAATGCGTGGACAACAAATGTATCACGCGCCGCAGGGTAACGAAACCTGTCAACGGCAAAACATTTTCCATCCCCGATACCTGGACCACCAAGTTCCGCCGCCATATCAAGGATCCACAGTTCGTCGAGGCAGTCATGTTCAAGCGCTGGATGGACGCGCAGTTCCGCAGCGGCGTGCAGTGTATCAAGGGCGACTACTTTGCCAACGAAGGCGCACTCATGGTCCTCACTTCCCTGCAAGCCCATGGCCGCCTCTCGTTCGTCGGCGTCAACGTGCCGAAGAATCGCTTCGGACTCGGCGACGGCGGCTACGAGACGAAGAAGATCCCCAAGGAGGCTTTCATCTGGGACATTGACATCTACCCCACGGAATCATACGTCTTCGACGACGAGAACCCCGTGCTGCAGCGCTTCGGGGAGGTGGGCCCTCCGCGCGGTGGCAACAGCGGGGAGATTCCCATCTGGTTCAGCATCAAGGAAGAGGTGGTGCCGGAGATGTGGAACCGCATCTTCGCGGGGGTGGCGCAGGTCGTAGCGCTGAGAGCGGGTATTGGGCTCGAGGGCCTGAAGAGCTCGTTCAAGGAGGCTCTGGAGGATTGGGAATGGAAGCTGATTTGTCAGTGGGGGGTTGCGATGGGGGTCTTTGTGGAGGTTGGTGGAGGAGAGGAGACGGGGGCCGTGGAGGGGTACTCGGCCGGCGAATGGTGGTGGGCTGTTGTCGGTGCGGGGTGTGCGGATATGCTGCAGAGACAGGCGCCGGAACTGGCCGAGCCTGCTCCTACTCCCCAGGGGGGTCAGAATCAGAGGGAAGACGTGGCGATGGGCGGTGTATGATGAGATTTGGCGCGGGGTGGGAGGGGACAAAACAGGTTGGGAAAATTGGAGGTTTTTTTTGCGTGAGCTTGGCATTCGCGTTGGCGTTGAAGTGAGCGTTGCATTTTTGGCGTTCGTTTTGAGGTGACATGCATGCTCTTTACATATGGGAGAGAGAGAGAGAGAGGGAGGATCACAGCACTCATCTCATCTCTCATCTCATCTCATCGTATCATACCTTTGCCTTTTTTTCCCTTCTCGACGACGAATCAAAACACAGAGTCTAGATCCCTGTTTGTATACCAGTAGTAGATTAGATTAGATCTTATCGATCAAATGTATAATACATCCATCCACACCTATATGCTTAACTTAGGTCTGATAGTCAGTCAGTACGCCGACTGACTGATTGTGAAGCTGCTCGGCGAGCTCTCTCTTTCTCTCTCGCTCGGGGGTTTGGCATAAAGGAACTGACTCACTTGATAACATGACGAAGCGATGGAACTATGGTTTTGATACTTATATTATTTAAAATATAGGCTTAATCTGATCTGATCTAAGTAACTAACTTTTCAACTATCTATCTAACTATCTATCTATCTATCTATCTATCTATCCATCTATCTATCCATCTATCTATCTATCTATCTATCTATCTATCTATCTATCTATCCATCTATCTATCTATCCATTCAACTATCTATCTATCCATCTCTATATCCCCACCCAAGAAAACGAAAGCGAACCAGGTATGTATGTCACCAACCAACCAACCAACCAACCAACCAACAACTCACAGGCTAGCAACCGCTCAACTACCTAACATGCGACTACGTACCCCGTCTGTATCATCTCCGTCTCTCCGTCTCTACCGCGCTAGATTTGAATCTCAATCTGAATCTGAATCTGTATCTGAATCTGAAATTTTCAATCATTTTTTTCGCTTTTGTAAAGTTGTGGGTTTTACAGTTCTTACACTCTACTTCTTATAGCATTTTCGTATCTCTTCGAGTCGCGATGTTATATTACATTACATTACATTACATTACATTACATTACATTACATTACATTACATTACATTACATTACATTACATTACATTACATTACATTACATTACATTACATTACATTATATTACACTACACTACATACAACTCCAAGAATTACGATTTATGATTTCTCTTTATCATTATTTTTTAGTAAATATCCAGCTTCGTCTTTTCCTTTATTCGTTCCTTCGTTCCTGTCGATCGTGATGATACAGATGATACAGATTACTTTAATTTAGTAATCAACGCTGGAGAACAAAAAAAAAAAAACGCCATGCTGGTAGATACGTAGGTACGCTTCTCGCATCCTAGATCTGACTCCCGACTCCGAGTTCCCATTCCGGTATATTATCAATTAAACCTCCCTCTGCCCTCCCTTTCCCCCCCCCCCCCCGACGACTCACCCCCTCGCCTACCAAACCCCCCGACTAACTCCCCTCAAATCATCCACGTTCAACACATCAACGCCCTCCCTAACCAACACATCCCAGACGTGATTCCGCAGTCCCATAGGCCAGCTAGGCGTATCCCAATAGCGGACCTTCAAGCCGCGCCGGTGCGCGCCACGGACCTGGCCGCGGATGGTGGCGATCTGCTTGGGCGTGAGCCGCCCGCGCCACGTCCGGCCGACGGCGCGGGAGAAGGGGGCGGAGGCGTAGTAGCTGTTCAGCGGCGTGAAGGAGGAGGAGGGCGTGGTGCCCGTGTGGCCCTGGTCCTGGGGAGAGGAGGATGGATGTGAAGGGGGGGTGGCGGCGCAGGGGGGGTTGTCATGAGGAGGAGAGGGAGGAGAAGGAGAAGGAGGAAGAGGAGTTTCCCACATGATGTCGAGGGGCGCGTCGAAGAAGGCGTCGCGGTATGTCGAGTTTCGGGTTAGGAGGTCGAAAGGCGTGTTGCCTGTCCCGACTACGGTGACGGGTCGCGTGTGTAGCTCGCCGTCGGACACGAAGCTCAGCCAGCCGCGGTCGCGCAGCGGCTGCAGCTGGGCCAGCACTGCGGGCCAGGTCTCCGGGCCGGCGGTCTTGACGTCGATGAGTAGGGTCAGGGTCTGCGCCGGGTCGACGTCGAAGACGCCGTTCCGCCGGGTCCCGTTGTCGTTGTTATTAGAGGAGAAATCAGTGCCGGCGTTCTGGCCCTCCAAGATTTTGACGAGGGGGTCGATGTACAGGCTGGCGAAGGTGCGGTTGCGCGTCAGGGACGCCCGGTTGTGGCCGACGTACAGCTCGGGGGCGGCGTCGTCAAAGAGCCACACGTCAGCTTCGACGCTGGTGCAGCCGTTTCGGAGGGCCGAGAAGAGGGGGACCCGGCGCCAGTAGTCGTTGTGCGAGTGACAGGCGATGGGTTGGATGTCGCGCGTGAAATCCGTAGGGTACCAGGCGAGGCCGTCGGTCCCTGTACCGGGTGCGCCCCAGTTCCGTAACGTGTCGTCGAATTCTGGGTCCCAGAGGAGGGTTGTGAGGGTTAGGACGAGGTTGACGGCGAGCAAGACGGTACTGTTTTTTGTTTTTCTTTCGGTCAGCCGAGTCCATCTCAGATGCACTTTTCGCTTTCCACTTTCCACTTTCTTCTGGGTTGGGTTGGGAGAATACGCACAGAATCGCCAACCCGCTAATCCCGCCGAAAATGCAGTAATTGCACCAGGATATCCTCCGCTTAGGCGGTTTGTCTGCAGGGGAAGATGCGTATCCCTCGGTCGCGGTCGCAGTCGTGGTCGTGGAGAGTAGAGGAAGCCCGTCTTCGTCTTTATACGCCGCCACGCTTCCCCGTCCACTGCTCATACTCTCTAGACTTTCTTTCCTCCAATTCCTCACGGTCATTCTGCCCCACCAGCCCAGCTTCTTGCCTGTCCAATTCGTCGGCTGCCCTCCCTTGCCGCCCTGCAGAACGCCATCTTCTAAATCATAAGGCGGGCAGTGGTGGTCGTCGAAGCAGGACCTCGTCGGGGAGAGATCCGAGTACTGTCTATCGCAGGCTTGCGATTGGTGATGCGGTGATGTTTCGTCGACCTTGCTCCTCTCTCGGTGTTGATTTGCCATTTTGGCGAGGGCTTAATGCCGATAGAATGGAATGCAGTATCGAGCTGTCTCGGCAGTTGTCTTGTCTTATACGATTAGAAGTGTGTTCAAGACTTGGCCATACGGAAAATTGATTCTCAGGCTTAGTCTCAGACTTAGTCTCCGTCCAAGTCTGAATAAGTCAAGTTCGAGTTCAAGTTCAACTTTGAGCGTTTAAGCTCAAGTCTAACGCTTGCAAGTGGACATCCTCGCCTATATAGCGCAACGGCCAGTGAATCCGTTTTGCACGTTGCAGCACCGAGCCCTATGAGGGATTTTGCTCGGATGAGTCTGTCGGGGGGAGAGGTATTGAGTAATGTATCGTATGGTATCGTCTCGTCTCGTACGGCACAGTTGCACCTCTCGACTGTTGCAACCGGCGAGGTGGAATGGATTGGAATGTCACTGCGCTAGCTGTCTGGTTTGGCCTGGTTTGGCCTGATTTGGTTTCGTTTGGTTTGGTTTCAAAGCGGATGTCACTAGGAATGCGGCAGCACCTGTAGGATCCCGAGCACCGAAAGATCTGGTACGCATAGTGACAGCCTTTGCAGGAACGGTAGTCGATAGGTGAGGATATATGTGTATATATAGGTACATATACTTCTCAAGCCTCAAGCCTCAAGCCTTAAGCCAAGCACCAGCATAGGCAAAAGCGCACCCATCTATCCATCTCCATGACACCGTTGCAGTTCTCCTCTCTCGCTGGAGCCAGTGAGAGGCCGCGGATCTGGCACATTGGGCGGCCGTGGGCTTTGCGCACTGGTCTATCTCTTCGCTTGAGAGGACGGACAAGTTGGTGGACCGTGATAACCAGATCTCCAGGTCTAGAATTCGACGTGCGTCGAAGTGCGTCTGGACCAGCGGTCAATGGAACGTGCGAGGATGAGTAAATGGTGAGAAGCTTATTGCATGATCTCCGAAGCTTGAATTGACTGGGCTGGGCCAGGCACGGGAATTACCCGGTCGTGTGTCGATACATACAGCGTACGTTAGAGTAGGTATTCATATTAAATTTTTGGTTAATACAAAGGTAGTAAATACTCAACTCAAGCACCATGCATAACAAACAAGAAAATCGGACATGCGAACGAGGATCGTGATCCAGTCTGGCGGGCTGCGAATGCCGACCCAAGGCGGTCTGGTCTGCTCGATTCTGCCGCCTCACTACGAAACTTTTCTCTAACCACAACTCAAGGGTATCAATCCCGTCTCTATCGTCGCATCACATCCCAAACATCACACTTCACACGCAGCCATGCCGCACAAACACACCCGGAAAGGCGTTGTGGACAAGTCGACGTAAGAATATTCTCTCTGCCATGCCCTCCCCTGCCCTCCCCTGCCTCCCTTGAATTCCCAATGCGGCGCCCGTGAAGCTACTCCCAGCTTGCAAACCCCTACTCTGATCGCTGATACGATACAACAGAATTGACCTCCCCCCCTCCGTTACTGCAAAACCCCTATCGACCGCCAAAGGATCCGCGACCAACGGCATCTTCACAACCGATCTCGCAACCACCAAACGCGCCAACAAAAAGCGCAAGCGCAAAGACACCGACGATGACACGCCCAAGGCTTTCGCGCGCCTCATGGCCTTTGCCCAGGGCAAGAAACTGCCCAAGGGCCTCGACGACGGGGTAAAAGAGACAAAAGCCGAGAAGAAGCGCAAACGCGCCGCCGAGAGCGGAGCCGCGAACCCAGGCGAGGACCAGGTCGCGGAGAAGGTCGCGGAGAAGGCGGACGTGATGACGATCCGCCCGGGAGAGAAGATGTCGGAATTCTCGGCCAGGGTGGACGCCGCGCTTCCGGTGAGCGGGCTCATCAACAAGAGTGTGCGGTCGGGCAAGGACCCGCTGGGCTTGAAGGTCGGCCGGACCAAGACGGAGAGGCGCATGCATCGCATGTACGACGAGTGGCGGGCCGAGGAAGCGCGGATCCAGGAGCGGCGGCAGGCAGCGCGCGAGCTGGCTGAAGAGGAAGAGGAGGATTCCGATGGGCAGGTGAGGTGGAAGGCGGAGATGGGCGCGATGGGTGAGGGGACGGGGAAGACGAGGAGCGGGAAGAATAAGAAGAAGAAGAAGGGGAAGAAGATTGGGGAGGTGGACGATGGGGAGGATGATCCGTGGGCGAAAGTGGGTAGGGATAGAGGGGAGGGCAAGGTCGCATTTGGAGATGTGGCGCAGGCGCCGCCGGTGTTTACGAAGGCTCCCGGGGAGAAATTCAAGGTGCGTGGGGCGAGAGTCGAGGTCGAGGATGTGCCCAAGGCCAGTGGGAGTCTTAGGAGGAGAGAGGAGCTAGGGACTGTACGGAGGGAGGTTGTAGAAGGGTATAGGCGAATGATGGCTGCTGGCAAGGAAAAGCCCACGCCTGATGCCGAGGAGGCGTAGGCCCATCATTGTGTAAGTTGATGTTAAAGTCTGGGGTAGAACGAACCATCCGCGAGCCTGGTTCTGTGCAGCACTAGCTCTATGGGACTGTCATCATGCTGAATAACAACTACAACAACGACAACGACAACGACCTTCCCACAACTCCTTTCGTGCTTGGCCTTTCCTCTCTTATGGTCCCCGTCGTCTACTTTCCTCTCTCCCCTCTTCCCCCCTCCACCCCGTCTTCCACCCTTTCCACCCCACTCGCCCCGCTGCGCTAGTATACAAGGTATTGCGTGCAACGGTACTGTGCTGTAGGAATTGGAAAGGGAATAGTAGCAGCGGGGGCAGGTGGGGGGGTCTCTCGGCTTGGGGTGGCTCTCTATGTTGAATTTGGAGGACTCTGCATCGTAGGGTAAGTGCGGCGACTTGGTCCTTGGGCGGTAAGGGTGTGAGTTGCTTGCAGGATGCTGGGGTAGGGGTTGGGAGGATCTTCCGATATTTTCTTGGGTTAGCCGAAGCAATAAAGTTGAAGGGGAAGAGGCTTATGTTGGGGATGAACAGAGGAGATGCTGATGACACTGAGCCAGCTATACCATGACATGAGAAGTAAACAAATGGTAACAACACATGACCTTCTTCGTCAGTCACCCTTCGCATTTCACGTCATAACGTTTCGAGATGACTGCTCATATAAAAACATGGCAGTTGGGTATATCATTCCCCTGGGTATCTGTCATAATTCATGAATCGCTTTGCGCCTCACACATCGCAATTCTGTCTCCCAGCAGCTGCAAATCCATCTTCGACCCCCCGACATGTGCAAGAGCTTCGGGACTTGGTTTCAAGGCCTTCAACCCCTTCTCCTGAGCCGCCTTTAAAGGACCTAGATAAATCTCCTCAACGACGGTCATCATGCCCGCTGGGACCAGATGCGAATAATTCTTTCCGCCAATAAAGTAGAGAAAATTTACTACAGCCATATGAAATGGGAAAGATTGCTCCAGCTCTTGCAGTAGTTCCTTTTCAGGCGCATCGGCTAGTGGTGACGTATCCGGAAATAGATATGGCTTGGCAGCTGCGAGTGCAACAGTAGTCGAGAAAACGTTTTCTGACTTCCTGCTATTCGCCGTAATGAGCTCTTCTTTCAACCAAGACACCGCTGATCCTTTCAAGGACTCGTACGGACAGTGCTCCAACGTATCACAGATAAACGTTAAACGCAAACGATCAACAGGGTGCGCATGCAGAATTGAAGACGTAAGAACGTGAGCAGCATATCTTTGAGTTGGGGAGGGAGTGTTAGCGGAGAGTAAGGATATGGACTGAAGGTGCTGAAGGAATTCCTCGTCTTCAAGCGGGCCAGAGACGAAATTGTTGTTGTGTTCAAGCCAGAGCCCAAGAGCCAGAACAGCATCAATAACTCCTGCATCTTCACTTCCAATACCAGCGGGTCCATTGGTTCCTATGAATTTCTGGACAAGCTTGGCGTGATCGGGAAAAATTGCGAGTTTTGGAAGTTGTATTTTGGACTCGAAGAGAATTGAGGAGAAGACGAATGATGTTATTAGGAATAGGGCGCCTGCTAGGGATAGTGGTATTTCCCCTGGTGACGAAGGAAACTCGGTTTCTTCGGCAGGGTTTAGGTCAGTCTTGTAAATGGCATCAAAGAGAGTCGCGAAATCTGAGAGTCCCAGATCCCGCGATAAAGCCTGATATGTGTCAGAAATATACGGCCAACAATGGGACCAAAGTCGTGGATCATGGACTGAAACAGATGCAAAGTAGGATGAAATGCATCCATTTCAGTCCATGGCTTCCCAAGCACAACACTTACTACTATCTGCCCAACAATGGTAGACCTGATCTCAAGCGCGGGCTCATCTTTAAAGGACTGGCCCAAACTCTTTCTATTCGGAACTACCATTCGAGGGGCGAATTGTTCTTGTAGCCTGGCTGCCCAGTCCAAGGTGTTCGAATTGATGTATTCCTCCAGTAAATGTGTAACAAACGACTGCAGCAGCTTCTCTTGTATCGCTGCCTCTTCTGGGTCCTCATCTTGAGCCTCCGGGTCTGGTGCAGACGTGGCCGCTGACGAGCTATTCAATACTGTGGTTATGGCCAAACTTGACTTTCGACCCGGCAGAGATGGACGCTTTTTCCCCGATACGGTATGCACGAAGGAAATAACGGCAAGGGTCGCTTGGTCTGAGGGGCGGAATGCAGATAGGATTGCCATCAAGGATGTCGAGAGAAATCGTGATGGGTGTTTCGTCTTGATTCGAGGATGGAGTGTAGCGAGGAGACCGACGAGGATACAGAATTTTTGAATAGAAGATGGCTCCGGCGTCGCGTCCTTTTGGTCTTCTTCATCCCCGTCATTCTCTTCCCTAGGCTCCTGTTCAAGCTCCAGAAGTTGCAAAGCCTCTGTGACCTTCAAAACCACCTCGCGAGGATTCCCCAGTCTCGCGATCGTATCTAGACATTTCTCGGATCCTGAAAGAGGAAGTAGAATTTGGATGAGATCCCAGCCGATGCTCTGCGTCAATTCTGCGTCCTGGAGGAAGTTGTTTAGTGTTGGCAAAATCTCTGGGGACATGTGGGTTTCGAGGATGGTCAGATATGTGACAGGGTCTGTTGCCGGTGGTAGACTCTCCGTAATGGCGGTAATGGTATAGTCGGCCATGGTGATCTGTGACTGGGGAAGCAAGTTGGTCATGAGCTGAAGTTGGAGTTAAGGCTGAGGCTGAAGTCACAGTTGAGATGGAGGTTGAGATAAGGCTGAATAATATATCGAAGCTACTTGACCCCGCCATAGTTGTGTGGTCCGTGCGCATATAAAGTCGGCTCGCTTCGCAACACAACTGTTGTTGTCTTTCGCTTCCATTCTAAGTCACCTGGTCGTTGCTGAAGAAATTTGTTGTTTCTCTCAATCTCTGGTATGATTAGCAAGGTTCTTGCGCGTAAACAGAACCACTCGTTCTGCGATGCATTCTCTGAATAGGCAAAGACGCAACCTCTTCAGCGTGACTACTGGATCTTTCAAGGTAGCTTCTCTGGCTATCCCAAGTTGCCATCATATTCGTGAGTAGGCTTACCCTAATGTACATTAATTCCTGACAGAATCCAAGATTCTCTTCGTGGAACAACATCAGCTCAAGCTTCGTCACCTCTTCCCACTAGGCAACCCATAGCAGCTTCTGAGAACTATAAACGCACAATGGCAACCTTCCAAGAACCTACGAGGGGTGATGCGCAAGCTCTCTTCGAAGGCGTCGAGGAGAAATTTCCTAACAAAACAGTTGGCGACGACATATGGTATCTGGTAGTTGTAGGTTGGCAGATATCTTCTTTGGGGATCTATGAATACTGATATCTGCCAGCTTTCTGCTCTCGTGGGAGTCGAGCCTGAGCATGCTGCCCACTTATATACCTACCTCATTAAGAAACCTCAATTCTCTACATCTGAATCACGCCAGGCTCTCGTAAGACGTCTCCGTGAAGTTCTGGTCAAAAATGTCTCAGTCCAAGGAGTCTGCAAGCCTTTGGAAGCTCTGTTTGCGATTGGGAAGATTGAGAGACCTGAGGACAAGGACTACACATTTTCGAGGTATGGTTCCATTATTGTAAAGCCATGTTAGGCTGCTGAGGTTTTAATAGAGAGAACTGGCAAGCGGGGCCCGACAACTTAGCGCGGGGAGAGAAGTGGTTGAAAACTATCTACCAGGGAAACCTATCCACCTCCACAGATCCATTCAAAGCGCACAAGGACTTTGACTTCATCTCTCGCCAAATAACATACGGCTTCTATCTTTCTGACCATAGCATCCTTGGGCCGATCGAAACCGAGTTGGTTACCCTGGCGGGCATCATGATTCAAAATCTCCCCCTGGAGACGGGTTGGCATTTGCGTGGGACAAGAAGAGTTGGTGTTAGTATGGATGATGTGGAGACTATACAGCAATGCGTGAGTTGTGCTTTCGGAATCTCGGAGTCAGCTAACGGATACCAGATCGAGATGGTGGCGAATTATGGAGGCGCCCGGATGCACAAGGTTCCTAGAGTGAAGGACATTGAACATGAAGTCAAGAGCAATGATTAGATCATTTGACTGTCCTCATACCTTCGTGATATTGGGTCCGAATACACTGCCAGCAGCAGCATGCAAATTTTCTCTTCCTTGTTCTCTTCCACCCGAGGCTGTTAGTCTGCATTGCTGCAACACCCCCAAACCTCATTAAAAATTCAATCATTACACGCGTTCCATTCGATGACCTCTCAGAGAATTTCTGGGCCTTTATCTGGCTGGCTGATTGAAACTTTCTAGATCCCTTTGAACGGATTTTTGGTCAATTGTACTTGCCCTAGGGAGATACTTCGCCACTAAAACCATCTCGTTGGCAAGCGAGAGAGTTCTTGTAGCCCCTTCCTAACCTCCAAGACCCACCGGAATGTGCACTTCTCTGTAAGAAAACCTTCTTCCAATCCTACTCTGTCATCACCGCGCCATTAAACGTCGGTTACCTTAAATTTAATTCGAAAGAATTGACCGACTGCTGTAGCGAGTCGGCACCACCAAGGCGCTATGCTTGGTTTGAACAGCATCATAAGCACTCTCGATCCTAGCCCAATTCATAATTGGCCCATATTCTGCTTTTGCGTGGTAAAATTCACGACGCAGCAGCCAGATGATGAAGTCCGGACCTTTTTGCAAGATTACTTACGGCGTGGAGCGATGATGACACCATGGAAGCGCTGATGATGATCGTGCTCCCAATTGAGGTCATGTATTACCTGCATCTGCCCTTGCATATGAGAGGCGAGACTGGAGATTCAGACGAGAGTATAAAGGACAAATGGGTGATAATCAATTATAGGTATACTCAAGAAGCGGAGAATCAGGAAGAGGCTGCAGTGGAAGAAGCAGATATTGCCCATCAGCAGGCTCAAGATGCGGCGGATCAAGACGAGGCTGCAGATGTTCAAGAATAATTTGCAAAGAAGTGGCAGAGGCTGCTGCCCAGGTGAGACGGAAGAGCTGCTAATAGACCCGCTGAGGATGCTGAAATGCAAGAGGCGGTGCTTTGATTAGAATTGAGGATTCTCGTTCGGGCTCGTGAACATGGGCACTCACGCATTTGTGGGAGTAGTTCGCCTTGGCTTGATGTTTGTGCAGTTCTGAATCTTCCAAAGACTGATTCAATTAGCGAATAGAGAGACGCCAGCCGCCAAACTCAGCGTCCTAGATATTATCAAAGCCTCGATAGTGGTCCTAAACTTATGCGGAATGACTATAAATATCGCAGCGCACTTCAAGGGTACCTAGAGACACAAGTGATGACTATCTCCCGAATCTTCAAGCTCTCTACGTAGCCTGCAACCTGTTGTCGCGGGCCGATAAGCGCGGTATGGGTGAATTACCACTTACCCTGCCAAGGTTCATACCTGCATAAGAGCCGACTAAGATCCTATCTTCTAAATATATGTATCGTGGTTCCTAATCTATTTTTTGGCCCTGGCCTCCTGGTCTATTTTAAGCCTTGTATCAAGCCTTGTGTCAGTAAACAGGAAAAAGAGCAAAGGACACTATACGTCATCATTATCACTAGCTCACACCTTTGAACTAGGTACTGGTATATAGTCTTCCCCCCCTCCATAGTTAACAAACATCTGCTTCTTCCCCCTCCTGCTCCTACTACTTTTCTGTATCAGGCCCTATTATCACGTGTCTTTGCTCTATCAAGCACGTGGCTAAGTTATGTGCATACGTTTATACAGACGAGTAGTTGGTTCTTCCTTGAATTAATATCATCATCATACACATATAATACAATATTACGACGAATAAACGTCACTTCTTTCTCTTTTCCTTTTTTCACTTTCGATTCTATCATGATTATAATCTTACACATCTTTTATGCGCAATTAAATATATGCTAGAGCTTTTCCTTTTATATGTATTTGAAAACTTACGCAAAGAATCGAATCGAAGGTTATCTTCATACGCCTTCAATTCGCTTTTTTACGTAGGTCATTGAATATATATAAAAGAAAGAGCTTTTATATATACTTGATTGCGAATCAAGGGATGTATAAGAATATAATCATGATAGAATCGGAAGTGAAAGGGAAAAGAGAAAGAAGTGACGTTTACTCGTCGTAATGTAATATATATATATATATATATATAATAGTGATGTTAATTCAAAGAGGAACCAACTGTTCGTTTATATAAGCGTATGCACATGACCTAGCCACGTGCGTTTTAGAGCAGAAGCACGTAATAGTAGGGCCTGATACAAGGCTCGATATAGGGCTGAAAATAAACCAGGAGGTCAGGGCCGAAATAGTCGTAGATCAGGAACGCCAACTCCACCACGATATCGTTAAGGTTATCAATGTAGCTAAGCATGCATCCAGACCCGAGGCGTGAAATGTAAAATACGGATTTACCGGGCTTCAACCTTGTGCTCTCGGCTATTTTCAAGCAACACCATAATGGCACTTTGGACATTGAATATACTCGATCGAATATACGTAGTAGAAAGGATCATATCCTCGCGCGTTACCTATGCATTTTGGAAGATGGAAGCGGGGATCTGTAACCAAGTCGAGGATCAGATAGATACTCGTCCCCGCTCGCTTGGTAAAGCCGGATTTTATTTGACTTCTTGGATTTGCTATTACCTGGGTTAGTTAAAGTAATACCATGATCGAGTTTTAAGAATTCCTAGCCCGGGGTTTTGGGGGGATGGATATGTGATTCAGTTTGAGGTATGCAACGATGTCAACAATGGATGGATGCTTGGGGTTTCAGATGATTTCGTTGCGAGCCCTTCCTCATTCGAGAAGAAGAAGAAAAGGACCATTTCTGGCCAGGGCTTTTATTAGGTCCATAGCGCTAAATTGCTATGTGTGTAGTGTGGATTGAAGTGACGGTCTACAAAGTGGTTCACCCAGTTATTTCCCAGCATAGGCCTGTGTCCGAGCTAGAAGGGTGGTGCTAGACCACACCTATACTGCACTAGGAGCTCGTTGTACGGGTGACAGAAAGAGTACTTCCGCCAAAAAATTTATCGGCGTGCGCGCAAATAAGATCCCGAAGAGACGATCAGATGCCGGAACAGCTACCACCTCCGTCGAGTCCGACCTCGCGGGCCGTCAGGAGGAACTCCATGAACCCGGCGCCCGTTTCGTACATGTTCGAATGATAGATTTCCGAGTTGGGATAGAAATAGCAGGAGGGGATGTCCTTGTTCCCGAAGCCGAACTCGACGGTGTATCCATTGATCTTGCTCAGGGCCGGGTTGAGGATGTTCCTCGCGGTGACATAGTCGTTGGCGCTCCCGGACGTGGGGTACAGGTGGGAGGACTGCTGCGCCACGTAGTTGCTGCCGTTGTAAGCGGCTTCCATGGCGTTGCACATTCGCATCGCGGTGTAGATCCAGTCCGACCATTGCTGGCGGGTGGTGTACTCGCGGTAGGCCTTGAGCTCGTTGGGTTCCGTCTCCACCATCAGGCCGCGCACGGCGTTGTAGCTGTCGTTCCGGAAGTTCTGGGCCGGGTCGGTGGTCTGCATGTCGTCGCTGCCCCAGTTGTACAACACCGTACCGACGTTGAACGAGTGAATGTCCAGGAACCAACTCACCGCTGGGAACTTGTCGAGGACCCAAACGATGGTCTGGGTTTCGGGCTCAGAGGCAGGCCCGGCTCCGGAAAAGTTCAGGGAAGATGAGTTTCTGGACGCGACGAACTTGGCTGTTTCAGGCTCAAAGTACTTGTTGAAGTCCCATAGGAAGTCAAAGTTGCGGTTCAGGTCGACACCGATGGAGTTAGGGTCTCCAGGCTTTGCCGCCGCGGGGTTGCGGTTCTTGCGCCAGCAGGTGTTGGTTTGCTGATCCCAAGCAACTCCGTCTATTCATCAGATCAGTATATTTTTTCAGGCAAATTCAACAGGAATGGAAAGATGATGGGTTTCAAGTTCTATGATGTTCGAGCGGATGGGGGAATGCTACTGACCTGGGTTGATGAGGGGGATGAAAGCGAGGCCGACATCGTACACTTGGCTCACTTCCTCGAAAGTGAAACCTCGACCTCCGTATCTTAAGCCTTGCTTATTCTTGTATGCATAGAGCAGATCTGCAACGAAGTACAGCAGATTGTCAGGGGCTCCTCTCTCTCGGGCATGAGCCGCAGCCGAGAAGAGAGCGTGAACCGAACAGTCACCCTTGCCGTTCCCACCGACCTGAGCACCGTAGATAGTTGCATTCTCGTAAGTAGTGTAGGGACTCTCGAAGGCAGTCAGGTTGTACTCCCTCACCAGGGCCTTGAAACTACTTGCGATCTCCTTCACACTGAGAATTTCGCCCATCTCGGTCTGCCAGGGCTGCGTCCCCAACCCTCTGGGTACGATGGTACCGTCATTGAACCTGTCACCGGTCCCAATGGCAAGTCCACTGTCGTTGGTAGTCTGTCGACGCTGGAGAGTGTGCTGGGGGATTCCGTATCGCTCTTCGTGTGTCAAACAAGCTTGTGCATTGGGGGCCAGCACGAGACCTAGAGGAATGAGAGCCTTGATGAACTTCATGGCTGCAGGTCAGAGCCAAGGCAAGAGAAAGGGGAAAAGGTGGGTGGTAGACCATTTCTTCTACGTGTGGAATCGAGGAGTTGATATAGGGCTTCGATATCAAAGTTTGTCGAACAAGGCCTCTTAGCCGCCTCCGACCTGCTGAGCACATGGCATTGACAATCAGATCATGGTCGATTGTTTCCAATGCCTCGAAGAAAGTGGAACCGAGTTCCGCATGCCTCAACCACTCAAATTTGCTTACCGCTATATGCAGGCCTCTGTCTACATGTCTCCGATCCGAGGCATTTTGGTAGCCAAGTCCGTAGTTCCGTAAAGAAAAGGGAGGCCGAAGAGGCCGAAGAAGGGGAGATGACCTCATTCCCGTAGCTAATATGTCAGCGGAATAGAAATCTACGTAAATGTGAGGTACAGATTACAATCGGATCAAGAATAGAGACTATTCTGTATCATTCAGCTTGCCTTCTCTAGCAGGACAGTTGTTGTTCCTTTTATTGTAGCTAATCTGGCTAAATTGCTGACCTTTTCTAGCGTAGCTCCTATTTCTTTCCTTTTCTTTTGGTTCGAGCCAGTTTTACTTTGCTTTCAATCGAGCAAAAAACGCACCGGCGTTGAGGTATGCGGAACACGGTTCCACTATGTTCGAGGCATTGAAAACAATCGACCTCAGGTTATCGAATTTCGTGGTACCAAGAATTCTCCCCCGCTCTCGTTCTGCAAGTAAGCTTTGAGGGTTCCGGCTGGCAAGTCCATCACTTTCCCCTCGCTAAGATTGACTGTTGAAAGTATAATTTGGCAAGGGCTCTTACCAGGACTTAAACCAATCAACTTATACGTAAAGATTCGGCCTTGAAAAGTACCTTTAGCAAGTACTTAGTCTGTGCAATAGAGTTCACGGGGCTTCGAGCCATTCAGAAACCACTGCTCTATGATTCATAGGGCTAGACTGGGTCCGATAATCATTTATGGGGGTTTAGTTCGAAGATAACGGGCAGCGCACTGACTATTATGTGAATTTATATCGAATTTTCGCATCGGCGTCGTACAACGTATTACGCATATCGGCTGGCATGATAGTCTTAACATGCCCCTACCTAGCTCGGGAAAGATAATGCAACCGACTAATTCGACTGGAGCTTCCTTCGAGGCAGGGCAGCCAATAGAAAAGTAGTTCGTCTTAAGGAAAAACTGATTAAGTGATCTAGTACATCAGCTGACTCTTCTGTCAGAAAGGGTTATCGAGGAGCGGTATAGGAATTGAGTTCTGCATCAAGGATACCGCATAAACTCCCCAGAGTAGCACGTGGGGCTGTCAATAACGTATGATCTTTGTCTCCTAACTGATCAGTGCGTTGATTGCGGTTCTTTTGAAGGTTTGAAGCTTACCAAAGGCGATTTCGGGGGTCGAGGCCTGCCCGCCAGCTTTTTCCATACGTCTTTTACAGTACTTTTTCTCTTTTCACAAGTTCCTAACCAATTTCTACGGATCCACTATCAAAGAGAGCTTGCGAGCTTTGTACGTAGTATTTCCTGAGAGCTCCTTCCCTTATAAGAGGGAACATGACCTTATGAAAAACTGCAAATAACATTTTAAGCGAATGGACTTGATTGGTCAATCAAAAAGTGATTTTGAATCTCACGTGATTACCAGACTTTTAGTATCTCCGCTTTTATCCTAACCCGTCCTAACTAAACCAAGATTAATCGCGTAAACTAGTACACTCTTCGCTTAGCTATTACCGTTCTCGATTATCAATTGATGAATTGATTGCAGAAAAGAGAAGTGATCAAGAGGGGGAACATAGGATTATTATTAACTATAGAAGGAGGGAAGGCTATAAGGAGCTAGTGGTAATGATGACGTAAAGTATCCTTTGCTCCTTCTCCCAATTACTACTACGTAGTACTATTACGAATATTTTTATGCAAATCAAAGCTTGTTATACTAGCTAAAGGTCTGAAACCGCCGATTAAGATAAAAGTAGTAACCTTCATAAAACCATCACTTCTTTGTATCGAAGCCAGAGTTATGCTTACGTAGAATCGTTGGATTGAAAGAGGCCTAGTCAATAGTGCTTTAGGTACCGTGGAAGATTTTAAGTGGCTTCTTAAAGCTGATTGTGATATAGATATTCTTACTATGCTACTCGTTCACAATAACTACGATAGCCCTTGCCTCTCTAAGAACGCCAAAGGTCAACAAGTCGTGCTGATTACTTCTTAAAAAAGAAAATCGTAATTAAAGAATATACTTCTAGCCTATACTCGGACGCAGCTCCCCCTTACTATTGCTTTCGCTATTACTATTCATAAATTCTAAAGGATTTTAGCGGATAAAATAATTACGAATTTAACTTTAAGAGATTACGTTATTATATCGAATTACGTAGCTATTTCTCAGGTCAAGATCTTGAAAGGTCTTTTTATTAAGGAGCTACCTACCGTATTCGATCACTTTCGTTTTCAGGTTACGAAGGTTTCGAAGACTAAGACTATGAGACTAGCTGATATACTACGTACTAGTAGCACGTCGCCTCCCTTAGCATAATCTTTTTTTTTAATTCTAGAATTAGATTACGTCACATTGTTAAGGATCCAAAATTGTGAACGTATAGGGATTACGTTTTGGTGATAGAGCTAAAGGTACTGACAATTGAAGACTAAAGATGTATATTATTATTTCGAATTCTAAATCATTCAAACAAACAGGCCTCTTAAAATTCTATAAACTCTCAATTGCACGTATAAACGTTAGTACTACGTACTACGTAGATGCACTCCCAAGCTCGCTTTGCAATTACGTAAGCTGCTTGCCATTTACGTCAACTTAATAGTTAATTTATCTAGGTCAATTTAATACTGTTTTGGCGCAGTCAACGCGATGATCAGTGAAGAAACAAAAATTATTCGTTTTTGCCAGCCCCGCGCGCCACTTTGGAGGGTTTATGCGGTACCAAGAATCGTATCTCTACGGAGGTGCAGGCCTTTGTGGCTTGTCTTACCGCCTTCGATAGGTCTTCATAGCATACTGTAAGGAGCAGTACTTTCTGCCTGCGAGATAGGTGTACCCAGCCTAGGGCGCTAAGACAAGACATAAGTAAGGCCTGTACCTCCGTACCTACCTACTACTAGGTATGTAAACGGGATGCCCCAGCATTGCAAGAGCCCTTCTCACAGACCGAGAAAGGGCCGTCATCTCAGGGTCAGGGTACGTTTAATACCCCGATATAAAACTCACTGCTCACGCTCTGTAGATGGTCTGGCTTCGTCCTCTCGCGGGAGCTAAATAAGAAGTATCAGACAGTCGTCGTGTCACCCAGATCCTACTTCGTCTTCACGCCTCTTCTGACTTACTTGTATTGTACTCCCTTTCCAATCACATGGTTACGACACTATGCGGGATAGAGGAGCCAGCAGAGTGGCTACATGGAGATGGATATGTTGACACCATCATGTTGTTGTCGCTTAACACAGACAAGCCCCTTCCGATCACTCACAAAGTAAATCCCATGGCAACTTCCGCTTTTCTCTCCAACTTACTTTTCAACGGTGTATTAATTAGCTGAAGTTCAATTAGAGCAGTTGAAGGAATACTCCGCAGACGATTTTCAAAGATTCGGCGTTTCGGAACCTCAATCATGCGCCCTGCGGTTTGGATATAACTCGACAGAAAGAGGGTTAGGTCGCAGGTTCTACAGCTTCAATTTCCAAGACATCAAAGGCTATGAGCACGTGTCAATTCACATGGCTTGAGCTAATGCCCAGTTCACGTGATATGTGGTGGCCATTTGTGGCTGTGCAAACAAGGCTTCACGACCAGCCCTTAACATGGGCGAGTGAGTGCTACCAAGTGGAAGCTTGTCATCGACTTTGCAGCCTGGGTATGGGTAAGTTGATGTTGAATATTCATTTCTTATTGCCAAGGACAGACGATATCGATCCATCCGTAGGCGAGGCACCGGCGACGACAATGGCACAAGAGAGGCTCAAATCCGTCATCAAAGGGTCCAAAGACAAGATCCTCGGGATTGGGCTAACTTCGATATCCCGTCTGTTTTCGTCGGGTGAATCAAAGGCCAGGCATCTCACGTGAGTTGGGATCTCAGGAGTGAAGCATAGACTTACGAGGGAAATTAGAAATGTAGATGTGCCTGCTTTCGAGCACCCACCCGCGGTGCAGTGGCAAAGTCCCTTGCTCACTCTACCTCGGGAAATCCGAGATATGATCTGGAGGGAACTTTTGGGTGGAATGCTTCTGCACTTGTGGATGGAAGAATCTGAGCCCGATAGACTTCAGGGAGCCCTGTGCAGGGCCAGTGATGTGGCTTGTCGACTCAAATGCCGAGACTGGCTCGAAAAGCCTGGGGTTGAGCAGTGGCCTAAAATTGGAGTCATGGGCTGTTTGACCAGCTGTCTTCAGATGCAAGTGGAGTGTGGATCTCAATCTCGACTTTCTCTGACAGGAATAGGTACGCCGAGGGAGCTCGCTATCTCTACGAACTCAATTCTTTTGATACACGATCTGTAGAAGTTGTCAACCATCTCTCGTGCTCTTTCCCATCGGAACGATACAATGCTATCCGCTCTTTGACGTTGTGTTGGACTCTTCCCGAAGCTCCGTCGCTGCCGACTGCGGCAAGGGAGCTTTGTAAACAGGCCGCGTTTGACGAAGCAATGGAGCAGACCAAAGGGCACCAGAGACAATGGATCCAGGCCTGGAAATCACTTGCTGAAATGCGAAGCCTCGAGATCTTGAGAGTAGAACTGAATATTGTGGGGAGAGAAGATGGATGGGGGGTTTGGGATGGTCAATGGACGGTGGCAGATCTTGATATCGTCAAAGTCGTGGAGCAACCGCATAGATTTACGCTAATGACCAGCGATCAAGTAGTGAAACGACTGCGAGATCGGATCAAGGCACCAAATTTAACAATTATTGGTCCATCCGATGAGGAAATGCCAATAGGGGTCGACTTAGATACCCTAGAGCACCGCTAGATGCGGTAATGACAGGACATCTTTGCGGTTTTGTCTCCTGTTACACACTCGTTCAAAATGGTCAGACCAAGAGGAGCAGGACGATCCGTCGTTTCGAAGCTCGGGTCTAGACCTCTCGAACAGGGGATCTTCGAACTCATTTGGCTTTGTCGATCTACTTGATGCCTAGTACTGTACACGCAGCGTGTTTTTGTCAGCTCTCTTTTGAATCTGGGCAGGTGTGATTGCACTCATTTGGATGTGTCAATCTACTTGATGCCGATCAATATCCAACGCACCTAGTATCGTGCAGTCATTACTCAGCAGTAACTTTTTGTGTATTCCAAGGAATTCAAGATCCATCAATTACATATAGCTTTTGATTTATACCACGATGCTGTAAAAGCTCATGTATGACACTTTTCGCCCAGGCCCGGCCAAAAGTAGATATAGTTAGCCGAGACTTAAAAGTATCATTCTGCTGAACAGAACTGGAGAGTTTACGTGTTCCATCGACACTTGGGCTATCAGTTACGGGTCGTATTTGAGCAACTATCTTCAAATTGATCGAATTCCTAAACGTCAAGGAATCTTTTTGCCTTTTATAGACGTAAGCGAAAATTAAGGTGATAGGGAAAAGCCAAGCTCAAGAGACCGCGGCCCCGGGGTAGAGACGACAGTTTTCTCTACTTCATCGTCGACTCCATTGACAAATGAATATCATTTCCTTTGAAGCTATAGCTAGTTATGTTTTCCATGTATCGCGAGTCCGCTATTAGAGCGGAGATCCAGCCGTCCACTTTTCTGCACTCGCTTAATGAAGGAAAGGTAAACAGTTCGCTTATTTCATCCCCTCTGTAATTTCCGCCTGGGTACCAGACCAGAAACCGCGCGGCGCTAGCGTTTCTTTGCAAGGGACAGTATTGAGGATTTTCATTTCTTATTTTTGCTACGTCAAATGATTGGGCATGGAAATGATAGAGCACCTGTCCATTGAAGGCGAAGACGCGCGTGATGAAAATCAATATCCTCAGAAGAGTTTTTGAAGTGAATCGCATGTTACTGGTGATTATAGATGATTGTCAGTACTTGAAATTTCTTTGCATGTAGATACGTACGCTGAAATGGGAAGACCTTCCGTTCCTCCCCGTCGGTCTTTGAAATATTGGACGTACCACTCCTTACCTAGTTACTCAACGGTTTTTGCAGTGATAGTTTAAAGCGACAGCCATATTTCGAACTTAGCTCTATTCAAATACACAATCAACAGGGCTTGAATCTTCCAATCAGCGCAATGGCACTTTTTGTTTTGACGAGCCATGATCTCCCCAAACCTCGCCTCGTCCCCAAAACTGTCGATGTACAAATCATTCCGTCAATGTCCATAACATGCATGCCACAGTCCCGTTTCTGGAAATCTTCATCACAGACCTCAGAAGTAAAATCGAATTATAACCCCCAATTACCAGCCCGGGAACTTGAAATCCCCTGGCATCTCCTTCATAGCCTCGCCCAACCCCTCAATGCCCAACTCCTCAATGCCCAACTCCTCAAACTCGTGAAACATGGATTCAAATTATTGTCTCTTGAACTTGGAATTATTTTCGGAGATCGACTCCAAAATTTCTGGCGCCTCCTTCGAAATCTCGCTCCAGAGGTCGGCCGGGTCAGACGAGGAATCCCCTCCTTGTCCCTTGACCTTGGAGCTATCTTCAAAGATCGACTCGAAATTCCCTGGTGCCCCCTTCAAAAAATCGCTCCGAGGGTCGGACGAATCAGGCGTGGCGCCCCCCTCTTGTCTCCTGACCTTTAGCTTGTTCTCCACGATCTTCGTGAAAGCCGCGGGGAGCAAACCCGAATCCAGCGCCTCGTGCACATCAATCGGGTGAGCGGGGACTTCCTCCCACCTATTCTCAAGGGGAATAGCTGCCGCGGAGGCGAGGAGGGTGGTGAGGAAGGGAAGGAGGAGTTGCATGGTGGCCGGTCGAGTTTTGTAAATGCGAGACAATTTGATCTGGCGAGAGAATTGCGAGGTGAGATTTGAATCGATTCTTCTGGCTTTTGAGGCTTGTCGAGGCTGCTTCTTCAGTCAAAGAGTGCTGATGGATTTGCTGGACGAGCCATCCTCTTTATACAGTGACCACCTTCTCCCTCTTCTACGTGCTGCCAGCTGGATTGCATCACCACTTTCTCAGTATCGGAGAGGCTTCTCTTCAGCTATCATGTGTTACCGAATACGGGGGCTCCGAGCACTCAATCTCATTCTATGATGTATTGCTTGTACCCAGACAGCCAATTGATGCGAGTAAAAGCCGTCGATCAATTAATATGTAGCTTGAGAGTTGCCCATCGCGAGATCTGCGGAGCTAAGAAGTACGGACATAAAGTTGAGGATCCGGAAAGGTGTTATTGAAGAAGGGAGCAAAGCTTAGCTAAATATACCTACGCTAGTCTGCATTACGGGGCCCTCTCCAGTAGAAATTTGACCTCACGTTCTGTCTCTCCTTTTTTAAAATATATATATGTGTGTATATATACAGAAGTTCTTAAACCGAATACCCCGTTTTCTAATTATAGACCTCGTAGTCTGAATCTCTCAATTGAGTTATCAATGTTTTTGAAAAACCCTTTCAATAATTTATCGAAAACTTTTGAAGAGCCCTTAGTTTAGTTTATCGTATCTGCGAAAAACATCATACTTTCCATCGGCTCAAATCTTTAATTATATAGAGGACTTTACGAATGTCTGTCCGACCCTTGGCGAGACATCATCCAATATCAGGTGCGAGCTACGTCATGATCTGAGTACCTTCCATACAGTAAAAAAGGCTTTTTCCGAACCCACGTACCGTCCCGATAGTTAGTTTAGTTTTCCCTTGACTTTAGAGTCAAGATACGTAGCTGAAAGCGGAGCTTTTTCCTTCTTTGAGAACTACTTTAAAGGCCAATTCCCGAGATCGACGAAGGCCCAGGCCCAGGCCCATCATATAAGGCTTACCGAGGAGACGAGACCTTAGACTGACCACGAGACCCCTGGAGCTGCGTAAAGCTCTGTCTTCAAGTATCTATCAATACCGACACGAAAAATAAGTACATTGTTTCAATATGAGGAAACATCGCTGCTCTTGGCTTGTTTCCATTCGAATTGCAGTTAATAGATTGCATACATTAAAGCTGCGATTCTGCGAGATCAAAGATCCAGCACTTTGCAACGATTTGTATATTTTTAATCTTTCGTGGTATTAGCTTAACGATGCACATGGACTTTTGACTTAAATCTTATTCAAGTGATTACGATCACTTCATGATTTTGGCGCCGATGCGTTGATATACTCATCGGGAGATCGTAAGTCGGACTCTTCAGAGACCCGGCATAGACGGTAAAATGATATCACTATCATCGTCATCATTGTCGTCATCAGAACTAGCCTATCCGAGCACGCAAGAAAAGCCAAATCCCCCGTAAAGCGGCCCCAGAAACATAGAGAGCCGTTCTCTACATTGAGTTTTCCCCTTTTTATTTGTGATATTGTGACAAGAGGAATGGTAAAGGAGGTATTCTCGCCTAAACAAAAAATACTCGAAGTACCTACTTTTGATTAAACAATGGCGGGCTATCTTCGATTAAGTAAACAAATGCTACCGGCTCTTAATTAGGTGACAACTTTTGTTCAGATCGTCCTCTTCGGTAAAGACATCGAAGGAATCACAAGAGAACCCGGTTCGGTAATGGCAATCCGACCAATAAACACGGATTATTCCCGGCTAAATCAACAATAACCGAGATGATGAAGATGAAGATAAAATAGCTGACTAGCAACTCGACTGCGAATCGAAAAGACACATTGAGAATATCGAAATTCTTTGCGTATTTACTAGAAAGATAACAGGTGGAAAAGGGCCTTTTTCTAAAAAACCCAAGAAAGCAAATTTCAGCTAAATACTCTTGCGCTAGTCTGTATCGCGCCTTTCAATAACGTCGCCCTCCGGCCCGCTTTGAATGAGCCCTTCCCGTTCAAGCTTCTTGTCGCCTAACGTGACGCCGATTTGTCTGACGACCAGCCAGCCGGGAATCAAGGCCACGCCCCAAAGACCGAAGTTCACGTATACACCACCGACCTCCGCGAAGACCTTGATGCTGTTCAACCCGTACTGGCAGCTGGATTAGCGAGGATCAAGAAGTGGAATGGAGGTGTTGGGGGCACGTACGCTGACAGCTTGGACAGCCGATTCCGTTGCTCGCAAGAGCCCAGCGATACGAATCACATCCGCATTCGTGTTCACCAGCTCGCCAACAACAAAGTAGCTCCTCAAATCAGTGTGGATGGCCCAGACAGGCGGGAGCGACAATGCACTTACAGGTACATGTAATTCAACTGGAAGCCCATCACCCAGAACAGGAACAGGGCAAACCCCTTCGCAAAGCCGGCATCGAGCCAGTCATACGTCGGGCGGCTCTCGCGGAAATCCGTCACCAGGATGGTCGCCCACACCCACCACACGCCCTGCAGCCCGAGAACGGTAAAGAACGCGCCTCGCGTCCTCGTCTTCAGACTTAGCTTCTTCCCGTCCAGCCAGGCGCCGAGCACGTTACCGCCGACCAGGGCGACGATGCCGGACAGGAAAGAGCCCAAGGCTCGGACCCGCACGGTGAACCAGAGGGAAGCGAAGGTGAAGAAGACGGCCTCGGCGTAGACGGCCTGGGCGATGAGCGGGACGAGCAGCAGGAAGTTCGGGGTGACGAAGAGCTTGGCGTTGGCTTTCAGCTCGTAGGACGCGCTTCCGGTGATGGCGAGTTTGACCTTGACACCGTCGGTCCGCTGGACTTGGTCGGGCTTGTTGAGGAGCAGGCCGGCTAAGGGTGCGAGTGCTTGCAGAGCAATGAACGCCAGGAAAACTTTGTAGGAGACCTTGCCAGCTTCGTTCTTGTTCGAGTTGATGCCAAGGTTGATCGCGCCTCCAAGGATCTGTCCACCGATACGAAAGCTGAGCCAGAATCCCAGGAAGCGACCCTGGTTCTCAGGCTCTGGATAGGAGAGTGCAATGGCGGCCTCAGCCATCCCTGGGTAACGGGGTTTGTTAGCTCTTGGCTGTTGAGATTTCCTTCGGGAAAGGGCTAGGACATGTCCATTGGATGTCTCAAGCCATCGAAAAGAGGAACATGCAAGCTTCCGAAACACCTACAGAAGATTCCTGCCGATATACCACATAATCCTGCTCCAAGCAAGACGGCCCATTCGGCGTCGTACCGATTGTTGGAGTACAAGCCCGCGGCATAGGGAGCGTATCCCATAGTGCCGAAGATCAAAGTCCATTTGATGCCTACGGCTTTGACGAGGAGGGGCGAAAAGAAGCAGGAGACGACCATGAGCCCGAAAGTGAGCGAATTGGCAGCATTGACCAGGTAAGGTTCCTGTTCTCCACCGGCACCGAGTGAGTTCATCGCCCCCCAGATTCCCGGCGCGAGAAAGTTGCAGATACCGAGGATAAGAGCATTGTAATAGGTGCTGCGGTACCATTTTCCTGACGCGGTATCAGCAGGTGTTGGTGTATGGGGTGGGGACGAACGCTTGATATACTCGTGGGTGACAGGGAGAGCCTCACTGTCGAGTGAAGGAGGCCTTGCCTCGATTCGTGGCTCAGACTTGGCTTCAAGGTCCGACATTATGTGAAAAATTAATAGAGACGACTCGAGAACGGCTGGATGATCTTCGCTGTCAGATATTCTGTGGGAAAGTTTTCGAGGGCCGAGACATGATTTGTACTTGTACCTACCACCACTCTCCGCCGCATCGTCTCTCGAACCGATATCCTGGATGATTTATCTCTCCAAAACACTTCAAAAAGTATGATGAGCAGATGCTGGAATATGCAAGCATGACGTGCGATCACGAAATATGAGTTGCAAGCACGTTCTCCAGATCCACTCCCAGGCTGTGGATGGAAAACCCGCAACCACTACCGTATACATTCGGGCCTCTCTCGCGAACCGGTTGGTCGGATAAAGTCAGTTGGCCACTTGACATCACTTAGGGAAGTAGAGCTTGCTTATCCTGACGGTGACACTGGGTACCAGGTGCTTCACTCCTAGACTGGCTGGCACCTGTCAAAAGCACGGACAGCTTACCCGGGCAGCTGGGTTTGATAGACTTACAGAGTAGGGCCCATCTGGTTCAAAGACAGTATGTAAAACCCGGGCCCGATTTGTAGAAACCAAGGGGAGGCTCGGTTATTCTGGTTCAGAGGTAAAATAGACTGCACAACCTGGGTTGCACAAGATGTTTCGCTACTCCATACAAAACCACACGAATTATGCAATTACCTTTTTAATTGATTGTACAGTCAATTTTTGAGTTTGTATGCTAGCCAAGCCTTGCATTTTGGTAGTCTTGCGGTAGTTTGGAATTTCGTACTTCACCTTTACTTACATAGAGCTCAGGAAGGCGTCTTGGACCAAACGTCGTTTTAAAAATATCGGTTGGTATAAACCGTACTTTATAAACTAGAGTTGTGCAGAGCCAGTTTTTGAGCCAGTTTTTACTTACATACAGGCTTTGAAGCAGACGGGCCCTAAGTTTTTTATGCTACACGTCGCCGTTTGGCAAGACTATCTACGCTCTCACTAGGTTCATCTATCTTTTTAGCTCCGTTCGTCTCTTGAGCATAAGCAGGCACATCTTCGCCGGCTTTCCAAAAGAACTTGGCGCCAGGATGCGTAGCAGATAACCTGGAATGTCCCTTAACACCCAGGTAATTCTCGCGTAGTGTCCCTCCTGGCACAACATAGTCATCCCAGAATAGGCCTCTCCTCCTCAGCTCTGGCAGCAGATACTCAATAATATCGTCGAAAGTCTCGGGGACAGCTGCGTAGCTGAGATTGAAGCCATCAACATCAGCGACTTCCGCCCACCTCTCCAGCTCATCAGCGACAGATTTGGCATCTCCAATGATCCTCGCTCCATTCCCGCCGATGATCAAGTGCTCGGCGATGGTCTTCTTGTTCCACTTGGTACCTTGGGGCGACGACTGTGACCAGTGATTGACCATGCTCCTCACGGCTGGAGGCGCGGTTTCCAGGAACCTGAAATCCTCATCGTCGTCGTACTTTCCCAAGTCGTACCCAGACCAGCCCCCAAACAAAGCCAGGGCCCCTTCTCGGTCTCCGTAGCTAGCCAACTCTTTAAATCTCGCCTGCGCCTTCTCCGTCGTCTCGCCTACAATGACGAGCAGTCCAGCCACGATCTTGATGCTGCTCGGGTCCCGACCAAATTCCTTAGCTTGAGCACGGATCGAGTCAACTGAAGGTCGCACCAGCTCCGCTGTGTGGCCGTTTAGGAATATCGCCTCGGCGTGGGTGGCTGCGAACTTCCTTCCCGCGCTGGACGTGCCGGCCTGGAACAAGAAAGGGGTCCGTTGCTTCGAAGGTTCGCATATATGAGGGCCTGGGATATTGAAGTGCTTCCCCTTGTGATTGATCTGTCGGACAGCTTTCGGATCCGCGTAGGCCCCCTCCGGCGCACCGCTCCTGGCATCATCCCGCCACGAGCCTTCCCAAAGCTTGTATGCGACTTCCATGTACTCATCCGCAATCTGGTAGCGCTCGTCGTGGCCAATCTGGGTATCGAGACCGAAATTCCGGGCCGCGGAATCCAGGTACGAAGTGACAATGTTCCACGCGACCCGGCCCTCGGCTAGGTGGTCTACCGTCGAGAATTTCCTCGCGAGCATGTACGGACTCTCGTACGTCGTGGAAGCGGTGACGCCAAATCCAATGCTCTCTGTAGCGGCTGCCAGTGCGGGGATACTGTAGAGAGGGTCGTTTATTGGGAACTGTGTCGCTGCGGGAATAGTGGCATTGAGATTCGCAGGGCCATTGTACACGTCGTATCCGCCGAGGACATCAGCGAAGAAGATTGCGTGGAACTTTGCTTTCTCGAGCTTCTTTGCGAGGGCTATCCAGTGCTTGATGTTGGCATACTGCGTGCTGGTATCGGCAGGGTACTTCCAGAGACCCGGATTCACGTGGCCGGGCGCTTGCATGGCGAAGGCATTAATGATCAACTGTTTCTTTGGAGACGACATGATTGAGGGTATTAAAGAAAGAAGCAGGAGAGAAACTTTTGATCATTTGTTGATTTGATTTGATTTGATTTAAAGCACTCAACGCGTTAATCAAAACCGCGATGCAAAAACTCGATGTAAACTCGAGTTGACAGGATAATCGAAAGAGAGTCGAAGATAGATAGACAACTTGCCACTGGCTACATAGTTGAAAGATGACATCGCAGAAATATGGATGCATCTCAAGGTCCTGACAACTTGACAAGCGATCCTGATTACTCGCCTCTTGAAATCGTAAATTGCATCCGAATGGCGTTTTCATCCCTACCGAAGTCGTGCTCCACTCAGGGGTAAGCTTATTTCAACGTTTCCCACGTGATGTCAGGATCATGGTTCTTCTCGAGATCCAACACCCGTCAAAGAATGGGGAAGAGAGTTTCCTTGGTATCGGGATTCGTCATATCGAGGGTCGCTTTCATCATTTCGGGCAGTGCATCTCCAGAGACTTGTACCCGGGTATTACTCGTATCTTCATATCTCGACTCGTACTTGGATCCGACATCTCTAAGCGGAGGCCAGTCGGAAGAGGTTGTCATCATGTCATGAAACAAGACCATAGCGTGACAGGCTGCGCGGCATAGATATATAGGTAGGGAGGAGGTAGGTAGATAGGTAGTCGTAGTCTTTCAACGGGATACTGATCCCCTATGAATCTTGGAATCCCATCTCCGTTGAAGAGAGGAAACCTTTGACCAGAAATTCACACCTCGAAATTACCAACTGCGTTCCTGCTGCAGACTTCGAGAAGGAGTAAAACATGGCACCTTCACTTGAAAGTATCGATTCTACTGCTGCGAGTCTGCCCGTCTCGTTGAAGAAGGAGAAGTCTCCAGTAGCCGTGTCAGAAACTGTTGAACCCACGTCAGCGGTAAAGGTCAATGATGATAGGAAGGGAGAATCGCTCTCAGTAAGGCCTTCCCAGCCTCGCGACTACCACTCGGGGATTTTTGAGCTTGAGGACCATCCGATTGATGCGCCTGGGAGAATAAGGGTAGGCCTCCCCGCCCGTACTCCCGCAACTTAGACGCTCTCAAATAAATCCGGATGTTGACGATCCTTTAGGTGGCGGTCGTCGGAGCAGGCCTCGCAGGTATCAATGCCGGTATCCTTCTCCCAGCAAAGGTACCGGGGCTTGATTTGACCATATACGACAAGAACGCCGATGTTGGAGGGGTGTGGTTTGAAAATGTCTACCCTGGCGTTCGCTGCGATATTCCTGCCAACGTGTACCAATCTACCTTCTCGCCAAAGACGCAGTGGACAGAAGAGTAGTACGTGTTATATTTCCGAGCGTTTTCTCCCCCCTGTGATATCGTCTCGAGAGTCTTCAGCTCTGTTCCGGCCTTGGGGGAAGGTTTCCATGCTCACTCAAGTTCTTCGAATCGCCATGCTGACTTCGAATTCTTCCTTAGCGCCCAAGGAGCCGAGATTTTAGAGTATTGGAAGAGCGTGGCACGTAAATATAATGTGTACAAGTATCTCAAACTCAGGCACAAGGTTGCTAAAGCACAGTGGGACAATGACAGTGGGAAATGGACACTGCGGGTTGAGAATCTTGAAAACGGTGAGATTGAAACGCCGGAGTTTGATGTGGTGATCACAGCCAATGGCCGGTTCAATGACTGGAAGCTGCCAGATTATCCAGGAATCGAGGAATACAAGGGTCATCTCCGACACTCGTCTGCCTGGGATCCAAAGTTTGACCCCAAAGGCAAGACCGTGGCCGTCATTGGCAATGGAGCGAGCGGTATCCAAGTCGTGCCCAACCTCCAGCCTCTGGTCAAACACCTCGACCACTACGCCCGGAGCCCAACCTGGATCGCAGGCTCCTTTGGCGGCGAAGGTCCTGGACGAAGACTCGAGCCAAATTACTACGCTAGAGAACTTCTCGAGTCCTTCAAGGACCCGGAAATATACCACGAGTTCCGCAAAGAACTCGAATCGAAGTTCTACCGTCGTTTTGGCACTCTCTTCAAGGGAAGCGAGAAAAACAAACAGCTACGCGAGGAGTTCATACAGTTGATGGCAAAGAGGCTAGAGAAAAAGCCCCAGCTCCTCGAACACATCGTGCCCGACTTCTCCCCCAATTGTCGCCGCCTGACGCCCGGTCCGGGATATCTGGAGGCCCTCACCGAAGATAACGTCACCTTCATCCGCACCCCAATCTCGCACTTCACCGCGAGCGGAATCGTCACCACGGACGGCGTCGAGCGCACTGTCGACGCCGTGATCTGCTCCACAGGCGCTAATGTCGACATGCGGCCCCCGTTCCCCATCACCGCCAACGGGAAAGACCTGCGCGACGCCTGGTCCCCAGACCCCCTCACCTATCTCGGCTTCGCCACGCCCCACTTCCCGAACCTACTGCATGTACATGGACCGAATTCCGCCGGCCACAGCGGCACGGTGCCCAACCAGGTCGAGACGCAGGTGACCTACATCGCGAAGCTCCTGCGCAAGGTCTCCTCGCAAGGCATCAAGACCTTCGTGCCCTCGCAGACCGCGACGGATGATTTCATCGCGTACGCGGACTCGTTCTTCCCCAAGACGGTGTTCTCGGAGAACTGTAGCTCGTGGGCGAACGGCGGGAGGCCTGGCGGAAGAATCCATGGCCACTGGCCGGGGAGCGCAAGTCATGTCAACGTTGCGAGGAGGGATCCTAGGTGGGAGGACTGGGAGTGGACGTACAAGACGCAAACTGGTAACCGGTTTGCGTGGTTGGGGAACGGGTGGACGGCGAAAGAAGTGAAGGGCGAGGGAGATCTGACGCCGTACTTAAGGAAGCCCGATGACATTGATTTGAGGAGTTATCATGAGATTTGGTATGAGGGACTGAATGATTGAGAGATGGATGCGGGCCCAGATGCAAGACTCGAGGCTAAAAAGCAGACATTTCAAAACTGTGATCGCACCTTCTCGGTATTCATAGAGCTGTAAGCTCATTTCATTGTAACTCGGCGTCGTAAGATAGCCGTCATTGCTCTTTGCTTCTCGAACTTCTATAAACCTTCTTGGTGGTAGATCTGTTCACATCATTTTGATTTTCCTGAAAAGCATTTCCTTGAACTCTCTGTGCTTCATTTCAAAAGGCTCAGAAGAAGGGAGACAAGCCCGATTCTGAATACGCCGCATTGGGCCCCCGAAGCGCATTTTCAGAGCATCTCTTAAGTTCCGAGGAGGAAAGACCTGGCTTACGTCAAAACAGATCTCGAACCTGAGTCTAGCCGCCACGCTACCAGGTTCGAGACCTCTGTAAGCTTCATAAAACTGCGATATCGCGAGCCCAAATTCACCGCCGCGACCTTCAATTCAAGTGGGTCTTAAGTCAGGACCAGCGAGCAGAGGAAAGTCGACGGTTGAAAAGAGGACCTAGATCGGAGAAGCAAACCATAATAGGCCAGCTTAACTTGTATCACATAGATAGAAAGCTAGGTGTTGGAGATATGAATGGTTGTGTAGTACAGAACGAAGAAACATCGTTGGTTCCCTGAATAGTGACCAAGATCTACCCGTACTTGCTGATATATGGTCCGAGAAGGAATCTACGGGAAACATTAAAAACAGGAGAAGAGAACTTCGTGATCTGATTTCAATTTGACTGACTGACGACTAATTAATAGCCTATGCAGGGAGCCCAGATGAACCAATTTAGGGCTTGATTCCGAACGAATATTGCAGCGCGAAAACGCAAGAGCATGTAACGAACGAAAGAATCACTCGAGTCAAGCCATAAAATAAAAGAACTCCCAGTTCTAATTCTGCAAAATGACTCACTAGCTAGCCATGAACTTTGTTCGAAAGAACGCCGCCGTACGAGAGAATCATCAGGGCAAGATATGATGGAAAGCATTCCTGTATCAGCGCCTTCCAAATCTCTGATAGTAAGCATGTATCTACCACTTTGGAGTATGCTTGGTCCAGAACTCGTCCTTCTGATTGTTACGTACCCTTTCGGCAGCACGAAGGGCAGCAGCGACACCAGCGACACCGCCACCAGCTGCAGCACCGGTAAGAAGAGGGGCCTGCGGGTTAATGATATACTTGATAGTATCATCAGCCATGCGACCTTGGGTCAAGACATTCTCAGCCGTAGCACCGAGGAGTACATTGTCGTAGCCATCGGTCTCGCGGACTGTGCAGCGGATACTTTGAGACTCGTAGTGCTGAGTTAGAGCAGTGGCCGTATCGTAATAACGGAGGCATTTGGTACATTGAAGTCTCTCTGAACGGTGAGCTGGTGATTTCAAGTGAGCGATGAAAGCGGGTCTGGACGCATGGCTCTTTCTGAAGACGGGTTAATAGAAATCCTAGCCAGATGGAATAGGAGACTCACGGGCAGTGTGGGCACTTGAATTTGCCAAGGGGTTTGATCCAGAAGCGGTCTGCACGGAAGTCTGGGCTATCAGGGTTGGTTTCGTTGAAGTTTTTGTCCTTCTTCACGGGCTCTGAAATAGCCATCGACTTCAAAAGCTCGGTAGGCGGGGCAATTGCGGCAGGTGCCTCAGGGAAGAGATTCTTTTGTTTTGACCAAGCATTGGTGGACGCCGGAGAGGGTTGGTTGCCCGCATAGACGGTGGGAAGACGAGCCGAAGTCTGGGCGGTATCACAAGCTTGGGCGCGGACACTGTTGCGGTTCATACCACCAGTAGCTGGATTGAAACCGGCAGAGGTACCGGCAGCAGGCTTGCCCAGAGCAGGGAAGTCAGATGTAGTTGGAGCAAACTTTTGAACATTGACCAAAGCCTCTTTTGGATCCAAACCCCATGGTGTATTAAGAACGGCCGTAGTAAAAGAGATAAGGTCCTCCTCGGGGTCGATACTTGGGCCGATGTCAACGAGAGGAGTACCATAGTCGTTGCTAGTGCCATATCCGCCAACCGGGCTTCCATTGCCGCCTCCATTGTTACCCAAAACGCCGCTATCAACTGGAACTTGTGCAACGCGCTGACCAACTGGAGTTTGCTGAAATACCGGAACCTGTCGACGCATGGGAGGAAGGGGCTCGTTCTCGACTTTGCGTGACCGGCTTATGTCCTTGAATCGGTTTGCTGCGCGCCCCTGTTCTAGTCTTTCGGTGGCTTCCTTGCGCTGTTGGTCGAAGACGCTGGCTGGTAGACCACGGCACTCGGTCAACTCCCAGTGGGAAACCAGGCCGCCCATTCGAATGAAGTGCTTTCCGCAGTATGGACAATTGAGGTCCTGCTCTGCACTGTGGTGCTGCGTCAATTGTTAGAGGGTCCAATTATGAAAGATGGTTGTGATGTTACAAGGCACTAGACGTCTACTTACAGCGTTGCGGTGGTACTTGCGGGCTTCTTCGTTCTTGAACTCCATCCTGCAGACGTCGCACAAAATATGCTTGCTCGACTTCATCTTGTGCACCTGCAAGAGGGATTCGGTGCTGAAGACTTTTTGGCAGGGAGTACAGAAGTAGCGCTGCGCCTGAGCCTGAGCCTGAGCCTGCGCTGAAGCTTGGGCTGCCATTTGCTGGGGGTCCATAATCGCAGACTGCACGGTCGATCAACTGAGCTGCGTAGATGTGACGAACCAACGAAGAAGCTGGCCGAAGAAAGCAACGCTGTGGTTGCGATAGATCGAAGGAGATGATGATGATGATGTTGGTGATGTTGGTTTTGTTGTCGTGGGACGAGGGGCCTTTTTGTAGGCCCATTAGGTCTGTTAGCGTCCTCACGAGCTAGGCAGGAACGATGGGGGTAAACCAAAGTGAGACGCAACACCAACACCACCACAACACAGCACAAAATGGATACGGGATCGAACTATGGAAAAGCTTGAAATCTCTCGTGGAAAGACTGCAGATAGCATAACTATTGGGTGCCAATCGACGCTCTGATGACCTATAATCTATAGAGCCTCAACATTGCAGCTCATTGGGGAGGTTGAGTTGACAGCGCTTGAGAGCTAGAGGAAGCGTAACACATCAGGGCCATACCATAATACGAGTTGAACAGCGGAGAGACTTCTGTTAGTCTCGGCTTTTAAAAGCAGATAGCAGACATAAATTTCTCACCGCCCGAAAGAACTCGGTATCGTGCCAAAAATGTGCAACAGTGTCAGGCTGACCTGGCCGCGACGGCGGAAACATTACTAGGAAGACAGTGTGACGAGACCATGCACGTTTGGCACATTTGCGAATATCTCAAGAGAAAACGAGACCGAGAATGGCCGAGTGTGCCGCAAATAGCAAAGGCTGGGCTAGAATACCCAGGTTGACCGACTCGATCGACCCTCAAGGTCACCTTGATAACTTCGTCCTCGCGCCAACTCAGCAGAATTGGTCCACAAGATCTACAGATACTCAATGTTTCGAGCTTTGAGCCGCCCGTATCTACCTCACCATCTTGGTCAATGCGGAAAGATTGTAGCTTCAACTGCGCCGCAGTTGCTCCCAGCAAGGTTGGTGGCCCTCATGCTCGCTGATGTCCTGCCAAAGACCCTCAAAGCGGCCAAGAACACAGGTCATAATGAGAGCTTTATTGCTTCGGACACCAGTGTTGATGCTGGAAGAGGCGCCGTCGTGAGGCCTGCTCGCACAGGAAGGCGTCCGGTACTAAAGCAGTAGCCAGTCCCAACAGCTCACTCCCATCAATAGATCTCGTGAGGGAAAGTAGCGGATCCTGCTTTATGATTCGAATGTTGGCGTCGGGGACTGTGGCGCGTTTGATACATACCTACAGATACTCCTGGAGAATATATCGGACACGAGTGTCATTTCATCGCATATATCTTTTTCTTTCAAAAATGTGAGACACTTCGAGACCCCACGAGATGACCATCTTTCAGTAGTGAGAGGGCTTCCCACAGCAAGACTGCCTTTGTCGTATCAGAACATGGCAGGCCCTCGATGTCTTGGCACGATGACATACACTCGTCGGTGATAAGGTCAAGTATCCGGAAGACGAAGATGTTCGAATACCGAGTGCATCAGCATTATCGTCGATTCAGAAAATATTGGGTGCTGTCGTTATACTAGCGCCGGGATGAATTCGGGTGTTTCCCTTGGCTGAGACTTTGCGCCGCAGGGCTTGCCGAGCCTCTTCTTCATTCAACCCCGAACTTCGAAGCTCAGACTCAGATCCAACATTCAACCTTCAACCTTCAACCTCAACCTTCCGGTCTTATGACTTGCACATTTCCAAGCGCTTATGATGGCTACATTGGCATCTCCTAGTCATCCCAGATCCCCGGCCAGAATGCCGCGCAAATGGGCTCGCAAATGTGAACGATACTGCTGCCTCGGGGCTACCTACTTTCCCCTCGTCTTCGTGTACGCTCTAACAAGTTGGGCGTTGTGGGTTGAGGCTACGATAGGATTCCTGCAGACCAAGGGTACTTGGACGGGTAAGGAGACCTTTCTAATACGCGGGCTTCGCTTACAGTTTAGGGAATGGTACATCTTTACTCGGAATCGCTCTATACATCCTCCTCAACTGGTCATACACCACAGCCGTCTTTACGAACCCAGGGACTACAGTCAGTACAAGTGGCTATAGCTCTCTCCCTACGAATGCGCCACCTGCGGCTACGAACTTCACGGTCAAGGCGAATGGCGAGGTACGATTCTGCAAGAAGTGCCAGGCGCGAAAGCCGGATCGAGCGCATCATTGCTCCACGTGCAAGACTTGCGTGTTGAAGATGGATCATCATTGCCCATGGCTAGCAACCTGCGTTGGGCTACGAAACTACAAGGCATTCCTGCTCTTCCTCATCTACACCACTCTTTTCTGCTTCCTCTGCTTCGGGGTTTCGGGGTACTGGGCTTACAGGGAGATCTTGACAGAGGGAGAGTATACGGATGCGCTGATGCCAGTCAATTACGTGATGCTCGCTGTGATCTCGGGGATCATCGGGTTGATTCTGGCAGGGTTCACCGGGTGGCATATTTTGCTTGCTTCGAGGGGACAGACGACGATCGAGTGTTTGGAGACGACGAGGTATCTTTCTCCGCTGCGTAAGCAACAACCACCTATCTCGCAAACGAGCTACGAGCAGCAACAGAGAGATATGAATGGGGATGGTGGGGGCCAACGACACGAATCTTACGATGCGTTGGAGCGATTTAGAGCGAGAGAGAGGTACGAGGCATATCTCGACGAACAGGATTCAGATAAATTACCAAGCGCTTTCGACCTTGGGAGGAGAAAAAATTTCGCCCATCTGTTTGGCCCAAACAAGCTGCTGTGGTTCTTCCCCATCTGCAATACAACCGGGGATGGGTGGACCTGGGAGGCGAGCCCGAAGTGGCTGGAAGCACGGGAAAGGATAGCGAGGGAGAGATACGAACAGCAGCAGAGGGAACATGCCGCTGGGTGGGGAATCGATCCCTCGTCCCACAATCCGCCTGTTCGAAATGGCGCGGGTCGACATTACGTTTCGTACCCGAACAGGACGCAGTCCAAAGCCGACAGACTATTGGGGAGGAATCCGGACGATTATACTGATGAGGCGGTTCCTATGAACACACTCCGTTCGCGAGACCCAGAGGATCAGTACGATATCAGCAGCGATGAAGATGAGGCTGATAGGAAGGCATTAGACCTCAAAGCAACTCGTGGGTGGCCGCAAAGGGTTGGTGTTATGACAAATACCTTACTAGGAAACACATTTGCAAGACAGAAGGAAAATGTGCGGGGCTGGGATGGCCTGGACGAAGGTGTCGATTGAGATAGATGATGAATGCATATTTTAATTGCTTGGAAGAATTGGCATGGCGTTCTCTGGGCAGGTGGTGTATCATACCCCGGATTCACGCATGCATGTACCGTACTGTACAAATTTATCACTTCTCATGAGTGGTAATTTGACCTTCATTAGTGCTTGGCCTCGTGACATACATTGGCTCTAACAAATCGAGACTATCACGTGAAACCTTCGTCATTGGTAAAACACGCTAAGGCCTTATCGAGTGCTTATCACCCGCAGCGTCAAGCTGTCCAGTTCGGCTTGTGAGCCACCTAGTATTTACATAAAGCCTCTCTACCCGACAACCTCTACAGCGGTTTCTTTTCTTTCAACCAATTCCGCTCTCTGAATAGCATCGAAATCACCGTACGACCGCCATCATGGCAACAGCGAAATTCAACTCCAAATCCCCCACCATCAAGCGCATCCGTAAGCTTCTTCCCCTCCCCTTCCGGCTCTCCCCTCCTCCATCCCTTACAGCATCAACACTAACCAACAATCACAGTGCGCGAAGCCTCCGAACTCGCCACCTCCCCCTCCCCAGACTTCCACGCCGCTCCAGCATCAGATGCTGATCTATTCGACTGGCATTTCACGCTGCGCGGTCCCCCCTCCTCCGCCTTCCAAGAGGGCATCTACCACGGCCGCATCGTATTACCGCCCACCTACCCGCTCCGCCCGCCATCATTCCGCTTCCTGACCCCGTCCGGCCGGTTTGAAGTCAATCGCGAGATCTGTCTTTCCATCAGCGGCCACCATGAGGAGACGTGGATGCCCGCCTGGGGCGTGCGTACTGCGCTCACGGCGCTGAGGACATTCATGGAGACAGAGGCCAAGGGCCAATTGGGCGGCCTGGACACGAATAATGAGGAGCGGGCGAAGATCGCCAAAGGTACGGGGGCATGGAAGTGCGGTGTTTGCGCCAAGACCAATGCCGAAATCTTGAAGGAGTGTGAGGAGGAGGCTGCGAAGATGGAGGGCGGTGCGGCTCAGGAGCCGGAGATCCCGAAGGAGCTGAGTATGGGGTACAAAGACGCGATGGGAAAAGGTGTGCAGGGCGAGGGAGAGAGACCGAAACTGGTCGAGGAGTCGGAAAGTGATGAGCTTGCCGAGGGGTTCGTGAGGACTGGTTTTGATGGTGCGGGGGATGAGCAAAGCTCGAGCTCGGCGCCTGCAGTTGCTCCGCTCCCTGTTGCGAGACCTGCGCAGAGCGTGCCTCAGCCGACTGGCGCTACAGTGCCTAATGCACCGAGAGCTGCGGTCGCGAGGGCGTACCCGACTCGAGTGACGCAAAGGAGGGTCAGTGACGAGTCCGGCTCTCCGGTCTGGCTGGATAGAGTCATTGGGGCAGTGATCTTCTGCTTGATTGCGCTTGTCATGAAAGTTGTACTTGGTCTCTAGGATGGCCACTAAAGAGGACACATCTGCGGGAGAACACGTGCAGAGTCTTGGATGTACATTGCTGGCTGGCTGTTTCTGGATTTGGATGTTGGCGTTGGGGATCGTGGCGCGTTTGATACCTATGGGTTCTCCTGAAAAATATAGCGGACATGGCTGATACTTCAGCGCATCTTACTATACGCAAACGGTACTTCTGGGGAATATTGTTTGTTCAACGTACTCGGGCTTACCGAGCAAGTTACGAGGGGCAGTGTCCAATAACTCAGACTAACCTCTCGGCGTATTTCTCTTCATGTTCTTCAAGTCCAAACCGACGTAGAAAGAAAGGCTCATGCCTCGATTTTGGCACTCTTGTCGCAACAACGAGCCGTCTCCCTCTCATGATCGCCGACCCATCCCGTCTTTCCTGTAGCATCGCAGACTCCAACCCTTGGACCATTCTCACCACTTACTTTGGCTGTACGAAGATGCTCATTATTAGCCGCACCCTTGACTTTAGATTTGCGGGTCACGGCTGCTGGCTGCTGGCAAGGCAATTAGCATATCGTATTGACGTATTGAAGTCGAAGGTTTACCTGAGACCTCCACGACAGCTAAGTAGGGAGATGACTCCTTCGGCAGTTCATCCCAGTGGGAGCAGAGCGCAAAGCATCTCCATACAGTACCAACCCCAATGAGCAGCTAGTAGTAGCAAGTCGTCCACGCAATACCACTTACGTAGTACTTACCTGGAAGGAACGCCCAGCACGTGAATCACAGCCTGCCGCCTCGCGTGCAGGTTTATCCCCTTTGGCTACGAGATTCTAATCCATTTCTGCTCGCGCTCTCGCTATACAGCCCCCTCACGCACCCCCCTTTCGGATTTGATAACCGCTATGCGAATACAGCTACGCAGTTCTCGGATACGCGAGACTTACTTGCGGGACTACCTTTCCTGTTTCTCTACACGTAACGTTTCTCTACACGTAACGTTTCTCTAAACACAACGTTTCCCTACACATAACGTTTCCCTACACCAAACCAATCTCCTCCTCGCTCATACCCGATCCGTCCAAGGCTGAGGCGAAAAAAAAAAAACATCCCATCCCCTCTCATCCCATCCCATCTAGTCTAGCTATCTTCCCGACCGCCGCAACAGGGCAAAGGAAAGACTCCCCGTCTACCTCTTTCGTCTTTCATCTCTCCGCCTCGTTTCCAGATCCGTATCAGGGGAACGGAGACGCCGCTGGGCTTTGCACGTACGTACCGGTATCGCCATCGATCATCCCGCCTCGACGGCACGTGTGCACTGCATCATCGCCTGTAGACGACATCTTCCTGTAAGCGATACAGTACAACAACAACGGGGGAAGGGGGAGTGCGCTACGATTCCTCACCTACACGAAATGAACGGCCCTTCCAAACCTCCAGCTCTCCCCTCCCGCAGCAGAGCGAGTCTAGCATGCCGAAATGGAAGTAAACCAGCCTTTCCTTTCTCGAAAAGATTTCCCCTTTTTACCAGCTATATGAAGGAGCTTCCTCCTCCTTCTTCTTCTTCTTCTTCTTCTTCTTCTTCTTCTTCTTCTTCTTCTTCTTCTTCTTCTTCTTCTTCTTTTTCTCCTTCTCCTTCTTCTCCTCCTTCTCCTCCTTCTCCTTCTTCCCACCACGCCCACCACGCCGACTACAATCTACACTAGACGAGCCAACCGATTGAAAATACCGAGGATTGGCAACGAAGAAAGAGAGAAGATAGGAAGAGAGGAAGAAGGGGTATCAGACTCAGACTTGCGCTTTCGATTGAAGAGGCTAGGTACTTACTACTACTCGGCTAGCTAGCTAGCTGACTGCGGTGCGGCTTCGAATTTAGCTCGATGATGGATCGATACCGGTGTGCGTTAGTTATAGTTACGCTGGACTTTGCTTTTTCAGGGGGGGGTTCTTCGATGAAGGTGTATATATATTATATCTTTTCAGCGGATCCATCTCATCCCATCCCATCCCATCTCATCCCATCCCATCCCATCTTATCCGTAAGAGAAAGGGCATAATCGATCGATCGATCGCAGCTGCGCTGTACCGTACCAACCTGAGATTGCTTTACGGGCTACACCGGTTATGCGATGGTACCGGGGGGATCAGAGACCCGGGCCCGGCTGTGTGGGAGAGAGCTCTTTCTTTCTTTTTCCTGGACGTGGTTTTGGACTCTCGATTGGATGGATGGTAGGTGCTTTATAGGTAATTCTTTGGCTGGACACGTCGCCGCACCTCATAAGAGGGCCTAAAATCCAAGCGTTGCGTTGTATTGTATTGCGTTTTGGAAGCCGCTTGACGAACGGTAATAAATCCACCCTCCCACCCATCAAAAAAAAAAAAAAACAACAACATCCCTCGCCGCAGCACTTCTCAAAGCTCCCCAAACCCTTCTTACACATTACAAATCCTTAGCTAAACACGTCGCCGCACCTCATAAGAGGTCCTAAATCCAAGCGTTGCGTTGCGTTGTATTGCGTTTTGGAAGCCGCTTGATGGTGATGAATCCGTTCGTCTACCCACCCATCCACCATCCATTCACCCATCCACCCACTATGCATCAATCCATCCACCTATCCACTCATCCACTCACTCACCCATCCAACCACCAAACCACCCTAACCAACTCACCCACTCACTCACCCATCCAACCACCAAACCACCAAACCACCAATCCAACCAACCAACCCAACTCACCAACCACCTACCAACCACCATCCAAACAAGCAAGCAAACAGATACATACATACCGGCAACTCAGAACTAAAGCGCCCCATAAGCGAGCACCTAGGCACGCACGCACGCACGAACGCAAGCACGCACGCAAGCACGCAAGCAAGCAAGCACGCACGCACGCAAGCACGCAAGCACGCAAGCACGCAAGCAAGCAAGCACGCACGCACGCACGCAAGCACCTAGGCAAGCAAGCACGCAGTCACGAACGCAGTCACGAACGCAAGCAAGCACCTAGAAACCTAGAAACCTAGAAACCTAGCTAGGCGCGAGCAAAAGTCTAGAAAGTCAAGTCGGAACGAGAGGGGTGGATGGGATGGATGAGATGGATAGGGTGGAATAGGATGGGTGGATGGGTGGACTAGGATAGGATGGGTCGAGAGGGGTGGAATAGGATGGGATGGGGTGGGTCGAGAGGGGATGGATAGGATGGGATGGGTCGAGAGGGGTGGGTCGAGAGGGGTGGAATAGAATGGGATAAGATGGGATCGTACGGTATGTATGTGTATGTATGTGTATGTATGTGTATGTATGTGTATATACGGAAATGCCAGAGGGGTAGGTACCGAGCCGTCGTGTGCAGAATCCTGTGCATCAAGCGTTGAGAACCGGCTGAGCACGATTGATCTAGGCAGTTAGTTGTCGGACAATCACTACCAATGCAAGAAGTCGCTGCCAACGATCATTCGGACTTCAACATCAAACCCAAGTCGCTTCACCCCCACACAAGAGACAGCGAAAGTGGCTACCATCTGTAAAAGTATCAATTGACTATTTATTTATACACTTCGAGAACGACAGACTCTGTACGTCTCTCCTCTTCCAAGACGCCCCTCCTCGTACCAAAATGTAACAATCACCGGCCAATCCTTGTATCCCTCCCCCCGGGTACCTCATGCCCTCCCTACACTAGATACAGTAGAAAGTGAGGGGGGGAAAAGGAGACAAAACTCGCAAGCAGGCAAAGGCAGGAAGCAAGATTGTATATCGAACAAGGTATCTGATGACGAGGAGAAGAGAGGATATAAAATCGACTATTAGTAGGTGATATGCTTCCCAAGAACGAAAAGAACAAACCCGAGCGCAGCCAATTTTCTCAAAACAGCCCAAAAGCAGCTAATAGGACAGGGGCAGAACCAACAGTATGAGGTGGGCCAGCCAAGTGTGCGTGATTAAGTAGGAGGTGCGCCGTAACCGCAATGATGATGACAAGCGCGCCGTGAGGAGATGGTATATGAGGAAAGTGAGAGAGATAGAGAGAGAGAGAGAGAGAGAGAGAACGAGCAATGATAAAGATCCCCGAATGCTGCCCCAGCCCCAAGCCAGACCCAGCCAACCCGAAAACCAAGACCAACCAGCCCCGTATTGTTGCCCGTGACCTTATTTCTCTGGGAATGTCTTCTGCCTGCCAGCATAATTCCTGCCATCAGATAACAGAGCCTGTAAATCGCTATATGCAAGTGTAACACGCAAAAAGAAAAAAAAAGAAAAAAAAAAGAGATATTAAAAAACTATCGCGCGCGCGAGGAGATGGAGTGAGCCGGATATCAGAGTCTATGCAAAGAAAGACCAAGGAAAAATCATGGAAATCGTTAGGGGCAGAGAAAGAGCGACGATTTTAATACACGCTATCGTCATTGTCGTCCGGGCCTTGAGAGATCATCGAAGGCGTGGAGACGTCAGAGCCTTCAATGTCATCTTGGTAGCCACACAGGGCTTGACCATGGAATCGGAAGGATTCACCCATGAGCTTGGTGATGCTAAGCGAATGTCAGCGGGACGCGTCTTGAAGGTGGGAGTGGAACGTCTTACCCCCAGACGACAACCTCGTCGAGCATACTTCCCCAGATCCGCGCAACGGTGGAGCTGAGAGTGGTATTCTCAATCTCGACCGCGTCATCAGCGAACAGCGACCTGATCTTGTGGTACATGGCGGTTTCCTCCTCGGTTGCGATCTCCGTCTCGTCGTTTTCCAGACGATAAAGCCACAAGCTGAGGATGACCATGAGATCAAGACCACAGAGGGGGTGCTCGATGCTCCAGTTGGTGGGCGAGGTGCGTGCAACCCACCGAATGCCCTGGACAGCTGCAGTTTCAATGCAGTTGTAGCATTCTTGAATGACCTTGATCATCTCACTGGATCGCTTCACTTTGCTCTGGGCAGCCGACATGGCCGCGGCCACCTCGTACGAGTCGTGGTATCGCAGCACCTCTTGGATGGATTTGAGGTCGACTTCCAGACGAGCCCGCGCGTTTCGGAACATGGCCATCGCGTTGAAGATGAGCGGGTGGCCCTTGTGCGGCGCGCTGAGAGGGACGGAAGCCATCTCCGGCTCACACAGATCAAGTGATTTCTCCCACGTCTCCAACGCCAGACGCAGCTTGTATTCCGTCACCACATCTTGAAGCGCCTCGGGACTGCGCTTGTGGTACCACACCTCGAGGAAGAGGGCGTTGATCATGACGCGGGTCGCGAAAGCGCTGTAGCGCAACGATTCGCCCTGGAAGAGGTTGTCGTGCGCCACCATGAACGAGGGGGCGCTCGCGGAATCGAGCTTTTCGGACCACGTCGCATCGTCGACGGTCGGCAGATTCCACATCTCCTCGGTCGAAGGCAGCTCCAAGTCTTCGAACTCGTTGAAGCTGATGGCCGGCGTGTGGTTAAAAGACAGCGTCAAGAGCCCAAAGAAGATGTAGACGGCATAGTACGTCCGTCGGCACCCCTCGTCTTCGACCCATTCGGCTTGGGTGGGGGGCGCCCCCTCGCGTTTGTCAGTGCGGATCTTCAGCTCGTAACGGTTCCCAGCGACCATGTTCGCGAGGAGACTCTTGATGGAGCAGGCCCACTCCAGACCCTTCGGATCCCCACTCCAGCTCGAGAAGAGCATGTTGAGCAGGGAGCTTTGCATGGTCCACAGCGGACACTTTCGGGAGCTGAAGTTCTCCTTGTTCTGCAAGAACTGATTGACCAGCACCTTGGCCCCGATGTGCAAGATGTACGCTTGGTCTTGATCGAAAGCATACAACGCACCGATCGAGAGGACGGCCAGCAACAAGGGGGGGGACACGTCCGTCGCCTTGAACGAGGCCGGATGCAAGAACGGCAAGTGATGATGGAACAAGCTGAAGTAGGTTTGCAGAAACCGGTTCAAGGATGCCAAGCTCGGCAGACGGAAGCTGTCCGGGATGGCGCGCTCGCTATCACTGGCGCGGATCTTGTCCAGGATGACGTTGCGTTCATCGTCGTTGAGAACCTGGGGGGCTCGCGGCGCGATGTGGCTCCGGGATTGCGGCGAGGGCGAGGGCTGAGTGGGCGTTGCCGTTCCCGACGCGGGTAGCGAATCGATCATCTGTTGCAGCGCAGGCACGAGGCCATTGTAGCCGTGGGCCGGCGAGTCGCTCATGGGTGCCGAGGGGTTGGCCGGATGCGGCTGCATCGTGCTGGTGCTGGCGCAGGACGCCTGCGACTCGGACCCGGTGGACGTGATCGAGTGCGACTTGGGCTCCGTGGCGGTCGGCGGCATGAAGGAATCCCACTGCACCTGCGGGAGCGAGATGGCCCCGGAGGGGAACGTGACGGATGGCTCCATCAGCGCGGCCGAGCCATGCGAGAAAGCCATTCCAGGTCTATTCTCCGATGGTCCTGCGCCGGCGTTGCGCATCGCCGCCGTGGCCTTGTGGTGCAGGTCAGTCATCAACATGGCCGCGGTCTCGAGATCCACCATGCCATCGCTGCTCGCCTCGATCTGCTCGAGGGCCGAGGTGTCGATCGCGATGGCCGTCTTGGACGGGCCCGCCATGGGATTGGGCTTGGGTCCGGCTCGTCGCTTTACATCGCTGTGGAGAGGGATGCCGCCGTCTTTGGCGTGCACCGTTCGGTCATGTCGGAGAAGCAGATCGCGTCGGACGAAGGTACTCCGACACTTCATACACTTGAACGGACGCTCCTTGGTGTCTGTGGAGGCGGCGCGTTAGCACGAGATTGATGATGTTCATCTCGATTCCGGATGGATGATGGGTGATGGATGATGGGGGAGGGGGGGGCGATCGCACGCGACCGTGGTAGGTGAGGGGCCGAAGCGGGCAACTTACGTGATCTCTCGTGTCGACTGCGATGCTCACTCCGGCTGAAAGCCCGATTACACCACTGACACTTGTACTTTTTTTCGGGGGCCAGCGACGACTTCCGGATGGACGACGATGTGGACGACGGGGCCGTCGGCAACACGCTCATGCTCGCGATGGGCATCTCTGGTAGGTGGACTGAGCTGGCTGGCTGGTCCTGTTGGTTTGATATGTATCGGTCTCCTCTGCTCTCCTCTGCTCTCCTATTCCCTCGTTCCCTCCCAATTATTCCCAGGCCGACGACAGGTGGTGAGACGGGTCTGGCTCGCGAGCGTGGGCGTAGGGCTTAAAGTGTCAAGTAGGCGATGTTCGATGTCGGGTTCATTTGTTGTATTTGTGCGGTCATGGAGTTGTGTGGTGGTGGTATAATGGTGGCCGCGGCCAGTCTCGCGACGGGGATAGTGTCGCGTTCGTCGTGGGGGGAGGGGGGTTTGAGAGGCGGGATTGAACGTCGCCGGATGTGTAGGTGTGAGAGTGAAGAGAGATTGGTGGTATCCCGCTGTATAGCTGTCGTTATTTGTGGTCGATGTTATCGACGACGACGACGATGGGAAGGATGCGGATGCGGATGCTGGTGCTGATGATGCTGATGGAGGGGTTGTAAGAAAGAAAAGAGAGGGGAAACGAACGAAGGTAGGTTGGATGAAGAAAGGAGGAAAGGGAGGGCGAGGGCGAGCCCAGAGCCTGGCAGTGGGAAGAGAGGGTGGGGCTGACTGGGGGGGGGGGGGGAGGGAGGGGGGAGTCCTTTAGCGGAGCAGGGATGAGTTCGGGGCTACATCTAGGCTAGGCGGCGGGGGGGGGGGAGAGGGGGGGGAGGGGGGCGGAGGTGGGGGCAAGGCACGTGTAGCTACTACTAGCTCTTTCCGACTCGGGTTTAGCGGGTATGGGGTGGGGTGGGGTGGGGTGGGATGTGATGGGAATGATTGAAGAAAAAGGGGGGGCAGATGGCAGTTGGCAGTTGGCAGTCAGTCGGTGTTCATCAGTCGGTGTTCATTGGACCTCTGCCTCTGTACAGAGGATACAGAGTAGGTATTGATGTTCAACCCGATTTCGCTTGGTCCCCGCCATCCCGTCCAGTGCAGTGCAGTCCGGACCACCATAGTCGGGGTCTATCAGATCTCACCTCCCGATATCTCTCTCTCCATACTTACGAGTATACCGGTATCCATACAGTGTTACCACTAAGTACCACTCCCACTACTACCACTCCCACTATTACTACTACTACTACTGCTACTACTGCTACTGCTACTGCTACTAGCACCTACAACTAAACCGGTTGAATCATCTCCCCACTCGCATATTGATTGGTGTCGAGAAAAGAAAGCAACCAGAGGAGATGGCGATGCCAAGATAAAACGAACATCCGGGAAGCGAGTATGCAATGTTGGCTTCTCGTGGCTTCTCGGGCCCAGGACGCGCTCTGAGCCACAGACCGACCCACCGGCAGGTAGTAGGTAGTAGGTAGTAGGTAGTAGGTAGCGTGAGGCTGTGGGATGGATGGATATCGAAGTTTGGCCAGCACAACACCACACCACACAACACAGCACAGCACAGCACCACACAGCACAGCACCACACAGCACCACACAGCACAGCACAGTACACAGGTCCAGGTGTCATTCGCTGCGTCTCCATCCGGGTGACCGACTGATGATGGCGCCTCCCTGGACGCCTGGGTGAGACGGACGAATATGAGCCGGTCGATGTGGAAATCGCTGCAAGGGGCCATTCATTTCATCTCATTTCACGCTGACACTACCTACCTACCTACCTACCTACCTACCTACCTACCTACCTACCTACCTACACTACCTGCCTGACATTGCATCGTACGTAGTACATTCATTCCCTCCGCCGTCCAGGCTCCTCGAGGACACGAGCCCTTCGCTTACATCCTCTGCGGCACGTGTGTCCCAGATCTTCCCGGGATTCCAGGGATTGCACGTCTTTTCCACCGAATAGGTACGTCGTACGTAGTGGTAGTAGTAGTGGTAGTAGTAGTAGTAGTAGTATTAGTAGTAGAAGTAGTAGTCGATTCCACACGCCCGGCTCCACGGCGCAAGCCCCGCCTCGGATCTCTCACGTCGCTTTCCAATGCGCACTCCCGGCCGAGACTGACGAGACTGACGAGACTGACGAGCCCGACGAGCCCGACGAGCCCGACGAGCCCGACCTCCCCTCCCGCCTCCGTCTGGCGACAACTACCTACTGCGTACGTCGTACCTGTCCCGGTATGTGCCAGAGCGGGCAGGACCAGGGCCCCGACAACCCAAACAGGAAAAGGGTTGATGATTTACCCTTCATCCGATCCGACTCACAGCTCCTCCCGACCAGCTCTGGTACTGACGACACCGTGACGCAGCACAGCGGTCACGACCCTCTTCAGTCCGCCTCCTCCTGAGTCCTGAGTCCTGAGTCCTCACGGCCGGATGTGGTGTCCTGCCCTGCCGCACCGGTAGCTTCTCGGCCCTCAGGGAAACCCGGAAAGAAGGGAAAATAAAAATAAAAATAAAAAAAAAAAAAAAAAAAAAGGAAAAAAGGAAAAAAGGAAAAAGGCAAAAAAAAAAGAAAAAGAAAAAGAAAAGCAAAAAGGCCACCGGCACTCATCCCCAGCCCCAGATATTCCCGTATCGAGCTCGAGCTGCCGCCGTTGAGCCGTAGGCCATAGCTCTGAATCTGAGATGCGATTCGCCTCTCCTCATCTCACCGCTCTGGATTCTGTAGGGTGTCTATAAGAAGGAGAAGAAGGGGGGGGGAGGAAGAAGGGGAAAGGGGAAGGGGAAGGGGAAGGGGAAGGGGAAGAGGAAGAAGAAGGAGAAGAAGAAGAAGAAGAAGAAGAAGGCCATGACATGACATGACATGACAGGGCAATTAATGCGCGCCAGACGCCGTTCTGTGCAGCGGCCGCCTTGTTCTTTTATTTCTCACTCGGATGGTATCACATTCATCGTCGCGGTCGCAGTGGCACACACGCACGCACGTCGGACCTGGACGTGGAAGCGAGGAGATTTGTCGCGCAACCATTGGGTGCCCGGGTCAGGGCAGCAGGCAGGTCGGCAGGTCGGCAGGTAGGCAGGTAGGTAGGCAGGTACTACTGTACGTAGGTAGCTAACCAGCCAGCCAGCCAGCCATGAGCCAGGTCCTCACGGCAGCCTTGCCCGCCGTGAAATGAAAGGACAATAATATAACAACCGTTCCGCTTCCCCTTCCGCGTCCGCTTCCCCTCCCCCTTCCCCTTCCCTTCCCTTCCCTTCCCCTTCCCCTTGCCCCCCAAGAACCACACCGTCGCAAGTCGCAATCTCAACCTCAACCTCAACCTCAACCTCAACCTCAACCTCAATCTCAACCTCAACCTCAACCTCAACCTCAACCTCAACCCCATCAGCAGCCCCCCCTCATCAAAGCTACTACTACTACGTACTACCGATACCCCTCCCAAGTACGGAGCAAACACTACGTAGTAACTTCCCTAGCCTAGCCGGAGACGGGGAACGGCTCGCCGCTTCAAGCAGACAGATAGTAGTAGTAGTAGTAGTAGTATCACACCTACTACTACCTACCAACCTACCAACCTACTATAGTACTACTACCAACCTACCTCCCTATCTAGTCCAGCACACAGTCCGTATTCGACGGATGCCATGCCAGGTACAGGGTACACACCGATAGTGCCGACCCACCTCCCAAGTTCGTGATCCCTCCCTTGCCCCCTTGGGCCCTTTCCCCCCCCCTGGCGCGCACTACTGTAGGAAGCACTTCCCCGGAGCCGTTGCCCATGACCCATGTCGCCCGAGTCAACGACCAGGACTGGGACTGGGACTAGGGGAGGGGGACTAGGGGAGGGAGGGGGAGGGGGAGGGGAGGGGAGGGGAGGGGAGGGGCAGGGAAAGCAAAAAAGAAAAAGTGGAAGAGGAAAAACCGGAAAAAGGGAGGGGAGGGGCGGGGAGGGGCGGGCAGGAGGGCAAGAGGGTAGGAGGGCAAGCGAAAAAATATGGAAAAACATGGAAAAAAAAAAAAAAAAAAAAAGGGGGATAATAGGGGAAAATAGGAGAAAGGGGAAACGGAAAAGAGCGCATAGGGTAAAAAGAACTGGGACTGGGACGAGTGAAAACAAACTACTACAACTACAACTACCTACTGTACTGTACTGTATTAGTATTAGACTGTAAGTAATGCTCCCCCTTCCCTTCCCCCCTTCCCCCCCTTTCCCCCTTCTTCTTCTGTTTTTGCCTTTGGCTCAACTCGCTCGTTTCATGCCTTCTCTTCAGAAAGAAAGAAAGAAAGAAGTCTCCCGTTTGGCTCGTTGCTCGTTGCTTGATGCGTGCTGTAAGTGCGGGACGGACGGACGGACGGTCGGACGGGGTAAGGACGGACGGTAAGGACGGGGTAAGGACGGACGGTAAGGACGGGGTAAGGACGGGGTAATTATACGTACGTCTTCCGTAATGATCTACCTACCTACTTGGTACTTGGTGCTTATAATTAGTAGTGGTAGTGGTGGTGGTGGTGGTGGTGGAGGAGGTAGCGAATGAATGTGTAGGACCGGTATGTACCTAGTGGTTGTAATTGTATCTGTATGTATCTGTACGGTATCGGCCCCCCCCCCTCCTTGGGTCACTTGTGCGAGGGAGGCTACGCTGGTTACTAACTAGATGGGAGGGAGAGAGGGAGGGAGGGAGGGGCGGAAGAGGTTAGTAGATGGGTGGATGGGTGGATGGATGGATGGATGGATAAGGAAGGAAGTAAATAATTAATTAGTTAATGAATGGATGAGTGGATGAGTGGATGAGTGGATAGGTGGATGGATGAATGAGTAGGTAGATGGATGGATGAACGAATGGATGAATGGATGAGTGGATAGATGGATAAATGAATAAATGAATAAATGAATAAATGAATAAATGAATAAATGAATAAATGAATAAATGAATAAATGAATAAATGAATAAATGAATAAATGAATAAATGAATAAATGAATAAATGAATAAATGAATAAATGAATAAATGAATAAATGAATAAATAAATACATAAATAAATAAATACATAGATAAATAAATACATAAATAAATAAACAAATGAATAGATGAATGGATGAATAAATGAATAAATGAATAAATGAATAAATGAATAAATGAATAAATGAATAAATGAATAAATGAATAAATGAATAAATAATTGAATAGATGAGTAGATAGATGGATAGATAGATGGATAAGTAGATGAGTAGATGAGTAGATAAATGAATAAATGAATAGATGAATAAGAAATGGAGAAGGGAAGGGAAAATTTAGGGAGAGAAAAAAGTGAGAAAATCGATGGAAAGGTCGTGTTGTGAGAGTGGGTGAGAATGAGAGCTGTAGAACGAAAGAAACGACTGGAGGAACGAATGAAACGGAACTTGCGACGGTTTGGTTTGTTTGTTCGTTCGATTACGGATTATAGATTATAGATTATAGATTATAGATTATACCTTAAAGGCAGGTAGAGGGTTATTTAAACCGTCAACTGACAATCCGATGACGGTCTCTTTAAAAGACGATTCCAAGAGGTTGGCATAGCTAGTGGATCATCTTAAGCCGATACTTAAAATTGAGTAGAATCTGAAAACAAACGATTTAAATAATTTAAATCGTAGCTAGCTATAATAAAAATGTTTTAATCGATTAAATCGTTTTTTATAAGAGCTCGTCTTTTCGTTAAAAGATTATTACTAAAATAATATTGTTTTGATCGATTAAATAGTCGTTTATAAAAGTCGGTCTTTTTACGAAACGATCGTTTTAAGACCGTCTTGTGGCCGTTCTGTAGCCGTCCCAAGGCCGTCCCCGAACTTGAAACCGTCTCCGAAAACGTAGATTAATAAGCAAATAATCTTTATTTTCTTTCAATTGCATAGCAATGTACCCTCTACTACCACCCTCCCCCCCCCTTCTTTCCCACTTAGCAAGCGATACAGGGCACACAATGCGCGGGTGAACTTTTGCTCAATCGATCGATTCCGATTATAAAAAATTTAAAGCGTTGATATATAAGCCGTGGCAGCGATACCGAGAAATATCTTAGCATCGAATTTATTAAATTATTCTTAAAACGATTTTATTTAAAAAACGATTTTTATTTATAATTATATTTTCTTTAAAATAATTATCGAACTATTTCAATTTTTTTAAACGAGCTTATTAGTAAGCTTGTTTTAAAAATATAAACGGGGACGGCTATGAGACGGCCGTGGGACGGTCCCAAGCTCGGGGACGATTAAAAAGGTGAATTATTCTTGATTAATAACTAGTACTGATTTTAAATAGTTTAATAACCGTCTTATATAAAAGAGGGTCGGAGGACCGCTCAAATGACCCCTTACCTGCCTTTAAGGTAGATTATAGATTATAGATTATAGATTATAGATTATAGATTATAGATTATAGATTATAGATTATAGATTATAGATTATAGATTATAGATAGACGAGATGAGATAAGACATGCGTGTATGTGGGTGTATACGTAGTATGTGTGTGGTTATACCGGTCCCGTAGTCCCATTCACCATTTAAGCTAATACCGGTACGCAGGGAGATCCGCGTCGCGGTACGTCGTACTTGATTATCCGTATACGTACAATCGGTACACACATACACATACACATACATATACACAGGTTACAGTCACAGTCACAGTACCAAGTTCCAGTTCCAGATTCCAGATTCCAGATCGCTACACAAAACTCCATCACCGATACCTACCTACCTACGTTCTTACCTACCCACCTCATAGCTAAAAATAGACAGCCAGCCAGGGCTTTAGGCTTTAGGGTTCAGAAGCACGGAGAGAAAGAGTAAGAGAAAGAGAAAGAGAAAGAGAGCAGAAAAGAAAAGGAAAAAAAATAAATTAAAATAAGAAAAGAAAAGCGCACGCGATACTGTTTGTTTCTTGTCCTACTAGGTAGGTACTATAGTTGTGTACTCGCGACTTTTCCCTTTCCTTTTTTCCCCCGTCCCGTATCCGCTCGGTGGGGGGAAGATTAGTACCGGTAGGTACGAAGGGAGTACCGGTACCGGTAGTATAGTATAGTATGGAGTCGTGTGCAGCATTCATCTAGGTAGGTTACCGGTACTCACTTAGGTACGGTACGGTACGGTACTCACCGACTCACTTACTCACGCACTTGCAGTACCGTACCGTACCGTATCCACTAAAGATCTCCATCCTCATCTCCATCTCCATCTCCATCTCCACGTTAACCTTCCTTCACCTTAACCTCTCCCCCTAGCAAGAGTGAGTTCCCCTACGATCCCGATCCGGATCGTCGACGGTAAGTATAGTATGGTATCGGTATAGTATACGGTAGTAAGCAAGTAAGCAGTCAATCATTCAATCAAGTACTACTAGCTAATCAATCAAACGCAGACGAGCGAAACTCTAAACGAGATGTGCGGTTTGGCTATTTTTAGTTTTGGTTGTTGTACTTGTAAGAGTAAGAGTAAGAGTAAGAGTGGGAATGGCCCCCCTTCTTGTTCTTGTGGTTCTTGTCCTTCTTCTTGTTGTTCTTGTCCTTCTTCTTCTTCTTTTGCTCTTCGAGGTTTTTTCCTTCTTGGGGATGGGGTGGTGGGGTGGAAGGGATGGGAAGGGATGGAGGGGGGGGGGGGGGGGAGGGGGGGGGGTGGCATGCGATGCGATGGGAATGGTGGTGGTGGGTACGTACTACATATCCACGGTACCGGCCTAAGTATTACCCCTCGAGGGTGCCTCGAAATTGTAGTTTCCACTTTCAGCCCCCTCCTGGTTTCCCTACCCTCGAGGGGGGGGGGTAATACTTTACGCCTGGGACGTAGTAGTAGTAGTATTCACTCTCCAAAGGCTTTTACATATTTTCACCGTCTAAGAAGGCTCGATTTTCGACTTGTTCGAAGTAGGTAGGTATGCAAGTTTCATTTGTTTTGATACCGTACGTAGCTAGCTATATACCGGTATGTAATCGCTAAGCAGAAAAGAGTGAAATGCATACCTACGTAACAAATGCCCCCTCCTCCCTCCGCTTGACGTCTCCGCAACGACTGCATTTTGCCAAAGCTGTATGCCATGCAGAACAGCTCTCTATCGGCATCTGAGAGAGGAGATCGCGTTGTCAAATTGCTCACCAACGCCGGGCTCAACCGCGATTTCCTTGATCTTGCCAGTATGCTGAAAAGACCCAGAGATGCCAACGCAATCAAAATCACTAGCGATTTCCAGATCAGCTATTTTTTTTTTTTTTTTTTGTTAAAAGGATGAAAGTGGAAATGCTTACACGAAAAAGTCGCATGTCAAAGTTCCGGTATCTAGAGAGCTAGCTGTATCCGTGGTAATGGCAAGAGGGACTTTCAAGGCTTGTCAGCTTTTCTTCTCAAAGGGAAATCCCCCCCCCCCCCCCCCCCCCCCCCAAAAAAAAAAAAAAAAAAAAAAAAAAAAAAAAAAAAAAGAAGAAGAAGAAATTTTAATAAAGAGGGTCGAAGAGAGGTGTCTAACCGCAAGTCTCGATTTCTAGCTCGATACGGTAGCACGATACATAATTTGGATCTTCGCAAACCGTGATGTTCCTTGCCGCCACGGCAGAAGCCGCTACGAGAGCCGCGGCGACGATCCGCTTGCTGAGCATCATGTTTGGCAAGGGGAGAGAAAGCCTGTTCTCTTGAGAGAATAATAGATGGGAGGAATGTAAGATGGATTGAAAAAAGAGGATGGGTACCGACCGGTGTGTCTATGTCTCGAGCGGACTTTGAAGACGGTTGAATATATACATATATATATATATATATATATATATATATATTGGTAGATTTATAAATAATTATACACTTTTGACGTGTTTCTGGTTTGCGTTGGTCGTGATACCGTACTACGTAGTACTAGATTGGTCGCTTTCGTATTGGTTTAAGGGGGTTTCAGAGCGATTACGTATTACTACGTTACAGGCCAGGTACTACGTACGTACGGTAGTAGAAGTAGTACTGTAGTATGATTTGATTGATTGATTGATTGATTGATTGATACCCCTTGGCAAAGGTAAAGGCGAGGTCTGCTTTTTTTGGCATCTTCTGGGCCTGCTGTTTTCCTTCTAGGGTTCTAGGGAGGGGGTAGGGAGTAGGGAGTAGGTACCGGTAGGTACTACGTAGGTATCCCTGTCCTTGTCGGAATGGAAGATGCTACTACTATAAATACAGAACAGTACAGAGGAAGTACAGTAAGTGAAGAGGAAGAGGAAGACAGAGAAGGTTTAAATGGTCCGTGGAAGGGGGATTGAGCATGGGATTGAATGGGAATGGGATGTGAATGGGATGGGATATCGGTATCCTATTACGATCACTGGTTGTGATTCTTATAAAGCCGTGTATATACACACACACATATAGATATACAAATAAAATACCACGTACTACTACATCAGAGCCACCACCTCCCACGTACTATCACTCTTATTACTGTTGTTTTGCATTGTATTGTGTTTTAAGTACTACGTACTTACTGTGTTGTATTACCCTGCATTGTATCCTCTTGTTTGTACTCCTCTCCATCACCCCTTGATATCTATCTTACGTGATTGGATTCTATTAATAGGACATCCCCCTTGCTACTCTCTACCAGTACGTACAGAGAATAGAAGTAGTTGGTTGCCTGGGCCACGCGAGTGCTGTACCGGTATTACTACCGTACTACTAGGTACGTATGGAGGTTCCTGCTAGGTACGGAACTACAGTACTACCGGTAGGTGGTAGAAGTACTCTATGTACGGATGAATGGATGAATAGATGGATGATGGATGATGGATGATGGATGGATCTATTCCTACTCCCCATCCGCGGCAAGATCGCATCCGCATCCGCGCCTGCGCCTGCGCCGAAGACCGACCATCGAGCGATCGAACGATCGAGCGGGCACCGAAGACCGAGCAGCCGGGCCCGGGGCCCGGTGCCCGGAAACGAGGAGTAATTGTATTCCTATTACTCTCGGCGCTGGGATTCTGGTGATGGTTAATTGATTACTGGGAGTGGGTGGGTGGGTGCGTGGGTGGATTAGGTGGGTTGGCTGCGCTGAGCTGGTTGGTACGTGGTACGTAGTAGTAGTAAGTTGGATAGTTGTTGCTTGGGTTGGGTGGGTTGATTGGTTAGTTGGGTTGGTAGCGACAGTGTAAATACTGGGAGGAGTACCGGTACAACCTACACCACCACCGCAATCAGCATCAGCAGCAGGAGTGAAATGAATGAGCTGGGTAAATGAATGAGGTGGATAAATGGGTGAAATGGATAAATGGATGAAGTGGATGAAATGGCGATCAGCGGTTACTACGTAACCACCCGAATTCTTTTCGTCAGGGGAGAGATAAGGATGTTCATTAATGCTCGACTCTCCTCTGCTTTGCTTTGCTTTGCTTTACTTGACTTTACTCTACTTTACTTTATTGGACTTTAGTACCCGGGTTGCTGGGTGGGTGCTGGGTGCTGGGTGGGTGCTCGGTGCTGGGTGCTCGGTGCTCGGTGCTCGGTGCTGGGTAGGGTAAGATAGGCTGCAGGCCCGGTCCGGTACCCGCGCCGCGGCGCATCGTTGGATTTGGGATTTGCATTTTGGATTTGGATCTGGATCCGTTGAGTAATAACGGAGTCGGATCAAGCCTAGTCGCTTCATGTTGAGCTGGGTCGAGTCGGATACCGGTACATCGAGACGGAATATTGTTAGTGGGTTGGAAACAAATCGGGCTGAACGATTTGCTTATTTTAATGGACAAGTTTTGAATTTTTTGAATTATTTTTTTTGCTTTTTTTTTTCCTTTTTTATATCAAAAAGACCCCCTTTTTTTTATCTATACAATACAGTATACGGAGTTATGTACATTGTTTTCCTTTTCGTTATTACAAGAAGAGGGGTTGGTTTGATTAAGGTTGTGGAGATTCAATCTGGTTCGCATGTACTACGTACTAGTATGATAACGAACGCTCCAGGCGCGAAGGTGAGGGAGAGGATCGGCATGAGGATGAGGATGGGATCCTTGTTACATGTACGATGGTGATAATTATAGAGGGATTTCGTATTTTGCTGACCGAGTTATATATATATGTGTGTGTGTGTATATTTATATCTTTTCTAGATCAATCTAGATCTGTTATCGAAACTTGGGGGGAAAAAAGAGGGAAAAAGAGCCTTTTTTTTTTTCTCTTTTTTTTTAGTCTCTCCCGCTCCTACCCCCTTAGGCGCCTACGATTCTCCACCAGTACGAGGTCCCTCCTCCGAGGCTCCAGCTCTCTCCCGCGGTAAAGAGTCTGGAGCGCCGGAATTACATCATCGATATGCGGCAAGCGGATTTGCAATTGAGGGTGAGCGGACATGCTGTTATGATTATTGTTGTTGTTGTATTCGTTAACGTCGGCCGGGTGGCGGTGGCAAGCGGAGCCTGCCGCCCGGGGTCCTTCTGTACGGTACGGCGACGACGTGCTAAGCTAAGAATTACAGATGAGAAGGCCTTAGACAGCAATCTGAAGTGGTGTAGCAAAGCTGCTATCTATCAGCTGCGCCTTTCCTTTATGAATAAGATGAATCGCAGTAAAAGATAACCACTTCGTCAAAGAAAACTCAAGTGGCAGAGCAAATACTGCCGTGGTTAGCTTGAAAGCGTAGCCGTGTGTGTTAGAGTCGCAACACGATGGGTATCGAAGCCGGACCGGAGTTAGTCGTCGGTGCATAAGGTAATAAACATGTCATATCATATATATATATATACATATATCTCAAGAGAACGTATATTGAAAACCTGCAATATACACGCAGCTTAATGCTATCTCGTCACACTACCCAAATAAGTTCCGTCGACAAAGCATTCCGCTGCTCCAAGAGACTTGCATACAACAAGAACCCTCATCATCGATCTACGTCCCGCGGAGCAACCCTCGTCCTCTCCACGAACATACTAGAAAGGTGCGCATGCAAGCAAGCACTTGGCGAATGGCAACAACGCTTGAAGGGAAAACCCCGTAGTAGTCCCCCTCCCAAAAAAGGGCTTGAGACGCCGGTCGCTTTGCTTGCGGAGAAGAGTCGTGAAAGAAGCTCTCAGCTTCGAGGATCGATACTCGGGTGGAGCGAGTCCGTGATCGCACACCTTTGAGCTGAGAGAAGAAGCGTCGTCGAGGAGAGTTGGTCGAAGGCGCAGCGTGGGAAAAGGACTCGCCCTTGCCGCACCAGGCGCGCATCTCGGGTTGGCGTCGTGGTGCTGGAACTTGGAGCTGCCGTGCGTTGTTCGTATCGCAGGGAGCCTGTAGGGGATGTGTCGTGCGGAGCTGAGGCAGGGGATGAGGTGTAGGATATAGGATATAGGATGAGAAGAAGGACTTCTCACATATTGTATGAGGATAGAGACTTCTTGTATTTTGTTATGTGCTTTATGTATCTCTCTCTCTCTCTCTCTTTCTGGGATCTAGACTTGCTATCGGAAGTACATACATATATATATATATATAAAGGGGAAAACAGAGTCTCCTCAGTCTCATCTAACTTCCTCTCCCCCCCTCCTCTCAACCTTTCACCGTCATCGTATCTTAAAAAGAATCGAGAGGGGAGAGTGCCTGCTGCTGAGACCGCAACTAAGTACCAATGAAGATGCGGATACACTGAGGGAATTCGATGATTGTTATAGCAGGTGGTGGGAGGAAAGCGTCGGAGCATTTATGTATATATGTATGCATGTATGCATGTATGTAGAGGAGGAATCTTTGCTATATGGTATAGTGCGTACAGTACGTGTTTACTTCCTCGCGGCCGGGCCCATACGTGGGATCTAATTGTATCTGATCTCCTTCTTTTTCCCTTCTTTTTCCCTTCTTTTCCCCTTCTTTTTCCCTTCTTTCTTTTTCCCCCCCTTTTTCTTTCTTTCTTTTTCTTCTCAGAGAAAGGGATTGGAACTGGATGTGGACAGTTGGAAAGGGGAAGCAGGAACCAGGAAATGCGAAAGAAGAAATAGAAGGGAAAGAAAGAAAGAAAGAAAGAAAGGGAAAATACCCTTACTGATCACGAACTAACCTACGGGTGCAATCACGAGTGAGAGACTCTCTTGAAGATAAAGGGAGGGGGGAAAGAGGAGGTAGGGCTTGGAGATAGGAAAGAAAGTCAGCGGAGGGTTTACTTAAGAGCTAGAGAACGCAATAGAATGCAAGCTAGCAAAATAGAAGCGGAAGAGAGGAGAAGAGAGAAAATTTGGAAAAGGGAAATGGGAAGTTGCCAGTTGGAAGTTGGAAGTTGGAAGTTGCAAAACCCGGCCGCAAGTAGGCGATTATGGAACTAACTTGTAGATACTCGCAGCTCGTGGCTTGTGGGAGGCGGCGGCGGCGGCGGCGGCGGAGGAGGAGGAGGAGGAGTTTGGATGACAGCTAAGCTTACTGATAAGTCAGGGATTTCTGGCATTGGTATCGGGATGTGGATATGGATATGTATATACTTGATGTACATATTTGGATGATGTGGCACATATATATGGACGTATACAGCTAGCGAGTTTGATTTAAGTCCTGGTTTCTAGGTGGGTGGATGTGGACGACGTGGGGAAGAGGTGGTGAATTAAAAGGCGGTGTTGGATTGGGATTGGGATTGGGGTTGGGGTTAGCTGGTAGGGAGAGGGAAAGGGATGGGGGGGGAAGGACGGAGGGAAGGAGGAGAGGAAGCATTCTCCGACAGGGTTGGAAAGTGATATTGGTTGATTGGGGCTTATGGCTGCTGTCGAGAAGGTGACTTGGGGGTTTGGATTCTTGATACTGGGTGAAGGATACTGGGCGGAGGATTCTGGATGGAGTGGTTGAGGATTAAAGGCGGGATTTTGAGGAGGGTGAATTAGTGTACTGTGGTATAGTGTGGTTGTATCATGTCGTGTTATATTGCGGTGAAAATGGGGGAGGGTGCCTTAGAGGGCCATGGAAGGGAGAGAAGAAAGAAAAAAGAAGGGAATGGAGGCATCACAGCAGTAAGAGCGGGAGCTAAACCAACCAATAATCAGATCAGTAGAATGAGTGAAGTGGTAGTAATAGTATTGAAAACAGAAGAAACAAAAATAGAGCGAAAATTGAAAACCAAACCTAAAATCAGAGCTGAGCAAAGTGCGCAAGCACCAGAAGCATGGTAAACAAATCATGTGAAGGTAAGATGTGGAGATGGCACGATGTTATATAACGTTAGTACCAAACATACATACCTTCCCTATCTGTCACATCCCTCGCTTAACACTTGACAGGTGATCTAGTCCTTATTTGTGCACGGGGTAAGGGCTTTATCCTACCTAACCCCCGGTCCTTGGATCTGCTCCATCATAACAGTGGTAGCAGCAGAAGCGATGCCACGATAGTTACAATACAGGACCAACCAGGCATCGTTAGGTAGGTAAGTAGGTAGATACTCGTGCGGCCCGCATGATATCCACCCCCATGCGTCGGCCTTTCTAATTTACCGATAGAGATTTCAACGCTTGGAGTAGTAAGTAGTTGGCTGGGCATACATCTCTCTCTATATTGGGTATGACTTTCGACATGGAGGACAGCAGCTATGCTGGCCGCACGAGTAGGTCGGTAGGTAGGTGGTGGTCATTGCCGCGCGCGCGGGAAAGATTCCCGTCCCGAAGCGAAGAATGCATCCCGACAGCATTCGCTCTTTCGACACTCATATTTTGTAGCTACCGATAGATTGAAACGTCGCATATTGGTGGACAGAGTCAATGTACGACTACGAGTAAGCGAGTAGATGGGCCTAGCTGCTGGCCGGTGTGGCGGCGAGGTGCTGACTGTTTGGCTTGCTTGATAAAGTTGATGCGTATTTTCGGGGAAGATATCATGGAATGACTTCATGATGGAAAGTAGGGGTGGGGGGGGGGAGGAAGTGTGTGACTGTTGGTAGGTTTGGATTGGATTAGATTAGGTTCAATGCTAACAGCCTAAGATACTGGGAAGGAAGGTCCTCTCTTCGAGAGTGGATTTGGATTTGGATTGGATTGGAGTGTGAGGAGCGAAGAGGGGGAGAGGGGTACTGCGTATAGGTGAGCGGACAAGACATAAACAAGCAAAGCAAATAAGTAATAGTACTGTAGGGCTATGGTACCACGAGGTGCAGCGGGAAAAGGAGGTGGGCCCGGCCCGCGTCATGTTTTCTTTTTTTTTTTTCCAATATATCCAACGGGACAACCCGTTCGTTTATCTTTTTAGCTTGCAGCTGCCCGATTGGGAGCCGCTGCGGGATAGTATCCAAGTAGGGAAAGGAGGGGTACCTATATGATTTGATATATAATATGATATAATATTATATTACATCTGTTACACTTGTACTTGATATGTTATAATATGATAAGATAAAACATACAGACCGGTGTAACTAAGCCTTGGATAGCTTGAGACTTAAGGACGGCCGGGTAGTATTAATCCAGGTGACAGCTCAGATGCACCCACTTACGGCCTATCCCGCACCGGTACCGCATATGGACGAGATCAAGTGATACTGGTTAAGTAGACTATGACGACATAGATCCCACCTGCTTTGAAGTGTAGCTGTCTGTTTGCTTGCCTGTCTGCCTAAATCTGCAGCGGACATGACTTCCTTGGTCGGGCAGTTTAGACGAACAGAACCAACAAAACAATGCTTTCTAGACGGAGAACGGTTGACCTTGCGATAGCGAAGCTTGTTTGCTGTCTGTTGTACGGAGTACGGCCAAGCTGGGAAGAGAAGTGCATGTGGTTCTTCTTTCTTCTTTCTTCTTTCTTTTTCTTCTTTTCTTTTACGGAGTATTTTCTTGATTGGGCATTTGGGGGGGGGGAAGGGGGGTTTGGTTTTTTTTTTTTTTTTTTTTTTTTTTGTTTTTGGATTGATCTTGATATATGCCTCCCGTATACTCGGGGGAGTTCATAGGAGAATCCGAATGTATGACGTGCATTTATTTCTTGACTGACAATCTATAAATATCCAAGACCGACTCCGTCAAGTGACGTTTCCAGATCACACGCTACTACGTATTTATGATATGCTGCTATTAACGGTATATATGTCTCCTCCTGTTTCAGATCTGGATCCTTCTGCGCTATTTTGGTTGACAAGATGTCTTTCGTCTTCCTCCTCTTACTCTCCGTGTTTCTCACTGGCTCCTTTTCAATCCTTTTCTTTTCTTTTTCTCTCACGCAAATAGTTCCAAGCCCCTATCTCGTCTATTCCTATCGCGTAGAAGTCTCAGAGTCGTGGTGTTTTCTCGATAACTAGATAAGGGAGATGGGCTGCTTTGCCCGTGGGGGGGGGGACGGGAAGCAGGACCCAGGACCGTGCGCAGAGAGGCTCGTGGATCGTGACCGTTCAGCTGCGAAGTCTCGGTCTGGCTCCCGTTCTCGTCCTCGTCCTCGTCGTCCATACTCGGCTTCCCGACCTTGCGAACTGGTCTGTCTCATACGGATGCGCGGTCTGAGCGAGTCTCGACTCAAGGCTGACCCGTTGAATATGGTATGGTGGTGATGAGGTTGACGGACACGCTGAGAGCTGGCCCGTGGGATCTGGTGCTACGGAAGTAGCTGAAGTGAGGACCTGCAGGAGTCCGTAGATTCGATGGGTAGCTGGAGCCACTCGATGCTTGAGTTCGATTTTTTTGTTAGCTATTAGCAAGCTGGCTGGATCCAAGTGTATCTACGATGGGTTATGCTACCGGTATGTAACCAACGGAGGCGGTTGGCAACGTGACTTGGCGGGCCATAGTGCTCTCCTCTCGAGGGTCAAAACGTGAAGTACTATACATATTGAGATTGAGATGGAGATTGAGATGGAGATTGAGATGGAGATTGAGATGGAGATTGAGATTCAGATTGAGATTAAAACACATGTTCTGGATCAGCCAGTCGCCAGTCGCCAGTCGCCAGTCGCCAGTCGCCAATCGCCAATCGCCAATCGCCAATCATTGACGCCGTCAAAATGTCGGTCGTTTCGTCGCCCCCATCCCCTAGCGTAGGACGGTACGGTAGTACCTGTACCTGATCAACAAGCACCAATCCATACCCGTTCCCAGTCCACCCCACGCTCCCTCTCGTTGTATACCGGTACATTGACGATCCTCGGCTTTCTCTTTTGCTTGATCTGGATTTCCCCGTGGTCTTTCAGCCGGGCCTATTTCTGCTGTCCGAGTACACCCAGCTCTGCCCTGTCCTGCGAGTCAGAAGTGTTGTGGCATTGACACGCCCGGAGTCCGGTACATTATTACACAACCTCCCCTCCTTTTACCACCTCCAGCAACACCCCTCCTCCTCCTCGTCCTCCTCCTCGTCGTCCTCCTCCTCCCAGGAAGATACCGAACGCACACACACACACGCACAAACACACGCACACACCCCCCACATACTTCGCCCGTCCAGTCCACGGCAACAAATCAGCGGGCGCCGGCTAGTCTGCTCAACTTTGGTGAGCGGATGTGACTGTGACGGCAACAACAGCAGCAGCAGCACCAGCAGCCAATCCTCGGCGAATTGGAAGCTCTCCATGCTCTTTACCCGCCCCCCATCTCACGACCCAAAGCCCCTGACCACTCACAACCTCCAACTACAACAATTCCCAGTATAGCAGAGGTGACTTTTCTCGACCTCGACCTCGACCTCGACCTCGACCTCGACCTCGACCTCGACCTCGACCTCGACCTCGACCTCGACCTCGACCTCGAACCCGACCCCGATCTCGACCCCGACCCCGACCCCGACCTCGACCCCGACCTCGAACTCCCCCCTCCCCGAGCCCTCGACGGCGTTCGGGTCTGCGACGGTGCGAAAGACGTTCGTTCTGCACTCCCTGCTCCGATCCGAACGATACCACGATACGGTACGATACCAAAGCTTACGACACGACTCGAGCGCGAAGACGATAACCCCATATTCATATCCCTACCCATACCCATAGCAATCCAGACAACCCACCCACAACGCTGCTGGCCTCCAAGATGAATTAACCCCCCCACCCATGTTGCCGGCAGACCCAACATCACGATGCTCATGACACTTCGTACCAGCGGCAACGGCATATTTCCAGATCTACAGAATACCCAATCGTTCGACAACTGTATCCCCGGCTCCCACATCGCCAAACCCGTGGGACAGGACACCGAACAGAGTCCGGCGCGAACCCCTTCCTCTCCTCGCTCTGCCTCCAGCCAGTGCTCGCCTTCTTCCAAAGGACAATCCGCAGCCCAGTCGAGAGCTGCGAAGCGCATATCGCCGCCTCTGATGAACGGTTTAATGGGGACCGTGCCGCAGTCCGTCATGTTCGTACGAGCGCTGTACGACTACGAGGCTGACGACCGGACGAGCTTGAGCTTCCACGAAGGAGATCTCATCCAGGTCATCACCCAGCTGGAAAGCGGCTGGTGGGATGGCGTCATCAACGGGGTACGAGGCTGGTTTCCTAGCAATTACTGCCAGGTGATTACGAGTCCGGAAGACGCGCAGGAATGCAAGCAGAACGGTACCGCGGGAGAGCTGGAGGACGACAATGGAGAGGAGAGAGAAGGGTCTGCCGAGGAGTCCGAGGACCAGTATGAAGAGGAATCTGCCGAGTCAGAAAGAGACGAGGTGACACGGCTTCCCGCGAGCAACGATGAACGGACAAGAGCCGATTTCTGGATACCGCAAGCTACTCCGGATGGTAGGCTGTTTTATTTCAACACGGAGACGGGGGAGAGTAGTATGGAGCTTCCTCTGGAATCGCCGTCTTCAGCCACGGAGAATGGACCTCGCGACCGGATGAATGTCAACATTCCTGAGAAGACGCGACCACCACCCGAGCTGATGGCAAGAGGATACATGCAGGATGAGGAAGATGAGTCGGATGGGAATTCTGCTTCGGAACTTGAGGGAGAAAGCCTGATGCTCGCAGCCGAAAGCTCCTACTTCGTAGGTCTGACACTTTCAAACATTTTTTCTTTATGCTAACGCCATTGTGGCAGCCTGGAAAACGGCAGTCCCTCGAATCGCAGGGGATCTCTCCTGCACCCTCGATGGACTCAATGAATGCCTCATCCGTCTCGCAGCCGCGAACTGGGGACTCCTTCGTAAATCCCAATTTGTCCATCATCACCGCAATGCCAATCATGGGTCCCTCTACCACCTCCTTCACGAACCCGTCTCTCAACTCCTCGAATCATCCCCATCCCGCGACCTTACCCCGATCTTTCTTCACCGACGGCTCAGCTGCACCATTAACTTGGAACAGAATAGTAGCTAGCATGAAGAAGGCGGTGGACCGGTACCGGGAAGCAATCAACCAAAACTATCGGTCGGAATTTGTGCGCCGAGCGGAGGATATATCGGATCATCTGCGCCTCCTTCTTGCGGCTGGATCCGGTACAACAGATAATCACTCTGGCCAGCCATCCATCATATCCACCAACAAAGCCTTGTATCCTCATTTTCGGGACATGATGTCAAAGTTCTCGAAGCTGGTCATCTCTTCACATATTGCTGCGGCAGATTGGCCAAATGCGGAGTCGTATCTGAAGTGTCTGCAGGAGGCAGATGGCGTTTTGCAGGGTGTCTTCAGCTACGTCGAGGTTGCCCGACAACAAAGAGGAGAAGACATCCCAAGGTTACTGCCAGGCTTCGTGATCGGAAGTACGACTGGTGGGAGCTGGCAAAACAACGGCCTCAGCTGTCGAGATCCATTGACTTCAAATTTTATGGATGAAGACGAGGGACCGGCTGAGCCTTCCGCTCCCTTGAATGCTGATTCGATGGAGCGTCTTGATGATCTTAAGCGATCGCTGACCTTGAGTATACGGAAATTGGAAGAGCAGCTTGTGGTCACGGAGAAGATTATCACTCCGTACACACACGAACTCATCGGTGACAATATTTGCATAACGGCCAAAAAAGTTTTGGATGTATTCAAGCCATGGATCTCAACCGTTGAATCTATCAACCTCTCGTCTCTAGCCAGCAGCGTCCAAAACCCTTCGCTGATCGACTTTTCACAGCAAAAGCAGAGCTTGTATGACAATACCTCGGACCTCATTCTAGCGTGTCAAGCAGTTGCGGGGCCGTTGGGAGATGAGTGGGCTGAGGTCCGCGGCGAATCACTCGAATCTAGACTCAATTATGTGAGGCTGTGTGCGAAGCAGCTGGAAGTCAATGCATCCCATATTTGCTTTTCGTTACAACTACTTGGAGAACAAGTACAGCTCGTTTCTCCTCAAGACCAAGAAGCACCACCTCCACCCCCGAGAGATGACTTGAGGACAGGCGAGACGCCACGAAGAGTTGAAAGCATGTCGTTTGAGCGCTCGCATCACCGTACCGATTCCCGCGTTACCCTGTTGAGGCCAGGGCTAGCTGGGATCGCTCAATCTCACTCTTATTCGGTAGGGGACACCACTCCGACCTATCGCAATGGAGAAAACTCGAAAGTCAGGAAATTCTTTGGAGAAGAACCCGGGCGTGATCCTGGCCAGCCGCAGCAGGACGAAACCCCTGATTGCCTCAAACTGGACCACGAAGACGATATATCCTATGATACGAAGACCACACCTCCGCAGCTGAAGGGCGGTACCCTCCTTGCACTTGTTGAGCAACTGACTCGTCACGACAAGCTGGAATCCAGTTTCAACAACACCTTTTTGTTGACATATAGGTCTTTTACCACCGCTCGGGAACTTTTCGAGATGCTGGTCAAGCGGTTCCAGATCCAACCACCCGATGGTTTGATACAGTCGGACTACGAAATCTGGAGAGACCGTAAACAAAAACCCATCAGATTTCGGGTCGTGAATATCCTCAAGAGTTGGTTTGACAATTTCTGGATGGAGGACCAGAGCGACGAGACCAAGGCACTTATTCGCGATGTCTACACATTTGCGAGAGACACCGTCAAGACAACAGAGACACCTGGATCGGGTCCTCTAATGGCGGTTCTGGAGCAGCGATTGCGTGGGCAAGATACAACGGCCAAACGTCTTGTTCTGACATTGAACCAATCGACACCTCAGCCTATCATGCCCAAGCACATGAAGAAGCTCAAGTTCTTGGACATAGATGTCACTGAGTTTGCTCGCCAACTTACCATTGTCGAGTCAAAGCTCTACGGTAAAATTAAGCCCACGGAATGTCTGAACAAGACTTGGCAGAAGAAGGTTGGCGAAAACGACCCAGAGCCAGCGCCAAATGTCAAGGCTCTCATCTTACATTCGAACCAGTTGACCAACTGGGTAGCCGAAATGATTCTCACTCAGCTGGATGTGAAGAAACGTGTTGTGGTCATCAAGCACTTCGTTCTCGTAGCCGATGTAAGCTGCTCCGCCAACTTTTACCCGCAATTACCCGATATACTAACGATTAACAGAAATGTCGGCTACTGAACAACTTCTCCACACTGACCTCCATCATCTCTGCCCTCGGCACAGCACCCATCCATCGATTGAAGCGAACATGGGACCAAGTACCAGCCAAAACGTTGGCTATCCTGGAGACGATGCGCAAATTGATGGGCAGCACCAAGAACTTTGGGGAATACAGAGAGAGCTTGCATCTTGCCAACCCGCCTTGTATTCCGTTTTTCGGTATGTAGTCCATCGAATGGCCACCCCGTGTGCTAACTCGACTAGGTGTTTACCTCACCGACCTAACCTTCATCGAAGACGGTATTCCCTCCATCATCAAAAAATCCACCCTGATTAACTTCGCCAAACGCGCCAAGACGGCAGAAGTCATCCGCGACATCCAGCAATACCAGAATGTGCCCTACCCTTTGCAATCAGTTACCGAGCTCCAGGATTACATCTTGACCAATATGCAAGCAGCGGGCGACGTGCACGAGATGTACGAGAAGAGTTTGGCAGTTGAGCCAAGGGAAAGAGAAGACGAGAAGATTGTCAGGTATGTTTAGATTGCGGGATATGTCGATTTATAGCGGCTCCTCGAAGATTTGAAGCCGTCCAAAGCGTGATATGAGAATGTCGAGTCGCGCATTATGAGTTCGGTGGGAAGAATTGTGCTTACCAAGTTGGGAAACTATAGGGTTCTAGCTGAGTCTGGCTTTCTCTGACCAATTACGTTTACACGACACCCATGCGACGATGACAAACACACATACATTAACCCAAACGAAACGTTTGACGATGCCACGACACGAAATCCTCAAGCCCTGCCGCTATCTCGAATATCCGGTAGCGGTACCCAGTACCACCCATTACAAGACCTCGCCTCCATCACTACCTCCACCAATCGAACACAATTGTGCTATTTCTGATACCCTTGCTATATCAGCTCCGCTCGAAGTTTCCACACACCTTGATTTATACCACCAGTTGCTGTTTTTGCCTGTCTGTCTGCATACCGTGTTTTTCCGCTCTCGCAGCCGCATACCTGTCTTTCCCTGTATGGAGCATTTAACGCTATATATAGAACGTCGCTTTGTGCATTAAATGGCGGGGCAGGCGTTTCATTTGACTACGAATGACTGGATGTGCAAAATTTGGGGGGGGTTTTTTTTCGTTCTTTTCGAGATTCTGAATCTCTTTTCGGTTTATATACGTAGGGTAGGTAGGGTAGGGTAAGGTATGATTGGAGAATTGGAAAAAATCAGTTTGGACTTGGACCTGGGACTTGGACTCGGACTTGGACTTGGGAGGGGAGGGGAGGAGGGCGTTTAGTGAGGAGAGAAAGAAGGGAGGCAAGTGGAGGGGGTGGAGGGGGTGGACTAGAATTGAAAAATGGATGGCCTTTAACCAACCAACGCCTTTTCACAGCTCTTTTCTTTGCCAAAATCGTTTTCACTCACACCTCCTCCCGTAAAAGCCGTTATCCGGATTAGGTTGCTTGGCTGGTGCAAAACTCACCAATAGGCTGTCATATACCTTCTTCGCACATACAGAGATTGTCCATATTCCATCGAGCACCTGATCATTTCGACCCTAGTTTATCTCTCAAGACCTCCGCGCAATCACAGACGAAGCTTTATCATGGACGAAAAAGTCTCCTCTTGATTGTCATCAGTTTTACTTTTTACAACCCTCCCCCCCTAACTATCCCATTTCCGCTTCCATGGCACGCGCACCCCACATCCCAAGAAAAGGGTCTTGTCTAGTCAGTCAGCCATGAAAGAAGGTAAACGAACGGCTTTTCTGAAAGATAAAGCTTGGGTTGGGCAGGAAACAGGGGGGCCGTCACAAGGATCGCTCATTTCCTTTTTTTTTTTTTTTTTTTTTTTTTGATTTTTGGTTTTTGGTTTTTGATCTCGAATCCGAGAGAGATTAACATGTCGTTGATTAGCGGTAGGTAGCTAGCTAGGTAGGTAGCTAGGCAGGTTGAGAGAAGAGATGGAAGAGATGGGAGGTGGGGGGGGGGGGGAAAGCCGAAAGCCGAAAGCCGAAAGGGGGAGGTTGATATTAGAGGGAGGGATACCGTACCGGTAGGTAGGGAGGGTACCGGTAGGTAGGTGGGTAGGTACCTATCGGTTATTAATTAGTATGAGTTTGGGTCTATCTACGCCGTAATTTAATACCCCTTACCCCCCGGGCGAGGAAAGAGAGAGAGAGAGAGAGAGTGAGTGTTGTTGACTTTTGCTTTTTTTTTTTTTTTGTCTACGTGATGGATGGAGAGAGTGGCTGGCTCGCTGGATTGTGAGGACTAACGTAGATGTATATATATGTGTTTGTGCAAACAGCTGTTCGGCAGACGGCCACGAGTTTTCATATCGATTAGATGCGGGGATGGTGAGGATGGCGAGGTTAACTTTTGTACTCATCTACCGGAGCAAAAGTTTACGAACGACTGACTCGGCGAAGAAAAGCCGCCGAAGAAAGCCGCCGAAGTCAATGGTGGAGCGATGTGAGACGTTTCTTCTCTCTTCCTACTCAGGGTGCGTGCTTCCTGTGGTCTTTAGACAGGTGGAGCGACGCTAGCCCGGCTCAGCTCAGCTCAGCTCCATGCCGTTCGTGAGTTGCTGAATGGTCATACATATACGTAGTACTACCGATTGCTATCAGTACAGCCGAGTGATGCCTCCCATTCCAGAGGAGAGACCTTGGCTAAGCAAAGCAAGCGCTGCTTTTAGACGTCGGCATCCGGGTTGCTGTAATCGATGTTACTTTACTTTACTTGAGGGTAAACAGAGCCAGCGGGATAAACATGATATTTAAAGACACGAGACTATAATATCGTTATCAATCAATATCAATGCAGTCGTAGCAAGTCAAGGAGGTTCAGGTTCAGCTGATAAAGAAAAAAAAAAGAAAAGGATCGACGGGTTTCTTCTCGCTTGGGATTTGTTTGTTTTGATCTAATCCAATGCTGCTTGGTGGTGGGAGGGAGCTCCGGGTGGCTTGCATTCCGCCCCTCGCTACTTCTGTACTCACTCTGCTTGTTATATGTGCATCATCATCGGTTACTCCTGTGTATTACCTAGACTGGCTGGCCAGAATCCTGGTGTTCATGATTGCAAAGGGTCTCTTTCCTGTCTCGTGTGAGCTGCGTTCAGCGGGTGTTGATGAGCCGGTGGGGGTGTTTGCCTCGGATGTACCGTACAGCATGCTCTTCTTCAGTATTCCTTTATTGTCGCCTATTATCAAATGATTGATTTTCGCATTTGATTGGGGCATGCATAGCCCATCATAGTAGCCCGCATGCGAGACATCACGATCTCCAAATCCCGTGGACGCTCTCGCTCTCGCTCTCTCCAGAGTCGACGTAGATCTGATAACAAATGGCTTCGCTCTAAAGTCTGGGCAGCTAACACTAATTTAAGCATTATTTACGCCCTCTTTCCTTGTCGAGCAGAAGCAGCGCCTCTTGAGTCTCAAGCCCCGCCTTTGGCTTGCGTCTAAGCCGGCACAGTGACGAGCCGACAAAGAGAAAGAGAAAACATTGCTGTCCTGACGGAGATGCAATTGGGCGTATGCAAATGTGGACTGAAGAACTTGTTTCTCTTTTTCGCTCTTGCCCTCTGGTGCATTTGCAGTTGCATCGCGGCGTCTACGCCTTCCGGCAGCGTAGATATGATTGGCCAGTTTGGGCCTCTTTCCCCCCAAATGGGTATTGGGCAACGGCAAATGGTGCTTCCGGATGGTTTTTGCGTTCAGCTTGAACTCTGTGGATTTGAACGGTGGCGGTCGTGGGCTCTTTCCATCATCCAACTCACGTGTATATATATACTAATGTATAGTTCCTTCCCTCTTGCCTCTCTAGCTGATCCACGTCGCCTCAGCCCAGTCACTATTTCCACAACGACCCGCAACCCAAATCAACTCCAATCAATACTCAAGATGCGTTTCTCTATCGTAGCTGTTGCATTGACTGCTGCCAGTGCCGTCTCCGCTGCACCAGCCAAGAGACAGGCCGCAGATATCGACACGGTCATTTTGCAATACGCATTGACAGTCAGTAATCCAATTTCCATCACTCATCTCTTGTTCAATCGATTAACCCTTACCAGCTTGAGCACCTCGAGGACGCTTTCTACAAAAAGGCCCTTAGCGAGTGGGACCTAAAGTCGTTCACAGACGCGGGCTTCAGCGAGAAGTTCTACGATGACCTCAAATTCATCGCCCACGGTTCGTCTCCCCTTCCTATCGTAACTCAGTCCATGCTAATACTTCCCAGATGAGGAGGGTCACGTCACCTACCTGAAAGCTGGCCTTACAGCTGCAGGCGCCACGCCCGTCGCTGCCTGCGAGTACAAATTCCCCATGACAGATCCCCAGTCATTCGCCGCGCTCGCCTCTGTCATCGAAGGCGTCGGAGTCTCTGCTTACCTCGGAGGCGCACCTATCGTTACGTCAAAGGCCTACCTTACTGTAGCTGGTGCTATTCTGGTCACCGAAGCCCTCCACCAGTCCCAACAACGTGCTGCCATCGGCGAGACGCCTGCGGCCAACGTCTTTGGAACTCCTCTCGGCTTCAACGCAGTCTACTCTATCGCCTCGGCTTTCATCGTCTCCTGCCCATCTACCAACGCGGCACTCCCCTTCATGGCCTACCCCGCGCTCACCGTCACCTCTGGCCTGCCCACGGCTCCTGGTGCGCTGGTCAACCTCGTGCCTGATGAGATGCCCTCTGGTACTTTCTTTGCCACCTTCGTCAGCGGGCTCAGCATCACTGCCGTGACGCCCACCTCGGTGGAGGGAGGGATGATCATGGCCGAGGTCCCCATGATGATTGAGGGACAGAGCTACGCTTTCCTCACCAAGGACAAGTCGGGCAACCTGACCGATTCCAACATCATCGCCGGTCCAGTCATCCTCGAGGTCACTCCTCAGAGCCCCACATTTACCCTCACGATCCTTTGAATGCGCTGACCCCGAGGTGAGAGTGACCGACGTTCGACGTCTCGTATTGTTTTGATAGTTGCATGCATACCCCCCATGATACCCCCCGATGATGTTTCTAAGGAGCGGGAGATTGTCTTCGCAGTCGGGGCATCTTTGGCGTTTATTTCTTCGCAGCCAACTATGATGGATAATGTTTTTCGGGATGGTGGTGCGCTGTGATGTAGTGGGAATGCTTAATCAAATTCTTCAACTATTTTTCTCTCTCTTTTTCTTTGGACTCCTCATGCCTTTTTGGCATCATCAACGGTCAGGCCTCGGACACGATTCTGCTTGTTAGGTATGCAAGCGCTCAACCCCTTTCTCCCCTCCGTTTTATTCGAAAGGCGCGTTCGTATTTCCGATTTCGTACCTCTTCAACACGTCAGACTGTAAACAAGACCCTGACCCCTCCCTAGGATCCAGCTAGCCAGCTAGCCAGCTAGCCAGCCAGCCATCCATCTTCTATCCTCTTCTATCCTTCTCCAATATAAGAAACCTCGCCAACTGACCGACTGACTGAACAACTGAATAACCCTCAACCCTCAACCCTCAACGCCCTCGACAACATTATATCACGTCATATCATGTCATGTTCCCGCGCCGTATGAGGAAATAAACAAACAGACGAACAAACCAACCAACCAACCAGAAAGAACACCAGCCCAGTCCAGCCCAGCCCAGCCCAGCCCAGATCGATAGACAGATCAATAGACCAAAACCACGGGTCCTGCCTGCCCTCCTCGCTTAGCTGGCTCGCAGCTTACTATCTATTAGCGAGCGGCGGTAACACATTTGCTGCTTTTGTTTTTTTTTTTTTTTTTTTTTTTTTTTTTTATGCTTCGTGTGATTAGTTTTTTGTAGTTTGTTTTTGTATTTGTGTTTTTGTATCTTGGGACGCTGTTGTGTTTGGGGGGAGGGTGGAGGGAGGGTGGAGGGGATAAGAGGGGGGGGAATAGGTGGGATTTTTTTGGAGGGGGGGAGGGGAGGGGACGTTATTGTGGTGGGTGTTGGGAGGGGTGGGTGTGCCATTTTTTCTCTTTTCTTTTTTCTTTTTTCTTTTGTTCTTTTGTGTGATGGAGTGGAGGGAGGGGGGGTTAGAGGGGAGGGGGGGGAAGAGAGGAGAGGTGAAGAGACGAGGGATGTGGAAGGGGAAATGGGCGTGTGAGCTTTTCTCTTCATAAAGGTATCATCATCATCATCACATACAACAATACTAGAGATTTTCTGTGCAACAAAAGTCTTTCCGCATGGATCTCCTTTCCCCTCTCTCTTCTGTGGAGCTCTGAAGGAGAAGAGGGGGGAAGGGAAGGTGGAAGGCGAAGCTGGCTTTTTAGCAAACTAGCTTTCTCAATATACTGTATACTGTATCCTTGGCGAACCGTGTTTCTCTCTCTCTCTTATGTTTTTTTTTTTTCGCGCGGTTGCTTCTCTCTCTCTCTCGTGGGAGAACTGATAGCGAGAGTTAGATGTCGATTTTTAATGGTGGGTGTTGAAGTTTATGGATGTTTACTTTCCAATTTTTTTTTTTTTTTTTTTTTTTTTTTTTTTTTTTGGCACTCGCTCGCTCGCTTGTCACACCCTTGTTTTGACTTATAGGAAGAAGAAGGAGCGGTGAAAAGTAGTACCATTTTTTCCCCCTCCTATTTATTATCATTGTTGTTACTTTATTTTGTATTTCTGAAATATACAATGCAATATCGACGACCAGCTCTAATCGTCTTGATCGTTGTTTAACATCATAGAATTCATTCCTTGTTTAACTGCTTTGCTTGCTACAATCATCCTATCCCTTAAACCACGTTCAAGAAAAGCCCTCCTTTTTCTTCTTCTTTTTACATAACCTCGGGCTGCTGATCTCGCGGTCTCGCAGAGTCTTTATAAACCCTCTCTCTGATAGCATTTCACAGAATTCGCATCGAGTTATCTCTCGAGAGCATTCAAACCACGCATAACCTTGCAAGCGGCTCCGATCCGTATACACAAAACAACCCCCCCCCCCCCCCCCCCCCCCCCCTTCATCATTATCATACAGCGATAAAATCTCGCGTTCGTAGCCGGTTTTTTTTTTGTTTTTTTATATATATATATCGAGTCGATGTAGTTAAAACAAAGCGCTCTTTCAAGTTTCCGCAGGCCCACCCCATCTTTCCATACCCGTTCCCCCTTCTATCGCAAATCCTCTCAATCTTCTCTATTTCAAGTCGGCATATGCCCGTCAAGGATCTATAATCCTTTCAATCTTGCTTCGTAATCAGCCTAGTAGATAGTCGAGAAAGGGGGAAAAAGAGAAGGGAAGAGGTCCGGAGCAGCCGATGAGGGGAAATATTTTCGAGGAGACGCCGCACGTCGCGTGTTGTTGTTGATGATGATTTGAAATCGTAGTGCTTGTGAGTTATCGACGGGATTCTTGACGGGGTACGATTGTTTTGGCTGAATTAAAGCTCTAGTCTAATAAGATGAGATGAGATGACGTTGAAAGATACTACTATGATGATGATGCTCGATGGAATTTACATTTATGGTTTGGAAAGCTTGGATTGTAGGTGGTATTGAGCCGATCGATTCAAGACTGGAGAAAGGATTCTATTCAAGAAAAATAGTTGGATTGTATCCAAAAGTTCAGCAGAACTACTTTCGATTACTCCGTGAGAAAGGTTGTGAGAGAAGCGCAGGATTCGAATCATTCGATCGATGGAGATAGGATCGTTCTTGTATTTAATCAAAACGATAAGACGGCAATGGGGGAGTGGTAGGCAGGTACTACAACTACAGTACGGATATAGCTAGACCCTGGCAATGCTGATCAGTAGGCTGCAGCACAATGACGGCATCGACCGAGAGAGCCACATTTTATTTATCATTATGGGTTTCTGATCCCGAGTTATTCCCCCCTCCCCATAGCTTTTCTCGTACGTGGTCAACGGACGGCTGTCAACAAACTCCTTATCAAAACCGGGGGTTGTTTCTTTGCTTGCTCCCGAATAGTGGGTGGACTGGACCGGCCTGGACTGAAATGGGGTCCTGGTCTTAACGGACGACAAGACAAGCTTCTCTCTCTATCTTTCAACGTCTTGAAAACCACCACTTTTCTCTTGCTTGAGGAATCAGCTTACTTTCTTCTTCTTCCTTCCTCATTTTTCGCCTTCTGATTGTCAATTCTTGTTGGGAAAAGCGGTTTCTGAAGGAAAAGGAAAGGAAAGGAAAGGAAAGGTTGCCTGATGGTTTTGTTTGGTTACCTGTGAGGAAACAGAGAGAGAGAGAGGATGCCGCACCCACAAGAAGATATTGCTGACGCCGACGCGGCCCAGCTGGCCCAGCTGGGTCACAAGGGCCAGCTGAAGCGGAACTTCTCCCCGCTGGCTATGCTCGGTCTCGCGTTCGCAATTTTGAACTCCTGGACGGCGCTCGCTGCGAGTCTGTCCCTCGCCTTACCGAGTGGAGGGCCGACGTCGGTGCTCTGGGGTCTGATCAGTGAGTAGTACCTATCCGTCCAGCCGCTCGCTCTGCCAGGTGATTGATGCGATGCGATGCGATGCGTGTGCTTTCTCTCGTTCTTTCTTTCTGGGTAACTTGCTGACATGTACACGTGTGTTTTTTATCCAGCCGCGGGGGTCTGCAACCTGTGCCTCGCCGTCTCCTTGGCCGAGTTCCTCTCCGCCTACCCGACCGCCGGAGGCCAGTATCACTGGGTGGCCGTCATCTCCTGGAGGCCGTGGGTCCCGCTCCTCTCCTGGATCACGGGCTGGATCAACGTCTCGGGCTGGATAGCGCTCATCTGCTCCGGGGGCCTCCTCGGCTCGCAGCTCATCATGGGCGTCATCTCCCTGGTGCACCCTGCCTTCGTCGCCCGCCGCTGGCACCAGTTCCTCATCTACATCGGCTACAATGTCGCCGCGTTTCTGGTGAACGCGTTCATGACGGCTGCCTTGCCCAGCATCACCAGGGCGGCCTTCATGTGGTCCATTGCGGGCTTTGTGGTCATCTCCATCACCGTGCTGGCGTGTGCGAGCCCGGATTATACGTCTGCGGAATATGTGTTTACCGAGTTCATCAACGAGACGGGCTGGCCGGACGGGATCGCTTGGCTGCTGGGCCTGCTGCAAGGCGGGTTGGGCCTCACGGGATTCGATGCCGTGGCGCACATGATCGAGGAGATTCCGAGCCCGGCGGTTGAAGGGCCCAGGATCATGATCGCCTGCGTGGGTATCGGGGTCTTCACGGGCTTCATCTTTCTGATGGTCCTGCTGTTCGTGGCGGGGCAGGTTGATGGTCCGGATGGTGTTATTGAGAGTGCGGCCGGGCCGCTGCTGCAGATCTTCTATAATGCTACGGGCAGTAAGGCCGGTGCGATCTGCTTGTTGATGTGAGTCTCCCGGAGCCGAAATGTTCCTGTCTCGCAGACTGATAGATAGTTGGTAGCTTCCCCCTCCTATGTCTTTTGTTCGCCACGACGAGTATCATGACCACGTCAAGTCGAATGACCTATGCGTTTGCGAGAGATGGCGGACTGCCCGTCTCACGTGTATTTGCCAGGGTAGATCAACCTCCTCGCCCTCCTCCCACTTCCCTGATAATCAAGCTGACTTGCATTTTCCAGGTACATCCCAGACTCAGCCTGCCCCTCAACGCGCTTTACCTGAACGTAGCTCTTGTCATCATATTCGGCTGCATCTTTCTCGGCTCGAGCTCGTCCGTCTCCCCTTCCCACACGATGGTCCTCAAGACTAACTCCTCGCCAGGGCCTTCAACGCCATCATCTCCGCCTCGGTCGTTGCCCTCGGCGTCTCATATGGTATCCCCATCGCGATCAACTGTCTGCGTGGACGCAGCATCTTACCAGAAAGTAGGCCTTTCAAGCTGAACGGTCTGCTGGGATGGACTGCAAATTTGGTAGGTTGCCTGCCCATTCATGACGGTAAAGCGAGATAAGGGGGGCGATGGTATCGATCCAGCTGACGAGAATAAAGATTGGCATCGCCTACGTGATACTCACCACTGTGCTCTTCGTGTTCCCTCCGGATTTGCCGGTAACAGGTTCGAATATGAGTAAGTGACCCTGCTCAGTCCGACTCGGGACGCGTGGGACGGCGCTGACAGAAATTCCAGACTATTGCATCGTAGTCTTCTCTATCATCATCGTGATTTCGATTGTGCAGTGGTTGGTCGACGGCAAGAAAAACTTTACCGGCCCGAGATTCGACGTGGAGGATTTACAGAACGGAGAAGTGTTGGGCGTTGATCCTGCCCTCTTCTCGGAACAGGAATCCAGCTCCGTGGGCGACAAGGATTTTTCTAAGAAGTGATACGATTAGCCATCTAGACACGGTGCTGGAGTGATCCTGTGTGTGAACACTGACGTTGTAGATTATTTCCAGGGTGGACGGATACTCACCAACTCCTGGCTCTGCTGCACATCAGACAAAATTATCTTCGCGAGACATGAAACCAGTCATAGCAGCTACACACGTGATATCCAATTATTTATCTAAATTAGTAAATACACATTGTATAGACATTCAAGAGCTCCCAGCATTACTCCAAAAGCTCCACCGAGCCATGCCGTAGTGCTGCAACCAAAAGGCTTTGGTTTGTTCACACCTGAATGCCAGCACCACCAGGGGTCGCGTCCAGCTGGTCCGGATGATCGCGATACATCCTCGCCTCCAGTTCTCTCAACTCGTTCTCCCTTACCAGCAGCTCCTGCCTCTTTTCATTGATGGCCTTCTGCATTTGGATCTCAATCTCCTTCAGCTTCTCCTGCTCGCGCTGCAGACGCTCTTCTGTCATGCGGTCGGATTGGGATGCGAGATCTTCGGGGTTCATGGAGTAGTCGCTACGTAATGTGTTAGCCGAGGTTGAGAAATGAGAGCGGAAAGTGGAAAAGGCGGAGTGAGAGGAAAGAATGATTGACGGGGAAACTTACGCTTCGTTGCCGCCCTCGACCGATTTACTCAGTTTTTCGGTACGGTAGGACTCGTAGAGGAAGTCTTGCGTGATTTGCTTCAAGTCCGCGAGATGAGAGCTCAATAGGATAGAGCGGACAATTAGGAAATCGGAGTGTTTTGGATTATCAACCTGGCAAGTAATTAGCACCCAATACCTACCTCACATCAGAAGTCGGGGAGCGGGAAAATGGCTCTTCGGCCGCGCCCAACTGCATCATTTTGGAATGAAACACTGCTCACCTCCACGATACCCCACGGATACTGCCTTGCCCTGACCTGCTGCCCCTCGACCTCAACCACATCCTCACTTCCCACAATCGCAAAAGGCATCATGCTCCTTAACTCCGCATTCTCCTCAATAGTCTCCTCGTCATCCTCCTCGATATCATACGGAAAATCGTAAATCGGAATTCCGTAGTACTCGATGTCTTCCATGATCAGTTTCTTGGAGGCAGCGAGCTCCATTGGAGTCAAGCAGTCGGCTTTTCCGATAACAGGAATCACATTTACGCGTGGAGAGAGCCGCTTCATCAACTCGATATCGAGTTCTCGTAACCCGTGACCTGTGGGGGTGATAAAGTACAAGAGAGCGTGGACACGGGTGTCTTGGAAGCGAGGTTTGCGCCTGATGCGACAGTCGACGGCAAGGATCTCATCATACTGCCTCTCGATGTAGCTGATGATTTCGCCAAAGCTGTGCCCGGTCAGAATTCATGCAGAGGTTTCATCAGGCGGATAGCTGTAAACTGACCCGGCCTCGTTATCAATCTGGTCTCCGAATCCAGGGGTGTTGATCACCGTGAGAGCGATCCTCGTTCCCTCTTCTTCCATTTCCAGTTCTGGAATTTCCGTTAGACGCTGTTCATGTAGAGCGGAATTGGCCAGAGAAGCATACCAACCGTGACTGTTTTGACGCTCACGCCTTCCTCGATGTGGGCGTTTCCGGCATCGTCACAGTCTTTGCTCTCCAGAACTTTCTTTCCACAGAGCGTGTTCACAAATGTTGTTTTACCTTTCAACTGTCAGATGCATACGAAAATCTATGGAGCAGGTAGAGAGAACCAGTGCCGGAACCGCCGCAAACCATCACGCAAAATTCAACTCTGTCACGGAGAAGTCAACATCGGGATGTGAAGCCCAGCTCCGACGACAGAATCATACCCCTTCTTCGCATTCTTCTTTCGACGATTGCGAATCTGTGGACATGGTCAGCCGTTCAGCTCTATATCGACACGTATCGCATCTCCGTAATAATCATCACCATGTCGGGCGGTGCCACCCTCCGGCAAAGTACGTGCACATTCCCCGCAAGGGCTCTCCGAGGGGAGAGGGGGGCACTTACAGCACTCAGGGAGGAAGAGGCGGTACGGCTATGCATTTTTATCGTCGGCACAGCTTCCTCTCGTGATGTCGAAGATCTGTCGCCCAGAAAGAGGGAATGTACTATGTACCGGTATGTCGTCTTCGTGGATTGACTTTTTCATCGCTCAAGCTCGAGCTCCTGAAGCATATTGAAATGGGCGAGAGAGACCCCTGCTAGCCTCTTTTCTCTATTAAATCTGGCCCGAAAAGCCAGACGGATTATCGATTATCCTTGAACGATATACGAACCGAGCCGACTGCGATTTTCAAAGCATCCTCCTAGATATGAGGTTGAGGTGTTGAGGCTGGTTTCTTCAACACGCCGATATCCCACCTGGAGTGGGTAGGAGTGGGTAATGTGAGAGTCTTTTCGGCCATAAAATGTCATGTTATCATATCTGAAATGCGGGCTAATTATGCCTGCTCGGGCTCTTACGGAGTACAAGTTGTGGTTGGCAATATGGGGGAGGCCTGTAGGGAAAAGATATCCCAGAGCTTGTTCTGGTGAAGTCACATGATATCGAGGATTCGCGGCGACGGGTTGGTCGATGATGATGCGTGAGACAAAATCATGCACGTGTTGCTCAGCCGGCAAAGCCAGAGCAAGGGCGACCTACAGATAGGTTGCTATGTTCCGAATATACGGAGGCGACCTAAACGAAGCACATACACTTTTACCTTCGTATTCATTAGTGGAGAAAGACAGAGCTGTGTACCAAGCAGCTCAGTCCTGTGGTCAAGTGGAACCAACGAGACTGTCGCATCCGGCATGGCTCAGATGAACCCAGAGATGCCGCCGGCTCCTCGATCGACTACGAGATACTGCTTCGAGTCTCCTGGACCGTTTTTCTTTGCTAAACGAACAACCTCATTGCGGTTTCGGGCGTCCTCTGGCTTTACATTCCGCAGAAGCTGATTCTCAGAGCACAATCCAGATACCTCACGCCGGAATGGGAGGGCCCTTTCGATATATGCGTCCGCAATTACATTTATGACCCGGCCTTCACAGATGGCAATCGCGTCGTAGCAGCACTAACTCACGACGTCGAGCCGGCCAAATCGCTTCGTACCTTTCGTTATCCTGGAGGTGTGGGAGGACCACTACCGAAGACGTAGCCACGGCTGTCACGACTCCAAGCTTAAGCCAAAAAGCGTTCGTGCTATTAATATATCAAATTATCCTCCGGTGCACAGACGACCAGATAGCCATTCTTATGAGGATAGGCTACAGCGGATATCTACCAACGGCATTCATGTCACGGTGTGCGGTATTGATGCAGGCGTACCACACGCAAGACATCGACGCCTATCCGCGCTCAGTATATATATTACCAAGCGGTGTCTACCTACATACGGCGAATACGTGGCCTGAGTGTGGAGCTGCCGAGAGGTTGAAAACGAGGATGAAGATGCAGTCGACGGTTTTCCCTAGGCGGGGGATCGATCCGCGTGACATGAATACAGAGGTGTATAACAGATACCGGTACTGTATGTGAGAAGAGAGGCGAGGATAATGATGATCCCTGTCCTGGGGATCAGCGGTCACGCGCCGGCAAGCGTTTACGAGGGCTCAGTTGCAGGCACTGGGCCTGGATACCGGTACCTACCGTACATATTGACTTGCTTCCGCATCAGAAAAGACACCGCTACCCGTGTCCAACGAGCACAAAAACATCTCCTTTTCTCTCTTCCACGAGGCTTAATTCAAGCACATTTAAGCTCAGCTAGATGAGTTCTTGTCTACCTACTTCTCTCGGCAAATGGAAGCCTTCGAGCTCAATTCACCTCAGGGGTCGGGACGCAGCTCTTTCATTTTCCGGCTTTTGAAGTCCTTATTTCGAATAAGCTTCCCATCTCAGGCGAGTGAGTACCGGTAGCTCTCCCTCGCCACGCCGCGTTGAAGCGTGGATTGGCACTTTAAACCGTCTCGGTCAAAAATCTCGGGCTATGGGACGAAAAGGTTCGATGAACCTGGGGAAACATGGAGAGCCTCGGCTACAGATCCACGCTTGTGTCTGCACAGACGGAGGAGGGTGGAGGTTCTCCATGGCTGGCTTGGCTCGAAGTGGTCGGCTTCAGGCTGATGACAAGGTCCGAAGTTGTTTGTTTGTTATGCGCTTAGGGGGCGGAATGTTGCTGTTATTTTTGATGCTGTTCCTGTAATACGAAGAAGGTCAAGCAAGAGCCACGTTTCCAGATCAACATACCGGTATCTAGATATGAACATCTAAGAAAGCTCTGTCAAAACAAGAAGCGCGATTTGATGAGGATCTTCGCTCGTTCTACTTCAGTGCTACGTAGCTTTCCCACCCCCATGCATCACGTGGTGGGTATAAGCCTTGTACGTAGTACGTATTGACGTATTGGCCGAAGCTGCGTTACCCCGCAAAAGAGCTGCTGCATGTCCATGTCAACGAATAATGGGCCCCGACATGGTCTGGGCTCCTCATCTGTGGCCCATTCGCTCTTCTGCCGGAGATCAACATCAAAGCGCACGCAATTCCTGCTCTCCTGAATCTCATCGTTACCATTCTTATTCTTATATCTCATTCTTATATATCATCGTTTCGCTGTGCATGGGAATGGGAAGTGTGGAGTGTGATCTGAAGTGGTCTGAAGTGGTCTGAAGTGGTCTGAAGTGATCTGAAGCGAAGTGAAGAAAGAGTATGCTCCTCTACACCAAGAAAGCCGCGCCCAAAGCCCCCAAGCGGCGCTCAAGAGCTGGTAAGGAAATTACTTCTCTATACCTTACCTACCCTTACCTTTCTTTACCTATGCTATTCAATGCGCCTCCTCCCATACAGAGAGAACCGCACACTGACTTGAGATTGGCAAAAAGGGTGCATACACTGGTCAGTTACCCTCCTCATTACTCTTCTACGTATACTTGTAATATCAAAATCATATTGACGCTTGCTGACTGGGGGAGCAGCAAAGAAAAGGTGCTTACATCCCACCCCGTCCATCCCCTACCGCGCAAGGTGCCCCCAAGTTCTAACAGCAAACGCGCGCAGAAAAAGAAATGCAACGAGAACCGGCCGCAGTGCGATAGATGCCAGGAGCGCGGGCTGAATTGCGAGTACGAAGCCGTGAAGCCGCGGAAGAAGAGAAGGACGTCGTCCGCTGGGTCCGCGCTCTCGTTGCGAAGCGAGGACTCGGATCGCTGGCCTGGCCGCTTCGGTAACGGGAGGATCTTTTATGATCAGACGTCCGAGTTTGGGGTCAGCAAGTGGGAGATAGACTCTGTGTACCAGTACCCGGGCTCGGACGAGTCGGGAGAGTGGGAGACGCCGTACGGGATTGACGTAGAAGAGATCATACGGACGGACCTGGTGCCCACTGCGCCAGCTGTCTCGATGACGGTTGCTGGAAGCCGAAGTCAGTATCCCGATCTTGCGATGATTGCGCCGTCACCGGTAGCATCGCCGCTGCTCGAGTTTTGCGCGCCGGTGTTCGAGGAGTTTACCGATCGCACGAATCGCCGCGCCTTGGTGGACCATTTCTGCAATGTTCTGTCACATCTCATTGTGTTTAAAGAGGACAACGGGAACCCGTTTCGCCAACTGGTATTGCCATTATCGCATGCCAGCTCTCCGATCATGAATGCGATATTTGCGTTGAGCAGTGCCCACTTGGAGTATCGAGGAGTTGTAAACCAGGAGAAATCGCTGGATTTCCATAACAAGGCTTTACAGGGGCTCGCTAATCTAATTGAGCAAAATGACCAGTCGAATAGGGAGGAGGTGCTGGGAGCTATCATGTTGCTGGTTTACTATGAAGTTGTAAGTCTCGGCTAATTTTAACACTCCTAGAGACCATCTTCTAACAAAATACAGCTCGTCCAAAGGGGAGACTCCAATATTGTTAATGGCCATCTGAAAGGCGCAATGACAATCATGAAATCCGGCCCCCAACTCAACACGCCAACATCCCAATTCCTCGAGCATGTAGGTCCCCTCCCAGCCCCCTTCCCCCCTTTCCGACCTCCCAACTAACAAGAACAACAGGCCTTCCGATTCTACGACGTGATCGCCGCCCTCTCTCTCGGCACGGCCCCTAATTCCAGCACACAACCCGCGGTCCCATCTCCTTTCCCAACCCCCCCATCACCCTCTGGTTCAATCCCCCCCTCTCCTCTAAGTGCAGTCGACACGCTCCTCGGCCTCTCCACAGACCTCTGGCCCATCATCCACCGCCTCTCCCACCTCCTCCCCAACAAGCACTCCCTCGAAGCCGCCATCGCCGCGGGCGAAACAAGCAAAGCCACCGTCCTCAGAACAGAACTCGAAAGCACCTCCCAAGCAATCGAAAACGCCCTCACCTCCTGGCGCCCAACATTCTTCACCACCACCACCACCTCCTCCTCCTGCTCTTCGTCCCCTCCCACCGCCAGCCCAGACTCCTCCACCCTCCCCCTCCTCCTCCAAACACAAACCCCCCGCATCCAAAGCATCTACCACAACGCCTCCGCCTACCGGCACTCCTCCCTCATCTACCTCCACCGCACCATCCGCGGCCTACCCCGCTCCCACCCCGCCGTGCAAAAACACACCCACCTCGCCCTGCGCGCCTGCGCCAGCGTCGTCTCCCTCGCAGCGCAGTGCCTCGACGGACCCATGTCGGCGCTCCTCTGGCCGCTCTTCGTCGCCGCCTGCGAGGCTACCAGCGCACCCGACAGGGAGATGGCCCTCGCTGCCTTCTGCGGCATTGAGAGGAGGCAGGGCATGACGAATATCAGCAGGGCGTGGGAGGTCGTGAGGGAGGTGTGGCGGAGGGTTGACGACGAGGCTGAGGGAGGAGGGGAGGGTCTGGGGCATGTCAGTTGGAGGGCGATCTGTGAGGAGAGGGGGTTCATTATTGTGTTTGGCTGATGTTGGGTTGCTTGCATGCATGCATGCATGGAAATGGGATGGGATGGGATACCTCTACCACCCGGCTGTGTGTGCATACGAGTATACACAAGACATAAAAAAGTAAAATACGTCTCGAAAGTCTTTCGTCATGTTTGGCTAGCTCTCAGCTGCAACAACCTTTTCTTTCTGAACGAGCTTCCTCCAAGTTGCTTTTCGCAATTTTCTTTTGCGGATTATATATATATTTTTTTTTTTCAAGGGGGAGGAAAATTTTATATTCTGACCAAGACTTCATTCTTTCATTCAGGGCTATACGTATACGAGTCACACACCCTCTCTCAGAAACGAGCGCTGCCAGCGAGCGATCCCATTCTCATCAGTAACATAACCCACCAGAGGAGTCCAGGCCTAGTAGATAATCCAGCAGCCGAATTCTCAATTTCTCGCTAAGCGAGATCTATTCATTCTATTCACTGCCCCAAGTTCTCTCATGAACAACAGCGAGAAACTCCTGGTGTGGACACTACATTCTCGCTCAAGCGCCTCCCCCTTCCCAGACAAACGCTACGCCATGCCGAAAAGCCCCCCAACCCCTCCCATCCCTTCCATCGCACCAAGACCCAAAAATCAAGGCAGCAGCTTCTCCCCTTCCACCTCCATCAGCCCTGTTCGGTACTTCCCCAACTTGACGGGGATATCGCCCGAGTAGCCGGCCTCGCCCCTCGCAACCTCAAGCCTCTTCGTGATCTTCCCCACCATCTTCGCGACCCACTTCTCGTTCACGGCGCCGTCCACGACAGCCTTCTTGACGCCCTCTTTCATACCGCCCTTCAGTGCCCGTCCGAACTCCATGATGCCCTTGACTTTCTCATCCATGGCGCCGGGTTCCTTCTCCATCTCCACCACCTTGGTGGCTTTCACCAGCGCGGCCGCAAAATCGAGGAGTTCCTGTTCAAAGAATGCTGGTAAGCGAGCGTGCACGGAGATTGAGACGTTCGTCTCGTCCGACAGGGCTTGGTCCAGAGAATGCTGTGCGTTGACCTCCTGTGGTATCCCATCCGCGGAATCAACGTTTTTTTCGAGCTCGAGCTTCTTGTTCTCGGATGGCGGAGGAGGGAGAATGTGCTCGTGGTGCGGGAGCAGGAAAGTAGGCACGACAAAGCGGGCGTCTGCGCCGCCTAGTCTCACGACTTGCTTCAGGTCTACCTCAGCGGGCAGGGCGCGGTAGGCCAACAGGTCATCTATTGCGAGGTGGCATACGATGTCGTAAGTCGAGATGAAGGGGACTTGAGCGAGGCCTGTGATGGATCCAAGCTCGAGCACGAAGTTGGCGTTGGAGAGCCAGGCCGAGATATCCGCTTGCAGGTGGGCGATCTCGGAGCTGGTCTCGGCGTATTCTTTGAATACTTTTTGCACGAGGATACTGTCGATCCAACGACCAGAGGCGCTGGCTGTGATGGAGGAAACTTGCACAGGGTGGAAGTAGCTGAGAGGGCTTAGCAGGAGGCGCAAGAGCATAGGGAGACGGTGTAGGAAGCGATCGACGTAAGGAGGCGAAGAATTTTGGAGGGTGGTTACCCGGATAGACTTTGGAGGCGGGTGAGGAACCGAGGGCTGAGAATGAATTTGCGAGCAAACAGCTGCACGGATAGCATTGGCGTCTCCGAGATCAAAAGTTCGCTCCACGTCAATCGTTTGCCGGGTGAATTTCTTGACATGTTCTCGCGCCTCATGGATGGCGTTCGTCTCTTTGATAAAGTTCAATGTCCGCAAGTATCGAGCACTTGCTTCTTCATTGTCGGGAGAAATCTTCTTCATAGACTTCAGTCCTGTCTTCGGCGAAACATTATCCGGAATCTTCCCATCGGTCATAACCTCAGTCATCTTAATCTCGTGAACAGCCACCTTTGACCTGCTGTTGCGCGGTCTACCCGCATCGATGCTCCTCCGGTCTGCATCTCTCGAGGCAGCCTTCAACAGAGGCGTCCCCTCAATAAAGACTGAATCCCCGTCCAAATCCTTTCTCTTCCCTTCCAGGCACCCGAATGTCATCTCGTAATCCCCACCCTTCAGATTTGCATAGCAGTCTCCGATGTCAATGCCCCTGAACAAGCGTACCGTAACCTCTTCCGTCTGAATGGAAAGCTCCATATCATCGCTCAACTTGATGCCCACTTCCACACCATGAACCACGAAACTGAGATTGCTGAGCGAAAACGTGACACCGCGCAGGACCATCAAGCCGTCAACATCAGTATCAATTTCCAAGGCCGGGATGTTGAAGAAGGCAATCTTGTCATCGATGAAATGCAACTGCACCAACGCATGCCGCAAGCTCCTCCTCGCGACATTGCTCGCCGCCTCGAATTGGAACAGGCAAACGAGAAAGATGGCAGGGTAGCACAGCACGGTGAAAACACCATACAAAAACCACGACGTTGAGCATACCGAGTAGCCCAGATTAAACGTCGTGAACAGAGGCCATAACGCATGGCCCGGGAAGATGCGGTAGCCTTTGTAGTCGCCAAGCAGGATGAAGAATTGTAATAGAGGCGCTCCGGATACAACCCATCGTCGAGGCCAGCGGTAAAGCGCTGAAAGGAGGAGAGTGAGGAAGGCGAAGAGGAGAGGCGACTTGAGGACGCGCTCGACGGAGTGCTGGCGTCGGTGCTGCTGCTGCTGCTGCTGCTGCGGCATGGTCCTTGTCGGCGCAAAAGCTTGATTGAATTGTGGCGGTGGCGAAATGCAGGCGCAGGGTTGGCTTGATGGTTGATGGTTGATGGTTGATGGTTGATGGTTAAACTCGAGAATGAGATAGCCAGGACGGGATTGAATTGCGAAAGAAAAGTTGCGATTACCTGGGAAGAAAAGTCCTTTTATGAATGTATGGTGGGTTGCGGGTTGTTTGCTTTGGGGTACGATCTAGATTCCTGCTACGTCATGGTAGGTAGTGCTACTGGCCTACCTAGTTGTGAGGAGTCACGTGGACTGCCTTCCTAGATCAGGTAGCACTTTCCTTCTATTTGCGAGAAAAATATCGCTTTTCATTTTCCGTACCGAGCTCTCTTATCATTAGGCTCATGGGTATGGAGCTTGTTTATTTCATATTTGACGCTGTAGTCGCATTAGTATACCACCAACAGTGACCTAAAGCCTTCGTTCTGATATAGAAATTTAGCCAGCTTGTAACGTACAGAGGTAGGCCGGGCCATGCAAGTAAAGAGCTTTCGCTAAAACCAAGAACAGGTTTGACGAGAGTTCTGGATTGAAACCTGGAGAGGCTGGCGGATTTCCCAAGTCTCGCGGATAATTCCAAAGTAGCGACTCATCTGTAGAAAGAGAGGTTCGGTTTTAAAAAAATTGTGTTATAGAATTCAAAGAAAATCGCAAATAATAAATCTGGAGGTACTAAAGAACAACTAATCAGGCTGTGATGAGATGATTAGCCCCAGTTCTCTTCCAGCGGCAGCGGATATAGACTCCTGGTGAAAAAGACATATGTCTATCAGATGGACAGATAGTATTTTCTACTTCGGATCTGAAAGCAAGATCGGAGACTTGCTCTACCCATACACAACCACTCGCACTCCAGATTCATAGTCATATCTTCATACACATCAGCTCGGTTGTTAAATGCTCATGAGAAGTTCTAGCAACTTTGGGAAGATGGGCGAGCTGTGAAGTGATTGTCAGCTCGTGATAGTAGATCTGCGGAAAGTCCCTGAGATTTACCCGAGTCCAGTCACTGGGTCCCATCCCTCTGCTGTCGGAAAACCTGCTGACCCACATCCAGGGTTGCTACCCACTGTGATATCTGTGAAAACCTCGGGATGCTGGTACTACAAGAAGATATTAGCTACCACTCATGTATGGAACAAAGCGTGTGAGCTAACCAAGATAGGGTGGATAAATCCAACCGTTCCCTTGCCAGCAGCAATTCTCTCCTCGTTGATTAAATTGAGAACTGCACCCCAGACGGGAGCCGAGAGCGAAGTACCGCCGACCAGCCACCATGACCCGTTTGAGTACACGACCTGTCTATCACCGACAGCTCCAACATCTGGGTACCCGCGTCCCCCATGGTGATAGAGACCTCCCGTGACGCTGCTGAAGTTTCCGTTCTCGACGTGGTGATGGTATCCACGGAAGCCCAGGGAACTCTCTTTTTGGTCCCAGTAGGCCTGAACAGCGGTACGCTGGTAGCTAGGAATTCCGAAGACGTTGGAGAACCCACCGCCGCTGGGAAATCTTTTGGTGGCGACTTCGTGGAGTTTTTGTCCAGGAGTGGGATTCACAGAGGCGTTAAAACGATCCCATTCAGTACTGCCGACAGAAAGAACGTAGGGGCATGTGGATGCGAAGTCGGGATCGAAGATCCGACCAGAATAGCCGTTGCAGATGCTCCCCCCTACCCCCGCGTCACCGGAAGACATGACGACAGTCACACCTTGAAGAGCAAGTTTCATCCACTCATTGCATTGGCGCTTGAGATAGAAGTCTGGAAGATCTGCTTCGGTTGCACCATATGAGATGGAGATCACGTTTGTCTGCGAGAAGTCAGTCAATTTGAACTCTTCCATGCACGTCGAGCGATGCAGGAACATACTGGCTTATATACACCGCACTGAAGCTGACCAGTGTATCCCCCGGGGTTGAGATTAGGGTAAGAGGGGTCTCTGCAGGCTTCTTCTGTACAGTCTCCAGTCTCACCATAGGCACTGTAAGTACAGTAACTACCATCTATAGCATCAAGGAAAGCTGGATTCGTTAGCAGGTCACCACGAGCTGCTATGAATGGTACGCACTGTTCCAGAAGCCACTGAAGTTACCCGTTGATTCATAGTACTCATCGTCGACTTGAAACAGAACAAGCTCTTGGGGATAGATCAAAGGCTGGGCTGAGTTGAAATCGAGGCCAGACTCGAGGTCGATTGGGACAAAGATTGTAGAGTCTTCGGTCGCTCCAATCGCACCATCAATCAGACGTTCCTCAGGGTAAGTGCCGTTGGGAATGTTACTAGCTCAGTTTCAATCTCTATACTGAGAGTGGAGAAATGATGACTGACGGGTAGAGAGAGCTGTAGTAAATATCAAGATCTTTCTTGCTATAGTGTACATCAAGAGACTCGAAGATTCCTAGCTTGTTGCCAGGTGAGGCCTTGGTAGCATTGCACATCTCATATTGAACTAAGTGACATTGTCAGCCCCGGAGAAGGAGGATTGGAAATGAATATAGCCTATTTACCTTGAGTGCACGGGGCAGTCACGTAAATGTCGCAAACACTTGAGTTGGGGTTAGGGAATCCAGGAAGTTTCGTGACGAGTGGTCTGGCGCTAACAGTACTCTCGAAACGCTTGAAAACCTCGTTACCTTCACCGGCCGTGATCTTCCTCTCCCGAAGTCTTGTTCCGGGAGTCACGTAGTCAATGTGCTCTCGAACGTGAGTAGGCACGTGGTACTCTTTGGTGGAGATATCATGAACACCTGAGCGGTGTTCCCAAAGGTAGAACTCGGCGAAGAGAAGGGTCTCTACTTCAGCAGCGTTTGCGTCGAATTGAATCCACTGTATAGGTTAGTGTTATCTTCCTTTTTTGCTGGCTGTGGGTCTCTGAGAGACGCTGGGAGAGCCACCTGTCGGTTGGTAGATACGCCAATTCGGTCAGAACTGATCCCAGACGAAAGGAGCCACTCCGAAACGACTTCAGTAGAGGATTGGTGAGGAGCAAAGAACTCGATGATCTCTTCCGCAGTCATGTGTTTGCCGTAGGTCTCAGTTCCTGGAGTAGAGCTTTGATGGTAATCATCAGTACGATGTATATGTTTCCACATCATGCCAGTGCAGATTGGCTGCTCACATTTCCATGAGCTTGTCATGCCCAGCCTCGAGGTTGCTCTGCTTCAGGCCGATGCGCACGGGGAGAATCTGCGTATCCGGGACTCTTGACTTCTTGGACCATTGATGCTCCCACGAGGGCAGGTGGCGCTCGTGGAGACTGTGCGATGCAGGAATTGCACGCTTTTTTCGGCCAGAATAGGAGAGGGGGCTAGCCGTCACCTCGAGGGCGAGACCACCGGCCCAGACGGCAACGATTGCAGAGAGAGAGACCAACATGATGCTTGATACTTGATGCTTGATGTGTAATGCCAGATGTCTGATGTCTCAAAGGCACGAGTTACGAGAGTGGAAGAAGAGCGGACACTTGGACAAGGGAGGGGAAGTTGCACAGAACCATGGTCCATCGCCCATGGTCGTAATATATATCTGCCTCTGTCATCCGCTAATCGTGACCCGGGAAGGAAGCACAACTCGTGAGTCATGACTACCCTTACTACCCCCTTCTTCCCTTAATTATCAGCTTCTCGATCAACAGGTCGTCGGACAGGGTAAGCTTTAATAAGCTCTCCTGGGAAGGTACAACCATATAGGGAGAAATGATTTTCATTTGTGCCTGGTGCCTGCATGTTGGCATGCATTGCATCCGAGACTTTGTTTGTATTCGAGAATGGGATGAGGTTACTGGGTAGTACGGCCGGTCGGTACAGTACTCAGGAGGCAGACTAATAAGTACCGCCGTTCGGATGTAACTGTAACTGATAGCAAGCCGCAGCCCTGCAGCTTTAACATTTGGTTGTGTTCCACACATAGTCTAAGTACATAAGGTATACTTATTTACAGATTGGAATTCTGGTAACCGTATCATGTGATGTCGCTTAAATCCGCCTATGGATTCCTGCTGAAGAGCCCGGTCAGTTCTTGGCAAGTCGTTGATGCGATGAATTATAACAAAGACGATCTGACTATTGCCAGAGTTGTTTGGCCATGAAGACAGTTGCTGATAGATCAATTCTCAGTGCGAAAGTCTGAGACAGACGAAGTTGTTCAAATTTCTGTGCAACTGCTACCAACTTCCAAGTGTCAGCGAATTATAGAGAGCTAATCAATATTTGTTTGCATGACAGAATACAAGTCGGTTGAAGGATAGCCAATTGCCCATTGTCAATTGAGGCTATATGCCAATCCCCCTCCGGCCCGGAATCCGTATGCATACAACCTTCAGAATAGTAACGTAAGCCATAATAGCCGGGCAGGAACCAAGTAATCGGGTGGGCTCCTCCTTTACAAGAACCATGACCAATGAAAAACGCAAACCTGAGCAATTTCCCTATCAAGAATTTGAGTTGCAAGACGAAGCAGAACGGCGCGTGAAATAAAGATATGTACGATACGTATACGTAAGTAATTGTAGATTTCTCGTGTCAATGAAGCTACTGCTGTCATTGAACCATACTAGTCTCAATACCTCGCCTGCACTTCGTTATGTTTCAAAAATCAGAATAGCTTTTCCTTCGCAGCAGCTTACTCTTACAAGATATAGACTTACATTCAACAGCTGTATTTCACTTACTCGGAAACAAAAATGATGGATCTTGATCGAGAACTGAGAGAATACTTCGGTATCTTCTGGTCTTCGGATGACCTAAGCAGAATGTAACAGTCAATCCCTGTCCTCGTAGACGGAAGGTATGGCCTTTTCATGAAATCACAAGATTGGTAACCAAAGTATTTCTTAATAATCCGCTGCTTGAATATAAGAAAGTTAATTTTCCTTTTGAATCGAGCCCGGTAAAAACACTGGCCTGTAAACTTTGACCACAGCTGGCGCATTGCACAAGGGTGATGTACATCGAGGAGAGCCGGCTATATCACCCGGTGGAAAAGCTTGGTCGACAACTTTGTCAGTCACATAGACGTAATTCTTAAAGTATTGAGCGAATCTTCCTTGTATGGCTTGCTCTCATTTTGTTCACTATTACCTCCCCCTTTGGCCTGGATCCATTTTTAACACCAGGCTTTCTACTATCTAGCGGTTGGAAAGCAGTCAGCCAAGAAAAATGAGTGCTACTTTTATGCTGAACCAATGTAGAATTTCAAGGAGAAAATGTGCATACCTGTTGTTGCACAAGATCCGTTGCCCTTGTTACAGCTGCCGTAGTTGCCAAATCCCTCGTCGGCAATGTAGCGGTGGGAGGAACATCTTTATAAGTGTTGATCGCGAAAATTGGTAAGGAATGGACTTGATAGGGAATATGTATAGACGAGAAATGGATATAGTCACTCTCCTGGCCGGGTATTAGCTTAAGTGACTGGGCGAGCAAGAAAGGTGAATATGAATAGTAGCATTGCAGCGCGATGTTAAAAAGGACGAATTGATCTGGACAACAAAAAAAAAAACTGATTATTACTGAAGACACGCCGTATTTCATCTGCTTCTATGGCTACAACCATACGTTTCTGAGCATTGAAATGCGCAACTGCTAACAGAGGCATCAACGAGAGAAATGCGTGACTTCGAACTTTAGGTTTTGATATCAAGGTCCTTGGGAAAATATTGCCATTTGCCTACTTGCTGTCATCTATAATCATCCACTAGAACTTTTCCTTCACCGAACGCGCTGATCCAGAACCGCACAGCACAACACTTTCAGCGTTCACTCTAGCACCTCTTTCAACCTACGAGAGGTACGAAACCACACTGCTTCATTTCCACAGATCAAGAAACCAACACCCCCGAGAGAATCATGATTTGATGCCCCTGTGTTTAGACGGCCAACGGGATTCGGAGTATTAAGTAGATTCGCTACATTGAATAATTCAACAGTCTTTCACTTCCGCGTAACCCTCTTCAAGGGGTGGATAAAAGCTCGAGCTGCTTCGAAACCTCGAGCCGCCGCCGCCGTACCTGCAGCTTACACATTTCTTCGCCCTATAGCTTCAGATTCAAATCTCGTCCAACTTGCCTCGCAACCTCGAGCCGTCGCCGCCGTACCCGCAGCTTCACAATTTCGCCCTGCAGCTTCCGCTGCTTCCGTCGCACGAAATGCCTTAAAGAAGTATACTCTGATCTTATCATGACAATCACTGCTGTCGATTTACATTTCACTAATGTTTTTGCATTTCCTGCTAAACTTTACTTCTTGATATATTCCAGCTATTTCGTCTACCTGGTGTCTCACCTGTCCTCCCCTGGACGTCCTTGATACGAAAGAAGCCTCTGTAGCATTCTGTAGCCCCTTGGGCTCTACCAGCTCTTTCCATAGTTGACCTTTCGACACAATATTCTTCAGCGTCTAACGGATATGGTATTTGTTTTTTCAGTGCACGTAGAAATTGCATGAATAAAGTCACAGAAATATCAGTGATTCACTACTATTGATGAAGATATAAGTTTCACTTAATCTGCGGTACCCCTTTCTCCGTCTTGATTTGCCCATGCCATATAAAACTCCACTTCCAACCTAGCCTGAAAGGCAGGCCCATCAAAAAAAAAAAAAAAAAAAAAAAAAAAAAAGATCAAGAGACTTCAAGAAGCTGAACTCGTGGCATGACGTAAGATGGTAGGTATCATATCAACTATCTAAGTCAAAATATTGCTGTCAATATATCAAGCACTGCTAGTCGCCTTCTCTTACATGTTTCACATACCAACAAGTCTTCCTATATTCTATAGCTGTAGCTATACTCATTAGTAACAAAATCTCCCCCTTCAAAAACGCCGAGATTTTCACACGGGTCTACGTACATAGGCAGGTAAACATCACCTTTCGAGCTCTCTCTGGACTCTGGGTTTCCTCTCTTTTGGATCTGCATACTCCTTGCGTGAAAGCCGCCGGACCACGGAGAGTGTTAATATACTCTAGTCCAAGTCGCGGAATCCAAACTCTCAAATCTAGATATCAATCACTTCTGCACCAAGGATATCTGTGACCGGCTTGAAAATCCTCCCTTGAGTTCCACATTACTCGTATATATGTACTGTTTTTTTGGAACCTGTATAGCGATAAGAAAAGATGGAACGAGACGTTAAGAATCAGGAACACCGCTGTCATAAAAGATATGTTTTCCAACTCCCCGATGACTCGACTTTCTCCCTTCTTTTCTTTTTCTAATTTCTCAATGCTAGCAGCTAGCTTAACACACAGTTCTTATTTAAGGGGGAATGCTGTCAAAACACTGCATTGCTATCATTCACATCTCTTTTTTCCGACCCTTTGCCGCTTACAAATAAAAAACATATATCTTCAAATTTCTAGCCTTCATCTTTGATCGATTCAGACATCTGTTCACTCTTTGGTTTAGATAAAAAGCAATAGCATTATGACTGGGTAAATTAAATAATATACTCCCTCCGCCCTCCGCCTTTCTTCCAAGTATCCACCACCACCTCTCATTTCACTTCAAAGAAAAACCCAACAAAGAAAATGGAAACTAATAAATCCAAAATCCTATCACAGGTCCATTCAGTAATTCCCTCTACAAGTCCATCCATCCATCCATCCATTATTCATATCCATTAAACCGGTTTCCGCAACCCCTATCCCTTTACCCCAACCCCAAAAGAAAAAAAAAAAAAAAAAAAAAAAAAAGGGCTTTACCAAACTCCCCTCACATCCTCACCCCCACAATTTGAATTCCCATGATTAAGTAAATCAAATTGCAACCCTTCGACAAAGTATGAACATCAAATCATTCAATCATTTCTATCCAAATTCAAGTCCAATCTCGTTCCTTCCCCCGAGTCGCTAGCTACGTAGATATGCCTAGCGCTCTCCGTAGGCCGCCGCGAAAGCACTTACGAACTATCGTCGATATCTCATGCAAGCCCTGTCGTTGTAGTTTCTTACACCATGCGGAAACCATTCATTACACGTATTACTGCAGCAATAGAACAAGAAATACGGCCACTCACCCACTCTATGTACACACTCATTTTGAGACTTCCAATCAGTATGACATGGCTATAAAACCACAGCCAGCCAGCCAGCCAGCCAGCCAGCCATCAGCTCGCAAATCATCAACTCATTTCCTTATTCAATATTGCTTCGAGCTCCGGACTAGAAAAGACATCTAAAAAAAAAAAAGGTCTGGCTAGCTAGCTTATTTATGCCTTTCCTACCTACCGTTCACTTCCTTCCTAGGTAGGTATTTTCTCTCCCCGCCCCACACCCTCTTTACTACAACCCGCAATCCGCAATAAGAAAATAATAAAAATCCGAATCAGCCATTTCCCAAGACTTCAAAAATAAGAAAACGATACATACCTACTTGCCATATATAAGAAAAAAAAAAAAAAAAAAACCGACCTATCGAATATTGAAAAGATCCTCGTCCGCAGATCTTAATTATTTAATACGAAATTTTCAATTTGCTTATAACGACTTGATTTTTATTGCATTCGATTCTTAAGATACGGTTTCCTTAAGAATCCGCTAGAACCAGATCAATAGCTCGTTGCGCTCGCCGCATAACTCGAGAAATAATTCTTATTATTTTATTTCAGTCTTTCGCGGATAATAATAATATTAATAACGCCGATTATATACGGCTTTAAGACGCTGCATCGCTATTCAACTTTACTTAGCACTTTAAAAAGAAAAGAGGAAACGCTATTATCAATTTGCAGCTTTTTCTTTTCGTATTAAAACGAAAAGCATCGATTATTAATACGGCGACGAAAGCTATCGAAAGCTACTTCGACGATATCGACCGCGCGGCTGCTATTAAACGACGAGTTTAATAGCAATACGCTTTCGCTTCGAATTGGATTATAAACGATTAACTTAATCTCGAATCTCGATATTATGCACAAGAGTTTTTTAAAAATCTTTTTACGTTTATACGTACTTATTTATACGCAATTACTAAAGCAGCTATTCCTTTCTTTTTTTCAATCTCTTTTTATAGCAGCGAGCAAACGGCCTTTTTTAAGTTTGTTTTATAAGCAAATTCCGCGAAGCTTTCGAAGACTTTAAAAAACTTAAAAGCTGTTGCTTAATCTGTGACGATACGCCAGGTCTCCTGGACGCACCTTACATGCGCTAAGCTACTTTCTTTTTTTTTCTTTCGTATTCTTCGTATACTTTCATTCCCCGCTTTTTGACTTATAAACTATGGTTTACGAGTCTTTAGCGCTTCTACTTTCGTATATATAGATTTTAATTACTTTCGACCTTTATATTCGATAATTGTTGATTTTAAGTTATTACTTTGAGATTCTTTTAAGCTTTTATATAAACTCTCGCGCTCTCGTAAGTTCTTTTAAGTAATCGCTTAAGGTCGTTATATTATTAATAATTACTTTATTCCGCCGAGAACGGCTTTAATAATATTCTTCTTTTTTAAAATTCTTTAGTAGTTGGACGTTAAAAACATTTAGACGACTTTAACGGTCACGAGAAGGCTTATTTTAAGTATAATTTAAAGGATAGCACTTATATAATATAGCAACTCTCGCTTCGCGGGCAAAATCCTTCGCATACTTTTTAAAGCTGCTTTAGCAGCTCCTTTTTTTTCTTTTACGGCCCAATTAGCAGTTTTTTTTATTTAAGAAGAAGCTATTAGTAAGCAAGACGATGAAGATGATCTTTCGGCCTTTATTAACTTCGAAAAAGCTTTAGCTTAATATTAAGCTCTTTTTTAATCTTAACGAAAGGCCGTTAAGCTTAAAAAGCTTTTCGCAAATATGAAAACTCGCAACGAAGAGCTTAATAAAAGCGCTAGCGAGCAAAAAACCTTCGCCGATAAAGCTGAAAAAAAGGCTCGTCGAGCTCGAAAGAAACTAGACTAGCTTTAAGCGGTTTTGCTAACTACGGAACGCTTATTAAAGCTTTTTTAAGTCTCTTTCGAAGATAATTTTAAAAGCAAGGAGCTATATAAGCCTTCGGTTTTTTAGACTACTTTTTTTATTTATAAAACCGCTAACCTTCGCCGCTTTTTCGCCGACGATAATAAATTACTTTTTCTTTATAAGTTAACTAACTTTCGCACTTTAGCTAGATTTAATACTTTTAGAGCTTTATCTTTAGCTTTTTAAAGTCGCGCTCGTATCGAGCGGATCTTTAACTTTAAATAAAAGCTTTTAAACGGTGTAAGCTATCGAGCACGCTATTAGCAAGCCCGCGTTTTCGATAATTTAAAAGCTTTCGACGAATACTTTTTTATAAAACGCTAGCGTAAGAATTACGTTTTTAACTAAACCGAAAGAATAGCTTATTTGTTCTTAGCTTTTTTGGTTATGGATCGTAGCAACTTCGTAATCGCTTCGAAACTCGTTTAGATCGCTTTCGAGTTTTTAAACGATTCTATTGAAAAGGCTAAAGCGTTAATTAAGTTCGAAAAACTTTATATAAGGCTTAACTAGCAATTTTAAAACTTTTACTTTGTTTTCTCGAAGCTTGCTGCTACCGTTGAAATCAAGGACGAGGACCGATTACGTAAAGCTTTGCGTTTTAAGATTATTAAAACGCTACGCGATTAGCTTTATTTGAAATTTGCTAAGATTATAACTTTTAAAAACTTTTAAACCGCCGTTTAATAATTAGTTGCTAGCTAATACGCGTTTGCAAAGCTTTACGACGTTTTATAAGCTAAGTATAATATTTAATTCGCGAAAAGCTTTTATAATAAAGCTCGTAACGAATCCCGCTCGGCTTAAAGAGTAGCGGTTAATGTAGAAGCACCTAAAAAGATATGCTATATAGAAGCCTGGCTCTGAGGCTGGGCCTTATGGTCTTATAAAGAAGTATTAGAAAAGGTGGGTGGAAAGCTCGTTGATTGTTCTAGCTAAAAGATGTATGCCCTCTTATAAAAGATGGGTCCGTCTAGTGTAATCTTAATAGCTATAGCAGGTACCTTATTAAGCAAGGTGTTTATATCCGTCCTTTTATAAAATAAGTAAGCGCCCCCGCTTATTATTAAGCAAGAAGAAAAAAAGGGGTATAAAAGAAAGAAAGAAATCTAGTATATAAAAAAAGGGAGTATCTTGTTTTTAAACTTTAAACATTTAAACTACGCTTTAGCAGCTTTCTTATGGTTTCTTTCCGTGCTTACGTTTTTAATTCTTTCGTTCTTTTTAAGCTAAAAGGGTTTTCTTTTTTTAACGAGGCCAGTATTAAATAATGACGTGCTAGTAATAGCATCTTTAAAAGTGAAGGAGCGCGTATCGTTTTTGCGCTTATTAATAGCATCGTTAATAAATATGAACTTGGCCGACGAAGGATTAGCGAAGTTAAAATAAAGTTTAAAGCTATTAATTAAGTCGTTTTCGTCTTTAAGCAAATTAGCTAAGGCTTTTATAGCTTTATCGAATACGCGGTTTAAGGATTTCGATTAAGAAGATAATGCTTTAAGATCGTCGATTTAACTCGTGAACCGTAGTTTACAAATGGATTTCGTATTTTTTAAATTGATTTTTATACTTGAATCGAAGTCGTTAAAAAATAACTTAATCGATCGCAAGCTTTCTTTAAAATCCTTTAACTTATCGGCGTTTATAAAGTCGTTAGCTCGGCGGCTTTTGCTTTTAAAAAAGGACTTGGCTTCGTAAGTCTTAGCTTTAATATTTAAAATAATAGCAAATCCTTTTTTAAATGCCGAAAACAATTTCTTTTTATGCTTAATAAAGTGTTTTTAAAATTGAGTTCGAGATATAGCAAAGATAGCAATCAATTCTTTTATTATTCGAAGTTCGTTTTAATTTATTTTTTCGATTAAAGCTTTTAATACGAAACTAACGTAGTTTAATTAAATTATAGCGGCGAAGAGCTAGCTTGATTTATTAATGACTTTTTATCGAAAAGTTAACGGCATGCGTTTTAAAACGATCGTGCAAGCGTGCTTTGCAAAGCTGACTTTATTTTTTAATATGCTATCGTTTAGCAAAGCGATATAATTATTAAAAAAGATAGCTTATTCGTAAAAAGCATTTTAAAAAGCGTTTATATTTAAGAAAACATTTTGTTTTGTAATAACGGATATAAAAGTAGCGAGATTATTAATTATAGCGAAAAGTTAGCGCGGCGCAATGTTCTTAAAAGCATTTAAGATTTTCGACTTAAGTTTAAAAGCTTTTTATCTAGCGGTCTTTTTAAGCGTAATATCGTAAGCGTAGCTTTAAAGTTAAATAGCTAAGCTTTCGATTTAAGTCTTTACGCCGTAAAGCATTAAATAATAATTTAAAACTTTATTTTCTATTCGTAAACTACGGTTTACGAATCGTTTAATATTAGCGTCGTATTTAATCGCAATCACTCGAGCATTATTATTGCATTTAAAAAGCTAAAAAGGTTTCGAATAAGCGATAAGCTTATAATTTCCGTTTCGGCGATTAAGCAAAGCGGCAAAGTATAGCTTATAATAGCTTCGAAGGACTTGCTAAGTTAAAAAGTGCACTATATTAAAAAATACATTAATCGAGGCTTTTTTTAAGTTATTAATCCGAAAGTAATAAAAGTATATTTAAATCTTTTTATTTATAATAATAAAAAAGGTTTGGTTGCCGTACTTATTATTTAAAAAAAAAGCTTTTAATATAAGCTAAACTTTCGTATAGCTATTTGCATTTATAATATTAAAAGGGCTGTTCTTTTAAGCGGTGCTTATCAAGCTAATACTTTAGTTTAGCTTATTAAAGGATATCGGCTTAGCTTTAAACTTAAAAAAGCTTAACTTAAACATTCTTTTAGCTAAAATACTGCTTTTGATTTTAATAGCGAATATCGATTGATTGCTCGAATAAAGCATAAAGTTATTAAAAGCGTTAGTTTAAAAAGCTTCGATAAATCGATATAAATTAAAACGGATTATTATTATTATAAAGCTTTTCGTAATTAGCTTAAAGTATTTAGCGTATTCGAAAGTATAAACTTCGCAAAAGACTCTTTTTAATAAGTCGGTGGCGGACGGTAAGACTTTGCGGCTAAAGCGGAGCTTCGTTTAAACGTTTAAGTTAAAGAGTTTTTTAAATTTATTTTTAAATTTTAATACGTTCTTTATTTCTTAAAAGACTTTTATGCAATCGCAATCGTTATTATTAAAGCTTAAATTAAAGATCTCGGATAGCAAGAAATAGTTTATTATTTTGCTTTCTTTTTTACTTATCTTTATTTAGCTACGACGGTCGAAAAGTCGTAAGATTACGTTATTAGAAAATTCGTTTTTTAAAAGCTTGCGGATTTAATTAATAGCTTTTTTAATTGATTCCGCGGCAACTTAAAAAGCATTATCGATATTCTCGTTTAAATTTAAGCGATCGAAAGCTAATTAATAAAAGTCTTAGCAAAAGTTAATAAAAGCTACGTTTATACTTATAAAGTCTTTAATCTCGACGAATCTTAAGTAGCGGTTCGATATAGCTTTAGTTAGTTCGTATTCGAAGCTGTTTCTTTTTTTAACGAATAATGCTAATAATAGCTAGTTTTCGAAAAGGTCGCGTTGCATTTTAAATTTAAAGGCTATAAAAAAGCTCGCGTCGATAGACTTGCGTAAAATAAACATAATCGAAGCAATTAGTTTAGCGTTCGAAGCTTTATTAGCAAAAGATAACGTTGATCTTTAAAATAAAGCTAATAATAGCGAAAAGCGCGTAATAAATAATTTAAGCAAAAAAGTTTTAAAAGCAAAAGGTTGATTTGATTTTGCTTTAATTGCTAAGTTATCTTTTATTCGTGAATTATAATTTACGAATAAAGTTTCGGATTCGAGCTTTTTTTATAAAACGAAATTTTAAGTTTAATTCTCGTTAGCAAACTCTATACGTTTTTTAAGCTCGTCGTATTCGCTTTTAATATTATTAAAAGCTAAAATCAATAAATTATATAATAAGACTTTTAGTTTTAGCTTTTTTAAGAATCCTTCGTTAAAAATAGCGATCTTATCTTTTTACTTAATATTATTTTTATTTTTTACGGTTTAGCAAGTAAAGTTGATTATTATAGTATTAAGCTTAATAAACTTGCGTTTTCGAATTATATTAGCTATAGTCTTTTAAAAAGCGACGTAAGCAATAATATAATAGTTAATGACTTGGATAGCGTAAGCGTTAAAGGTGCAATTTTTTAAAATGACGCTTAATTAACGAGCGCTGCGGATTAAAGTGTATATAGCTTTAAAATAATCGTTATATAGCAATTAGCTTCGAGCGCCGTCGAAAGCTCTTTTAATTCGTTTATATCTTTCGGCGTTTTTATTGCGTAAAGAATAGATAGCGGTGATTTTAATAATAAACTAATTATAAGCCGAAAAAAGGTTTTCGGCGTTTATGTTTTTTCTTATGCATTTGGCTCGTAAAAATTAATCGTATTATAAGATTAAGTCATTTTCTTTTTTTAATCTATTATTAAAGTCGGAAGTTATTACTTTAAGCATAGCTAGTTGACTAAAGTTGCTTATTTAACGATAAGTTTAAAAGAACTTATCGAAAGTCTTAATAACTCGTCTTTCGAACTTTAGCTCGAAACTCGATTATCGAACTAAAGCAGCTTGCTTTTCGCTTATTAATAGGTTAAAAAATGCATTTCGGACAAAAGCTTTTCCTTTAGCGGCGGCTGACTTAAAAAGCATATTTAACTTGTAAACTACGATTTACGAGCTAAATATAAAATAGCGAAATAAAGCTAATAATAATAGTGATTAATTAAGTAATGATTAAAGTCGTTAATATTAGCGTAATATTATATAATTATGAAAAGGGGGTAATAATAATATTATTATAATTGTTATTATATAAAGAAAGAAAAAATATTAAGAAAAAAAAAAGAGGGCTTTTTTATATAGGTACATTTATAAGGAGGACCCACTCTTTCCAACAGCAGTTCACCTTCGAATACACGTAATTAAATACGCTTAAAACAAAGGAATAGTCTTAAATAAAAAATAAGAAATAGCCGTATAAGCCTAAACAAATGAAAAAAAAACAATTAAACAATAAAAACAATCTATATAGGACAAGTGAATAGCTAATAAAGTGAAAGGAATAAGGAAAGAACAAAGAATATAATAAAAGGTAGGTTTAAAGATAAGAGAACAAACGTAAAAAATACTCTTCTTTACTAAAACAAAGAAAATGATCATTAAAGCACGTCCTTTTATAAAATAAGTATAAAACAAAAAGAAAATAAAAAAGTAGAAAAAATAAAATAAAAAAAATAAATTAAGAAATAATTTTATAAATTAATTTTTATTTTTTCGAAAGTATTAAAAAAATGATTTAAAAGTTAGTAAACTTAAGTTTAAAGATCACTTTTAAATTAAGTAGTTTACTTTTGCCGTCGTCGAAAGGCTCGTATTCGCTAAGGTTTAAGTTGTTTAAAGAATTCGAATCTTTTTTTTCTTCTTTTTCGTCGTCTTTATTAAAAGGAAAGAAAGTTTAATCGCGGCGATAGAATCGCTTAAAGCGGTTAGCTGCAAAAGTGCTTTTAAGCTTAGTCTTATCGGTTTTTTAAAGTTTATAATATCTTTTATTATAAGCTTTAAAAACGATATAAAGTCTTAGCTACTTATAATTTAGCTTAATATCCGCGAATATATTGATGCTTCGTTTAACGTCGTAAAAGAATATTAAGTCTTTCTTTTTAATAAGTTTCGATTTTAAAACTTTAATTCGTTTTTAAGTAGCTTTAACGGCAAATCGATAGCGCTTTTTTTTTAAAATGATCTCGTCGATATCTTCGTTTCGGAGTTTTAATTATTTAAACTTTATAATAAGCAGATTAGCGCGGAATCGAACCTTTTGCTAAAGTAATAACTTTTAAATTAGCTATCGTGATTTTAAAAGTAGCTTAGCTTTTCGTTCGTAGTTTAAAAAGAAAAAAGTAATTTTAATAAGTGCGTATATCGATATCCGAACCGCAAAAAGCATCTTATTAAATTTGCGAACTTAATTTTTAAATCTTTTATTTATAACCTTCGATAAGCTATTTAAAATATCTTTATAGCTTTTTTTAATTATTCCATTAGCTTTTAAATTATAGCTTAAGATTTAAACCCTTTTAATCCCGTACTTAATAGCGAAAGCTTTAGCAATTGCTTTGTTTTCGAGTCTTTTATCGATAATTAATCTTTCGAATAGTTTATAGCGGCAAACGATATCCTTTTAAAAAAACTTAGCAATAGATTCGGCGTTAGCTAATCGAAGTAATCGCTTTTTTAATTATTTAAATAGATTTTTTTTAATTAAAACGAAGCAGGTTATCTTTTTATCGATGATAAGTACTCGTAATACGTTTAAGCTGACTTTTAATTATATTTGCGTAAGCTAAGTCGAATATAAAGGGTTTTTTATTCGTTTAGCTTTGCGTTTTTAATAAAGCTTATAGCTTTAAACGAAAGCCTTGCAATTCTCGTAGCATTTATTTTAAAAAAAGAGTTTTAATATGCGATAATAAATTGATTTAGCTCTTTTATATTTAAATTCTCGATAAGCGTCGGAAATAATAGTATAGCGTCTTTAAGTTCCGTCGATAATTAGCTTAATCGAGTAAGAATTATTTGCTCGCTTATAAAAGTAATTATTTTTAATCAAGTAATTAAATGCTTTATTTTTAAATTTCTAAAAGTCGTAAGTCTTAATCGAGAAAAAGCGTTTAAAAGTAATAAGGAATTAAGCAATAAGCTTAAAGTCGGGCGAGTAATCGTGCTTTAAAACTTTTTTTTTAGCTCGTAAATTATAGTTTACGAGTCGTTTAATCGAAAATATTAAAATAATGCTTAGCTCGTTAGTAACTTAATCGTTAATATCTTTTTTTTTTTCTTTTTAATATTTAAAAGATGCTCTTTTCTTTTTTTAAAAAAACCGTTCGTTATTATATTTTTAATCTTAAAGATATATTTGATTTTAAAGTCTATTAATTTTATTTACGTAATCTAATTCGTAATAAAAGCTTTAAGCAAGTCGCTTGCTAATCCGTTAAATTAATTAATTAATACTTTAGCGTCGGTTTTTAAGATAAAGTGAACTCTATATAATTCGCTTTTCATTTTCTTTATAGCTTTTAAAGCACCGCGGCATTTTCGCTTAATCGCGTCGTATTTGCTTTTTATAAAGTTTTAAAGACTACTTTCGAATTTAATAAGATATCGCTTCTTATCGGAATCCTTTTGCTATAATACTGCTTTTTATCTTTTAAGATTAGCGTTTACCGTTAAGTAAATTTTCTTTTTTTCTTTATTATAATCGATTTTAATAAAAGCGAAAGCAAAAAGCAAAGCTTCTTTAAGCAGCTTTATCGCTTTTTGCTAAGGCTTTAATCATTCGAATTCGACCTTTTTTTTTATAATCGCGTAAATTAAAGCAGCAATTATAAAGAAGTTTTTAATTTAGATTTTATAATAAACTACGATCTTAATAAAAGCTCGAGCTTTTAATATATTTTTATATTTAATTTATTTTAATATCTTTTTAATTTTAGCAATTTAAAAGTAGCGTCTTTCGCTATTCGTAACGAATTTAATAATATTAAAGTCGAGCATGCAATATTAAGACTTAGTTTCGACGATCGTTTTAGCTCTTTTAAACTTTACGAGCACTTTATCGATGTTTTATATATATTTTAAAACGAATTATCGAATTCCGAGTAAAACTTTTTCGTAATTATAAAAGGATCGCGATCTTTTAACTTTTACGTCATTTATATAAAGCAAGCAAACGTTAAAAATGCAATTTATAAAGATTTTATAAATAATCTTAACGAATTAAGCGATCGAATTAATAGCTTTTATAAGTATCCGAGTCATTCGAAGCAGTTCGATAAGCGTTTAAATAGTTATTATATCTTTAAACTTAACGTCGAAAAAGAATTAATCGTATTTAAAAAAAAAGTTTAAGAGTATAGCTATCGTAAAACCGGCAAATTCGTTCGAGAATTAGTTTACGTTCGAAGCAATATTAGCGTCTTTAATCGTTATACGGTTCATTTTAATTATAGCAATAATTAATTTATATTTTCTTTTTTCTTTTTTTATTATAATAAACTATTTGTTTCGATAAAAGCTTTAATATAATTCGAAAACCTTTTGCTTTAATCGTTCTTTTAACATAAAAATAATTATCTTTTGCAAAGCTTTTAGTATCGTAAACGTTTTCTTTTGCTAAGCTTCGTAAAGCACCGTTTTAATTTTTTAAAATAGCATAACTTTTTTTCGAATTTAATTAAAATAAGTAAAATCTTAAGTTATCGCTTCTTTTCGATTTAAAAAGCATTAATAAAGCAGTTTTCTTTTTTTCGAAGTAACTTAAAAGCTAATCGTAAGTACTTTAAATCGTTTTTTCGTTAATTTTAATTTAACTTTTAAGTTTAAAAACCTGCTAATAAAGTATTTTAAAAAAGGTCTTTTAAGCTTAAAAGGTCTCGCTTTTTTATTTTGCTTAAATCAATCGTCGATTCCTTTAAGTATCTTTTTATTTAACACTTTTAAATCTATCGATTTAACTTTCTCCGCTTTTCTTTTATATATCGTATTAACTTTTATTATATTCTTTTTTAAAAGGTCTTTATCGTTATTAATAATAAATATAAAATTTTTCGATTTATCGAATTTAATTGCAAATATTTTTAATGTTTTTAATTTTAATAAGCTTTGCTTAATATTAAGTTGAATTATTTTTTTATGATTTTATTGTTTTTATATTAATCTATTCGTAAACTATAATTCACGGGCGGAATTTCTTTTTAAGCTTTTTTTTAGCTTAATATCCATTTTAGCTTGCATACTAGCGATTAGTTTCTCGAGTCTTTAATTAAATTCGACTTATCTTTCGCAATAATAATCTGCTTTTAAATAGATCGATCGTAATTTTAAAAAAAAGCTTTTATCGTATTATTATCGAAATAAAAAAAAAAGAGTTAAGATTTTAAAAAGAAAAGCATGCTTAAAATGACTTCGTAATTGCTATTATTAATAATAAAAAAATCGGCGTAATTAATGATTCCGCTAATAATAACCTCGACGTCGTTTATTTACTTATTAAAATTATAAAAATCATCGGACACGATAATATAAATTAAAGCTCGATCCGTTATAATAAATAGTTTAGCTTTCTTAGTTACTTTTTTATTTATAATATTAACTTTAAATCTATTATCGAAAAAAGATTTGCTTTTAATTATACCGTCGATATTAATAAAAACTTTTAAAGTCTTTATCGCTACTTCGAAATAATTGCGAATAATAAATTGTTTACGGATTTGCGTCGCTAAAAGGTTTAATTTGCTTTTTTTATTTCGATTTAAACGTTTAATAATTAAAGCGTTTATAAAAATAAGCTTATTTTAAAAGACCTTTACGTTTTCCTTAGCATCAGGAACTATTGGAATATAATAGCTTAATAGCTTGTCGAAGCGAAAGCTAAAACCGAATAAGTTTTTAATTTAGATCTCGATTTTCGATTTTATAATCGCCGTTATTGCTTTTTCTTAAGCTTTAATAATAACGTAAAGGTTAATAAACTTCTTTCGTTTATAAGTCCTTTTTTTCCTTTCTTTTAGCATTCGCTAAGTGATCTTAACTTTTTTTTTTATATTTTTTATAGCTTCGTCGGCTTTAATTAATTTAAAAAGTTTAAAAGACTTTTTTTTAATTATATTATCGAATAGCTTATCCTTCGAGTTTATCTTTTTAGCAATACTCGATTTTTAAAAGGCACGGGCCTTAAAGGTGCCGTAATTCTTTTCCTTTTATTATTAGACATTCTTTTTAATCTTAATAAGCTTAGATCTTTTTAAGGGCGAGAAAAGCTTTTTAGCTTTGTTTTTCGCGGCGGCGTTAATCTCGACCGAAGCAACTTTTATACTAAATAAATAGCTAAGCGTATTGATTTATCTTATAGCATTGATATTTTTAATATCGATTAGTCTTTTAAGAATAATAATAAGCTTTTTTAGCTGGTTAGTTGATTGCTAAGCATTTTAATCGGGCTGATATTAAGCTAGCTATTAAATTGGTTATTAATAAGAGAATAAGTGTTTATAAGTCTTAAGTCCGCTAGTAAGTCGATTTTTTAAGATATTATCGTATTTCGTTTTACGAACGTTTAATACGATAGATTTAAACCAAGTCTTTCTTTGCTTTTTTTAAATAATAAAGGTACCGATCTTTTTAAATCTTAAGCAAAAGCGTTCGTAATCATTAATATAAATACATCCTTTATTAATTATGTTTTTAAAAGCTTTACATTCATTTCGATATTAATAAAAAGCTTAAATTATATCTTTAAAGTTTTCGCAAAAGCTATAATTTTGCATTTAGCTTTCGTATCTTCTACTTCTTCTTTTTCTTCGTCTTTATAATCCGTAGCCGATAGCAGCAATTTAAATTCTATTTTCGAAGCTAATTTTACTTCGAGCATTTTAAGCGGTATATTTAATAAAAGCTTTATCGCGGTTTTCGAATCGAACTTAAAGTTAAGATTAAATAAAGCGTCGAGAAGTTAAGTTAACGATTTAGTCTTCGAAGTAATTAATTTAATTATAGATCGTATTAATTTGCAAATTAAAAAACTTTTTAATTATAAAACTTACTTTATTAATTTCCTTTTTTTCATTCGTAAATCGTAATTTACAAATAAACGGCATTATTATTAAGGCTTTCTTAACAGACTTAAGAACGCTAGCTAGCTCGATGTGTTTTTTAATTAAGGTCCGAATATTTTTAATAAAATTAGTTAAAAAAGACTTTTCTCGATTTATAGCTTCGATAGTTTTAGCATTTTAATCGATTTTAAAAGCGAATGCGGCGAAGTCGTCGAAAGCGGCATAAGAATCTAAATCGAATTCGTCGACTTTATAATGCTTAATCGTTTTGTTTCGGATTTCGACGAGCAATCTGAAAAAAAACAAGCGGCTTTATTCGATCTTGCTTAAAAAGTGTATTAAAGTAAGCCTTTCGAAGACTCGAAAGAAAGTGCGATAATAGTTTTTTAAATTATTAACATCTCGTTCTTATATAATAAATTCTTGCAAAAAAGCGATTAAGTTTTTAATTTATTAAATATCGTTTTTATAAAACTCGGCTCTTAAGGCTTTAATAAAGGCAGCTTAATCTTTCTTAGCTTTCTATTCGAGCAAGCTTTTAATAACCTTTTTGCGAAAATTATCGTAATAATAAAAGAGCTTAATAAACCGATCATTTTTAAGAATATTAAAGTTATTATAAGTCTTTTCGTACTTTTCGATAAAGTCGATAATATTAGTATTATTAAAGCAAAAGGCTCTTAAAGCACTTAGCAATAGCATGCGAATAATTATAAAAGCGTAAAGGATAGCAAGGTCGATTATAACTAGCGCAAGGCCTAATAAAAGAGCAAAAGAAGAAAGAGTGGTATAGATTTTAAGATCGGTATTTATTTTAAAAAGCATTTCCGAAGCAAGTGTTTCCGATAAAAATAAAAGTAAAAGTTTTAATTAAAAGTCGAAGTAAGATAAAGATAATTCGAAGCTTATAAAAATACGATTAAAGAATTTAATAAATTCAAAAGATTTTAACGAAAAGAAAAGTGATTTTGCGCCGACTTCGATATTAAAAATCTTAAAAAGGTTTTCGATATTTTAAAGATTAAATATATACGTATATTGAAAATGATCGGGTTAATAAAAGGTTTTTAAATTGTTTGATTTTAATTCGTAAACCGGATTCACGAGTAAAATAAGCGATTTTCGCAAAGTATTCTCGATTCGAAATTAAAAAAAGTAAACCTTTTGCAAAAGTAAACTAATAAATAAAATCAAAACTATAAAAAACTTAAGAATTAATTAATTAATTTCGCTAATAATTCCGGACCATATCAAATGCTTTAATTCAAGATAAAAGCTAAAGTATAAAAAGATATTTTTATTAATAAATAAAAATTCTTTTTTATTAATAATAGAAAAGAGTTTTTATCGAGAAGCCGAAATATTACACTTCGGCTATTTCGGCATTTCGGTATCCGAACCTATCGAGAATAAAGTTTTAATTATTTTGAAGTTGTAGTTATAAAGTGAAGTATTAAATAAACAAAAATCAACTTAACTGCGAATCAAGCGATTATAATAGGCTATATAAAGATAAAAACTAAAGGTTTAAATCCTTGCGTAAGTTATTAATATAAAAGCACTTAAAAAGATATGCTATATAAAAGCTTGGCTTTAAGGCTAGGCTTTATGGTCTTATAAAAAAGTGTTAGAAAAGGTAGGTAGAAAGCTCGTTGATTGTTCTAGCTAGAAGATATGTGCCCTCTTATAGAAGATGGGTCCGTTTAGTATAGCCTTAGTGGCTATAGCAGGTACCCTATCAAGCAAGGTGTTTACATTAAGTAAATCATTTATTACGAAAACCGCTAAAGTAGCTTAACCTTCGTTTTCTTTTTTATCTTTTAGCGTTAAACTTTTAATAGCTTTAGCGCTAGTGCAAATCGATTTAATCGATTTAATAAATTCTTTTTTTTCGGAAACGCTTTTAAATTAACGATTAAGACTTTTAGATCGTTTCGCAAAGACTCGAATACGCTAAAGCTTTTTCGCTATTATTTAATCAACGAAATAAAATACGGCGCTAAACTTAAATACGGCTTTTATTCGGATGATTCGGACGATAAGCTTTACTTCGATGCTTTTAAAGATTATTAAGAGCTCTTTTTTGCTAACTCCGACGCTTTTAATAAAGGAAACGTCGAGGCTTAAGCAAAGCTTTTTTTTTAAGCTAGCTTCGAGATATGCGATACCTCGATTTTACGAAGCTTTTTAATAATAAAGCTATAATTATATTCGTTATCTTTATTAAGAACGGCTTTTCGTATAAGGTATTTGCTTTGCTCGATTTAAAAGCTAATAAGTACGCGCTGATTAACTTAGCATTATTTAAATCATTTTCTTTTTTTCTTAAACTTTTGATTTAACTTTTTTCGGCTTTATTTTTTATTAAATTATATAATAAAGCTCGCGGAGCTATTATCTTTTATTTTGCACTTCTTAATCTTACGATTAATAAGCGCGTTTAATCTTTTACTTTTTTTCTTATTATTAACTTTAGAAATTATAGCGTAATTTTCGGACGAGCATAGCTAGCTAAGTATTAGATTCTTTTTGATTGCGTTCGCCGTAAGCTTTATTAGCTTCGTTTTAACTTTTCGACCGCTACTTACGTTAAATTTATCGAGATTATATACTTTAATTAGCGTAAAGTAAACGCTTGTTATTAGTACGACGCTAATAAGCGTAATCGAGCTTTAGATCGCTTTTAAAGAGCTTACGACGCTAATTCATTCGTGAATTATAATTTACGAGCGGATCAAGCAGCAACGATAATCGCAAAATTATTTTTTTCTTTTTAAAATCGTTTTTTTTCTGCTTTTTTTTTTAAAATCGTTAAACCCTTTTCTTTTATTTACTTTTTCGTAAAGCCGTTACTTTTTCGCTTTACGAAAAACATTTTTTCTAAAGATTACGTTAAATTAATATTTTAAATAAACCGTAAGCTTATGTTAATCGACGTCGCTTTCGTAAAACCTCTTTCATTTGTTGTAGTGCTTACTAGCATTAAGATCAGGAGGAGATTCTGTGGATTGAATGAAGCTTGGTATATTCTATTTAAAAAGCTCGTTAAAATCTATGTATATGTATTTAAGAGCTTTAGTATGCTAAGGGCGCTATTAGGCGAAGTCATATGATATGTCATATATAGCTTGAATAGAACTATGCTTGTTCTGCATAACACACCCTTTAGGTTAGCAGCGTAGCTGCTAAGCTATAAGCAAATAGAAAAGGAAAAAAAAAATGAGTGATTAAGCTTTTTAAATTCGATGTAAATAAAAAAGATTATTATCGCAGTTTAAACAAACAAATAGCGGTTGTTATTATTGATTAAATGTTAATTAAGAATATAATTCCTTTTTAAGTCGATCTTATTACGTAGCGGAAGTCTTTAACGCCGTCTTTATCGCGTTGCTATATAAATAAGAGCGCGTTTTTTTCTATTATAATAAACACTTAATTTTTATTTATTTATATAATGCCTTTTAAATAGGTAACTTAGTTTAATAAAATCGTTAAGCGCGGTCGAAGCCGTTTAAAAGTAAGTGCTTTTAATAGATTAATATATCTATGCTAACTATTAAGAGAATCCTTTTTTTGCTTTAGCTATTGCTGCTGCTATAGCTACGGCGGCTGCGGCGGCTATACTACGCACTCTTACTTTCGAAGCTTCGCTCTTTTCTTTAAACCTTTTTATTAAGCGCTTGCTTATGCTAACGACCGTTAAAGCTTTAAAGTGCATTAAGTGCATTAATAATAAGATTATATCGAGGTTTAATAGAAACTATTATAATTGCGATACGAGCGTTATTCGTTATTTTCGGTATGCTAAAGGTAGCTATAGCAATTGCACCGCTGCTTTTGCCGCTATTAATATCGCTTTCGATAATTTCGTAAGCGCTAAAGATAATAATGCTATATAAAAAGTTCGCCGGGGTCTTCGAAATGCTATGCGATAATAGCTCGCTTTAAATGCTACTTTTTTAAAAAGTGCTGCTAATAATTCGGGCGGTTTAGCGAATAAAAATAAAGGTTTTAAAAGTAATCCCGGTAGCCTTGCAAGTTTTGCTTTTGCTCTTAAGACTTTTAATTTAAATATAGCTTTTATTAAATTAAATGGTCTTATAGCAGCAAATCGTGGTCCGGTAACGCGGAGCGCTTCGAGCATATTACCCTTTTATAAGTCAAGCTCTTTAACTTTCGAAATAATTTAATTTAAATAGCTTTTTTTAATTAAAATTTCTTTTCGGACTTTATATAAAAGCTTTAATCTGCTGCTATAGCAGCTCTTGCGCTTGCGCTAGCCGCTTTTATTGCTCTCGTCGCTTTCGCAGCTTTTATCGCTTTCGCAACTCTCGTCGCACTTATTATCGTCGCTCTTTTTGCGCTAATCGTTGCGCTAGCCGCTTTCGCGGCGGCGCTCGTCGTTGCTATAACTCTTGCGGAGCGCCGAGTTAAAGTGAAAAGATTGCTAAGAGCTTTAGTAGATCTTTTATTATAAAAAGCGAAGAGTAAAAGCGTATAAGATAAGATAGAATAACGATTAAGATTATTAAATAAATGTTTTTTTTTAAATCACGTGCAAAAAAAAAAAAAATGAAATATAATAAGTGAATAGCATATGCGTGCTATTAAAGCTTCTCGATTAACGCGCGAGCGTTTTGTAAATTTAAAAGCTTAATAAAGCTTTTAAACTTTTATTAAGTTAGATTCTTAATAAAATTATTAGCGTGTATTTTTTTAATAAAAAGATATTAAACTTAAAAGCTTTTTTTAAAGTGCTTTTGGCGCAGCTATATATTATAAATATCGACGTAGCGAAGCTTAGTAAAGATACGCTTCTTTTTATTAGCTATAAGCTTGATTGTTTATTAATTATTATAATAGACTATTTAAAGCGCTGCAAAACGAAGGTGCAGCTTTTTAAAAAACCGTTAAAGCGCTATAATCTCTTTTATTATAAAGGCTATGCTAAAAAGCTCCGCTTTAATAAATAATATAATAATTGTATTTTGCTTTAAAGCTTTTTAAAGGATCGCACCTTCGAATAAAAACATAATATACTTTTGAAAAGATCGCTTTATCTTTTCGTTATCGGCGTAAAAAGCGTTAAAAGCTATTATTAGCTTTGATTTACTGAACTGGCTATATTAAATACCTTTAAAGCGCGAGCTAAATAAATATCGCAAACACTAGTTTATAGCTCGGAGGTGCTTCGCGCTTAGATTAATATTAAAATAAAAAAGTTAAAAGGCTGCAAAAGCTACATTTGGGCGTAGCATAATCGCTATATATAGCACGGATCTAACTTTCTCTTAATACTTTTTTACTTGCTTCCGCGAAGCTATCCTTTCATTTTTAATTAAGTTATAAAACGATAATAAAGTTGCTAAGCAGCGTCCGTCCGTGAGTTCGAATTTCTTAGTTATTTTTTTAATATAAGCGTCGTACATAAGCGTTAGCGTTTTTTGCTAACGGTCTCGAGCGATTTTTATATTAAGAAACCATTTAATATCTTTTATCGCTTCGATCTCGTACGCTTTATTAAGATCGTTAATAATCTTAAAGTAATAATATATAACTTAAATATCGTTTACGTAAAACGCTATAAAAACCGTTTTATTTAAATTCGTAAAAATACACGGTTTTTTATCGAATAGCGTAAGCTTTAATTTGTCGAGTATGCTTATAAAGTCGAAATACTATAAAGCTAACGACTCTTTAAATTTATATAAAGCTTTATCGACCTTTACGAGCATATCTTTTTGCTTAAAACCGTTAAAAAAATAATACGTGATTAAAACGCTATTCGTATATTTTATAGCGTTAATAAAAGCGTTAACGATATCGAATTGCTTTACTTTTAAATCAAATTTAACTGCTATAGCTATTATTATCTTAAACGATTTAGCTGCTAGCGTAATAGCGTAAGTTGAATAGATAATAGATTCGTCTTAAAGATCGCTTTTAATTATAATCTTCGATCTAAATCTTACGATCTTTTCGAACGAGCTAGTTTTATATATAAATACTTATTTAAAAAGTATAAGTTTTAAATTAGCTTCGCTTTCGGGAATTACTTTTTAATAATTCCTTTTTTCTAAATTATTTAGCTTTATAAAAGCTTTATTTTTAAACTTTTTGCCGTATAAGTATCGTTATAGCTTTTTTTAATAAGTAAAAGATTTTAGATATTTCCGTTCTTGCGAATTAAGCTATTCTAATGATAGCTTAAACGAAGTAGCAGCTATTATAATAGCGTATAATATTTCGTAATCTTTGCTATTTTCGCGTACGGAATCGCTATTAGCTTAAAAAGTCGATACAAAATCTAAGACGCGCGAATAGCGGTTCGAATCGGCGAAAAAGTTATTTAAAAAAAGCTTATTAACACTTGCGTATATCTTCGCGCGTTTTCTAATACGGCTATTAATAAGTGAAAGCTTTTTATTAAAGTCGGAATTTTATTTAAAATGTTTATAATTTAATTTCTTATTATTAATGCTCGCTTTAAAAGGGTTTAAAAGCTCTTCCTTAATTGTTCGGTTTGAATCTCCGCCGATTATTAACGTAAAAGCTTTTATTAGTCGGCTTATAGCTTGGCCTTCCAAGCTTCGGCTTTAAATAATAATCTAAAGGTATAATTTGCGCGCTTTTTTATTAAGGCTAAGTTTTTATTCGTTTACGATGCTCTTCTTTGCTTTTAGCAATCTTAAAGCACTTTCGCTTTTGCTTTTAACTAAAGAGCTAGCGAGACGGTTAGCGGTATAATTCGAATCGTCAAGGTTTATTAGATCGTCTCGTAAAGCAATTGCTTTTAATATAAACGTATTTATAAAGTTTTTAATTAAAGTTAAAGCTTTTAACGTTTGTACATCGCTCGGATTAAATAAGGTCGTATCTTTTAAGCTTTAATTAAATCCTTTTAAGTCAATCTTTATAAGGTTTAACGGCTGCTTACCTTTTATATTAGCTGCATTCGTTTCTTTTAAGCGATCCTTTTTAACGTTTTTTATATTAAATAAAGCGTCTTTTATTTAATTAAAGTCTTTAATATCTTTTAATTTAATAATAATGCTTTTAATCTCGCTAATCTGTGACGACCTTAAGCGATTACTTGAAGGAACTCACGGGAGCGCGGGGTTCACATGAGAGCTCAAGAGAATCTTAAAGTAATGACTTAGAATCAACAACTACCGAGTGTAGAGGTCGAAAGTAGCTGAGGTCTATATACACGAAGGTAGAAGCGCTAAGGACTCGTGAACTATGGTTCATGGGTCAAAAGCGGGGAATGAAAGAATACGAAGAATACGAAGAGAAAAAAGAGGGAAGTAGCTTAGCGCATGTAAGGTGCGTCTAAGAGACCTAGCGTATCGTCACACTACCCCCCCGTCCGAAAAAAGCTCGTCCTCGAGCGTCTATCTATTGCTTTATCACTACTCAAGTGATCGTAGTCATCAACACCGTCCGAATAAGCTTTGATCTAGTCGAAGAGCTTCGCGGGAGGGCCGGAGAGCTCTTTGTGTTCTAAGTGGAAGTCACGTACCTTGAAAGGAGCGTATATGAAGTCGAAAGCGGGGTACTAGGTAAAGTTAATGTCGCGGCCGAGCTAAAAAGCGCGGTACTTGAAGTGCTTCTTGGTTTGGCGCACGGCTAAGATATTCTCTACTTCGTACTTAAGTTCGCTAGTGATATTAATCGGGTCAGGTTCAAGAATGATTTGCTCGAAGGTAGGGTCATTAAGAGCTTTTCGTAGCCGTCCGGGGTAAAAGACTAAGTGAACCTTCATTGACTCGAAGAGCTTGAGTTTGAAGCTGCTATAGACGTTGTCGGTAACTTCGAACGGTCCGTTCGTAAGGTTATCGAGCTTCTTTGATAGTCGGGAGGTAAAGAACGGGCGCATATCTAACTAAACTTTATCATTGACGTCGAAGTCAATCGGGCGCCTTGATTTATTAGCTTGTTTGGCTATGCGGTCTTAAGCGCGCTAAAGGTGCTCTCTAGCGAGGTTCCAAGCTCCGAGGTAGCGGTTAGCGTAAGCGCGAGCTTCGTCTTAGTTGAGCTTGCGAGAAAGGGTTTGGTCGTCAGGTCGTTCTAAGCTCTAATTCCAAGTGGTCCGGAGGGCGTAGCCGTGAATTACCTCAAAAGGGGAGAGGCCGCCGAAAGAGTCGTAAGAGAGCGTCAATTGGGCGAAGTCTATTATAAGGAAGAACTCGCTCTAATCGTCTTGATAGTAGCTCACGAAAGGACGGAGGCGCTTTTGCAAGTACTGGTTGTAGATTTCGGTCTGACCGTCAGTCTCAAGGTGTGCGGCGGTGCTAAGGGTCAGTTTAGTGCCGAGGATTTTATTGAATTCTTTCTAGAACTCAGACTAGTATTAAAGTCCTCTGTCAGAAGTCAGCGTCAGAGAAGCTCTAAAATACTTATAGATGTGGTAGATATAGAGCTTGGCGAGGCTTTTAGCGTCGATGGACTTGTGACAAAGGATCGAGATTGCTTGCTTAGAAAAGCGGTCGATTACTACAAAGACGTTGTCGTAGCCGTGTTTATCTTTATTAAAGCTATAAAAATCTATAGTGACGTGCTTTTAAAGGCGCGAAAAGATCGAGAGAAGTTGGAGCAAGCTAGGTTTCTTATCGCGGGGCATTAAAGCTCGTCTGCAAGCGTGGCAATTGCGGCAATACTGGTTGACGAATCTGGCCATACCGTGCTAGTAGTATTGTGCTGCAAAGAGCTTGTAGGTTTTGCGAGAGCTAGGGTGTGCCGTAAATACTTGGTCGTAGACTTCTCGGACGAGTAACGAGCGCAAGTTTTAAACGTCGGGAACTAATAGGCGGCCGTCATAGAGCAGCAGGTCGCCTTCTATAGTGAGTTTGGCTCGTGAACCGTGGTTCACGGGTAAGGACTCAGCTTTAGAAGCTTGAATTCGAAGTGCTGTGAAACTAAGGGCGGTCCGATTAGCTTCTAAGACTTGGTTAATAACTCGGAATATCGGTAAGAGCTTCGCGATCTCTTCGATAGTAACGGCGGTCTCCGAGGGCGTAGGTTGGCGTAGCTCTTCGGTCAAGAGTCGTAAGTCAACGTTGTCGGCGCGGAGCAGCGTTTGCAAGCGTTAGGTGCGCTTAAGGCTGTTTTAAGAAGGGAGCTCTTCGGTGCGACGTATCAGCGCGTCAGCTAGAAAGTTGTTTTTACCTGGTCTGTACGTAATGATAAAATTGTAATCGGAAAAGAGCTTTGCTTAGCGTACTTGACGGGCGTTGAAGGTCTTGGAAGTCATAAAGTACTCTAAGGCCTTGTGGTCGGTGATTACTTGAACTTAATAAAGGGAGCCGGCGAGTTCGGCGCGGAAGTTACTAAAGGAGCGTATGATAGCCAGCATCTCTTTGTCGTAGACGACGTAGTTAAGCTTAGCGGGAGCTATAGTTTTAGAGTAGTAAGCGACTGGTAGCCAGTCGGAACCATGCTTTTAAGAGAGGACTGAAGCGACTACGCCGTCGGAAGCGTCAGTCTTTAGCATATAAAAGAGGTTTTGGTTATAGTGCTATAAGATTGGCGCAGTAGTCAAGGCGAGCTTTAAAAGGTCGAAGCTTTTCTAACACTAAGAATTGAATGAAAAAGGAACGTTAGCCTTAGTCAAGTGCACTAAAGGCTTCGCGATCACGCCGTAGTCTCGAATGAATCGGCGGTAGAAGTTGCAAAATCCAAAGAAGCTTTAAACGCTTTTGACGGTCGTAAGAAGCGCCCAATGCTTTACTATCGACGTCTTGTCCGGATCTACCTTTAAGCCTTCGGTAGAAATAATGAAGCCTAAGTATTTTACTTTGGTTGTGCTGAATTCGCATTTTTTAATGTCAGCTTAGAAGCCAGCGTCGTCGAGTCGTTAGAGGACTTGGCGAACGTAGTAGGCGTGCTCCAAAGGGTCGGAAGAGTAGATCAAGATGTCGTCTAAATATGCCGTGCAAAAGATGTTTAAAAAGTCGAAGAGGAGGTCATTCATATAGCGTTAGTAAGTGGCGGGTCTATTAGTCAGTCCGAATAAGAGAACCTTGCACTTATAAGCACCGTAGCGTGTCCTGAATGTTATAAGCTCCTTTGAAGCTAGGTCCATCCGTATTCTATGAAAGGCTTGCCGAATGTCGAGTTTCGTAAAGATTTTAGCTCTTGAGAGACGTGCGAGGGTCTCATCGATCAAAGGGAAAAGGTATCGATCTTTACGAGTGAGGTTGTTCAGCGCGCAGAAATCAATATAAAAGCGGAGGGAACCGTCTTGCTTCTTAGCAAACAGGACTAGAGCTGCAAATAGCGCTGTTAAGGGTTCGATAAAACCTTTATTGAGATTGTCGATAAGGTAGGCTTTAGTAAGCTCTAGCTTAAGGATCGACATCTTGTATAATAGTGAGTACCGAAGCGCCTTCTCCCCCCCTTCGAAAAGCTCGATTTTGTAGTCGTAAGGCCTGTGTAGTGCTAGTACGTTGCTAGCGGCCTTAAAGAACACGTGTGCGTAATCGGAGTATTCGAGAAGGATAGGAAGGTCGTTAGTGAGCTCTAACAGTTCCGCTGCAAGATCAATAGCAGAGATGGAGCCGTTAGTAAAGCGTGTCAGCGATGCTTAGTGGTCAGCTTGAGTAGAAGCAATCGTCTGACGCTCGGAGATCAAGCAATCGAGCTCGTAGAAAGACGTAAAGAACAGTTCTACGTCTTTTTAGCGAGCGATCATATAGAAAGCGTGTCTGAAGACGCCGTTGATTTTAAGGTTTCTATTGATTTTGTGCTTAGATGTTTAGCGGGAGCGTTTAACGGGTAAAAGAGGTTCTACGGAAGCGATGTCGGTTAACACAAGCTCACGGTTCATTTAAAACATTGATTTGGCGTAGTCCTTAGAAAAAGTGTTTTTCGTAAAGCGAGAGAGTGACGGCTTTACGAAAGGGTGAATAGAAGAAAGGGGTTTAACGATCTTAGAAGAGGAAGCGGAGGGAGGACGATTCCGAAGAAAAAGAGGTGATTCAGCGATTATTATTGCTGCTTGATCCGCTTGTAAACCATAGTTCACGGGTGAATTAGCGTCGTAAGCTCTTTAAAGGCGGTCTAAGGCTCGATTACGCTTATTAGCGTCGTGTTAATGACGAGCGTTTACTTTACGCTAGTTAAGGTGTGTAATCTTAATAGGTTTAGCGTAAGTGGCGGTCGAAGGGTTAGAACGAGGCTAATAGAGCTTGCGGCGAGCGCAGTTAAAGAGAATCTAGTACTTAGCTAGCCATGCTCGTCCGAGGATCACGCTGTGATTCCCAAGGTTAGTAATAAAAAAAAGAGTAAAGGATTAGACGCGCTTGTCAACCGTAAGGTTAAGAAGTGCAAAATGTAAGATAGTGGCTTTACGAGCTTTATTATATGACTTGACAAGGAATAAGGCCGGGAAGGGTTGAATCAAAGGTTTAAGAAAGAAAGAAAGCGATTTAAGTAGCGCTAAGTCAATCAGCGCGTACCTATTAGCTCTTGAATCGAGCAAAGCAAATACTTTGTACGAAAGGCTATTCTTGGTAAAAGTGACGGGTATAATTATAGCTTTGCCACCAAGAAGCTTCGTGAGGTCGAGGTATCGCATATCTCGAAGCTGGCTTAAGAAGGAGGCTTTGCTTAGGCCTCGACGTTTCCCCTATTGTCGGAAGCGTCGGGGTCAGCAAGAAGGAGCTCCTAGTGATCCTTAAGAGCGTCGAAGTAAGGCCTATCGTCCGAGTCATCCGAATAAGGGCCGTATTCGGGTCCAGCGTTGTATTCTATTTCGTTGACTGAGTGGTAGCGAGGGAGCTTCGGCGTATTCGAGTCTTTGCGAGACGATCCAAGGGTTTTGATTGCTGACTTAAAGGCGTTTCCGAGAGAAGAGAATTTGTTAGATCGATTGGATCGATCTGCACTAGCGCTAAGGCTGTTGAAGGTTTGGCGCTAAGGGGTAAGGAAAGAGACGGGGGCTGAGCTACCTTAGCGGTTCTCGTAATAGGTGATTTGCTTGACCGCTGCTCCTTGGGCCGAGCGGGATTCGGTACGAGCTCTATTGTAAAAGCTCTTCGCGAATTAGATATTATACTTAGCTTGTAGAGCATCGTAGAGCCTTGCAGACGCGTATTAGCCAGCAGCTAATTGTTAGACGGCGGTCTAAAAGTCTTTGAAGGTTGTAGTCTTAACAAATTCTAAATAGAGCTGGTCGCGCAGCGTTTTAGTGATCTTGGAACGCAAAGCCTTACGTAATCGGTCTTCGTCCTTGATTTCGGCGGTAGCGGCAAGCTCCGAGAAAACAAAGTAGAAGTCCTAAAATTGCTAGTTAAGCCTTATATAGAGTTTTTCGAACTCAATTGACGCTTTGGCCTTCTTAGCGGGGTCGTTTAAGAACTCGAAGGCGATCTAGACGAGTTCCGGGGCGGTTACGAGGTTGCTACGATCTATGACTAAAAGGGCTAAGAACAAGTGGGCTGTTCTTTCGGTTTAGTCAAGGACGTAGTTCTTGCGTTAGCGTTCTATGAAGAAGTATTCTTCGAAAGCTTCTAAGTTGTCGAGGACGCGGGCTTGCTAGTGACGTACTCGGTAACTTACGCTATTTAAGAGCTTCTGTTCAAAGTTAAGGATCCGCTCGATACGAGCGCGACCTTGGGAAGCTGAGGAAGAGGCTCTAAAGGTGTTAAACCTAGCTGGAGTGCGAAGGTTGGTTAGCCTGTGAAGAGAAGGTAGTTCATCGTCGTCGGCGAAGAAGCGGCGAGGGTTAGCGGTTCCATAAGTAAAAGGAGTAGCTTAAAGGACCGAGGGCCTGTATGGCTCCTTGCTTTTGGAATTATCTTCGAAGGAAACTTAAGGAGGCTCTGACGGGCGTTCCGTAGTTGGCAAGACCGCTTAAAGCTGGTCCAGTTCCTTTCGAGCTCGACGGGCCTCTTTTTCAGCCCTTTCGGCGAAGGTTTTTTGTTCGCTAGCGCTTTTATCGAGCTTTTCGTTGCGGGTTTTCATATCTGCGAGGAGCTTTCTAAGCTCAGCGGCCTTTCGTTAAGACTAGAGGAGAGCTTGGTGTTAGGCCAAAGCTTCCTCGAAGTTAATAAGGGCCGAGGGATCATCTTCATCGTCTTGCTCACTAGTAGCTTCTTCTTAAGTAAAAGGAACTGCTGGTTGGGCCGTAGAGGAAGAGGAGAGAGCTGCTAGAGCAGCTTTAAGAGGTGTGCGAGGGATTTTGCCCGCGGGGCGAGAGTTGCTGTATTGTGTAGGTGCCATCCTTCAAGTTGTACTTAAAATAAGCCTTCTCGTAACCGTTAGAGTCGTCTGAATGTTTTTTAACGTCCAACTATTAAAGAATTCTAAAGAGGAGGAATATTATTAAAGCCGTTCCCGGCGGAGTAAAGTAGTTGTTAATAATGTAACGACCTTAAGCGATTACTTAAAGGAACTCACGAGAGCGCGAAGTTCACATGAGAGCTCAAGAGAATCTCAAAGTAATGACTTAGAATCAACAACTACCGAGTGTAGAGGTCGAAAGTAGCTAAGGTCTATATACACGAAGGTAGAAGCGCCAAGGACTCGTGAACTATAGTTCATAGGTCAAAAGCGGGGAATAAGAGAATACGAAGAATACGAAGGGAAAAAGGAGGGAAGTAGCTTGGCGCATGTAAGGTGCGTCCAGGAGACCTGGCGTGTCGTCACATAATCGATTAGCCGATCGATTTTTTCTCGTTTTTAAAATAGAATTAAGTCTTATCGAACGTTACGTTGCGTATAACAATTATTTTATAAAGCATAAGAACATAAACCTTATATATATTAAAAGCTATATATCCAATTAAATAGCTTATATATCTTTTCGGTTTAATCTTAAAAGCTTTTTTATTACGAAGAGCTTCTCGGTTTTTAATTATTAAGTACGCACGAGCGCTATACGCAATTAAACCGCTATAATTTAGTTTCAAATCGATATCGATTCGTATAAGGATCGCCGGATCGTATTATTTAAAATATTGCTTAAATTAAAGCTATAGCATTTTATTCGGACTTTTTATAAAGCTCTTCGCTTTCGGTATTATATTGTAAAGGTAGATAGCGGCTAGTATAGTTTTAGGCTAGAGCTTTTTTAAAAGCTTTGCTTTTACTTTTATTTTAATAGATCGTTCTATTACTTCTCTTTTAGCTTTTTTAGCTCCTTTATTAAGTTCGTGATTAAAGGATAATAAGAGCTTTAACTCGATTTCGACTTCTTTCGCTTATCTTTAGTATTCGGTAAAGCCGATAACGTTGATTGCGATTATTAAAGAATCGTTATTATAGCGCATAATAGCTATTAAAAAATCGTATTTGCGTCTTATTTATGCTTTAAATTCCTTTAGCACCTTTATAACCGTTAATTGCAACTTATCTTTTAATATAAAGCCGAATAGCTTTTTATTATATTTATTTTTAATTATTAATAATTATTTGCTCTCGTTAAAACCGTTAAGAAAATCGAATAGATCTTAAGCGATTTTATAAAATAGCTTAGCTGCTGTAAACACCCTGCCTGATGGGGTACCTGCCATGGCCACTAAGGCTATACTAGACGGACCCATCTTCTATAAAAGGGCACACATCTCTTAGCTAGAACAATCAACGAGCTTTCTACTCACCTTTTTTAATACTTTTTTATAAGACTATAAAGCCCAGCTTCAAAGCTAAGCTTTTATATAGCATATCTTTTTAAGTGCTTTTATATTAGTAACTTACGCAAGGATTTAAACTTTTAGTCTTTGTCTTTATATAGCTTATCACAATCGCTTGATTCGCAGTTAAGTTGATCTTTATTTATTTAGCACTTCACTTTATAATTATAACTTTAAAACAATTAAAACTTTATTTTCGATAGGTTCGAACACCGAAATGCCGAAATGGCTGAAGTGTAATATTTCGGCTCTTCGATAAAAACTTTTTTTTATTATTAATAAAAAAGAATTTTTATTTATTAATGAAAATATCCTTTTATATTTTAGCTTTTATCTTAAATTAAAGCATTTAATATGGTCCGGAGTTATTAGCGAAGCTAATCAATTGATTTTTAAGTTTTTTATAGTTTTAATTTTATTTATTAATTTACTTTTGCAAAAGATTTACTTTTTTTAATCTCGGATCGAGAATACTTTACGAAAATCGCTTATTTTACTCGTGAACTTAATTCACGAATTAAAATCAAACAATTTAAAAACCTTTTATCAACCCGATTATTTTTAATATATATATATATTTAATTCTTAAAATACCGAAAACTTTTTTGAGATTTTTAATATCGAAGTCGACGCAAAGTCACTTCTCTTTTCGTTAAAATCCTTTGAATTTATTAAATCCTTTAATCGTATTTTTATAAGCTTCGGACTATCTTTATTTTATTTCGATTTTTAATTAAAACTTTTACTTTTATTTTTATCGAAAACATTTGCTTCGGAAATGCTTTTTAAAATGAACACCGATTTTAAGATCTATACTACTTCTTCTCCTTTTGCTCCTTTTGCTCTTTTATTAAGCCTTGCGCTAGTTATAATCGACCTTGCTATCCTTTACGCTTTTATAACTACTCGCATGCTATTATTAAATGTCTTAAAAGCTTTTTGCTTTAATAATATTAATATCATCGACTTTATCGAGAAGTACGAAAAAACTTATAATAACTTTAATATCTTTAAAAATGATCGGTTTGTTAAGCTCTTTCGTTATTGCGATAACCTTCGTAAAAAGGTTATTAAAAGCTTGCTCGAATAAAAAGCTAAAAAAGATTAAGCTGCTTTCGTTAAAGCTTTAAAAGCCGAGTTTCGTAAAAACGATACTTAATAGATTAAAGACTTAATCGCTTTTTTATAAGAATTTGCTATGCAAAAACGAGATATTAATAATTTAAAAAACTATTATCGCACCTTCTTTTAAGTTTTCGAAAAGCTTACTTTAATACACCTTTTAAGCAAGATCGAATAAAGCCGCTTATTCTTTTTTAAATTGCTCGTCGAAATTCGAAATAAAACGATTAAGTATTATAAAATCGACGAACTCGATTTAAATTTTTATACCGCTTTCGACGACTTCGTTATATTCGCTTTTAAGACCGACCAAAGTATTAAGATTATCGAAGCTATAAATCGAAAAAAGTCTTTTTTAATTAACTTTATTAAAGATATTCGGACCTTAATTAAAAAACATATCGAGCTAGTTAGCGTTCTTAAGTCTACTAAAAAAGCTTTAATAGTAGTATCGTTTACTTATGAATTACGATTTATAAATGAAAAAAAGGAAATTAATAAAATAAGTTTTATAATTAAAAAGTTTTTTAATTTGCAAATTAATGCGATTTATAATCGAATTGATTACTTTAAAAATTAAATCGCTAATTTAACTTCTCGACGCTTTATTTAATCTTAATTTTAAGTTCGATTCGAAAACCGCAACGAAGCTTTTATTAAATATACCGCTTAAAATGCTCGAAATAAAGTTAACTTCGAAGGTGGAGTTTAGATTGCTGCTATCGGCTACGGATTATAAGAACGAGGAAAAGAAAAAGGTAAAAGATACGAAAGCTAGATGCAAGATTATAGCTTTTACGAAAACTTTAAAGACATAATTTAAGCTCTTTATTAATACCGAAATAAATATAAAGCTTTTAAAGACATAATTAATAAAAGATGTATTTATATTAATAATTACGGACGCTTTTACTTAAGACTTAAGAGGATCGGTGCTTTTATTATTTAAAAAAAATAAAAAAAGATTTAGTTTAAATCTATCGTATTAAACGTTCGTAAAACGGAATACGATAATATTTTAAAGAATCGACTTATTAGCGGACTTAAGACTTATAAACACTTATTCTTTTATTAATAACTAATCTAATAGCTAGCTTAATATCAGCCCGATTAAAATGCTTAGCAACCAACCAACTAATTAAAAGAGCTTATTATTATTCTTAAAAGATTAATCGACATTAAAAATATTAATATTATAAGATAAATTAATACGCTTAGCTATTTATTTAGCATAAAAGTTGCCTCGGTCGAGATTAACGCCGCCGCAAAAGATAAAGCTAAAAAGCCTTTCTTGCTTTTAAAAAAATCTAAACTTATTAAGATTAAAAAAAATGTCCGATAACAAAAGGAAAAGAATTACGGCACTTTTAAGGCCCGTGCCTCTTAAGAATCGGATACTATTATAAAGATAAACTCGAAGGATAAGCTATTCGATAATATAATTAAAAAAGAGTTTTCTAGACCTTTTAAACCAATTAAAGCCGACGAAGCTATAAAGAATATAGAAAAAAAGGTTAAGATCATTTAGCGAGTATTAAAAGGAAGGAAAAAAAGGATTTATAAACGAAAGAAGTTTATTAACTTTTACGTTATTATTAAAGCTTAAGAAAAAGCAGTAGCGGCGATTATAAAATCGAAAATCGAAATTTAAATTAAAAATTTGTTCGGTTTTAGCTTTCGCTTCGATAAGCTATTAAGCTATTATATTTTAATAGTTTTCGATGCTAAGGAAAACGTAGAGGTCTTTTAAAATAAGCTTATTCTTATAAACGCTTTAATTATTAAACGTTTAAGTCGGAATAAAAAAAGCAAACTAGACTTTTTAACGACGCAAATTCGCAAATAATTTATTGCTCGCAATTGCTTCGAAATAGCGATAAAAATCTTAAAAGTTTTTATTAATATCGACGATATAATTAAAAGCAAATCCTTTTTTAATAATAAATTTAAAGTTAATATTGTGACGAACTGATGAATTCTGACCTTAGAATACAAAGTGAGGAGAGGAAACAGGAAGCTCGGGGAGCTCAGGAAGGTCTATATACATGGCTACAGGCGCTAGGCCTGGATGGGTGATCAGCTGACTGCAGGTAACAAGGCAGGCTGTCACACTACCCCCTTAGAGAGCGGTCCCAGCTCTCTCAAAAGTACCTGACAGAGGAAGGAAAAAAATTCAGTCGTGAACCATGGTTCACGGGTGGAATTGCTGAAAAAAACCAAAAAATACGCCGAAGCTACCGATCGTAGCTTCTAGAAGCGTTCCAAATCCGCCAAAATTTCCTCCCTTTCGTCCGAGTCAAACTCGCTTAAACCCTCATTTTCCCTGACAGGTCGGTCCGAAAAAGGGTCCCAGAGAACTCGCTTCTTTGTCAAGGGCTTAGCTGGGAGGAGGGTACAGCCAGCTATCCAGTGGTCGATTGCACCGCAACGGATACAGCGATTTGATTTGCGCCAAGCTTCGCGCTGATCAAGAGTGCTGTGAGGAGCATGCTGGAGAGTGGGGTATCGGTCTTCCAACAGCTGAGTTTGGTCAGCCTCGTGAGCGTCGATAAGCTCTATAGCGCCGAGCTCGTTGGCGTGCTGCAATTGCTCGAGTTGTTGAGCGCGGTCGACTGCCGAAAGGTCCATTGGGTCGCCGGGAGGAGGGCCCGTTGACGTGCGAGGGCGGTTCTGAGGAAGGGGAGCCGAAGGTCGAGGGAATCCGTGGGACGGGCCGGAAGGACCGGAAGAGCCGGAAGAGCGTCCAAGCTGCTGAGTGACGTGCACGTATTCGGTATACGTGGTCGGGAGAGTCAATTGGCCATTCAGACGGGTCCGTATAGTTGAGTTCAAATTGATTGAATGAGGACCGGGAGCCGTATCGGAGTAAACGTAATTGAGTTGAGTAGTGGGTCCGCCAAGAGCTTTACCGCCGATAAGGAGCTGGGCCGTAAGAGAAAGGAGCCTAGCATCCTATCGCTGAACCGTACCGTAAGCGAAAGCTAGCTGGTCCGAGAATACCGATATTATAGTTGAGTTCCGAACTTCCGATCGCCGAAGTCTTGAGCTGAAGCGTTGAATAAGGACCGTATAAATGAACTTATCGGGATCCGAAAAGAAAACGCATTGCGCTGGCGAAAAGGCATCCGTTGCTCTACGAGAGACTCCAATTGAGCGATTCTCGTAAGGGGGGAAGGGCCGTCGTCTTCGTGGGAGGACATGGTAGTGGAAATGGGGGGGAGGGGGGGGCGTTTGAGTGTCGGAAACGCCAGGAAAAGAGTGGGGAAGAGAGTTCGTCTTGCAACCGAAGTGCAAAAATTGAGAGGGGAGCTCTTTTAGGTCGGAAGAGCTGAGGAAGAGGTGAGGTCGTAAAAAAGACAATAATCTGTAAGCAATAAATGAAGACCGTAGAGCACCCAACAAGTAACTCACTCCGTTCTTGACAATAATCAATAATCAATAAGCTGTAATCTGTAACAATAATCAATAACAATAAGCTGTAATACGACGACCTAATCGAAGGACTTTGTATAATGTGACGAACTGATGAATTCTGACCTTAGAATACAAAGTGAGGAGAGGAAACAGGAAGCTCGGGGAGCTCAGGAAGGTCTATATACATGGCTACAGGCGCTAGGCCTGGATGGGTGATCAGCTGACTGCAGGTAACAAGGCAGGCTGTCACAAATATTATAAATAAAAAGGTGGCTAAGATAATTAAACTACTTATTATAACGGATCGAGCTTTAATTTATATTACCGTATCCGATAATTTTTATAACTTTAATAAATAAATAAACGACGTCGAAGTTATTATCGGCGGAATTATTAATTACGCTGATTTCTTTATTATTAATAATAGCAATTACGAAGTCATCTTAAGCATGCTTTTTTTTTTGGAATTTTAACTTTTTTTTTTTTACTTTAATAATAATATAATAAAAGCTTTTTTTTAAAACTACGATCGATTTATTTAAAAGCAAATTACTATTGCGAAAATTAATCGGATTTAATTAAAGACTCGAGAAACTAATCGCTAGCATGCAAGCTAAGATAAATGCTAAGCTAAAAAAAAGCTTAAAAAGAAATTCCGCTTATGAATTATAATTTACGAATAGATCGGCATAAAAATAATAAAATTATAAAAAAACAATTCAACTTAATATTAAGCAAAGCTTATTAAAATTAAAAATATTAAAAATATTTGCAATTAAACTCGATAAATCGAAAAATTTTATATTTATTATCGATAACGATAAAGACCTTTTAAAAGAGAATATAATAAAAGTTAATACGATATATAAAAAAAAGGCGAAGAAAGTTAAACCGGTAGATTCAAAAGTATCGGATAGAAAAATACTTAAAAAAATCGACGATTGATTTAAGTAAGATAAAAAAGCGAAACTTTTTAAGCTTAAAAGACCTTTTTCGAAATACTTTATTAATAAGTTTTTAAATTTAAAAATTAAATTAAGATTAACGAAAAAACGATTTAAAGCACTTACGATTAGCTTTTAAGTTACTTCGAAAGAAAAAGAGCTGCTTTATTAATGCTTTTTAAATCGAAAAAAAGCGATGATTTAAAATTTTATTTATTTTAATTAAGTTCGAAAAGAAGTTATACTATTTTAAAAGATTAAGACGGTATCTTACGAAGCTTAGCAAAAAAAAACGTTTACGATATCGAAAGCTTTGCAAGAAATGATTATCTTTATGCTAAAAGAACGATTAAAGCAAAAGGTCTTCGAATTATATTAAAGCTTTTATTAAAATAAATGGTTTATTATAATAAATAAAAAAAAAAAAAAAAAAATATAAGCTAATCATTGCCGTAATTAAAATGAACCGTATAACGGTTAAAGACGTTAATATTGTTTTAAACGTAGATTAGTTCTCGAACGAATTTGCTAGTTTTACGATAGTTATATTTTTAAATTTTTTTTTTAAATACGATTAATTTTTTTTCGACGTTAAGTCTAAAGATATAATAGCTATTTAAACGCTTATCAAATTGCTTCGAATAACTCGAATACTTATAAAAGCTATTAATTCGATCGCTTAATTCGTTAAAGTTATTTATAAAATTTTTATAAATTGCATTCTTAACGTTTGCTTGCTTTATATAAATAACGTAAAAGTTAAAAAATCGCGATCTTTTTATAATTACAAGAAAGTTTTGCTTAAAATTCGATAATTCGTTTTAAAATATATATAAAATATCGATAAAGTGCTCGTAAGATTTAAAAGAGCTAAAACGACCGTCGGAATTAAGTTTTAATATTATATGCTCGGCTTTAATATCGTTAGATTCGTTACGGATAGCGAAAGACGTTACTTTTAGACCGCTAAAATTAAAAAGATACTAAAATAGATTAAATGCGAAGATATATCGAAAGCCCGAGCTTTTATTAAGATCGTAATTTATTATAAAATTTAAATTAAAAACTTCTTTATAATTGCTATTTTAATTTACGCGATTATAAGAAAAAAGGTCGAATTTAAATAATTAAAGCTTTAACAAGAAGCGATAAGGCTGCTTAAGAAAGCTTTGCTTTTTGCTTTCGCTTTTATTAAAATCGATTATAATAAAAAAAGAAGGAAAATTTACTTAACGATAAACGCTAATCTTAAAAAATAAAAAGCAGTATTATAGCAAAAGGATTTCAATAAAAAGCGATATCTTATTAAGTTCGAAAGTGGTCTTTAGAATTTTGCGAAAAGCAAATACGACGCGATTAAGCGAGAATGCCGCGATGCTTTAAAAGCTATAAAAAAGATAAAAAGCGAATTATATAGAGTTTATTTTATTTTAAAAACCGACGTTAAAGTATTAATTGATTAACTTAATAGATTAATAAGCGACTTGCTTAAAGCTTTCGTTACGAATTAAATTGCGTAAATAAAATTAATAGATTTTAAAGTTAAGTATATTTTTAAAATTAAAAATACGATAGCGGACGGTCTTTTTAAAAGAAGAAGAAAGTATCTTTTAAATATTAAAAAGAAAAAAGAAAAAGATATTAACGATTAAGTTATTAACGAGCTAAGCATTATTTTAGTATTCTCGATTAAACGACTCGTGAATTATGATTTACAAATTAAAAAAAAAATTTTAAAGCACGATTATTCGCTCGATTTTAAGCTTATTGCTTAATTCTTTATTATTTTTAAACGCCTTTCCTCGATCAAGACTTACGACTTTTAGAAATTCTAAAATAAAGCATTCAACTACTTAATTAAAAATAATTACTTTTATAAGCGAGCAAACAATTTTTACTCGACCAAGCTAATTATCGACGGAATTTAAAAACGCTATATTGCTATTTCCGACGCTTATCGAGAATTCGAATATAAAAAAGCTAAATCAATTTATTATCGTATATTAAAACTTTTCTTTTAAAATGGATGCTACGAAGATTATAAAGCTTTCGTTTAAAGCTATAAGCTTTATTAAAAACGCAAAGTTAAACGAATAGAAAACCTTTTATATTCGATTTAGTTTACGCAAATATAATCAAAAGTTAGCTTAAACGTATTACGAATACTTATTATCGATAAAAGAATAACCTGCTTCGTTTTAATTAAAAAAGATTTATTTGAATAGTTAAAGAGGCGATCATTTCGATTAGCTAACGCCGAATCTATTATTAAGTTCTTTTAAAAAGATATCGTTTGCCGCTATAAACTATTTAAAAGATTGATTATCGATAAAAGATTCGAAAACAAAGCAATTGCTAAGGCCTTCGCTATTAAGTACGAGATTAAAAGGATTTAAATCTTAAGCTATAATTTAAAGGTTAATAGAATAATTAAGAAAAGCTATAAAGATATTTTAAATAGCTTATCGAAGGTTATAAACGGAGGATTTAAAAATTAAATTCGCAAATTTAATAAAATGCTTTTTGCGGTTCGGATATCGATATACGCATTTATTAAAGTTACTTTTTTTTTTTTAAATTACGGACGAAAAGCTAAACTACTTTTGAAATTATAATAATTAATTTAAAAGTTATTATTTTAGCAAAAGGTTCGATCTCGCGCTGATTTGCTTATTATAAAGTTTAGATAATTAAAACTTCGAGACGAAGATATCGACGAAATCATTTTAAAAAAGAAGCGCTATCGATTTGCTATTAAAGCTATTTAAAAACGAATTAAGATCTTAAAATCGGAACTTATTAAAAAGAAAGATTTAATACTCTTTTACGACGTTAAACGAAGCATCAATATGTCCGCGAATATTAAGTTAAATTACAAATAACTAAGACTTTATATCGTTTTTAAAGCTTACGATAAAAAATATTATAAACTTTAAGAAACCGATAAGATTAAGCTTAAAAGCACTTTTGCAGCTAACCGCTTTAAGCGATTTTATCGCTGCGATTAAACCTTTTTTCCTTTTAATAAAAACGACGAAAAAAAAAAAGAAAAAGATTCGGATTCTTCGAATAACTTAAATTTTAGCGAATACGAGCTTTTCGACGACGGCAAAAGTAAACTATTTAATTTAAAAGTGATCTTTAGATTTAAATCTATTAATTTTTAAATCATTTTCTTAATACTTTCGAAGGAATAAAAACTAGTTTATAAAATTGTTTTTTAGTTTATTTCCTTTACTTTGTTTTTCTTATTTTCTTATCCTTTTTTTATTTTATACTTATTTTATAAAAGGACGTGCTTTAATAATTACTTTTTTTGTTTTAGTAAGGAAAAGTATTTCTTACGTTTGTTCTTTTACTTTTAGACTTGCTTTTCATTATATTTTTTATTTTTTCTTTATTCCTTTCACCTTATTAGCTATTCACTTATCTTATATAAATTATTCTTATTATTTAATTGTTTTTTTTCACTTATTTAAGCTTATACGGCTATTTCTTATTTCTTATTTAAAATTGTTCCTTTATTTTAAGCGTGCTTAACCACGTGTATTCGAAAGTGAATTGCTATTAAAAAGAATAGGTCCTCTTTACAAATGTACTTATATAAGAAAGCTCCTTTTCTTTTTTCTTAATATTTTTTCTTTCTTTATATAATAACAACTATAATAATATTATTATTATTTCTTTTTTATAACTATATAATACTACGTTAATATTAACGATTTTAATTATTACTTAATTAATTATTATTATTATTAGCTTTATTCCGCTATTTTATATTTAGCTCGTAAACCGTAATTTACGAATTAAATATGCTTTTTAAGTTAGCCGCCGCTAAAAAAAAAGCTTTTATTCGAGATGCACCTTTTAATTTATTAATAAGCGAAGAGCAAGCTGCTTTAATTCGATAATCGAGTTTCGAGCTAAAGTTCGAAAGACGAGTTATTAAGACTTTTAATAAGTTCTTTTAAACTTATCGCTAAATAAGCAACTTTAGTTAATTAGCTATACTTAAAGTAGCAATCTTCGATTTTAATAATAAATTAAAAAAGGAAAATGACTTGATCTTATAATACGATTAGTTTTTGCGGGCCGAATGCGCAAAAAAGAATATAAACGCTAAAGACTTTTTTTCGGCTTACGATTAATTTATTATTAAAGTCATCGCTATTTATTTTTTACGCAATAAAAACGCCGAAGAATATAAACGAATTAAAAAAGTTTTCGACGGCGTTCGAAATTAATTGCTATATAACGACTACTTTAAGGCTATATGCATTTTAATCCGTAGCGCTCGTTAATTAAGCGTTATTTTAAAAAATTGCATTTTTAACGCTTACGCTATTTAAGTTATCAATTATTATATTATTGCTTACGTCGCTTTTTAAAAAACTATAGCTAATGTAATTGTGACAGCCTGCCTTGTTACCTGCAGTCAGCTGATCACCCATTCAGGCCTAGCGCCTGTGGCCATGTATATAGACCTTCTTGAGCTCTCCTGAGCTTCCTGTTTTCCTCTCCTCACTTTGTATTCTAAGGTCAGAATTCATCAGTTCGTCACATTATACAAAGTCCTTCGATTAGGTCGTCGTATTACAGCTTATTGTTATTGATTATTGTCAAGAACGGAGTGAGTTACTTGTTGGGTGCTCCACGGTCTTCTTTTATTGCTTACAGATTATTGTCTTTTTTACGACCTCACCTCTTCCTCAGCTCTTCCGACCTAAAAGAGCTCCCCTCTCAATTTTTGCACTTCGGTTGCAAGACGAACTCTCTTCCCCACTCTTTTCCTGGCGTTTCCGACACTCAAACGCCCCCCCCTCCTTCCATTTCCACCACCATGTCCTCCCACGAAGACGACGGCCCTTCCCTCCTTACGAGAATCGCTCAATTGGAGTCTCTCGTAGAGCAATTACGAATAGCCCCTCGCCAGCGCAAATGCGTCCTTCCGGATCCCGATAAGTTCAATAATACAGTCCTTATTCAACGCTTCAGCTCAAGACTTCGGAAGTTCGGAATTCAATTACAATATCGGTATTCTCGGACCAGCTAGCTTTCGCTTACGGTACGGTTCAGCGATAAGATGCTAGGCTCCCCTCTCTCACGGCCCAGCTCTTTATCGGCGGTAAAGCTCTTGGCGGACCCACTACTCAACTCAATTACGTTTACGGTACCTCGATACGGCTCCCGGTCTTCATTCAATCAATTTGAACTCAACTATACGGACTCGCTCAAACAGCCAAATTGACGCTCCTTAACGTATACCGAGTACGCGCACGTCATTCAGCAACCTGAACGCTTTTCCGGCTCTCTCGGCCTTCCTAGCTTTTCGGTTCGTTTTTACGGGTTCCTTTTTCCTTCCTTCCGGCCTTCGGCTTTTCGGCTTTTCGGCTTTTCGGCTTTTCGGCTTTTCGGCTCTTCGGTTCTTCCGGTCCGTTTGGTTTTTCTCCCGGCCCGTCCTACGGATTCTCTTCGTCCCTCGGCCCCTTTCGGTCCCTCAAAACCGCCTTCGCACGGCCACGGGCCCCTCTCTCTTTCGGCGACTTAACCGACCTCCCGGTACTCAAGTATTTGCAGCACGTCATTTGCAGCTCGAGCACTTGCAATACGCTTTCGGTTCTTTCGGCAATCAAACAAAGACTTAGCTCTTTGGAAGATCGAAATCCCACCCTCCAGCATGCTCCTCACAGCTCCCTCGATCAGCAAGCTTATCAATCTACCCGTTGTGGTACAATCAATTTGGATTGCTGGGTGCTCCTTCCTTTTAGCTAAGCTTTGAGTTCTTTTCGAGAGAACAAGGGTTTAAGGGGGTTTGATTCAGACGAAAAGGAGGATATTTTGGCGGATTTAGAACGCTTCTAGAAGCTACGATCGGTAGCTTCGGCGTATTTTTTGGTTTTTTTCAGCAATTCCACCCGTGAACCATGGTTCACGACTGAATTTTTTTATTTTTTCCTTCATCTGTCAGATACTTTTGAGAGAGCTGGGACAGCTCTCTAAGGGGGTAGTGTGACAGCCTGCCTTGTTACCTGCAGTCAGCTGATCACCCATTCAGGCCTAGCGCTTGTGGCCATGTATATAGACCTTCTTGAGCTCTCCTGAGCTTCCTGTTTTCCTCTCTTCACTTTGTATTCTAAGGTCAGAATTCATCAGTTCGTCACAGTAATTCGAAAACGCAAATTTATTAAGCTTAATATTACGGTAATTAACTTTATTTGCTAAACCGTAAAAGATAAAAATAATATTAAATAAAAGGATAAGATCGCTATTTTTAACGAAAGACTTTTAAAGAAGCTAGAACTAAAGGTCTTATTATATAGCTTATTGATTTTAGCTTTCGATAATATTAAAAGCGAATACGACGAGCTTAAAAAACGTATAAAGTTTGCCGACGAGAATTAGACTTAGAATTTCGTTTTATAAAAAGAGCTCGAATCCGGAACTTTACTCGTGAATTATAGTTTACGAGTAAAAGATAACTTAGCAATTAAAGCAAGATTAAATCAATTTTTTGCTTTTAAAACTCTTTTGCTTAAATTATTTATTACGCGCTTTTCGTTATTATTAGCTTTGTTTTAAAGATCGACGTTATCTTTTGCTAATAAAGCTTCGAACGCTAAATTAGTTGCTTCGATTATATTTACTTTACGCAAGTCTATCGACGCGAGCTCTTTTGCAACCTTTAGATTTAAAATGCAACGCAATCTTTTCGAAAACTAATTGCTATTAGTATTATTTATTAAAAAAAGAAATAGCTTCGAATACGAACTAGCTAAGGCTATATCGAACCGCTGCTTAAGATTCGTCGAGATTAAGGATCTTATAAGTATAAACGTAGCTTTTATTAACTTTTGCTAAGACTTTTATTAATTAGCTTTCGATCGCTTAAACTTAAACGAGAATATCGATAATGCTTTTTAAATTGCCGCGGAATTAATTAAGAAAGCTATTAGTTAAATCCGCAAGCTTTTAAAAAACGAATTTTCTAATAACGCGATCTTACGACTTTTCGACCGTCGTAATTAAATAAAAGTAAATAAAAAAGAAAGCAAGGTAATAAACTACTTTTTGCTATCCGAGATCTTTAATTTAAGCTTTAACGACGACGATTGCGATTATATAAAAGTCTTTTAAAAAGTGAAAAACGTATTAAAATTTAAAAATAAATTTAAAGAACTCTTTAACTTAAACGTTTAAATAAAGCTCCGCTTTAGCCGTAAAGTCTTATCGTCCGCTATCGATTTATTAAAAAAAGTCTTTTGCGAAGTTTATACTTTCGAATACGTTAAATACTTTAAGCTAGTTACGAAAGGCTTTATAATAATAATAATCCGTTTTAATTTATATCGATTTATTAAGGCTTTTTAAACTAACGCTTTTAATAACTTTATGTTTTATTCGAGCAATTAATCGATATTCGTTATTAAAACTAAAAGCAGTATTTTAATTAAAAGAATGTTTAGCTTAAGCTTTTTTAAGTTTAAAATTAAGCCGATGTCCTTTAATAAGCTGAATTAAAGCATTAGCTTGATAGGCACCGCTTAAAAGAATAGCCCTTTTAATATTATAAATGCAAATAGCTATACGAAAGTTTAGCTTATATTAAAAGCTTCCTTTTTAAATAATAAATACGATAATTAAACCTTTTTTATTATTATAAATAAAAAGATCTAAATATACTTTTATTACTTTCGGATTAGTAATTTAAAAAGAGCTTCGATTAATGCATTTTTTAATATAATGCACTCTTTAACTTAGCAAGTCCTTCGAAGCTATTATAAGCTATACTTTGCCGCTTTACTTAATCGCCGAGACGGAAACTATAAGCTTATCGCTTACTCGAAACCTTTTTAGCTTTTTAAATGCAATAATAATGCTCGAGTGATTGCGATTAAATATGACGTTAATATTAAACGATTTATAAACCGTGGTTTACGAATGGAAAATAAAGTTTTAAATTATTATTTAATGCTTTACGGCGTAAAAACTTAGATCGAAAGCTTAGTTATTTGGCTTTAAAGCTACGCTTACGATATTACGCTTAAAAAAACCGTTAAATAAAAAGCTTTTAAACTTAAGTCGAAGATTTTAAATGCTTTTAAGAATATTGCGCCGCGCTAACCTTTCGCTATAATTAATAATCTCGTTACTTTTATATCCGTTATTACGAAACAAAGTGTTTTTTTAAATATAAACGCTTTTTAAAATGCTTTTTGCGAATAAGTTATTTTTTTTAATAATTATATCGCTTTGCTAAACGATAGCATACTAGAAAATAAAGTTAGCTTTGCAAAGCACGCTTGCACGATCGTCTTAAGACGCATGCCGTTAACCTTTCGATAAAAAGTTATTAATAAATTAAGCTAGCTTTTCGCCGCTATAATTTAATTAAATTACGTTAATTTCGTATTAAAAGCCTTAATCGAAAGAATAAATTAAAACGAACCTTAAGTAATAGAAGAATTGATCGCTATTTTTATTATATCTCGGACTTAGTTTTAAAAACACTTTATTAAGTATAAAAAAAAGTTGTTTTCGGCATTTAAAAAAAGATTTGCTATTGTTTTAAATGCTAAAGCTAAGACTTACGGAGCCAAGTCTTTTTTTAAAAGCAAGAGACGCCGAGCTAACGACTTTATAAACGCTAATAAATTAAAAGATTTTAAAAAGAGCTTGCGATCGATTAAGTTGTCTTTTAATAATTTCGATTTAAATATAAAGATTAATTTGAAAAGTGCGAAATCCATTCGTGAATTACGGTTTATAAGCTAAATCGACGATCTTAAAGTATTATCTTTTTAATCGAAATTTTTAAACCGCGTATTCGATAAAGCTATAAAAGCCTTGGCTGATTTGCTTAAAAACGAAGACGATCTAATTAATAGCTCCGAACTTTATTTTAGCTTCGCTAATCTTTCGTCGGCTAAGTTCATACTTATTAATAATGCTATTAATAAACGCAAAAATAATACGCGCTTTTTTACTTTTAAAGATGCTATTGCTAGCACGTCATTATTTAATGCTAACTTTGCTAAAAGAAAAAGACTTTCTTAGCTTAAAGAGAACGAAAGAATTGAAGACGTAAGCACGGAAAAAGATTATAAGAAAGCTGCCGAAGCGTAGTTTAGATATTTAAAGTTTAAAGACAAAATATCTTTTTTTTTTATATATTAGATTTTTTTCTTTTTTTTATACCTTTTTTTTTCTTTTTGCTTGATAGTAGGCGGGGGCGCTTACTTATTCTATAAAAGGACGGATATAAACACCTTGCTTGATAAGGTACTTGCTATGGCTACTAAGGCTATATTAGACGGACTTATTTTTTATAAAAGGGCATACATCTTTTAGCTAAAACAATTAACGAGCTTTCCACCCACTTTTTCTAATACTTCTTTATGAGACCATAAGGCCCAGCCTTAAAGCCAAGCTTTTATACAGCACATCTTTTTGGGTGCTTTTACACTGCTTTATTATTTAACGTGCGGCGAGATATGATTTATTAAGCGTGCGTAATAGCATATGCTTTATATTTAATTTTAATGATTCTTTTAAGTCTTATTCTTTTAATATTATAAGCTAGCGCTTCGAGCGCTTCTTTGCTTAGATAACCTGTTCGTAAATGCTAAAGTACTAATAAATCCTTTTTTAAAGCTCGGAAAACATTGCTTTTTTAAAATTTATAGCGTATTTATAAGCGCTTTTAAGTTATAAGAAATATTATTAAGTAAAAGGAGCTATAAATTAATTAAAGCAGAAAATAATTAAATAGCTTATATTTAAAGAACGTAAAGTTGAATTTCCTTTTTAACTTTTTTAATACGACGCTTTTTTTAACTTTTTCGTAGCGAAAAGTTGCGTTATATCTCGAGTATTATACGCCGGCCTTGCTTAAAAGAGCTTTTAAAATGATATTAATATTAAACTCTTTAACGATAGCGACGTTTTCTAATTTTAAATCCTTCGTTTTAGCTTTATTTAGTCCGTTTAAAGCTCTTTTAAAGACTTTAATACTTCGCTCGACAATTAAAAGATTATTCGTTTTAGCTTTAATAAAGTCGGTTAAGCGGAAGCGTTAAATTGATTTTGGCATTAAAAGATTTTTATCGTTAATAAGATAAATAGCGCCGCAATTATCGAAAAAAGTGCTATTAAATAGCTAATGCTTATTATTAGCTGTGCTATAAAGACCGTTAAAGATAAGATTATCGAGCGTGCTAAAAAGCTTAAGATCGATAATAATTGCTAATACTTTTTTAAAGTATTTTGATTTATCGCTATCGTTCGATTGCTTTTCTTTGCTTTTTAAAACGATTTTATCGACTTGAATTTGTGCTTAACTTTCTTTCGTAATCTCTTTTCGAAGCGCTTTAAACTTAAGTTTTTAAAGCCTTTTCTTTATAGCGATAATATTATTTCGATTCGGCTTTGCAAATCCACTTTCGTTAAAATCGTTAAAGCAATAGCGAAAGATCTTGCACTTGATTGCGTTTTAATAATAGTTTCTCTTTTTAAAGCACGGGCATTTAAAACCTTTAATAAGTCTTTTAGAACTATCGAAGCGTTTACCGGATTGCTTAAAAGCAGTATCGTTAGCCTTATCACTTTTGAAGGTGCTGCGAATCGTTTAATCTTCGAAAGTAGCGAATATATTAAAGAGATTAAAGTTCGGATTGCTAATCTTTTCTTCGATTTAGCTTTCGTATTAATTAAAGTAATCGTAAAAAGTGCGTTTTTAAAGCAATAATAGCTCGTCGTTTCGAATAACTTTTGCGAGCTTTAGCGACGCTTAAGTTAATAACTATTTTTCGCTAATAGCTTTTAAAAATGCTTTTATCGCGAGTATACTCGTCGTTTCGTAAAGGTTGTTTATCTTCGTTAATTTATAAATAGCTTAGTGTTTTTTGATTCATACCGCTAAAAAGACGCTCTTTTGCTTAGCTGCTTGCAAGGATTTGTTATAATCTCGTGCTATCGATAGCTTAAAGCTCGAATCGAATAGACGGCATATTTCTTAAAGCTTTTTTATTAAGAATTAAATAAAGGTGTTATCTTTTTTTAAAGCCGCCAAGATCGCTTCTTCGAGAATAAAGCTTTTAACCGTCTTTTTGATTTAATTTATAATTTAATTGCTTTTATTATTTAAAACCTTTTAATTATTTATAGCGAAATTGTATTCTTTTATATTATCGTTATACGCTTTTCGAACGTCTTCGAACTTAGCGTCTTTTAGCTTTAAAGGTTTATTAAGATCGTTTGCAAAAGCTTTTAAATATAGTTTTTCTTAAGCCTTTCGTTAACGGTTTTACTTTTAAAACTATTCGTTATTAAGCTTCGTTATTATTTCTATAGCAAACTTCGTTTTTAATTTGATTTGCTCGATAAAAGAAGCAAGCTCTTTTACGCTAATACGAAGAGCTGCGTATTGTTTTATACTAAAGCGCTTAATAAAGTATTTGTAATTCGTAATTTATCTTAAGAAGTCGCTACGACTTGTAAAGTTCGTTTTATTAATTAAAAGAACTTTTTTTATTTTATCGTTTATTATTATAGCAATTGACTTTATAACTAGAGCTTTTAAAAATTAGTTAAAGTTCTTAAAAGTAATAGGTGTTAGTTATAAAAAATAAATATAATTGAAAAAGGACAAATTGCAAAAATGAAAGTTATAGCAAGGTAGCGTTGAAGTGACTTGCAGAATCCGCTTTCGATTAATTCGAAAGTTATTAAAGACTAATTGAATAGCTCGTAAATGCGAATATAGCTCTTAATTATAATGCTTACTAGCATTAAGATCAAGAAGAGATTCTATAAATTAAATAAAGCTTAATATATTTTATTTAAAAAGCTCGTCAAGATTTATATACATATACCTAGGAGCTTTAGTGTGCTAAGGGCGCTATTAGGCGAGGTTATATAACATGTCATATATAGCTTGGGTGGAACCATGCCTGTTCCGCACAACATTTATTAAACGCTTTCGTTAAACATTTAAGTATAAAATCAATAAAAATTTTAAAATTAACGGCGTTTTTAAATACGCTTTTTATATAATCGTTCGCTAAAAAAACGTAAAATTGTTTTTTACGTTTTTTTACGAGCTCGATTGCTTGATTTTCGAGCGTTAAACGATTGCTTTTATTTAAGCTGATTATTAAGCAATGCTAATACGCTTTATTAGCGGCTTCATTTTTGCTATTGATTTTGTAGCGGAACTATTAGAGCTTATTAACGATCTTTTTATCTTTTTCGAGTACTTCGATTATATATACGTGTTTTTTAAAGTCGCTAGTAACGTATTAATATTATATAAGCCTTACGATTATAAAATCGAGCTTTTCGAAAGGAAGGAGAAAGCGCTTCGATACTTATTATTATATAAGATATCGATTCTTAAGCTAAAGCTTATTAAAGCTTATTTTATCGATAATCTTAATAAAAGTTTTATCGAATCTTTAATAGCGTTATTTATAGCTTTAGTCTTGTTTGCTAAAAAGCAAGACGGTTTTTTTCGCTTTTATATTGATTTTCGCGCGTTAAACAACTTTACTCGTAAAGATCGATACTCTTTTCTTTTAATCGATAAGACTTTCGCACGTTTTTTAAAAGCTAAAATCTTTACGAAACTCGATATTCGGCAAGCTTTTTATAAAATACGAATAGACTTAGCTTTAAAAGAGCTTATTACATTTAAAATACGCTACGATGCTTATAAGTGCAAAGTTTTTTTATTCGGATTAATTAATAGATTCGCTACTTATTAACGCTATATGAATAACCTTTTTTTCGATTTCTTAAATATCTTTTATACGATATATTTAAACGATATTTTGATTTACTCTTTTAATCTTTCGAAGTACGCTTATTACGTCCGTTAGATTCTTTAACGACTCGACGACGCTAGCTTTTAAGCGGATATTAAAAAATGCGAATTTAGCATTATTAAAGTAAAATACTTAAGCTTTATTATTTTTATCGAAGGCTTAAAAGTAAATCCGGATAAGACGTCGATAATAAAGCATTAAGCGCTTTTTATAATCGTTAAAAGCGTTTAAAGCTTTTTTGGATTTTATAACTTTTATCGCTGATTTATTCGAGATTACGGCGTAATCGCAAAGCTTTTAATGCATTTAATTAAAGCTAACGTTCTTTTTTTATTTAATTTTTAATATTAAAAAAGCTTCGATCTTTTAAAGCTCGCTTTAATTATTACGCTAATCTTACAGCATTATAATCAAGACTTTTTTTATATATTAAAGACTAACGCTTTTAACGGCGTAATCGCTTTAATCTTTTCTTAAAAGCATAATTTCGATTAGCTATTAGTCGCTTACTATTTTAAAACTATAGCTTTCGCTAAGCTTAATTACGTCGTTTATAATAAAGAGATGCTAGCTATTATACGCTTTTTTAATAACTTTTGCGCCGAATTCGCCGGCTTTTTTTATTAAGTTTAAGTAATCATCGATTATAAAGCTTTAAAGTATTTTATGACCTTTAAGACCTTTAACGCTCGTTAAGCACGCTAAATAAAGCTCCTTTTCGATTATAATTTTATTATTACGTATAAACTAAGTAAAGATAACCTTTTAATTAACGCGCTAATATATCGCATCGAAAAGCTTTTTTTTTAAAACAATTTTAAGCGCATTTAACGCTTGCAAACGCTGCTTCGCGCCGATAACGTTAATCTACGACTTTTAATCGAAGAGCTACGCTAATTTACGCTTTCGAAGATCGCCGTTATTATCGAAGAGATCGCGAAGCTTTTATTAACATTTCGAGTTATTAATTAAGTTTTAAAAGCTAATCGGACCGCTTTTAGCTTTATAACATTTCGAATTTAAGCTTTTAAAGTTGATTTTTTACTCGTAAATTACGGTTTACGAGTTAAACTTATTATAAAAGGCGATTTACTGCTTTATAACGGCCGCTTATTAATTCTCGACGTTTAAAACTTGCGCTCGTTATTCGTTCGAAAAGTTTACGATTAAGTATTTACGATATACTTTAGCTTTTGCAAAACTTATAAGCTTTTTGCAGCATAATATTATTAATACGGTATAGCTAGATTCGTTAATTAATATTATCGCAACTATTACGCTTGCAAACGAGCTTTAATGCTTCGCGATAAAAAACTTAGTTTGCTTTAACTTTTCTCGATCTTTTCGCGCTTTTAAGAGCACGTTATTATGGATTTTTATAGTTTTAATAAAGATAAATACGGCTACGATAACGTTCTTATAATAATCGACCGCTTTTTTAAATAAGCAATCTCGATTTTTTATTATAAGTTTATCGACGTTAAAGGCTTCGCTAAGCTTTATATCTATTATATTTATAAGTATTTTAGAGCTCTTTTAACGTTGACTTTTAATAAAAGACTTTAATATTAATCCGATTTTTAGAAAAAATTTAATAAGATCTTCGATATTAAACTAATTTTTAATACCGCCGCACACTTCGAAACTAACGGTTAAATCGAAATCTATAATTAATACTTGCAAAAGCGCTTTCGTCTTTTCGTAAGCTATTATTAAAACGATTAGAGTAAGTTCCTTTTTATAATGGACTTCGCTTAATTGACGCTTTTTTACGACTCTTTCGGCGGTCTTTCTTTTTTTAAAGTAATTTACGGCTACGCTTTTTAGACCACTTGAAATTAAAGCTTAAAACGACTTAACGACTAAACTTTTTTTCGTAATGTAAACACCTTGCTTGATGGGGTACCTGCTATAGCCACTAGGGCTACACTAGACGGACCCATCTTCTATAAGAGGGCACACATCTTTTAGCTAAAACAATCAACGAGCTTTCCACTTACTTTTTTTAATACTTCTTTATGAGACTATAAAGCTTAGCTTTAAAGCTAAGCTTTTATATAGCATATCTTTTTAAGTGCTTTTATATTAGTGACTTACGCAAGGATTTAAACCTTGAGTCTTTATTTTTATATAGCTTATTATAATCGCTTGATTCGCAATCAAGTTGATCTTTATTTATTTAGCACTTTACTTTACAATTATAACTTTAAAACAATTAAAACCTTATTCTCGATAAGTTCGGATACCGAAATGCCGAAATGGCCGAAGTGCAATATTTCGGCTCTTCGATAAAAACTTTCTTTTATTATTAATAAAAAAGAATTTTCATTTATTAATAAAAATATCTTTTTATACTTTAGCTTTTATTTTAAATTAAAGCATTTGATATAGTCTAAAGTTATTAGCAAAGCTAATCAATTGATTCTTAAGTTTTTTATAGTTTTGATTTTATTTATTAGTTTACTTTTATAAAAGGTTTATTTCTTTTAATCTCGGATCGAAAATACTTTGCGAAAATCGCTTATTTTATCCGTGAACCCGATTTACGAATTAAAATTAAATAATTTAAAAACCTTTTATCAACTCGATTATTTTTAATACATATATATATTTGATTTTTAAAATACCGAAAACCTTTTTAAGATTTTTAATATCGAAATCGACGCAGAGTCATTTTTTTTTTCGTTAAAATCCTTTGAATTTATTAAATCCTTTAATCGTATTCTTATAAGCTTCGGATTATTTTTATTTTACTTCGACTTTTAATTAAAACTTTTACTTTTACTTTTATCGGAAATACTTGCTTCGGAAATGTTTTTTAAAATAAATACCGGTTTTAAGATTTATATTACTCTTTTTTTTCTTGTTCTTTTATTAAGCTTTGCGCTAGTTATAATCGACTTTGCTATCCTTTACGCTTTTATAATTACTCGCATGCTATTGCTAGGTGCCTTAAGAGCCTCTTGCTTTAATAGTGTTAATATTATCGACTTTATCGAAAAGTATAAAAAGATTTATAATAATTTTAATATTTTTAAAGATGATCGGTTTGTTAAGCTTTTTCGTTATTACGATAACCTTTGCAAAAAAGTTATTAAAAGCTTGCTCGAATAGAAAGTTAAAAAAAATTAAGCTGCTTTCGTTAAAGCTTTAAAAGCCGAGTTTCGTAAAAACGATACTTAGCAGATTAAAAACTTAATTGCTTTTTTACGGGAATTTGCTATGCAAGAACGAGATATTAATAACTTAAAAAACTATTATCGCACTTTTTTTCGAGTCTTCGAAAAGCTTACTTTAATGCACTTTTTAAGCAAGACCGAATAAAGCCGCTTGTTTTTTTTCGGATTGCTTATCGGAATTCGAAATAAAACGATTAAGCATTATAAAATCGACGAACTCGATTTAAACTTTTATACCGCTTTCGACGACTTTGCTACATTCGCTTTTAAGACCGACTAAAATGCTAAGATTATCGAAATTATAAATCGAGAAAAGTCTCTTTTAATTAACTTTATTAAAAATATTCGGACTTTAATTAAGAAATACATCGAGCTAGCTAGCGTTTTTAAGTCTGCTAAGAAAGCCTTAATAATAATGCCGTTCATTTATAAACTACGATTTACAAATAAAAAAAAAAAATTAATAAGATAAGTTTTATAATTAAAAAGTTTTTTAATTTATAAATTAATGCGATTTATAATCGAATTGATTACTTCGAAGACTAAGTCGCTAACTTAATTTCTCGACGCTTTATTTAATCTTAACTTTAAGTTCGATTCGAAAACCGCGACGAAGCTTTTATTAAATATACCGCTTAAGATGCTCGAAATAAAGTTAGCTTCGAAAGTAGAGTTTAAATTGCTGCTATCGGCTACGGATTATAAAGACGAAGAAGAAAAAGAAATAAAAGATACGAAAGCTAAATGCAAGATTATAGCTTTTACGAGAACTTCGAAAATACAACTTAAGCTTTTTATTAATACCGAAATAAATATAAAGCTTTTAAAGATATAATTAATAAAAGATGTATTTATATTAGTAATTACAAATGCTTTTGCTTAAGACTTAAAAAGATCGATGCTTTTATTATTTAAAAGAAGCAAGAAAAGATTTGGTTTAAATCTATCGTATTAAACGTTCGTAAAACGGAATATAATAACATTTTAGAAAATCGATCTATTAGCGGACTTAAGACTTATAAACACTTACTTTTTTATCAATAACCAATTTAATAGCTAGCTTAATATCAGCCCGATCAAAATGCTTAGCAACTAATTAATTAGCTAAGAGAGCTTATTATTATTTTTAAAAGACTAGTCGATATTAAAAATATTAATATTATAAAATGGATCAATACGCTTAGCTACTTATTTAATATTGTAAACACCTTGCCTGATGGGGTACCTGCTATGGCCATTAGGGCCATACTAGACGGACCTATCTTCTATAAGAGGGCACACATCTTTTAGCTAGAATAATCAACGAGCTTTCCACCTACCTTTTTTGACACTTCTTTGTGGGACCATAAGGTCCAGCCTTAAAGCTAGGCTTTTATATAGCATATCTTTTTAAGTGTTTTTATATTAGTGACTTACGCAAGGATTCAAACCTTTGGTCTTTGTTTTTATACAGCTTATTATAATCGCTTGATTCGCAGTTAAGTTGATTTTCGTTTATCATTTAGCACTTTTTTTTATTATTATAATTTTAAAACAATTAAAACTTTATTCCCGATAGGTTCGGATACCGAAATGCCGAAATGGCCGAAGTGCAATATTTCGGCTCTTCGGTAAAAACTCTTTTTTATTATTAATAAGAAAGAATTTTCACTTATTAGTAAAAATATCTTTTTATATCTTAGCTTTTATCTTAAATTAAAGCAATTGATATAGTCCGGAATTATTAGCGAGGCTAATCAATTGATTCTTAAGTTTTTTATAGTTTTGATTTTATTTATTAGTTTACTTTTGCAAAAGGTTTATTTTTTTTAATTTCGGATCGAGAATATTTTGCGAAAATCGCTTATTTTACTCGTGAACCCGGTTTACGAGTTAAAATCAAACAATTCAAAAACCTTTTATCAACCCGATCATTTTTAACACATATACATATCTGATCTTTAGAATACCGAAAACCTTTTTAAGATTTCTAATATCGAAGTCGGCGCCGAGTTACTTTTTTTTTCGTTAAAATCTTTTGAATTTATTGAATCCTTTAGTCGTATTTTTATAAGCTTCGAACCATTTTTATTTTACTTCGATTCTTAATTAAAACCTTTACTTTTATCGGAAATACTTGCTTCGGAAATGCTTTTTAAAATGAATACCGGTCTTAAGATCTATACTATTCCTTTTCTTTTTACTCTTCTTGCTTTTTTACTAGGCTTTGCGCTAGTTATAATCGACCTTGCTATTCTTTACGCTTTTATGATTACTTGCATGCTATTGCTAAGTGCCTTAAGAGCCCTTTGCTTTAATAGTGCTAATATTATCGACTTTATCGAGAAGTATAAAGAGACTTATAATAATTTTAATATCTTTAAAGATGATCGGTTTGTTAAGCTTTTTCGTTATTGTAATAACTTTCGCAAAAAGGTTATCAAAAGCTTGCTCGAATAGAAAGCTAAGAAAGATTAAGCTGCTTTCGTTAAGGCTTTAAAAGCCGAGTTTCGTAAAAACGATACTTAGCAGATTAAAGACTTAATCGCTTTCTTACGAGAATTTGCTATGCAAGAACGAGATATTAATAACTTGAAAAACTATTATCGCATTTTCTCTCGGGTTTTCGAAAGGCTTACTTTAATGCACCTCTTAAGCAAGATCGAATAAAGCCGCTTATTCTTTTTCGGATTGCTCGTTAGAATCCGAAATAAGACGATTAAGTATTATAAGGTCGACGAACTCGACTTAGACTTTTATGCCGCTTTCGACGACTTCGTCGCATTCGCTTTTAAAACCGATTAAAGTGCTAAGATTATCAAAGCTATAAATCGAGAAAAGTCTCTTTTAGCTAATTTTATTAAAAATATTCGGATCTTAATCAAAGAACACATCGAGCTAGCTAGCGTTCTTGAGTCTGCTAAAAAAGCCTTAATAGTAATGCCGTTTACTCGTGAATTACGGTTTATAAGTGAAAAAAAAAGAATTAATAAAATAAGTTTTATAATTAAAAAGTTTTTTAATTTGCAAATTAATGCGATCTATAATCGAATTGATTACTTCGAAAACTAAATCGCTAACTTAACTTCTCGACGCTTTATTTAATCTTAGTTTTAAGTTCGATTCGAAAATTACGACGAAGCTTTTATTAAGTATACCGCTTAAGATGCTCGAAGTAAGGTCAGCTTCGAAGGTAGAGTTTAGATTGCTGCTATCGGCTACGGATTATAAAGACGAGAAAAAAAAGGAAGTAAAAGATATAAGAGCTAAATGTAAGATTATAGCTTTTGCGAGAACTCCGAGGATACAACTTAAGCCTTTTATTAATACTAAGATGAATATAAAGCTTTTAAAGATATAGTTAATAAAGGATGTATTCATATTAATGATTACGGACGCCTTTGCTTAAGACTTAAAAGGATCGGTGCTTTTATTATTTAGAAAAAGCAAAGAAAAACTTGGTTTAAATCTATCGTGCTAAACGTTCGTAAAACGGAATACGATAATATTTTAGAAAATCGATTTACTAGCGGACTTAAGACTTATAAACACTTGCTTTTTTATTAACAACTAATCTAATAGCTAGCTTAGTATCAGCTCGATTAAAATGCTTAGCAATTAATTAATTAATTAAAAGAGCTTATTATCATCTTTAAAAAACTAATCGATATTAAGAATATTAATGCTATAAAATAGATTAATACGCTTAGCTATCTATCTAGCATAAAGATTGCTTCGGTCGAGATCAACGCTATCGCAAAAGATAAAGCTAAAAAGCCTCTTTCGCTTTCGGAAGGATTTAAGCTTATTAAGATTAAGAAGAATGTCCGATAATAAAAGGAAAAGAACTACGGCACTTTTAAGGCTCGTGCCTTTTAAGAATCGAATACTGCTATAAAGATAAACTCGAAAGATAAGTTATTCGATAATATAATTAAAGAAAAGTCTTTTAAACTTTTTAAATTAATTAAGGCCGACGAAGCTATAAAAGATATAAAAAGAGAGGTTGAGATTATTTAGCGAGTGCTAAAAGGAAGGAAAAAAAGGACCTATAAACGAGAAAAGTTTATTAACCTTTACGTTATTATTAAAGCTTAAGAAAAAGCAATAGCGGCGATTATAAAATCGAGAATCGAGATTCAAATTAAAGATTTGTTCGGACTTAGCTTTTGCTTCGATAAGCTATTAAGCCATTATATTTTAATAGTTTTCGATATTAAAAAAAACGTAAAGGTCCTTTAAAGTAAGCTTATTCTTATGAACGCTTTAATTATTAAACGTTTAAGTCGGAATAAAAAAAGCAAGCTAGACTTTTTAGCGATATAAATTCGCAAATAATTTATCGCTCGTAATTGCTTCGAAGTAGCGATGAAAACCTTAAAGGTTTTTATTAATATCGACGGTATAATTAAAAGCAAATCCCTTTTCGATAATAGATTTAAAGTTAATATTATAAATAAAAAGATGGCTAAGATAACTAAATTATTTATTATAACGGATCGAGCTTTAATTTATATTATCGTATCCGGTGATCTTTATAATTTTAATAAGTAGATAAACGACGTCGAAGTTATTATCGGCGGGATTATTAATTACGTCGATTTCTTTATTATTAATAATAATAATCACGAAGTCATCTTAAGCATGCTTTTTTTTTTAGAATCTTAACTTTCTTTTTCTTATTTCGATAATAGCACGATAAAGGCTTTTTTTTAAAACTACGATCGATTTACTTAAAGATAGATTATTATTATAAAAGATAAGTCGGATTTGGTCGAAAACTCGGGAAACTAATAGCTAATATGCAAGCTAAAATAGATGTTAAGCTAAAAGAAAGCTTAAAAAGAAATTCCGCTCGTGAATTATAGTTTACGAATAGATCGATATAAAAATAATAAAATCATAAAAAAACAATTTAATTTAATATTAAGCAAAGCTTATCAAAATTAAAAATATTAAAAATATTTGCAATCAAACTCGATAAATCGGAAAATTTTATGTTTATTATCGATAACGATAAAGACCTTTTAAAAAAGAATGTAATAAAGGTTAATACGATATATAAAAGGAAGGCGGAGAAGATCAGACCGATGGATTTAAAAGTGTCGGATAAAGAGATACTTAAAAGAATCGACGATTAGTTTAAGCAAGATAAGAAAGCGAGACTTTTTAAGCTTAAAAGACTTTTTTCGAAATACTTTATTAGCAGGTTTTTAAACTTAAAAGTTGGATTAAGATTAACGAAAGAACGATTTAAAGCATTTACGATTAGCTTTTAAGTTACTTCGAAAGAGAAAGAGCTGCTTTATTAATGCCTTTTAAATCGAAAGAAAGCGATAGCTTAAGATTTTATTTATTTTAGCTAGGTTCGAAAGGAAGTTATGCTATTTTAAAAGATCAAGACGATGCTTTACGAAGCTTAGCAAAAGAAAACGTTTACGATACTAAAAGCTTTGCAAAAAATAATTATTTTTATATTAAAAAAACGATTAAAGCAAAAGGTTTTCGAATTATGCTAAGGCCTTTATCGGAACAAGTGGTTTATTATAACAAAGAAAGAGAAAGGAAAATATAAGTTGATTATTGCCGTAATTAAGATGAACCGTATGACGGTTAAGGACGCTAATATTGCTTTGAACGTAGATTAGTTTTCGAACGAATTTGCCGGTTTTACGATAATTATACTTTTAGACTTTTTTTTTAAATACGATTAATTCCTCTTCGATATTAAGTTTAAGGATATAATAGCTATTTAAACGCTTATCGGATTGCTTTAAATAATTCGGATACTTATAAAAGTTATTAATTCGATCGCTTAATTCGTTAAAATCATTTATAAGATCTTTATAAATTGCATTTTTAACGTTTGCTTGCTTTATATAAATGACGTAAGAGTTAAAAGATCGCGATTTTTTTATAATTACGAAGAAGTTTTGCTCGGAATTTGACGATTCGTTTTAAAACATATATAAAATATTAATAAAGTGCTCGTAAGGTTTAAAAGAGCTAAGACGACCGTCGGAATTAAGTCTTAATACTACATGCTCGGCTTTAATATTATTAGATTCGTCACGGATAGCGAAGGACGCTACTTTTAGACCGCTAAAATTAAAAAGATACTAGAATAGACCAAGTGCAAAGATATATCGAAAGCTCGAGCTTTTATTAAGATCGTAGTTTATTATAGAATTTAAATTAAAAACTTTTTTATAATTGCTGCTTTAATTTACGCGATTATAAGAAAGAGGGTCGAATTCGAATGGTTAGAGCTTTAGTAAAAAGCGATAAGGCTATTTAAAAAAGCTTTGCTCTTTACTCCCGCTCTTATTAAGATCGATTATAGCAAAGAAAAAAAGAAAATTTACTTGACGGTAAACGCTAGTCTTAAGGAATAAAGAGTAGTATTATAATAAAAGGATTCCGATAAAAAGCGATATCTTGCTAGGTTCGAAAGTAATCTTTAGAATTTTACGGAAAGCAAATATAACGCGATTAAGCGAGAATGCCGCGGTGCTTTAAAAGCTATAAAGAAAATGAAAAGCGAATTATACGGAGTTCATTTTATCTTAAAAACTAACGCCAAAGTATTAATTAATCAATTTAACGGATTAGCAAGCGACTTGCTTAAAGCTTTCGTTACGAATTGAATTGCGTAAATGAGATTAATAGATTTTAAAATCAAGTATATCTTTAAGATTAAAAACACGGCAGCGAACGGTCTTTTTAAAAGAAGAAAAGAGCATCTTTTAAATATTAAGGAGAAAAAAGAAGAAGATATTAACGATTAAGTTATTAACGAGCTAAGCATTATTTTAATATTCTCGATTAAACGACTCGTAAACTATAGTTTACGAGCTAAAAAGAGAGTTTTAAAGCACGATTATTCGCCCGATTTTAAGCTTATTGCCTAATTCCTTATTACTTTTAAACGCCTTTTTTCGATTAAGACTTACGACTTTTAGAAATTCAAGAACAAAGCATTTAATTACTTAATTAAAGATGGTTGCTTTTATAAGCGAGCAAACAATTCTTATCCGATTAAGTTAATTATCGACGGAACTTAAAAATGCTATATTGCTATTTCCGACGCTTATCGAGAATCCGGATATAAAAGAGCTAAATCAACTTATTATCGCATATCAAAACTCTTCTTTTAGAATGGATGCTATAAAGACTGCAAAGCCTTCGTTTAAAGCTATAAGCTTTATTAAAAACGCAAAGCTAAGCGAATAAAAAACCTTTTATACTCGACTTAGCTTACGCAAATATAATTAAAAGTTAGCTTGGACGTATTACGAATACTTACTACCGATAAAAGGATAACCTGCTTCGTCTTAGCTAAAGAAAATCTTTTTAGATAGCTAAAAAAGCGACTACTTCGATTAGCTAACGCCGAATCTATTGCTAAGTTTTTTTAAAAGGATATCGTTTGCCGCTATAAACTATTCGAAAGATTGACTATCGATAAAGGACTCGAAAATAAAGCAATTGCTAAGGCTTTCGCTATCAAGTACGAGATCAAAAGGGTTTAAATCTTAAATTATAATTTAAAAGCTAATAGAATGATTGAGAAAGGCTATAAAGATATTTTAAATAGCTTATCGAAAGTTACAAACGAAGGATTTAAAGATTAGGTTCGCAAATTTAATAAAATGCTCTTTGCGATCCGGACATCGATATACGCATTTATTAGAGTTATCTTTTTCTTTTTGAATTACGGACGGGAAGCTAAGCTACTTTTAAAATTATAATAATTAATTTAAAAATTATTATTTTAATAAAAAGTTCGATCCCGCGCTAATCTGCTTGCTATAAGGTTTAGATAATTAGAATTTCGAGACGAGGATATCGACGAGATCATTTTAAGGAAAAAGCGCTATCGATTTGCCGTTAAAGCTATTTAAAAACGAATTAAAATCTTAAAGTCGGAACTTATTAAAAAGAAAAACTTAATACTCTTTTACGACGTTAAACGAAGCATCGATATGTCCGCGAATATTAAGCTAGATTATAAATAGCTAAGACTTTATATCGTCTTTAAAGCTTACGATAAAGGATATTATAAACTTTAGGAAACCGATAGGATTAAGCTTAAAAGCACTTTTGCAGCTAACCGCTTTAAGCGATTTTACCGCCGCGATCAAACCTTTTTTCCTTTTAATAAAGACGACGAAAAAGAAAAAAAAAAAGATTCGAGCTTTTTAAACGATTCGGACCTTAATAAATACGAGCCTTTCGACGACGGCAAAGGTGAACTACTTAACTTAAAAATAACCTTTAGACTTAAGTCTATTAACTTTTAAATCATTCTTTTAATACTTTCGAAAGAATAAAAATTAACTTATAAAATTATTTTTTAGTTTGTTTCTTTTACTTTGTTTTTTTTTTACGTTCCTATCTTCTTTTTGTTTTACACTTATTTTATAAAGGGACGTGCCTTAATGATTACTTTCTTTGTTTTAATAAAGAAGGGTATTTTTTACGTTTGTTTTTTCACCTTTAGACCTGCTTTTTATTATATTCTTTATTCTTTCCTTGTTCTTCTTATCTTATTAGCTATTCACTTATTTTATATAAATTGTTTTTATTATTTGATTGTTTTTCATTTGTTTTAAGCTTATACGGCTATTTCTTATTTCCTATTTGAGACTGTTCTTTTATTTTAAGCGTGCTTAATTACGTGTATTCGAAAGTGAACTGCTATTGGAAAAAGTAGGTCTCTTCCATAAATATACCTATATAAAAAAGCTCCCCCTTCCTTCTTCTTAACATTTTCTTTTTTTATATAATAATAACTATAATAATACTATCACTACTTCCTTTCTTTATAACTATATAAAACCATATTAATATTAACGACCTTTAATTATCATTTAATTAATCACTATTATTATTAGCTTTTATTCCGCTATTTTATATTTGGCTCGTAAACCGTAATTTACGAGTTAAATATGCTTCTTAAGTTAGCCGCCGCTAAAAGAAAAGCTTTTATTCGGGATGCACTTTTTAGCTTATTAATAAGCGAAGAGCAAGCTGCTTTGGCCCGATAATCGAGTTTCGAATTGAAGTTCGAAAGACGAGTTATCAAGACTTTTAATAAGTTTTTTTAAATTTACCGTTAAATAAGCAATTCTAATCAACTAGCTATGCTTAAGGTGGCAACCTCCGACTTTAATAATAGATTAAGAAAGAAAGATGACTTAATCTTGCAATACGATTAATTCTTACGGGCCGAATGCGCAAAAAAAAATATAAACGCCGAAGACTTTTTTTCGACTTATAATTAGTTTATTATTAAAGTCACCGCTATCTATTTTTTACGCAATAAAAACGCCGAAGAATATAAACGAATTAAGAGAGCTCTCGACGGCGCTCGAAGCTAATTGCTATATAACGATTACTTTAAGGCTATATGCACTTTAGTCCGCAGCGCTCGCTAATTAGGCGTCATTTTAAAGAATTGCACCTTTAACGCTTACGTTATTTAAGTTATCAATTATTATATTATTGCTTACGTCGCCTTTTAAAAGACTATAGCTAATATAGCTCGAAGACGCAAGTTTATTAAGCTTAATGCTACGGTAGTTAACTTTACTTGCTAAATCGTAAAAAATAAAAACAATATTAAATAGAAAGATAAGATCGCTATTCTTAATGAAAGACTCTTAAAGAAGTTAAGATTAAAAGTCTTATTATATAGCCTATTGATTTTAGCTTTCGATAATATTAAAAGCGAATACGACGAGCTTAAAAAACGTATAAAGTTTGTTAACGAAAATCAGACTTGGAATTTCGTTTTGCAAAAGGAATTCGAATCCGAAATTCTATTCGTAAATTATAGTTTATAAATAAAAAATGACTTAGCAATTAAAGCGAGACTAAGTCAACCTTTTGCTTTTAAAACCCTTTTGCTTAGATCATTTATTGCGCGCTTTTCGCTATTATTAGCCTTGTTTTAAAGATCGACGTTATCTTTTGCTAATAGAGCTTCGAACGCTAAACTAATTGCTTCGATTATATTTATTTTACGCAAGTCTATCGACGCGAGCTCTTTTGCAGCCCTTAGATTTAAAGTGCAACGCGATTTTTTTAAGAATTAGCTGCTATTAATATTACTCGTTAAAAAAAGAAATAGCCTCGAATACGAATTAATTAAAGTTGTATCGAACCGCTGCTTAAGATTCGTCGAGATTAAAGATCTTATAAGTATAGACGTAGCTTTTATTAACTTTTGCTAAGACTTTTATTAATTAGCTTTCGATCGCTTAAACTTAAACGAAAATATCGATAATGCCTTTTAAGTTGCTGCGAAATCAATTAAGAAAGCTATTAGCTAGATCCGCAAGCTTTTAAAAAACGAATTTTCTAATAACGCGATCTTACGACTTTTCGATCGTCGTAGCTAAGTAGAAATAAGTGGAAAAAGAAGCAAGATAATAAATTACTTTTTGCTATCCGAGATCTTTAATTTAAGCTTTAACGACGACGATTGCGATTGTATAAAGGTCTTTTAAAAGATAAAGAACGTATTAGAATTTAAAGATAGATTTAAAGAACTCTTTAACTTGGACGTCTAGACGAAGCTCCGCTTTAATCGCAAAGTCTTATCGTCCGCTATCGACTTATTAAAAGGAGTTTTTTACGAAGTTTATACTTTCGAATACGTTAAATACCTTAGGCTAGCTACGAAGGGCTTTACAATAATAGTAATTCGTTTTAATTTATATCGATTTATCGAAGCTTTTTAAACTAACGCTTTTAACAATTTTATGTTTTATTCGAGCAATTAATCGATGTTCGCTATTAAAATTAAAAGCAATATTTTAGCTAAGAGAATGTTTAGCTTAAGCTTTTTTAAGTTTAAAGCTAAGCCGATGTCTTTTAATAAGCTGAACTAAAGCATTAGCTTAATAGGCACCGCTTAAAAGAATAGCTTTTTTAATACTATGAATGCAAGTAGCTATACGAAAGTTTGGCTTATATTAAAAGCTTTCTTTTTAAATAATAAGCACGATAATTAGACCTTCTTTATTATTATAAATAAAAAGATCCAAATATACCTTTATTACTTTCGGACTAATGATTTAAAAGGAGCTTCGATTAATATACTTTTTAATATAGTATACTCTTTGACTTAGCAAGTCCTCCGAAGCTATTATAAGCTGTACCTTGCCGCCTTGCTTAATCGTCGAGACGGAAATTATAAGCTTATCGCTTACTCGAAACCCTTTTAGCTTTTTAAATGCAATAATAATGCTCGAGTGATTGCGATTAAATACGACGTTAATATCAAACGATTCGTAAATCGTAATTTACGAGTAAAAGATAAAGTTTTAAACTATTACTTAATGCTTTACGGCGTAAAGACTTAGATCGAAAGCTTAGCTATTTGGCCTTAAAGCTACGCTTACGATACTACGCTTAAAAAGACCGCTAGATAAGAAGCTTTTAAACTTAAGTCGAAGACTTTAAATGCTTTTAAGAATATTGCGCCGCGCTAACTTTTCGCTATAATTAATAATCTCGTTATTTTTATATTCGTTATTACGAAACAAAGTGTTTTCTTAAATATAAACGCTTTTTAAAATGCTTTTTACAAATAAGCTATCTTTTTTAATAATTACACCGCTTTGCTAAACGATAGCATATTAGAAAATAGAATTAGCTTTGTAAAGCACGCTTGCACGATCGTTTTAAAATGCATGCCGCTAATTTTTCGGTAAGAAATTATTAATAAATCAAGCTAGCCCTTCGCCGCTATAATCTAATTGAATTACGTTAGTTTCGTATTAAAAGCTTTGATCGAAAGAATAGATTAAAACGAATCTCGAGTAGTAAAGGAATTGACCGCTATCTTTATTATATCTCGGACTTAGTTTTAGAAATACTTTATTAAGTATAAAAAGAAGTTGTTTTCGGCATTTAAAAAAGGATTTGCTATTATTTTAAATGTTAAAGCTAAGACCTACGGAGCCAAATCCTTTTTTAAAGGCAAAAGCCGCTGAGCTAATAACCTTATAAACGCCGATAAGTTGAAGGATTTTAAAAAGAGCTTGCGATCGATTGAATTGTCTTTTAACGACTTCGATTTAAGTATAAAGATTACTTTAGAAAATGCGAAATCCATTTGTGAATTACGGTTCACGAGCTAAATCGACGATCTTAAAGCATTATTTTCTTAACCGGAATTTTTAAACCGCGGATTCGATAAAGCTATAAAAGCCTTAGCTAACTTACTTAAAAACGAAGATGATTTAACTAATAGCTTTAGATTTTATTTTAGCTTCGCTAACTTTTCGTCGGCTAAGTTTATACTTATTAACGATGCTATTAATAAGCGCAAAAACGATACGCGCTCCTTTACCCTTAAGGATGCTGCTGTTAGCACGTCATCGTTTAATGCTAGCCTTGCTAAGAGAAAAAGACCTTTTTAGCTTAAAAAGAACGAAGGAGTTAAAGACGTAAGCACGAAAAGAGATTATAAAGAAGCTATCGAAGCGTAGTTTAATAGTTTAGATGTTTAGAGTTTAAAGACAAGATACCTTTCCCTTTTTTTTTATATACTAGATTTTTTCTTTCTGTTATACTTCTTTTTTTCTTTTTGCTTAATAGTAAGCGGGGGCGCTTACTTATTTTATAAAAAAACGGATATAAATACTTTGCTTAATAAGGTACTTGTTATAGCTATTAAGGCCACACTAAACGGACCTATCTTTTATAAGAGGGCATATATCTTTTAGCTAAAACAATTAACGAGCTTTCCACTTACCTTTTCTGACACTTCTTTATAGGACCATAAGGTCCAGCCTCAGAGCCAGGCTTCTATACAGCATATCTTTTTAGGTGTTTCTACAATATAAAAATTGCTTCGATCGAGATTAACGCCGCCGCGAAAAACAAAGTTAAAAAGCTTTTTTCGTTTTTAAAAGGATTTAAGCTTATTAAAATTAAAAAGAATGTTCGATAATAAAAAGAAAAGAACTACGGCACTTTTAAAGCCCGTGCTTCTTAAGAATCGGATATTGCTAAAGAAATAGACTCGGAGAATAAATTGTTCGATAATATAATTAAAAAAAAGTCTTTTAAATCTTTTAAATCAATTAAAGCCGACGAAGCTATAAAAGATATAAAAGAAAAGGTTAAGATCACTTAACGAATGCTAAAAGAAAAGAAAAAGAGGATTTATAAACGAAAAAAGTTTATTAACCTTTACGTTATTATTAAAGCTTAAGAAAAAGCAATAGCGGCGATTATAAAATCGAGAATCGAAGTTTAGATTAAAAACCTATTCGATCTTAGCTTTCGCTTCGATAAGCTATTAAGCTATTATATTTCAATGGTTCTCGATGCTAAAGAAAACGTAAAAGTCTTTTAAAGTAAGCTTATTTTTATAAACGCTTTAATTATTAGACGTTTAAGTCGGAATAAAAAAGGTAAACTAGACTTTTTAGCGACGCAAATCCGCAAACAATTTATTGCTTGCAATTGTTTCGAAATAGCGATAAAGATCTTAAAAGTTTTTATTAATATCGACGGTATAATTAAAAGCAGATTCTTTTTCGATAATAAATCTAAAGTTAATATTATAAATAAAAAGGTGGTTAAAATAGCTAAATTACTTATTATAACGGATCGAGCTTTAATTTATACTATCGTATCCGATGATCTTTATAACTTCGATAAGTAAATAAACGACGTCGAAGTTATTATTAACGGAATTATTAATTACGCTGATTTCTTTATTATTAATAATAGCAATCACGAAGTTATTTTAAGCATACTTTTCTTTTTAAAATTTTAACTTTTTTTTTTTTACTTTAATAATAGCACGATAAAAGCCTTTTTTTAAAATTACAATCGATTTACTTAAGAGCAAATTATTATTGCGAAAGACAAATCAGATTTAATCGAAGACTCGAGAAACTAATCGCTAGCATGCAAGCTAAGATGGATGCTAAGCTAAAAGAAAGCTTAAAAGGAAATTCCGCTCGTGAATTATAATTTACGAGTAAATCGGCATAAAAATAATAAAATTATAAAAAAATAATTTAATTTAATATTAAGCAAAGCTTATTAAAATTAAAAATACTAAAAATATTTGCAATTAAATTCGATAAATCGGAAAATTTTATATTTATTATTAATAACGATAAAGATCCTTTAAAAAGGAATATGATAAAAGTTAATACGATATATAAAAAGAAAGCGAAAAAAATTAAATCGATAGATTTAAAAGTGTCGGATAAAAAGATATTTAAAAGAATCGACGATTAGTTTAAGTAAAATAAAAAAGCGAGACCTTTTAAACTTAAAAGACCTTTTTCGAGATACTTTATTAGCAAGTTTTTAAACTTAAAAGTTAAATTAAGATTAACGAAAGAACGATTTAAAGCATTTACGATTAGCTTTTAAGTTATTTCGAAAAAGAAAGAGCTGCTTTATTAATGCTTTTTGAATCGAAAAGAAGCGATAGCTTAGAATTTTATTTATTTTAGCTAAGTTCGAAAGAAAGTTATGCTATTTTAAAAGATTAAAACGATGCTTTACGAAGCTTAATAAAAAAAAACGTTTACGATATCGAAAGCTTTGCAAAAGATAATTATCTTTATATTAAAGAAACGATTAAAGCAAAAGGTTTTCGAATTATATTAAGGCTTTTACCGAAACAAATAGTTTATTATAGTAAAGAAAAAAAAAGGAAAATATAAGCTGATTATTACTATAATTAAAATGAACCGTATAACGGTTAAAAACGCTAATATTACTTCGAACGTAAATTAGTTTTCGAATGAATTTGCCGATCTTACGATAGCTATACTTTTAAACTTCTTTTTTAAATACGATTAATTCCTTTTCGACGTTAAGTTTAAAAACATAATAACTATTTAAATGCTTATTAAATTGCTTTAGATAATTCGAATACTTATAAAAGCTATTAATTCGATCGTTTAATTCGTTAAAATCATTTATAAGATTTTTATAGATTGCATTCTTAACGTTTGCTTGCTTTATATAAATAACGTAAGAGTTAAAAGATCGCGATCTTTTTATAATTATAAAAAAGTTTTGCTTGAAATTCGACGATTCGTTTTAAAACATATATAAAACATCGATAAAGTGCTCGTAAAGTTTAAAAAAATTAAAACGATCGTCGAAATTAAATTTTAATATTGTATGCTCGGCTTTAATATTATTAGATTCGTTACGAATAGCGAAAGACGCTACTTTTAAACCGTTAAAATTAAAAAGATATTAAAATAGATTAAGTGCGAAGATATATCGGAAGCTCGAGCTTTTATTAAAATCGTAATTTATTATAAAATCTAAATTAAAAACTTTTTTATAATTGCTATTTTAATTTACGCGATTATAAAAAAAAGGGTCGAATTCGAATGGTTAAAGCTTTAATAAAAAGCGATAAGGCTGCTTAAAAAAGCTTTGCTTTTTGCTTTCGCTTTTATTAAGATCGATTATAGCAAAGAAAGAAAGAAAATTTACTTAACGATAAACGTTAATTTTAAAAGATAAAAAGCAGTATTGCAGCAAAAGGATTTCGATAAAAAGCGATATTTTATTAAATTCGAAAGTAGTTTTTAAAACTTTGCGAAAAGCAAATACAACGCGATTAAGCGAAAATGCCGCGGTGCTTTAAAAGCTATAAAGAAGATAAAAAGCGAATTATACGGAGTTTACTTTATTTTAAAAACCGACGTTAAAGTATTAATTAATTAACTTAACGGATTAGCAAGCGACTTGCTTAAAGCTTTTATTACGAATTAAATTGCGTAAATAAGATTAATAAACTTTAAAGTTAAGCATATCTTTAAGATTAAAAACACGATAGCGAACGGTCTTTTTAAAAAAGGAAAAGAGCATCTTTTAAATATTAAAAAGAAAAAGAAAAAAGATATTAACGATTAAGTTACTAACGAGCTAAGCATTGTTTTAATATTTTCGATTAAACGACTTGTAAATTATAATTTACGAGCTAAAAAAAGAGTTTTAAAATACGATTATTCGCTCGACTTTAAGCTTATTGCTTAATTCTTTATTACTTTTAAACGCTCTTTTTCGATTAAGACTTACGACTTTTAGAAATTCAAAAACAAAGCATTTAATTATTTAGTTAAAAATAATTGCTTTTATAAGCGAGCAAATAATTCTTATTCGATTAAGCTAATTATCGACGGAACTTAAAAACGCTATATTATTATTTCCGACGCTTATCGAAAATCCGGATATAAAAAAGCTAAATCAATTTACTATCGCATATCAAAACTCTTCTTTTGGAATAGATGCTACGAAGATTGCAAAGCTTTTGTTTAAAGCTATAAGCCTTATTAAAAACGCAAAGCTAGACGAATAAAAAACTTTTTATATTCGATTTAGCTTACGCAAATATAATCAAAAGTTAGCTTAAACGTATTACGAATACTTATTATCGATAAAAAGATAACTTGCTTCGTCTTAATTAAAAAAGATCTATTTAAATAGCTAAAAAAGCGACTACTTCGATCAGCTAACGCCGAATCTATTACTAAGTTTTTTTAAAAAGATATCGTTTGCCGTTATAAATTATTTAAGAAATTAATTATCGATAAAAGATTCGAAAATAAAGCAATTGCTAAGGCCTTCGCTATTAAGTACGAGATTAAAAGGGTTTAAATCTTAAGCTATAATTTAAAAGCTAATAGAATAATTGAAAAAGGCTATAAGGACATTTTAAATAGCTTATCGAAAGTTATAAACGAAAGATTTAAAAATTAAGTTCGCAAATTTAATAAGATGCTTTTTGCGGTTCGAATATCGATATACGCATTTATTAAAGTTACTTTTTTCTTCTTAAATTATAAACGAAAAGCTAAGCTACTTTTAGAATCACGATAGCTAGTTTAAAAGTTATTACTTTAGCAAAAGGTTCGATCTCGCGCTAATTTGCTTGCTATAAAGTTTAAATAATTAAAACTTTAAAACGAAGATATCGACGAGATTATTTTAAAAAAAAAGCGCTATCGATTTGCTGCTAAAGCTACTTAAAAACGAATTAAAGTCTTAAAATCGGAACTTATTAAAGAGAAAGACTTAATACTTTTTTATAATATTAAACGAAGCATCGATATATCCGCGGATATTAAGCTAAACTATAAATAGTTAAGACTTTATATCGTTTTTAAAGCTTATAATAAAAAATATTATAAACTTTAAGAAACCGATAGAATTAAGCTTAAAAGCACCTTTGCAGCTAATCGCTTTAAGCGATTCTATCGCCGCGATTAAACCTTTTTTCTTTTTAATAAAAATAACGAAGAAAAAAAAGAAAAAGATTCGGATTCTTCGAACAACTTAGACTTTAGCGAATACGAGCTTTTTAACGACGGCAAAAGTAAACTACTTAATTTAAAAGTGATCTTTAAACTTAAGTCTATTAACTTTTAAATTATTCTTTTAACACTTTCGAAAAAACAAAAACTAGCTTATAAAATTGTTTCTTAGTTTGTTTCTTTTACTTTGTTTTTCTTACTTTTTTATCCTTTTTTTGTTTTATACCTATTTTATAAAAGGACGTGCCTTAATAATCACTTTTTTTATTTTAATAAGAAAAGGTATTTTTTACGTTTATTTTCTTACTTTTAGACCTGCCTTTTATTGTATTCTCTATTCTTTCCTTATTCCTTTTACCTTATTAGCTATTTACTTATTTTATATAAATTATTTTTATTGTTTAATTATTTTTTTCACTTGTTTGGGCTTATACGGCTATTTTTTATTTTTTATTTAGAACTGTTCTTTTGTTTTAAGCGTGCTTAACCACGTGTATTCGAAAGTGAATTGCTATTAGAAAAAGTAGGTCTTCCTTATAAATATACTTATATAAAAAAGCTTTTTTTTTTTTTTTTTAATATTTTTTTTTTTTTTTATATAATAATAATTATAATAATATTATTATTACCCCTTTTTTATAATTACATAATATTACGCTAATATTAACGATCTTAATTATTACTTAATCAATTACTATTATTATTAGCTTTATTCCGCTATTTTATATTTGGCTCGTAAATCGTAATTTACGAGTTAAATATGCCTTTTAAATTAGCCGCCGTTAAAAGAAAAGCTTTTGTTCGGGATACACTTTTTAGCTTATTAATAAGCGAAAAGCAAGCTGCTTTAGCTTGATAATCGAGTTTCGAGCTAAAGTTCGAAAGACGAGTTATTAAGACCTTCGATAAGTTTTTTTAAACTTACTATTAAATAAGCAACTTTAATTAATTAGCTATATTTAAAGTAATAATCTTCGATTTTAATAATAAATTAAAAAAAGAAGATGACTTGATCTTATAATACGATTAGTTCTTGCGAGCCGAATACGTAAGAAAGAATATAAACGCCGAGAACTTTTTTTCGGCTTACGACTAGTTTATTATTAAAGTTATCGCTATTTATTTTTTACGTAATAAAAATGCTAAAAGATATAAACGAATTAAAAGAGCTTTCGATAGCGCTCGAAGCTAATTGTTATATAACGACTACTTTAAAGCTATATGCACTTTAATTCGCAGCGCTCGTTAATTAAACGTTATTTTAAAGAATTGCATCCTTAACGCTTACGCTATTTAAGTTATTAATTATTATATTATTACTTACGTCGCTTTTTAAAAGACTACAATTAATATAGCTCGAAAACGCAAGTTTATTAAGCTTAATGCTACGATAATTAATTTTATTTGCTAAACCGTAAAAAATAAAAATAATATTAAGTAGAAAAATAAAATCGCTATTCTTAACGAAAGACTTTTAAAAAAGCTAAAATTAAAAGTTTTATTATATAGCTTATTGATTTTGGCTTTCGATAATATTAAAAGCGAATACGACGAGCTTAAAAAACGTATAGAATTTGCCGACGAAAATTAAATTTAGAATTTCGTTTTGCAAAAAAAGCTCGAATTCGAAACTTTATTCGTAAACTATAATTCACGAGTAAAAGATAACTTAGCAATTAAAGCAAGATTAAGTCAATCTTTTACTCTTAAGACTTTTTTGCTTAAATTATTTATTACGCGCTTTTCGCTATTATTAGCTTTATTTTAAAGATCGACGTTATCTTTTATTAATAAAGCTTCGAACGCTAAACTAATTGCTTCGATTATATTTACTTTACGCAAGTCTATCGACGCGAATTTTCTTATAGCTTTTAGACTTAAAATGCAACGCGATCTTTTCGAGAATCAGCTGCTATTAGCATTACTTATTAAAAAAAAAAACAGCTTCGAATACGAATTAATTAAAGCTATATCGAACCGCTGCTTAAAACTCGTCGAAATTAAAGACTTTATAAGTATAAACGTAGCTTTTATTAACTTTTGCTAAGACTTTTATTAATTAGCTTTCGATCGCTTAAACTTAAACGAAAATATCGATAATGCTTTTTAAGTTGCCGCGAAATTAATTAAAAAAGCTATTAGCTAGATCCGCAAGCTTTTAAAAAACGAATTTTCTAATAACGCGATCTTACGACTCTTCGACCGTCGTAGCTAAATAAAAGTAAGTAAAAAAGAAAGCAAAGTAGTAAATTACTTTTTGCTATTCGAGATTTTTAATTTAAGCTTTAATAACGACGATTGCGATTGCATAAAAGTCTTTTAAGAAATAAAAAACGTATTAAAATTTAAAAATAGATTTAAAAAACTTTTTAATTTAAACGTTTAAACGAAGTTTCGCTTTAATTGCAAAGTCTTATCGTTCGCTATCGATTTATTAAAAAAAGTTTTTTACGAAGTCTATACTTTCGAATACGTTAAATACCTTAAGCTAGCTACGAAAAGCTTTATAATAATAATGATCCGTTTCAACTTATATCGATTTATTAAGGCTTTTTAAATTAACGCTTTTAATAACTTTATGCTTTATTCGAGCAATTAATCGATATTCGCTATTAAAACCAAAAGCAATACTTTAGCTAAAAGAATATCTAGCTTAAGCTTTTTTAAGTTTAAAGCTAAGCCGATATCTTTTAATAAGCTAAACTAAAGCATTAGCTTGATAAACACCGCTTAAAAGAACAGCCCTTTTAATATTATAGATGCAAGTAGCTATACGAAAGTTTAGCTTATATTAAAAGCTTCTTTCTTAAATAATAAGCATAGCAATTAAACCTTTTTTATTATTATAAATAAAAAGATTTAAATGTATCTTTATCATTTTCGAATTAATAACTTAAAAAAAGCTTCGATTAATACACTTTTTAATATAGTGCACTTTTTAATTTAGCAAGTCCTTCGAAGCTATTATAAGCTATACTTTGCCGCTTTGCTTAATCGCCGAAACGAAAACTATAAGCTTATCGCTTATTCGGAACTCTTTTAGCTTTTTAAATGCAATAATAATATTCGAATAATTGCGATTAAATACGACGCTAATATTAAACGACTCGTAAACCGTAGTTTACGAATAAAAAATAAAGTTTTAAACTATTACTTAATGCTTTACGGCGTAAAAACTCAAATCGAAAGCTTAGCTATTTGGCTTTAAAGCTACGCTTACGATATTACGCTTAAAAAGACCGTTAAATAAAAAGCTTTTAAATTTAAGTCGAAGACTTTAAATGCTTTTAAAAACATTGCGCCGCGCTAACTTTTCGCTATAATTAATAATCTCGTTACTTTTATATTTATTATTACGAAATAAAGTGTTTTCTTAAATATAAACGCTTTTTAAAATGCTTTTTGCGGATAAGCTATTTTTTTTAATAATTATACCGCTTTGCTAAACGATAGCATACTAGAAAATAAAATCAGCTTTATAAAGTACGCTTGCACGATCGTTTTAAAACGCATGCCGCTAACCTTTCGATGAAAAGTTATTAATAAATTAAGCTAGTTTTTCGCCGTTATAATTCAATTAAATTACGTCAATTTCGTATTAAAAGCCTTAATCGGAAAAATAAATTAAAACGAACTTCGAGTAATAAAAAAATTAATCGCTATTTTTGTTATATCTCGAATTTAATTTTAAAAACACTTTATTAAGCATAAAAAAAAGTTGTTTTCGGCATTTAAAAAAGGATTTGCTATTATTTTAAATACTAAAGCTAAAACTTACGAAGCTAAGTCTTTTTTTAAAAGCAAAAGCCGCCGAGCTAACGACTTTATAAACGCCGATAAGTTAAAAGATTTTAAAAAAAGCTTACGACCGATTAAGTTATCTTTTAACGACTTCGATTTAAGTATAAAAATTAATTTAAAAAGTGCGAAATCTATTCGTGAACTACGGTTTACGAGCTAAATCGACGATCTTAAAGCATTATCTTCTTAGCCGAAATCTTTAAACCGCGCATTCGATAAAGCTATAAAAGCCTTAGCTAACTTGCTTAAAGATAAAGACGATTTAATTAATAGCTTCGAACTTTATTTTAATTTCGCTAATCTTTCGTCGGCTAAGTTTATATTTATTAACGATGCTATTAATAAGCGCAAAAACGATACGCGCTCTTTTACTCTTAAAGATGCTATTGCTAGCACGTTATTATCTAATGCTAGCCTTATTAAAAGAAAAAGATTCTTTTAGCTTAAAGAAAACGAAAGAGTTAAAGACGTAAGCACGGAAGAAGACTATAAGAAAGCTATCGAGGCGTAATTTAGATGTTTAAAGTTTAAAGACAAAATATTCTCTTTTTTTATATATTAGATTTTTTTCTTTTTTTTATACTTTTTTTTTTCTTTTTGCTTGATGGTAAGCGAAGGCGCTTACTTATTTTATAAAGGGACGGATATAAACACTTTGCCTAATAGAGTACCTGCCATAGCTATTAGGGCTATATTAAACGGACCCATCTTTTATAAAAGGGCATATATCTTTTAACTAGAACAATCAACGAGCTTTCTATTTACCTTTTCTGATACTTCTTTGTGAGACTATAAGGCCTAGCTTCAGAGCCAGGCTTTTATACAGCACATCTTTTTGGGTGCTTCTACAGTAAGCTTAATTAAGACGAAGCTCGCGCTTACGCTAACCGCTATCTCGGAGCTTAAAACCTCGTTAAAAAGCATTCTTAGCGCGCTTAAAACCGTATAATTAAATAAGCTAATAAATTAAAGCGCTTGGTTGACTTCGACGTTAATAATAAAGTTTGATTAAATATACGCTCGTTTTTTATTTCTCGATCGTTAAAAAAGCTCGATAACCCGACGAATAGATCGTTCGAAGTTATTGATAACGTTTATAGCAGCTTTATACTTAAGCTTTTTGAGTTAATAAAAGTTTATTTAATCTTTTACTTCGGACGATTACGAAAGGCTTTTAATAACTTTACTTTCGAGCAAATCATTTTTGAACTTGATTCGATTAATATTATTAGCGAACTTAAATACGAAGTAAAAAACATTTTAACGTACGCTAAATTAAGAAGCACTTTAAGTATCGCGCTTTTTAGCTCGGCCGCGATATTAATTTTATTTAGTATTTCGCTTTCGACTTTATATACGCTTTTTTTAAGATACGTGACTTTTATTTAAAATATAAAGATCTTTTCGGCTTTCTCGCGAAGCTTTTCGAATAGATCAAAGCTTATTCGAACGGTATTAATAACTACGATCACTTAAGCAGTAATAAAGCAATAGATAAATGCTCGAAGACGAGCTTTTTTCGAACGAAAAGGTAATATAACGATACGTTAAGTCTTTTAAACGCATTTTATATGCGCTAAGCTACTTTTTTCTTTTTTTTTTTTCGTATTTTTCGTATACTTTTATTTTTCGCTTTTTAACTTATAAATTATAGTTCACGAGTCTTTAGCGCTTTTACCTTCGTGTATATAAACTTTAGCTATCTTCGACTTTTATATTCGGTAGTTATTGATTCTAAATTATTACTTTAAGATTCTCTTAAGCTTTTATATGAACCCCCGCGCTTCTGTAAGTTCCTTTAAGTAATCGCTTAAAGTCGTCATATAATCGGCAATCGCTAAGCTATCTTAATCTTTTTCCGTTATAAAAATAAAACTTGCAAAGACTCGTAAACTTACGAGCTTTTAAGCTATTCGCAAGTCTTTTAACGAATAACTTAAAATACGTTAAAATAAGCGAGTCTTGATTTAAATACTTTTCGCCGCACTTTTAACTCGTCCCGATAGCTACGCCGCTCGCAAAGTTATTGCCGATAAATTAAACGGCGTCGATATAATTATTATCTTTCGTTTTAAAGCTATTCGTATTAATTAAGCATTTACTCCGATCAACTTTAAAGCGAAAAACTTTTTTATTATAAATAAAGCTAAAAAAGTATATTAAAAGGTTTTTAAAGCTACGAAAGCGATTATCTCGATTAAATAATATACGTACGCTATTTAAAAGGTCTTTATCGAAATCAAAAGCTTTTTCGACGAGATTTTTAAAACGGCGAAGCATATCGACGAAAAGATCTTAGCTTAAATCGAAAAAGCTTTAATAAGCGTTCGCATCTTTTAATATAAAGCCGATCCGGCGATCGGCTTAATTTATTAAATAATCTTTTTTTTAAAAAAAGTTTGCAGCTTTAAGTTATTCGATTATAATAGCTACTTTCGATTAATCGATAAAAAGTAATTTATTAAAAAGCACGACTTTAGCTGCTTTAGCTAATATAATTCGATTAAATGCACTCGATACGCACGCTGCTTTTATTGCAACGAGCGACGAGATTAATACGACGAGCCCGATAGCAAAGATTGCACGGCGCTTTTTCGTTATACGAATTATTACGGCTCGTACGAAGCTAATTATAAAAATTGCTTTACGACTTTTAAGCGAATTAACGATAAAGTAATCACTTTTATTAAAAAGAAGCTAAGCGCCGTTCGACGATTAAAAGCTTAAGCTTACGCTATTGCTATTGCTTTTATAACGAAAAAAAAAGAATCGACTTTAGCTTTTTAATTAAAGACTTTTGCTATCGATATTAACGCAACTCTTTTTTAAAAAAAACGCGCTTTTGCGATGCAAAAGCATAAGCGAGCGACTTTTTTTTAAGCCGTTTCTTTATAATCTTCTTCTTAAGCTTTTACGCAAGCTACGAGATCTTTACGCAATATAGCTACGCGTAAGAATTTTAACGAAAAGACTTTAATAAATAGCGCTTTCTTTATTATAAACGAAAAAAAAAATACATTAATAGCGATATCGAACTATTACGTAAATAATATTATTAGCTTATTTTTTTCGTTTATAAAAGGCTCGAGCATTATTATTAATTAAAATGCTTAAAATAATTTTATATATTAAACACGCCGATACGGCACCGCGGTATTCGTTATAATCGATAGCCTTTTAAAGAAATCTAAGTTTATTAAGCGAACGTAAGCAAAAAGCAATTATATTATATTATTTTATTTTACCTTTGCTATTCGGCAAATATTAACGTTATTTATATTTAAAAGCCGTATACGCATTTAAGCATTAAAACTTAAAACTATTCGTTTTACGATTATTATATTTTAATAAAATCGTAAGATAATTAAAACGATGCTTAATATTTCGTTAAGCGATTATAAGTAATAATTTACGTGCGCAAAAGCGTAAGTCTTTGCATTTAATAACGCCGTTTTATTTGCAATAAAATTTTTTTATAAATCGATATAAACGGCTTCGTTATTTTAAACGTTTATCGGCAATCTTTAATAGATTCGATTATAAATTATATCACTTACTTTATTTCTTTTTTTAAATGCTTAATTAAAAAAGATTTTAACGTATAATATAATATATTCGAATTAAAAATTAAGCTTAAAAGCCGAAGAAAAAACTTTACGGCTTAATTTAATATTAATAAAATAAATTATATTAAATTTTCGAGCGATTTTACTTATAAAGCTAATTACGTTTTAAACTTGATTTTTATAAATATCTCGTTTGCTTAAATGATAATTCGCTCCGATCTTTATTCGAGCTTAAATTACGAAACTTAAGTTACGATTATCTTTAGCTGAAAAATCGTTTTTTTAAAGCGCTTTTAATATCGAATATCGAACTAAAACCTTAAGAAATTCGTTTCGCTTATAGCGCTAAGCGTAAATCAACTTTTCGATTCGTAAATAATACATTTTATTAAAAAACTCGATTAGCTTGCGATCGGCTTAATTATTGCTTTTAATTTTGCTTTAAAAGTTGCGAAATAGCTTATTTGAAAAAAGCTAATAGCTGCATTATAATAAACGGCAAACTGCTAAATAGCGTATAAAAAACACTTAGCAGCGCGCTTTATAATATATAATAAAAAACCGATTTAAAAAACGCGAAACTAATTCGTTATAATTAAAAAAGCTAAAAAGGCTTATTAGATTTACGTAATCGACGAAATAAAATCGGATTAAGACTTATATAAAGTCATAAGCTAGCATAAGCTTACTTCGAATTTAAAATCGCTTTTTTTAATAATCAACGACGAAGCTATCGAAAACATTAAAAAAAAAGCGAATGCGCTACGAAAAAGCATTTTTAAACGATTTAGCGCCGCCGACGATTTCGATTACGATCTATTCGCTAATTAAAAAAGCATTAGCCGGCTCTTTTAAAATACTACGATATTATTAAAAGAAATAAAATCTTATATAATTGAAATAATAAGCATTTTATTTAAAACGATTGCTTAAAGCATATTAATAATACGTTTATTACTTTTTTTATAGCTTTTTTAATAAGTACTTAGCTTTTTATTATTTCTTAAATGCGTAAAAGCTCGCTAAGATTTCGATAATCTTTAAAGTAAAAAAAAGAAACAAGACTTTTATTCGCTTTTAGCGATCGATTATTTTGCTTTCGTGCATTTTTAAAACATTAAAGCGCATCGTTGCGAAAAAAATTGCGTAAACTGCTTTTATTAACGAAGTTTTTAGCTTATAGCACGCGAAAGCCCTTTTATAACGCTTTATATTAAACTTCGCTTTATACTTAATATACGATATCGAGTCCGCACTTATAATTAAATACTAAATTATTATAATTATTATAAACGTTTAAAAAGCTTTCGATGCGATTTTAATTCGTCGCTTTTTTAAACGCATAACAAAGCAAGGTTAATCGTATTTATTACTTAAGCTAATAGAATTTTTTTTTTTAAATCGCAAGATTAAAGTCCGATTAAAAAAAGAAATTACGAACACTTACGACGTAAAGTGCGGCATTTTGCAAAGATTTTTATTATTACTAATACTTTATATACTTTACTTAGCCGAGCTATTTAATTAAAACCGGATATTGCGCTTCGAATACGCTAACGATATTTGCTTATATCGCGTTAATTGTATTTTCGATCGAAATATCGTTATGCTTTAAAACGATATTAATTTTATTATTAAATAAAGTAATACTTATAAAATCGCTTTCGCTTCGAAAAAAATCGAAATAATATATTTTTTTCGTAAAAAAAATACGTATGCTTTTCTCTTCGTAATCGATATTATAATTATTTTATATATTATTACGAATCCGAAAAATAAAAACATACTTACGATACGATAGCTTAAAGTTTAATTTAATCGCAAATTAAAGTTTTATTAATACGTTCGAGAACGAGCAACTAAAGCTAAGAAAGTCGCTTAATATATCCGCAATCTCGTTAAAATAATTTACGATTTATTTATAGCTTTATTACGCAATATGACGACCTTAAGCGATTACTTGAAGGAACTTACGGGAGCGCGAGGGTTTATATAAGAGCTTAAGAGAATCTTAAAGTAATAATTTAGAATCAACAACTATCGAGTATAAAGGTCGAAGGTAGCTAAAGTTTATATATACGAAAGTAAAAGCGCTAAAGACTCGTAAACTATAGTTTATAAGTTAAAAAGCGGAGAATAAAAGAATACGAAAGAAAAAGAAAGGAAATAGCTTAGCGCATATAAAGTGCGTTTAAAAGACTTAGCGTATCGTTATATTACCTTTTCGTTCGAAAAAAGCTCGTCTTCGAGCGTTTATCTATTGCTTTATTACTGCTTAAGTGATCGTAGTTATTAATACCGTTCGAATAAGCTTTGATCTATTCGAAAAGCTTCGCGGGAAAGCCGAAAAGCTTTTTATGTTTTAAGTAGAAGTTACGTACTTTAAAAGGAGCGTATATAAAATCGAAAGCGGAGTATTAAATAAGGTTAATATCGCGGCCGAGCTAAAAAGCGCGGTATTTAAAGTGCTTTTTAATTTAGCGTATCGCTAAGATATTCTTTATTTCGTATTTAAGTTCGCTAATAATATTAATCGAGTTAAGTTTAAGAATGATTTGCTCGAAAGTAAGATTAATAAAAGCTTTTCGTAACCGTTCGAAGTAAAAGACCGAATGAACTTTTATTAATTCGAAAAGCTTAAGTTTAAAGCTGCTATAAACGTTATCGGTAATCTCGAACGGTTCGTTCGTAAAATTATTAAGCTTTTTTAACGGTCGAAAAATAAAAAACGAGCGCATATTTAATTAAACTTTATTATTAATATCGAAGTCAATTAAGCGCCTTGATTTATTAGCTTGTTTAATTATGCGGTCTTAAGCGCGTTAAAAGTGCTTTTTAGCGAGGTTTTAAGCTTCGAAGTAGCGGTTAGCGTAAGCGCGAGCTTCGTTTTGATTAAGCTTGCGAAAAAAGGTTTAATCGTTAAGTCGTTTTAAGCTTTAATTTTAAGTGGTCCGAAAAGCGTAGCCGTAGATTATCTTAAAAAGGGAAAGACCGCCGAAAGAGTCGTAAAAGAGCATTAATTAAGCGAAGTCTATTATAAAAAAGAACTCATTTTAATCGTTTTAATAATAGCTTACGAAAAGACGGAAGCGCTTTTGCAAGTATTAATTATAAATTTCGATTTGATTATTAGTTTTAAAGTGTGCGGCGGTGCTAAAAATTAATTTAATGCCGAGGATTTTATTAAATTCTTTTTAAAATTCGAATTAATATTAAGGTCTTTTATTAAAAGTTAATATTAAAAGAGCTTTAAAATACTTATAAATATAATAAATATAAAGCTTAGCGAAGCTTTTAGCGTCGATAGACTTATAATAAAAGATCGAGATTGCTTGCTTAAAAAAGCGGTCGATTATTATAAAGATATTATTATAACTATGTTTGTTTTTATTAAAGTTATAAAAATCTATAATAACGTGCTTTTAAAAGCGCGAAAAGATCGAGAAAAGTTAAAATAAATTAAGTTTTTTATCGCGAAGCATTGAAACTCGTTTGCAAGCGTAGCAATTGCGGCAATATTAATTAACGAATCTAGCTATACTATGCTAATAATATTATATTGCAAAAAGCTTATAAGTTTTACGAAAGCTAAAGTATATCGTAAATACTTAATCGTAGACTTTTCGAACGAGTAACGAGCGCAAGTTTTAAACGTTAAGAATTAATAAGCGGTCGTTATAAAATAGCAAGTCGCTTTTTATAATAAGTTTAGCTCGTAAACCGTGGTTCACAAATAAAGAATTAACTTTAAAAGCTTAAATTCGAAATGCTATAAAGTTAAAAGCGGTTCGATTAGCTTTTAAGATTTAATTAATAATTCGAAATATCGATAAAAGCTTCGCGATTTTTTCGATAGTAACGACGATTTCCGAAAGCGTAAGTTAGCGTAGCTTTTCGATTAAAAGTCGTAAGTCAACGTTATCGGCGCGAAGCAGCGTTTGCAAGCGCTAAATGCGTTTAAAATTGTTTTAAGAAAAAAGCTTTTCGGTACGACGTATTAACGCGTTAATTAAAAAGTTATCTTTACTTAATTTGTACGTAATAATAAAATTATAATCGAAAAAAAGCTTTGCTTAGCGTGCTTAACGAGCGTTAAAAGTCTTAAAAGTTATAAAGTATTTTAAAGCTTTATAATCGATGATTACTTAAACTTAATAAAGAAAGCCGGCGAATTCGGCGCGGAAGTTATTAAAAAAGCGTATAATAATTAGTATCTTTTTATCGTAAACGACGTAATTAAGCTTAGCGGAAGCTATAATTTTAAAGTAATAAGCGATTAATAGCTAATCGGAATTATGCTTTTAAAAAAAGATTAAAACGATTACGCCGTCGGAAGCGTTAGTCTTTAGCATATAAAAAAAGTTTTAATTATAATGCTATAAGATTAGCGTAATAATTAAAGCGAGCTTTAAAAAGTCGAAGCTTTTTTAGCATTAAGAATTAAATGAAAAAGGAACGTTAGCTTTAATTAAGTATATTAAAAGCTTTGCAATCACGCCGTAATTTCGAATAAATCGGCGGTAAAAATTATAAAATTTAAAAAAGCTTTAAACGCTTTTAACGATTATAAAAGGCGCTTAATACTTTATTATCGAGGTCTTATTCGGATTTACTTTTAAGCTTTTAATAAAAATGATAAAGCTTAAGTATTTTATTTTAATAATGTTAAATTCGCACTTTTTAATATCAGCTTAAAAGCTAATATTATCGAGTCGTTAAAAAACTTAGCGGACGTAGCTAATATGCTTTAAAAAGTCGGAAGAGTAGATTAAGATATCGTTTAAATATGCCGTGCAAAAGATATTTAAAAAGTCGAAGAAAAAGTTATTTATATAGCGTTAATAAGTAGCAAGTTTATTAATTAGTTCGAATAAAAAAACCTTGCACTTATAAGCATTATAGCGTATTTTAAATATTATAAGCTTTTTTAAAGCTAAGTTTATTTGTATTTTATAAAAGGCTTGCCGAATATCGAGTTTCGTAAAGATTTTAGCTTTTAAAAGACGTGCGAAGATTTTATCGATTAAAAAAAAAGAGTATCGATTTTTACGAGTAAAGTTATTTAACGCGCGGAAGTTAATATAAAAGCGGAAGGAACCGTCTTGCTTTTTAGCAAAAAAGATTAGAACTGCAAATAGCGCTATTAAAGGTTCGATAAAACCTTTATTAAGATTATCGATAAAGTAAGCTTTAATAAGCTTTAGCTTAAGGATCGATATTTTATATAATAGTGAGTATCGAAGCGCTTTTTTTTTTCTTTCGAAAAGCTTGATTTTATAATCGTAAGGCTTATATAATGCTAGCACGTTGCTAGCGGCTTTAAAAAATACGTATGCGTAATCGAAGTATTCGAAAAAGATAAAAAAGTTGTTAATAAGCTTAAATAGTTTTATTGCAAAATCAATAGCAGAAATAAAGCCGTTAATAAAGCGTATTAGCGTTGCTTAATAGTTAGCTTAAGTAAAAGCAATCGTTTAACGCTTAAAGATTAAGCAATCGAGCTTGTAAAAGGACGTAAAAAATAGTTTTACGTTTTTTTAGCGAGCGATTATATAAAAAGCGTATTCGAAAACGCCGTTGATTTTAAGGTTTTTATTAATTTTGTGCTTAAATATTTAGCGAAAGCGTTTAACGGATAAAAAAGGTTTTACGAAAGCGACGTCGGTTAATATAAGCTTACGGTTTATTTAAAATATTGATTTAGCATAGTTTTTAAAAAAAGTATTTTTCGTAAAGCGAAAGAATAACGGCTTTATAGAAAAGTAAATAAAAGAAAAGGGTTTAACGATCTTAAAAGAGAAAGCGGAAAAAAAACGATTTCGAAAAAAAAAAAGTGATTTTGCGATTATTATTACTATTTAATTTACTCGTAAACTATAATTCATAAGTGAATTAGCGTCGTAAGCTTTTTAAAAGCGATCTAAAGTTCGATCACGCTTATCGGCGTCGTATTAATAACGAGCGTTTACTTTACGCTAATTAAGGTGCGTAATCTTAATAAGTTTAGCATAAGTAGCGGTCGAAAAGTTAAAACGAAGCTAATAAAGCTTGCGGCGAGCGCAATTAAAAAGAATTTAATGCTTAGTTAGCTATGCTCGTTCGAAGATTACGTTATGATTTTTAAAGTTAGTGATAAAAAAAGAAATAAAAGATTAAACGCGCTTATTAATCGTAAGGTTAAGAAATGCAAAATGTAAGATAATAGCTTTACGAGCTTTATTATATAATTTAATAAGAAATAAAGCTGAAAGAAGTTGAATTAAAAGTTTAAGAAAAAAAGAAAGTGATTTAAATAGCGCTAAGTTAATTAGCGCGTATTTATTAGCTCTTAAATCGAGCAAAGCAAATACTTTATACGAAAAGCTATTCTTGATAAAGGTAACGGGTATAATTATAGCTTTATTATTAAAAAGCTTCGTAAGGTCAAAGTATCGCATATCTCGAAGCTGGCTTAAAAAGAAAGCTTTGCTTAAGCCTCGACGTTTCCTTTATTATCGAAAGCGTCGGAGTTAATAAAAAAGAGCTTTTAATAATCTTTAAAAGCATCGAAATAAAGCTTATCGTTCGAATCGTTCGAATAAAGGCCGTATTTAAGTCCGGCGCTATATTTTATTTCGTTGATTAAGTAATAGCGAGAGAGCTTTAGCGTATTCGGGTTTTTGCAAAACGATTTAAAAGTTTTAATCGCTAATTTAAAAGCGTTTTCGAAAAAAGAGAATTTATTAGATCGATTAGATCGATTTGCATTAGCGCTAAAGCTATTAAAAGTTTAACGCTAAAAGGTAGAAAAAGAAACGAAGATTAAGCTATTTTAGCGGTTTTCGTAATAAGTGATTTGCTTAACTATTGTATTTTAAGCCGAGCGGGATTCGTTACGAGCTTTATTATAAAAGCTTTTTGCAAATTAAGTGTTATACTTAGCTTATAAAGCGTCGTAAAGCTTTGCAAACGCGTATTAGCTAGCAGCCAATTGCTAGACGGCGGTTTAAAAGTCTTTAAAAGTTATAGTTTTAATAAATTTTAAATAAAGCTGGTCGCGTAGCGTTTTAATGATCTTAAAACGCAAGGCTTTACGTAATCGATTTTCGTTTTTGATTTCGGCGATAACGGCAAGCTTCGAGAAAACAAAATAAAAGTTTTAAAATTGTTAGTTAAGCTTTATATAAAGTTTTTCGAACTTAATTAACGCTTTAGCCTTTTTAGCGAAGTCGTTTAAGAACTCGAAAGCGATCTAAACGAGTTTTAAAGCGGTTACGAGGTTGCTACGATTTATAATTAAAAAGGCTAAGAATAAGTAAGCTGTTTTTTCAATTTGATCGAAGATATAGTTTTTGCATTAGCGTTTTATAAAAAAGTATTCTTCGAAAGCTTTTAAGTTATCGAAAACGCGAGCTTGCTAGTAGCGTGCTCGATAGCTTATATCGTTTAAAAGCTTTTATTTAAAGTTAAAGATCCGCTTGATACGAGCCCGACCTTAAGAAGCTAAAAAAGAGGCTTTAAAAGTATTAAACTTAGCTAAAGTGCGGAAGTTGGTTAGCTTATAAAAAAAAAGTGGTTTATCGTCGTCGGCGAAAAGGCGGCGAAAGTTAGCGGTTTTATAAATAAAAAGAATAGTTTAAAAGACCGAGGGCTTGTATAACTCTTTGCTTTTAAAGTTATCTTCGAAAAAGACTTAAAAAAGCTTTAACGAGCGTTCCGTAGTTAGCAAGACCGCTTAAAGCTGGTTTAGTTTCTTTCGAGCTCGATAAGCTTTTTTTTTAGCTTTTTTAATAAAGGTTTTTTGTTCGCTAGCGCTTTTATCGAGCTTTTCGTTGCGGGTTTTTATATTTGCGAAAAGCTTTTTAAGCTTAACGGCCTTTCGTTAAGACTAAAAAAAGGCTTGGTATTAAGCTAAGGCTTTTTCGAAGTTGATAAAAGCCGAGGGATCATCTTTATCGTTTTGCTTATTAATAGCTTTTTTTTAAATAAAAAGAACTATTAGTTGGGCCGTAAAAGAAAAAGAAGAAGCTGCTAAAGCAGCTTTAAAAAGTATGCGAAGGATTTTGCTCGCGAGGCGAAGGTTGTTATATTATATAAGTGCTATCTTTTAAGTTATATTTAAAATAAGCCTTTTCGTGACCGTTAAAGTCGTTTAAGTGTTTTAACGTCTAATCATTAAGGAATTTTAAAAAGAAAGAATATTATTAAAGCCGTTCTCGGCGAAATAAGGTAATTGTTGATAATATAACGACTTTAAGCGATTATTTAAAAGAACTTACGAGAGCGCGAGGGTTTATATAAAAGCTTAAAAGAATTTTAAAATAATAACTTAAAATTAATAACTATCGAGTATAAAGGTCGAAAGTAGCTAAAGTTTATATATACGAAAGTAAAAGCGCTAAGGACTCGTGAATTATAGTTTATAAGTCAAAAAGCGGGGAATGAAAGAATACGAAGGAAAAAGAAAGGAAGTAGCTTGGCGCATGTAAGGTGCGTCCAAGAGACCTGGCGTGTCGTCACACGCAAAGCAATTACTATTTGCGTATTGCTTTCAATACTTTATAATATAAAAGCGTAATACGTAAAGCGCTATCGCTTAATTTGCAAATCCGAAAAACTAAAAGTTATTAACGCTTAAGTCGAAAAGATAATTAATTTTATTAATAAAACGATAACCCTCGCGGCGCGCGAAATACTTTCGATTTAAAAAACGATATTAACGGCAACGCTTTTTCGAGATACTAAGCTTTTTTCCGGCGCTACGGCTTTAAAAAAAGCTAAAGCTAAATTTATAATAAAATTAAAAACGATAAACGATAAGCATTTATTAATTAGCCGGATACTTTTGCGGATCCGATAACGCGATTGCGGCGTAAAGATTATTAAGATCTTCGAAACTAAAATCTAAAAATTAAGAATTCTTTTTTTAAACGTTTTTCGCTTTCGCTTCGTTTTTTCGCACTTTATATCGAAAAACAAACGAGACCCGGCGGATAGCAAAACGAAAAAAAAAGCTATTATCGCATTCGAAGCATAATAATAATAGCTTCCGTTAAAAAACATTACGATCTTTTCAAACGAATTAAAATAATACGATTAAAGCAATCGATTAATAAGCTACGAATACGTAGTTTATTAAAGACGTTAAAAAACAAGCTATAAGTACGGCTTTATTAACGATTGCTTTTACGTTTTTAACGCAAAAGCGATAAAAGCATAAAAAAGCTTCGAACGAATAATGCACGCTTATCTAACGGCGAAACGGATTTAGCTTTATATCGATAGTATATTAATCATTTAATATCTTTACGAAAATGCTTTTTTATTATTATAATAAGCGTTTTTAAACGTTTAAAAAGTAATAAAAACTCGAGACGTACGAATACGATAATCTTTAAAGCATATAAGCATTAAAGAAAACGAACAAGCGGATAAGCTTGCAAATCTAAAAGCAAAAAAATCGAATTAAAATATTAATTTAATATCGCAATCTACGATTAGCGGCATCCGCATACTCTTTCGCGATATACGAAATAAAGTACGAAAAGCTTAATAAAGCGCAAGCTTTCTTAAGCTTTTACGCTCGTATCGAAAATAAAGCTTTTTATATTTAATTAAGCTTTTTTCAAAACTAAAACTTTTACGATATATTTTATATAAATTATTTGCGATTCGAATTACGCACGAAAATTTTACTTAATATTATATTAAGTTCTAATATTACGACGCTAACTTAAAGTATGCTTGCGGTAAACGCAAATCCTCTTTGCACTTAACCTTTTATCGATTTACGTAGCGACGCTTTTTCTTTTAGCTTTATAAAACTCGATCGCGGACTTTTTCGAACACGATCTCGAAAGCTTACGACTTTCTTAAAAGTCTTTTTAATAATCCGGCCGATTTTCAAGCTTTTTTAATTATTACGAAGTTTTATTTTAAGTATTGCACTTAACAAAAGTGCTATTTTAGCTAATTGATATTGCTTCGATAAAAAAAACGAAGTACGCTCCGCTTTACTTAAGCTATAAAGGCTCGTTAAATTAATTGCGTTACGAAATTAAGACTTTAAAATAGCGTAATGCGCTCTCGAAAGAATTCTATTTAATACTAGTATATTATATTAAGTTTTCTTTTAAAGTTTAAGCTTTTATATTCACCTTTTCCTTTTCCTTTTCTTTTGTACTCGGCTGACCCTAGTCCGGCCTTGATTCTTATCGCTACGCGACGTAAACAGCTCGCTTTTAATTAATTATAGCAGTTTATACTTGCTTGACTCTCTTTTTTATAGTTTTCCTTTAATAAAAGGTTTCCTTTCTATATAATCTATTTTATCTATAAAGAAAAGGCGCATGCGATAATAGCCTTCGCTATAGCACTTTAAATTGCTTTCTAAGGCTTTCTTATATATAACTCTTTAGCTTAGCACGTCGCCGTACCTTATAAGAAGTCTTAGGGCGGCAGGCTTCGCTTGCTACCCGCCCGACGTTAATAAATACAACAATAACAACAACAACAAAAAAGATCCTCGTCTTTTCGAAATACGGAGCGCTGCCCCTCGCTAAAGCGATGGAAATACGAAATAGGGTTGATTGGTTTGGAATAAAAAGAAGAGGAAAGATTCAAATATGGATAATCGTAATTCGTTCAATAAATTCATGCCTTGCCATAGATTGTACACACAAAGGTTCGTACATTCTCTGACTAATTCGATCCTACTCAGCCGCGAGAGCCTTGGGCCCGGGCCAGCAAACAGCTACACAACGAATGACTCACCCCCTAGTCTGTTGATCGAAAACACAAATGAACGCCTGAATCTATTCAAGCTGGTTGCTTCGACCAGCAGGCGGGCGCCGTGTGCACCCTGCTATGCTGCGATGTGCTGTGCTGTTCTTCCCGTCAACCATGTCCCTGTACCATCCAATCAGCAACATAGCGAGTCACTTCCAGCGAGCCTTAAAATCTATATGCTCCGAAAACGCACTTCATCGCAACTGTACACCATCACAGTCCGTAGACGTACGGCCCCTTATTCAAATAGTCCCTATCCTCCGCCCTCTCCCTTTCCTTTCCCTTTGCAACCCTCTTCCCCGCCTCGGCTTCCTCGTCCTCAAATCGCTCTACCATCTCCACCGTGTCCAGTTGCGTACGTTCCTCGATGCTGGCGCTGCCCCCAAATACCCTCCTCAGATGCGCACATGCTTCGTTATAACATTTGTCCGCCGCCTCGGGGAAATGGAGTGGGTTAGGCTTCTTGTCAAAGGCGTGCGGAACAGCTCGAATGAGACCCCCGTGAAGCGTTTTGTCTATGGGATAAGAGGAAAGGCGTTCGCCGAAGGCAATACCTTCGTGGTTCAGCATGTCATATTCGCAGGTGTAGAGAATAATGTCCTCGGGGTAGGCGTCGCGTAGGACGGCATCGGACGCCGTTATAGGGGACAGGTAAGGGTCTGAGAGGTCGATGTCACAGTCAGGCAAATAGGACTGGTCGAACAGGTTCGTGAGCATGGGCGGGAGATTCTTTTCCGGCGCGGGGTTCGTGATACGCTTCTCGGCTCTAGTGCGGCGGAAGTCGGTAGGTGGGTAGAAGGAGACGATTGCGCAGATCGTGAGGTCGGGGATCTGCTGGTCAATTTCTAGTGCCGTGGGCTCGAGATCGGAGAGCTTTAAGATGGAGTGCGAGGAGTTTGTGCGGACAATTGTTGTGCGGGAGAGACTGAGGGTGGATGTGGATTTGTATTTGTGCAGGGCATGCGTGTTGGTCTCGGCGTGTAAGCTGCGCCTGCCGGCGTCGTTCTGGAGGTCGTGGAGCATGAGGGGGACCGTGAAGGCGAAGTTCCCACCGGCGCTGAAGCCCGAGAGGGCCATGCGGTGGGGGTCGATTCGCAGCTCCTCGGCGTGAGAGGCGAGATAGATCATGGCGTCTGTGCCGTCTTCCACGCCGATGCTGAAGGGGTATTCGGGAGCCAACCTGTATTCAACCGAGACGAGAATGGCGTCGACATTCTTCAGGACTGCGTCTGCCCAGCGTGCGTCGTCAGTGCCCGTACCCAGCGTGAAGCCGCCGCCATGGAAGTTGACGACGACGGGGAAGCGGTACGCCTCATCGGTCTGGTAGTAGGAGGGCGGGACGTAGAAGACGAGCTTGAACTGGCCCCCGACTGCTGATAGTCGTGACGGGATCACTATCTTGAAGTTGGGAGAGGGGGGTTTTGGGTGGGCGGCGTGGTGGAATTTCATCCCGACGGCCATGAGGCCGCGCCATATCGCAGCCTTCATCCAGAGAAACCAGATACGAGAGAACCTTCTCATGAGGGCCAATAGGGATTGCGAATTGAGGAAGAGGGAGGAGTTGAGTACAGGGTACCAGGAGAATTATGTTTCATTCATCTACCCGCATCGGATATCCAGCAAGACAAAGAAATAACGAGAAACAAGTGAACTGGATGGATGGAGTTGAAGGAGTTGAAGGAGTTGGTGGAGTTGATGGAGTTGATGGCGTCACGGGCCACTGACCGACCGGATTAGGGGTCCAGGCGTGGGGCCAAGGACATGTAGTAGTTGTATTATGGTATTATGGTTCCTGGACACGTGGGGAGAGGAAGCTTGAATCGGTCTTCTCTGGGCGTTTCAATTGAAAGCCTGGCTGGGTTGGGTGGGGGTTCAGGGCATTGCGTGTGCATTGCGTGTGCATTGCGTGTGAGTCGGGAAAGGTCCAAGAGAAGATTACCAACATTGGAGAGATCACATGATACTGCGTTTTAAGACCACCTCGTGTGGCCTTGGACAGAGAAAGGTCGTGGAAGGAAGCATTTATATTAATTACGATACGACTTTTTAGTAATACTAAAAAGTATATAGACTCTCTTCCCTTGAAAAATCAATGCCTATCTTTTTCTCTTACTTTTATTTTTTGATAACCTTAGAAAAAGAAACGTCTTATTTTTAAAATCAATTTTGAATCTGTCGGTTCCTTACTTATTGAACTACTAGTCAGAAGATTGCGATGACGCTAGATATTTAAAATGGAGGTACCTTAAAGGCAGGTAAGGGGTCATTTGAGCGGTCCTCTGACCCTCTTTTATAAAAAACGGTTAGTAGATCGTCTAAAACTAGTTACAAATCAAGAATAGTTCACCTTTTTAATCGTCCCCGAGCTTAAGACCGTCTTATAGCCGTCTCATGGCCGTCCCCGTCCATATTTCTAAAATAAGCTTACTAGTAAGCTCGTTTTAAAAAATTGAAATAGTTCGATAACAATTTTTTTTAAAAAAAATTATAAATAAAAATCATCTCTCAAATAAAATCTATTTAAATTATAAAATAATTCGATCATAGTTTTTAATAAATTATGATCACGATATAGAAACACGTTAATTAATAATATTATTTTAAGTCACAAAACATTTGTCAGAAGGTAGCTTTGTAGACAGGCAAAGATAGAAGAATAGGAATGTAGAAGTATGTAATCGTCGGCTTAAAGGATGTAAGGAGGCCCACCTAAGCGAGCCGACGATTATTGGTAGTGAACTGATCTCTGGGGCTCTAAGGGGCACCCTCGGATCAGTATATATAATTATACGCTACTCTTAAATAGGACTCCTTAATATCCTGAATACGATGCGAGATTATGATACGCATTATCAGAATCTCTGACTTGTCGGATCCTCATCTTAACTATAAGTGTAGCGAGGGCTTCCCGATAGTTAAACGGATACTGAGTATCCGAGTAGAGTATTCCTGTCGGGCGTGACATGGTAATCCTGTTGTTACGGTATTCGCAAGACAGGTCACGTGACATCAGATGGACACGCGTACGGGTTACACGTTACCTCGTGACCTTAGGCTTCCGTCTTGGCAAGACAGCCTATAAGACCTTTTCTTTCGCACTTAGTCTCTTCTACTTCTTCTTCTCCTTTTCATCTTTCTTTCTTATTACAGAGCGTACTCTTAGGTAGCAACTCAATACAATACTGCCTTCGACAGCCGTAACACCTGTAAGGTATATTGTCACGCATAACACTTTTAAAGTAAATTATAAGCAGCTCTTAAACTCTAGCTATACTATCGCAATACTACTTAATATGCTTTCCATGTAAAAGTATCTTTCGAAAATACATGTATTAACGCTAAATAAATTATTGTTATTGTTGTTGTTATATTTATTAACGTCGGGCGGGTATCTAAAACGCAATGCTTGGACCTTAAGGACCTTTTATAAGGTACGGCGACGTGCTAAATAAAGGAATTATATATAAAGTATTATTTAATCGAGAGTAAAAACTACGTTAAAGAAAACCTTTCGTTAAATAGCTAAACACTTGTAAACCTTTTAAAAGCAATTCATAATGCTATGCGTCGAGTTTTCTTTCGACAATTATCGAATACGTATAGCCTTACGAGCGGCCTCGATCCGCATAATATAAATATCGTTTTCTTTCGTCGTAAAGCTAAAAAGGCTCGCGTTCGTAGCTCTTAGATAAAGCCGGTATGTTTGCAAAACGCTTTTTCGAAAGCGCAGTATCGTGTTTTCGATCAATCGAATTAAGCCCTTTTTATCTTATCTTTTATATACGTTCTTTTTCTATCGCAAATCCTTTTAGTCTTTTCAATCGGTATGCTCGTTAAGTATAAATCGTAATCGGCGTAGTATTCGAAAAAAAGAAAGAAGGAAGTTCGGAATCGCCGGTAAAAGAAAATCTTTTCGAAGAGACGTCGCATATCGATGATTTAATTTCGGCTCTTTAAACTTTTTATCTTTTTTTTTACCGCAAGAGAAAAAAAGAAAAAGAGCTGAAGGTTCGTAAGGGGCACCTCGTACAGGTAAAGAATCGTAGCCCTCCAAGCTAAATAAATTAAAGCGTACTAAAAACAGTTTATCAAATCAACTTTATATATATAACTTATTCGAACAAATTATAATAACACGCAAGGTCTCCTGGGCAATATTCTCACGTGCGCCAAGCTACTTCCTTCTTTACCTCCTTATATTCTCTCACTTCTCTCGTTCCCCTCTTTTCACCCGTGAACCATGGTTCACGCGTCCTTGGCGCTTCCTACCTTCGTGTATATAAACCTCAGCTTCCTTCAACTTCTACACTCGGTAGTTGTTGATTCTAGGTTATTACTTTAAGATCTTCCTGAGCTCCATGTGATCCCCCGCGCTTCCATGAGTTCCTCAGGTAGTCGCTTAAGGTCGTCTAATCGAAATATTTTATAAATTAAAACGATTTTATTTAAGAAATGAATTTTATTTATAATTATATTTCTTTCAAAATAATTATTGAATTACTTTAATTTTTTAAAACGAGCTTATTAAGCTTGTTTTAAAAATATAAACGAGGACGGCTGTCTATAAGACGGTTATAAGACGGTCTTAAGCTTCGGGACGACCAGAAAATTGAATTATTCTTGATTTGTATTTAGTATTGATTTCAAACGGTCCAATAGCCATCTTTTATTAAAGAGGGTCAGAGGACCGCTCAAATGAACCCCCTACCTGCCTTTAAGGTACTACTACTACTACTACTATCTACGCGGTAAGGGTGCTTGGTGATTGTATTAAATACATGGATAATACAAATATAGACCGCCAGCTCCATTATAATACTTTTCAAAGCTGGATTTTTCTAAGTCGAATGATTCAGGCCCTGATAAATTCCTTGCAAAATTATTTTTTCGGTATGTATTCATGGAAGGGGATAGTAAAAGGGAAAGGTACGTAGTACGTAGTAGTAGGTATTACGGTCCTGGCAAGCCTTAGCATACCGGTAGTTCTACCGGTACTGTAAGGGTTGGTTAAAGTTGGATTAGTTAGCCGAGGTCACATGACACCCCGCTCCAAAGGATGCATATGCTCTCGGCCTTGTATTATAGTTCTCTCTTCTTCTCCTCGTCTTTCTTTCATACTAGTAGTACTTGGTACAAGCCCGAAATAATGTACAAACGCTGTCTGAGCGCAATTCTAGAGGTTTCCGTTGACAGGGCTCCTGTGCAGGGATACCTCCAATGATATAACGATGATAATTCGCCTCTTTTTGCACTGAAAATCAGCACTTTCATCATGGAGCCTTCATTATCAAGCAGTGATTACAGCAAGAGAAGGCCATACAAAATATTAGGGAAAGTAATAAAAGCAGCATTGCCAAGTATCTAGTGTGCACAGACTAGAATTGTACATTATTTACCCATGATACGAAGTACGTAGCGTGCAAATTGATAGCTACTACAATACTACCTTTCCTTAGCCGTAATAAGCTTAAAAGCTACGGGCACTATCGAGGTCAAGCTCTAGCTAGTAACTCGGACAACCTTGACACTTCGGACGATGGCTTGTAACGGAGAAGAAGAAGAAATAAATACGGAGGCGGGAGATATTAGTACTTTACGACGGGAAAGAAACGAACGAGGTAGACCGCTAAAAAGATTCGGAAATAAGCTTCTTAAAGACCTTGGACGTGGTGGAAATTTAGACTTCCAAAAGACTTTGGACCAGGGCGACTCCTTTTCGGAACCTGTTTTTTTGTCCGACCTTTATTACTGTAAAGCGCACTGTAATACTACGTAGCTTATAGGATTCCTAGAATACTTAATAGCGATTATGATGACTTCCTAAACTTAAGAGCGTTAAGTCTATACCCACTCTCAACTTTTGAGCTCTAAGGAATTCTTGAAAAAGTGTGGCTTTGTAGGTATACGTAGGATACGTGGTGGAGCCGAGCCCGCAGAGCCTCCGATTACCCCCGAGTGGGTTCTGCTCCTGACATGGGTCCTACGTAGTATTTTCTGCCAACGGCACAAGGAAAGCCCAGCCGGACGAAACGGCCCGGGATTATCCGTCCGTTGCCAAGTACCTTAAAACCAGGTGGGGCCCGGGGGTCATTAAGTACAGTACTTAGGATAAGGAGACGGTCACGACGGAAACCGTTGAAAATAAGCGCTGGTTCGAAATCAAAGATAGTTTAGTTTTTTAGACGTCCGCGAGCTTTGGACCCGTCCTGCAGCCGTCCCCGTCTACTTACTACGTACGTAGGTAGTAAGTAGTATTTAGAACGGGCCTCTTCGTTTTTAAGATTGAAAAAAGATCTACTGGCCGTCTATATTTCTCGACTAATTCAACTACGAGTTCGTTTGAGAATATTCCTTATTCAGCCAAGACTTGTGTAAGATATTTCTTCAGTGCCGCGCTCACGGCTTATACATCAATGCGTGAATAATTTTGAACTTAGAATCGATTGATTCAGCAAAAGTTGACTTCTTGCCCATCTATATCAGCTCAGCTTTCGAACAGGGGCTTGAGACGGTCCCAGGACGGTCTTTTCAGGACAAGACGGACTCCAATACCTACCTAGGTAGACGATACCGGTAATTCGACCGATTAAATGGATTCCATTTTAGTCCCGCTTTATTTCATTTGACCCGTTATTTCTCCGACACAGTGCGATTTTATTGCAACTCTTAACGACGAGTGGTCCACTGACCGTCTCCCAAGTTCAAGACCATCCCATCCTCCAGAAAACGGTCCGAACACGGTCCACATGACCTGCCTTTACAGTCATAGTGAAGGCCTCGGAAGGCAGCCTTGCACTACTCCGGACGACCGTTGCGAAGCGAGGTCCTTTGGGCCCGGAGCGTGCGGGAGGGCCGTACTGGAAATAGTGACGTAGCCCTCTTAGTCAGAAGACCGATTCCACATCTAGGAGTGCGAGCGGTAGATGTGGAAGCGATACAGGGAGAAAGTTATTTGGCCGAAGAAATAGGCATCCATCCATCCATCCATTAAAGATCCCGAGTCTCAATACGGTACCGTAGACGAAGTCGAAGTCGGACGGAAAGACGGGAGCGGCAAAGACGACGCGTGTGATTGGCCAGGGAAAGGATGAGATCCACCTCCGTCAACACCCCCACCCCCTTTCCTTAACCTAATCTATCCCAGCTGCAAAGGGGGTGGGTCGCGTGACATCATAGCTCCCGCATTACCGATGTTGGAAATTCGGGGACTGCCAGGGCCAGGAAATCAAACGCAGGGCATCTTTGGCATCTCAACCGAAAGCCTTCTGGCATCGCACACTTCGCCTCTCTCTCTCTCTTTCTCCTTCACTTACACATAACAGAAATCCTATCATCACCCTCACGCTCCCTCCCTCTCCCATCCACAACTTCGACTCCGACTCCGACTCCGACTCCGACTCCAGCTTCCCCCGATATTCTGGTCTGCACAGTCAACCACCCACCTGGCTTCCGGCAGATCCGCCTCGGCCTGCACTTGTTGCTGCTCCGTACATTATTACCGTGCGGCCAGCCCGGCTTGCTCTTGAACCCGAGCCGACGACCAGAGCTTCACCATACAAAGTGATTAATAAGCCCCTCCCAGGCTCTTCTCCCTCCCTCCCTTCCCTCGTCCCTTCTCTGCGCCTCTCCCCCAAGATACCCAGATACCTCAGATACACGGTCGGGAAAATGTCTTTCCTTAAGAAGCCCTTTAAGAAGCTGCGCGATGTTAGCAGTCACATTTCCAGTGACTCCAAGGGGTCCAGTAGCCCGACTTCCAGCTCGTCAAATGGAGGTACTACACCGATAAAGGGCCACGCGAACGGGAATCCCGGTGCATCCGAAGTGGATTCCAGACGCCAGAGTCGCGAGGTCATCAATGCCAACAAGGAGCGCCGGAGTATGGACAAACAGCGGGCAAAGGCCGAGACGCGAAAGCGCGAGACCATGGCGAGGATAGAAGACGAGAAGTTCTTGCAGGAGGGACCTCCCGATATGACGAAACTGTACAGACCTTACAGCATGAACATGAGCAAGAGATGGAACCATGAGGACCGCCTGTTATTTAAGGATATGGACTGTGAGAGTACGTTTACACTTCTGGCTGATGTAAGGCGTAGCTAATAAGTCGGCAGAATTGGACGGCACCACCATTTCCTTCCGGGCCAGAATTCACACCTTGCGACGAATGAGTGCCAAACTGGTGTTTATTGTCTTCCGCCAGCAGACCATGACTATCCAAGGAATTTTGCAGAGCTTCAAGCCTATTCACGAATTGACCGGTATGAGCTCCTCCACATGTCTCGTTACTCCGCTAACAATCCTACCCGTAGAAGGCGAAGACAACACAGGTACCATCTCCGAGCACATGGTCCGTAGCATCGAGCACTATGTGAGCGAAACCATTGTGGTTGTACACGGCAAGTTGCGAAAATCTTTGCAGCGGGTCAAGAATGCCACGATTCACGATTATGAGATAGATGTCTACGAGGTGCACAAGGTAGGGGATCTGACAGAGAACGTTCCCTTTACTGTATACGATGCCGAGAACATCAATCGCGAGAAGGATGACAACGACGATGAGGACGACGACGATTCTCTGTACCCGTCTGGGTCATCTCTGGATACGCCCAAGGAATCAAAGTTTGGAACTCCGCGATCGTCTGTTGATATGTTCCGTGTTTCTTCGGACGCCATTCGAAAATCGGTAGGTGGAGCTACAGCTGGCTCTCCAGTACCAAAGGCCTCGGGAGAAAAGAGCCGAAGTATGTATCCTCAAGACCAATGAACATTCCCTTCTGACAGAAACAGCGAGTATGGATGTCTCGAGACCACGAAGATCTCTCCCCCAACGAGTTCGTCTCAACAGCCGTATCGTAGATCTCCGAACTGGCCCAGCACAGGCTATTTTCCGCATCCAGTCCGGAATCTGCAACCTCTTCCGCACATATCTGGATGACAGAGGGTTCATCGAGATCCACACCCCCAAGCTTCAAGGCGGTGCGACCGAGTCGGGGGCTTCCGTGTTCGAAGTGAACTACTTTGGTCGCCCAGGTTTTCTCGCCCAGTCTCCCCAACTCGCCAAACAAATGGCTATTGCAGCCGATTTTGAGCGAGTGTACGAGGTTGGACCGGTCTTCCGAGCCGAGGACAGCAACACGCCTAGGCATTTGACCGAGTACACAGGATTGGACCTGGAGATGGCTCTGGAAGAGCATTACCACGAGGCCCTGGACATCATCGATGGGATGTTCAAGAACCTGTGGAAGGGCATCTACGAGAGATACCAGAAAGAGATCGACCTGATCTCTGAATTCTATCCACAAGAGAGAGTCATGTGGCTGGAAGAGACACCACGGATCAAGTTCAAAGATGGCGTTCAACTTCTGATAGAAGACGGCTGGGTCGACGAGGATGGGAACCCCCCCAAGGAGACCGAAGATTTGGCCACCCGAGCTGAAATTCGATTGGGGGCCATTGTGCGGGAAAAGTACAAGACGGATTACTACATCTTGGACAAGTTCCCTGCCTCGGCCAGACCGTTCTACACGATGCCTGACCCAGATGATAACACGTACACGAATTCCTTCGATATTTTCATGAGAGGGCAGGAAATCCTCTCAGGAGGTCAACGCATCCACGATGCGAAGTTCCTCGAGAAGAACCTCAAGACGAAGGGCATCCACCCGGATACGATGATCGAGTACCTGGAAGGTTTTCGCTGGGGAGCCCCGCCTCACGCAGGATGCGGCATCGGTCTTGAGCGTCTCACCTACCTCTTCCTCAACCTTGGTAACATTCGCCTTGCCTCCCTCTTCCCGCGTGACCCCAAATCGCTCCCCGCCAAGCAGATCGCCCTGGCCCTCCGCCACGAAGACGCTAGTACTACCAACCCTCCTTGGGAGTCCAAGGATTACCAAGACGACGAGGAGGAAGACAGCATCGCCGGCAAGCACAAACTGCAGCCCCTTGAGAAGCTCATTGCCAATTACGGCGATGCAGCCAATACCTCCTGGCTCGATAAGCGCTACCAGCTCTGGCGCCACCCCTCTACCGGCGCAGCGCAAGGCTACATCGTGCACAATAACTACGCCATTGCCGTCGGAGAGCCCCTATGCGCCAAATCCCAGTACCCGCAAGTCATATCCGCCTACCTCAACTATCTCAAACAAGAGCGCAAGGAGCTCAAACCCCTCTGGATGATCGCCGGTCCTCAGGTTGAGGAATACCTCGGCGAGAAGTTCCTCTGGCGCACATTTGGCTGCATCGCAGAGGAGCGGACCGATCCCCGCAACAACCCCGCCGCGAAAGACAAGGACCTCGCGCGCAAGATCCGCCACGCGGCAAGCGAAGGCGTCAAGGAATTCGACCTCCCTTTCAACGAGCCCATTCCTGATGACCTGGTGCAGAAGATCGATGCTCGTATCGCCGACTGGAAGAAGGGCCGCAAGGGCACACAGGTTCATCTCACAGAAATCAGACCGTGGGTCGACCAGGTGCATCGGAGATACTTCTACTCTCAGAGCGGCGATGGCACCATCCAAGCCCTTGTCGTGCTGCATCAGCTGTCTCCGCAAAACGGATACCAAGTCAAGTTCTCCCTCGAGTTCCCCGGCGCCCCTTCAGGCACCATCGAATCCCTCATCCTGCACTCGCTGAAGGCAATTGCAGCAGCCGACCCTGGCTGCAAACAAGTCACATTCGGGACAGGCGCGATGCCGACGTTGGAGGGGGCTCGCAACCTGAGCAAGGCGAAGGTCAAGGCGCTGAAGAAGGCGTACGATACTATCAACAAGCAGTTTAAGTTGACGAACAAGAGCGAATTTCGCGAAAAAATGGGGGTGCGAAATGAACCTGTCTATGTTTGCTATCCTCGCGGAGGCTTAGGCGCGGGGGGTATCAGAGCGATTATGGGGTTCTTGGAGGAGGACGGTTAGATAGATGGACTATCTGCCTCTTCTGGGTTGAAGGGGAATGGGAGTGAAGGTCGCGATAGGGACGGGAGTGCAGTGGTGCGGAAACTTCGCGAGAATAGATGGATGGATATAAGACGTGTTGTATGATGAAAAGGGGATAGAAAGAGATAAGCACTTTCGGCATGGATTCTTTTCCTCTCATTATCTCGATGGACCGAGGGTTGAAGGACGATGCACTGGTTGGCGTTCAGCGAGCGGGATTACGTCTAATTGAGGAGCGTCTCTATGTATAATGCCGAGCCCTCCTTTCCCCCCCTCCTTCCCGCATTAGCAAGAGGTGCAAGAGATAGATGAGGGGAGAAGGATGGGAAAGGAGAGCGAAGTAGTAGATGAAGACTAGGTAGTGAAATAATACGTAGATGAATCTTTTGTATACTCTCCTTGGATGCTTTTCCTTTTGATTTTCTGTGCTGGCTTCTATTGGCTTGTATTCGGCAAGCATAGGAGATGGAGTGTTAGCGAATATGCTCGCTACGGGTGGATTCGATGCGATTGGGGATAAGGTGGTTGATTGATTGACTGACTGTTTGTAGCTGTTGATTGTGATTGTGAGTATGATTATACTAAGACAATCGACGTTGCCCTTGGTAATTAAGCTGCGAGAGGCCCGAAAGTAAATAGAAGGAAAGTTTAATTGGGATTAGGATTAGGATTAGGATCGGGAAGTTTATCAAAACGGGAACGGGAGATAATCATATACCTACTACGTACTTACTTACCTACCATGTACCGCATATTTCCCACCTTCAAGTTTTTGCAAGCCCTTCTTCGACCCGACCCGACCATTGGACACTGATTTAGATCGACTTGGGAATCGGTTTGCGGTTTGTTACCTCTTGTTGGCTGAGATGTTGGGATGCTTGGATTGGTTGATGGGTTGGTTGATGGGTTGGTTGGTGGGGTTTGTTGAGGGGAGGAAGAGGAGAGAGGGAGGGAGGAGGTGTTTTGAGGTGGGTGTACGTAGTTCGTTGTATGTTGCGAAGAGGTGGAGAGTTGGGGGTTCAAAGGGGAGGGGGCAGTTTGACTTTTGCAGTTTGACTTTTGAATTTTGACTTTTGAAATTTGACTTTCAAATTTTGACTTTTGAATTTGACTTTTGAATTTTGACTTTCGAATTTTCACTTTCGAATTTTCACTTTTCACTTTTCACTTTTGAATTTTGAATTTTGAATTTTGAATTTTGAATTTTGAATTTTGAATTTTGAATTTTGAATTTTGAATTTTGAATTTTGAATTTTGAATTTTGAATTTTGAATTTTGAATTTTGAATTTTGAATTTTGAATTTTGAAATGATATTGGAGGGCTGTGACAGCGAAAGGAAAGATGATAGTAACCTATTTAAATTCCAGGTTGTAGTTAACGGATTTTTTCGGGGGGGGGGGGGGGGGGGGGGGGGGGGGGGGGTTTCATACTAGCTTAAATTTTTGCTGATGGGAACATTATGCATCGGTACTGATAGAAGTTGCAAAACTACGATTAATCTACGTGACGCAGCAAGATGATACATGATGAATAGTTTTGCAGGGTAGATTGATTGTTGTTGTTTTTTTAGGAAGCTCAGTGCAACGTGAGGTTATATACCAGCCTCTCCACTGCACCTGCTGTATTAGGCAGGTACGAAGACGAAACTCGTTAGGAGTATCAGCATAGTGGCTGGTAGTAGAGATATCTTAGGATCTGGAATTATTTATGATTATTTTATTCTCTTGAGGGTTTTTTTGTTCTTTCTTCTTTTGTGATTTTTTAAGGGTGGATTAAAAAAAAAGGGGGGGGGGGGGGGGGGGGGGGGGGGGGGGGGGGGGTTGGAAAGGGATAGAGATTCGAATTCTTATTATTATAAGATGGGAAGATAGAGGAGGCATTACATCTCATTACATCTCATCCGTGGAGCGACAGACGACAACCTCAGATCCTTGGCACTCACAAAGAAGATTGACCGATGGATCCAGATAACTAAGTATACTACAACTGTGTTTGCATAGGGAAGATTTTTATCGGTCTATACCCTTAAGGTAGGACTTGGAATTGATGGTGAAAGGGCAAGGTTGGTAGCGAGTAGGCAATGACAGCAGGTATACAGAGGACAGATAAATAAGCTAGTAACAACCGTTGCACGGAGTCTGTCTCCGTTCAGCCAACCTATCTCTTCTTCGCCGAGGGGCGGCTTCGTCTCCAGTTAACGCTCGCAAGCCTCGACGAATCTGAAAAGTCCCGGGTAAATTCCGCGACGGTCAAGAGGCCGATCCAAGGGTTTGAGAGAAATCGAGATGTGAAAATTTATAGCCGAACTAGCTGCCAGAAAAAAAGGGAGTTCGTACAATTCAGATCTGGCATATCTACTTCCATTCAGAGAGTATGGTTAGGTGAATCATCCTGGCAAGTTTGCAGCCAGTGAAAGGTAATTATTGCGTCAGGACTAAGGAGGGCTGCTACAGACATGATCTCCAGGCTAGATTTTAGAATTTCTCCTAGTTATAAATCCATTCTGGAAATTTCCTTCAACGACTTGCACTAGCAAATAGATAACTGAGGAAAGGAGCCCAGACACACTCCTGTTTTCTTCTTACATCTTCCACTTCCCCGTTCCTCACGGAAATTCAGCTTTGACATCTAGCCCACCTTCAAGACTCACGAGGACCTCTTTCAACGCTTCAAGTAGAGCTTACACGAAACTCCTCACTTCATTTTCTGAGTTCTCCACAGCTGGGCATAGTATCTGATTCTTCACCTGCCTATGCATCAATCTTATTCCCCTCACATAAGTGGGCTTGACATGTATGTAGCATTTGGTAGCGCAACTTGTTGAAGAAGAACTGTACCTCGAATACGGCTTGCTCAGGCCGTTCCTTCTGTTTTGGGTATAGGCTGAAATATAATCGTTGATAGTGATTCTTGACCTGACAACATCATTCCGTTGATGAAAGGCCACCGTCACCAGTCCGCCCGACTTTCTGATTCCGTTATGGAAGTGGATAGGTTGCAAGCCTAGCCTAACCTAGTAGATACTTTCAACACGTGGGACAAACCGATACCGAACATCTGTTTGACCGTACGTATAGGGTTTTCAGGATCGAATTTGGTCTGCCTTTCCCAGGTAAAATATATAGCTTCTGAGTTAGCAGCAGCCTCAGTCTCGTGTTTCTCATGCCAATCGTGAATACCGTTCCTGGCAATAGTGAATAGTTCGCGATTCTGGGTGTCTTTAATACCTATATATAGGAATTGCGGAGCTGATGTTTTAAGGACAGAAATGGCGGTATATACCTACTGCTAACGAAGAAGACCCAAGCAATCAATTGAGCCGTCACGCCATCTCTTTAACACCTAGCAGCCCCAAGGTGTTTTGCAACTGCTCTGATGTAAGCACTGCTTAAATCGGATATAAATTCAAGCTATCGTCTAGGGTAGCTTTCAAGCTTTCGTTATGGAAAGAGAGATAGATGATAACAGTAAAGATCGTTAACAGTAGTAAGTATTCCGCGATTCTACGTATGTTTAATGCCCATGTATGGGCTTTGCGGAGCTGATGATCTTGAGGACAGGTAGGAGGTATATGCCGCTCGTAGCTAAGTCTTGGGAGTAGCCTGAGTGGCTTCGTGACATCCATCATAGGGAACCTAAGTGACTGAGTAGCGATACCTTCATCTTGACCTGATCGATGCCGTTCATTATATAGACTAGAGAGTCAGACAGAGTCTTCTAGCACCCTTACTGAAGACATCTATCCCTCTTGGCCACAGCGCCGAAGGTGAGACGATAACAAGCATGACACGTTCAAATTTAATTGGTTTTATGACTCGGGAATAGCATAAAAGGATGAGCATAACGCCTAGAGAAGAGCGTGTACAGAAGAAAAGCCCAGTTCATTCTGAATTCAGAAGAAAAAGCTGCAGTTAGCCAAATTTCAGAATGCAAACCTGTTTATCCCGTGTTGAAGGGGGTTTTTTTTTTTTTTTTTTTTTTTTTTTTTTTGCCGGTGGCTCTCATATCCTGGAAATTGAAAGTAGGAACGAACGGGAGGATGGGGCTCGATACTGGAGTATTGGCAGATACTGGAGTATTGACAGATACTGGAGTATTGACAGCAGGAAGACTTTATCACCTGCAGCATACTGACCAACACCCCTCGCAGTCAAGCGTCGTCATACAGAGGCAAATAGTATCACCGCTACGTACCCAACGGGCTGCGAACACTGCTGTAGTGTGGTTCAATTTAGTCATGAAAAGCTCCAAGTGCGAATCGAAGAAAGAAAACTATGCAGTCGGTCTCCCTAAATAGATAGGTCGCGACAGTATCATAACAGATCATCAACCCCCAACCCATTTTCTGTCCCCGAGAGCAATCTAAGAAGGCGCTGGGCAACAGAACTGAGAGTTCTGAACCGGCCAATCAAATGTATAGTGCATGAGGAACACAAGGTGGCGGACACGTTATCTAGGGCCAAGTTTCCCTGGGGACACATTGTCGCACCCAAGACTTCTCCAAGTACGGATGCATCAGCCAGAAGATCCAGCACAAAGTTTAGGTATAGAAGGATAGGAGAGAATTTTAAGCGAGACGTAAAGGTAGAGAATGCATCATAGCTAATGATAGTAGCGAAAGGTATGACAACAGCCACGGACTTTTCTATCCAGCGAGTAAGAAAAGAAGAGAAAAGGGCTCTTTAAACAGGTAACTGTGAATCGTTTCGTCAGTGAGCATTGAGGAAAGTTATCCTAGTTCCTGCTTCCTGAACTGCGAGTGAACCAGCCGCCCCGTGTCTTCCAGCCTTTCCCCGTCCCTCGACAGGGCGATCATGGGACGTCCGTAGAGAGTATAAATATCGCTCGCGACAAGCAGGCAGTCCTCTCACTTTTCAGGCCAGCAAACGTCCGGTGGGAGTTCCGCGTCCACCCCAAGCAGGCAACAAAACGCTTGAGCTTGAAGTCCCATCGATGGGAGAGAAGTCATCAGTCCCTGGCCCTGCAGGGCGACTCCCTTGGGCGATTTATCGGTGCCAAGCAACCAAGCAACCCGGGTTCGGGAATCCGATGACTTCTGCGAGCTTGGAGGAGGATGAGATGGAAACGTGGGTGGTGGGAGGATGTGTGAGCAAGCAGTGATGTTCAGAGAAAGTCCTGATGTAGAAATAGCTGGAGCCCGTGACTAGCTTTCGCGATACCCTTCACGACGCGGATGTCCTCCAACTTGGATTCAAAAATCGCGGGCACAGCTCGCTCTCAGTTTCGGACCTGAGAGATCTGAATGATTGCTCATGCTAACTTCCCCCGTTTGATATGGCACCAGTATTGGAGAGTTGGTTCGTACCCAGAGCCCCTCGCCAGTGAAGTAGACTTCTCTACTTGTCATGAATCCAATGACCCAGACGAATGGCAAGATGCGAAACGATATATCAAACTGTCTCAACCGCACCTGGTGCAGGAGATCAGGGATTAATGTACTATCATGTAGGGTATATACACACCATTTGATGCCACGCCACGCCACGCCAAGCAAGCAATTCATTCTCTCATCATGTCCCAATCCAACTCCGATAGATGCTTGCTTCCGTTACGCCGCAGTGACCTTCTCCAGCCACAGGTCATTGACCACCATATATCGACTGAGTCCAATCCAGCCCCAGCGAAACCACCTCATCTGGCTCTTGTGCGCAGTGGTCATGGCTCCCTGCGCCGTCCGGACTTCTGAGATTCCACTGAGGAAGAGCAGTGGGCTCGGGTGTTCCTTCATCTGCTTGTTGGATACTGCGATCAGGAGCATGCTTATGATCGAGTCAAAGAAACTGGTGTACTTCCGGGCCAGGCTGACAGAGGAGAGCGTGTACAAGTCGACCGGGCAGCCCCAGCCCGGGCGATTGTGAATGAGCGACGCAATGAAATGTCGCGCGCCGTGGAAAAGGGAGATGTGGTTGGGGTGAGAGGAAACGCCCGAGGCGTCGAAGGTAATCAGGACATCGATTGTCGCTGTCGGCGCATCCACCGATTTGTTCTTCATGGGATTCGAGAGGTTCGGCGCAAACGCCGAGGAGAGGAGGTTCGCGATTTTCTGTTTGTCCCAGGCCGTGGTAATGCTGTCGGGGAACTCTCTTCATTTTAATCATATTAGCCCTGGGCCAAGCGCTGGCAGGAGGTGAAGCTTGCAGCTTAGAGAGGGGGGGGAGGAGGATATTGCAATGGCACTTACGGGCTCTCGACCACAAACACATCGTCCTCCTTCCGCAGACCTAAGGACACGCCGCTCTTGACCAGTTCCTTCTTGCGCGTCTCGCCCAGGCCATCTGCGTCTCCTGCATGGGACGTCAGCGGCGAGTTCCTTCTCATCGCGCTTTAGCCTCCGCTCCACTCGCACCACCATCACGTACCGCTGCTCAGACACAGGATCTTGACATGATTCCCCAGCTCCGGATTCGTCAGCGCCAACAGCGTCGGCGCAAAGAACATGGCCTCATCATCAGGATGCGCGATCAACAGACAGATGCGCTTGTTGCGCAGCTTGGGAAATCGCGCGCGTGCTATACTGACGGTGTACAGCCAGGCCGAGATAAGCACGAGGGGAATGGCAAAGACGGTGAACCATTGCATAGCGACGGGTCGGGATCGAGCACGTCTACGAGGGATGTTGCCGGCGCGGTGAGCACTTGGGTGTCGATGGCTGAGGAGAGGAGCAGAGGATGAGAGGAGGAGGAGAGACGAAGAGTATCCAGAGAAGCACCAGGCGGCGAAGACACCTGTCGCTTTGGAGGGGTGGCCCGGCCGATGCTGGGATGCTACGTAGGGTGCTGGGGTGATAGCGGGCCGGGCGCGTCAAGTACTGTAGGGGTTTGGGTAAAGTAAATAATTTTAAGCTCGGATCGGATGATCCCCTTGTCAAACTCTCAAACTTCCCTTTCTCCCAGCAACCTTATTCTGTCATTGCTTCTGCACCTCGATCCCGCCGACGGCGATGTCTAACTGACCGATGCCGACCTGGGCTGAAGCATTGGAGTACCTGCGACTGGATTGAGCGGGATCTGCAGACTGGGCCAGCTCTGTTGAAGGCCGCCGCCGACGACAATAACAACAACTAGGAGAGCTGGGTTCTGGAAAGGACACATAGCCTGGCGAGGTACTACTCGCGGAGGAATGCTTGTGGAGATTGGCAGGAGGAGTGTTCAGGAACCCAGAAACAAGTGTGCGACATTGCAGCGACGAGTTGGAGATATCCCAAGATCCATAAGAATAAGGAGGAGAGATACCAATATTTCCAGGAAGAAGGATATCACTCACTACCGCTACCGCTACCACTACCACTACCCTTTCGACTCCCTCCACCATGGGCAAGAACCGCAAAGAAAAACTCCCTCAGATCCCCTTGGCCCAAGCCGATCGATCCGGTCCGAAAGCCCCAACTCTCCTCGACATCGCAGAGCAGCGAGGAATCCTAAGGGACTATGCTGGGAAGCCAGACACGGCTTCTCTCGAAGCCCGTGATAGAGGCAACGATGAGAAAGAAGCTCTGGTCGGCAGACTGGGCGACTCGATCTTATGGAGTATAAGCTTGACCATGCTGCATTTTACCCTCGATGTGCTGGTCACGCACCAATACAATATAGATGGTATCGTATGGCCCGGCATTATATGGCGGACTGTACAGGCTCTTCCAGGCAAGTCCTCCCCTTCCATCTCCTTAATCTTGGGGAAAATCTGACCCTGCGGCAGTCATCCTCCTCCTCATGTACTCTCTGCATCAGCATCCATCCCCTTCGCCTGTCTTCCCTCCTCTGTCGAAACGGGTGTCTTACATAACCCACCAATCTTTGTTCTTCGTCGCAGCCGTGAGTGCTGGGTGCTATCTTATCCATGTCACAAATGAAGATCCGTACTATGCTGTTATGAAGCAGGCTCCCGCTCTGGGGTGTCTGTGGATCTGGTCGGTGATCGAGCTCGATGTCCTTGCTGCTGGTGGGAGTTTGTGCTTGTGCATAGTGTTCCTCAAATACGGGGGATACACTTTTCTGTAATGAATTATCTGAGGGCGAGACAATATTTTTATATATATATATATATATATATATATATACACACATATGTGGGTCGCATATGGACGGCGAAGTATATCATTTCAGCGGAGCCATCTCGACTAGTATTGAGAAGCTCCAGTCCAACCCGAACTCTCGCCTTGTTGCTTGCTTTCGCGAATATGTAAGTCTGGAAAGTGATTCGTTCTGTGTTGACTGGCTCTAGGTTCGGCATGTGTTTGGTATTGACTCGAGAGGTGCGAGTCCTCTGCTCAAGCACTCGCCTCGCAGGATTCGTCTGCAAACATATACTAGAGGCTATTTGGACGTGTGAAGTTTACTTTCAAAGGACCGGGTGCTTTCCCCATGCCAGGTCATGATGCAAAGCAGGATCTACCTAGTACGACCCCGCTCGAGGCCATTTGCGCCCATTCACGGATGAGCTGTCGGTCAGAGTGCCTTGTCCAACAGAGGAACTGTATGGTCAAGGACCCAGGTCATTGGGAACGGCAGATTCGGAGTCCCGGTTCGCATTTCATGCGGTAGTTGCATGATGCATCTTGACAACACCTGATCGCTATATATCCACCCTCGGATCAAGTGGAAGTGCTATTCAATTTCTTCTATTTCCGTTCGCTTCAAGTCTAAAGTGGAGAGATATTCTTTGCTAGACATTCTCCTTTCGTCTTCGGTCCACTTTCGAGATGCGCTTACTATCATCAACAATGACGGCCCTGCTTCATTTCTACCATTCATCTCTAGCTCACCGTGACTGTGGCGGCTCCTTCAAGCTGGACGTCCATTCTCCCCTCGTTCCCGATATATACCGCGCGGCCCTGATCGACGCAGGATACCCCGTCAAGGATGGGGTCGTCTACACCGACGGGTTCCCAGTTTCCGCGAGGGATCTAGAAACCCACATCCGGTCCATGGATAGCCAAGGTCTCAATTAATCTACCCTGTCCTTCACCGCGCCTGGTATCGGTTTCCTCGCTCACGATCTTCTGAAGGCCGCGCGCTTCGCAAGAGACATCAACCTCGTCATGTTCAACTACACAAAAGCATACCCGAGGCGTCTGGGAGCCGTGTGCCTGTTACCTCTTCCCGACATCGATTCCTCACTGGGGAAATAGAGGTAACGAACCGCCACAGCCTGACATCCCCCGCGGCGGGGAGAGATTGATGCTCACGCCCGCCTCCCAGGACTGCCTAGACAGCCTGCACTTTGACGGCGTAGGCCTCTACACCAACTTCGCCGGCACCTACCTCGGCGACCCCGTCCTGAACTCCATCCTCCAAGCGCTCCACGATCGCCAAGCCACCGTCTTTGTCCATCCTTCCGAGCCCGGCTGCGCAACGGCCGACATGGCCTACCCCTCCCCCCTGACCGAGTACCCCTTCGACTCGATGCGCGCCATGGAGAAGATGCTCTTCAGGGACCAGCGCCAAAACTACTACGTACCCCGCTACCAACATCATGTTCCTCCACGGCGGCGGCGCCCTCCCCTACCGCCCAGCTGCCCTGCCCGTCAACGGCAACCTGGACCCCGAGACGAGCATGCGCCAGTTCCGCGGCTTCTACTTCCACCCCGCGGGCGCCTCCTTGGCTATCCAGCTCAGGTCCATGAACCAGCTCGGCGGAGTTGGCAAGATTGTCACGGGCACGGACTGTGAGATTCCCTCCTCTCCTCTCTCGCTCTTGATCTTTTTTTTTTCCGGGGGGGGCGTGGGGGGTCGGGGTGGGGGGGCTCAGGGTGGGAGGTGATGGAAAGGGGAGGGGGGTGTATTTGCCGTCTTTGCCGTTTTTGACGTCGTGCTCACGGGTCGGGACGGCACGCCCAGATCCTTACGTGCCCGTTGCGGCTGGCGCGGCAAGCCTGGCAGCCGTGCAGGCGAATGGGAATTACTCGATCGCGGAGAGGGCGCGGATCCACGGCCTGCACGCGCACGGCATCTCTTCCGCCGTGGCGCGGGAGCTGGGCTGGAGCCTATGAGATTAGATGGGAGGGGATGGGATGGGTTGGATTGGATCATCATCATATGGCCACGACTGACTAACTAAGCGAGCACGTGACTTGTTTCGCTTGCAAGAAGGAGAAGGAGGGAGAAGTGGATGGATGGATGGGTGGATAGATTTGGTAGGGATTCTTAATCTAGCGGTTTTGGATTGTTTTGGATTGTTTTGATTGATTGTTTTTCGTTGGGTCGTTAACTTCGTTACGTTAGGTGATGATATAACACTATTTATTATGATATAATGTGCAAGATAGAAAGGGGGAGAAGAAGAAGAAGCCGCGTGATCCAGCTCAGCCGGTCATGCAATCCAATGCAATCCAATCCTATCCCACCCCATCCCCATCTCATCCTACCCCACAGCGCCTCAACACTTCCTCCTCGGCCGGGGGAGAAGACACCCTCCCTTCACTCCAGACCCACATAACCCCCTGTCCTGACAAGCCCGCAGCGACGCAGCTACGCGGCGCGAATCTACCCCACCAATTAGCACTCTCTCTTCGTTCGTTCGTCCACCCGTCCGCCTATCCATCCATTCAGCGGCCCTTGTCATAAACCTCCTCCAGCTGGCTCACCTCCATCTTCTTCTCCTCGTACCCGCCCACGACGCCCTCAACAACGCCGACCTCCTCGCCAAAGACATCGACCTGCGCGCCTTTGAACTTGCGCGCGCTGACACCCTGCTCGAACAGCAGGTCCAGCTCGGCGAACGAGCGCCCCACCGGCTCCGGCAGTCGGAAGTACGTGTAGATGATGCACATGAAGCAGGATGCGCCCCAGAAGAAGCCGGCGTAGTTGCCCCAGTCCCAGGCGCTCGGGTTCAGCATGTACGGCGTCAGGACCGCGGCCACGATGCCGACGACGTTGTAGCAGTTGCGGCCCAGCACGACCGTCTTGATCGCTAGGCGACGCGTCGGCAGCTCCGCCACCAGCGAGTAGCATACCGTACCCACGGTCAGCTGGTACACCATGGCCCACACGAGCATCATGGCGCCGGTGGCGAGGGAGCCGGCTTTCCGGTCGGGGACGAGGCCCAGGAAGCCCATGGCGAAGAGCATGGTGCAGAGTCCACAGAGGCCGACGAGGTACAGCGTGCGCCGGCCGACGCCGCAGTGCATGAGGAACCAGGCGCCGAAGACGCCCGTCATGTTGATGCCGTACTGGCCGAGGGCGAAGTCGTACGAGGTGTTCGTCGCCAGGCCGGCTTGCTGCAGGAAGTAGGTCGAGTAGTTGGAGAAGGAGTTCCCTGCCAGATTCTGAATAGCCCAGACCATGCAGACAATCTCCGTACGGCGGAGGTCTGTGCCGCGGAAGCAGTCGAGGTAGGTCGCGCCCGAGGTGATCTTCTCCTCGAGAGCCGTGGTGTGTACCATCATGGAGATGGTCTCGTCGGCATCGAAGTGTGTTTCCTTGTCGAGGGATGTGAGGCGGAGGAGCGCTCGCTTGGCCTCCTCGACGCGGCCTTTGCGGACGAGCCACCAGGGAGATTCGGGCGCCAGGCATACCCCGACGAAGAGGGGGACGGGCCACATCCATTGGAGGCCGTAGGGGATGCGGTAGCTGTGGATGTCAGTCGGTCACGCGGATGGGTTGGAGAGTAAGTATACTCACGCCCACTCATCCTTTCGTCCCAACATGGATTTGATGACGCCGACACCGATCATCTGTCCCAGACCCCAGCAGAAATTGACATAAGTCGTGAGATAGCCTCGGAGAGCGACGGGGCAGACTTCCGATGCGTACGTGACGGTCACTGCAAGTGTGTGCTGTTAGTATGTTTGGTCCTCGGCGAGTCTGATCGAGAGAGAAGAGAAATGGGATCATGGACACTTACGGGTTTGGAAGACGCCCCATGGCTATTGCGAGGGCAGCCAGTCAGTACGACGAGGTGATTTGGGGGAAGTGCAGGGAGAAACTCACAATGCCAATCAGGATACTGGCAACCTGCAGATGGATGATACTCTGCGCCGTGAAGAAGATGGCCGTAAAGCCACAAATGAGGAGCAAGCACGCCATTATGGTATATCTGTATCCAAAGCGCTCCGAGACGAAGCCGTTGATGAAGAGACCGATGATTTCTCCAACGTGGGCACCCTTGGGGTTATTTGGTTAGGGAGAGGATTCGGTAGAGGAGGGGGAGGGGGGGTATAGTATATACGTACATTGCTGAGACCGGATTGCCATGGGGCCGAGATTTGATATGTGCCGTCGCTGGTGAGTTCTCCGTACTTTTCGTTGAATTGAGGAAAGGCGTCTGGGGGTGTTAGCATTCGTTCGTGGGGTTGGGCGAGGATGGATCTATCATTTTCCACTCCTCTCTCTGGTCGCAAAAGGCTCTTCTGTTCATCCTTCCACCACTCCTCTCTCTCCGGTCGCAAAAGGCTGTTTCTTCTCTTCACGCCCCCCCCCCCCCCCCCCCCCCCCCCCCCCCCCGACAACACGAGCGAGAGGTAAACTCACAAAAATTGGTCAACAGACTGATGTCGTAGCCCTCCATGACGATGCAGGTACTAATGACGATGCTCCATGCCACGGCCTTGGGATACAGCTTCAGGCCCTGCCACAGGCTCATGCTCTGCTCCTTGGCCGTGGCATTCTTTGCGTTGTGGATGATGTCGTTCATGGACTTGGTCAAGTCCACGTCGTCGGTGGGCGGGGTTGTGGGTATTGGTGCTGGTGTATGGGCGACATTGGGGCTGGTCGTCGGGGTGGTCGAGGTGACGGCGATGCTGGGGTCGGGTTTGATGTCCATGTTTGCGGCGGGTAATTGGGGAAGTATCCAGCCCCTGGTGATGTGGTGGTGGAGGATGGGGAGGAGGAGGAGGAGGAGGAGGAGAAGGTGAGGGGCATATATATATCTATGTTGATATATGCATATGCATCTGCATATGTGTAAGTGAATAGATGTGTATATTGTCGTCTATTATCCGATTGCGATATGGTATAAACTGCTATGGCGCAAGATCAACAGAGACATGGATACAAAGAAGAAGGAGAAGAAGAAGAAGAAAAGCACACGGCCCAGGCCATGCGGCAAAGATGAGGGGCACCAACCTTCTTCATCTTATACTCCCCACCCCACGTGCCCAGGTCAATCCTTCGATAAGGTAAGCGGTCCAGCACATCGGCCCGTTAACTGCCCTGCCAAGCGGGACGATGCCAAGTCCCATCCCAAGTTTCTGCGCCAAGTCGCCAAGTGTCGATGCCAATGGCGAATGCCAAGTGCCCCTCCCCGGACTTCCCCGCATCCCAATAAGGTTTGAGTTTCCCGTCCGTGAGCGCGATGCGATACTTTCGAATCAGATCGGATGAAGAAGATGGAGAAGATGAGAAGATGAAAAAGATGAGAACGACGCGGTCCAGACGTTCGCGACATCCGATCCGACGATGCGACAGGAGATAAACAGCGAGATGGACGAATCACGTGTATCATGTGCATGTGCATCCGTATCGACGAGACTCCGACTGATACTCAGCGGGCCCTTTCATCCCCCCTCCCCTCCCGACTACCCCCATCCCCCATCAGAGTCTGGGGACCCCGCAAACATGACTGTGCAGGCTAAGCACGTCGGTAAGACACATCGCTTGACATCTAATTGGGTTACCTCATTGCTTGCTCGCTTGCTCGCTCGCTCGCGTGGCAGGAACGTGTTACGTGCTACAGTACGTATTACGTGCTACGTGCTTCGTGCTACGACCGGCCGGGCCTAGCTAGGTGTGGGTGGTACCTGCTGTTACGGTACCGGTAGCGGACGACCCATGGATGGGGAACCATCTACCCGACCAGCACGAACCCCCTCACTACAGTACAGTAACAGTACGGTCAACGGACGGACGGACTACCGACCAGGCCATGTCCGGATTCCCCCTCGTGGCCTTCTCCTACGGTACCTCCCTCGTAGTATCCCACTCCCATTTCCCAGGTATCTGGCTAGGGAGGTCGTGAGTAGTAAGTAATCCATACGTAAACATAATCCACAACCCGCCGACACGTGCTGGAGCCAAAAGGCCCATCGGCAAACCATCTCTCCAGAACTATCGAATCAATCAATCAGCTGACGATCAGACCGCTCTCAGCTACCGGTACCCATACAGATCAACCATCCCAGAAAAACAGTACCCATGACCCACACACATCATTCTCTCCGTGCAGAGGTCACCGACCTTTGTCTTCCCTCTATCGAATCCATCCACCTACCCTTCCGTATCTGAAAAATACCATCTCATCCATCGCATCAGTCTACCGTATGTGTCGATTCATCTCTGTGTCTATCCGACTGCCAAGAAGCCCCCTCTTCTACAGAGTACCGGTACCGGTACCGGTAGTCTTAAGTCCCCGGGAGTCCGAAAGCTAAGTAAAGCTTATATCGTGAATGGGATCGCCGATTCACCTCGCTACTGGAGCACTTCTCCACCTTTATCTTCCCCCTTCCCGCCGTAGGATCTCATTTTCGTGCGGTAATTGCGCAGAATTTTCTTTTTCTTTTTCTTTTCTTTTTCTCTTTCTTTTGATTCGCTAAGCTAAGCTTAGCTAAGCTCAGCTAACGATAAGGATAACGATAACGATAATGATAAGTAATGAAATCGGAATCCAACCATCGTAGGGTTTCTAGGGAATGCAATCAGAATAATTCATTAATCCAATCGAGTCACCAGCTAACTAAGCTCACCCACCACTCTAGTCGACGTAACCCCCGCGGCGGCGACGGAGAAAACCAGCCAGCCGGCCAGCAACAGTCTCTATTTAACGCCGGATACCGGATCGATGATCAATCGATTTGATCGACAGCTGAACACTGGTACGTACCCAGGCACTGAACCTACCTACCCACCCAGCCTAGGTAGCCAAAGAACGCTGCTTGGTACCCGACCCAGCTCTACCAAGCCTTCGAGAAGTTCCCCTCCTTCCCTCCCTCCCTCCTTCCCACCCCTCCCCTCCCTCTCTAGTCCGAAACGAACGAACGAACGAACGAACGAACGAACGACCGGGACCGAAAAAGCGATGCCATAACCAAAGAAAAGAAACAAACGAATGGACGAATGGACGAAACAAGCGAGTAGGTAAACCACTCTCCTCCCCCCATCCCCCCTAGTACCCCCAGAGACGACCAACCACCGACCACCATCGACCAACAAGACGCTCAAGAGAGCAAACGAGAATGCGAACAGGAACAGGAAACAGGAAACAGAAAACAGAAAACAGCCAATATCGCTGCCTGTCTGCCTACCTACCTACCTGCACCGAGGCGAAGTATCCAAAAAGCTAGCTAACTAGGTAGGCAGGTAAAACCGTAAATAATACAAGCGATTCATTCCTTCATTCATTCAGTCTGATTTTGATAGTACGGCACACTGATAAGATATAAGATACAGCATAGACTCCATAGATAGATAGATGGACGGACAAACCCTCAAACCAAGTCAACCCATCCAAGTCAAGTCAATCCAAGTCGAGTCGAGAAAAGCAGTACGCCGATCAAACAACAGTTGAAAAGAAGACGAGAAGAAGAGGGGAAAAAAAAAAACTTTTTTCTTTCATTGAACTGACGAGGAGGATAAAAAAAGATAATAATAATAAAAAGAAAAGCCCGTCCGCCCACACATCCCGCTCGCCCGCCCGTCTGTCTGTCTGCCAATCTGCCAATCTAAGCGTGGCTGGCGACTTTTTTTCTGTATTCCCTAGAGCGCACCCAGACCCCATCCATGATGATCCCCTGCCAGATCCGCTTCGCTTCACTTCAGAGCAACGACTCGACATTTGGGTGAGTTCGGTTCCTGCTGTGAACCTGCCGTTGATATATCCACCACGGCCAAACCCATCTCCCAGACCCAACCGACCAACCAACCGACCAACCAACCAACCAGCCCGGCAAAACCATACACCTCCCCCCCCCCCCTTCTCCCCCACCGGTCCAACCAGACCAGCCAGCCCAAACCCGACAGAGTCAACCCGCACGCACTGCTGCTACGTAGACGGTAGATCCACCAACAGCGCAAGATGCACAACGCACTGACCGCCCCACATCCATCCACAGCGAGGCCGAAGAGAAATATGGATCGACTAGCTAGCAGCCCCCCAGAGAAGAGAGAAAAGGCGAGAATAGATAACAGAACAAGGGACCTTGCATACACAGAATGACAACCACACAAGGAAAATCGTAAAATATGTTCGTCCATCAATCGTAAAGGAGTGTAAGGTGACCGAGCCCTTGTCTATGGTTCCCAAAGTGGGCCCGAGTTTCCCGCCACCAAACCCCGTAGGCCAAGTTACAACGGAAAGGAGAAAGAGCGCAACGGAACGGAATGAAAACAGAAACAGAAGAAGAGCGCAGTGCTAGATGACCTGGCTCAATTAAAGAGGCCCGCGCCCTACCGATTCCACACGCGACGATCGATGCAGGAGCAAAAAAGAGCGGAGCAGACCCGTTCGTTCAACAAGCACTTGTGCGCGCCAGCCCAGCTCGCCGGGAGGCGCGAGATGGAAGGTGACGAGAGGGAGGCGCTGATACCCCATGGCAGAGCTGTCGGGTCGGAAAGCAGCGCTGAGCAATGGGACCGACCCTGCACACCACTACCGCTTTCTCTTCTTGCTCTTATCTGCGCTCACTTGACCACCCGCTGCCGCTGCCGCTGCCTGCGGGAGCGATGCTGCATCCACGGGCAGCTCCTCTTTCTTCACTGGTACGCCCATGTGTCGTCCGTAGCGGCCCTTGCGACCATTGCCCTCGTCCTCGCTGACGCATTGGTCCGCGCTGAGGCCGGCGTCTTTGCAGCGCTGGCAAGGGCGTTGACGGTCGCAGCCCTTCTTGCTCTTGCGACATCGCTGGCAACGAGGCTTGGACGAAAGGTCCTCTTCGTCCTCGCCGAGTTGGTGCTGAAAGTTCAGGGCGGAAGCGTTCGACGTCTTGCGAGACTGGGGTGGCAATGAGGTGGGAGAGATGGGTTTGACGCTGCTTGGAGCACTGGCCGGCTTCTTGGACTTGACCTGGACCGGGCGCGATGTCTTGGGCTTCGACTTGACCTTGGCTCCGGAGGCGCTGGTACGGGGCTTGCCCATGACAGCGACGCCCTTGGACTTGGAAAGCTTGAGCTTATCGTCCGTCTCCATAGGCTCACCCTTGATGACCGGTCGGAATGTCTCATCACGCCCATCTTCGTATTCTCCTTCGTCACCGCTGGGCTCAGTGCTGTCTTGACTCGGCAGGACATCATCCAGATGCTGGCGAAACCTCTTGACGTGACCAGGAGGAAGGATTGGGCTTGCCTCACGCTTCATTCGGCGAGGCGGAGGAAGCTCCGGCTCAGGCCCAGGCTCAGGCTCACTTTCACTCTCACTATCACTGGTGGCACCGGTAGAGGATGCGGCGTCCGCCTTCCCACTAAAGGTGTCGTCCAAGGTCGAAGCAGAAGTGCGACCATGAGAGATGTTTGACATCTCACCCAGCCTCATCAATTGAAGTGCTACATCCTTGTCCTCTTCCGAAACGCAACTTCCAACAGTTGGGTCTGGTGTTGGAAGGATGCCTGAGCTGTTGCCGCCAGGTGTACTGCCTAGAGATTGTCGGTTTGGCGGATATCCAGTCGCCCTAGTGCGGCGCCCAGGAGCCGGTGTAGTGTACATGCCTGGCTGCCCAAATCCACTGTTATAACTCTGAGGGGATTGTAGAGGCTGCGGGTTTCCAAATGGGTGTTGTGAAGGATGTGTGAAGGGAAATGCTGCTCGCTGATGTTCCATGCGACGAGCGGGTGAAACGGAGGAGTTCGAAGTCGCAGCCGGCATCTGCGGCGGAGCAAACAATGGCAACTCCTGAAAGAACAAGGACATTAATACGTCGTCTCAGAAGTGGTATCAACAAGGCCCGGACCGTGGGTTGCGACTTACTGAACTCTCAAACTTCGCTCTCTTGCGTCGCCCGCCCTCAACAATGTTGTCCAAACTAATTTCGGTATTTCCAAGGTGCTCGCTCCTGGTCTTGCTAGACACCGAGCCTGCCGCTCCGTCGCCGCTACTATATCCCGTCAAGCCATCACTGTGGTTGTCTGGGAAGCCGCCGTGTGCGCTCGATCCCCTGCTCTTAAAGCCCGATCGCGACCGGCTCTTCTTTGGGGGCAGCGGATTTGTGCTGACAGACGCACTGCGACGACCACGCGCATCGGGAGAGATGCTACGCTTGCGAGAAGTTCTCGACGTCGGTCTGGAAAGGGGCTGGCCGTAGCTGAGTGCCTGGGCTGGTTGCGGGGGAGGCATGTGGTGACCATCGCCAGGATAGTACGACTGCTGTAGAACGGGCGAGGCAGAATGGTATGGTGGCAGGCCGTATGCTCCCGCCGCTGGTGCAGGCTCCTCAATCACTCGCACGTAGACGACCATGTTGTTTCGAAGGTTCTCGTATCGGGCGATTAGGGTGTTTCCTTGCTCATCCTCGAAACTGACCCCTTTGGCCCCGCCAGGGCCAGCGTAGAGGCCGTAGAAGTTCTTGACGGTTGTCACGATGGAGTCGGTAGTATCGTGAGGGAATATCTGCACCCTCATGGGCAGTCGCGCACGGTACTGGGGTGATTCGGGAAATAGGAGTTCGAATGCGACACTCTTGGGTGTCGGGCTTCCAAAAGGCGACATTCCGTTGTTGTGGGGAGTGGCAGAGTTGGATTTAGAAGGCCCGTAAACAGCGGGTGGTGTCACCATTCTCTGCTCCCCATTGCGACTGTCCATGCCTGCCATTGTGTTCCGGGTGGGAGAGGAGCGGTTGGAAGGGGGGGAGGGGGGAGGAGGGGAGGAACAGTGGCGCTGTGAAGATGAATTTGTGCGTTTGAGGAATCTGGGCCAGACAGGAGATTGCACAGGTAGTATCTTTCCGGGACGAGCGAGGAGAGCGGGTATCAAACAATGGTTATGGACTGCAGATGGAAGTTTTTGGGGTGACCGATGAAGCCGGTTGTCGCAAAAGCAGGCGGCCGAGTTGGCAGAACGAATGTAGATGGGATTCTCGAACTGGGTACGAATCAATGTCAGTATGACTGATTCGATGCTCGAGGATGTGAGTAGAGAGTGATTTGATGGAAGGACGTGAGAGTGAAGGTCGACTGGGTCTGCGTCCGCTGGCGGTTCGGGCTGACCAGGAGCAGAGGAACAGAGGACCCGCAGACCAGTGGGGGTAGATGGGATTTGAGATGGAGTGTTTACTTGATCGCATAGAACTGAAGACTGAGGGCCACTTACAGCTGGTCGGAACAGATGGCGTTGGGCGACCTATCTAGGCATTTGAAGTTGGGAGTTCGTTCCAATTGACGTCTCGGAAGACCTGCGACAGCGATGCGATGTTAGCAGATGGATTTGGGGGGGGGAAATCGGATTCCTAGCTGCGGTGGAGCGATGGCAAAAGAGAGCGCAGATGATTAGCAAGCATACCTGTTGTTGTGTTAGTGCAGCGTTCCTCCTCTCGGTGCTGTGGTTGTGATGAGGAGAGGAGAAGCGGAGGAGGAGAGGGAGATGTAGGACATGGAGGTGTCGGCCAGGCGGTGGCTTTTAATGCACACACGCATTTGGGAGCATAAGTACTTGCTTAACATCCCCTACACTTCACTACGCCCTTTTCCCCACGAATGTGATGATAATTATTTTGTTTTATTGGATCAGATCCAAACAGAAAAGCGATCGATCTCCAGATGGGCAAGTCTGCTATTCACGTCTTTTCATGTCTGAAGTGCAGTCCATGAAACTGCAAAGGGCAAGTCCCCGAGGTCCATGTACATCGATATATATAGATATAAATATCCGGATGAGCGGTTTACGATTTACTTGGACTCCAACAGTTTGCGATGTGGTCAATCTTCCTCTGAACCTGTGGAGGCACGTTTTCTCGGCTGATAATGGCCGTCAAATGTATTGAGACAATTCGCACGAAAAAGCCTCGCTGATCGAGTCTGCCGTGCATGCCGTCTTCGGAAGCGTCCCGTCGGCGCCGTCAGGCCGTCAGGCCGTTCTTTAGGCAAGGACGGAAGCACAGCCAGCGTCTCGAGGTGCAGGTACCGAGTCTGGTGCAAGAGGCGACGGCACTTGCCATCGACGGTCGACAACTGTCGCGACACGACCGGCTCCTACAACGACAACTGGAGATGCAGTGCAGTGTTGTGTTGTGTTGTGCAGTGCAGAGGCCCAGGGCTCGATGGAAAGACGGTCTTGTCCAATGGTGTTGGCCGATGACATATGCCAACATCTTGCAGGGATCTACTGGAGGGACGAGGATGAGGGCGGCCCACCGGTGTAAGTTGTAACGAGGGCAGGAACGAGGGCAGGAACGAGGGCAGGAACGAGGTCAGTAGCAAGGTCAGTCAGTACAGTAAGTAGCAAGGTCAGTACCGAGGTCAGTAATGAAGAAACCCTCGATTTCAGTGCTGGCTGGGAACCGTGGACGTCTGGGTCTGGGAAGGGGGAGGGAACAAGTGCATCGATCTAGATCAGTGAGTGCGGCGCTGTACAGTACAGTACAGTACAGTACAGTGCAGGGCAGTGCACCCTGTGAGCTTATCCGTCTCGAATGCCTGCGATCCGCCCGCGCCCAGGAGGGGAGAGGTGGGAAGGGTGGTGGTGTGTGGTGTGTGGTGTGTGCTGTGTGGTCCTATCAGGCGCCGGCGTGGATCTACCGGCACTCCAGTATCCAGTATCCAGCATCCAGCATCCAGCATCCAGTATCCAGCATCCAGCACCTAGTATCCAGTTTCCAGTATCCAGTATCGGTGAGTTGCTGCTCGAGATCAGGAGCTACCAGTATCAGGTGCGCCCAAGCATTCTGGTGACGCTGTGCTGGCTCACCCGACCGGAGGTTTCAGGTGATATGTGCCTACGGATGTGTGGGAAAGGGCAGAAGGGCAGCAGGCAATTCATTCAGCTGCGGCCTGCGTATCTGTATCATCGTGTTGGCTTCATTCGTGCGCTCATGAGTGGATAGATGGGTAGGTAGATGGGTAGATCGGCCTGCAGTAGTGCTGGTGCTGGCGCTGGTGCTGGTGCTGGCGCTGGCGCGGGCGCGGGCGCGGGCGCTGGTGTGGTCGACAACGGCAGAAACCGCTGCGGAGGAGGCCTCTGAACGTGCTAGGAAGGAGATAGGGTTTGGGGGGACGGAGTACGGGGGAGAGAGGATTGCGATCGCAGGATGGAGTCCGAAGTGGCGACATCCTGAAGGCTCGAATTGCTGCTTTGGCACATTCCGACAGGCCCAGGCCACGGGCCGCGACCCTTATCTGAGCCGATAGGACCTCGACCACCAACGATGGGCAGGCCATCAGCAAAGATATTCCAAACTTGCGGAGAAGTAGGATGATAGGTACGGAGAAGATGTACCTATAGTCTCTGGGTCGGCGCAGAGGGCCCGGTCGGTCGGTCAGTCGGTCAGTCGGTCGGTCGGTCGGTCGGTTAGAAGATCGCACTAATACAAACTGTAAACAGGAACAGCCGTGAATCGCGAGGGCCAATCAATCACTCCCTCCCTCGCTCACGGGAAAGATGGATGGGTATTTGTATCTTGGTAGCATACCGGTAGAGAGAGGGATAGGGGTCGAAGGAGAGGGAAACCCCTTTGTTTGGAAATGGAGGTGGCCATTGGTAAAGATAAATGGAAAGGGATATATGTGTATATTCATAGGTACCTAGATACTGAGGTATCCTGACCAGGCATAACTAGATCCTCAAGCCTCCCTATAGCGACCGATGCTGTCCCCTCCCGCATACCAGCGCATAGCGGCCCGGCGCAGTCAAGTAAAAGGAACAAAGCGAACAGAAAGCTCGGAAAAGTCTCAGCAATGAATGCAGAGGTCACGTCGGAATGTAGCTAAGAAGATCGAAAGGAAGAAGGAAGATGGGGGGAAAAGTCTCACGTGATCTGGCGATGGAAAGCGACGCGAAATCTTGTTTCGGCTACCAAAGGGCAACATTCAGGATTATAGCTCCCAAAGTGATCGCAAAGCATATTCAGCGGGATAGAACTGTTCGCATACCTTCTCAGAGTGTATGATCATCAATTTACGTGATCTAATAGGCATTTAAAGCTCTTAAGGCGAGATATCTAAAATGTCAAGTTGTTGCAGCGTGTTGTAGAAGACGCGCAGAGATGCTTGGCGTCCCGCACGGATGTTTACCCTAGGCCCAACTAAGCTCGACCTGGGACTAGCTCGACCCACCCAGGTTCCGCCGTTCCTCTGGTTACGGTGGGTGATGCCGATTTTAGAGTTTTTCCGCTCCGGTCTGTTATGGTTTTATGGTTGCTCGGCGGTCGCGATGAGATTCACCTTCACTTTCACCTCCAACCTCTACCTTCGACTTCACCTTCACCGTCGCCGACACGTTCGAGCTACTTAAAGCTGACGTCGACTTCCTCCCCCCCCATCCTTCCTTCTTCCACACAACCTCTCGACCTCAACCTCCTACCACCACCTCGATAACAACAACAACCGGAACGCACGACAACTCCATCTCATCTCATCTCAGCTCTTGAGATTGAGGTGACCTTGGTGCCCTTCCGCAGCCTAATCTTTGATATCTTCTCTTCACTCTTCTTCCCTCTTCTTCACCCTCTCTTCATCCTCTCCCTCCGATACCTGACCCTTTTATGGTTTTTGGGGACGCGCCGACACGATTCTTGCATTAAGCATCTTTGCATCGTCGTCGCCCTATACCCAGATCGCCATAGCTACCCAGCATTGGCTATTGTAATCCTAGCATAGCTCATCATGGAGCAGCACGTACGTATCTTCTTGCGTTTCCTGCATTGTTCTTGTTTTCTCACCCCGGCACCACCGCCGATCGCCCTTTTGCGCCATCCATTTCCTTTCTATTCTTTCACCTCAATCTCGTCCTGAATCACCCTCTCCCCCTTCCACCCCTCCACAATCACATAACTAATGTATATCCTTTTCACAGCCAACCCTTCGTGGCCCACAAATCGTCGGTCCCGAAAACGAGACTAATACCCTGGCTCCCGTGCGAAAGACCACCCATAACAAGACTAAATCGCTCAAAATCATGCAGCCTGCAGCTCCCGCCGGTATCAAGGCCCCAGCCAAGAGAGCTTTCGGAGGCGATATCAGCAATACTAACAAGGCTAAATCTGGATTCCCGGATGTTGGCGCTGCGCAGAAGCAGAATGTCGAGATCGTTAAGCCAGCTCTGCAACAAGACAAGACCTCAGCCATCCTCCATGCAGTCCAACTTCCTGCGACCAATGCTGCCTGCAGTGTCCCACTCGACCTTACCTCTGAGCCTCCTACGATCCCCCTTGCGACCAAGCCCGTCCTCCCATTGAAGCTTGTCCCCTCGAAGAAGCTCACAGCTATCTACAAGGACCCGGATGTCGAGGGCGCTTCAGTCACCGATACCCTTCCCGCACCCGTTGCCGAGCACTCAGGCCTGGCTCCCCAAGTCCAAGGTCCTTTGTCGCAAACTCACCCTGGTCTCGGCCATGACGAGAGCAAGTACGTGAATGCCCACCACGATCCATCCGAGGATACGCTTGGAGGTGGCCCTGCCTACGAGGATGCTGCAGAGCAACAAGCTGGTGAGCTGGCCGAGATGTGTCAATCTTACACCGAGGCACAAGAGTTGGGACATGCTGTTGATGTCGATCAAAACCGTGGTGACTACCAAGACCAGACAACCCTCCCCGAGGCTACTCAACTCTCTTCCCCCGATCTCTCTCAATACGGTGATGACGCTATCAACGAGGAGGAATATGCTATCATTGAGGAGGAGTATGATGGTTACACTACTGCTTACTCCTACGTCTCCCGAGGCGAGACCACTGGTGTCACCACTCTCTTTGCGCCCACGATTACCGCCGCCGTCAAGAAGGAGTTGGCTGCTGCGAAGCTGGTTGTTGAGAGTGCCCGAACCATCGAAGAGGTGGAGGATGAGGCCTGGGATACCAGCATGGTGGCTGAGTACGGCGAGGAGATCTTTGGTTACATGCGTGATCTTGAGGTAAGCGTTCTCTCCCCACACATCCCTTGTTTTCCAATCAACAACGCGCTTTCTGGCCGATCACGCAGCCCATGTCCGGCCGCTGATACGGTCCATGTCTACATGCTGGCTCAGCCATGTTTTCCCTTTGCCCAACATAGGCTGACCCATCATGTTCTTCTAGTCCAAGATGTTGCCCGATGCCAACTACATGGACAACCAAACCGAGATTCAATGGTCTATGCGCTCGGTCCTCATGGACTGGCTGATTCAGGTGCACCACCGCTTCTCCCTGCTTCCTGAGACTCTCTTCCTCTGTGTCAACTACATCGATCGCTTCCTCTCCTGCAAGATCGTCTCCTTGGGTAAGCTGCAGTTGGTCGGTGCTACTGCTATCTTCGTTGCTGCCAAGTACGAGGAGATCAACTGCCCATCCATCAATGAGATCGTCTACATGGTCGACGGAGGATACAGCGTTGATGAGATTCTCAAGGCCGAGCGATTCATGCTCAGCATGCTTCAGTTCGAGCTGGGATGGCCTGGACCCATGAGCTTCCTCCGCCGAATCAGCAAGGCTGATGACTACGACTTGGAGACCCGCACCCTGGCCAAGTACTTCCTCGAGATCACCATCATGGACGAGCGATTCGTGAGCTCCCCACCCAGCTATGTCGCTGCCGGTGCCCACTCCCTTGCCCGCTTCATGCTCAAGAAGGGTGACTGGGTAAGTGACCTCCCCCTTGATCTACCCAGCAGCTACTAACTGAATCTAGTCCCCAGCTCATGTCTACTACGCTGGCTACACCTGGTCTCAACTTCGCCCTCTCGTTGTGCTCATCGTCGAGTGCTGTGAGTCCCCATTGAAGCATCACGCTGCCGTTTTCGAGAAGTACTCGGATCGTCGATACAAGCGTGCTTCTCACTTCGTCCAGTCCGAGCTGATCCGAGGCTTCCGTGTCCCTGCGGTTGCTGTGCGTCAATCCATCCTCCCATCGGACGGAAAAACCACGTTCCACGGCTCCAAGAACTGATGTCTGCGTTCCCTGGACGACAAAATATTTCTTTCCTGTATTTTATTGGGATCAATATGGACCACGTCGTTGATCATCGGCATATGCTTTCTAACGGGCATATTTTGACTTCAAGACATAGCGTCGCGTTTCCGTTTCGGAGAAGCACGCGGGCCATAATTGATTCCTCTTCTTACACACTTTCGATTTTCGCATGGCGCCCTCCCCGGATTTCAACTTCGAGACCGGACCGGACCGACGGCCACCGACATCATCTTGCTTTGCGCGCGTAACGATGCCTCACGATAAGACGATCCCCATGAATTTCTTCGGCTTTCTTGCTATTGTGCAGGTTTGGGAGGCAAGGCGTTGGAGGAGGATAGGCATGTACTTGCATCTCTGTGAACTTCCTGGAAGATCGGCCGGTGTTCCGTGGCGTTTCCAAGACCGGGTGGCATCCCGGGTAATAGACTAGAGGCTAATGGTACTTCTCTCAAAACTTGGTGGTGATGCATGTGATGAATGTGATATGTGTGACCTCGGCCCTAGTCGCAATCCTGCAATTGATCATCCATGAGCGAACTGGGCAGCAAGCCTTCGCTCTCTTCCCACAGTGGAAGATGATACTTGGTAGCTACGGAAAAGGCTTCGCAACTGGTATGCACCCAGCCCACCATTCGAATTTTATTTTTTTTCTTTCCCCCGGCCCCTCGATCTTCCCAGCCCATAGCCCAGCCCTCAGTGCTTGAGAACTTCGGAGCGGTCTATCATTAATCCAGCATGCCCTTTACAGGCTAAATCCTGCCCGAGCTACGGTAAGTCCGAATCTGTATCTACCTCATCCCGAGGCCAGCAGAGCTCAGGAGACGCCAACTCGCCAGAAGCTACAGCTACCCAAGCCAAGCCAAACGGTCTTTTGAGATTCTCCAGCAGATCTTCTTTCTTTCCATCCCCGTCTCGAGCGTGCAACTCTTTCAGCAGCTCACTGCGTCGACGATCAATTGGCGCATCCCGCAAAGCTCCGCCCGCGAAGCTCCACCCCTGCTTTTCCACCTCTCCCCCCCCCGTACCCCCATTACGAGAACCCCATTTTTCCCGACGAGGCCTCATAAACACCCAACTACACCAGATCGACCGCCGACAACCACACGTTTGGTTACTTCCGGCTACTCCCGGCCAGCAATTGATCAGGATTGACGTGCTAGGGCTCTGGGGATCACGGACAGGATGGCGGACCTCACAAAGGCGAAGGAGGTAGTGAAGGAGGCTCTTGTTGGCACCGAGGTGGTGGAAGAAGACGTGCAGCTATCCGCCCTGTCCAAGGCGACCTTTGACAAGAACGCGCGGAAGGATGAGGAGAGTGGGGAGCTCTTTATGGGCGAGGAAGAGTTCATCAATGCCGTTGCGCCCGACACGGAGGACTACGTGAGTTACCGAATCTCGGGCCCTGTCCTATCCCGTGCCCTGTTAGATCCAGGTTAAAGAAGCAATTGACTGACGAGACGCGGGTGGATTTAGCACAAGATCAAACGTGAACAATATGCGATTCTCTTCAAGGTTGCAGATCGGAGAAACACGGGCAAGGTCAACCTCTTCGACTGGGGCACGTTCGAGAACCTCCTCGCGAAACCAGACGCCGAGTACGAGATTGCCTTCCGCTTGTTCGATGTCGAGCAGACTGGTACCGTCAAATACGATGACCTGAAGAAGCTGTACGAGATGAACAAGGGCCCGGAGAGTATACCATTCGATTGGAACTGTGAGTGGGCGAATCTGTACAGCGGGGGGAAGAAGCGCCGACACGACCTGACCTATCCCCAGTTCTCGCAGATGCTGAGAGGGCTGCAGGGAGAGCGGATACGACAGGCCTTCCACTATTTTGACAAGGATGGAGATGGATATATCGAGCCAGAGGAGTTCCAGCGCATCATCTTGCAGACGGCGAGACACAAGCTCTCGGATCATCTTCTGGAGAACTTACATACGCTGTGTAATATCTCTACTGGCAGCAAGATCTCATACGCCAACGTTCGTGCGTTCCAGAATATGATTCGCGAGATGGATCTGGTGGAGATGATTATCAGACAGGCCACGGCGCAAAGTGCTGATGGGAAGATTACTCGCACTGAGTTCCTCAACGAAGCTGCGCGCGTCACTCGATTCTCTCTCTTTACGCCCATGGAAGCTGATATTCTGTTCCACTTTGCCAGTCTCGACGAGCCATCCGGACGACTCGGCCTCTCGGATTTCGCAAAGGTGCTTGATGCTTCGTGGCGCAATGCATTCTCCGAAGCTGGAAGAGCTGGTGCTGCGAAAGCCAAAACCTCAAGTGAGACCTTCTTCCGCCGCGTCTTGGAATCCGTGCATCACTTTGCGCTGGGTTCTCTGGCGGGTGCGTTTGGCGCATTCATGGTCTACCCCATCGATTTGGTCAAGACGAGAATGCAGAACCAGCGATCGTCGCGTGTGGGTGCGATGCTGTACAAGAACTCTCTGGACTGCGCGAGGAAAGTTATCCAGAACGAGGGGTTCAAGGGCCTGTATTCAGGTGTCTTGCCCCAACTTGTAGGTGTCGCCCCCGAAAAGGCCATCAAATTGACCGTCAACGATCTCGTCCGAGCACAACTCTCCGGCCAAGATGGATCCATTCGCCTTCCTCACGAAATCCTGGCCGGAGGAACCGCAGGAGCCTGCCAAGTCGTACGTTTTGCCCTCCTCTTACCCCCCATTCTCACTAACACTCCTCAGATCTTCACCAACCCCCTTGAAATTGTCAAAATCCGCCTGCAGGTGCAAGGAGAAGTAGCCAAGAATGTCGACGGCGCCCCTCGCCGCTCCGCTATGTGGATCGTCCGTAACCTGGGTCTGGTCGGCCTCTACAAAGGCGCCTCGGCCTGTCTCCTCCGCGACGTCCCCTTCTCCGCCATCTACTTCCCCACCTACAACCATCTGAAGCGCGACTACTTCGGAGAATCACAAACCAAGTCGCTGGGGATCCTGCAGCTGCTCACTGCAGGCGCTATTGCAGGTATGCCGGCTGCGTACCTGACCACGCCCTGCGACGTGATCAAAACCCGTCTGCAGGTCGAGGCTCGCAAGGGCGAGAGCTCCTACACCTCCCTCCGCCAGTGCGCCACCACGATCTTCAAAGAGGAGGGCTTCAAAGCCTTCTTCAAGGGCGGCCCGGCGCGCATCCTGCGTTCGAGTCCACAATTCGCATTCACGCTCGCGGGCTACGAGGTCCTGCAGGGCCTGCTCCCCTTGCCGGGTGAGGAGAAGGACGCGCCGCACATGGGCGTCGGCGCTTCTTCGCACGGTCTGCCTGGGCAAGACGGCCCGCTGAGTTATCTGCGGAGCAGGAACGCGCTGAAGATCATCCTTGACCTGGACGGGGAGTTTGGGAAGAGGAGGGTCCCGGGGAAGGAGGCGTGGCAGAGCTTACCGAAGATTGTTGGAGGCGGTGGTGGAGGGGCACGCGCGTGAAGAGGTTGCGGCGAGGCGAGTTGATGAATGGTTGGGGGGGGGGGAGGGGGCAAAGGGCAGGTGATGAACAACAGATGAAGATGAATGGGCGTTTGCGTAAAGAAACAAAGATATTATGTTGCGGGTAATAGAAAAGAGACACCATAGAAGAATCACACACTCCAGGACAGCAGGTTTATAATAGTCTCCAATACAGATGGCGGGTCACGGGTGATGGATAAGTAGGTAGGTAGGTAGGTAGGTAGGTAGGTAAGTAGGTAGCCTTTGCTTTCGACTCTACCCTAGTATTGCACGCCAGTAAATTCGAGAGGACCAATTTCGATCAATCTGGCCCTTTTTTTTTTTTTTTTTTTTTTTTTTTTTTTAGTATGTTTCTTTCTTTCTTTCTTTCTTTCTTTGTGTGACTCTCTCTCTCTCTCTCTCTCTCTCTCTCTCTCTCTCTCTCTCTCCTCTCTCTCTCTCTCCTCCTCCCTCCCTGCTGTCTCGCTCCCAATCTCTCTAGGTTATCGGTTGGGTGAGTGGGTAGGTAGGTTGGTAGGTAGGTACAGTAGGTAGGTAGGTAGGTAGATAGGTAGGTTGGGCTAGCTAGTGAAAGAGGTGGCGGGATTGGATAGATTTGGATGGATAGGGAGATGGGATGGAGTGGATTGGATTGGATTGGATTGGATTGGATTGGGAGATGGTTGGTTGGTTGGTTGGTTGGTTGGTTGTGTTTTTTTTTTTTTTTTTCTTTCGAGAATGGGTCTTTGCGTCGTGGTGGGTGTGTCTGGGTCTTGGTGTGGGGTTGGGGGTGGGTAGGTGTTGGGTGATGGGTATGGGTATGGGTGATGGGTAATAGCTGACTTGACTGGGTTATGGGGGGTTTGGATATTGGTATGTATGTATAATGCATGTATGTATGTATGCATGTATGTATGTATGTATGTATGTATGTATGTATGTATGTATGTATGTAGGTGAGATGTTTTTACCTTTCTTTTACTTTGAGGGTGGGTGATGGGTGGATGGATGGATGGATGGATGGATCCATGGCTGGATGAGACGAGGTGAGGTGAGGTGAGCTATTCCGTTTCATATAAAAAGTGCGGAAGGGCCTGTTTTGTGTTCTTTCACTTCCTCCTTTCTTGCGTGGGTCGGTACGGGATATTCATGGCCTTGGAGATCTTCTTATCTGTTGGGTAGCTATGGCGCTTCGAAGCCTGCCGCTGAGAGGGCGGGCCGTCCGAAAGGGTCCGTCTACTTATTTTAGCACTACCGCTTGAATTATGCATACGAGCCATAGTCAGCTTTTCACACAGGTTCCAGAGTAGCGTATCTTTGCCTAGGGACGGTCTAATGGAGAGGACTGATTGTGCTGATTGCTTGTGTAGCGTCGTTGCCTTTTGCAACTTACGTGCGCGGAGATTTCATCTGCTCTCTTGGAGCTGGTATTGGGATGGCTTTCAGCATGAGTAGGTATATCGATCTCTATCTCTGGATCAGTTCGCAGATCTGCCATGCTTTCTTTCCGTGCCGTGTAAGAGTCCTACACACTCTCTTGTACAAAGTCTCTGCGGGGATTATACGCAATGCTGGCCGTCTCTAGAGTTCAAATCTAGCTTGCTCAGTTGGGCCACTTGATCCCCACTTCGATAAATTTCTGATCACCTCTACCAAGAGAACGTCGGAACCGAACGGCGGCCCCCACCAGAGCTTCTCAATGACCTCTGCTAAAGTATCATGACTTGTTCGACTTCTTTTTGAATACCTCAGTTCATGGCATGTTCGATCCAGACCTGGATCGTAGCGGAGGTACGCCTAGCCGACACCATCACTAGCCTTGTAGAGAGACTTCCGCGAAAGGGCCTATACTCGTCCAGGACTAAATCCGTGCTTTTGAAAACCAGCCCGAGATTCTTCACAATGTTCATCCATACTGATGATAGGTTGTCGGACCGTGGCAAGGCCCGTACTCACCATCGTGACAAGAGCGACTTGCCTCGAATCTCGATATCTGCTCTCGTGATGGCTCAGCCGGAAGTCCTCTTACAAGACAAGTCGTAGCGTCGTAGGCCATGTTTCCTACTTCACGTCTGGTTATCTGATTGAGGTTTCCGGACGAAAGCTTCTCGTAGTGACACTTGATTGACAGGCGTTGTTCGCAACGCAAGAACCTGATCGGCTTTATCACAATGTTTAATCCAGGAAGCCGTGGATGGATTCGGCGAGCAATACATCACTATCGGGAAATCCCATCTTGCAAGAGTATTTGGTTTGGGATTATAGGATCCGGGACTGGCGATGATCACTGATGATGGGTCGACTGGGCGGTTCTGGAGCCCAAACCGACGCCAGCTGCTCGTTGGTATGCGAAACAACAACTAACTCCCTGCAGTCTTAAACTGGGGCTTGTTTCTGAAATTATACTGCTTGAAAAGAGATCAATCTTATTTTCGCAGATGGCCGATCTCTTTTCCAGTAGCGGACAACGATGTAGAGCGACTGTGGGCTATCGAGAAATGGGAAACTTGCTGGATCCTGGCATTCACTTGTTAGGATAGGTGATTGACCGGATGATTTTGGGGTAAGCAAAGAGGAGATGATTAAATCATCCCAGATATCGCATCCAGGTGCGTTCGTATATGAAGCAGACACGACTCACTCCTGCCAGACCACAACCAGCAGCTACTCATAGACTTGCTTTCCTCTGAAAATATCTCCATATCCGACAAATAGTCCAATGCTCTGTCCGAGACCCGATGGCCACCAAGAAAAAAAAAAATTGGGGGTATATAAATTCAACGGACATCGTTCCTGGACATATTCAGAATCTCCGTCTAGCTGGTCTAGTGGTTCATCGTCTGCCTGCTCCGATCTCGAATATCTGGGTTTTCGCTTTCGTGCGACCAAGGGGATTCTGAATATTCGGAAAACGGGTTCAATCACGTTTGTATTCCAGAACCTCTCAAGTGCGAGCTTCTGGAAGATTTTTGCTACTTTTTTGTTTTTTTCGTACTTTGGTTGTTTTGGTTTAAGCGAGGACACTCAAGCGAGGAATGTAAACAAGAAGACGAAACGTGACCTTTTCAAACTAATCAAGAGCGCGCCCCCCACACCATACTACTACTACCTGCGCATTGAACCAATCATTTCACGGTGTACTGATGTCTCTAACATCCTAGGCGAATGAGTGAAGAGTCAGAGTGATGCGTGGTTGTCTCTAGCGTGGCCCTTTACGGCTAATGGTTTACAAGTCGACGGCTGAGAATGTCCGGTACGTAAACGGCAGGCCCTAATAATAAACCTAGCAGGCTCTGAAAACTGACTAGAAATGTCAAGTGTAGGTAGATATAGACCTGATCCGGTCCTGGCTTGTGGCCTGTGGCCTATGTAGCTAGGTAAGTGTTCAGCGTTTACGTTTTACGTATGAGCCAACCGGGGAAAGGTTAACCACTCCGTTTCTCTCTACTCACGATGCTCAAATTTGCGACCGCCATCTTACTACTACCGCTTCCAATTAATTCAGGATGGTAGTGTTGTTGTTCTGGGAGGAAGAGTCGTGGGATTGAGACAAAAGGCAGCTAGCTAATTAGGTATACCTAACTTCAAGCTCGTTTTGGGATTACGTAAGCTGCTTGCCATTTACGTCAACTTACTTAAATAGTCTACGACTAGCCTGGATTGGGCGTAAGTAAAAGCGACATCCGACCTCACAGTGCAGCGTTAACTTCACCCAGGCAGTCGAAAGGACGGAAACCAAATTTTAAGCATCGTATTTTATTGATTGCAAGGCTTCTAATTCGCATCGCCAAGAAATACTCGAAGTTGACCGGAATAACTGTTTTGCCGATTTCCCGGCGGGAGAAGGCTGAGATCAAAAAAAGTTGTCCCCCACCAGCGAAAGAGTCAACCCAAATTTTACATTTCATCTCGCCTCTTGCCAAATACCTTTAAATAGGGAACACTTTCGATATCTTAATGCGGTAATATTACAACTTCTCGGACTCCATCGAAGCACCAAAATGCCTCCAAAAGCTGTGCGCGGCGGTGCTGGACGAGGCAGAGGCCGAGGGAGAGGAAAAGCTACAGCTTCAGATCCAGCAGCAGCAGACTCCCCGGCACCAGATGTCCAGATGGCAGATGCCCCAGCAAGCCAATCTGAAACAGCCCCGGCCTCAGAAGCTCCAGCGCCAGCGGTCTCGACTCCCCAGCTCAGCGAAGCCGGCGATAACTCATTTTCCCCCAACTCCTCACCAGCGACCATTCCTACGGAAACTCCAGCTCCGACACCCGCGCACTCAGGTCCTGGGGCTTCTTCAGGAGCTGCGACCTCACAACCTGCGTCCGATGCTTCTTCTGCCAGTAAGGCGGGTCCGTCGACCAGAGGTGGTAGAGGAGGCGCAAGAGGTGGCGCAAAGGCCCCGAGCAAGTTCAAGCCGAAAGCTAACAGAGCCGATGCGACGAAGCTGGCAGAGCTTGCGAGGAAAGAAGAGGCAAGATTGGCTGGAATTGCGGCTACGAAGGCGAGAGAGGAAGCTAGGGCTCTGAGGGGCAGGGGGAGACCGGCGCGCGGACGAGGAGATGCTATGGGGAGATCTAGTCGGGGAGGCGGGGGCTCGGGGCTGTTTGGAGCTCTCCCAGAGTCTATAAGTGCGTATATGTGGTCAGGTGTGGAAGTGAAGAGCTGACATTTCTTTAGAGAATTCTTCTACCGGATTCACGAGACTTGGAGGGGGTGGAGGGGGAGGTGGAAGTGGTGTGTCCGGTATCAAGACGGAATCGGGACCTTCACGATCAGGTGGATATACAGGTGGCGGAGGAGGTGGAGGTGGAGGAGGAGGGAGAATGGGCGGATTCAACAAAGACTATGTCCCTGAACCTCACTACCCGGGCGAGGACGGAGACGCCCCCCGAGTTGATATTGCGATGATAAATCTCGTTCCCGAAGACGAAGACGACGAAATCCAGTACATTGGTACGAAGTCAATCAGAAAGACCGGTCTGAGGCCTATCCGTCTGGATCGTCATGAGCACAAGGCACGAGTAACAATTGTCAATACGGGACCGGTTATCAAGATAGAGGATGACGAAGACGGCGTCGAGGTCGACGAGACACGATCCTCCTCCAGGCCAGGACCCGCGGACACTAGGATGGGTGACCCTAGAGACGAGATTAGCATCAAGACAGAACCTGGCTTGGCTCCGACTTTCCGTCACATCTCCCCTGATTCAACCAGCACCGTCGAGCCCCTGTCCCCAGAATCAAAACGCAAGGTCAAGCCGGAGTTAAAAATGGACGACGATGCTGCTATGACTGGAGTATTAGGAGAAAAGAAGGCACAACCCAAGAAGAAGCGGGCTCACAAGCAAGTCATCCAGACCGAAGAAGACAAAGCGGAGTATGAGCGTCATCTCGAGGATGTTGCCATTCTCGCCAGTGAGCTTGGCGGCCTGCAAGGGAATCTTACAGACAAGAGCAAGGGGACCGATGGTCAGGAGGATGTCCTGATGGAGGAAGCCGCCCCGAAGCCAGAAGACAAGCGATCCGGCAGACTATACCTTTTCCAATTCCCACCCATCTTGCCGGAGCTGTACGATCCTGTCAAAGGCAAACCGATTGACCCAAAGAAGATGCACGACTTGAGCGCGGATGGAAATGGTGACGTCGAGGTTTCAGGCACCGGAACATCTGCAAAGAGTAAAGCCAAAGCCAGGGACCGCGCCGATCTCACCGGAGAGTCTGTTGCTATTAAGATGGAGGAAGAAACCATTTCAATCGACAAAGCCAAGATGGAAGAGGAAAAAAGGAGCAAGGGGAAGCGTACACCATACGTCCACGAGGAAGGCTGGATCGGCAAGCTAGTTGTACGCCAGAGCGGTAAAGTCGAACTGTCTTGGGGAGGTGTCAACTTGCTTGTCGGACGTGGAGTCGACGCTGGGTTTTTGACGACCGGCATTGTTGTCGATGGCCTTGAGAAAGGACCAGTAGGCGGTGGAGCACCTGAAGGTCGGGCAATGAGCATGGGACAAATTATGGGCAAATTTGTGGTCACCCCGGACATGGAGAACCTGGTTTGATGCGAATATGTGGATCCGGTGGGAATGGACATGTTATGCATTTGAAGGGCGTCAAAAAAAAGAGTTTTATAGCTTGGCTGGCGTTCGTGGAGCGCCTGCGTGCATACGGGGTAAAAATACGGGGTAAATTGGACTCGATATTGGCCTGATCCGCACGATAAATTCAATGAACGAATTTGAAAATGGGTATGAAGAAAGTTTCGTTGCAAGCGCGATGGACCATTTGTCAAGTCTACTTTATTCTCTTGCTCTTAGCCGATTGTTCACGAGCTACCAGGTTGATAATCTGCACTCTCATGTACGATGCAGTTACCCGTGTCCACCTGCTTATACGTATCCCACTTCTTGTGGATGAGAGCCCCGCTATGCCCATCCCCGCTGAATCGGACGTTTTGCGTTATATGATATAATATATATACGAACTGGAAACAACACTGATATACCGATATTCATATGATATTTATATTCTTCTTTCTCGCTTAGCCTAACGTCTGTCTCCAACCTTCTACTTATGTCCAAGTCGACTAGGTACTGAAGTGTGCCTGAGACTCCTTACGACTATCCCCCTCCTAAGAACTGTGCGAGAACATACAGAGCAAAGAGCGCTCACAACACTTGAAAGGAACCACTCGGGGCATCGAGTCGAAATCAAGTCTATCAAAACAAGGATTTGGAGCTGGGTAGCCGACTCCTTGAAGCCAGGGAATAATGTCAGGCTCCATCCACCTCATCGTGATAGGCGCTGGTCTGGCTGGCCTCTCGGCTGCCATTTCAACCAAGCTTGCCAACCCGAACCACACAGTCACAATCCTCGAGTCTGTGAAAGAGCTGGCCGAAGTTGGCGTAAGTATGCCTCCTGATTTTCCATTCCTGGTCCCCCTTTTGAAATGACAAACTCTCAGGCCGGCCTGCAACTCACACCCAACGGAACCCGCAATTTCAAACGCTGGGGGATATACGAGACTCTCGTGCCGAAGGCCACGTTCCCAAACACGCTCTCAGTCCACCGCTACGACGGTACCAGACTGCTTGCCCGGGAACAAGACTTTCAGCAATCCATCAGCCGCAAATACGGCGCTCCGTTCTGGGGCCTGCACCGTGTTGACCTCCAGCGGGCTATGGCCCACCGCTGCAACGAACTCGGCATCGAGATCCGTCTCAACGCCCGAGTCACATCCGTCGACTTCGACATGGTGGAAGTCAAGCTCCACGACGGCGAGATCGTCGACGGCCACGTCATCCTCTGCGCCGAAGGCCTGTGGTCCGCCACTCGCTCGCAGTTCCTGGGCCGGCCCAGCCCGCCCATCCTGACAGGTGATCTCGCCTACAGGATTTTAATCCACGCCAACGACCTCACTGGCCCGGACGCGCCCGAGCTCCGGAACTTCATCCGGGCCGCCACCGTCAATTTCTGGGTCGGTCCCAACACGCACGTCGTCGCCTACACGGTGCGCGGCGGGGACCTGTACAACCTCGTTCTCCTGTGCCCGGATACCCTCCCGGCCGGAGTCAGCAAAGCCGAGGGCGAAATCACCGAGATGAAGAGGCTGTTCGAGGGCTGGGACCCCATCCTGACGAAGTTCCTGGATCAGGTGCCGGCCGTGGCGAAGTGGAAGTTGCTGTGGCTCGACACGCTCCCGGAGTGGGCTAACGAACAGGGCACGTTCCTGATGATGGGCGACTGCTGCCATCCCATGCTGCCGTACCTGGCCCAAGGCGCGAACTCGTCGTTGGAGGATGGCGCGGTGGTGGGCTATTTGCTAGGGCAGGTCAATGCTGACGATGGAGAGGGAAGGGCAGAGCAATTGGTGCGGGCCGCCAAGATGTATCAGGATTTGCGGAAGGAGAGGGGGGAGGGCATTAGGAGCGAGACGTTCAAGCAGAGACACGATTTCCACCTGGCGGACGGGAAGGAGCAGGAAGAGAGGGATGCGTTGATGCTGGGGATGCTTGGTGGAGAGGTGAAGGCGGATTTCCCGAGCAGGTGGACGTGTCCCCGGGTGCAGTCGTGGCTGTACGGATATGATGCTTACAAAGAGGCCGAGGAAGCTTTCAAGAAGGATCCATTCTAGATGAGGGTAATCCAAATTTCTGTCCTTGAACTCTGTTGTATAGACAGAGATATCTGCGAGCTGCAGCCCGCCAGGTGATGGATGTTATGGAGTTGGCTTATGTCAAGCAGGTGAATATGTTTTCAGGCCTTAAATCTAGCGATCAAATCTTCAATCTAGTAATCATTCATTGTATGCTTTACTCAAGTCCAAGAACAGGCTCTATTGTATCAGTCTAATAAATATCACGCCTATCCAATCATTAGTCACCTCTGCCAACACCCGCGACTCAACAGTATGCAAATTGACTTACCACTTGAGAAATGCATTTGTAAGCAGCCATAGCTTTTTTCCCCCTTTACCGCCGGCCTGGTTGATCTCCATAAGTCCATCGGATTGCTTTATCTTCTTCTCGCTGCCGGAATACGCGTCGAGAAAAAGATATACCGAGGCGGAAGGGCGCACAGAGTAGCTCAATATCCCGAAAATCAATTTAAGTGACCCTGAAATCCAGATTGGCTAGTCGCTTCAGAAATGCAGATCGAATCTTTATGTGTATATCCGCGCCAAGGTGGGCGACGACGAGCAACGTTATCGATGTTCAGTTCGCTCGGACCAAGCCGTGGTTGTCATTATACCATCAAGATATAATATCTACAGGCTTCTCGAAAATCTTAATACTACCTGTTCTTGTATTTAGGTGCTGTGCTTCGGCGGTATACGTAGAGATAGGCTGCTTGAACAAGAGCCCGATTAAAAATAGCCGCCTCGCTTAGCTTAGGGCACCCTATTTCTCAACCTCAATCCATCTTGCTCGATTGTAACCTGGCCTTTGATCTGCACTCCCAAAAATGACAAATTATTCCGAAGCATCAAAGGCATCAATGCGTCTTCGAATCAGCGAAGCTTAAAGTTCACACCTTGGGGATACGGACTCCATCATAAATACATATACGGAGGAGCGTAACGGCCCCCATGATCGCTGCCTCTACGTTTTCACTCATGGCCCGGAACTTCTATGCGCCTCCACTCTCACTCCGTATATCGCCAGTCTCGTTTTAACCAGCTATCGGCTTTCAACTGCCTCTCTGCTGCTTCAGCTCACAAGGTTCATAGAGCCAAAAATCTGGGCAGAAATGTAAGGCATTTTCCTGACTTGGACGACGCCGCTAAGGACAATTATATCCTGCTAGTACAAAGTCGTGGGGCTCCTCTGTAATTTCAGAGCACGTTTCAGAATGGGAATCTCCCTCCAGCTGGTTTGGTTGGCTTGGAAGGTATTTATGATTTGCGACGGTTGAGGGATGCCCATAAACAGGTCCCGATATACTAATATTTCACCGAGAGGACCTTTGGAAAAAAAGAAGTTACATGTGAGCTTGCTAGTACTACGACGCAGGAGATTGAAGATGGATGGGAGAAGGCGAGACCTGTGGCATTGGCTCATAGTGAGGAGTGAGCTTGTCGATGTCATAAGAGGGATCTGGTATAGGAGAAAGTCCACAGGCCTTTGAAGGAAGGTAGGAAACTTGCTACGATTCATTTAACGGGCAATCTTGACGAGAATTGAAAAGGATTTGAGAGTAATACCCAACTGAGAGTACCCATTGAGCAAAATCTGGAAATGGTGACAGCGGGGTAATAGTGGATGGGCTATGGTCCAAAAATGTGAGATTCCTTCAGGTCAGAAAATGATTTTCTCATTAATGAACGACTAGGAATGGTAAAACAATGGCAAAATCTTCGGAGAGGCCATCGTGCGAGAAGTTTAGCACGAAGCTCACCTTCATGGCCTGACCTGATTGCTGTGTCACTGTCAGGCAATCACTGGCGAGGCTAGTCCGCGTCTCGTCTATAAACCTCTTTCTTTTCCTCTTTCATACAACTCCTATAACATACCAATCATCACCCCAATGCCAACCACGGCGACTCAATCTCTCGCTGCTCTTTCTTCCTTTTAATTGATAGTTCAGCCATCTCTCGATCTCTGCTTCCTTCAGAAGTACTAGGCTGATCAAAACACCTATTCGGTAGACCATACCATCACCTTCTGCATCGATATCAGTAACCAGTACCGTCACTCACCTCAAGATGGATTACGATGACTCAGAAGCCGAGCCTGAGTTCGATACCCGGAACGAGGCCTATGAGGATCGAGACACTATCAAAAAGAGTAGACAGGCTCTCGGCCTCACACGAAACTATGTGCCAACTTGGACTGGACGAGATGCCTTCCGAGAATTGTTCCAAAACTGGTGAGCATTCTCGAAGTTCGGCTTGGGAGCTTCCTTATTGACGCATCCAGGATGGACGGAATGATCGAAGCTCAAGGACTGGATCAAGGCTCAATAAAAATTGTCTTTAAAAAAGGGGATGATGAGTGGGTCGCAACTGCTCATCCGCCAGGATCTGAGAAAATGATAGGATTCATTCGTTTCCTGGAAAAGAAGGGCACCCTAGAGCTTTCAAACTTCGGAGCAAGACTACAACGGAAAGCACTTGACCTCGGTGTGAGTTCCAAACGAACCAAAAATAACCTCGCTGGCACTCACGGCGAAGGATTCAAAGTTGCTTCATTAGTGCTAGTTCGGAAAGGCTACCAGGTCCGTTATGAATCTTCTAAAGCCTATTGGAACTTTGGACTTGGCGGCAAAGATAAAAGTCACTTGTATTGTCATATCTCACCTATGAAAGACTCCCAACTCACCAAACGCATGCTCGCAAATACCAAGCAATTTTACGAAAAGAAGCCACGAGGTCTCATTTCAAACATCTGGGAGGACGTTTGCGTCAAGATCGGCAAAGTCTATAGTAAGAAGGGGCTCGCCATAGATAATGCGACATTTATGGAGTGGATCAAAGTCTCTTTCGTACTTTGCCCTCCGACAAGACAGTTCAAGACTCCTGATGGAGACCTCGTCCTAGACAAGCCATTTGGTGGCCGCCTTTACCTGAAAGGACTTTACATCGGAGGATCGGCAAGCTCGAAGGTACTCAAGTTTGGTTACAATTTGTCTTCTGGACAGATCAATCGGGATAGGCAGATACTCACAAACAGCTCGGAAGAAGCAACTTCTTTTGCAAGAATGTGGGGCCATGTAATTCGGGAAGGAAATCAAGAAGCGCTCAAGGAATACACCAAAATGCTTCTTGAAGACGATGAGAAGCATTGGGCCGATGTTAACTTCGCCAAAGACTTCATCACCAAACCTGTTGCAGCCCAAATATGGACACACCTCCTCACATTATATCCCCAACGGGATATTTTCTTTTACCGAAAGCAGGATAACAAGGTATGGGATGCCTGATATACTGTCCGTAATGTGCTTATGAGACATCTGCAGGATTTTCATGCGATCAAGAAGCATTTGCCAAAGGAGCCGATTTCACTTCCTACCTGTGTCTGGGATACTTTACGGAAATATCACATTGTTCGGACCCCGGAAGAATATCGCCATGATTTATTGCATAATGCCCCCGGCTCCAGTGTAGAAGAGACCCCATATTCCGCCGGTGTCAAGAGAGCTTTGAGCGCGGCATTGGCATTGGACGAGAGAACCAAGGATCTGAAGGTGATCTTCAAGCAAGCTTCCAAGTCTGGTCTTGAACTACTTCTCGATGAGAATGATCTTCTTATTTCCGACACCTACTTGGACTTCGCTGCTAGTCATCGGACGATATCTTGTTATCTGTGGGAATGTGCTATCAACCCTCCAGATTTTCCCTGCGATCACATTATCGTTGGTTTGTATGAAACGATTCTTCATGATCTAAAGAAAGGTGGCCAGCCGCTGCTGCAGAAGTCGTTCGAATCTAATATCTCGCTGCGACAGAAGCTTGATGTAAACCTCCGACAGATGCCGCGCATCGTGGAACTTATTCCTGGCAAGTCCACCGAAGAGCTGATGGTCTCTTGGACTGATCTTGAAAGCAACATGATTTCGAGACTTCATGGTCTGGATATGATGTACAAGGCAACCCTGCATAAAAGAAGCATTTGCTCGGATAAACAATTTGATCTAATTTTTCAAACTGGTAAGCAAGATCTGGAAAAAAATTCTGCTTTTGATTTACTAAAGCGGGAGAATAGAGGGTGCTACGATTGACAATATGGACTTCCGCGACCGCCGAGGAGTTGCATTATGTGGGTGCCCTTTTGCAATCGTCTCGCAGAAAGGAAATGGTGTCGTATTTCCAGGACTCGACAGCAACGAAGAATACTTTCCTATGGTTTCCCGGTACATCGACCAGGCCTTTTATGGCGTGCCACCCGTAGCAATTCTCCCCACCGCGAAAGACGTTGCGGATCTCAAGAGTGAAGTGAATCCTGCTCATATCCCAATAAAGGCTCCTGCAGACGGACACATCAATCTTTCAGGAATCAATGCAGTAGAGTTTGCCCACCGCTATTTTGATGAAGGAATTGGTTTTGATATTACCTCGAACCACACCGGAGATGCTCAGACAGGTCAAGTTGAAACCAAGATCATACCTGAGGCAGGGGTTCAAGATATCATCAAGCCGCTCGATCTGGAGGTTGAGAAGCTGAAGACTCATGTGAAGGAGCTGAGCACTACTCTACAGACCCAGAAGCGAGAGTTAAATTCCACAAGCCAACACCTCCAATCGAAGGAACAAGAGCTTGTATTGGCCTTAGAGACTCTTGAAAATAAAGAGATGGAGCTTCGTCAAGCCAAAGCAGAGAGTGAGGCTGAGGTTCAGCGTCTTTTGAGCCTTGTTGAAGACTTGAGGGGCGAGAACCAGCAGCTCTACGAAAACGAAGCAGATAGCAAGACGGAAACTGCAGAACTCACGACCAAGATTCAGAATCTCCACGCGGAGATTGAGCTACTCCGGGGAGATAAGCTACCCACTGAGGTCCAGAATAGTGAGCCTGAAAGTCAACAATCCCGGGCACAGCCAGAGGCCCACCCAGTCGATGGAAATCCTACCGATCTTCAAAACCAGGCCCAGAAAGTGAAGCAAGACACCGAGACCACCCCTGCACTGCACACCGAGATTCAAGGACTGAAGACATCCCACAATTCTCTTCAGGCTGAACTCGCGCAAATCCGAAATGATCGCAACCTCATGATTGGCACCCTCGAAACACTTTCCAACATCATGCAAGGTGCACTTCGCTTGCCCACCCGAGAGAATATGGTTCCTCTGCTTCAAAACGTCTTGGATATCATGCAAACGATGATCAACTCTGGCTCTCGGATGGCTCCAGCAAGTCAGCAGGTTGTTGCTGCAATCAAGCGTGAGCGGCAGAGCGACGAAGGTCACCCCTCCAGGTCTAACCGGCTACCAAAGAGACAGAGAACTAGAACTCCCATCAAAAATGAGGCTTCTATCGATCTGACCGACTCTTCATGAAGAGGCCCGGCATTTTCGCGTTCCCCAGGCTACATGACGCCTTTTGAGTTTACCTGATATGTTTTGGCCGACTTCAGAAGTCTGCATCCTCGCCGGCATTCATATTTCAATAATGCGGGAGCGGAATCCTTCACTTGAAATTTTTCCCTTACGTTGCTTAGGTAGTATTGCAGAAAAATATAATCGGTTGACTTTTATTGCATCCCATGCTCTCTCTTTTTGACTTCAAAAACATGTGCTCGTCCTTGCCTTTTAAAACCATTATCACTGCTTTCGATTTTTCAAGAATCTCACAATCATAGAATCATGGACTGATTTCCGAACAGCTAGCTATTCATACCCTTCCTTCTTCTATCTAGCCCAAGGTAGGGATACATCCACAAGCCGAGCTGACTCTGGCCACAGCGCTGCCATGGCAAGGACTCGCCAAATACGGCTTCAGAGCACTGATATCCGTCACAACCGTCTTGGTAAAATTACCACAGAACTCCTGAGACTCCCGTAGCCGTCCGTCCGGCGTGGTGGAGCGAAGCGCGCGGAGGCAGTTGTCAGCGCTGCACCCACAGACACCATCCGGCAGATTGTAGCTGTCGACTCGGGACAGGTGATCGAAGGGGTTGGCAGACCGTCTGGCATCGGCACCCAGCCCGCGCTTCGCGAACGCTCTCCAGATGCTGCATTGGTTCTTGCCACCGGTGCGGGCCTTGTCGGCGTCGAGAATCGCGTCGCGAGCCTGGATGAAGTTCGGTCTGCAGGGTTGTCTGTGGACTCGGTCAGTGTTGTGCGAGGAGATTGAATGAAAGGCACGAGGGAGGGGGTCCTCACAGCTTCATGCCGTCGACCACCAGCTGCATTGCCAAGAACCGCCCGTCGGTAGGCACGCCATCGACAACAGTCGGCTGTCTCGCATCCGTGATACCGTACTCATCGATGAGGTTCCACGTCACCTCGTAGAGCATATTGGCCCAGATGGTTCCGATGAAGTGCACGAGCGTGGAGTTGTTGGCAGTCGAGTAGACCATGGGATTGGTGGTCAGGCTCGTCGAGTAGAGATAGGTCCGAATGCCTGAGGGCCTTGCTCGTACCCAGTCTCCCATCGGGTAGCTGGTAGCTCTCGTGTCCGAGGTCTTGAGGTTGATGGCGATCGCCATGAAATCACCCCATCCTTCTCCCATGCCGCCCGCTTCGGTGGTGGACAAGCAGCCCGAGTTCAAAGGGCCTCCCGTCAGTCGGTTGGAGAGACCGTGGGTGTACTCGTGGATCACCACACTTGCGTCGAAGCTGCAGTCGCGGAGGGGCAGGGTGTAGTTCCAGATGCTTGAGAACGATAGAAGTCAGTAATGCACGGGAAGAACATCGCAGCATATCTCGGCCCTTTCTCGCGGTAGCGACGGATTGGCGAGAAGGCCTGAAGCTCCCGTAACAAACTGCCAGGAGGAGGGAGTGGGCGCTCGGAGACTACTTACTACATCCTCATTCTGGGGACGAGCCCATCAATGGGAGTCGCGAAGTTTGCATTGTTCATGCCGCTCCCGTCTTGAGCATTCAGGGTGACTGCATCTCCACCACGACCTCCCTGGCTATCAACATTCATCTCGAAATTGCCGGCTACCTCATTGAAACCTAGCACGTACAACAGGTCATGGTACATGTTCGCGGTGTAGAAGAGTTGCGCAACTGATGCATTGGCATAGGTCTTGGGATCCGTGGCATTGAGATCCAGCTCGTAGTTGAAGTTCAAGTCGTCCTCGTACGGGCGAAAATCATTCACGAACGCATCGTCGCCTTCAAAGTTCGCTTGCGCGTTGCCATTGTTGCCGCGGGTCGTCTTGAAGATCTTCTCGCCGTTCCCATGCCACGTGAATTCGGAAGCCTTGAGATCCCAAGGATCGGTCTCGACCACTCGGCCACCACGACTCGGGTCGTTGGTCTTCCATGGGCTTTTACATCGTCAGCTGTGGGTGCATTGGTGGGCTTTAGAGGTGGGAGGAGAGATGTACTAGACGGTATACGAGGCTTCGGCCACGTAGTCCACGACGGCGATCACGTTCTCCGGCGTGACCGCATCGACATAGGACAACAACCAGTTGTCGCCAATATCCGTCTCTACGCTCCACGAGAGCGTCAGAGAGTCGCCCGTGTGGACGTAGACGAGCTTCGCTCTCGGGTCGGACAGCGCACCCGCAGACCCCGTAATGGTGTACTGTTCCACTTCTGCTGGTTCCGCTTCTGCTACTGCCCCCTCTGAGGAGACCGACAGTCGCAGCGTCTCGGAGGCGCCTCGCAGCGCCGCGACGGGGTCAACCTGATCTCGTCTGACCAGCGGGCTTTCCGGAGGCGTTGGTCCGGTGTAGAAGGAGCTGCCGTAAGACAAGACCGAGCCGTCTGTGCCAGTCTGATGATAACTCGGTCAGTGTTTTCTAACTTTACCACGCAATCGTATTCTGAATTCCCGCCACTCACGTTGACATTGAGATCAGCAGTGTCGATGTCGATACCGTGTATCATCTGCTTGAACACCACGTGCCCGACCCCATTGCCGGATTGATAGCTTGATAGTTGGCGAAACTCGGCGAGCGGAAACACAGACTTGACGAGGGCGGTGGCCGTCTCGACATAGCCTGGCTCTGTGAACGCTTGGAAATCAGTATCTTGCTCCCCGTCCGTGATCACAGAATTGCTGGTGTAGCTTGCTCCTACTCCCAATCTATAGGCAGAAAGATCAACGGTCCTTTTCTGGATCTTTCGAGCCTGAGGGGAAGATGAAGATGCGTGGGGATGACCGAGGACGTGGTTTGCGAGCAGAGCCGTCACCGCAGTTTGAAGAAGAACGAAACGCATTCTGAGCTACCGAATCGATGCTTGATGGTCAAATTAACGAGGGGTCCGAGGGTGGTGGGATGGGTTCATTTCTTCTTCTTCTTCTTCTTCTTCTTCTTTTTCTTCTGGAACCCATGCTCCATTTATACATCCAGAATGAACAGATACAGCTCTCACACGCTCGCACTCACCCGATCTTGATATCAGTACTGCAGGTCCCAAGTGGCCGCCTGCACCAAGTCATCAACATCGTTTCTCCCGAGACAGACACCTCTCCTGCGAACTTCCTCTTGGAGGCTGGTGTTGAAAGCTGACAAGATGTGCGCAGATCCATCATGATGATAGGAAATCAGTTGACTGGCTCGACAGGGACAATCTATGGACCTGGCACCTAGGACGAACTATCCATCTGCCAAGGGTGGGAGAGTAGTATTCGCTATCTACCTTAGAATTACTGGATACAAACATACCTGCTCCATTGATCCTAATCACAATCACCTGCACGGAATAAGTGCCCGAGGCTCTATCGCTCAACAAACAAACTTGCGTTTTCAGGTTCGATAGTTGGCCCCCGTCGGTGCATCGGTGGTGGTTGTTGGGACAAGCCTGCTGCCAAGATCGCGAGTTCTCCCGGCTCCTTCTTTTTAGGCAGGTGGCGAGTTATTCGCGAGCTGCTGCGTGCGTCGCTGTGATCTGACGACGCTATCGCCACGGGATTCTGTGTCCATTCCGTCCATATGTGAGAATCTGATATCAGAAGTTTTTCCGAGAGTTTGTTCCGGCTTGATGGATGCTTGCACATTGCATGCTTCGTGAAGAAGAAAAGCTTAGCCGCTCACAAAAGTCTTGATAGAATCAAAATCAGTGAATCCCAAACGTTGGAAGTATCCAGTAAAGAAGTAACATGTTTCCTGGGCGATGTTGGGTGACTATGAATATCCTCTAGTCGCAATGTTTTGTTTCGCTTCGCGGACGTGGGCGAATAAGCGAAACTATTATCACGTATTATCAAGGGGGTGATTACCAAGACCTGCCAACGATTTGTATCTCTCCCATTCGAGTGCAAAGCCGTGGCAGCTCGACCTCGTATTCCGCCATCTCTCCGCGCTTAGGAAGTAATCAATCTAAGGGAATCGAAAGGAGAAGGGGGTTTGAACTATCACTTCTCCACCAGTCTATTCATGATTCTTTCAATGTCCAAGCCCCTAGCTGGCACTGGGAGATCGCTGGCAACTAAAAGAAAACAGCACTGAAAACGGTCAGAGACTACTCGCTGTTTGTGTATGACTACGCTGTCTTAACGCTTTCAAATTTATTGACTTCATCCGCTCAGCTTAGTGGCAGCTTCTTGAGCTAGCTAGCTAGCTAGCTGTTCACCTATCCATCCCATGGGTCTATCGCCCGCTCCCGACAGCTGACAATGGCGGGCTGGCACCGGGTTGTTTCTCGGTCTAGAAAACATTGAACTGCATTCACAAGACATTGCTCAATTGACAGCCAGCGTTCAACCAACTGGGCTATTGGAGCAAATGTGGCTCTTAACTGCTCCTTGATTTCGTTAAAGGTGGGCTGGAGTTGGAGATAGTGGCTTGGAAGGGTCGTTCTAAATGGCTGGATGTTGTGGGTTCCACAAGAGGTTATTCTGTATATACTGCTGGAGGCGCTCCTCATTCAAGGCCATGCAATGAGCATCTCATCGGCTGTCTTGAGATTGGGCTGGAGGGATTCAAGGGTTGGAGCTGGGTCCTCGATGTGGGATGTTCGTGGGAGAGCGTACCTCTCCATATTCAGGGACACGACCAGGCAAGTGGGTGTAATCGGTCATCCATTCTCTGGGAATTGCTCTCTTCCTCGAAGGACCACCTGTTCTACCTAAAGGATCTCCTGAGTGACTTCGGCCATGGTCGCCTGGATTTTTGGTGTTGCTCCGAGGCTTCCGGACGGCGGATCGGGGAGAGCGGTGGGCAAGTGAGCTGCGACGATGGTATCGAGAACCTCTTGCTTTGAACTCGTGCTGCATTCCTGAAGATCCAAGCTGACCTTTTCGTTGAGCAGGAATCGACGTATCGCTATCGCTATCGATGTCGCTGTCGTTGTCGCGGTCGGCCAGGCTCCAAACCTTCGCACAGCTTCGTAAAGAAGCTGAAGGAAATCCCTCGCAGTTGCATTGATTTTGGTACACCGAGGAAATCCTATCTGGTCGGGACGGGTGGCTTTCGCGAGCCGAGGCCTCTTCAAGGTTCTTGGCCAAAGCTACTCAACTATCTATAGTATTTACTTTGGCCTGGCGGGTTACAAGAGATATCGCCGTACCATGTAAGAGAAGAGTATCAACAGGCGTGGTTTCATCGTTTTCGGGTATTTTTTAATAGATCTGTTCCAATAGGCCTTCTTTCTTTCAAGAAAAGACATAACATTTAACCTTCATCCGCAGACCGAAGCTCTCCCCCCACACAGTCCTTATATCAAAGCTCCTTCATTACAGAGCCGCCACCTCGGGCAGCCCAAGAAGGAGCTTTTCGTCCTCCTCCCCCCGTAACCCGGGCACGTCCTCAAAGACCGGGACAATAATATGCGTATCATCTGATAACTTCGTTCTCTTTTTTTCTTTCTTGGTTCCGTAGGGGAGGGATGGTAGGTGGGTATTCGTTGTGTTCTTGTGGAGTGGGTGAGTAGGTGGCCTGTCCTCACGGCATGTACATACAGCGGATGATAGCCGATGTTTGCGGGTAAGGATTCGGTGCGGACCATGGCCGGACAGGACAGGACAGGCACTAGAGGGAGAAATCCAAAGGGAATCCTTCTCTCTTCAGTCAGCTATCGTTCATTCAGATCAGATCAACCGGAGGAACAGCATACCTTTGTAAACAACGATCCATGACTCCCAACAGCTTCAAATCACCGCCACCACTCCACCACTCCATCACGACCATCCCCACCCATCACCCTCCCATCATCGTCGTCCCCCTTTGAGATCTTCCCGTGTCTCACTCAGCCACGGAACGTTGCAGAGTTGGTGCGTGTTGGAGAACACAAAGTGGTAACGACTCGACTTAGAGTCCTTGCACGGAAGAAAGTGCCCCAAAGTTCTTCACAGGCGTGCTATAATCAGCACCGTGCTGAAATATACGCGCGGTGCTGTGGCCCTGCCTTGCTTGTGTACCCACAACAGCCGTTAAACGTTGCTCATGAAAACACCGTTCCTTGTGCACCATCAATACCGGAGATGACATCCTCTGAAACCAGGATGACTCGATGAAGGAGAGGAGCGTTACCCGGGATGGGGAATAGAAAGAATCGAGTTCTGAAGTCAATACAACAAATACAACACTGCCCCGACTGGTACAGGAAGAAATCAGCTCGCTTAGCTGATTCGATAGCCTCTGTAAACAAACATATTCGCGACGCATGACCTCTGGAACCCCTCCTATCCATATCATCCCATTCCGTCCCCCTTCGAATCCTGTCACCCTCTTCTCTCATCTAGCGGAAACACGCGGGTAGATCTGACGATCGCTCCCGATCCGAGCTCATTCAGAACGGCTGGGGGAGGACGAGAGATCTTGTGCCCTTAGCACGAGATGACGGGAGCAGTATATCCTCGCCTCGCACCACCGGCGTAAACAATGTAGGTAGGTACCCACCCGTCTCCCCAATGTATGTCAAGCTTGCATACTGTCAATCAGTAAGTAAGTACCTGGGAGAGCATGTTGGAAATCGAGCCAAGTGTAACGACGTCGATGAGGACAACCATTCTATCCGTATATATACATATGATGCATACATATCTGTTTTCCAGATAAAAGGACTCTTCTTAATTGACCAACCGGCGATATCAAACCACTTCACTCTCAAGACCCCAGGCCAGCGAGAAAAGAAATTCCAAGCGTGAACCAGGCTCAGCTTGCTTCACCAACCATGCATCTCCTCATGCTCTGCATCCGCCTCGGCGCAGCCGCTGCTCTGTCATCCCAAGTCCTAGCCATACGCACCACCAAACCGCACACCACGAAATCGCACACCACGAAATCCCACTCGGCGAAAAACCCCTATACAGAACCCATCCGCGTCTTGACAATCACCTCCGACCCGAAATCCCCGACAGGCACAAGCTCGGCATCAGCCAGCTTCCCTACCACAACTAACAGTAAGGCCTTCCTTCTTACTCTCCCCCTCTCTCCCCCATCTCATCTCATACTCATATAAACTAACCCTCCACCCCCCTCCTACCCCCCAGCCTACGCCCACGGCAACCCCCTCTGCGCCATCCCGGGCTTCACCCTCGTGCCCGGCTCCTACAACGAGACGATCCAGCAGGCCTCGGGCTCCACCCTCAAGTGCTGCCTCGCCGCGTGCGTGGCCGACGACGGCGACTTCGCCACCGGCAGGTACAAGTGCATGAGCATCGCCTTCAACGCCCGCTACGGCGAGTGTCTGTTCTTTGACGCCTTCGTCGAGGATACCCAGCTGGAGATCGATGCCAGTAGCGAGTTTGTGCATTATGATTTGCCGTGTGAGGTTGAGTGATGGAGGGTTGGATGGGAAGTGGAAGAATTGGTGCTGGGTAGGGTGTGTTATGTTGTATTGTATCATATTGTGTCGTGGTTGGAAAAGAAGGGAAGGAAAGGAAGCAGGCCTCTCCCGCTTGACGAGAACCTGCCGATTTGTAGCCAACAGCATGAAAATATCCGTATGCAATTTTGACCTAATTCTGCGCGTGAAAATATCATGCAACCTCATTAGCAAAATTAAGGCCAACAGCGAGTGCCGACTTGCACAATAAACGCGACCAACAGCGCTGCAAAGAATGCCCTTAATTGTGGAGATAAAGACTTGCCCAACTTATGCAACGAAAAGATTGGTTGGCAGAAATGTGCGATTTCTGATGCAGGAGCAAGAGATAAACCCAGCGCCATGTATATGCTCGCTCTCCAAAGACCTGACCAATGCGCCCTACCAGTGTATCCGACGAGGACAAACACCATGATAACTCACATAGCTAATCCAAATTTCCAGCCAGCCATGTAAAGCTATTGATCCAACCCATCCAGCTCCACTAGATGCATTACCGCCTCCACGACTTCATTCCCCGCCAGATCCAATTCCGGCTCGTCAATCTTACGTGCGAGTACATCGTCGAGCATACCTCTCAGTCTGCTGACCAAGACCCCGATTCGAGCCCAGCCTCGCAGTCGCAACCAGCCGTCGACGATGAGACCACGGCCAAGGGTATCGAGATTGATGGGGCCGGAGAAGAGCAGGGCCGTGTAAGCGTTGAATGCTGTTACTGAAGTCAGTCTGGAACCCCCTTTGAAATTCGAGGAACGAAAGCAGGGGTAGGTGACAAGAAGAGAGGAGGGGAACACACGGGTCAAGTCCCGAATAAAAACCTTGCTCGTGGCCATCTTGTTGAAATAACTCATATAGACACTGTTTCCGGGAAATCCCTGTGCATCGAAAATTGTCGAGCTGGGATGCACGAACACCCGTCCATTTTCTTGATTAAAGTACTTTATCGTCTTCGCTTCGGGGTCGAGCTCTACTGCCCCCGAAACGGAAGCCGCAAATTTCTTGTCTGGGAAATCGATTCGAGCTATTTGGGGGTTGAAAGCGCCGGCGCAGAGTGAGCGCAGGAGAGAGGTGTTGGAGGAGTACTTGTTGAGCGACGCAAGAGCGGCGGGAGAGTTGGGAATAAATGAGAGCTCGCGAAGCGAGCTCAGGTATTGACTCCGGTTGGAAGAGATGTCGTTGAGTGTTTGGTAGGAGAGGTAGTTGTCAGAGCACCAGCCACGGATTTCTCCTTGCCGTATGCTGGAGGTGTCAACAAAAGCTGTTGATTAGGAAGGGGGTGCATACCTTCTGTTGCTAACCATCTCATCCCATTGCTCAAATGCTTTGAGATCTCCGATCAAGTCGCCTTGATTTCTCGCAAACTTGGCTCTCGCGGCCTTGGCTTCCTCTCGCTTATCTTGGGGGGATACGAAAGGAGACTTGACCGTGAGAATGGCAGCAATAGTGACACAGGCGTCTAGACAGCCGAACATGGCCCCATATACCATGAGCTTTCCGCATCGAAGATCCGCTGGAATCATCGACAGATGTCGACCAAGCGCCGTCAAGTCTTCGCCATCCAGAGCCCCCATTCTGCCCAACAGGTCCATCGCACCATCAACAGCCATGCTTTCAGGTGGTGTCAACGCACTCGCCAGGAATGCGCCAACCTCCTTGATCCCCATGGCACGAACAGAGAGACAGAGTTGTTCCAACGGTACTCGGCGGATCTCGGGCTCAGGCCGCTCCATCATCTTGGTCATCTCTGCGTTACGAGTGTACAGCTTGTAGCACTTGCCGGCTTGGACACGACCAGCTCGACCGCGACGTTGCTTGCATGCCGCACGCGAGGCCCAGACTTCCTCGAGCTTTCGCATGTTGTTCTGCGGGTCGTAGCTTGTCTCTTTCACCCTGCCAGAATCAATCACTGCAACGATATCGTCGATAGTGATTGAAGTTTCTGCAACGTTGGTTGCAACCACGACCTTCCTCTTCCCAAATGGGGCGTGAGGAAATACGCGACGTTGATCGGCAGACTGTAGAGAAGCATGCAGAGGCAGCACATGCAGATTCGGTATGGAGCGCAAAGCATCAATACTCCTGCTGATCTCAACAACACCGGGCATGAAGATGAGAATACCACCGTCTTGTTTCAGATGTGAAAGCTCCGCGTCAATCTCCCTGACTGTCTGTGTGATTAGATCGTAGTTGATCCTCATGCCGATGCTTTGGATAGCAGCTGCTACATCTGAGTCCATCCCGGCAGTCTCGGCATCCTCATCATCTCTCCTGCCTCCACGGCCTGCATTGAAGCCAGTCATTTGAATCACATCATCGAGGTAGTAGTCTTCAACGGGATAGGTTCGTCCACTGATCTCGACTCGGCCAACCTTGCCATTCGCTTTGAAGTAGTCTTCAAATACGCCAGCATCCAAGGTTGCGCTCATCAAAATCAGCTTCAAATCTTTCCGCTTTTTCAAGACGTCTCTCAAGAGGACTAGCAAGAAGTCTGTATCCAGACTTCGCTCGTGGACCTCATCGATGATGACATGGCTAACGTCTGCCAGACTGGCCACTACATCCTCGCTACTGCCTCCCGATGTCTGCAATCTTCTAAGCAATACACCTGTGGTGACAAAAGTGATTTTGGTATTCGGGGTTGTCTTGGACTCGCCTCGGATGATGTAACCAACCTCTTGACCGACTGGAGAATTTCGCTCCTCGCTGACACGATCGGCGAGACCGAGCGCAGAGATTCGACGTGGCTGTGTACAACTGAAGGAGGTTAATTGAGTCTGTATCCGGAACAAAAGACCTGGCTTACATAATCTTCGCAGAGTCTCCCAAACAGTTCTGATATAGATCGTCCAAAACGAACTGCGCCGACTGTGTGGACTTTCCGGAACCAGTCTCCCCAGATATGATTGTGACTTGGTGAGAGTTAACTGTGTCAATAATGACTTCTCGCATCTCCCAAGCGGGCAAAGTCTTCCTCTGCTGTATCCTGGACTGTAGCTTCGGATCGGTTTGCCGCTTGTCCCAATCCTCTTTACTTCTCGGGTTGGCAGTCCAGTTGATAGCTCTCGGGTGTCTTGTAATCCTCTGCCGTTTGCGATGGATAGGACGGACTTCACTTACGGTAGAAGCAGCTGCAGAAATCTCTCGAAGTCTGCCTGGTCTTTCGACGATGCTATACAGATGCTGTTCCAGCCAATCCAGGAGAAAGAAACACATTTGTTCTCCTATAAAGTTATCCACAGCATTGTTTAAGGCTTGCTTCATGATGCTCAAGCGGATGTATGCTGGAAGCGCGGCGTGTACTGAAATGACAGGAACTTTCTGGGGATACTCTGGGGTTCGTCTGATCTGGACCATAGGCTCCACCATGGGATTGCGACCCCTATTGGAAGGCCTGATACTAACCTGACAAACGTCTTTCGACGGGCGAGAGAACCTGTCGCCAAACACCGACTGAAGACTGACCAGCTCCTCCTCCCAAATGGCTTCAGAAGATTCTTTGGACTCTTCCGAATCCCAGGACTCCTCATCTCGAGGAGCTTCAGTGTCCTGGCCACTGGAAATGAGGATGTTTTGCAGAGCTTCTGCAGCCATACCTTCATCCCCCTTTGCGTCGTACATCTGCTTGCAGAGATCAAATGCGTACCCAGATTCGGCTAATCGCTTGATGGCACCCTCTCTCTTTAAATCACTACTACCCATGCTAATTCCAGCCACGTATCCTTCGGGCAGAGCCCATCTGGGCAAGTCGTCTTCCGGGACATGGATGAGAAGCCACTCGAGAGTCTCTTCTCGGTCTTTACACTCCTCCACCGCCTCCTCAACGTGACTCTGCCGGAAATCAAGCGCCTTGAACTCATTGACGATGGAATGTTTCTGGAATTGGGACATCTTGACATCGTTCGGATTCCATATTGCGTATCTTCGAATCAGATTCTCCACATTCGTTCGTGTCCGCTTTCCCATTTCGATTTTGGGGACCCGTACCCAACCTCTATGGATATTGTGCGCTCCTGCGGCGGATCCACCGCTCCCACCACCGGAGTTTCGCAGAGTCAGATTTGAGCCTCCTGGACCTCCTGGGGTGTTGGCGATCTTCTCCCTGGCCTTTTCTCGTTCGGCACGCTTCTTCTCGTTCAAAATCTTTGCATCTTCCCGCTCTCGCAAGGCTGCAAATGGATCTGCCTCGTACATCCATCCACGCCCTTCTTTCACATCCTCTTTCTTTAGCGCCTCGAATTCCCCTTTCCAGAGATCTCGGTAGTCGGGGGGCAACATCATGTGTATATTTCGCATACTGCAAACTCGGAAGAGACCATATGTTGCAGCGAAATGTCGGGCTTCGAGTGCGGTGGGCTTCGCAGCGATGTGTTTGTGGGTCGGCGGAAGTCTGAAAGGCTGAAGCTGTACAAGCTCATGGGTTTTGGTATTCTTCCACTTCAAGATGACCATAGAGGAATAGCCCTCCGGTGTCTTGGACTGTGTCTCGAATCAGCACTGATCCATCGTAGACCTCCTGGACTGCCAACCATTGTGTATTCGGGCTTCTCCCACTTTTGTTTTTGGCAATGCTCTGAGAGCATATTGACCGGTAGTTTGCCAGTCCATGATGCCCCTCCGATAATTTTCTTGACGTCTGGCCGTTGGGGCGCCTCTCCTGCCAATGCAGGTCCATTCTGGCCCGCGATGGCAGTCGTAGACGCTCCAGCAGTCCCAGGAGGAGGTTTCCGTGGTTTGGGCTCCTTGTCGGAGTTGGAGAAGACGATGAAGCTATCGTCGCCGGTTATTGTGGCCGGCGAGGGTTTTTTGCCTGAGCCACCGCCGCTGCCGCCGCCGCCTGGTTTCGAGCCTTTAGGTTGACCCTTCCTCGCCATAGTAAGCCGCAGAATGGTAAAGCGGTCGAGGATGCAAACGCCGTCGAGGGGTGTCGAATCAGCACTGACTAATACAGTAGAGAGAAGATAGCGGGGAGATCCTAAGCTTAGGTAAATACCGGCACTTGAGTGTACTTACAGAATTCACTCATAGCGGGCACGAAAATTTATCCACACGACATATCTCATTCATATTCATATTCATATTCATATTCATATTCATATTCATATTCATATTCATATTCATATTGATCTATTTAGAGGAGCATCATCTTGATTGCAGCGACATATCGCAGACTGGACCCGAGCGCACGAACGTCAGGGCGTGCAGATTGCGCCAGACCCTTATCTATTGCAACTCCTAGCTGAAATGGTCGCAGAAGGACGAGGAAAAGGAAATACACAGAGCATAGAAAGATTCAAGATAATCCTCACAAGCAAAGCGAGGTAATAAAGGAGCCCAAGAGGACCTTGAAGATAAAAGGGAAGAAGAAATGCGCGACGGTATACGGAGGGAGAGGTCGAGAAATACTCTCCACCTCTTCCCCCTTCGGCGTGGTTGAAACCTGGGCCTCAAGGCCTATTCTACTAATATTCAATGTCTACGGTTTCAATCGTACAAATACTAACCCGCAAGTACTACAAAAAGAAGAAAAAGAAAAAAAAAGAAGAAGAAGAAGAAAAAGAAGAAGAAGAAAAAAAAGAAGAAGATGAAGAAGAAAAAGAAAAAGAAAAAGAAAAAGAAAAAGAAAAAGAAAAAGAAAAAGAAAAAGAAAAAGAAAAAGAAAAAGAAAAGAACAGAAGAAAAGCATCGTCTTCAATCTTTCTTCTTCCAGATCATACAACACTTCTTGCACGGCGGCACTCTATTAGGAAGCTCAGCATGGCTCACTACCCTCGAAATCCTCGTTGCCAAAGACACCTTCTCCACCGGCTTTGCCATCTCGTGCGCCCGTCCCATCAACGGCGGGTACGTCCTGGTAAACACCAAAACCGGCTTCCGGTTCCTGATGCGCTCCGTCGTGAGCTCGAGCTCCACCTTGCTCGCCTTCGCCTTCGTCCTCGCCGCGCTGGCTTCGTCTTCATCGAGAATCTTAAACCTGAACATAGCGGCCGGCGTTGCAGGCTGGCTGAATGGCTTCTTCTCCTTCCATATCTCAGCCCAGGACTCGGGCTCTTGGCCCTGCGTATCGTCTGCATAGATGTTGTCGATGGAGCCTCCTCTATCTTCGTCGTCCTCGGCGTCTCGCTCGGCGAGTTTGTAGAAGGCTGAAAGGATGGCGCAGATGGGAATTCCCGCTTCGTACGATGCCTCTTCAAGCAAGTCTCCCGTGACTCGTTCTTTGTACCGTTTATCGTCCGTGATAATGGTTTCCTCCCAATCTTTGGCTTGCCTGAGATTGACATGGGCCATAAAATGTGGTTGGCCCACCGTTTCAGCAGCTCAGCCCTGAACATGACCTTTCCGAAGCGAGTGGATCGTATTTCTTCGGCGATGCGGAGGACGTCGTTCTTAGACTTCTCGGCTTCCTGGTCGATTGCAGGCGCAAGCTGGGCGTTATTGGCAATGCCCAGTGGCGCAGAATGTATACGCTGTGATGGTATTCGACGACGTGGTTCGCATCACTCGGACGCTGGTTTTCGTTTCCAAAGATACGGCGGCATTCGGCTTCGAGCCATGAAGGTTGCTCCGGTACCGGGATTCGGGGTTCATGGTAGAACAAGGCCATCATCCATGACATCCACGATGTGTCCGATTTCACTGTGACTTGTTAGCGGTGGCCTGTAATAGAAGGAATGCGCTATACATACACAATCCTGAAGAGATTCGCGACGTAGCAATAACTTTGCACAATCTTGCTTCGCTATCCGACTCTGCTATTGGATCATCGTTCTAAGACGGCTTGGCCCAAGGCCGAGGAGTCGTGATTGCCCACAGATTTCCCTTGTTGAACTGTATAGTGTCCATAAGCTGGGTTACCATCCAGGCCAGGGTAATGTTTGCAACCGTCATATCGTCGTTGCCGCTCCTAACACCACTGTGGTTTCCAGCGAACTATTTCTAGATCAAGACTTGTCCAGTAGACTCTGCGGGAGGGTTCGATTGAAGGAAACGAACAGCTTTCGCTGCTACCCAAGAGCAAGGGCCTGAACTGCAAGCTTGACATTCGCCGGTGTCGTCCTATTATTCATACGGTATCGTTGAGCAGGGGCTCACCCCTTTGGGAAATGCTTTGGGAGATGCTTTAGCACGGGAATCTCTGCGGCTCCAATTGCAGAGACAGTATCCCACATGGCACAGGCCCGGATCTTGACGTCTGGGACTAGCTCCTCGTAATTCTGGAGCTTCTCGCGCATCTTTTCCAATACCGACCTGTCATCCGCAGGTCCGAGATGTTTCCAGATCTTGAAGAGTTCGCGGAGATGCCGCAGACCGCTTTTGGTCAGGAGGCCGACGTCTTGGACGAATTGGGCGACGCATCTCGCGGCGAAGGCACCTTGTGAGAATCCGATGAGCACAATCTCGTCGTGCTGGTTGGACCTGTTCGTGCAGATGAAGGTGTAAGCTGCTCGGATGGACTTTCCGATTCCTGTGCCGCTCTCGCTATAAGTCAGTCGCGAGGTCGAACCTGTGGTACAAATACATATCGCGAGCGAGGGAGGCTTATTACCTTTCCCAAACATCCCACCCTATACGTTGGCGTTCTTCCACGTTCCGGTTCCCACGCCGCGCACGTAGTATACGATCTGTACCACGTCCTTCATCCCATTCCAGTCGTCGACATCCGCAATGCAACGTGAGATTTTAGCAACGTTGGTAAGCGACTGTCCGTCATCCCCGGCATTCCACGTCCCATCGCAGCACACGATGAGCCTCTTGCTCGGGGTGCTCGAGCGTGCGGTCTCCCATCTTGGCTTCGGCTCTATGTCAATCATGCGGCTCGCCTAGTATCAAACGATCGATCGTGGTACAGATGAGCGTGAAGAGCGGGACTGTGGGAAGTAGTTTTCTGTAATATCTATACACTAGAGTTCTCGGTAAACTCAAAGCTCAAAGATGAATCAATCTTGGAATGCTCAAGAAAGTAGAACAGGGAGAAGCCTGATTGATATATAGTAAGCTAAATCTATGACCCGAACGAACCTGTACACTGTAGAAGCCGCAAAATCATATTCAATGGCTGCGTCCAAACTACGTTGAATGGCTGCATCAGAAATAACATTGAATAGCTGCATATCTGGGTTTTGGGGAGGGTGATACTACCTCCCCCCCAATGAATAAATGTCGGACCCAGTTTAGCTCTAAAAATCGTAGAGCGGTGATTTCTGAATGGCTTAAAGCCCTGCCAACTCCATTGCATAGATAAAGTACTGGCTCAAAGATACTTTTCAAGGCTGAATAAATCCTTATACTGCGTAAGTTGATCGGTTCAAGACCTGGTAAGATCCCTTGCAAAATTATACGTAGTACTTTCGACATGTATTCATACTTAGGGAGAGTACAGAAACCAGCCAACCCAATCAGGATAGTGAAAACTTAACGCAGCACCCACGAACCCTTTCTTTAGTTTTATGCTTACTACTGTACTGGTCCCCTTCCCTGCGGCCTGCGGCTGGTGTGGTGCTGGTGTCGTGCAGATGCAGATGCGGACTGCTGCGCCGTAGGTGAGTGATCTAGTAATACCGAAACGGTTTTAAAACAGATATTAACATTCGATGGATGATGGGGTGTAGAGTGTAAAGAAATCGGATTGCAGTGCTACCACCATTGCGGAGCGAACAGTGGTAGATTTCGATGTTTTATGTGGTACATGGTATAGGGTTGGGTGTGGCATTGGGCATTGGGCATTGGCAAGCCCATTTACTGTACCTAGTGCCGGCACGTCGAAATACTCTTAAGTCGGATTCTTAGGACCCGCAATTGACGTTGAAATAATAAATACTACCGAAGTACCACTACCGGTACTACTACTACCGGTACTACTACTACCGGTACTGTATTACTACGATGGACCCACCTGGTGTAAGCATATTTTGATCGTAAAGCTGACCGCTTATTACTACGTAGATGTGGCAAATTAACGCATATATTGATTTTTGAGTATTTTCTAAGTGCTTTTTATGCATGAATCATTGCTTGATATCGACTTTACTACGAACTATAGTACAAAGAAATAATGAATTCTAAAGGAACTACTTCCCAAGCGTTAGGGTTACAACCCCCTAGTCAAGCCCTAGTAAAAACATACTTCTCGTCTCTTATTCAAGTGAGGGGGATGGAGGGGAGAGGGGATAGTATTACGTAGACCCAGTCGTGACACCCAAAGCCTTAGCTCTAACTCGCTACTTAAAGTATCATCCCAAATATAGAGTCAAATTTACTAAATTTAGGCGTGGCCAGCTATACTCCGTACAGGGCGTTGCGACTCCTTTCCCCAGTTCAAAAAGATCAACGCATGGAAGCATACTACGTACTTACTGCCAGCACGAGTACCTACTCTCTCCAAGTTACAGTCCCCCTTAAGTTTAAATAATTCTAATTCTAATTCTAATTCTAATTCTAATTCTAATTCTAACCGGCATGTTTCGCTTCGGCTTCGCCTCCACTTGCTAATACATACCAGCGCACATACTATGTACTACTGAATTCGTACGTTCCGGGTCACAATTCCGCGTTGCAACCTTACTATTAATCGCGTTAATTATTATACCTCGAATATCAATTGATGAATTGAATATAGATATATTATGAACGGCCTTTGGAGTACTTTCCCTTTTGCTAGGTACTTCTTGCGACTTTCAAGTGGTAGAAGCCATGCTTTCGAAAACCGCCCGCATCACTCGAATTGCTTTGGACGGTACGGTTGAGCAAGAATGCAACAAATGCCACATCTGCAAAGACTAGGGCGTGCACTTCAAATTCAAGACTAGGAATAGAATCGAGAGGATAGGAGAGAGAGAAGAGGGAGGAGGAGAAGAAAGGAGCAAAGATTTGCATTATACGTACGCAAGTCAAAGCATTTCCAAGCTCGCTTTGCGATTACGTAAGCTGCCTGCCATTTACGTCAACGTACTTATTTAGTTCAAGACCTCTCTTGAATATCTGACTAGTAATCGATGTTGCTTTCATGCATACTTTACTATGAACTAATACCGAACTTAGAGTGCATCTGAAAGTTCTACACCGTAGATCCATAAAAGCTTAATAGGATAGAAAATACGGACAAGAGACGAAAAACGCATCTCGTAAAGACGCTGATTGGCATCGGCTCGGCAACCGCAACAGCCGAAAATGTAAGAAAATACTATTATACCTCGTATCCTAAAATACATTCAAAACAAATCCTTCCCGCCGGAGATCGTATCCCAAACGCATTTCCGTATTCTCTATTGGAGCGGTTACCCGTTTCTCTTGGGTAGGGAAACGGGATGTTTTGATTGGTGCGCGAATGTTTTGATTGGTGCGCGTATAATTTACTGCCAACAATGCAGTATTCATAACTGGCGGGGTAGCGGGATAGCTCTAAGAATTCAATCGATCTAAAAGTGCTATTCTACTTGACTGAAACGGGTTATAAACTGATTGCGGTAATTCATCGATGTTGGATTGTAACATCTAGGTCTCTATTACCTACATCAGCGCAGCGTTAGGACGGCTCTTGGGACGGGTTTCTTTCAACGGAACGGACCGAAACGGATTACTCGGTAAACTATTCCTAGTGTTGGAGGCTATGGTGTAATGATCGTCTCTTTCGGAAAAAAAAAAAAGGAAAAAAAAAGGTCAGAGCACTGTTGAAAATGCCTAAACACCTACGTACCTAAATAGTACCTGCCTTTAAGCTCAGTGATCATCGACTCTTGAAACCCGTCCACCTTGCGGTATTAGACTCTTAGCTGTGGCACTGAGTTCCAAAGTAGGACTCTTACGGTTGATATCACATCCCTAGGTGATGTGTGTTCGTAAGACCGAAGAGGGATGCTATTTTAAGTATGTGGAGTGTGGTAGGTGTAGTTGTAGGTAGTAGTAGGTACCGGTAGTAGTGCTAACGTCTAAGCCGGGCTAGTGCGCGGGCCATCCTGCGGTCTATCTTTAGTCTTCAAGTCCTCCATGTGCCTACTCCGGGCGCAGTCCATACCTATTCCCACACTAACTCCATATAATAACTCGGCGCCGAAATCCATCTAATAATATAATGTAATACATGATGATACAGGGCATTGGCGTCATAGAAATTTGGAATACTATGGGGGCATATGAAGTGATCAATGTCCCGGGCTCTGACATGCCAGTCAAAAAGCATCCCTCTACCGGTACCTCAACTAGGTAACTCCTTTCGTTTACTATCTCGCCAAAGACCATGAGGTCCCTATTTCTCTTCCACATCAGTTATGTTAGTCTCGCCCTGGGATCCCTCGACGCAGATGTTTTGATCAAGAAGCACTTTGGCAACGATTTCGCCTGGTTCCAAGATCGCATCCCGCTGTTCGAGTCCAGCTCTTCCATCATCGACGACGTCTACTATTACCGATGGAACCTCTTCCGCGCGCATCAGCGTGATCTCGGCCCAAAGGGTTTCATCTCGACCGAGTTCCTCGACAACGTCGGCTGGCAGACCAACCCATGGGCTTCCCTGAACGATGCGACGGGATTTCACCTGAGAGAGGGCCGCTGGTGTCGGGATCTCCGCTTCAAGCGCGAATATGCCAACTTCATCCTCAGCTCGGACAGCAACAAACATCAGTTCTCCGAGGTCATGGCCGACTCGGTCTGGCAGTCATACCTCGTGGATGGTATTGCGGACGATGCCACTCCCCTCTTGGACGAGATGCAAGCCGTTTACGCTGCGTGGAATGGGAGTTTCACCTTTGGAAGGTTTGACACCGCGAAGGGTCTCTACTGGATCCAGCCCCTGACCGACGCCACGGAGTATACCATCGCGAGCATTGACGCGTCCGGGGGCAAGGACGGCTTCCGCGGCGGCGAGGCATTCCGTCCCACGATCAACTCATACCAGTACGCGAACGCCCTGGCGATCGCCAACATTGCAGAACTGCAAGGCGACGCAGCCCTCGCCAGCGCGTTCCGTTCCCGGGCTACGGCTCTCAAGGCAGGCGTCCAGGAATCTCTGTGGAGCTCGACCCTGGAGCACTTCATCGACCGCTACCATGTCAGCAACGACCATGTCAAGTACTGGGACCCGATCCGTGGCCGTGAGCTCGCGGGATATGTTCCCTGGCTCCACAACCTCCCGGATGACGAGGCACAGTACGGCAAGAGCTGGAGCCATCTCACGAACACCTCGGGCTTCCAAGGCGAGAAGGGACTCCGCACCAACGAGCCCAGCTACGAATTCTACATGCGACAGTATCGCTACGAAGGCACGCACCCCGAGTGTCAATGGAACGGCCCGGCCTGGCCCTACCAGACCGCACAGGTGCTTGGTGCGCTCAGCAACCTCCTGGATCACTACCCATCTTCCAGCGGCGCCGTCTCGAGGGCCGACTACGTCCGGATCCTGACACAGTATGCCCAGCTGCACTACAACCCGAACCGTGACAACATTCTCGACATCGAAGAGGACTACTACCCCGACACGGGCTCTCCGATCGTGGGCCTCGCTCGCTCGCCGCACTACTTCCACTCCAGCTTTGTCGACCTGATCCTCTCCGGCCTGGTAGGCATCCGTCCCCGCGCCGACGACACGCTCGAAGTCCACCCCACCATCGACGACACCATCAAGTACTTCCGGGCCGAGCGCATCCTGTACCACGGACACGACGTCGCCGTCCAGTGGGATGCCGACGGGAGCCAGTACGGACGCCAGGGCCTGATCGTCGAAGTCGACGGACAGGTGCGCGCCTCTTCCGCAAAAGCAGACCGCCTCATCGTCAAAGACGTCGCCCGCCAAGCCCCTCCCCCCGAGTTCAAAAGCCCGATCCCCGTCTCGGTCCAGCTGCAAGCCTCCACGCCGTGGCCCCGCGTCAACGTGTCAGAGGCCGAACAAGACGCTGCGAAGGTACACTCCGCCATCGACGGTCGCGTCTGGTTCTTCCCGGAGAAGCCTCACGGCTGGGACACCCCCGCGGGCGCGGGTGAGGAGATGTGGCTCCAGATCGAGTTCGAGGCCGCCACCCGCACGTCGCGGGCCGAAATTGCATTCTATCAGGATTCCGCTGCGGCAGCGGGCTTCGGCGTGCCGGAAAGCTACCGGGTACAGGCTCATTCCGGTGAGAAATGGGTGGACGTGAGCGGTGCGAAGTACAGCGATGCTGTTGCGAATGGAATCACAGATGCCCTGTGGACGGAGGCGGAGACGAAGATGATCAGGTTGGTATTCACGCCCAAGCCGGGACAGAAAGTCAGGTTGGTTGAGTTCAAGGTCTTTTCGTAGATAGAGACTGGTGTATGCCGCAGAAGTCCTGTATTTAGGCGAAGTTGGAGCTGGACCTAATAGTAGCAAAATGCGTTGAACTAATAATCAATCTTGAAAAAATTCAAGAATATGAACGTCTCTCGGAGTACCTGGTTTTCTTTCATGCTACGCTGTGAATAACTAGTATAGCCATTCATTTATCTGGCTCCAAGTCGTCTGCATGATAAATAAATGATATGCGCGCTCAGCAGCCGGTCTTCGTTCGCCTAGAAGGAAAGGAGAAGGGTAGCCAGAAAGGAAGATAAATAGACCACAGGTAAGAAATATGCAAAAGAAAAGGGAGGAAAAGCAAAGAAGATCGAGAAAATCCAGCTCGTTTTTAATCGACACGCATAGAACAACCTTCCACAGGATATGTATAATTAGCATAACTACATTTCACATATATCGAACTTTAAAGAGAATTACTTATGATATGAAATTGTAACTAGATTTCCGTTCTCTCCCGCTTCACTAGTTCATGTTTCATCGTGGATGCATTTTGTTTTTGTTTCTTCTTGCAGGGATAAAAGCGAGGCCTGCATGAAAGCTGATAACACTAATCCTTCAACCAGTATCAACCAGTATTGCATCACCCTCTTTCTACTTGAATTCTTTGCATGAATAATCTTTTTCTATCGTATAGGAAGCATTCTTTATATAGCCGGACGGGATCGATCGTTCGCTATAGTGCATTCAAATGCGAGATCTTGCTTCGCTGATAATGTCTTGCGGCTGGCTTTCTTACAGAATTTTTCGAAATATAGAATGGCCATTTTCGAGGATATTTTTGACGAGAGGTATAGCCTTCTCAGAGGATGTCCTGGCAGTTCTGAGTACAGAGACGAGCTGGCTTTGGAGGTCGGTAGAGAGAGCATAGTCCAGAGGGTCATTTGTCTTGGAAGTGGAAGGACTGTAGACCGGCCGATCTGCGCTCGCAACGGAGGTTGCATTTAAACACCCGGGATTATCTGCACTGGCCTTTATTTCGGATGCCGACTTCGCCTCTACACAGGACTCGAGTATACGAAGTCCGGCCTCGATTGCCGACTAATCAGCAGAGAATTTCCGTGGTAACAATGAGTTCTGATTTTACTTGACAGAAACCACCCTCCGCGCTCTTATCCCAGAGAAATGCCAGGTCGCCTGCAAGACTGGCCATAAGAATGGGCATCAGAAACATCTCTTGACAATTACCAAGAAGTAATGGTCGCAAAGGAGGCTGCAACCATAGATTTCGAGACCCTATTGTATTGCGAGGTCAACTCCTACTAATACAACCAAATCTCATAAAGCAAGAAGCTCGCGCAGGCCAGATTCGCGAGTAGGTACTCAAACTCGCTGCTCACCGAGCTCGTTCTTCTTCTCTATGTGATCAGCAAGACTGCCGCTGGGGAGGAATGGATAGAGAATGCCACACACAGATGGCCTGTCATCGCCAAGCTTGCAGAACGTGACTCGAATCGGTGCCGGGGCCATCATATAATCGGTTGTCCGTACCCTACAGAGTCGATAGTCGGCGATTCAACGACGACGAAGTTACTGCCGAGAAAGCTGTTTCTCTCCTGCTTTACAGTACGAATGGAACAGTACTATATTTAGTCTGAGCAATAGAATCGACAGGGCTCTGAGCCATTCAGAAACCACCGCTTTAAGTACGATTTGTAAAGCTAAACTGGGTCCGACAACCTAGTTGTACGGTACGGAGGATCATCGTATACCGGTACTTCGTATTTTTTAACCGTTGTTTTTGCTTTCGGTGAGGGGATGGAGAGAACCTTCGTACAACGTACTACCACGTAGTACCACGGTACAGGCGTAACTGTTACACCCTTGAGGATAGGGTAACCAGGGGCTTTCAGGTGGAAACTAATCTTTTGAAGCACCCTCAAGAGTGTAACAATTGCGCCTATACCGTGGTATGTGCGTTCACGTCTTCCGCTCTGTTAAACCCTACCTAATAGCAATCCGGAACGGAAGTTCCTGTAACGATGTATTGCCGACGTGCATAGATATGAATGGATGTTAAGAGATTAGCCAGGCCAGCCTTACGAAGAGCAATTATTTTTTCCTTACTGCATGTACCAGTGATTCTAGGATATACTAGCTATGGTTAGCTGAGCGTAAATGGCAAAATTTTACTATAGATATATTTAGAATGACTTTCGATTCAGGGAGGGCCAAGTGAAACAAAAACTACATACTACGTACTACGTATATTACGTACACCGGCCCCTTATAAGAGTCTAAAAGTCTATTTACTATACTACGTACCGTATATCCTTCACTCTCCTCCCCATGGATACTACGTAGTACTACGATACATGTCGGACCCAGTTTAGGCCCATAAATCATGGAGCGGTGGTTTCTTAATGGCCCAAAGCCCTGTCAACTCCATTGTATAGACTAAATACTGGCTCAAAAATGCTTTTCAAAGCTGAACCCTAATAAATTGATTGGTTTAAGCCCTGGTAAGATCTCTTGCGAAATTATACTTCCGATACGAAAGGATATACACCAGGAGGCCGACTTAAGCGAGCCGACAATTACGTACTGCTCGTATTTTTCATATTACGTAGCGATCAAAAGAATATATGCGATATTGCCGAGCCATCTCGCAGTCACTACTATATAATATGAGCAATTCCTCCATCACTGTACTACTTCATTGTACTACTCAACCATCTTCTTATAAGCTCAACTCGTTCAAACGATTACTTTTATCTACCAACTCTACCATGCGTTTCAATAACAGCCTCTTCTTGCTCGCCTCTTTCCTCGGCGTCGCAACCGCTTTCCGTCGAAGCTGCAGGCCCAATGCTAGTGGCAAACCCGCAGGCACCGGCTTTTATACAATTACAACATCCGACACTTGGGAAAATATCGCGGCTGACTTTTGCAGCTCTGCAGGAGAGTTGAAAGTTATGAACCATGCCACTTCTTTTGAAACAGGAGCCTTTCTCTCAGTTCCTTGCAAAACTCGAAAGCGCGATTGCTCTAGGATCCAGGGCGATAGCGAGGGAAATGGCTACTATACGGTCGTCGCAGGCGACGATTTGGCAAATATTGCGGGAGATTTCTGCACAGATGCCAATACTTTGCAGCAAAAAAACCCTACTACGAGCTCCAATCCCCAAGCTGGCGCGATCCTCGTAGTTCCTTGCGGCTGGAACTAGCTACAATAAAAGCCTCGCTCGCTCGCTCGCTTTGCCCATTGCGGGGCTATGATGCCGGTAGGCATGGGATTGGCGACGGAACGGGTTGTGGGTTGGACTCTACTCTAGAGCTGAGATCTACCGGTATTGGGCAGTTGGACTGCTCTTTTTATTTTCTTTGACAACAGAGTTGAACTCAATGCTTTTCGGAAGGAGGGAAAGAGGTTAGGGGATGGAAACTAGGTCTCTCATTGATAAATGAAAACATGATATCGACAAATCGATTCTCCAAGTGACGTACGTGTTTGTAGATATACTGGGTAATAACACTAGGTCATAGGAGGAAGAAAGTTCTAGAAGTTTCTAGAACTTGTAGTTTCTAGAACTTGTAGTACCGGCATAGGTACCGGTACCAGTGACAAGCCCCCAGGTCCATGCACTGCCTTGGTGACACGTGCACCCTTGAATCGCGGGGGACAGCTTGTGTGTGTCGTGGGGCCAGGACACGTGACAGTATACATCGATCGACCTTCTCACCTTTGATACGAGTCGTTCAGCTGTATGTGGAAAGGATGATATTTCTACTTGTAAGTTCTCCTTGGTGGGAGAAGTCCATGTACTCCCCTAGCGCGCACGTGGGCTTAAGAGGCCTGGTAGCCTCAGGCCACCACAACACCGCTCGGTCGAGGCCTCAAAAAGCTCTGGGCGGCACCCAATTACCCACGGTACAGGCCTAAACAGTACGAAGTACTACGTACGTAGTATTACCGGTAGTACGTAGTATTACCCCTCGAGGGTGCCTCAAAATTCTACTTTCCACTTTAAACCCCATTGGTTACCCGACCCTCGAGGGGTAAGGAATACTACTAGTACGTATTGCGTACTTACGCCTGGGACGTACGTAGTACTACGTCGCAGGCGTAAGTATTACCCCTCGAGGGTAGGCTAACCAGGGGTTTTAAAGTGGAAACTAGACTTTTGAGGCACCCTCGAGGGGTAATACTTAGGCCTGTACCGTGGTAATAGTACCTTCGTCTTCACTGAAACAAATATACTTTTAAAAAGTATTTATAGAACATGCCTATTTTTAGACCCCTTTGCAGTACCGGTAAATGCAGATTTGTTTCGTCTGCGACGAAGTAAGAAGTTTGCTTTAAACGAGTCCATGGCAAGCCGTGCGCGGTGGGCCCAGCAAGATACTGCTTCGCAAATCGAGAAACAGGATGACTCGGCGAGCAGAATCCAGCGTTGTAATACGGAAGCGAGCAATTTGGCTGCTCGAAACTGAAGATTCTGATACTTATATGTAATAATCATTTCTTGCCAATCGGCCACTTTCCGCCGTTGTCCGTTTCTACCGCGCACGGCGTGCCACTTGCCTGGATTCATTTAAATCAGTTTATACCTCGCACGGTATTTGCCTTCAGATTCAATTAGGCATTCTTTCGATACTCTGATCTGCTCCAAAACCCGTTTGATTAATACGAAGAAGATTAATCTATCCAGAGTTCGAGTATAACGGGGACAGGGCGGAGAAACAGCTCAGACGAAATGTACCGGTACTCTCCCCCCCCATGAATAAATGTCGAAAGTATAATTTCGCAAGGGGATCTTACCAAGGCTTAAACCAATCAACTTATAAGGATTCAGCTTTGGAAAGTATCTTTGAGCCAGTATTTAGTCTATACAGTGGAATTGACAGGGCTTTGAGCCATTAAGAAACCACCGCTCTATGATTTATGGGCCTAAACTGGGTCCGACATTTATTCATGGGGGGGGGAGAGTAGTAGTACTACGTAGTAGTAGTAGTACTACGTCGCAGGCGTAAGTATTACCCCTCGAGAGTAGGGAAAACAGGGGGTTTAAAGTGGAAACTAAACTTTTGAGGCACCCTCGAGGGGTAATACTTAGGCCTGTACCGTGGGTAGATTGTACTACGTCGCAGGCGTAAGTATTACCCCTCGAGGGTACGGAAAACAGGGGTTTTAAAGTGGAAACTAAACTTTTAAGGCACCCTCGAGGGGTAATACTTAGGCCTGTACCGTGGTATATCGTTACTCTCCCCTTGAATAAATGTCGAAAGTATAATTTCGCAAGGGATCCTACCAGGGCTTAAACCAATCAACTTATAAGGATTCAGCTTTGAAAAGTATCTTTGAGCCAGTATTTAGTCTATACAGTGGAGTTGACAAGGCTTTGAGCCATTAAGAAACCACCGCTCTATGATTTATGGGCCTAAACTGGGCCCGAAATTTATTCATGGGGAGAGTATAAAGCCCGCGCGAGCAACCAGAATCATAATAATCCATCCATTCCTCGCCTCTTGGAAGACCATACCACACCATACCATACCATTTTACAACATCTCTCAATATGATTTTTACCAACAGTATCTACGCAGCTCTGCTCGCCGCCTCTGCCGTGACAGCAGCACCTTCCCCTGGCCCTCCAAGGAACCCTGAGGACCCGATGGACGTCCTGCTTTGCGAGGATCCCGCTTACCACAAATGCCAGTATGTCCCTATAGTTTTTCACCAGTGCAGTAAGATTTCCCTTCCCAACCTCTTTGAAATCGTCGCTCACGAATCTCAAGTCAATGTTCCGGCTGAACTCCAGGATAAAATTTCCTCTCTCGATACCTGGGGCTACAGTTGCACCTTCTATGAGTAAGTCATGGTTTTGTTTTCTACTTATTACCCTACCACACCTCCTTCCAACACCCCAGATCTACCGCATATCAGCTTCCACTGGCACGGCGATACGAGCCAACGCCGCCAATTGCTTCTGCGCTGCCCTTAAGGTCAAGCACTCATATATAAGGGGGGACGGTGATTCAAGTATACACAGCTGACCAAAACAGTGATGGCAATTGCTCTGCCATTAAGGGATTGAGCAGATCCGCTGATTATAGAGGCTCTTGTGGAGAATTGTCGCTCCGCCCCTCCATATACTTCCTCAACGATGCCATCTCCTCTTTCAAATGCGTCTAAGCCGCTTTTAGCTCATGCTCGAGCTCCGCCGCATGGTTTCTTAAAGAACAGAAGATCCTCTGACCAATCTGGATTGGGTCAGCTAGCGGCCAGACCTTGATGGTGCTGGTTTCGTCAAAAGAATCATCTCTATGTACTTCGTATACCTAAACAGCAGCGTTAGCCATATACATTTATTAACGGTGTTCCAAGTATAATTTCCACTTCTCGTGCTGCGGTTATAGAAAGTATAGCCACGTAAGAGTAGGAGAAGAGGATGATGATTGATTTATTAAAAGTATCGGTACATCAATACCTATCGACCTTTATAATTGCACCTGTTACAACGCTTAGAATTAGTTTTGCTAAAAAGTTTATGCATCCCGTCTTATTTTGCTGCATAGGTTTTGCGTTTCAAGTGCGATAATTTAATAACCTTGCACATGACGAACTGATGAATTCCGACCTTGGAATACACAGTGAGGAAGAGGAAACAGGAAGCTCGAAGGAGCTCAGGAGATCTATATATATGGCCACAGGCGCTAGGCCTGAATAGGTGATCAGTTGACTGCAGGTAACAAGGCAGGCTGTCATACTACGCCTTTAAAGAGCTCTCCAGGCTCTCTCAAAAGTACCTGACAGAGGGAAAAAAAAATTAAAATTCAAGCGTGAGCCATAGTTCACGGACAGAATAATCGTCGGTTTCCTTAAATTTTAATTCGAAAGAATTGACCGACTTGCTGTAGCAAGTCGGCACTGCCAAGGCGGGACACCCAGCAAGGCGGGACAGTAAAATTTGCTCCTTTTTAATAAATAAACAATCAAGCAACTATTATATAATAATTATCTTTGTATAAAAAGATGCGCCGTATTGAGTTTAATATTAATTAATTAAGTGAATTTTAATTACAAGTTTTTATTCTTTTATTGTGTTGAGTTAAAGTAATAAAAATAGTACTTTTGGTGTATGCTTTTCGATTTTGGTATTGCGTATATATCAGAATTGCCGCGTATATATTAGAATAAGCGAGGAACACGAAAATTGGACTTTCATTTAAATCTATCAAAAAAATACGTGCATCATTACCAAATTTGATTTAATAATTAATACATTTAGTGATATAATATATCAAATCATTTGTTTTCGATTTATATAACGTTTTTTTAAATTAAGGTTATAGTTATTAAGATATTTGCGTTAAACAAGTAAATTTGAATTATTTAAGACAGTTTTTAACCATTTTTTCATTACATTTTAATTTATTAGATTACTACAAATGAATAGATTTCTATAATTCTAGTTCACATTTGTAAAGCATAATTTTTTAAGCATATAAAGATTTTTTTAAATTTTTTATAATAATAGTTATTGTTTAATAAGTGGTATACTGTTACTGTCCCGCTTTGCTGGGTGTCCCGCCTTGGTGGTGCCGACCTGGCTGCGCTGTTACGGCTGTCGAAGGCAGTATGATTGTATTGCTACTTAAAAGTACGCTTTGTAATAAGAAAGACAGATGAAAAAGAAAGAAAAAGAGAGAGTGTTTATTGGTACACAGGTGTTTAATAGTACTATCAGTTTAAGTATTAGTTGTGTTGTAGATGTCTGGTATTATTATACTAGTAGTGGCGGTCCCACTTCAGTGGTGGGAGGGGGACCGTTGTTGTTGTTGTTGTTGTATTTATTTACGTCGGGCGGGTAGCAGGCGAAGCCTGCCGCCCTAGGACCTCTTATAAGGTACGGCGACGTATTAAGCTAAAGAGTTACATACAAAAAGGCCTTAGAAAGCAATTCAAAGTGTTATAGCGAAAGCTACTATCGTATGCGCTTTTCTTTTACAAATAAGATAGATTATATAGAAAAAAACTTTTTATTAAAAGAAAACTATAAAAAAGAAAGTCAAGCATATACAAACTATTATAGCTAGCTAAAAGCGAGCTGTTCACGTCGCGTAACGACAAGAATCAAGGCCGGACCGAAGTCAGCCGAATATAAAAGAAAAAGTGAATACGAAAGCTTAAACTTTAAAAGAAAACTTAATATAATACACCGGTGCTAAAAAGAATTCTTTTAAAAGCGTATTACGCTATCTTAAAGTCTTAGTCCCGTGACGCGGTTAATCTAACGAGCTTTTATAGCTTAAGTAAAGCGGAACGTACTTCGTTCTTTTTATCGAAGCAGTATTAGTTAGCTAAAGTAGCACTTTTATTAAGTGCAATGCTTAAAATAAAACTCCGTAATAATTAAGAAGGCTTGAAAATCGATCGGATTGTTAAAGAGACTTTTAAAGAAGTCGTAAGTTTTCGAGATCGTGCTCGAAAAGGTCCGCGATCGAGTCTTATAAAGCTAAAAGAAGAAGCGTCGTTGCGTAAATCGGCAAAAAGCTATATACAAAAAAGACTTGCGTTTGCCGTAAGCATACTTTAAGTTAGCGTCGTAATATTAGAACTTAGTATAATACTAAGTAAAGTCTCCGTGCGTAATTCGGATCGCAAGTAGTTTATATAAAACATATCGTAAGAGTTCTAGTTCCGAAAGAAGCTTAATTAAATATAAAAAGCTTTATTTTTGATACAAGCGTAAGAGCTTAAAAGAGCTTGCGCTTTATTAAGCTTTTCGTGCTCTATCTCGTATATCGCGAAAAAGTATACGGATGCCGTTAATCGTAAGTTGCGATGCTAAATTAATATCTTAATCCGGTTTCTTTACTTTTAAGTTTATAAGCTTATCCGCTCGTTCGTTTTTTTTAATGCTTATATGCTTTAAAAACTATCGTATTCGTACGTCTCGAATCTTTATTACTTTTTAAACGTTTAAAAACGCTTATTACGATAATAAAAAAGCATTTTCGCGAAGACATTAAATAATTGATATGCTATCGATGCAAAGCTAGATCCGTCTCGCTGTCGAATAAGCGTGCACTATTCGTTCGAAGCTTTTTTATGCTTTTATCGCTTTCGCGTTAAAGACGTAAGAGCAATCGTTAATAAAGTCGTACTCGTAGCTTATCTTTTATCGTTTTCGATAAATTATATACTCGTAGCTTATTAATCGGTTGCTTTAATCGTATTGTTTTGACTTGTTTAAAAAGATCGTAATATCTTTTAGCGAGAGCTATTGCTATTATACTTTAAATGCAGCAGCAGCTTCTTTCTTCGTTTTGCCGTCCGCCGAGTCTCGTTTGCTTTTCGATATAAAATGCGAAAAGACGAAGCGAAAGCGAAAAACGTTTAAGAAAAGAGTTCTTAATCTTTAAATCTTAATCTCGAAGATCTTAATAGTCTTCGCGCCGCGACCGCGTTATTAGATCCGTAAAAGTATCCGGCTGATTAATAAATGCTTATCGTTTATTGTCTTTAATCTTATTATAAACTTAGCTTTAATTTCTTTTAAAGCCGTAGCGCCGAAAAGAAGCTCGGCATTTCGAAAGAGCGTTGCTATTAATATCGTTCTTTAAACCGAAAGTACTTCGCGCGCCGCGAAAATTATCGTTTTATTAATAAAGTCAATTATCTTTCCGACTCGAGCGCTAACAACTTCTAGTCTTTCGGACTTGCAGATTAAGCGATAGCGCTTTACGTATTACGCTTCCGTGTTGTAAAGCACCGAAAGTAGCACGTAAGTAATAATTGCTTTGCGCAATAAAGCCGTAAAAAAATCGTAAATTATCTTAGCGAGATTGCGGATATATTAAGCGATTTTTTTAGCTTTAGCCGCTCGTTTTCGAACGTATTAGCGGAACTTTAGCTTGCGGTCAAACTAAACTTTAAGCTATCGTATCGCAAGTATATCTTCGTTTTTCGGACTCGTAATAATATACGAAATAATCATAGTATCGATTACGAAAGAAAAAGCATACGTACTTTTTTTACGAGAAAAGTGCATCATCTCGATCTTTTTTAAAGCGAAAGCGATCTTATAAGTATTATTTTATTTAATAATAGAATTAATATCGTTTCGAAGCATAACGATGTTCCGATCGAAAGTGCGATTAACGCAATACAAGCAAATATCGTTAGCGTACTCGAAGCGCAATATCCGGTCTTAATTAAGTAGCTTAGCTAAATAAAACATATAAAGCACTAGTAATAGCGGAGATCTTTATAAAGTACCGCATTTTACGTCGTAAGTATTTGTAATTTCTTTTTTTAATCGGACTTTGACTTTGCGATTTAAAAGAAAAGATTTTATTAGCTTAAGCAACGAATACGGCTAGCTTTACTCCGTTATACGTTTAAAAAAGCGACGGGTCAAGACCGCATCGAAAGCTCTTTAAACGTTTATAATAACTATAATAACTTAGTATTTAACTGCAAGTGCGGACTCGATATCGTATATTAAGCACGAAGCGAAGTCTAATGCAAAGCGCTATAAAAGAGCTTTTACGTGCTATAAGCTAAAGACGTCGTTAATAAAGGCAGTCTACGCAATTCTCTTCGTAACGATGCGCTTTAGTCTTTTAAAGATGCACGAGAGCAAAGCAATCGGTCGTTAAAAGCGGATAAAGGTCTTGTCTTTTTTCTTTATTTTAAGGATCATCGAGACCTCGGCGAGCTTCTACGCATCCGGGAAATAATAAAGAGCCAAGCACCTGTTAAAGAAGCTATAGAAGAAGTGATGGACGTGTTGCCAGCATACGGGGGGGAGACCGTGTTATATAGAAAGGATAATATTTCTAAGTTCTCTTTGGTGAAAGAAGTCTATGTACTTCTCTTAGCGTGCACGTGCTTTTAACAGGCTTGACAGCCTCAAGCTATCACATGACCTTATTTTACGAGGTTCTCGACCCGAGGACCTTCTTTTTTAATTAAGTGCTTAATGCTTATTACTCCTTTCAAAGGAATTCTAAACTCTATTAAAGTATCGTTGCTTAACTCTTATAGTTCTTTTCTTTATTCGCTTTTTGGTTTCTTTTGCGCTAATATTAATATTTCTTAATAACTCTTATTAAAATCTTTAAACTTTATTTTCCCTTCATCTTTTTACTTTTCTTAATATCTTGCGATCGTCTTAATTAACTTTTCTTTTTCCTTTTTCTTCCTCTTAAGCTCCGATAGTAGCGAGTGTTTCGAAGTGCTAGCTTTTAGATTCTAGTACGTTAACAGTCTCTTTTCTTCTTTTGTTATTAAATAAGAAGTCCGCAAATAAAATAGCTTTAGTTAATTTATATAAAAGTGTCGTAGTATCGCTTTCTTGTTAATCTGTTTTAAAGTATATAATCTTTTATGCTCACTTTTTAAGCTTAATACTTTGTGTTGTGCGGAACAGGCATGGTTCCACCCAAGCTACATGTGACATGTCATGTGACCTCGCCTAGTAGCGCCCTTGGCACACTGGAGCTCCCAGGTACATGTACATAGATCCTGACGAGCTTCCTAGATAGAATATACCAAGCTTCATTCAATCCACAGAATCTCCTCCTGATCTTAGTGCTGGTAAGCACTACACTTTGAATAAGCTTCTTTAAAATGATTTAAGTTTTTGTTCAGCTGCTTTTTAATCGTATAGCATTATAAGAGATCTTGGTAGCAGACTCTTGACTTTTTAAGAAAATAGTTCTTTCTTTTTAAAGCTCTTTCGAACGTTCTGCTTAATGACTTCGTGATCTGCGATGTGTTTTAAGACAGCGTTCCTTTAATCTTTTGTTTCTATAAAATCTGCTTTTTATAATTCGTTTAAAAACTTTTTGTTTAAAAGTATCTCGTAGATAATCTTCGTATAATACGCTAGAAAGGCTAAGTCTATTGCTGCTTTAAAAGTGTGTCTTCGATAGATCTTAAATAATAAGTATTTTAAGTAAAAGATCTCTTTCGCGTTCGTCTCGAATATTACTTTTTTAAACTTGTCTTCGAATGCTCTTTGAGTCTTCGTTATCGCTCTTTGCATTATGTCGACCGCCTTTTCCGCTATGCTTATTGATTTCTTCGATGCTAATAAAGAATTAGTCTATAAGACTCTTTTCTTGCTTATAAAATTCCGAACTATATCGTTAAAATAGCTATCGAAGTCGATATAAAATCTGATTAGCGTTTTATCTTAATCGAACAGCTTTATAAGATAACGTATAACGTTTTCTAAATCGAGTGCGATATAAAAGAACGCTTAAATGAATTTCGAAAAGTAGTTTATAATGATTAAAAAGAATCGAAATGTTTTTAATACTCTTAAGAAAGGTCCGTAAAAGTCTGCTTTAAAAAGTTTTATCGGTCTCGAAACTATTACGCTAAATAATAATTGAGATCTTATAGCGGTGCCGTGCTTCGCGCAGTTTAAGCATCTTAAGATATACAAGTATACGTCCTTAGTCATAATAAGCTACTATACGTTTCTTAACTTTTTTATAATGATAATAATAGCGAAGTGACCTCTTTAATTATAAGCCGTTCGAAGCGCTTTCTTAATATCTCCGAGCGTTAAACATATTCTTTACACTTCTTTTTAATAGTATTACAATGTTTCTTTTTCTTACTTATAAGAGCTCGCTTTCGTTTGCAATCTTCTTTGCTTGACTTTGTCCGAGTCTATAAAAAAGATGCTGTAAGCAATCAAGTTAAAGATATTTATATATTATAAGCATTATTAATAAGCTTTTTTTCGAGCAAGAATTATATTTAATATTTTTAAAAGATGGTCGAGCATCGTATTAATCTAAGTAAGCATCGATTACAAGTGGTTTAACATCGGGATTCCTTTTCTTAACATCGGTTTTAACTTAGCAACGTATCTCGGTCTTCTTGCTCGATATAAAACTAATACGAACTTAACGTTTCTTTAAGCTCTTCCGGATAGTTGTAAAGTAAACTTAAGTTTTAGCATATATCTTATTACGTTAACTTTCTTTAATTTTAAGTTTTTTAATAAGTTCTTTACTTCTTTTAACAGCTATTTATACTTCTTTTTCTCGTTTTTTTAAATTTAAACTTTGTTTTTATTTATCTCCGAGATCGTCTCGAACCTTCCGAATTTTAAACCTCGATAATCATCTCTTAAAAAGATCGTTTTAAATAAAGCGTCGGCAATTTGGTTTTTATAGCCTTCGATATATTATATCGTTATATTAAAGTTTTTTAGCTCGCAAGCTTATCTTACGTAAATCTTTTTTTATATTAACTTAAAGTTTAAAAAGTGTATTAATAGTTTGTAATCAATAAATACTATGCTTGCTTTATCGCATTTTAATATATAGCTATATTTGCGGCAAAATTCGACTATCACTAGCAGCTCTCTTTTATATGTTTTATATTAGCGTTGTATTTTCGTTAAAGTAAAGCTATTAAAAAGCAAAAATGCTTCGTCTCCGCTATTTTATATTTAAATAATATAGCATCTTTTAATATAAGCACTCGCATCTATATATACTAGCATCGGTTTATTAAGTACATAGCCGAATCGTTTTAAAGCTTTATTGCAAAAGTCTTTTAAGATATTAAAGAATATGCATTCTGCTTTTTCTTACGTCTAGTCTACTCCGCTTATAAGCCGATTAAAAAGGCGGGTAATCTTTACGAAGTTTTTAATTTAATTTCTAATAATTTAAATCGATCTTAAAAAGCGTTTTATCTTTTAAGCATTACAAAGAGTAAGCTAATCTTTAATGCTTTATGCTCTCTCTTTCTTTATTATTGCTTTCTCACTTGATTTGTATATTACTTTTAATATTATAACCTTAGTTATAAACAAAAAACATTTCTTAAAAGTGAGCTTTAATTGCGATTACAATAAGCGTAATAACTAGTATTGTTTTAAAAAGGTAAACGCTTTCTTAAAGTTCTTTGCTCTCAAGAAAACGTCGTTTATATAATATTTCAGCTTTAATAAGAATGCTTCGTTCTCGTCGAGTATAAAAAAGAAAAGTAAAAGTTTTAAGTTATTAAATCCTTCGTCTATTGCTCTTTAAGACTTTAATATTTCTTCGAATACAGTTTTTATTAATTTATTAAATATAAAAGCCGAGCTTCTTTTTTTTTAAGTTATCCGAGTTGGTTACAATTAAAAGTGACTTAATATAGAAAAAGCGTAGACATAACGGTCGTCGAAGTAGATAAACACCGACTAGTACTCGTGTTTAAGATTTATTTAAGAAAACACTTTATATTAAAGATAGTTTAAGTATTCGTAGCATTCTCTTAGCTTAATTAATATGCATTTTAAGATCTTTTCTTTCACTTTTAAGTAATCGAACGTAACTCGGAATTCATTTTTCTTAAGTTTTAATTCTTCCGACTTCTAGATCAAGTTCGAATAGCTGTTTTAATCACTTAGCCTTTTATTTGCAAGCATTATGCTCTCAAATATACTATTCCTTACTCTTTTTTTAATCGTCTTATATAGCTATACTAGTTTTGTAAATAAGTATCGTTTCGGAACGTTGTTTACTATTAAAATAACTCTTTTAAAAACTTTATATCGGTAGATAATAAAATTTGTGTAAAAGAAATTATCGAGTCTTGCGCTATTCACTTTTCGGTATATATATATCAAAACTTAAACATCTTTCAACCTATTTAATAAGATTTTATTTTTAAAAGTAAGTCCGCATTTTGTTGCTTATTCTTTTAATACAAAAGATCTTAAGTCTTTACGTAATAGTCTAATAACTCTTCTCTTTATCGAAAAGCTTTTTGTTAATAAATAGACTTTATATAATCTCGATTAGATCTTTAATGTATTCTTCTTCGTAATCTTAGTAAGTCTTAAAGCTTTGGTTTCTAAGAGTAGTGTTTATAAATCTCTTTTATCGATCTATATAAAAGTGAATTCTTTAAATAATATTTAATAGCATTGTGTTAAGACTAAAGTTAAAGTTCTTTATATTATAAGACTATCGTTGCATTATTCAAGCTAAAAAGGTTGCTTAATAAAGGTTCTCTTAATTCGAAAGTAAACTCTTTTTCGTTAGATAAGTTTTACGCTATCGCTAAAGCAGCTTAAGTAACTTAGTTTTCCGAGTCTTCCGAGTCGTTTAAGTTATTTAAGTTTAACTTATATTTCGTATCTATCGTAGAAAGATCTGACTTTAATAATTCGAACTTTATTATCAAGTTGTCGAAAGACTTTTTAAATTCTTTTTTAAGCTATAAGATTAAGTTGATTTTTTTTAATAATCCGAAAAAAAAGCATTAAATCATTATTTGCTTTTTTTTTAGCACGTTGCTATCGATTATAAGCTTTTTAGCTTGAATCTTTAACTTAGCGTCTATTATATATATTTACGTCAAACCTAATAGCAAGCTTAATTCTGTATCTTTTACTTTTGCGTCCTTTTTAACGAAGACATCGACTTATTTTTATATTCTTTTTATTTTTATTTCGATTATAACGAATTTTATTAAATCGTAAACCTTTCCGTCTATTATACTAAAGCTAACTCTTTCGTAGTTTGCTAATGCTAATAATTTAAATTTTAAATTCAATTTTTTCGTAAAGCTAAAAGATATTAATACGATATCAAAACCTTAATCTACCGTAATTATCTTTACAAGCAACTTTATCTTAACTATCTTCTTCTTTATCTTTATGCGTATGCATAATACTACTCTTTAAGCCTTTTCGTCGAAGTATATATACGAGCAGATTTAAGATAATATCGATTTAAAGTTTGCTTAGCTTTCGGCCGTTAATATCGTTTGCGATTTCTTTTTCTTTACATTTTTTTTTATAAATAACTTTCGAAACTATTTAAATACTTTTAATAATAACTAAAAGAGCTTTAAAAAGTTGATAATCATCTCGAATTTCGCCGCTAGATCGCCGTAATCTATCGGTCCTTTCTTTTCGCAGCTTACGATCTTTTTTAATTATTTTAATTTCTTGCTTTTTATTTTTACTTTGTCTTTCGTAAAAGCTTTCTTCGGTGCTAGCTTCTTAACGTTCTGCTTAACGACTTCGACCGTATCTATGTTATTTAATGCTCTTATTACTTTTTATCTCTTCTTCGATCTATTATCTGCTATCTTTATATTAATATTCGTAGCGTCTTTTTCATTTGAAATAGCTACTTTATATTTAAGATCTTCGACGCTTTTTATCTTGCACTCGATATTAATCTTAATAGTCTCGTCGAGTATCTCTTTTATTAAAGTTGTTTTATAGCTGTTCGTATACTATTAAAAGGATATGCTTATAATGCTTATTAGTATGTTTATCTTTAAAGTAAAAGCATTAAAGCTTAAGCTAAACAAAGATAGCCTTTTGCTAATAATCTTAAAATAATATGCTATAACCGTTTTTTTTAAATAACAGATTCTTTTAAGATAAGCCTTTTCTTAATCTTAAAGTTAAGTATTAAAGTAAGCTGTTTTTAAGTAGCCGGTTTGTTCACAGCTTATATATAAAGGTCTATCTTTCGATTTATTATAGATCTTCGACTTATTAATAAACTAGTTTTTAGATTTAAATGCTAATTAAAGTAGTACAGAAAGCAAGTCGTTTAAAAGTAATAAGCGTAAAAGCAGTTGCTATTTAATTTATCTATTAATAGTTAAGTTGCTTTAAGTCTAAGAATTTGTATATCCGTTTTAATAGTTCGGTCTTTAATTGTTTTTTTAATATTTACTTTGTTTTTATGCTTAAAGAAAAGAAAGATTTTGTTATAAAGTTATTAAGTTCTTATCTTATTTTAGTTTTAAGATGCGTTAAGTTAGCTTCACAAGTTAAGCGGGCAATCTTAAGTTAAAGCTTAATAAAGCGGCGACGTATAAAGTGTCTTAAAAAAATGCTAAAGCTACTTGTACTAAGACTTTAGCATAATGCTCGATATACTTTTGCATTCTCTCGTACATCTTAATCTTTTTTATATCCGATTCAATCTTCTTTTATACTTTAAATGCATTTTAAAAAAAAACGAAAGTTTCGTATGCTTTTTACAAGCAAAGTAAAAGCAAAGCATTATTAATCAAGGCTAATGTCCGAAGCTTATCGTTTGTAACTCTTTTAATAAAAGCCGACGTAATAAACTTAAGTATATACTTGTTCGAATCAAACTAATTCGTTATTGTTAATAATGCTTCGTTCTTCTTTAAATCTTTTCTTTTAATCTTCTTTAATAGCGCGACCGTTCGTAAATAATAAGATGCGAGACTTTCTTATAGTTTTTATTATAAGTTAAAGACTTCGGCGATCACGTCTTACTTTTCTATTAGTTTTTTATTATTAAAAAATTGCGTCTTTAGCTATTTTATTACTTCGGCTTTCTCTTTCTTTATTGCTATAGTACGGTTAGTTATAATGTATCTTATTTTTATATTAGATCTGAACTTCTTGCTAGCTTCTTTTATTAGCAAGATTAAGATTGCTTTAAAGTACGTTAAAAAAGAAAAGTTATCGAAGCTATTGACTTCGAAATCGTAATCTAGCCGGTTTAGCTATAGCTTAGCCGGCATCTCTTTATCGTAGTCTTTATAACGGTCGAACCTCGGCATCTTTAAGTTCGACATCTTGTTCGGTGCTTTAAGTCGTAGTATAATAATAATAAAAAAGGAAGTGAGATAATAGTTCTGCAATTAATTAATTGCTTAAGTATCTTGTTATTGCTCGGTCTTTATAAAAGCATTTGTGTTATAAATTTTTATGTCGATCTTAAGCACGAACTTAATACTTAATCGATCTTAAAAGTTAAAAAATAATAATTAAGTCTTAATATTTAATAATTGCGATAATAAAGTTATTAATCTTATTAACTATAAATATATTCGTAAAAGAAAGTCAGTGATCAGCTTATGCTATACTTATTGTTTTAAAGTAAAAAGTATCGAGGCTATTGAAAGTGAGCTCGCTTGTCTTTCGTTCGATAATAAAGTTGATAATAAAGGTTGAAAGTGATAGATTTTCTTTTCGTATTTCTTTTCCGAGTTTATTAAAAAAAGTAAGCCGAGGCGGAGTTCTTTTATTCCTTCTTTATGCATTTATCTAGCTTGTAAATCGTTATTGCTTTCGTTAGTCCGTGATTTCTTTTTATAAGTCCGTAAGTTTTAATTAAAGTGGTTTTGATTAAAGTGCTAATAAAGCGGTGATTTATCGATGAACTCTTCGAAAGAAAAAGGTAAAGCTGAAGTTATTTCTTTAATAGTTATATTCTTAGTGTATTATTTTAAGCTCTTTGTCTACGAATCAAAAGATTGTTAAGTCGGTCGCTGCGTAGGTCACCACTTCAATAGTAAAGGAAAGACCGTGTTGTATAAAGAGGATGATATTTCTAAGTTCTCTTTGATAAGAGAAGTCTATGTACCTCCCTTAGCGTGTACGTGCTCCTAACAGGCCTGACAGCCTCAGGCCATCACAGTCCCTTAAAAGGACCGCGGGTACACGTGCCACCCTTACGTGCCAAGTCCACTATTACCTTCATCGTTCCTTTTATTCTTATCCGCTGCATGCTCGTAAAGGCCGTTGTATTTCGATACTAGCAGTTCTTTACTTGTTGTAAAGAACGCTCTAATTATACTTATACAAATTCTTGCGTCTCGAAGTTCTATCGAACTTCTTTGTTTTAACTCCTTTTGCTACTCTCGATCTACTTATCTTTTAATACGTACTTTTAACGTATTGCAATCGATAAAGCTTTTTAAAGCTTTGTTTGGATTTGCTTTAGTCATATAATCAGCTAAATTGCTTTTCTTATCGATTTAACGAATCTCGGCGATCTCTTTACGCTCGTAAGATTGTCGTAAAGCTATTACATCGATCATAAGCCTCTTTTCTTTAGTTGTGCCGAGCTTTACTAAACACTCGTAAAGTAAGTAAGAGTCGATAGCTATTACTATTAGTATCTTTAATAACGAAAGCTGTTTAGTGATCTAGTTTAAAGTAGTGTTTAAAGCAATTGCAATGTTTATTCTAGCTATTATTCCGAGGATTTCTAAAGCTAAAACACTTTTAATAACTTTCTTACTTTTCGTAAAGCTGTAATGTACTACGTTGCTTATAACCTTAAAGGTCTCTTCGGTCGTACGTGTTTCGTTTCTCAAGATAATTACGTACTTAAGTTAACTAGATAAATCTTTGTTGTTTGCAAAAGAGCTATTTATGAATACAAAAAGCTTAGCTAAACGAAAGTCGATAAAAACGTATTTTAGCCTTTTGCTTTAGTTGCTAATTATCTATTAAAAGCACTTATTAAAAGCTGCTACCTCGTCTTTGCTAAGGTTTTTATGTTAAGCTGCTATTAAAAGAGCAAATAAAGCTTTAAGTTAGCAAGTAAAAGCAATATATGCTCCGCGTGCGCGCTGCTCGAAGTACTCTTGCTTATAATTCAGTTTATCGGAGACGAAAGCGAGCTTCTAGCCTTGCTATTTTTATATAAAAAGCATAGTATCGTCTTTTTGTAGCTTTAAAATACAACTATTGAACTTAATATCGTTAGTATAAGTCAGCTTGATCTCATCTTTAGCTTTTAAGCCGGCCTTCTTAAGTTTTAACTTCTTTTTAATTGCAAATCGATCGTCGGCGAAGTAATAAGTGTCGTCCACTTGCATCTTTACGAGCTTAAACATGCTTTTCTTAATACAAATCAAAAAGCAAAGGTCGTAAGTCGAAGTGACTATAAACAGCTTCTTTTTGTAATAAGTATAGTATATTAACTATTAAAAGGTACTTGCTTTAAAAATTTTATATAATGCTCTTCGGATCTTTATAATTATTCTTTCGAAGTAAAACTTTATTATTTCTTTCGATAAGCGTGCTAAGATAAGCTTATTTAATAAGTAGTCGCTTTAAGTATAAGCTTGCGTAATATTACGAAAGTAAAAGGAAATTCTTAATAATAAAAGTGCCGGCGCGAGTATAGTGATAAAGCGTTAGCTCGAGCGTTGTATAGCAAAGGATTGAGTAAGAATCACTCTTTTCTTTTCGTCGGCGAAAGCTTGTATAACGAGCTGTAACTTTTCGAATAAGGTCGTTGTTTCTTTGCTTTTAAGCTCGTTGACAAGACGAGAGCTAAAAATACGCTCTCTTGCGTGTTCTATAAGGTCGTATAAAATGAATTTAAATACGCTTTGTGCAATTAAACCTTCGATCTCTCGTTGCTATAAGTCTTCGAAAATCTCGTTAAAAGTAGTAATTACATTTTCAGCTCGTAGCTTCGTAGCTAGCTTACGGTCTGTTTGCTTTTTCCGAGTTAAGAAGGTGTTAATATCACTTAATATAATAAAGAATTGCGCTAGCTCTTTAGCTTCCGTGCAATAACGCTTTAAAGGTCGTTTGTTTCTGCTACTTCGACGTAGCGCCTCTTTTATTAGTGGTCTTTCTTCTTCGAGACGTTCTTCGTCTTTTTAAGCAGTATTTTTTTGATAATATAGCTTGACTACCGTAGCTTTAAATTGGATTGCTTTGTTATTAACTTAAACCGTGCACGTGTAGCCTTCTATCGCAATAAAAGTATAAAGATTAGTCTATTGCGCGCGCTAGTCCTTTTTCTTTTCTCTTTATACTTTTACTTAGCTTTGCAAAAGAAGAGCTAGCGTCTCAATCGTAAAAGGTCCGTTGCGCTGCTGCGCATATTCAAGGCGTCTACCATTTGTCTTACAGCTTGTAATCTTCTCACTTCCGACATAGCTTTTTTAATAGCTTTTGCTTTAGTAATAGTAGAAAAGGCTGGTAGATCTAAGTGAGTTATGCGAAAGTAAACTTTAAATACGAAAAGAATAAGTACTAAGCTTGCTAGCTCGGCGGTATCGTTAACGGCTTTGATTGCTATTTGCAAGATCTATTCTTTAATTACTTTTAAGTCTTGCATTTCTTCCGAGATGATCTCGTAAGCTCGTCGTAAAAGTTAATAGTATCTTTCTACTTTTCTTACGCTATTATAAGCCTTCGTAAGCATCTCGCTAATATCGATAGATATTATCTTAGCTAGACTGCGGAACTTAGCTATTATAAAGTTCGTTTTTAAATCGTAGATAATCAAGTCGAAAAAGCTGAGATAGCTGTTAATCTAGCATTCTTTAAGCGCGTTTTAAATAGTGATAGCCGATATGTCTTTTAAGAAGCGCTTAGCTTAAAAAGTAATAGCTAAGTCGACGACGTGTAATACTAGTTTGCCGTTTAAGTGTATTACGTTTATAATAATAAAGTAATTAAACTTTAAGTTATCTTTTAAAGTGAACTTGTATCGGCTCGAAGCTGCATTATGCATTTAACATTAATAGTAAAACCTTTCGATCTTTTTTAAAGTATTAAAATCGATATTATCGTAACCGCTAAAGTCAAGAACCTTTTGCAAGCGTAAAATAGATGAGTGGCCGAATCTACGGTGTAATTAGCGTAGTTTTTGTTCTGTAAAATGCGCGTTCGCAAAAGCGTCTTTAAGTTGTAGCATAAAGAATAAGTGGCTTTATTTACGAATTATTAAAATACGCTTGTTACTTTAAACGAGCATATTATTAAGATTATTATACTAAACTTAAAGTCGGTTTATATCTTCGAGTGAGATAAAGAAAAAGGTCTTTACATTAATAATATAGAATTCGATTTGTTTAAAGAAGGTATTTATTATCACAAAGCTTATAACACGTATAGTATTGCTTCCGAACTTAATAGTATTTTTGTCGGCCGTTCTTCGATTGATTCGGAGAAAGAAGAGCTTGCTTAAAGCCTCAACTTATTGCTCTCTTATAATAAAGAGGTTAGCTGCTTTAAAATCGAAGATAAATCTTTAGAATTTACAAGCCGAGTATCGGTCGAGTAAAAAGTGTTTTAAAAAAACGATATTCGAAAGTAGCTTAAATAAGTCGATAAAAGTAAAAGTGTGATAAGTTGCATTCTCGAGCAACGCTACTATTAAGTGTTAACCGTTAATAGTTTTTAATTCAATAGAGAATTAAGTTGCGGTCGCTGATTATTAATCAAAAGTGATTTAGAATTGCTAATCGAAGCTTTATACTTTTTCAACTTATACAAAGTAATAAGTATACTCTTTAAGTTTTACGTCTTTCGTATAGTATTAAGCTTAGCGTCTTTAATTATCGTAAGATTTCTTACGCTTTTCGCTATTATACTAAATAAAGAAGTGACTTAACTCGCCGCAAACAAAACAGCGTTTGTTAGCGCGATCAACACGAGTTGTTGCGCTTTCTCTTCTTTTGCTATTACTTCCGTAATTGCTTCGATTACTTTAGCTTCGACTGCTGATTCTGTTATATCCTCTTTTAATATAGCTTTTAAAGCCTCTACTGCTATTACCGTTGTAGCCACGGCTTCTATTGCTTCCGCTTCCTTTATACTAGCGATTTACGTAATAGACTTCGTCTTCGTATTAGTTTCTTAACTCGATAGCATCGATAAAGTAAGCGGTAGAAAGTCTAGCCGTCGTAATAATAATAATCGATGATCGTAGCTAAGAAATAAAAGCGGTAGTCGTAAGTGCGAGATTATATTAAGCAAACGCATATTCAAAGACGCTTTGTACCGCGCTTAAAATCACGTCTTTTAAAGCTTTATCGGAGTAATATTCGAAAGTTAAATTGCGCTAAATAAAAAAGAGTTTCTTAACTATTAGCGTAAAGCATTTCGACTTATCTTTATCAGCGTTCTTTTTAAGACTCATCACTAATTAAAGTGTAAGTGATCTTTATTCCGATAAGTACTTTTAAGTAAACTCCGGAACTTCGAACTTAAACTTTATAAATACAATTATTATTTAAAACTCTATATCTTTGCCGTAAATATCAATTATATAATATTAGTATGCTTCGTCCTTAAGTATTAAAGAGAAAGCTATTGCGTAGCTTACTTCATCGCTTTGAAGAATACTTAAGCGTATGCAATTTTCATAAAAAATCTTAAGCTTATTAATAAAAACTTTATATTTAGCGTTTTTATATTTCTTCTTTGTGTTTTAATATACTTTCGAAAAGTCATTAATTTATTTAACGTAATCGTTAGTTTCTGCTCGAAATGGTTTAAGTAATCTGACGTAAAAGAGGACGGTTGTGTCAAGTAGTAAAAAGATTTAATATTCAGCATTGATCTTTTTACTAAAGGTTAGTATCGAATTCGAGAAAAAGGGTGCGGTTAGCAAAGCAGCGAGGATTCGAGTATTAAAAGGCTCACTTAATAGTATACGGTTAGTACTTATAGCTAGTCTTTTTTGCTCGATTGTAAATTCGATTACAAGTTTAATTATCAGCTCGATTACAAGTGTAAGCGTAATCGCAAGTACCGCCGGTGTAATAATAAGTGCCGTTATAGCTTTAGCTTGCTGCTTTTGCTTAAGTGCTATTTTCTTAGCCTCTTTAACCTCTTGTTCCGCGATAATCTTGTTCTTCGCATCTTCGTAAACAAAAGTCTATAGCTTTAGCTCGTCTTTTTAATATAAAGCGTAAAAGATTAATGCTTAAGAGATACTTTTAGTTGGTCTAACTTACATTCTACTCATCACGAAGTGTTCTCGGAGCTAGCAGTAGATCGATCGGTAAGCGTATCTTTATATCTTAGTCGTCTATTTATCAAAATCTTATAAAAAGATCTCGAAAAAGGACTCTCTTTGCTTGTTATTATACGTGTCTCTATAGCTTTCTAAACACATAGCGATATAGCTATTGATTATAAAAAAGTCTATAACTTAAGCGAGGTTAATAAAGTTAAAGTCATATCCCTAAGTAAGAAGGTTGATCTAGCACTCTAGTCTTAGTAGTACAAGTCTAGCTGATACGTTCGGTGTAGCCGAATAGACCGATATATTAGCAGCGAATTCGTATATAAAAGAAAGAATTCGTAATAGTTAAAAGTGAGCGAGTATAATAATAGATCTGCTAGCTTATCAGCTAAAGAAACAGTTCTTTGAAAAAGGTAAGAATCGTGCTCGCAAAGAGTTGTTTGCTTTTTAAATCTTTCGCGCGTAATAGACGCAATCGATTCTCGTAAAAGTTGTTCGATTCTCGATTCTTAGCCGAAAACCGGTAATAAGTATCGTTAGCACAAGATAAAAAGCGAAGTTAATAAAAACTCTTTAAACTTAATCTTATCTTTTCTAGACCTTGCGAATCTATAGTTTATTTAACTACTAATCAGTATTAGTACACAAGTGTTTAATAATACTATCAGTTTAAGTATTAGTTGTGTTGTAGATGTCTAGTATTGCTATACTAGTAGTGGCGGTCCTTTAAGGAGACCGCGGGTGCACGTGCCACCCTCACGTGCCAAGTCCACTATTACCCTTATCGTTCCTTCTATTCTTATCCGCTGCATGCCCGTAAAGGCCGTTGTATTCCGACAATGTTAAAGAAAAGGTCTTATAAGAAGTCTTGTTAAAACGAGAGCTTAAAGTCACGAAATAACGTGCAATTTATACGCGTATCGTTTTATACTCTTCCGCGTGACTTAGAACGTGACCCGGCGCTTTCTTAATACCGTAACATCACTTTTTCCTTTTGAAAAACTGCGCTTTCGCAATTTGTATTATTAGTTTATTGTCTTCGAAGTTATTATAGTCGTCCTTCCTTTCGTTATAAGCTTGCAATTAAAGTAGAAGCGCCTTTGGCGGTCTTTTTGCTTTAAGGTGTGCTAAGTAGAATTCTTTAAGTAAGTGAGGTGCTATTATAATATTTAAATAAAAGTGTTGGATTGCTTCCAAGCGATTGGGAATATATTCGTAAGGTCGTAACGGTCGTCAAAGTACTTGCAATTGCAAAACACTCGGTTGATAAAGTATCTGAATTCTGTCTGCTCCTTAAGGCTCAAGGGAGCTGATTCCTTTTATACGATTAGAAGGAATCACGTGCATTAGCTAGCTAATAGGTTTACTTATCAAGTTGAGGGTCCCTTGACTGCTGACATGCTAAGCGAAGCATGCCAAGTGGCCCGTGAACTATAGTTCACGGGTGAGCTTCCTTAACTACTATTACTACTACTATTAGCTAGCTAAAGTCGATATAAATATACCGACACCGGCAACTCTCTTTTTAGCAAGCAGTGCTTTATTAACTATTATATCGACCGAAAAAGAAAGAAGGTAATCAAACAAAAGAAAATCAATCTCACTCTACTAAACTTTACTCTCCTTTCTTTTATAGCGGCTTTTCTACTCATCCGTCTACTTGCACCTTTAAAGTATTAATTAAAATTTACTCTTGCAAAAAAGTATTAGCCCCGACTTTAGTTATAGCGTCAGCAAGGTTAGATTTTCCTTCGATTTAGCGTACCTTAAAGAGCTTTCGCTTTTCGTATGACTCTCGAATAGCTATAATATCGATCATAAAGCGTTTCTTTTTAATAGTTCCTAGCTTTATTATATACTCGTAAAGCGAATAAGAGTTAGTGCACACAATTACGAAGAAATTAAAGATCTTTAGCTAAGCTGTGATTTGAATAAAAGTAATCGATATAGCAATAGTTATATCGATACTTAAAGATATAGCGTATAGCTTAAAAGCTAGTATTGCTTTTATCACCTTCTTGCACTTTTGTAACACTTAATAAAAGATATTACTCGTCAAAATAAACTCGTTCTTACTTACGTGAGCTTTATTGCTAAAGATAGCTACGAAACCAATCTAAGAGCTAAGGTTAGCGTTGTTAACAAACGCTTTATCTACGAACACAAAGAGCTTCGCCGTTCTTAAGTTTAAAAGCACGTAATAGATCTTTCGAGTTAAGTGATCGATCATCTATTAAATCACTTTATTAAAAGCCTTATAGTCCTCGTCCTTCGGTTCTTAATGTTAAGCAGCTATCGATAAAGCATAAGATGCTTTTAAGTAGCAAATAATAGCTAAATACGCTCTTCGAGCACGTTGCTTTAAGTACTTTTTAGCCCGTGTAATTGAATCGAGCTTGATTATTACAAGCTTCTCACTTTGTCTTTTTTGACCAACTAACACTTCGAATCCGTCTTTATCTAAAGATAACTTGCATCTATTGAAAATCATCGGTTCGGCTTATATAAAGATCTTTATTTCTTTGCTTTTTAGCTTAAATTTGACTAGCTCTTTTTTTTCTTTTGCTTTTATAGCTCGATTAATAACTATAAGAACATCGTTCGTTTATAAAGCAGCTATTTTTAGTTGATCTTTATTAATTAATATAAAAAAGCAAGAATTAAAACTCGATTGCTTTATGCCGAGGTTGTTAATAAAATGCTCGGAAAAACGCTTATACTAATGCGTCTTTGCTTCGAAGATGCCGTATAAAAAGCTAGTCATAAAGAACAAAGTGCCGAAAGAGAATCGATAAATGATCTTTTTAAATGATCGTACGACGATTATCCGTATAAGCTTCGTGCTTGATTAAGTATAAGCTTACGTAATATCTTTATTATAAACTTAATACTCGTAATCTTTTATTAGCGAAAGAGCTAAAGCATAATAAAGTCTTTAACTCGCTCGCTGCACCGTAAGTGACTCGATAAATACTTTCGTTTTGCTTTTGTCTTAAAAGGTTTAAACTATTATACGAGATTTTTCGTATAGCGTAAGTATTCCTTTGCTTTTGATCTTATTAATAAACTTAGATCCGAAGATCTTAGCACTTTTAGCACGTAAGTCAATGCTCGAAATCACTTAAAGAATGCTTTAAGCTATTAATCTTACTAATTTCTTTGCTTTAGATTCTTAGAACGGTGCTTTAAAGCTCTTGATGATTCCTTCGGCTCGTAGCTTAATTAAAAGCTCATGATCTCGGCGTTCTTTATCGGTAACACACACTTCGGAGTCTTTAATAAATAAAACGTAAGAATCGCTTTCTTTTTCGTCGAGCACGGTCGAGATATTAAGATCGTACTTCTAATAAAGTATTTAAACTATTAGTATTGTTGATCTTTAAGAATTGATAAGTTAAGAGTTAAGAAAAGTGTTTGCTAATCTTGGCGAGCTTCTTAGATTAAGCGACCTCGGTAGATTAAGCGAATATTAAAGTTTAAGCGAATTTCGTAGTTCTAGCTCTTTTTCGCTTTCGCTTTGATCTTCTTTTACTTTTATCTTAAGTACTTGCAATTCTTTTAACAGCTTTTTGACTTTAAAATAGTAAGGTTTTACTAAAGTTGACTTGAATTCCGTAAGCTTCGAGCATGCTATTATGCACGTGTGCCTTTGCTTGCTAAGCAGCTGAAAGAGGCCTTTTTACCTTTGATTTTTCCGCTATACGAGTACTCGTGAACTAATAAAAAGGTCTAGAGTATGCTTCGTAATTAGTCTATTCCTTTTTTTAAGCGCGTCCTTAACTTGCTTCGTAGCGTAGCATTTTCGTACTTCTTTCATAGCCTTGTTAATAGCAGTAGCACGCTTTTGAATAAACGCGGCAAGTCGATCTTGTTCCGTTAACCTTAATAAGGTCTTAAAAACGAAGAGTATAAGAACCAAGCTATTAGGTCTAGCTATATCGTTGATAGCTTTAATAGTTATTTAAAGCCGGTCTTCTTTTAAAGCTTTTAAAAGCTCTTTTGTGACGATCTTAAAAGCGCGTCGCACAAGAACGTAGTAGCGTTCTATTAGCCCGACGCTATAATAAGCTTTTATAAGCATTTGCTTTAAGGTGCTGCTAATACTTTTAAAATAGCTTCGGAACGTTGCCGAATTAAAGTTAATTCCGGGATCGTGTACGACGTTTGTAAAAGGTCCGACGTAAGTATTAACTTAATATCGATTAAATCTTTTAAATAAGTGCTATGCGGATATGCTTTTAAAGAAAGTAGCGGCTTGAAAGTTAGTAAAATCGCAAACGACGTGCAATACGTTCTTGCTATTAAAGTGCATTATATCGACGTATATTATGTTATTAAAGTCAGTATCGTTTTTAAGTTTAATACTAAACTTCTTCGAAGAGCGTTTAAATACTTAGCAGTAATAGCAAAACTTTTAGATGTTGTAAAGCAAGTTTCGTTTGAATTCGTGCTCGGCCCTTTTAAGAATAGTAATAAATCGACTTGTTAAAAAGTGGTTAAAACGCTTATAAATAGTCCTTAATTGCTTTTCCGTAAAGTGGCAGTAGACGGTCTCGCTTTCGCCTTCGGTACTATAATAAGTAGCAGCGCGCTTTTTACTTAATAGCATCTATACGTATCTAAACATCTTTATTATTAGTATTTCTTTCTTTTTTTAGACTAGCACGTTTCGCAAGTTATTTAAGATCACTTTGTGTTTGTTTATATTAGCTAATAAGAATAAGAAAAGTACGTCGCTTTTTATAACGTAGAACTCTACTTGACTTAAAAGAGTATTTAAGGTAATTGCTTTAATAAAGGTAGCGAAGCTGATGCTGTATTTGACGGAATTCTTTTCTTCTCGAGATGTATTTAATTAGACTTCGGAGTACTTCTTTTAAAGTGCTCGTAATTAAAGCAAGCTAGCGGTAAAGAAATTAGCTGCTCCGCTATTAATTATAAAGCTTATAAACACGTTTTCAAAGTATTTAAAAGCTATATAAGTCTTTGCTTTGCTCGCGGGCACGTTTTAAGTCTCGATTTAGCTAGTAAAAGCGTAGAATGCCGTCTGAATCTTTAGCTGTTTGTATACTTCGTTAGCGTTAAAAGTGCTATAGATAATCATAAAACTTTCCGATATATTAGCGTAGCTGCTCGATTCGAGCGGCTCGTTTAATAAGCTTGCGATAAACTAATTAAATTCTTCCGTAGATATAAGTAGCAAACTTTCGATCGATGTTACTTATTAAAAGAATTTGCTTTTCGTTACTCTTTTTGCGTCTTTAAAGCTTTAGAACTTAGCTACGGAAGCTTTGCGCTCGTCGAAGGTGTAGTTAGTGCTTTAGCAACTTGGCTTCTTGCAAACAAAACACTTTTTCTCACCTTTAGTAGTCTTAGCAGCTTTCTTACTTCCGAAGTATTAGCGGTCTTGAATAAAGCATTCGTATTCTTCGTCTAAATCGGAATCAGCTTTTAAGGTGTTGTAAGAGCAGGTATAATCGTGTGGCTCGCTAGAGCTCGCGTAAGCTCTAGCCTTAATAGGTCGAAAAGTCTCAGTTGCAAACGTAATAGCTTTGCGAATGTCGGCAATTACAGCGGTAAAAGTAAACGCAAAGTTCATTCGTGCAATCGTAGTTTTTAATACGTTTTTACAAGCTGAATACAGCTTGTTAGCAAGACTTCGATCATCTTTTAAGCTTAGTCGTAAAGAGCTTTGAATGCTTTTGAGCTCTTTAGCGAGCTTCTTAAAGCACTCGCTAAGCGAGGTCCTTGGATTTTCTTTCTTAATTAAATTTAACGAAATTTCTTCTTAACGGTCGTATTTTGCTTGCCGTCGGTAATCAGTCTCGAAGTAGTCCTTTATTGCAATAGCGTTTGCTTTAAACGTAAGAAGCCAAGCCTTGATTACGTGATTATAATAAAAGGTAATAGCTTCTTTCGTAAGCATAATAAAGAACGCCGTTAAGTAGTCGTCTAAAGTTAAACTGTATCGACTTGCTTAATTAGCAAAAATCTTTAATTAAGTCTTAAAGTTATCGTCGAGTCTCGAATACTTTAGCTCTTTAAGAAAGCTTTTTATAAACAAAGCTAACTTTTTTGCTTTCAGGTAAAGGTCTATCGCTTTTAGTTTAAGGAAATCGTTTTTATTATCGTCAAGAGCGCTTAGAGTGCCGTACGCAAGCGTGCTTTGCTTAGCTAATAGTCTGATCGGTAAAAGGTTATCGATATTGTCGGTATATCCATATCGACCTTAGCTAGCTAGTAGTAGTAGTAGTAGTAGTTGGGGAACTCACCCGTGAACCATGGTTCACGGGCCACTTGGCATGCCTCGCTTAGCATGTCAAGCAGTCAAGGGACCTCTAACTTGACAAGTAGGCTTATTAGTTAGCTAGTGCACGTGATTCCTTTTAATCTTATAAAAGGAATCAGCTCCTTTGAATCTTAAGGAGCAAACAGAATTCAAATACTTTATCAACCGAGTGTTTTGCAATTGTAAGTACTTTAACGACCTTACGAAGTTACGAATATATTCTTAATCGCTTAGAAGCAATCTAACACTGATCAGTAGTTGATTTACTATTAAGTGATCAATCACAAAGAAGCTAGGACTCTATAGCGAGGATACCTTTTTATTACGATACTTCCTTCTTTTTACAACGGAAGAGCGATTTCGTACTAAGTCGCTTTTTATATTACCGATTTTCTTTATTCTTACGGAAAAGTGATTCCGAACCAAGTCACTTTTAAACAATTTCAACGCTATAAGAGCCGCGCTTGCTATATATAGCAATACAACTAAAAATTAGATCGACTTATACACAAACAAATAACAACTATAGCCGATCGAGCAATTAGACTTCTAAGTAAAGAGTCTAGCCGACAAAGAGCAAGGTATTATACCCTTCGAGTCTTATCATTACTTACGGAACCCTTAGTTATTTAGTTAAAAGAAACATTATACTTAAGACTCTTAAGCCTTTCGGAAAGACTAGACGACGAGATGTCGAGCATCTTATTTGACTTAAACGAACTATTATACGCTAAGCCCGATAATAAGATTACGGCCTGAGCAATAATAAAAGATTTCTTAGATGCAAAGTATAAAGGGCTAAAGGATTACGACTTATAGAGCTTATTTCGGCACGCTTTCTTACGCTAAGATTAAACGAGCTTTACGATAACGAAGGATAATACGGGACGAAGCCTTAAGTTTGCTACTTTTATTAGCTTTAAAGAACACTTGCTGTCTAAAGGCGTGTGGTGCTTCTTAAAGCAAAAGGGCTACGCTAATAAGATAGTCAAGCTTTTAAACGACGAGCAGCAGTATTAATAGACTTACAAAGAAATAAAAGAACAATAAGCAATACCTTTAGGCTTCGATTCAAAGTGGACCGTCGAAAACCTTACGAAGAACGACGACGATATTACACTTTAATTACTTTTACTTTTACTTTTACGAAGTTTAAAAAAGAAAAAGAAAGAAAAGAAAGAGGAGATTCGGAGGTTACGCGAAGAATTTGCGAAAGAAAAGAAGGATATAAAGTAAAATATAAAAGTGATAGCAAAGCAAATAGCGGAATTACGGACTTACGTTATACAATCTAACGAAAGGTTACGACGAAGCGCTTTAGCGTACTCGACGCTTTCAATTTATCAATCGCTACGCAATACGCTAATCATACAAGAAGAGCTAAAATCACTTTAACGGCTTTTAAACCTTTTTCTTAAGAGCTATACTTAGTTTTCTGAAAAACTTAAGCTTAATAACAATAATAATAAAAGTCTTAAGATTATTATCGGACTAGATAATAATCGAAGCTACGAGAGCTATACGTTAAAAGAGGACTTATTAAAACTTAAGAGCATTCCGGGCAAAACTAGCTTTTATTAAAGACAGCGTATAGATTTCCGTGCTTAACTTTAGCAACTCGAAAAAAGGATCTAACACTTTCGGACGTATCGACAAGCTCTTTAGATTTCTTAATAAGCTACGTATCGATAAGAAGGATATTAAAAGTATAAGAATCGTTAAAAGCGTGCTTAAAAGTACAGATATTATTAAATTAAAGCTTCGGCCGATAACTCGAATAGCTTTAGCGATCTTGACGATAACTAACGAAGAAGAAACGAAAAGGATTAGCAAAGAGATCGAAGCTACGGATACGGAAAAGATAAGAACGGGCTTTTTAAATTATTAAAAAGATTCGAAAACGGATCTTTAAAAGACTCCGGATTCGGAAATGAGCTTCTTAAAGACTTTAAAAGAAGACGGACTACCGGCAATTATATCGGTAACCTTTTACCGATCAAACTATTAGCTAAGCAAAGCACGCTTGCGTACGGCACTTTAAGCGCTTTTAACGATAATAGAAACGATTTTTTTAAGTTAAAAGTAACAGACTTTTACTTAAGAGCGAAGGAATTAGCTTTATTTGCGCGAAGCTTTTTTAAAGAGCTAAAGTATTCAAGACTCGACGATAACTTTAAGATTCAATTAAAGATTTTTGCTAATTAAGCAAGTCGATACGGTTTGACTTCCGACGATTACTTAACGGCGTTTTCGATTATGCTTATAAAAGAAGCTATAACCTTTTATTATAATCACGTTATTAAAGCTAAGCTTCCGACTTTTAAAGCAAACGCTATTATAATAAAAGACTATTTCGAAACTGACTATCGGCGGTAAGTAAAATACGACCGTTAAAAAGAAATTTCGCTAGATTTAATTAAGAAAGAGAATCTAAAGACCTCGCTTAACGAGTGCTTTAAGAAGCTCGCTAAAGAGCTTAAAAGCATTTAAAGCTCTTTACGATTAAGTTTAAAAGATAATCGAAGTTTTGCTAATAAGTTGTATTCAGCTTGTAAAAACGTGCTAAAGATTACGATTATACGAATGAACCTTGCTTTTACTTTTACCGCCGCAGTTGCTAATATTCGTCGAGCAATTGCGTTTGTAACTAAGACCTCTCGACTTACTTCTCGACCTTCCGTTAAAGCTAAAGCTTACGCGAGCTCTAGCGAGCTACACGATCATACTTGCTTTTAACACGCCTTAAAAGCTAACTCCGATTTAGATAAAGAATACGAATGCTTTATTTAAGACCGCTAATACTTCGAAAGTAAGAAAGCTGCCAAGGCTATTAAGAGTGAAAAAAAGTGTTTTGTTTGCAAAAAGCTAAGTTGCTAAAGCACTAACTATACTTTCGACGAAAAGAAGGCATCCGTCGCTAAGTTTTAAAGCTTTTAAAACGCAAAAAGAGTAACGAAAAGCAAATTCTTTTAATACGTAGCGTCGATCGAAGGCTTGCTACTTATATTTATAAAAGAATTCGATCAGTTTATCGCAAGCTTATTAAACGAGCCGCTCGAATCGAGCAGCTACGTTAATATATTAGAAAGTTTTGTGATTACTTACGGTACTTTCGACGCCGACGAAGTATATAAACAGCTAAAGATTCAAACGGTATTCTACGCTCTTACTAGTTAAGTAAAGACTTAAAAGATACTCGAGCAAGATCCGCGTGTGCTCGCAAGTAAAGCAAAGACTTATATAGCTTTTAAGTACTTTGAAAACGTGTTTATAAGCTTTATGATTAACAGCGGAGCAGCTAATTTCTTTACCGTTAGCTTGCTTTAGCTAAAAGCACTTTAAAAAAAGTACTTCGAGGTTTAATTAAATACATTCCGAGCAAAAGAGAAGTCCGTTAAGTACAAGATCGGCTCTGCTACTTTTATTAAAGCAGTTACTTTAAATACCTTTTTAAGTCAAGTGAAGTTTTACGTTATAAAGAGCGACGTACTTTTCTTATTCTCGTTAGCTAATATAAACAAGCATAAAGTGATCTTAAATAACTTGCGGAACGTATTAGCTTAAAAGAAAAAGGAAATACTAATAGTAAGGATGTTTAAGCACGTATAAATGCTATTAAGTAAAGAGCACGCTGCTACTTATTATAGCACCGAAAGCGAGACCGTTTACTGCTACTTTATAAAAAAGCAATTGAAGATTATCTATAAGCGTTTTGGCCACTTTTTAACAAGTCGATTTGCCGCTGTTCTTAAAAAGGCCGAGCACGAATTCAGACGGGATTTGCTTTATAATATTCAAAAGTTTTACTATTACTATTAAGTATTCGGACGCTCTTTAAAGAGGTTTAGTATTAAGCTTAAGGATGATATTAACTTTAATAATACGGTATACGTAGACGTAATGCACTTTGACGGCAAGAACGTATTGCACGTCGTTTGCGATTTTATTAATTTTCAAGCCGTTACTTTTTTTAAAAGCATATCCGTATAGCACTTACTTAAGAGATTTAATCGATATTAAATCAATACTTACGTCGGACCTTTTTTAAACGTCGTGCACGATCTTAAAACTAACTTCAATTCGGCGACGTTCCGAAAATACTTTAAAAATATTAGCAGCATTTTAAAGCAGATACTTATAAAAGCTTATCATAGCGTCGAGCTAATAGAACGCTATTACGTCTTTGTACGACGCGCTTTTAAGATCGTTATAAAAGAGCTACTAAAGGCTTTAAAAGAGGATCGGCTTCAAATGGCTATCAAAGCTATTAACGACATAGCGAGACTTAATAGCTTAGTTCTTATACTCTTCGTTTTTAAGACTTTATTAAAGCTAACGGAATAAGATCGACTTGCCGCGTTTACTTAAGAACGTGCTGCTATTATTAATAAGGTTATAAAAGAAGTACGAAAATGCTACGCCGCGAAGCAAGTTAAGGACGCGCTTAAAAAAAGGAATAAACTAATTACGAAGCATACTTTAAACCTTTTTATTAATTTACGAATACTCGTATAGCAAGAAAATCAAAGGTAGAAAGGCCTTTTTCAGCTGCTTGGCAAGCAAAGGCACACGTGTATAATAGCATGTCCGAAGCTTACGGAATTCAAGTTAACCTTAATAAAACCTTATTACTTTAAAGTTGAAAAGCTGCTAAAGGAGTTGCAAGTACTTAAGGTAAAGGTAAAAGAAAAAGTAAAAGAAGATCAAAGCGAAAGCGAAAAAGAGCTAGAACTACGAAATTCGCTTAAATTTTAATATTCGCTTAATTTAAAAAGCTCGCTAAGATCAGCAAACAGCTTTTTTAACCTTTAACTTGCTAATCTTTAAAGGTCAATAATACTAATAGTTTAAATACTTTATTAAAAGTACGATTTTAGTATCTCGACCGTGCTCGACGAAGAAGAAAGCGATTCTTACGTTCTATTTATTAAAGACTCCGAAGTGTTTATTATTGATAAAGAACGCCGAGACTATAAGCTTTTAGCTAAGCTACGAGCCGAAGGAATTATTAAAAGCTTCGGGGCACCGTTTTAAAAGTCTAAAGCAAAGGAATTGACAAGATTAATAGCTTAAGGCATTCTTTAAGTGATCTCGAGCACCGACTTACGTGCTAAAAGCGTGAAGATCTTCGGATCTAAGTTTGTTGATAAGATTAAAGGCAAAGGAACACTTACGTTATACGAAAAGTTTCGTATAGTAGTTTAAGCTTTTTAAGACAAAAGCAAGACGAAAGTACTTATCGAGTCACTTACGGTGTAGCGAGCGGGCTAAAGACTTTGTTATGCTTTAGCTCTTTCTTTAATAAAAGACTACGGGTGTTAAGTTTATAGCAAAGATATTATTTAAGCTTACACTTAGTTAAGCACGAAGCTTATTCGAATAATCGTCGTGCGATTACTTAAAAAGATTACTTATCGATTCTTTTTCGGCACTTTGTTTTTTATAATTAGCCTTTTGTATAAGATCTTCGAAGCAAGAACGCATTAGTATAAGCGTTTTTTAAAGCATTTCACGGATAACTTCGAGATAAAGCAATCGAGCTTTGATTTTTGCTTCTTTATATCAACTAATAAGGATCAACTAAGAATAGCTGCTTTACAAACGGATAATATTCTTATAGTTGTTAATCTAGCTATAAGAGCAAAAGAGGAAAAAGAGCTAGTCAAATTTAAGCTGAAGAGCAAAGAAATAAAGATCTTTATATACGCCGAGCTAATGATTTTTAATAGATATAAGCTATCTTTAGATAAAAACGGGTTCGGACTGTTAATTAAGCAAAAAAGGCAAGGTGATAGGCTTGCAGTAATCAAGCTCGATTTAGCCACACGGACTAAAGAGTACTTAAAGCAACGTGCTCGAAGAGCGTATTTAGCTACTATTTATTATTTAAAAGCATCTTATGCTTTATCGATAGCTGCTTAGCATTAAGAACCGAAAGACGAGGATTATAAAGCTTTTAATAAAGTGATCTAATAGTTAATCGATCACTTAATACGAAGGATCTATTACGTGCTTTTAGACTTAAAGACTGCGAAGCTCTTTATGTTCGTAAATAGAGCGTTTGTTAATAACGCTGACTTTAGCTTTTAAATCGGTTTCGTAGCTATCTTTGGCAATAAAGCTTACGTAAGTAAGAACGAGTTTACTTTAACGGGTAATATCTTTTATTAAGTATTATAAAAGTGCAAAAAAGTGATAAAGGTAGTATTAGCTTTTGAGCTATACGTTATGTCTTTAAGTATCGATATAGCTATTGCTATATCGACTACTTTTGCTTAAATCATAGCTCAACTAAAGATCTTTAATTTCTTCGTAGTTATATGCATTAATTCTTATTCGCTTTACGAGTGTATAGTAAAACTAGGAACTATTAAAGAGAAACGCTTTATGATCGATATTATAGCTATTCGAGAGTTATACGAAAAGCGAGAGCTCTTTAAAGTACGCTAGATCGGAGGAAAATCTAACCTTGTTAACGCTATAATTAAAGTCGGGGCTAATACTTCTTTGCAAGAGCTAGTTTTGACCAATACTTTAAAGGTATAAGTAGACGGATAAGTGGAAAGGCCGCTGTAAGAGAAGAAAGAGTGAGGTTTAAAGGAGTAAGATTGATTTTCCTTTGTTTGATTACCTTTTTTCTTTTTCGGTCGATATAATAGTTAGCAAGGTACTGCTTGCTAAAAAGAGAGTTGCCGGTGTCGGTATATCTATATCGACTTTAGCTAACTAATAGTAGTAGTAGTAGTAGTTAAGGAACTCACCCGTGAATTATGGTTCACGGGCCACTTGGCATGCCTCGCTTAGCATGTCAAGCAGTCAAAGGACCTTCAACTTGACAAGTAGGCTTATTAGTTAGCTAATGCACGTGATTCCTTTTAATCTTATAAAAGGAATCAGCTCCTTTGAATCTTGAGGAGCAGACAGAATTCAGATACCTTATCAACCGAGTGTTTTGCAATTGCAAGTACTTTGACGACCTTACGAAGTTACGAATATATTCCCAATCGCTTAGAAGCAATCCAACAGATATAGTTGCCGGTAGTCCGTCCTTTTTTAAGGTCTTTAAGAAGCTCATTTCCGAATCCGAGGTCTTTTAAAGGCCCGTTTCCGAATCTTTTTAATAGTTTAAGAAAGCCGTTCTTACTTCTTCCGTACCTGTAGCTTCGATCTTTTTATTAATCTCTTCCGTTTCCTTTTCGTCGATCATCGTTAAGATCGTTAAAGCTATTCGAATCATCGGTCAAAGCTTTAGCTTAATGATATCCGTATTTTTAAGCGCGCTTTTAGCGATTCTCATACTCTTAGTTTCTTTCTTGCTAATACGTAGCCTTTTGAAAGATATAAGTAGCTTGTCGGTACGTCCGAAAGTGCTAGATCTTTTCTTCGAGTTGTTAAGGTTAAGCACGGAAATCTGTACGCTGTCTTTAATAAGAGCTGATTTTGTCCGGAATGCTTTTAAGTTTTAGCGGGTCCTTTTTTAGCGTGTAGCTCTTATAACCTCGATTGTTGTTTAGTTCGATAATGATCTCAAGACTTTTGTTGTTATTGCTATTAATGTAAACACCCTGCCTGATGGGGTACCTGCCATGGCCACTAGGGCCACACTAAACGGACCCATCTTCTATAAGAGGGCACACATCTTTTAGCTAAAACAATCAACGAGCTTTCCACCTACCTTTTTTAACACTTCTTTTTGTAAGACTATAAGGTCTAGCCTTAAAGCTAAGCGTTTATTTAGCACATCTTTTTAAGTGCTTTTACATTAGTGACTTACGTAAAGATTCAAATCTTTAGTCTTTGTCTTTATACAGCTCATTACAATCGCTTGATTCGCAATCAAATTGATCTTCGTTTATTCAGCACTTTACTTTACAATTATAACTTTAAAACAATCAAAACTTTATTCTCGATAAGTTCGGACACCGAAACGCCGAAATAGCCGAAGTGTAATATTTCGGCTTTTTAGCAAAAACTCTTTTTTATTATCAATAAGAAAGAATTTTCACTTATTAATGAAAATATCTTTTTATACTTTAGCTCTTATCTTAAATTAAAGCAATTAACATAGTCCGGAGTTGTTAACGAAGCTAATCAATTGATTCTTAAGTTTTTTATAATTCTGATCTTATCTATTAGTTTACTTTTGCAAAAGGTCTATTCTTTTTAATTTCGGATCGAGAATACTTTACGAAAATCGCTTATTTTACTCGTGAACTCGGTTCACGAGTTAAAATCAAACAATTTAAAAACCTTTTATCAACCCGATCATTCTTAACATATACATATGTCTAATCTTTAGAATACCGAAAACTTTCTTAAGATTTTTAATATCGAAGTCGGCGCAAAATCACTTTTCTTTTCGTTAGAATCTTTTAAATTTATTAAATCCTTTAATCGTATTCTTATAAGCTTCGGATTATCTTTATTTTATTTCGACTTTTAACTTAAACTTTTACCGCTACTTTTATCGGAAACACTTGCTTCGGAAATGCTTTTTAAAATGAACATCGGTTTTAAGATCTATACTATTCTTCTTTTTCTTGCTCTTCTTGCTTTTTTATTAAGCTTTTCGCTAGTTATAATCGACCTTGCTATCTTTTACGCCTTCATGACTACTCGCATGCTATTGCTAAGCGCTTTAAGAGCTTTTTGCTTTAATAGTGTTAATATTACCGACTTTATCGAGAAGTACGAAGAAACTTATAATAACTTTAGTATTTTTAAAAACAATCGGTTTGTTAAGCTTTTTTGTTATTGCAATAACCTTCGCAAAGAAGTTATTAAAAGCTTGCTCGAATAAAAAGCTAAGAAAGATTAAGCTGCTTTCGTTAAAGCTTTAAAAGCCGAGTTTCGTAAAAACGATACTTAATAGATTAAAGACTCGGTCGCTTTCTTGCGAAAATTTGCTATGCAAAAACGAGATGTTAATAACTTTAAAAATTATTATCGCACCTTTTCTCGAGTCTTCGAAAGGTTTACTTTAATACATTTTTTAAGCAAGACCGAATAAAGCCGCTTGTTTTTCTTCGGATTGCTCGTCGAAATCCGAAACAAAACGATTAAGCATTATAAAGTCGACGAATTCGACTCGGACTCTTATGCCGCTTTCGATAACTTCGCTATATTCGCTTTTAAAACCGATTAAAGTGCTAAGATTATCGAAGCTATGAATCGAGAAAAGTCTTTTTTAGTTAACTTTATTAAAGATATTCGGACCTTAGTTAAAGAACACACCGAGCTAGCTAGCGTTCTTAAGTCTATTAAGAAAGCTTTAATAGTAGTGCTGTTTACTCGTGAACTACGGTTCACGAGTGAAAAAAAAGAAATTGATAAAGTAAGTTTTATGATTAAGAAGTTTTTTAACTTGCAAATTAATGCGATTTATAATCGAATTGATTACTTCGAAGATCAAGTCGCTAACTTAACTTCTCGACGCTTTATTTAATTTTAATTTCAAGTTCGATTCGAAAACCGCGACGAAGCTTTTACTAAGTATATCGCTTAAGATGCTCGAAGTAAAGTTAGCTTTAAAAGTAAAGTTCAAATTGCTGTTATCAGCTACGGACTATAAAGACGAAGAAAAAGAAAAAGTAAAAGATACGAAAGCTAAATGCAAGATTATAGCTTTTACGAGAACTCCGAAGATACAACTCAAGCTCTTTATTAATACCGAAATGAATGCGAAGCTTTTAAAGATATAATCAATAAAAGATGTATTTATATTAATAATTACGAACGCTTTTACTTAAGACTTAAAAGGATCGGTGTTTTTATCATTTAAAAAAAGCAAAAAAAGACTTAATTCAAATCTATCGTGCTAGACGTTCGTAAGACGGAATACGATAATATTTTAAAAAATCGACTTACTAGCGGACTTAAGACTTATAAACACTTACTCTTTTATCAACAACTAATTTAATAGCCGGCTTAATATTAGCCCGATCAAAATGCTTAGCAATTAACTAACTAGCTACGAGAGCTTACTATTATTTTTAAAAGACTAATCGATATTAAAAATATTAATGCTATAAAATAGATCAATACGCTTAGCTACTTATCTAGCATAGAAGTTGCTTCGGTCGAGATTAACGCCGCCGCAAAAGATAAAGCTAAAAAGCTTTTTTAGCTTTCGAAAAGATCTAAGCTTATTAAGATCAAAAAGAATATCCGACAACAAAAAGAGAAGAACTACGGTATCTTTAAAGCCCGTGCCTTTTAAAAATCGAGTACTGCTATAAAAATAGACTCGGAGGATAAGCTGTTCGATAGTTTAATTAAAAAAAAGTCTTTTAAACCTTTTAGACCAACTAAAGCCGACGAAGCTATAAAAGATGTAGAAAGAGAAGTTAAGATTACTTAGCGAATACTAAAAGGAAAGAAGAAAAGGACTTATAGACGAGAGAAGTTCATTGACCTTTACGTTATTATTAAAGCTTAAGAAAAAGCAATAGCGGCGATTATAAAATCGAGAATCGAAGTTTAGATTAAAGACTTGTTCGGTCTCAGCTCTCGCTTCGACAGGTTATTAAGCCATTATATTCTAATGGTTCCCGATACTAAAAAAAACGTAAAAGTCTTTTAAAGTAAGCTTATTCTTATAAACGCTTTAATTGTTAAACGTTTAGATCGGAATAAAGAAAGCAAGCTAGACTTTTTAGCGACGCAAATTCACAAATAACTTATCGCTCGCAATTGCTTCGAAGTAATAATAAAGACCTTAAAGGTTTTTATTAATATCGACGGTATAATTAAGAGCAGATCTTTTTTCGATAATAGATCTAAAGTTAACGTAATAAACAAAGAAGTGGTTAAGATAGCTAAACTATTTATCATAATAGATCGAGCTTTAATTTATACTACCGTATCCGAAGATCTTTACAACTTCGATAAGTAGATAAACGACGTCGAAGTCACTATTAGCGGAATTATTAATTACGCCGATTTTTTTATTATTAATAATAGCAATTACGAAGTCATCTTAAGCATGCTTTTCTTTTTAGAATTCTAACTCTTTTTTTTTTACTTCGATAATAATACGATAAAGGCTTCTTTTTAAAACTACGATCGATCTACTTAAAAATAGATTACTATTGCAAAAGACAAGTCGGATTTGATCGAAGACTTAAAAAACTAATCGTTAACATATAAGTTAAGATAGATGTTAAGTTAAAAAAAAGCTTAAAAAGAAATTCCGCCCGTGAATTATAATTCACGAGTAGATCGGCATAAAAACAACAAAATCATAAAAAAACAATTCAACTTAATATTAAGCAAAGCTTATTAAAATTAAAAACACTAAAAATATTTGCAATTAAACTCGACAAATCGGAAAATTTTATGTTTATTATCGACAACGATAAAGACTTTTTAAAAAAGAATATAATAAAATTTAATACGATATACAAAAAGAAAGCGGAGAAGGTTAAACCGATAGATTTAAAAGTATCGGATAGAAAGATACTTAAAAGGATCGACGATTAGTTCGAGCAAGATAAGAAAGCGAAACCTTTTAAGCTTAAAAGATCTTTTTCAAAATACTTTATTAACAGGTTTTTAAACTTAAAAGTTAGATCAAGATTAACGAAAGAACGATTCGAAGCACTTACGATTAGCTTTTAAGTTATTTTAAAAGAGAAAAAGCTGCTTTACTAATGCTTTTTAAATCGAAAAGAAGCGATAGCTTAAGATTTTACTTATCTTAGCTAAGTCCGGAAAAAAGTTATACCGCTTTAAAAGATCAAGACGGTGCTTTACGAAGCTTAGCAAGAGAAGACGTTTACGGTACCGAAAGCTTTGCAAAAGATAATTATCTTTATGTTAAAAGAACGATTAAAGCAAAAAGTCTTTAAACTATGTTAAAGCCTTTACCGGAACAAATAGTTTATTATAGCGAAGAAAAAAAAAGGAAAATACAAGCTGATTATTGCTGTAATTAAGATGAACCGTATAACGGTTAAAGACGCTAATATTGCTTCGAACGTAGACTAGTTTTCGAACGAATTTGCCGGTCTTACGATAGCTATACTCTTGGATTTCTTTTTTAAATACGATCAATTCTTTTTCGACGTTAAGTTTAAAAACATAATAACTATTTAAACGCTTATCGGACTGCTTCGAATGACTCGGATACTTATAAGAGCTATTAATTCGATCGCTTAATTCGTCAAAGTTATTTATAAGATCTTTATAAATTGCATTCTTAACGTTTGCTTGCTTTATATAAATAACGTAAAAGTTAAAAGATCGCGATCTTTTTACAATTATAAAGAAGTTTTGCTCGGAATTCGACGATTCGTTTTAAAGCATATTTAAAATATCGATAAAGTGCTCGTAAAGTTTAAAAGAGCTAAGACGACCGTCGGAACGAAATCTTAATATTATATGCTTAGCTTTAACATCGTTAGATTCGTTACGGATAACGAAAGACGCTACTTTTAGACCGTTAAAATTAAGAAGATATTAAAATAGATTAAGTGCGAAGACGTATCGAAAGCCCGAGCTTTTATTAGCATCGTAGTTTATTATAAAATCTAGATCAAAAACTTCTTTACGATTGTTGCTTTAATTTACGCGACGATAAGAAAAAAAGTCGAATTCAAGTAGTTAAAGCTTTAGCAAAAAGCGATAAAGCTGCTTAAAGAAGCCTTGCTTTTTGCTTCCGTTCTTATTAAGATCGATTATAGCAAGGACGGAAAGAAAATTTACTTAATAATAAACGCTAGTCTTAAAAGATAAAGAGCAGTATTATAATAAAAAGATTCCGATAAAAAGCGATATTTTATTAAGTTCGAAAGTGGTTTTTAAAACTTTGCGAAAAGCAAGTACGACGCGATTAAGCGAGAATGCCGCGATGCTTTAAAAGCTATAAAAAAGATAAAAAACGAATTATACGAAGTTTACTTTATCTTAAAAACCGACGCTAAAGTATTAGTTGATCAATTCAACGGATTAGCAAACGATTTGCTTAAAGCTTTCGTTACGAATTAAATTGCGTAAATAAGATTAATAGACTTTAAAGTCAAGCATATCTTTAAGATTAAAAACACAGCGGCGGACGGTCTTTTTAAAAAAAGAAAAGAGCATCTTTTAAATATTAAAAAAAGAGAAGAAAAAGATATTAACGATTAAGTCATTAACGAGCTAAGCATTGTTTCAGTATTCTCGATTAAACGACTCGTGAACTATAGTTTACGAGTTAAAAAAAGAGTTTTAAAGCACGATTACTCGCTCGACTCCGAGCTTATTGCTTAATTCTTTATTACTTTTAAACGCTTTCTTTCGATTAAGACTTACAACTTTCAAAAATTTAAAAATAAAGCACTTAACTACTTGATTAAAGATAGTTACCTTTATAAGCGAGTAAACAATTCTTACTCGATCAAGCTAGTTGTCGACGGAATTTAAAAACGTTATATTATTATTTCCGACGCTTATCGAGAATCCGAATATAAAAGAGCTGAGTCAACTTACTACCGCACGTCAAAACTCTTCTTTTAAAATAGATGCTACGAAGACTGCAAAGCCTTCGTTTAAAGCTGTAAGCTTTATTAAAAGCGTAAAGCCGGACGAATAGAAAACCTTTTGTACTTGACTTAGCTTACTTAAATATAGTCAAAAGTCAGCTTGGACGTGTTACAAGTTCTTACTACCGATAAAAGAATGACTTGCTTCGTACTAGCTAAAAAAGATCTATTTAAATAGCTAAAAAAGCGATTACTTCGATCGGCTAACGCCGAATCTATTGCTAAGTTCTTTTAAAAAGATATCGTTTGCCGCTATAGACTATTCGAAAGACTGACTATCGATAAAGGACTTAAGAACAAAGCAGTTGCTAAAGCCTTCGCTATTAAGTACGAGATCAAAAAGGTTTAAATCTTAAATTACAATTCAAAAGCTAATAGAATAATCGAAAAAGAATATAAAGACATCTTGGATAGCTTATCGAAAGTTATAAACGAAGGATTTAAAGATTAAGTTCGCAAATTCAATAAGATGCTCTTTACAATTCGGACTTCGATACACGCACTTATTAAAGTTACCTTTTTTTTTTAAAACTACGGACGAGAAGCTGAGCTACTTTTAGAGTCACGATAGCTAGTTTAAAGATTACTACTTTAGCAAAAGGTTCGATCTCGCGCTAACTTGCTTGCTATAAAGTTTAAACAATTAGAACTTCGGGATAAAGATATCGACGAGATTATTTTAAAGAAGAAACGCTATCGACTTGCCGCTATAGCTACTTAAGAACGAGTCAAGGTCTTAAAGTCGGAACTTATTAAAAAAAAAGACTTAATATTGCTTTACGATATCAAACGCAACATCGATATATTCGCGGATACTAAACTAGACTACAAGTAGCTAAGACTTTATATCGTTTTTAAAGCTTACGATAAAAGATATTATAAACTTTAAGAAACCGATAAGATTAAGCTTAAAAGCACTTTTGCGGCCAACCGTTTTAAACGATTCTACCGCCGCGATTAAACCTTTTTTCTTTTTAATAAAAACGACGAAGAAAAAGAAAAAAAGGATTCGGATTCTTCGGATAACTTAGACTTTAGCGAATACGAGCCTTCCGACGACGGCAAAAGTGAACTACTTAACTTAAGGGTGACCTTTAAACTTAAGTTTATCAACTTCTAAATCATTCTTTTAACACTTTCGAAAAAACAAAAGTTAGCTTACAAAACTGTTTCTTAATCTGTTCTTTTACTTTGTTTTTCTTACTTTCTTATCTTCTTTTTGTTTTACACTTATTCTATAAAAGGACGTGCTTTTAATGATCACTTTTTTTGTTTAGTAAAAAAAAGTATTTCTTACGTTTGTTCTTTTACTTTTAGACTTGCTTTTTATTGTATTCTTTATTCTTTCCTTGTTCCTTTCACTTTACTAGCTATTCATTTGTCTTACACAGATTGTTCTTATTATTTGATTGTTTTTTTTTCATTTGTTTAAGCTTACACGGCTATTTTTTATTTCCTATTTAAAACTGTCCCTTTGTTTTAAGCGTGCTTAACCACGTGTATTCGAAAGTAAACTGCTGTTAGAAAGAATAAGTCTTTCTTATAAATATACTTATATAAGAAAGCTCTTTTTTCTTTCTTCTTAATATTTTCTTTCTTTATATAATAATAATTATAACAATACTACCACCACCTTTTTTTTACAACTATATAATATTATACTAATACTAACGACTTTAATCATTACTTAATCGCTCACCACTATTATTAACTTTATTCCGCTATCTTATATTTAGCTTGTAAATCGTAATTCACGAGTTAAATATGCTTCTTAAGTTAGCCGCCGCTAAAAAAAAGGCTTTTATCCGAGATGCACCTTTTAGCTTATTAATGAGCGAAGAGCAAGCTGCTTTAGCTCGATAATCGAGTTTCGAATTAAAGTTCGAAAGACGAGTCATTAAGACTTTCGATAAGTTCTTTTAAACTTACCGCTAAATAAGCAACTCTAGTCAACTAGCTATGCTTAAAGTAGCAACCTCCGACCTTAATAATAAATTAAATAAAAAAGACGACTTAATCTTATAATACAATTAGTTTTTGCGAGCTAAATACGTAAGAAAAAACATAAACGCCGAAGACCTCTTTTCGGCTTACGACCAGTTTATTATTAAAATCACCGCTATCTACTCTTTACGTAATAAGAACGCCGAAGAACACAAACGAATCAAGAGAGCTTTCGACGGCGCTCGAGGCTAATTGTTATATAACGATTACTTTAAAGCTATATGCACTTTAATCCGCAGCGCTCGCTAACTAAACGTCATTCTAAAGAATTGCATTTTTAACGCTTACGCTATTTAAGTTATTAATTATTATATTATTGCTTACGTCGCTTTTTAAAAGACTATAGCTAATATAGCTTGAAGACGCAAGTTCATTAAGCTTAATGCTACGGTAATCAACTTTACTTGCTAAAGCGTAGAAAACAAAAATAATATTAAGTGAAAAGATAAGATCGCTATTTTTAACGAAAGACTTTTAAAGAAGCTAAGATTAAAAGTCTTATCGTATAGCTTATTGATTTTAGCTCTCGATAATATTAAAAGCGAATACGACGAGCTTAAAGAACGTATAGAGTTTGCCGACGAAAATCAAACTTAAAGTTTCGTTTTATAAAAAGAACCCGAATTCGGAACTCTACTCGTGAACTATAATTCACGAGTAAAAGATGACTTAGCAATCGAAGCAAGACTAAGTCAACTTTTTGCTCTTAAGACCTTTTTGCTTAAATTACTTATTGCGCGCTTTTCGCTATTACTAGCTTTATCTTAAGGATCGACGTCATCTTTTATTAATAAAGCCTCGAACGCTAAACTAGTTGCTTCGATTATGTTTACTTTACGCAAGTCTATCGACGCGAGCTTTTTTATAGCTCTTAGATTTAAAGTGCAACGCGACTTTTTCGAGAATCAATTGCTACTAGCATTACCCGTTAAAGAAAGAGACAGCTTCGAGTACGAACTAGCTAAAGCTATGTCGAACCGCTGCTTAAAACTTATCGAGATTGAAAACTTTATAAATATAAACGTAGCTTTTATCAACTTTTGCTAAGACTTTTATTAATCAGCTTTCGATCGCTTGAACTTGGACGAGAACATCGATAATGCTTTTTAAGTTACCGCGGAATCAATTAAGAAAGCTATTAGCTAGATCCGCAAGCTTTTAAAAAACGAATTTTCTAATAACGCGATCTTACGACTCTTCGACCGTCGTAGCTAAGTAAAAGTAAATAAAGAAAGAAGCAAGATAATAAACTACTTTTTACTATTCGAGATTTTTAATTTAAGCTTTAATAACGACGATTGCGATTGTATAAAAGTTTTTTAAAAGGTAAAGAACGTATTAAAATTTAAAAATAGATTTAAAGAACTTTTTGATTTAAACGTTTAAACGAAGCTTCGCTTTAACCGCAAAATCTTATCGTCCGCTACCGACTTGTTAAAAAAAGTCTTTTACGAAGTTTATACTTTCGAATACGCTAAATACTTTAAGTTAATTACGAAAAACCTTATAACAACGGTGATCCGTTCTAATTTGTGTCGATTTATCGAAGCTTTCTAAACTAACGCTTTTAATAACTTTATGCTTTACTCGAGCAACTAATCGATATTCGCTATTAAGACTAAAAGCAGTACTCTAGTTAAAAGAATGTCTAGCTTAAGCTTTTTTAAGTTTAAAGCTAAGCCGATGTCTTTTAATAAGCTAAACTAAAGCACTAGCTTAATAAGCACCGCTTAAAAGAACAGCCCTTTTAATACTTTAAATGCGAGTAGCTATACGAAAGTTTAACTTATATTAAAAGCTTTTTTCTTAAATAATAAGTACGGCAACTAAACTTTTTTTATTATTATAAATAAAGAGATCCAAATGTACTTTTACTACTTTCGGACTAATGACTTAAAAAGAGCCTCGATTAATGCACTTTTTAATATAATGCACTCTTTGACTTAGCAAGTCCTTCGAAGCTATTATAAGCTGTACTTTGCCGCTTTACTTAATCGTTAAGACGGAAACTATAAGCTTATTGCTTACTTTAAACTCTTTTAGCTTTTTAGATGCAACAATAATGCTCGAGTGATTGCGATTAAATACGACGCTAATATTAAACGACTCGTGAACCGTGGTTTACGAGTAAAAGACAAAGTTTTAAATTACTACTTAATGCTTTATAGCGTAAAGAATTAGATCGGAAGCTTAAGTATTTAGCTTAAGAGCTATACTTACGACACTACCCTTAAAAAAACCGCTAAATAAAAAGCTTTTAAACTTAAGTCGAAGACTTTAAATGCTTTTAAAAACATTGCGCTACGCTAACTTTTTATTATAATTATAGATCTCGCTACTCTTATATCTATCATTACGAAACAAAGTATTTTCTTAAATATAAACGCTTTCTAAAATTCTTTTTGCAAATAAGCTATCTTTTTTAACAATTATACCGCTTTGCTAAACGATAGCACTTTAAAGAATAAAATCAGCTTTGCAAAGCACGCTTGCATTATCGTCTTAAGACGTATGCCGCTAACCTTTCGGTAAAGAATCATTAATAAATTAAGCTAGCTCTTCGCTACTATAATTTAGCTAGACTACGTTAGTTTTGTATTAAAAGCTTTAATCGAAAGAATAGATTAGAACGAGCTTCGAGTAATAAAAAAATTGACCGTTATCTTTGCTATATCTCGGACTTAGTTTTAAAAACACTTTATCAAGCATAAGAAAAAGTTGTTTTTAGCATTTAAAAAAAGATTTGCTATTATTTTAAACGCTAAAGCTAAGACTTACGGAGCCAAGTCTTTTTTTAAAAGCAAGAGCCGCTAAGCTAACGACCTTGTAGACGCTGATAAGTTAAAAGATTTTAAAAAGAGCTTGCGACCGATTAAGTTGTCTTTTAACGACTTTGATTCAAGTGTAAAAATCACTTTAGAAAATGCGAATTCTACTCGTGAACTATAGTTTACGAGTTAAATCGACGAATCTAAAGCATTATCTTTTCAACCGGAATCCTTAAACCGCGCTTTCGATAAAGCTATAAAAGCTTTAAGTGACTTGCTCGAAGACGAAGACGATTTAACTAATAGCTCCGGACTTTATTCTAGCTTCGCTAACCTTCCGTCGGCTAAGTTCACACTTATTAACGATGCGACTAACAAGCGCAAGAACGATACGCGCTCTTTCACTTTTAAAGATGCTATTGCTAGCACGTCATCGTTTAATACTAGCCTTGCTAAAAGAAGAAGACCTTCTTAGCTTAAAAAGAACGAAAGAGTTGAAGACGTAAGCACGGAAAAAGATTATAAAGAAGCTGCCGAAGCGTAGTTTAATAGTTTGAATGTTTAAAGTTTAAAGACAAGATACCTTCCTTTCTTTTTTATATACTAGATTTTTTCTTTCTTTTATACCCTCTTTTTTTCTTTTTTGCTTGATAATAAGCGGGGGCGCTTACTTATTCTATAAAAAGACGGATGTAAACACCTTGCTTGATAAGGTACTTGCTATGGCTATTAAGGCCATACTAGACGGACCCATTTTCTATAAGAGGGCACACATCTCTTAACTAGAACAATCAACGAGCTTTCTACCCACCTTTTCTGACACTTCTTTTTGTAAGACCATAAGGTCTAGCCTCAGAGCCAGGCGTTTACTCAGCACATCTTTTTGGGTGCTTCTACATTAAGCTTAGGCTTTTTAGAAAATTAAGTGTAGCCTTTGAGAAAAGGGTTTAAAAGCCGCTAAAGCGATTTTGGCTTTTGTTGTATAATTAGCGTATTGCGTAGTGACTGTTAAATTAAAGATAAGTACGCTAAAGTGCTTCGTCGTAGCCTTTCGTTAGATTGTATAACGTAGGTCCGTAATTCCGCTATTTGCTTTGCTATAGCTTTTATATTTCGTTTTATATCTTTCTTTTCTTTTAAAAACTCTTCTCGTAACCTTCGAATCTCTTCTCCTTCTTTCCTCTTGCTTAAGGTCTCTTTTTCCTTCCTTTTTAAGCTTCTCGAGAGTAGTAAAGGTAGTTAAGGCGTATTATCTTCGTTATCCGTAAAGTTTTCGGCGATCTACTTTAAATCGAGGCTTAGAAGTGTTGCTTATTGCTCTTTTATTTCCTCGAAGGTCTATTAGTACTGCTGCTCGTCGTTCAAGAGCTTGACCATCTTATTAACGTAACCCTTTTGCTTTAAAGAGCATTACACGCTTTTAGATAGCAAATGTTCTTTGAAGCTAATAAAAGTAGTATACTTAAAGCTTCGTCTTGTATTGTCTTTCGTCATCGTAAAACTCGTTTAATCTTAGCGTGAGAAAGCGTGCCGGAATAAGCTTTACAAGTCGTAATCCTTTAGCCTTTTATACTTCGCATTTAAGAAGTCTTTTATTATTGCTTAAGCCGTAATCTTATTATCGAGCTTTACGTATAAGAGCTCGTTTAAGTTAAATAAGATACTCGACATCTTATCGTCTGGTTCTTTTAAAAGGCTTAAGAGCCTTAAGTATAGTGTTTCTTTTGACTGAATAGCTAGAGGTTCCGTGGGTGGTGATAAGACTCGAGAGGTATAATACTTTACTGCTCTTTGTCGGCTAGACTCTTTACTTAAAAGTTCAGTTGCTCGATCGGCTATAGTTGTTGTCTGTTTGTGTATAAGTCGATCTAAATTTAATTAAGTTGCTATATATAGCAAGCGCGGCTCTTATAGCGTTGAAAGTTATATAAAAGTGACTTGGTTCGGAATCATTCTTCCGTAAGAATAAAGAACTCGATAGTATAAGCAAGCGACTTAGTACGGAATCGCTCTTCCGTTATAAAAGGAAAGAAGTATCGTAATAAAAGGTATCTTCGCTATAGAGTATTCTTAGCTTCTTTGTGATTGATCACTTAATAGTAAATCAACTATTGATCAGTGTTAGATTGCTTTTAAGCGATTAAGAATATATTCGTAAGTGTGACGAACTGATGAATTCTGACCTTAGAATACAAAGTGAAGAGAAGAAATAAGAAGCTCGGGGAGCTTAAGAAGGTCTATATACATGGCTACAAGCGCTAGGCTTAGATGAGTGATCAGCTGACTGCAAGTAACAAAGCAGGCTGTCATACTATCCTTTTAAAGAGCTGTCTTAGCTCTCTTAAAAGTACTTGATAAAAGAAAGAAAAAAATTCAATCGTAAACTATAGTTTACGAGTAGAATTGCTGAAAAAAAACCAAAAAAATACGCCGAAGCTACAAATCGCGATAATCGTTAAAGTTAGCGTCGTAGCTTTTAAAAGCGTTTTATTCCGCTAAAATTTCCTTTTTTTCGTTCGAATCAAACTCGCTTAAACCTTTATTTTCTTTGACGGGTCGGTCCGAAAAAAGGTCTTAAAAAACTCGCTTTTTTATCAAAGGCTTAGCTAGAAAAAAAGTACAGCTAGCTATTTAATAGTCGATTGCACCGCAACGAGTGTAAACACCCTGCCTGATAGGGTACCTGCTATGGCCACTAGGGCCACACTAGACGGACCTATCTTCTATAAAAGGGCACATATCTCTTAGCTAAAACAATTAACGAGCTTTCTACCCACCTTTTCTGACACTTCTTTTATAAGACTATAAGGTCTAGCTTTAAAGCTAGGCTTCTACTTAGCACATCTTTTTAAGTGCTTTTACATTAGTAACCTACGCAAAGATTTAAACTTTTAGTCTTTGTCTTTATACAGCTTATTACAATCGCTTGATTCGTAGTCAAGTTGACTTTCGTTTATTATTCAGCCCTTTTTACACTCTTTACAACTACAACTTTAAAACAATCAAAACCTTATTCTCGATAAGTTCGGATATTAAAACGCCGAAATAGCTAAAGTGCAATATTTCGGCTCTTCGGCAAAAACTCTCTTTTATTGTTAATAAAAAAGAATTTTCACTTATTAATAAAAATATCTTTTTATACTTTAGCTTTTATCTTAAATTAAAGCAATTAATATAATCCGGAGTTGTTAGCGAAGCTAATCAATTGATTCTTAAGTTTTTTATAGTTTTAATCTTATTTATTAGTTTACTTTTGCAAAAGGTCTATTCTTTTTAATTTCGGATCGAAAATACTTTACGAAAATCGCTTATTTTATTCGTAAACCCGATTCACGAGTCAAAATCAAATAATTCAAAAACCTTTTATTAACTCGATTATTTTTAATATACATATATATCTGATCTTTAAAATACCGAAAACTTTCTTAAGATTTTTAATATCGAAATCAGCGCAAAATCACTTTTTTTTTCGTTAGAATCTTTTGAATTTATTAAATCCTTTAATCGTATTCTTATAAGCTTCGGACTATTCTTATCTTACTTCGACTTTTAACTTAAACCTTTACCGCTACTTCTATCGGAAACATTTGCTTCGAAAATGCTTTTTAAAATAAACACCGGTCTTAAGATTTATATCACTCTTTTTCTTTTTGCTTTTCTTGCTCTTTTACTAAGCTTTACGCTAGTTATAATCGACCTTGTTATCTTTCACGCTTTTATAACTATTCGCATGCTATTGCTAAGCGCTTTAAAAGCTCTTTACTTTAATAGTGCTAATATCATCGACTTTATCGAAAAGTACGAAGAAACTTATAATAACTTTAATATTTTTAAAGATGATCGGTTTATTAAATTCTTTCGTTATTACGATAACTTTCGTAAAAAAGTTATCAAAAGCTTGCTCGAATAAAAAGTCAAGAAAGATTAAATTGCTTTCGTTAAAGCTTTAAAAGCCGAGTTTCGTAAAAATAATACTTAGCAGATCAAAGACTTAATCGCTTTTTTACGAGAATTTGCTATGCAAAAACGAGATATTAATAATTTAAAAAACTACTATTACACTTTCTTTCGAGTCTCCGAAAAGCTTATTTTAATACACTTTTTAAGCAAGACCGAATAAAGCCGCTTATTCTTTTTCGGATTGCTCGTAAGAATCCGAAACAAAACGATTAAGCATTATAAAGTCGACGAACTCGACTCGGACTCTTATACCGCTTTCGATAACTTCGCTGCATTCGCTTTTAAGACCGACTAAAGTGCTAAGATTATCGAAGCTATAAATCGAAAAAAGTCTTTTTTAGCTAATTTTATTAAAGATATTCGAACTTTAATTAAAAAACACATCGAGCTAGCTAGCGTTCTTGAGTCTATTAAAAAAGCTTTAATAGTAATGCCGTTCACTCGTGAACTACGGTTTACGAATGAAAAAAAAGAAATTAATAAAGTAAGTTTTATAATTAAAAAGTTTTCTAACTTATAGATTGATGCGATCTATAATCGAATTGATTACTTCGAAGATTAAGTCGCTAACTCAACTTTCCGACGCTTTATTCAATCTTAACTTTAAGTTCGATTCGAAAACCGCGACAAAGCTTTTATTAAGTATACTACTTAAAATGCTCGAAGTAAAGTCAGCTTTGAAGATAAAGTTTAGATTGCTGCTATCGGCTACGGACTATAAGAACGAAGAAGAAAAAGAAGTAAAAGATACGAGAACTAAATGCAAGACTATAGCTTTTACGAGAACTCTAAAGACACAACTCAAGCTTTTTATTAATACCGAGATAAATACGAAGCTTTTAAAAATATAATTAATAAAAGATGTATTTATATCAATAATTACAGACGCTTTTGCTTAAGACTTAAAAAGATCGGTGCTTTTATTATTTAAAAAAAGCAAAGAAAGACTTGGTTTAAATCTATAATTTAAACGTTCGTAAAACGGAATACAACAACATCTTAAAAAATCGATTTACTAGCGGACTTAAGACTTATAAACACTTACTTTCTTATTAACAACTAATCTAATAGCCGGCTTAATATTAACTCGATCAAAATGCTTAACAATCAACTAACTAGCTACGAAAGCTTATTATTATCTTTAAAAGACTAGTCGATATTAAGAATATTAATATTATAAAGTAGATCAATACGCTTAACTACTTATCTAATATAAAAGTTGTTTCGGTCGAGATCAACGCCGCCGCGAAAGACAAAGCTAAAAAGCCTTTTCCGCTTTTAAAAAGATCTAAGCTTACCGAAATCAAGAAGAATGTCCGGTAATAAAAAGAAAAGAACTACGGCATTCTTAAGGCTCGTGCTTCTTAAGAATCGGGTATTATTGTAAAAATAAACTTAAAAGATAAGTTGTTCGATAGTATAATTAAAAAAGAGTTTTTTAGACTAGCTAGAGCCGACGAATTTATAAAAGATATAGAAAAAGAGGTTGAGATCACTTAGCGAGTGCTAAAAAGAAAGAAGAAGAAGACTTATAAACGAAAAAAGTTCATTAACTTTTACGTTACTATTAAAGCTTAAGAAAAAGCAGTAGCGGCGATTATAAAATCGAGAATCGAAGTTTAAATTAAAGACTTGTTCGGTTTTAACTTTCGCTTCGACAAGCTATTAAACTATTATATTTTAATAGTTCTCGATGCTAAAGAAAACGTAAAGGTTTTTTAAAGTAAGCTTATTCTTATAAACGCTTTAACTATTAGACGTTTAAGTCGGAATAAAAAAAGCAAGCTAGACTTTTTAGCGACGCAAATTCGCAAATAACTTATCGCTCGCAATTGCTTCGAAGTAGCAATAAAAACCTTAAAGGTTTTTATTAATATCGATAGTATAATTAAGAGCAGATCTTTTCTCGATAATAGATTTAAAGTTAATATTATAAACAAAGAAGTGGCTAAGATAATTAAACTACTTATTATAACGGATCGAGCTTTAATTTATATTATCGTGTCCGAAGATCTTTACAACTTCGATAAGTAGATAAACGACGTCGAAGTTATTATTAACGGAATCACTAATTACGCCGACTTCTTTATTATTAATAATAACAATTACGAAGTCATCTTAAGCATGCTTTTCTTCTTAAAATCTTAACTCTTTTTTTTTTACTCCGATAATAGCACGATGAAAGCTTCTTTTTAAAACTACGATCGATTTACTTAAAGCTAGATTACTATTGCAAAAGACAAATCGGATTTAATCGAAAACCCGGAAAACTAATAGCTAGCATGCAAGCTAAAATAAATGCTAAGTTAAAAAGAAGTTTAAAAAGAAATTCCGCTTGTAAATTATAGTTTACGAATAAATCGATATAAAAACAATAAAATCATAAAAAAACAATTCAACTTAATATTAAGTAAAGCTTATTAAAATTAAAAACATTAAAAATATTTATAATTAAACTCGATAAATCGGAAAATTTCATGTTTATTATCGATAACGATAAAGACCTTTTAAAAAAGAGTATAGTAAAAGTTAATACGATGTATAAAAAGAAAGCGGAGAAGGTTAGACTTATGGATTTAAGAGTGTCGGATAAAAAAATACTTAAAAAGATCGACGATTAGTTTAAGTAAGATAAAAAAGCGAAACTTTTTAAGTTTAAAAGACTTTTTTCGGAATACTTTATTAGCAAGTTTTTAAATTTAGAAGTTAAATTAAAGTTAACAAAAAAACGATTCGAAGCACTTACGATTAGCTCTTAAGTTACTTTAGAAAAGAAAGAGCTGCTTTATTAATGCTTTTTAAATCGAAAAGAAGCGATAGCTTAAGATTTTACTTATTTTAGTTAAGTCCGAAAGGAAGTCATGCTACTTTAAAAGATCAAGACGGTACTTTACGAAGCTTAATAAAAGAAAACGTTTACGATACCGAAAGCTTTGCAAAAAATAATTATTTTTATATTAAAAGAACGATTAAAGCAAAAAGTCTTCGAATTATATTAAAGCTTTTACCGGAACAAGTGATTTATTATAACAAAAAAAGAAAAAAGAAAATATAAGTTGATCACTGCCGTAATTAAGATGAACCGTATGACGATTAAAAACGCTAATATTGCTTCGAACGTAGATTAGTTCTCGAACGAATTTATTGATTTTACGATAGCTATACTTTTAGACTTTTTCTTTAAATATAATCAATTCTTTTTCGACGTTAAGTTTAAAGATATGATAGCTATTTAAACGCTTATCAAATTGCTTCGAATGACTCGGATACTTATAAAAGCTATTAATTCGATCGCTTAATTCGTTAAGGTCATTTATAAGATCTTTATAAATTGCATTCTTAACGTTTGTCTGCTTTATATAAATAACGTAAAAGTTAAAGGATCGCGATCTTTTTATAATTACGAAAAAGTTTTACTCGGAATTCGACGATTCGTTTTAAAACATATATAAAACATCGATAAAGTGCTTGTAAGGTTTAAAAAAGCTAAAACGACCGTTAGAACTAAGTTTTAATATTATATATTCGACTTTAATATCGTTAGATTCGTTACGGATAGCGAAAGACGCTACTTTTAGACCGTTAAAATTAAGAAGATATTAAAATAGATCAAGTGCGAAGATGTATTAAAAGCTCGAGCTTTTATTAAGATCGTAATATATTATAAAATCTAAATCAAAAACTTCTTTACGATTGCTGCTTTAATTTACGCGATTATAAGAAAAAAAGTCGAATTCGAATAGTTAAAACTTTAGCAAAAAGCGATAAAGCTACTTAAAAAAGCTTTGCTCTTTGCTTTCGCTTTTATTAAGATCGATTATAATAAAGACGAAAAGAAAATTTACTTAACGGTAAACGCTAGTCTTAAAAGATAAAAAGCAGTATTGCAATAAGAAAACGCTGATAAAAAGCGATATCTTGTTAAGTTCGAAAGTGGTTTTTAAAACTTTACGAAAAGCAAGTACGACGCGATTAAGCGAGAATGCCGCAGTGCTTTAAAAGCTATGAAAAAGATAAAAAGCGAATTATACAAAGTTCACTTTATCTTAGAAACCGACGCTAAAGTATTAATTAATTAACTTAATAGATTAACGAGCGATTTGCTTAAAGCTTTCGTTACGAATTAAATTGCGTAAATAAGATTGATAAACTTTAAAGTCAAGCATATCTTTAAGATTAAAAATACAATAGCGGACGGTCTTTTTAAAAAAAGAAAAAAGCATCTTTTAAATATTAAAGAAAAAAAAGAAAAAGATATTAACGATTAAGTCATTAACGAGCTAAGTATTGTTTTAATATTCTCGGTTAAACGACTCGTGAACTATAGTTTACGAGCTAAAAAGAGAGTTTTAAAGCACAATTATTCGCTCGACTTCGAGCTTATCGTTCAATTCTTTACTACTTTTAAATACTTTTTTTCGATCAAGACTTACGACTTTTAAAAGTTTAAGAATAAAGCATTCAACTACTTGGTCAAAGATAATTACTTTTACAAGCGAGCAGACAATTCTTACTCGATCAAGCTAGTTATCGACGGAACTTAAAGACGCTATATTGCTATTTCCGACGCTTATCGAGAATCTAAATATAAAAGAGCCGAGTCAACTTACTACCGCACGTTAAAACTCTTCTTTTAGAATAGATGCTACGAAGACTATAAAGCTTTCGTTTAAAGCTGTGAGCCTTATTAAAAACGCAAAGCTAAACGAATAAAAAACCTTTTATACTCGACCTAGCTTACTTAAATATGGTCAAAAGTTAGCTTAAACGTATTACGAGTATTTACTACCGACAAAAAGATGACTTGCTTTATACTAGTTAAAGAAGATCTATTTAGATAGCTAAAAAAGCGATTACTTCGATCAGCTAACGCCGAATCTATTATTAAGTTCTTTTAAAAAGATATCGTTTGCCGTTACGGATTATTTAAAAGATTGACTATCGATAAAAGACTCGAAAACAAAGCAATTGCTAAAGCTTTCGCTATTAAGTACGAGATCAAAAAGGTTTAGATCTCGAGCTACAATTTAAAAGCAAATGGAATGATCGAAAAAAGATATAAAAACATCTTAAATAGCTTATCGAAAGTTACAAACGAAAGATTCAAAGATTAAGTTCGTAAATTCAATAAGATGCTCTTTACAATTCGGACTTCGATATACGCACTTACTAGAGTTACCTTTTTTTTTTTGAATTACGGACGAAAAGCTAAGCTACTTTTAAAATCACGATAATTAATTTAAAAGTTATTGCTATAATAAGAAGTTCGATCTCGCGCTAACTTGCTTGCTATAAAGTTTAAATAATTAAAACTCCGGGACGAAGATATCGACGAGATTATTTTAAAAAAGAAGCGCTATCGACTTGCCGTTAAAGCCACTTAAGAACGAGTTAAAATCTTAAAGTCGGAACTTATTAAAGAAAAAGACTTAGTACTGGTTTACGACGTTAAACGCAGTATCGATATGTCCGCGAATATTAAGCTAGACTATAAATAGCTAAGACCTTATATCGTTTTTAAAGCTTACGATAAAAGATATTATAAGCTTTAAGAAACCGACGGAACTAAGCTTAAAAGCACTTTTGCAGCTAACCGTTTTAAGCGATTCTACCGCCGCGATCAAACTTTCTTTCTTTTTAATAAAGACGACGAAAAAGAAAAAAAAGAAGATTCGAGCTTTTTAAACGATTCGAACTTTAGCGAATACGAGCTTTCCGACGACGGCAAAAGTGAACTACTTAACTTAAAAGTGATTCTTAAACTTAAGTCTATTAACTTTTAAATCATTCTTTTAATACTTTTAAAAAAATAAAAGTTAGCTTATAAAACTGTTTTTTAATTTGTTCTTTTACTTTGTTTTTCTTACTTTTTTATCTTCTTTTTATTTTACACTTATTTTATAAAAAAACGTGCTTTTAATAATCATTCTTTTTGTTTTGATAAAGAAGAATATTTCTTATATTTGTTCTTTTACTTTTAGACTTGCTTTTTATTATATTTTTTATTCTTTCTTTGTTCTTCTTACTTTACTAGCTATTCACTTGTCTTATATAGATTATTCTTATTGTTTGATTGTTTTTTACTTATTTAAACTTACACGGCTATTTCTTATTTCTTATTTAAAACTGTTTTTTTGTTTTAAGCGTATTTAACTACGTATATTCGAAGGTGAACTGCTATTAAAAAGAGTAAGTCCTTTTTATAAATGTACTTATATAAGAAAGCTCTTTCTTTTTTCTTTTTAACATTTTCTTTTTTTATATAACAATAACTATAATAATACTACCATTACCTTTTCTTCACAACTATATAATATTATATTAATACTAACGACTTTAATTATCACTTAATCAATTATTATTATTATCAGCTTTATTCCGCTATTTTATATTTAGCTCGTAAACCGTAGTTTACAAGTCAAACATGCTTTTTAAGTCAGCCGCCGCTAAAAGAAAAGCCTTTATCCGTAATGTACTTTTTAGCTTATTAATAAGCGAAGAGTAAGCCGCTTTAGCTCGATAATCGAGTTTCGAATTAAAGTTCGAAAAACGAGTCATTAAGACTTTCGATAAGTTCTTTTAGACTTACCGTTAAATAAGCAATTTTAATCAATTAGCTATGCTTAAAGTAGCAACCTTCGATTTTAATAACAGATTAAGTAAAAAAGATGACTTGATCTTGCAATACGATTAGTTTTTACGAGCCGAATGCGTAAGAAAGAATATAAACGCCGAAGACCTTTTTTCGGCTTACGACTAGTTTATTATTAAAGTCACCGCTATCTATTCTTTACGCAATAAAAACGCCGAAAGATATAAACGAATTAAAAGAGCTTTCGACGGCGCTCGAAGCTAATTGCTATATAACGATTACTTTAAAGCTATATATACTTTAGTCCGTAGCGCTCGTTAATTAAGCGTCATTTTAAAGAATTGCACTTTTAACGCTTACGCTATCTAAGTTATTAATTATTATATTATTGCTTACGTCGCTTTTTAAAAGACTATAGCTAATATAGCTCGAAGACGCAAGTTCATTAAGCTTAATGCTACGGTAATCAACCTTACTTGCTAAACCGTAAAAAACAAGAACAATATTAAGTAAAAGGATAAGATCGCTATTTTTAACGAAAGACTCTTAAAAAAGCTAAGATTAGAAGTCTTATTATATAGCTTATTAATTTTAGCTTTCGATAATATTAAAAGCGAATACGACGAGCTTAAAGAACGTATAAAATTTACCGACAAGAATCAGACTTAAAATTTCGTCTTGTAAAAAGAACTCGAATCCGGAACTTTACTTATAAACTATAGTTTACGAGTAAAAAATGACTTAGCAATTGAAGCAAAACTAAGTCAACTTTTTGCTTTTAAGACCTTTTTGCTTAAATCATTTATTACGCGCCTTTCGTTATTATTAACTTTGTCTTAAAAATCGACGTTATCTTTTGCTAATAAGCTTTCGAACGCTAAACTAATTGCTTCGATCATATCTACTTTACGTAAGTCTATCGACGCAAGCTTCTTTTTAGCTTTTAGACTTAAAGTACAACGCGACCCTTTCGAGAATCAGCGGCTATTAGCATTACTCGTTAAAGAAAGAAATAGCTTCGAATACGAACTAGCTAAAGCTATGTCGAACCGCTGCTTAAAACTCGTCGAAATTAAAAACCTTATAAATATAAACGTAGCTTTTATCAACTTTTATTAAGACTTTTATTAATCAGCTTTCGACCGCTTAAACTTAAACGAAAACATCGATAATACTTTTCAAGTTGCCGCGGAATCAATTAAGAAAGCTATTAGCTAAATCCGCAAGCTTTTAAAAGACGAATTTTCTAACAACGCGATTTTACGACTCTTCGACCGTCGTAATTAAGTAAAAATAAGTAAAAAAAAAAGCAAAATAATAAACTATTTTTTGCTGTCCGAGATCTTTAATTTAAGCTTTAATAACGACGATTACGATTATATAAAAGTCTTTTAAAAGGTGAAAAACGTATTAAAATTTAAAGATAAATTTAAAGAACTCTTTGATTTAAACGTTTAAACGAAGCTTCGCTTTAACCGCAAAGTCTTATCGTCCGTCACCGACTTATTAAAAAGAGTCTTTTACGAAGTCTATACTTTCGAATACGTTAAATACTTTAAGCTAGCTACGAAAAGCTTTATAATAATAATGATCCGTTCTAACTTGTGTCGATTTATCGAAGCTTTTTAAACTAACGCTTTTAATAACTTTATGCTTTACTCGAGCAATTAATCGATGTTCGCTATTAAGATTAAAAGTAGTACTTTAGCTAAGAAAATATTTAGCTTAAGCTCTTTTAAGTTTAAAGCTAAGCCGATGTCTTTTAATAAGCTGAACTAAAGCATTAGCTTAATAAGCACCGCTTAAAAGAACAGCCCTTTTAATACTATAGATGCAAATAGCTATACGAAAGTTTAGCTTATGTTAAGAGCTTTTTTTTTAAACGATAAGCACGGCAACTAAACCTTCTTTACTATTATAAACAAAAAGATCTAGATGTACTTTTATTACTTTCGGATTAATAACTTAAAAAGAGCTCCGACTAGTACACTTTTCAACATGATGCACTCTTTGACTTAATAAGTCCTTTAAAGCTATTATAAGCTGTACTTTGCCGCTTTGCTTAATCGCTGAAACGGAAACTATAAGCTTATCGCTTATCCGGAACTCTTTTAGCTTTTTAAATGCAATAATAATGCTCGAGTAATTGCGATTAAATACGACGCTAATACTAAACGACCCGTAAACCGTAGTTTACGAATAAAAAACAAAGTTTTAAACTACTACTTAATGCTTTACGGCGTAAAGAATCAAATCGAAAGCTTAGCTATTTAGCTTAAGAGCTATACTTACGATACTACTTTTAAAAAGACCGCTAGATAAAAAGCTTTTAAACTTAAGTCGAAGACTTTAAATGCTTTTAAAAACATTACGCTACGTTAACCTTTCGCTATAATTAATAATTTCGCTACTTTTATGTTTGTTATTACGAAACAAAGTGTTTTCTTAAACATAAACGCTTTTTAAAATTCTTTTTACGAATAAGCTATCTTTTTTAATAATTACACCGCTTTATTAAACGATAATACTTTAGAAAATAAAGTCAGCTTTATAAAGCACGCTTGCACGATCGTTTTAAGACGCATACCGTTAACCTTTCGATAAAAAATTATTAATAAATTAAGCTAGCTTTTCGCCGCTACAATTCAACTAGATTACGTTAGTTTCGTATCGAAAGCTTTAATCGAAAGAATAAATTAAAACGAACTTTAAGTAGTAAAAGAATTGACCGCTATCTTTATTATGTCTCGGACTTAGTTTTAAGAACACTTTATTAAGCATAAAAAGAAATTGTTTTCGGTATTTAAAAAAAGATTTGCTATTATTTTAAATGCTAAAGTTAAGACTTACGAAGCTAAGTCCTTTTTTAAAAGCAAGAGCCGCCGTGTTAACGACCTTATAAACGCTGATAAGTTAAAAGATTTTAAAAAAAGCTTGCGATCGATTAAGTTGTCTTTTAACGATTCCGATTTAAGTATAAAGATCAATTTAAAAAGTGCGAAATCTACTCGTAAATTACGGTTCACAAGCTAAATCGACGATCTTAAAGCATCATCTTCTTAACTAGAATCTTTAGACCGCGCATTCGATAAAGCTATAAAAGCTTTAACTAACTTGCTTAAAGACGAAGACGATTTAACTAATAGCTTTAAACTTTATTTTAGCTTCGCTAACTTTCCGTCGGCCAAGTTCATACTTATCAACGACGCTATTAATAAGCGCAAGAACGACACTCGCTCCTTTACTTTTAAAGATGTTGCTATTAGCACGTCATCGTCTAATACTAGCTTTACTAAAAGAAGAAGACCTTCCTAGCTTAAAAAGAACGAAAAAGTTAAAGACGTAAGCACGGAAAGAAACTATAAAAAAGCTGCCGAAGCGTAGTTTAAATGTTTAGAGTTTAAAGACAAAATACTTCTCTTCTTTTTATATATTAGATTTTTTCTTTCTTTTACACTTCCTTTTTTTCTTCTTGCTTAATAGTAAGCGAAAGCGCTTACTTATTTTATAAGAAGACGGATATAAACACTTTGCTTGATAAAGTACTTGCTATGGCTACTAAAGCTATACTAAACGGACCTATCTTTTATAAGAAGGCACACATCTCTTAGCTAGAACAATCAACGAGCTTTCTACTTACCTTTTCTAATACTTCTTTTATAAGATTATGAGGTCTAGCCTCAAAGCCAAGCTTTTACTCAGCACATCTTTTTGGGTGCTTCTACACGAGTATAGCGATTTGATTTACGCTAAGCTTCGCGCTAATCAAAAGTGCTATAAAAAGCATGTTAAAAAGTAGAGTATCGGTCTTTTAACAATTGAGTTTGATCAGCCTCGTAAGCGTCGATAAGCTTTATAACGCCGAGCTCGTTAGCGTGCTGCAATTGCTTAAGTTGTTAAGCGCAGTCGACTGCCGAAAAGTCTATTAAATCGCCGGGAAGAAGGCCCGTGTCGGTATATCCATATCGACCTTAGCTAGTAATAGTAGTAGTAGTAGTAGTTGGGGAAGCTCATCCGTGAACCATGGTTCACGGGCCACTTGGCATGCCTCGCTTAGCATGTTAAGCAGTTAAAGGACCCCCAACTTGACAAGTAAACCTATTAGCTAGCTAGTGCACGTGATTCCTTCTAATCGTATAGAAGGAATCAGCTCCTTTGAGCTTTAAAGAGCAGACAGAATTCAAATACTTTATTAACCGAGTGTTTTGCAATTGCAAGTACTTTGACGACCGTTACGACTTTACGAATATATATTCTTAATCGCTTAGAAGCAATCCAACACTGATCAGTGATTAAATTACTACTAAGTGATCAATCATAGAGAAGCTAAGACTTTATAGCGAGGATACTTTTTATTACGATACCTCTTTCTTTTTACAACGGAAGAGCGATTCCGTACTAAGTCGCTTTCTTATAACTCGATACTTTTCTTTTATAACGGAAAAGCGATTCCGTACTAAGTCGCTTATTATACTACTGATTTTCCTTTATTCTTACGGAAGAGTGATTCCGAACCAAGTCATTTGTATACAACTTTTAAAGCTATAAAGCCGTGCTTGCTACATATAATAAACTTAACTAACACGATCGATCTACGTACGAGCAGATAACAACTATAGCCGATCGAGCAACTAGACCTTTAAGTAGAGAGTCTAGCCGATAAAGAGCAGTAGAGTATTATACTTTTCGAGTCTTATCATTACCTACGGAACCCTTAGCTATTTAGTTAAAAGAAACATTATACTTAAGACTTTTAAGCTTTTCGGAAAGACTAGACGACGAGATATCGAGCATTTTATTTGATTTAAACGAGCTATTATACGTAAGGCTCGATAATGAGATTACGGCTCGAGCAATAATGAAAGACTTCTTAGATGTAAAGTATAAAAGGCTAAAGGATTACGATTTATAAAGCTTATTCCGGCACGCTTTCTTACGCTAAGATTAAACGAGTTTTACGATGACGAAGGACAATACGGGACAAAGCTTTAAGTTTGCTACTTTTATTAGCTTTAAAGAACACTTGCTGTCTAAAAGCGTGTAGTGCTTTTTAAAGCAAAAAGGCTACGCTAATAAAATAATCAAGCTCTTAAACGACGAGCAGCAACACTAATAGACCTTTTAAGAAATAAAAGAGCAACAAGCAATACTTTTAAGCTTCGATTCAAAGTGGACCGCCGAAAACCTCACGGACGACGAAGATAATACGCTTCAATCACTTCTACTACTTTCGAGAAGCTTAAAAAAGAAGGAAAAAGAGACTTTAAGCAAGAAAGAAGAAAGAAAAGAAATCTAAAAGTTACGAAAAGAGTTTTTAAAAGAGAGGAGAGATATAAAACGAAATATAAAGGCTATAACAAAAGAAATAGCGGAATTACGGACTTACGCTATACAATCAAACGAAAAGCTACGACGAAGCACTTTAGCGTACTCGACGTCTTCGATTTATCAATCTTATTAATCGCTACGCAATACGCTAATTATACAAGAAAAGTCAAAATCACTTTAGCGGCTTTTAAACCCTTTTCTTAAGAGCTACACTTAGTTTTCTGAAAAGCCTAGGCTTAATAGCAATAATAATAAGGGCTTTAAGATTATCATCGGACTAGACAACACTCGAAGCCACGGGAGCTATACGCTAAAAAAAGACCCGCTAAAACTTAAGAGCATTCTGGACAAAATCAACTCTTATTAAGGATAGCGTGCAGATTTCCGTGCTTAACCTTAGCAACTCGAAGAGAAGATCTAGCACTTTCGGACGTACCGGCAAGCTACTCATATCTTTTAAGAGGCTACGTATTAATAAGAAAGAGATTAAAGGTATAAGAATCGTTAAAAGCAAGCTTAAAGATACGGATATTATTAAGCTAGAACTTTAACCGGTGACTCGAATAGCCTTAAAGATCTTAACGATAGCCGACGAAGAAAGAACGGAAGAGATTAGCAAAGAGATCGAGGCTACGGGTACGGAAAAAGTAAGAACGGCCTTTTTAAGCTATTAAAAGGATTCGGCAACGGACCTTTAAAGGACCTCGGATCCGGAAATGAGCTTCTTAAAGACTTTAGAAAAGTAAGACTTATAACCGGCAACTATATCGGTAACTTCTTACCGATCCGACTATTAATTAAGCACGGTACGCTTGCGTACGGCACTCTAAGCGCTCTTGACGATGATAAAGACGATTTCCTTAAGCTAAGAGTAGCAGACCTTTATTTAAAAGCGAAGGAATTGGTTTTATTCGCGCGAAGCTTTCTTAAAGAGCTGAAGTATTCAAGACCCGACGATGACTTTAAGACTCAATTAAAGATTTTTGCTGATTAAGTAAGTCGATACGGTTTAACCTCCGACGATTATTTAGCGGCGTTTTTAATTATGCTTACGAGAGAGGCTATCACTTTCTATTATAATCATATAATCAAGGCTAAGCTTCTTACGTTTAAAGCGAACGTTATTATAGTAAAAGACCACTTCGAGACTGACTACCGGCGGCAAGCAAAATACGACCGCTAAAAAGAAATTTCGCTAGATTTGGTTAAGAAAGAGAATCTAAAGACCTCGCTTAGCGAGTGCTTTAAGAAGCTCGTTAAAAAGCTTAAGAGCATTTAAAGCTCTTTACGACCAAGTTTAAAAGATGATCGAAGTCTTGCTAACAAGCTGTATTTAGCTTGTAAAAACGTGCTAAAGACTACGATTGCACGAATGAACTTTGCTTTTACTTTTACCGCCGCAGTTGCCGATATCCGACGAGCAATTGCGTTTGCAATTAAGACCTCTCGACCCGCTAAAGCTAGAGCTTACGCGAGCTTTAGCGAGCTATACGATTACACTTGCTCTTAGCACGCTTTAAAAGCTGACTCCGATTTAAATGAAAAATACGAATGCTTTATTTAAGATCGTTAATACTTCGGAGGTAAGAAAGCTGCCAAAGCTATTAAGAGTGAGAAAAGGTGTTTTGTTTGCAAAAAGCTAAGCTGCTAGAGCACTAACCATACCCTCGACGAAAGAAAAGCATCCGTCGCTAAGTTCCAAGCTTTTAAAGACGCAAAAAGAGTGACGAAAAGCAAATTCTTTTAATACGTAGCATCGATCGAAAGCTTGCTATTTGTATTTATAAAAGAATTCGATCAGTTTATCGCAAGCTTACTAGACGAGCCGCTCGAATCGAGCAGCTACGCTAATATATCGAAAGGTTTTGTGATTACTTACGGCACTTTTAACGCTAACGAAGTATACAAACAGCTAGAAATTCAAACGGCATTCTACGCTTTTACTAGCTAAATCAAAACTTAAAACGTGCCCGCAAGCAAAGCAAAGACTTATATAGCTTTTAAGTACTTTGAAAACGTGTTTATAAGCCTTATGATTAACAGCGGAGCAGCTAATTTCTTTACCGCGGTCCGCTAGCTTGCCTTAGCTAAAAGCACTTTAAAAGAAGTACTTCGAAGTCTAATTAAATATATCTCGAGCAAGAGAGAAGTCCGTTAAGTACGGGATCGGCTTTACTACTTCTATTAGAACAGTTACTTTAGATACCTTTTTGGGTCATATGGAGTTCTACGTTATAAAGAGCGACGTACCTTTCTTATTCTCGTTAGCTGATATAGATAAGCATAAAGTGATCTTAGATAACTTGCGGAACGTACTAATCTAAAAGAAGAAGGAAATACTAGTAGTAAAGATATTTAAGCACGTATAAATGCTATTAAGTAAAGAGCACGCTGCTACTTATTATAGCACCGAAAGCGAGACCGTCTACTGCCACTTTACGGAAAAGCAATTAAAGACCATTTACAAGCGTTTTAGCCACCTTTTAGCAAGTCGATTTGCTGCTGTTCTTAAAAGGGCCGGGCACGAATTTAAACGAGATTTGCTTTATAATATTCAAAAGTTTTGCTACTATTGCTAAGTATTCGAACGATCCTCGAAGAAGTTTAGTATTAAGCTTAAAGATGATATTGACTTTAATAACACGATATACGTAAACGTAATGCACTTTAATAGCAAGAACGTATTGCACGTCGTCTGCGATTCTATTAATTTTCAAGCCGCTACTTTCTTTAAAAGCATGTCCGCACAACATTTACTTAAAAGATTCAATCGCTATTAAGTCAACACTTATATCAGACTTCTTACAAACGTCGTGTACGATCTCGGAACTAACTTTAATTCGGCAACGTTCCGGAGTTACTTTAAAGGTATTAGCAGCACTTTAAAGCAGATGCTTATAAAAGCTTATTACAGCGTCAAGCTAGTAAAACGCTACTACGTCTTTGTGCGACGCGCTTTTGAGATCGTCACAAAAAAGCTTTTAAAGGCCTTAAAAGAAGACCGGCTTCAAATAGCTATTAAAACCATCAACGACACAGCTAGACTTAATAGCCTGGTTCTTATACTCTTCGTTTTTAAGACTTTATTAAAGCTGACGGAACAAGATCGACTTGCCGCGTCTACTTAAGAGCGTGCTGCTGCTATTAGCAAAGCTATAAAAGAAGTACGAAAATGCTACGCAACGAAGCAAGTTAAAAACGCGCTTAAAAGAAAGAATAGGCCAATTACGGAGCATACCTTAAACTTCTTTATTAGCTCATAAGTACTCGTATAACGAGAAAATCAAAGGTAAAAAGGCTTTTTTCAGCTGCTTAATAAGCAAAAGCATACGTGCACAATAGCATGTCCGAGGCTTACGGAATTCAAATCAACTTTAATAAAACCTTACTACTCTAAAGTTGAAAAGCTGCCAAAAGAGTTGCAAGTACTTAAAGTAAAAGTAGAAGAAGATCAGAATGAAAGCGACGAAGGCGAAAAAGAGCTAAAACTATAAAATTCGCTTAAACTTCAACATTCGCTTAATCTACCGAGGTCGCTTAATTTAAAAAGCTCGTTAAGATCAGCTTTTAACCCTTAACTTATTAATTCTTAAAGGTTAATAATACTAATAGTCTAAATACTTTACTAGAAGTACGATCTTAATATCTTAACCGTACTCGACGAAGAAGAAAGCGATTCTTACGTTCTATTCATTAAAGACTCCGAAGTGTTTGTTACCGATAAAGAACGCCGAGACTATAAGCTCTTAGCTAAGCTACGAGCCGAAGGAATTATTAAGAGCCTCGAAGTACCGTTTTAAAAGTTTAAAGCAAAAGAATTAGCAAGATTAATAGCTTAAAGCATTCTTTAAGTGATCCCGAGCATCGACTTACGTGCTAAAAGCGCTAAGATCTTCGGATCTAGGTTTATTAATAAGATTAAAAGCAAAAGAACACTTACGCTATACGAGAAGTCTCGTATAATAGTTTAAGCTTTTCAAGATAAAAGCAAAACGAAAGTACTTATCGAGTTACTTACGGTACAGCGAGCGGACTAAAGACTTTGTTATGCTCTAGCTCTTTCTTTAATAAAAGATTACGAGTGTCAAGTCTATAGCAAGGATATCACTTAAGCTTATACTTAATTAAGCACGAAGCTCATCTGAATAATCGTCGTGCGACTACTTAAAAAGATCATTTATCGATTCTTTTTTAGCACTTTGTTTTTTATAACTAGCCTTTTATATAAGATCTTCGAAGCAAGAACGCATTAGTATAAGCGTTTTTCAAAGCACTTCACGGATAACCTCGAGATAAAGCAATCGAGCTTTGATTTTTGCTTCTTTGTGTTAACTAACAAAGATCAGCTAAAAATAGCTGCTTTATAAACGGATGATGTTCTTATGGTCGTCAATCTAGCTATAAGAGTAAAGGAAGAGAAAGAGCTAGTCAAATCCAAGCTAAGGAGTAAAGAAATAGAAATCTTTATACACGCCGAGTTAATGATTTTCAATAGATGTAAGCTATCCTTGGATAAAGACGGGTTCGGACTGTTAGTTAGGCAAAAGGGGCAGGGTAAAAAGCTTATAATAATTAAGCTCGATTCAGCTACACGGGCTAAGGAGTACTTAAAGCAACGTGCCCGAAAGGCGTATTTGGCTACTATTTGCTACTTAAAAGCAGCTTATGCTTTATCGATAGCTGCTTAGCATTAAGAACTAAAGGACGAGGACTATAAAGCTTTTAATAAAGTGATCTAGTAGCTGATCGATCACTTAACTCGAAGGATCTATTATATGCTTTTGGACTTGAAAACGGCGAAGCTCTTTGTGTTCGTAGACGGAGCGTTTGCTAATAACGTTGACCTTAGCTTTTAGATCGGTTTCGTAGTTATCTTTAGCAATAAGGCTTACGTAAGTGAGAACGAGTTCACTTTAACGGGTAATATCTTCTATTAAGTATTATAGAAGTGCAAGAGGGTGATAAAAGCGGTATTAGCTTTTAAGCTATATGCTATGTCTTTAAGTATCGATATAGCTATTGCTATATCGACTACTTTTGCTTAAATCACAGCTTAGCTAAGAATCTTTAACTTCTCCGTGGTCGTGTGCATTAACTTTTATTCGCTTTACGAATGCATAGTAAAGCTAAGAACTATTAAAGAGAAGCGCTTTATAATCGATATTATAGCTATTCGGGAGTCATACGAGAAGCGAGAGCTCTTTAAAGTACGCTAGATCGGAAGCAAATCTAACCTTGCTGACGCTATGATTAAAATTAAGGCTAATACCTTTTTGCAAGAGCTAGTTCTGACCAATACTTTGAAGGTGCAAGTGGATGGATAGGTAGAAAAGCCTTTGTAAAAGAAAGAGAAAGAAGATTGTTTTTTCTTTGTTTGATTACCTTCTTTTTTTTTTCGGTCGATATAATAATTAGCAAAGCACTGCTTGCTAAAGAGAGAGTTGCCGGTATCGGTATATCTATATCGACCTTAGCTAGTAATAGTAGTAGTAATAGTAGTTGAGGAAGCTTACTCGTGAACTATGGTTCACGGGCTACTTAGCATGCTTCGCTTAGCATGTCAAGCAGTCAAAGGACTTTTAACTTGACAAGTAAACTTATTAGCTAGCTAGTGCACGTGATTCCTTTTAATCGTATAGAAGGAATCAGCTCTCTTGAGCCTTAGGGAGCAGACAGAATTCAGATACCTTATCAATCGAGTGTTTTGCAATTGCAAGTACTTTGACGACCGTTACGACCTTACGAATATATATTCCTAATCGCTTGGAAGCAATCCAACAGCCCGTTAACGTACGAAAGCGGTTCTGAAAAGCCGATAGAGCCGAAAGTCGAAAGAATCCGTAAGACGGGCCGGAAGGACCGGAAGAGCCGGAAAAGCGTTTAAGCTGCTAAGTGACGTGTACGTATTCGGTATACGTAATTAAAAGAGTCAATTAGCTATTCAAACGAGTCCGTATAATTAAGTTCAAACTATTGCAGAACGCAATAATCTTATTAGCGTCGAGCTAAGTCTAATAGCGAGCAGCGTGCAAAAGTTATTCGAAGCGTAAAACCGTGGGGTTCACTTTATCTTAGAAACCGACGCTAAAGTATTAGTTGATTAACTTAACGGATCAGCAAGCGATTTGCTTAAAGCTTTTGTTACGAACTAGATTGCGTAGATAAGATTGATAGACTTTGAAGTCAAGTATATCTTTAGGACTAAAAACACGGCGGCGGACGGTCTTTTTAAAAAAGGAAGGAAGCATTTTTTAGACATTAAGGAAAGAAAAGAGGAAGATATTAACGATTGGGTTACTAACGAGCTGAGCATTGTTTTAGTATTCTCGATTAAACGATTCGTGAATTATAATTTACGGGTTAAAAAGAGAGTTTTGAAGCACGATTACTCGCTCGACTCCGAGCTTATTGCTTAATTCTTTACTACTTTTAAGCGCTTTCTTTCGATTAAGACTTATGACTTTTAGAAATTCAAGAATAAAGCACTTAATTATTTAATTAAAGACGGTTACTTTTACAAGCGAGCAGACAATTCTTATCCGATCAAGCTAGTTGTCGACGGAACTTAAAGACGCTACACTATTATTTCCGACGCTTATCGAGAATCCGGATATAAAAGAGCTAAATCAATTTATTACCGCACGTTAAAACTCTTCTTTTAAAATAGATGCTACGAAGACTGCAAAGCTTTCGTTTAGAGCTATGAAGCTTGTTAGAAACGCAAAGCTAGACGAACAGAAAACCTTTTGTACTCGACTTAGCTTACTTAGATATGGTTAAAAGTTAGCTTAGACGTGTTACGAGTTTTTACCACCGACAAAAAGATGACTTGCTTCGTATTAATTAAAGAAGATCTATTTAAATAGTTAAAAGGTCGACTACTTCGATCGGCTAACGCCGAATTTATTACTAAGTTCTTTTAAAAAGATATCGTTTGCCGTTACGAATTATTCGAGAGATTGATTATCGATAAAAGACTCGAAAACAAAGCAGTTGCTAAGGCTTTCGCTATTAAGTACGGGATTAAAAGGGTCTAGATCTCGAGCTACAATTTAAAAGCAAATGGAATGATCGAGAAAGGATATAAAGATATCTTGGATAGCTTATCGAAGGTTATAAATAAAGGATTTAAGGATTAGGTTCGCAAATTCAATAAGATGCTCTTTGCAGTTCGGACTTCGATATACGCACTTATTAGAGTTATCCTTTTCTTCTTGAATTACGGACGAAAGGCTAAGCTACTTTTAGAATCACGATAACCAGTCTAAAGGTTATTGTTATAGCAAGAGGTTCGATCTTGCGCTAACTTGCTTGTTATAAGGTTTAAACAATTAGAACTTCGAGATAAAGATATCGACGAGATCATTTTAAAGAAAAAACGCTATCGATTTGCCGTTAAGGCTACTTAAGAACGAGTTAAAGTCTTAAAGTCGGAACTTATTAAAGAAAAAGACTTAGTATTATTCTACGACGTCAAACGCAGCATCGACATGTCCGCGGATACTAAGCTAGACTACAGATAGCTAGGACTTTATATCGTCTTTAAAGCTTACGACAAAGGATACTATAAGCTTTAAGAAACCGATAAGACTGAGCTTAAAGGTACTTTTACAGCTAACCGCTTTAAGCGATTCTACCGCCGCGACCAAACCCTCTTTCTTTTTAATAAGGACGACGAAGAAGAAAAAGAAGATTCGGGCTCTTTAGACGATTCGGACCTTAGCGAATACGAGCTTTCCGACGACGGCAAAAGTGAACTACTTAACTTAAGGGTGACCTTTAGACTTAAGTCTATTAACTTCTAAATCATTCTTTTAACACTTTCGAAAGAATAAAAACTGGCTTATAAAATTGTTTCTTAGTCTATTTCCTTTACTTTATTTTTTTCTTACTTTCTTATCTTCTCTTTGTTCTATACTTATTCTATGAAGAGACGTGCTTAATGATCACTCTTTTTGTTTTGGTAAAGAAGGGTATTTCTTACGTTTGTTCTTTTATCTTTAGACCTGCCTTTTATTGTATTCTTTGTTCTTTCTTTGTTCTTCTTACCTTATTAGCTATTCACTTGTCTTATACAGATTGTTCTTATTGTTTGATTGTTTTTTATTTGTTTAGGCTTATACAGTTATTTTTTATTTCTTATTTAAAACTGTTCTCTTGTTTTAAGCGTGCTCAACCACGTGTATTCGAAGGTGAATTGTTATTAAAAAGAATAGGTCTTCTTTACAAATGTACTTATATAAGAAAGCTCTCTTTTCCTTCTTTTTAACATTTTCTTTTTTTATATAATAACAATTACAATAACACTATTACTACTTCTTCTTTACAATTACATAATATTACATTAATACTAACGACTTTAATTATCATTTAATCAATTACTACTACTATCAGCTTTATTTCGTTATCTTATGTTTAACTCGTGAACCGTAATTTACGAGTCAGATATGCTTCTTAAGTCAGCCGCCGCTAAAAGAAAAGCCTTTATCCGTGATGCACTTTTTAGCTTATTAATAAGCGAAGAACAAGCCGCTTTAGCTCGACAATCGAGTTTCGAGCTGAAATTCGAAAGACGAGTCATTAAGACTTTCGATGAGTTCTTTTAGACTTACCGTTAAATAAGCAACTTTAATCAATTAGCTATGCTTAAAGTAGCAACCTCCGACTTTAATAATAGATTAAGTAAAGAAAACGACTTGATCTTGCAGTACGATTAGTTCTTGCGAGCCGAATGCGTAAGAAAGAATATAAACGCCGAAGACTTCTTTTCGGCTTACGACTAGTTTATTACTAAAGTCACCGCTATCTACTCTTTACGTAACAAGAACGCCGAAAGACACAAACGAATCAAAAGAGCTCTCGACGGCGTTAAAAGCTAATTGCTATACGACGATTACCTTAAAGCTATATGTACTTTAGTCCGTAGCGCTCGCTAACTAAGCGTTATCTTAGAGAACTGCACTTTTAACGCTTACGCTATCTAAGTTATTAACTATTATATTATTGTTTACGTCGCTTTCTAAAAGATTACAGCTAATATAGCTCGAGGACGTAAGTTTATTAAGCTTAATGCTACGGTAGTCAACTTTACTTGCTAAACCGTAGAAAACAAGAACAACATTAAGTGAAAAGATAAGATCGCTATTCTTGACGAAAGACTTTTAAAAAAGCTAAGACTAAAGGTTTTATCGTATAGCTTGTTGATTTTGGCTTTCGATAATATTAAAAGCGAATACGACGAGCTTAAGGAACGTATAGAGTTTGCTAACGAAAATTAAACTTGGAATTTCGTTTTGCAAAAAGAGCTCAGATCCGAAACTTTATTCGTAAATTATAATTTACGAGTAAAAGATGACTTAGCAATCGAAGCGAGACTAAGTCAACTTTTTGCGCTTAAGACTCTTTTGCTTAAATCATTTATTGCGCGCTTTTCGCTATTATTAGCTTTGTTTTAAAGATCGACGTTATCTCTTGCTAATAGAGCTTCGAACGTTAAACTAGTTGCTTCGATCATGTTTATTTTACGCAAGTCTACCGACGCGAGCTCTTTTACAGCTTTTGCATTTAAAGTGCAACGCGACTTTTTCGAGAACTAACTGCTTTTAGCATTACTCGTTGAAGAAAAAGACAGCCTTAAGTACGAACTAGTTAAAGCTATGTCGAACCGCTGCTTAAAACTCGTCGAGATTAAAGACTTTATAAGTATAGACGTAGCTTTTATTAACTTTTGCTAAGACTTTTATTAATCAGCTTTCGACCGCTTAAACTTAAACGAGAATATCGATAATGCTTTTTAAATTGCCGCGGAATTTATTAAGAAGACTGTTAGCTAGATCCGTAAGCTTTTAAAAAACGAATTTTCTGATAACGCGATCTTACGACTCTTCGACCGTTGTAGCTAAATGAAGGTAAGTAAAAAAAAGAGCAAAGTAATGAATTACTTCTTGTTATCCGAGATCTTTAATTTAAGCTTTAATAACGACGATTGCGATTGCATAAAGGTCTTTTTAAAAGTGAAGAACGTATTAGAATTTAAGGATAGATTTAAAGAACTCTTTGACTTAGACGTTTAAACGAAGCTCCGCTTTAACCGTAAAGTCTTACCGTCCGTTACCGACTTGTTAAAAGAAGTCTTTTGCGAAGTCTATACTTTCGAATACGTTAAATACTTTAAGCTAGCTACGAAAGGTTTTATAACAACGGTGATCCGTTTTAACTTGTGTCGATTTATCAAGGCTTTTTAAATTAACGCTTTTAATAACTTTATGCTTTACTCGAGCAATTAATCGATGTTCGCTATTAAGATTAAAAGCAGTACTTTAGCTAAAAGAATGTTTAGCTTAAGCTCTTTTAAGTTTAAAGCTAAACCGATGTCTTTTAACAAGCTGAACTAAAGCATTAGCTTGATAAGCACCGCTTAGAAGAATAGCTTTTTCAATATTATAAATGCAAGTAGCTATACAAAAGTTTAGCTTATGTTAAGAGCTTCTTTTTTAAATAATAAGCACGGCAACTAGACTTTCTTTATTATTATGAATAAAGAGATCTAGATATACTTGCATTACTTTCGGACTAGTGACTTAAAAAGAGCTTCGACTAGTGCACTCTTTAATATAATACACTCTTTGACCTAGCAAGTCTTCCGAAGCTATTATAAGCTATACTTAGCCGCTTTATTCAATCGCCGAAACGGAAACTATAAGCTTATTGCTTACTCGGAACCTTTTTAGCTCTTTAGATGCAATAATAGTGCTCGAGTGATTGCAATTAAATACGACGCTGATATTAAACGATTCGTAAACCGTAGTTCACGAGTAGAAGATAGAGTTTTAAACTACTACTTAATGCTTTACGGCGTAAAGAATCAGATCGAAAGCTTAAGTATTTAGCTCAAGAGCTATACTTACGACACTACTTTTAGAAAGACCGTTAGATAAAAAGCTTTTAGACTTAAGTCGAAGACTCTAAATGCTTTTAAGAATATTGCGCTACGCTAACCTTTCGTTATAGTTATAGATCTCGCTACTTTTATATCCGTTATTACGAAACAAAGTGTTTTCTTAAATATAGACGCTTTCTAAAATTCTTTTTACAGATAAGCTATCTTTTTTAATAATTATACCGCTTTACTAAACGATAGCATTTTAGAAAATAAAGTCAGCTTTATAGAATACGCTTGCATTATCGTCTTAAGACGCATGCCGCTAACTCTTCGGTAAAGAGTTATTAATAAATCAAGCTAGCCTTTCGCCGTTATAATCTAACTGGACTACGTTAGTTTCGTATCGGAAGCTTTAATCGGAAGAATAGACTAGAACGAACTTCGAGTAGTAAAAGAATTGACCGTTATCTTTACTATGTTTCGGACCTAGTTTTAAGAACACTTTATTAAGCATAAAAAGAAGTTGTTTTCGGCATTTAAAAAAAGGTTTGCTATTGTGATAGATGCGGAAGCTAAGACTTACGGAGCTAAGTCTTTTTTTAAAGGTAAGAGCCGCCGAGCTGACGACTTTGTAAACGCCGATAAGTTAAAAGATTTTAAAGAGAGCTTGCGACCGATTGAGTTGTTTTTTAACGACTTCGATTTAAGTGTAAAGATTAATCTAAAAAGTGCGAAATCTACTCGTAAACTACGGTTTACGAGCTAAATCGACGATCTTAAAGCATTATTTTCTTAGCCGGAATCCTTAAACCGCGCATTCGATAAAGCTATAAAAGCTTTAGCTGACTTGCTTGAAGACGAAGACGACTTAACTAGTGGCTTTAAACCTTATTCTAGCTTCGCTGACTTTCCGTCGGCCAAGTTCACACTTATTAACGACGCTATTAATAAGCGCAAGAACGATACGCGCTCTTTTACCTTTAAAGATGCTGCTGCTAGCACGTTATCGTTTAATGCTAGCTCTGCTAAAAGAAGAAGACTTTCCTAGCTTAAAGAGAACGAAGGAGTTGAGGACGTGAGCACGGAAAGAGATTATAAAGAAGCTGCCGAAGCGTAGTTTAGATGTTTAGAGTTTAAAGACAAGATACCTTTCCTTTTTTTTGTATACTAGATTTTTTCTTTTTATTATACCCTTTTTTTTCTTCTTGCTTGATAGTAAGCGAAGGCGCTTATTTATTCTATAAAAGGACGGATGTAAACACCTTGCTTGATAAGGTACTTGCTATGGCCATTAAGGCTATACTAAACGGACTTATCTTCTATAAAAGAGCATATATTTCTTAGCTAGAACAATCAACGAGCTTTCTACTTACCTTTTCTGATACTTCTTTTGTGAGACTATAAGGTCTAGCCTTAGAGCTAGGCTTCTACTTAGCACATCTTTTTGGGTGCTTCTATATTATATTCTTTACTTCTTTCGAGCGTTAAAATATATCTTTAAAAATAGATTAGCGAATATTTATTAAAAGGTTCGTCGAAAGTTCTTCGAAGCCGTCTCGAGCTTTAATAAGTCTTAAGTCGGCTAGCAAGTTATTATCGAACTTATTTTTATTTTCTTCGCTTAAATCATCGAAGTGCCGTAGCCGTTTCGATAATGCATCGATAGCAATATAATTTTTATTAAAGATATATCGAATTTTAAAGTTAAAAAGATTAATTTAAGCTAGCTAGCGTATAATTAAAGCTAAAAGTATATTAATAGCTTTTCGTCGAAGTTAAGCAACGAGCATTTTAGCGTTAATCTTAAAGATAAAGTGCACTTTAATAATCTATAACTTAAGTTTCTTAAAGACTTTAAGTATTTCGCAGCATTTTCGTTTAATAGCGTCGTAGTTCCGTTTTGCTTTCGTTTAAGCTTCGGACTCGTACTAAGCCGGTTGCACTTTATTAAAAGTAGTTTCGCGTTAGCCGATATATTTTTTTTATCTTTTTAAGCTAACGTCCGTTCTTATTATTATTTTCTTATTTTAATCTTTGTAATCGATTTTGATTAGAACCGGAGCCGTCGTTAAAGTATCTTATAGCATTCGTATAGCTTTCGAATGCGCTTTAGTCTATTGCTAATCTATATCTTTTTTCGTAAAGTTGTAAAAAAGGTTAGCAATATATACGAATCTTTTAACTTAAATGTAAAAGTAAAAGCAAAAGCTTAAAAATCTTTTAACTTTAATAACGTTTTCGAAAGTTTTTTAATTATTAATCTTAATAACTTTATCCGCAACAAGTTCTCGACTTTTCGAATTACATACGAATCTTATTATATTTATTTTATTTCGGCAAAACTATAATTTTTCTTCGATTATAGTACTAGCGCGCTCAATCCGTTCTAAGATCTTATCGATGTTTTAAATGTATTCGAATACGAATCGGCGTATATTCGAAAGTGCTTTTTCGTCGGAATAATCCGTTTGTAATCTTTTTACTTTAATATCGTTGATAAATAGCATAAAGACTTTAAATTGCAAAGGTCTTAAAATAAGATTAATTGTTCGGACGAATTAAGCTATCGAGTTTATAGCATTTTACGAAAAAGTAATGCATCGAAAAAGACTAAGCGATATGAAAAAAGCGGTAAAGTCTTTATTCGATTAATAAAGTATTTGTTAATCATAGCTCGAATAAAGGTCGACTAAGCTAACTATCTAGTAATTAAAAAACTTTTTAGCAAACTCATTTATAATTAAAAGTAGATTAGCGTCCTTCCGTATAACTGCATTAAGTAAGGTTGTTAAGTTGATAAATCGGTATTAGCCCGGCTGCTTTTTAACTATTAAAAACCATTAATTCCGATACGGTCTTTCGCAATACTTTAAAACTCTTTTATCAAACCTGTCTTAAAGCATTTTAATAACAATAAGCTATAAAGTTTTCGGACACGAATAGTTAAGAGCTTGCTAAGCCGTATATAAAATAGTTTTAAGCTTAATCGGTAGTAAAACGTCGTCGTAGAACTTACCGCACTTTTGCTAAGCGAATGCAATTGATTTTTCTTTACTTAGCATTATTTTTTCAAATAAATCCTTTTTTTTAAGCCGTAATATATTACCGATATCTAAATTCGTTATGCGTTCGAGTATAATTCGAAAGCTTTTCGGTATATCGGTAATGCGCGGAAAAAAGTATTGCTTGTATTATCTTATTTACTTTTATAACGTATTTTTAGCCTTCGATAACTCGTACTAATCAACCTTGTTACTTGGTGCTATTTTTACGCCGTCTACTTCGTTAATTAGCTTAATCTTTTTATCTTTAGTTTTATATATATCGAATACTTTAGCCGAGTTCGAAAAGATCTCTTTTCGAGTCCGATAAAGTATCGAATTCTAATAGTCGATATAATCGTAATAGCGAGTTAGGCTGCTCTATGGGGCCCCATAGGGCCCCACGGAGTTTTGAGTCCTCCTTACGGGGGAACCCACGGAGGGTACAAAATTCTGCCCCTCCTTATAGGGAAACCCCATGGAGCGTAGGGTTACTCTATAAGGTTTATATACATAAAAATATGCATATGCATAATTACTAATCAAGTTTACTAATCACATTTACTAATCACATTTACTAATCACATTTACTAATCACATTTATTAATTACATTTACTAATCACATTTACTAATTAAAGACTTAGAGTATTAGTTAAATTTACTAGTTACAAAGGCCTAAAGGTTAGTAAAGACCCGTTCTTTAGCTTAAGTCTACTAGTTACAAAGAGTTGATAAAGACCCGTCCTTTTGCAATTACTGTCGGATGTGATCAGGTGATAGACCTATTACGTGTTAAGACTTCTCCAGATGTATAAGTAAAAGGCTATTCCTTAAGTTCATCAGACAATCAATCAAGAATCTTTTTACTTATCTTTTTCTCCGTATTACCGTTCAACAAGTTATAAGCTTCCGCTGCGACTTCTTTAACGCCGAAATACCATAACTAATATTCTTTGCGACTTCTTTAGCATCGAACCTTTCGCAAAAACAGAATCAAGAACGGAACACGATATTTCTCTTTAAAACTATTTTCTAGCGATATACACAACTCTCTTTCTTTACTGCTTGCGTTCATCGCTAACTTTTTATATCTCTTTTAAAAAAAAACATACGACCTTTTGTTTTTAAAAACACTTTAATAGTAACTTATTTCGGACAATAGTGTTTCTTTAAAAGCTTATATATATACATATATATTTATAGACTTTTCGACGGAATACGCCGAAATGAACTTTAATCTTCCGAGATCTAACTTCTTATAGATCTACTTTGCACATATACTTTATTTATATCTAGCATCAATCGAAAACTCTTTTACCGAGACTATTATGTTTCAAACGACTTAGCCGCACTACGTTAGCGCGCTTTAGCTTCTACGATAAAATAGAACTCGGACAACCTTGATAGATTTTTTATCTTATTCTTAACTTCACTTGTCTTATCGCAAACTAATTATAAATCAAGACGCTGCGGATAGCTTAACTAATTAAGAACTTCGAGAGACTTTAAAAAAGGCTTTTCTTACGGACGATACCTTCGTATTATTAAAGAATACGAAAACTTGCAAGATCTCTTAACCTTTTAACTCTATTTTCTTTTACCGCTTTGATCTTTTTACAAACTATATATAAACACTTATCAATATCTTTTTCTAATCTTTCGATTCTACTAAGGATCGTGACTCTGATCTTGATTTCTAACTCTTTGATATCGAATCAGACTCAGACACTTTTTTCTTATCGGCTTCGGACGAAAAGCTTTTTTACTCCTTTTTACTTACTTTACTTTTCGGTTTCCGAGTCAAAGAACCTTCTTACTACTTATAAGAATATCTCGATAAATATCACTCCGGTATTACTAGTTAACGTTAAGGATTCTATTAAGCTTATTAAGACTTCGATTTTTAAGAATAGCTGCGGACACTCAATTTACTTCTTCTTCTACTCTCTCCGCCGTTCCGTTTTTCGACGAAAAAAACTAGGTCGAGTTCTTTCGACGTGTCGACTTCGCTTTCGTTAACAAAAACTACTTTTACGAAAAAATCCTTAAAGGTACAAGAGTCCGATTAATTCGTTCTTTAAGCGAGACGGAGTTTGCGTTTAAGAAAAGACTCGACGCGTAAGACGAACTCTAGACTTAAAGCTGCTCTTTTGTCCGCAGCAGACTCGAGCTAACCGCCGCAGACTTCGCTAAAAAAAAGGGAATAAGCTTTATAATCGTCGGAGACTTTAAAGAGCATAATCTTAAGAAGCTATTATTAATGGATTTAAAAGAACGATTTCGACTTAAAAGCGTTGCGACGTTTTACCGTCTTTAGTCCGCGTTGCTCGCTTTTCGTATTAACGAGTTCGACGACGTCACTTCTTTTAATAACGAATTTATGCGCTTAAACGGACAATTTAAGCTTTTCGATAGTAATACTTAACTTTCCGCTTTATAGATAGTTAAGGTCTATCTTAATTAGCTATCGTTTTCGTACGAAAACTTTAAATTTAATTAGGTCTCGAATAACGATTATATCGACGGCGATAAATCTAAAACTGCTTTCGTCGACTTTATAGCTTTTACTCGCAAAGAAGAGCAGTTGATGCAATACTCTTCGAGCAAAGCATTTCTCGCACACGGAAAACCCGGCAAACTTGCAAGAGAAGATAAGTCTATTATAATCTGTAGTCATTGCAAGAAGCTTTACCACTTTGAGCCGGAATGCGTAGTAGCTCATTTTTATTTGAAAGTTGCCTTCGATAAACGAATCGAAAAGAAGCGTAAAAACAGAGCTGTTAAGCAAGCTAAACTAAAGACGGCTAAAAATACCGATTCTTTCGAAAAGACTCTTTCCGCTGCTTTCTTTATGCTATCGATTCGTAGCTGCGTTAATAAGACTTTTCAATCCGCTTTCGATGTTTACGATTCTAATATAGATTAGCAATTAAAGTTTGCTTAAAGTAAATTATCTTGGTTAAAACTAGTTTAAAAATATTATTTTTTTTTTCGACTTGACTTTTTTCGCAATTCTTAATCAAAGCAGCGTCTTCGAAAGCTCCGGACTTTATTATCGGGTACTACTTTTACTTTTGGGTACTAGATAATTTCTATACTTTTTATATTCTTTACTTTTTTACTTTATTTTTTACTTTTCTTTTTTACTTTTTAGAAAACACGACGGCTTACCGCCGTAATAGTGTTCTTTTATCTCTCTTTTCTTTCACTTTAGCACGCCGCACTTTTTATTAAAGCTTTCCTTAGGAATTCTTCTTTTTAATTCTTTTAAAAAACCTTATACGCTTTCGCTTCTTGGTTTTTAGATACATTCGAAAACACTTTTATCTTTAATAGTGGCTGTATTAAGCATATGTTTTACCGTTAAGAGTTTTTCGAGAATATCTTTTCACTCGACTCAAGCGAAGCAACTATCGTTTTTAAAATAAAGGGTTATTCTTTTTCACTTTAAAGAAAGGGCATAGTTGCTTTACTTGTCAAAACGAACGACGGCAGCCTCGGTTGGATTCGTTTATATAACGTTATTTACTGTCCGAACCTTAGTATCAACCTTTTCTTTTGTTTAAATCTTATTCGAGAAAGTGTAAGTATGACTTTAAGCGAGAAAGGCGCTTTGCTCTCTTTATTAAGCAAGAACTCTTTAGTGTTCACCGCTCGAATCGCTTAAGATTTGTTTTGCTTTAATATCGATCTGCGCTAGCTTATAGACCGAGTTCTTCGCCTAAGTCATATGTATAAAGCTTTCGACCTTAGCTAACGACGCTATGCTTACTTTTCTTAGCTAGCTTCGACTTTCGATACTTTAAATCTTTTTTAATAACGATCTTAATATCGAGCTTTAGTTGCTTTCTTTACTAAAGAAGCTTGGGTTGTTTAGCATAAGCGTTTTAGACATCTCGGATAAGAAAACTTATTAAAAATGCAAAAACTATTAAAAGATATAGACTTACGCACACCTTTTCTTTTATGCGCTTGCGAAAGCTGCTTCGACGGTCGAATGATTAAAAGAGCATATAAAGGACACATCAATCTAAAACGGTATCCCGACGAGCTTATTTATATAAATACTATTAGACCTTTTCGCAAAAGGTACGACGGCTTTACTTATTTCATCTATTTCTATTGCGACAAGACAAAAGAGGTCGAATGCTATAGCATAAGGTATAAGTCCGAAGCATTAGATAAATTCAAACTCTTTTAAGCTTTTCGTCGAGGAAGGATCATGCGTCTTCGCACCGATAACGGAAGCGAATACGTCTCTCGGCGTTTTCAAGAACACTTAGCTAAGACAAGCGTTCGATTTGAACTTGTTGTTCCGCACAATCTATAAATGAATAGAGCTGCTGAGAAGATCGGACGAACACTTTAAGATATTATAAAAACGCTTTTATAAAGTTTTAAGTTCGATGCGAAATAGTAGCCGGAACTGCTCCGCACTGCCGTTTATCTTTACTTTCGTCGCTTTTATAGCTTTATTGGTATGACTCCTTTTAAAGCTACGAACTTGTGCAAACCGTTCGTTTCGCACTTACGCATTATCGGCTTTAGAGCTTGGTTTCTCGAAAGCAAAATTAAGAAGACAAAACCGTATATTAAACGGGTCTTTTACAGAAAGCTAATTAGATACGAAGGTGATCACATTTATCGTATTTTAACGTCGGACGGTCTTATTAAAAAAGCATATAGCGCGCATATAATTAAGCAGCTTTTAGCTTTTGCCGCTGTCGAACAGACAGATTCTTAGGCTGCTCTATGGGGTGGGGGCCCCATAGGGTTTTCCTCCTTATTCCCCCCATAGGGTCTTGGCCGATGGGGGACTTTTTTTTTTAAACCCTATAGGGAGGATTTTTTTAAGTTAAATTCCTTACGAAGGATGGGGAAACCCTATAAGTTTAAAGTGGGACAGCTAAAAATAATATATGTAGGGCCGTTAAAAATAAAACAAATTTACGAATATTTATTAATTTTACTTAATCATTATATTTATTTATTATATTTATTAATCATATATGTTATACTTTACAATTATATTGCATTACATTATAATAAATTAAAATTACTAAACAAAACTTTTAGTTATGATTTCCCGCAATTTCTTAACTAACGCTATATTTTTGTTTTGAATCGTTACTCGTTTAGCGTAAATAGCACATAAGTTCGTCATTAAAAGTGATTAGTAAATCGATTAGTAAATCGATTAGTAAATCGATTAGTAAATAAATATATAAGTACTTACTTTCAAACTCTTTTACGAGGAATGCTTTTAAAGCTTCTTGTAAACATTTTAAAGCACCGCTTTAAAATTTAAAGTCTTGTTTAAAATCGTAAGTAATCTCTCGAACAAGACGTTAAAAAAGAGTCTTTTTGATAAGAAGCTCGATGCCTTTTTAGTATCGTCGGATCTCTCTTAACGCAATAACTATATAAATTAATAATTGTACTTGAGAATCAATTTATTAATTGATTGAACTTACTTTTTAGCTTGTAACGACGGCGCTTTCGTTAGCTTAAACTTCTTTTTTTCGCAACAACTGCAGACTTCTTAAGATACTTGCTTTTTTTAGATTTTTAACGAAAAGAAGTTTTAGCTGCCGAAAGTAATTTGCTAGCTAATAAAACGGAGCGAGCAGCTTTAGCCGTCGAGAGTGATTTTTTAGCTCTTTTATATTAAAAGAAAAGAATATCATTTTCACTTGAGTTTTCTTTATCATCGCTTTGCTCTTTTTCATTTGTATCATTATAAAGCATCGTCTTCGTCGCGGTTTTTATAGCTATAATTAAGCTCGAGACAATAAAAGACCTTTTAAGAGCTTTTTGCGCGAAAGCTTTTTTAATGCGATTGCTAATAAAAGCAAAAAAAGGTTTAGCAGCTGCAAAAGAATTGTTTTTAGCACTTAAGTCGTAAGACGGATCTTCGTTTTAAAGCTGAGCTGATGCACTCGCTTGGCTCGTCGATTATTGTATTGCTTTTAAAGCAGTTTTAAAACAATTAACGAACGAAAAAAAAAAGTTTAAAAAGATTAAACTTATTAAAAGCTGTTAGTACTTATGCTAGTATTGTTAAGAACGATGCTTTTGTTCATTTCGGATTGAATAGCCGAAGTAAATCTGATTGCGTTTGCTAAAGAAAAATTTAATTAGTAAATATTTACTAATCATAAGTTAAAAACATTACCGGATCGAGGTCTAAAAGATGATAAGTGCTAGTTTGTATTTGCGCGAGAGTTTGTTAGTGTTTGAAGAGCGTCACTTAAAATAATAGAAATTAATAATTATTAATTAATAAAGTAATTAATACTTATTAGCTTGACTTTAAGAAATTCGGCGAGAAAAGGACGAGGATAAATCGGTTCTTTATTATAGACTTGCAATACCGCGCGGAGTTTTAAGAATTTCTGTAAATGCTTATTAGTTATTTGCAATTGATTTATTAATCAATTTATTAATCAAATACTAACCGGATAGCTGTCGAGTTGTAGTAGCGCGGCGCTTAGCAAAAGTAAGGTTAAGAATTTCTGTAAATGCTTATCAGCTATTTGCAATTAATTTACTAATCAATTTACTAATTAAATACTAACCGGATAGCTATCGAGTTATAATAGCGCGGCGCTTAGCAAAAGTAAGGTTTAGCGCATCCGTAGCTAATTAAGCTTTGCTAGACTAAAGATAAAGATTTGCGCTAAGCAAAGTAATTGAAAAAGTATTAATAGTACTTCGATTAATTAAATATAAACTTACTTTGTTTACTTTGTAAATTTAAGTTTTCTTTTTTTACGCTTTCGCCGCGTATTATATTTGCTTCACCTTTTTATGCTTCGTCCTTATCTGCTTGACTTTCAGCCGCTTGACCTTCAGCCGCTTGACCTTTAGCCGCTTGACTTTTAGCCGCTTGACTCTTAATCGCTTAATTCTTAATTGCTTTATTAATTAACTTATCTTGGCTTGCGTCATCTCTTTTAGCCGTAGTGCTTAGTATATCGGTAAAAAGAGGTCGGTCCGAAAGCAAAGGTTCGTTTGGTAAAGAAGCTATTTGAAAGTATTAGTAAAAGGACTTGATCGCGATAATTTAGTTTACGATTAATAAGTTGATAATTTTAAATAAGAAAAAGACGACCTTATAAAGCAATAAATAGCGTTGTATTTAAAGGCGTAGCAAATAAGAAAGCGATAGTTGTAATTGATTATTAAGTAATAGTAGAAAAGAATCAGACTTTATTTTGTAAAGTAAAAATTGCGCGAAGCGGCCGCCTTATCTTAGCTGCGGCTGCTTTATCACTTCGTAAATTCATTAGCGGCCGCGCTAAGATGTTTTAAAAATAGAATATACGAGTTCACTTTTAATCTTAACACTTTTATTCTACTACTTTTGATTTTACTTTAAACAATTACTCTTAACGTTTAGCTTCTTTATAATACTATTCAATATGGCCGCTTATCAGCTTGATTCGATAGAAAGTATTATTGCAAATACAGATCAGCTTGATTTGATAGAAAGGATTGAAAAATCTATAGTAAGAATCATTTTCTTATTTACTAATTTATTTACTAATCAAAAACGTCTTTTTTAGAATGCGGCCGATACGACGGCAATCGTGGCGGCAAGCAATCCGGTGCTAGGAAACCTTGGCAAGCGCAAAGTAAGTATCTTTTTTACGTAGTATTCTAACTTTTATTAATTTATTAATTTTTCTTAAAAAGGAAGGCTAAAGAAAGGCTAATTATTAACCAATCCTTATACGATAAGGGCTAATGCTCGTATAGCAAAGCTGAAACAAGATCTTTAAGCAGATGAGCTTCGAAAAGCTAAAGGACGAGATTAAGCGGCCGCTAATCAGCTTTTTGCAATTTAGAAACAAACCTTAAAATATTCTTAAGCATCAAAAGCTAAAAGGAAAACTCGATAGGCCGAAATGCAAAAGAATCTTATAGATAAACAATACTTTTTTTTTTCTTTGATTTATTAAGCAATTTACTAATCGATTTTAAAAAGAATCGAAGTATCTACGCGGATAATCTTGCTATGCAAGCCGCTTCTTTTACAACTAGATTCAATAATAGAAAATACTTGAATAACGATTAGGTTGATAAAGCATTTAATTCAGACGAAGAGGTTTATAAGGAATTTAATTTGCGAAAAAACGAAGAAGAAAATAATGATATACTTCGCGATAGATACGTCTCGATTACCGATGAAAAGATAAAGAAGGTTACTCGGCAATTAGCACGTTAGCACGCATAAGTAAGCATTTATTTCATTTAAATATTTATATTTTGCTAATAATATAAAGTCACGCTATATGATAACCGTTTAGCAATTTCGTCGCTATTAGCAAAGTATAGCGCGGTCTTTAATAAAGAAGTGCCGAGCTGTTAATTTAAAAAGTAAAAAAGCTTTCTTTGAATTGATAGCTTAAGACTTAGCAAGCACGGTTTCAAAACGAACTAAGTAAGAATTCATTTTATTATGCTTTTAATCAATTGAACTAATATTATAACTTTTAGTCTTCATTTAATCAAGCCTTTTTACGTCTACTTTTCCCTTAATGAAAAGAAGTATTAGCAAGCTAAAATTAAAGCAAATACCGATGAGATTGAATATGAATTGCCGGGTCTAGCCGCTTGGTAGAATATAAAAGGATTCGAAAAAAATGCTGAATTTAAAAAAGCTGATTGCGATCTTATTTTATTTTAACGCGTTATGCAATTGATTTAGAAAAAAGACGAGCTAGCTCCGGAGTTGTTTTACGGCGTTAAAGATAGCGATACGGAATTAAGATCATTTTTAAACTCAATGCTTAAGTTTATATAAAATAGAATTCACGATTAATTATAAATTTTATATTCTATAAAAATACTTTTATTTATCTTATTTATTAATTATATTTATTAATAATACTTATTAATTATATTTACTTATTATATTTATTAATTATATTTATTAATCATATTTACTAATTATATTTATTAATTATATTTATTAATTATATTTACTAATCATATTTACTAATCGTCGGTTTCTTGTGTAACGATACGCTAGGTCTTATGACGACACGCTAAGTCTCTTAGACGCACCTTATATGCGCTAAGCTACTTCTTTCTTTTTTTCTTTCGTATTCTTCGTATTTTTTTATTCTCCGCTTTTGACTTATAAACTATAGTTCACGAGTCTTTAGCGCTTTTACTTTCGTGTATATAGACCTCAGCTACCTTCGACCTTTACACTTAATAGTTATTGATTTTAAGTTATTATTTTAAGATTCTCTTAAGCTCTTATGTGAACCTCGCGCTCTCGTAAGTTCTTTTAAGTAATCGCTTAAGGTCGTCACAAGTCTCTTAAACGCATTTCATATGCGCTAAGCTACTTCTTTTATTTTTTCTTTTGTATTCTTCGTATTCTTTCATTCTTCGCTTTTAACTTATAAACTATAGTTCACGAGTCTTTAGCGCTTCTACTTTCGTGTATATAGACCTCAGCTACCTTCGACCTTTACATTCGGTAATTGTTGATTTTAAATCATTACTTTAAGATTCTCTTGAGCTCTTATATGAACTCCCGCGCTTTCGTAAGTTTTTTTAAGTAATCGCTTAAAGTCGTCACATCTTGAAGTTTTGAATAAAAAGAATTGACCGACTTGCTGTATTTAAAATCGATATAAATATATTAATAAATTATTTTAATATTTAGATTTATGAATTATATTTAAAGTTAATTATATATATATTTTATTTAATATAATAACGATTTTAAAACTATCTATATAAACTCATCTATTAATTTATAATAATGAAATTCAAGAGGCCTTCGCAAGCTATCGAATTTATTACTTTCTTTTCTTGCGATACTTTCTTTTTGTATATAAAAAGTCTTTTGCTCGTTAATAATACTAATTCTATAATATCCGTCGTTATATTCGTTTTTATTGATCCATTCAATAGATAGCTTAATTTTATAGCCGTTATTTAAAAACCGCTTAACTCGATATTCGTCTATTCTAATTAACTAGCCACGATTACGCCCTTCTTCGTCTAGCATTTCTATTACACACCGAGCGTTTCGACCGTTCGTTCGTTTAATAAAAAAGGAATAATAAGTTTTATTATCTACTTCGATAAGGATCGAGTTTGGTTGGTTTGCAATCCTTAATAAATTAATAACTTAATTAATATATAGATAATAAAACGGCACTTATAAATAAATCGGCAAGCGTCCGTTAAAATATAAATTTCTTTTATTTATTCTTCAGCTATAATAGATATTCGAGCTTGTAGATATAATTATGAGCTAATACGATTATAAAGTGTTCTATCGTTTTATATAATAAATTTTTAATTAAATGCTTTTATTTTTAATATTTATCAGATTATATTAATTTTATTTACCGTATAGCAGCAGCCGAAAAGAAAGCTGCAAAGATTATATTTAAATTAAGATTTCTATAAGCACCTTATCCTTGTATACTAATTAAACCTTAATAAATTTAAGTAAGTACTTGTTATAACGACCTTAAGCGATTATTTAAAGAATTTATAAAAAAGCGAAAGGATCATATAAAGCTTAAGAAGATTATAAAATCATTATTTAAATTTGAAATTAATAATTATCGAAAGTAAAAGTTAAAAAAAACTGAGTGTTGGATTCCTTTTAAGCGATTAAAAAATATATTCGTAACTTCGTAACGGTCGTTAAAGTACTTGCAATTGCAAAACACTCGGTTATAAAAGTATTTGAATTCTAATTGCTTTTTAAAATTTAAAAGAGCTGATTCCTTCTATATGATTAAAAGGAATCACGCGCACTAGCTAACTAATAAGTTTACTAGTTAAGTTAAAGGTCCTTTGACTAGTATGATATGCTGAGCGAAGCATGTTAAGTGGCCCGTAAACTCTTTTAAATACTACTAGCTAGCTAAAGTCGATATAAATATACCGACATTAAAGTCTATATATAAGAAGGTTGTTCGTAATAGTCAACTTAAGTAAAAAGAGCTTAAAAGTGTTAAAAGATATAATTATAATTAAGCTTTAATAAAAAGGAAATAAAAAAAAATGAAAAGATAAAAAAAAAAACCGCTAGTTAAAACTTAACGCTCGCAAGAATGCTGCTTAAAAAGAATTAAGCGTAAGCAAAACCTTTTTTAAAAATAAACTAACTTAATAAAATATATTTAAATCATAAAATGATATTATACAATATTCAAGTATATAAAACGTTAATATATAAGTTCAAATCAACAGTTTAATAGCAAATTCGCTAAAATTTAAATATGTCTTCTTAAGCTATTGATTCGTTTTCATTTTAAATTACTTCAACTACTTACGAAGATACCGATCTATTTCAAAGTCAAGAGTTCGAAAGCTTTATAACTAGTTTCTCTAGCTTAATACTATCAGCAACTATTAAATGTTCTAATTAATATTATATTTAAAACGTTAAAAAGATTAAGACTTTTAATACTTAATGGTCATAGACCTTATAGTATTCTTAATAACAAAAAGCTAATCAAAATCCTTTGCGAATCGATTAAAATAAAAAGAAAACTTCTTTTATATAAACTAGATTCGTTCAAGCAGTTGAGAAATCAATAAGAGAGCTTGTAATATGCTGTAAAAAGTGCGACCGAGCTTTAAAGCATTCGAAGCTAAAGGCTTTTAGAACGAAAGCATTAGCCGATTATCAAAAAACGGATGTTTACAAACGCGTCGTAAGTGAGCTAAAACAAAAGCTTCGGCAAACTCAATTAAGATCTAAATCTTTTTAACGCAATTTAGTACGTTTGTTTTTATTTATAAATTCGGTTAATAAATCTAATAAATCTGATTAGTAAATCTAATTAATAAATCGGATTAGTAAATCTGATTAATAAATCTAATTAGTAAATCTGATTAATAAATCTGATTAGTAAATCGGATTAGTAAATCTGATTAATAAATAATAAAACTAATATCTAATAAACACATTTATTACGAAGAACGCTTTCGCATCAAGACTTAAAATTAGCATTTCGAAAAGGTGTTTTAAATGTTATATTATTTACGCGAAGCTCGTTTCGAATAGTTAATAACTCGGATTGGAAATCTCTTTGCGAATTACAAAACCTATATCTTAAGCTCTTTAGTGCTTTAATTATTAAGCGAGACCTTGACGATAGGATTCTAGAAATTGATCGCTATTTATTAAACAATTTACTAGCTAATTAAAAACTCAGCATTTTACTAGACTATTAATTTAGCATTAAGCGCTATTCTTTTATGTGTATAATCGGAACTGCAATTATAAAAGATTAGCATATGATTCAGCTTATGCTTAGATTTATATACGTTAAGTTTAATTATACAAAAGAAGAATTAATAAGAATTATTTACGAACGCTTTATTAAATTAAGCTTAATAGAAAAGATAATCGCGATTATAACGGATAACGCATTTTCGAATAACACAATAATAAAAGAGTTGCTTAAATGCGTCGAAAATGCATTTAAGAAAAAGCTTTTTATAAGCTAAAAGATTTTATACGTTTCGTGTATAGCTTACGTCTTGCAATTATCTTTTAAAGCGTTGTTCGGACCGCGATTATCGCTAACGAACGAAAGCTTAAAAAAGCATTAAGAAAAAGATTTTAATATAAACGAGCTAAAAGGAGCAAGAAGACGCGATAAACGAAAGATTGCATATACACTTGCGATTATAAGTTTTTTTTTTTTAAAAAAAATATTTATTAATTATATTTACTAATCATTGATCAACGTACTTAAGTTCGGAAGTTTATTAAGTATGTTACGGCTAGCTAACTTCGAAAATCGCGATTTAATAAAACGATAAAAGCTTTTATCGACGATTTAAAGCATCTTTTAACGAAAAGCTTAAAGCTTGTTTTAAATGTTGTTACAAGATAAGATTTTATATTTTATATGCTTAATCGATTTATAACTCTTAAAGATGTTATTTAAAGATATTATATAGAGATCGATAAGATAAGTATTTTTAAATTATCTAATACTTAATAAAAGCAAATCTTATAGCTAATCGATATCTTTCGATCGTTTCACTTTTTAATTATGCACTTAAGTGAAGAGCTTAATCTTATTATTTAATACGGATTTTTAATGTTTAATAAAATATTCGAACGTTTAAATAAAGCACAAGCACGATTAAAATCTAAATATATAAAGATTTCGGAAAAAGATCGCAATGATTTTAAATAGATCTTGCAATTAAAAGAAAGCGTTATCAATGCTATCGAGAAATTAAATAAGTATTATAAGAAAACGCAAAGGCCGCTAAAAGATATTTTTGCTTTCGCGATAATCTTACATCTTGCTACTAAGCTAAAGACTTTCGACTTAAATTTTTCTTAGCTTTACGAAAGTAAAGATTAGTCTGCAATATATCGAGCGAGATTCGAAAGGCTTTTTAACGAATATTATAAGTCTTCGATATCTACAGCTCAACGTATTAATAATATTAAAGCAATCGATCGTTAATCGATAGCCGCTTTATTACTCCGCGGCAGATTAATGTTAAGTTCTTCTCAACAAGCTTCTTTCGAAGATACAAATCACGAGTCGTTGAAAGTGCATGATTATCTTTTAGCTCGTAAGTTTAAAATTTTAATTCAAAACCTTAATTTTATTGATTTTTATTAATTGAGTTTAGCGGTCGACGGACGAAAGATTTTGACTTCTTAACGAAACTTTAAGCCTTAGTACTTTAATCTAGCTCGAATAGCTAAAGATTTTCTATGCATCTTTTTAATTAGTATTTGCGTAAAAAGAGTATTTAATATTACAAGAGATATTTGCGATTATCGTCGCGGTAATTTATCGCTATTAACAATCGTAAAAGAAATAACTGCTTTATATTTCAAGATGTATAATACTCGCTTAAATAAAGCTCGGCACTTATTCGAATCGATTTTAATAAATTATAATGATTTAAATAAGGATCAGCTTAAAAAGGAATTCGAATAAGAAGTATAAAAATTTTAAGAATAGCAAAATCGTTAATTTCAAAGCTTATCTTGTTTTAAATATATCTTTGTTTGCGATAATCTTGCGATCGATCAAGACTTTCGAACAATGAGTTTTAAGCAACGAGAAGCTAAGTTGATAATATTGAAAGCTAAAGTGCGAGAATTACGTAAGTTTAAATAATATTGATTTTATAAATATTTATTAATTATATTAAATAAAAGAGAATTTAAATAAGTTTTAAGATATTAATAAAGATGTTTCGTTTAAAATGCGACAGCTACGGTACGGAAAGTCTTTAAATTACAAAAGGCATTCAAAAAGTAAGTTAATTTACTTGCGATATTTTTACTTTTTATCGATTTACTAATCGATTTACTAATCGATTTACTAATCGATTTATTAACTATTATATAAGATTATACAAAGCGCATTCTTCCGCTTCTTAAAGCAAAGTCGTAGCAAATCGATTATATTCTTTATAAAGAAAACCAAGCAAAGTAAATCAATCGAAAATAGCTACGGATTTACCTCTCGATAAACAAACTCAAGATGATATAGATTAGAACGTTCTTAATAATATAGAAAACGAAAACGATTTAGAAAATTTAGATTCGAACGGTACGAACGAATCGATTAGCTTTAAACGCTATATAAACCACAAAAATAAAGTGCAACGAAGTACGATATTATATAATATACGCTTTTATTTATATATAAATTCTAACTTAAATATTAGCGATAGCAAATTTATGCGATCAAAACGATTCGAATGATATTTCTTAACAAAATTATTTTAACGCAAAAGAAATATCAAGCCTTAAGCAAAGTGATGAAAGGATAATAAATAAAAAAGAAGCTGATAGAATACCGGACTCGGCTTCGCTATCTTATAGAACCTTAAATGCCGCTCAAACCTCGAAACTTAATATTTCGAAACTTAAAACTACTCTTTTAATCGTTATTCAAAGTCAAAGTAAGTTAATTATTATATATAAGTTTAACGACCTTAAATCTAATACTTTTATAAGCGAACGAATTACAAATCTATTATCAACTTTAAAGCGCAAACGAATAGAAGAAAAAGAAGATGATGAAGCGGGATTAGTACAAGATAAAAAGAAAGAAGCTTCTTTTAGAATCAAGCGTTTAATTGCAAAGAGTATCGCTTTTGCTAAGTTTTATAATTAGCGACTTTGATTTTATTTATTGAATTGCTTTTTTTATATCATTAAGTTTTTGTATTTACTTATTTACAATTGATTGCAATAATTAATTAAATTCTTTTTTATCGATATGTTTAGTTTTTTTATTATTATTAATATATCTATATCGACTTTAGCTAGCTAGCTAAGAACACCGGTAATAGTAGTTAAAAAAAGAGTTTACTCGTGAATCATAGTTCACGGGTCAGTTAGCATGCTTCGCTTAAAATATTATATTAATTAAAGGACTTTTAACTTGATTATAAAACCTTTTAGTTAGCTAATGCACGTAGTTCTTTTAATCATAAGTATTACCTTTACTAAACTTTAAAAGAGCTGATTCTTTTTATAATTATTAAGTTTTTTAATAAAGTTAAGTTATTCGTAAAGCTATATAGCTCGTGAACTATAGTTTACAAGTAAATTACGTATAGCAGCTTTAAGTACGTTAAGTGTAACAGCCTTACGTAGGTTACGTGTAGCAGCTTTACGTAGTTTACGTATAGCAGCCTTAGGTACGTTAAGTGTAGCAGCTTTACGTAGGTTACGTATAGCAGCCTTACGTAGTTTACGTATAGCAGCTTTAAGTACGTTAAGTGTGGCAGCTTTACGTAGTTTACGTGTAGCAGCCTTAAGTACGGTAAGTGTAGCAGTCTTACGTAAGTTACGTATAGCAGCTTTACGTGGGTTACGTGTAGCAGCCTTAAGTAGGTTAAGTATAGCAGCTTTACGTAGGTTACGTATAGCAGCCTTACGTAGTTTACGTATAGCAGCCTTAAGTACGTTAAGTGTGGCAGCTTTACGTAAGTTACGTATAATAGCCTTAAGTACGTGAATTCTTTTTGTATAGCATTTACTAATCAGATTTACTAATCAGATTTACTAATCAGATTACGTACGGTAAAGCACGTGCTATAGCCGAGCTAAGCACGTGTAATAAAAGGACGTGCAGCATATAAAGTTTCTTTCCGTATAGCATTTACTAATTAGATTTACTAATCAAATTTATTAATCAGATTTACTAATTAGATTTACTAATCAGATTTATTAATCAGATTTACTAATCAGATTTATTAATCAGATTTACTAAGCGAAGCGTTCTTTTTTTGTTTTGCGTCGAGTTCGTGTTTTAAATATTATAATTCACTTTTGTTGAATCGAAGTATTGCATCGATTATCATTAAGCGACGCGTTATTTTCTTTGTTCCGCGTCGATTTATTGTTTTAAAACGCGTTATTTTCTTTGTTCCGCGTCGATTCATTATTTTAAATATTATAATTCACTTTTAATGAATCGAAGCAATGCCTCGATTACGATTAAGCTACACTTTTATTTTTATATAAGTACTCGCTCTCTTTCTTTTTCTTTTTCTTTTTTTTATTATCACTTTAACACTTAACTTCTCAACTTCAACCTTAATACCTAACTTCTCAACCTCAACTTTAACACTCAACTTCAACTTCTTAACTTCAACACTTAACTTCAACTTCTCAACCAACCTTAACACTTAATTACAACCACATTCAACTTAGGTAATTATTTTCCTTTTAATTCTTTGCTTTTTAATTCTTTGCTTTTTGATTCTTTGCTTTTTGATTCTTTGCTTTAAGCTAATTATTTTCTTTATTTAGCAATGTCGATTCCTTTCTTTTATAACGCTATAATCGAAGTCAACCTTTTTAGCACTAGTAGCAACAAGCTAATCAACGAGATACTTGGTCGCTATAAAGATTTCGTAGTCGTTTATACTAATAATAGCGTTATTAATTCAATGTTTACTTGCTATAACAAAGAGGATACCGCTTTGTTTCTAAGACCAATCGGCTTCGAGTACGAATAAAAAGGTCGCAAAGGTTTTATCGACGAGTTCGGCATCAAGTACTACGGTGCTAATAAAGTTAGTAATAACATTTATATTCTATGATCACTGATTGATTTTTTATTTAAAAAGAAAGCGCTCAAGTCCTTTGTCTCTTCGACCACTTTGTCTCTTTCTTTAACGCAATTAAAAAGCAATTCACTTATAAAGATATTAAGGTTCGATTGATCTTAAGTGATCTTACTCTTAAGCTTTTCGATAGCGATCATGCCGAAGCTAAAAGCATCTTAAAAGAGCTATTGATGCTATACCCTTTCATTATCGATAGCACTTTAGTATACAAACGCTTCACTCTTAAGTTCTCGAATGAAAATGAGTTTAAGTAAAGCAACAAGTGCTAAAAGCTAAGAGAGCTACTTGAGTCAGACGAGATTTATCTGAACTATGCTTACAAGCAAGAGCTTAGGCTAAAAGCGGAGACCGAGTTGAACGTATTCTACGTAACTGCAAAAGGACGGGTCTTTATCAACTCTTTGTAACTAGTAGACTTAGGCTAAAGAACGGGTCTTTATCAACCCTTGGGCTTTTGTAACTAGTAAATTTGATTAATACTTTAAGTCTTTGATTAGTAAATGTGATTAGTAAATGTGATTAGTAAATGTGATTAGTAAATGTGATTAGTAAATATGATTAGTAAATATGATTAGTAAATGTGATTAGTAAATGTGATTAGTAAACCTGATTTGTCGGTATATCTATATCGACCTTAGCTAGCTAGTAGTAGTAGTAGTAGTAGTTGGGGAAGCTCACCCGTGAACCATGGTTCACGGGTCACTTGGCATGCCTCGCTTAGCATGTCAGCAGTCAAAGGACCCCTAACTTGACAAGTAAACTTATTAGCTAGCTAGTGCACGTGATTCCTTCTAATCGTATAAAAGGAATCAGCTCCCTTGAGCCTTAAGGAGCAGACAGAATTTAAATACTTTATCAACCGAGTGTTTTGCAATTGCAAGTACTTTGACGACCGTTACGACCTTACGAATATATTCCTAATCGCTTAAAAGCAATCTAACACTGATCAATGGTTGATTTACTACTAAGTGATCAATCATAGAGAAGCTAAGAATACTCTATAGCGAAGATACTTTTCAATACGATACTTCCTTCTTTCTACAACGGAAGAGCGATTCCGTACCAAGTCGCTTGCCTATACTACCGAATTCCTTATTTCTACGGAAGAGTGATTCCGAACCAAGTCACTTTTGTACAACCTTCAACGCTATAAGAGCCGCGCTTGCTACATATAGCAACTTAATTAAATTTGGATCGACTTACATACAAACAGATAATAACTATAGCCGATCGAGCAACTAGACTTTTAGGTAGGGAGTCTAGCCGACAAAGAGCAGTAAGGTATTATACCTTTCGAGTCTCATCACTATTTATAGAACCTCTAGCTGTTCAGTCAAAAGGACTACTATACTTAAGACTCTTAAGCTTTTTGAAAGGACTAGACGACGAGATGTCGGGTATCTTATTTGACTTAAACGAGCTATTATACGCAAGGCTAGATAGTAAGATCACGGCTCGAGCGATAGTGAACGACTTCTTGGATGCAAAGTGTAGAGGGCTAAGGGATTACGACTTGTAGAGCTTATTCCGGCACGCTTTCTTACGCTAGGATTAGACTAGTTTTACAATGACGGGGGATAATACGGGACGAGGCTTTAAGTTTGCTACTTTTATTAGCTTTAAGGAACACTTGCTGTTTAAAGGCGTATGGTGCTCCTTAAAGCAAAGGGGCTACGCTAATAGGATGGTTAAGCTTTTGAACGACGAGCAGCAACACTAATGGACCTTCTAGGAAATAAAGGAGCAATAGGCAATACTCTTAAGCCTCGATTTAAGGTGGACCGCCGAAAACCTTACGGACGACGAGGATAATACGCTTTAACCACCTTTACTACCTTCGAGAAGCCCAAAAGGGAAGGAAAAAGAGACCTCAGGCAAGAAGGAAGAAGGAGAGGAAATCTAAAGGTTACGGGAGGAGTTTTTAAGAGAGAGGAGAAATATGGAACGAAATATGGAGGCTATGGCAAGGCAAATGGCGGAATTACGGACTTACGTTATACAATCTAACGAAGGGCTACGACGAAGCGCTTTAGCGTACTCATCTTCAATTTAATAATCGCTACGCAATACGCCAATCATACAACAAGAGCCAAAATCACTTTAGCGGCCTTCAAACCTTTTTCTTAAGGGCTACACCTAGCTCTTTGAAAAGCTTAGACCGAGTAGCAATAAAAATAGTCTTGAGATCATTATCGGACTAGACAACACTCGAGGCCACGGGAGCTATACGCTAAAAGAGGACCTATTAAAACTTAAGAGCATTCCGGACAAAATCAGCTCTTATTAAGGACAGCGTGCAGATTTCCGTGCTTAACCTTAGCAACCCGAAAAGGGAATTTAGCAATCCGAGAAAGGAATCTAGCACTTTCGGACGTACCGACAAGCTTTTTAGATCTTTTAACAAGCTACGTATCGATAAGAAAGATATTAAAAGTATGAGAATCGCTAAGAACGCGCTTAAGGGTATAGATATCATTAAGCTAGAGCTTTAGCTAGTGATCTAAATAGCTTTAGCGACTTTAACGATGACCGACGAAAGGGAAACGGAAGAGATTAGCAGAGAGATCGAAGCTACGGATACGGAAAGGGTAAGAACGGGCCTTTTAAACTATTAAAGGGATTCGGAAACGGACCTTTAAGAGACTTCGGATTCGGAAATGAGCTTCTTAAAGACCTTAGAAAAGGACGGACCACCGGCAATTATATCGATAACTTTTTATCGATCCGACTATTAGCTAAGCACAACACGCTTGCGTACGGCACTTTAAGCGCCTTTAATAATAACGGAGACGATTTCCTTGAGTTAAGAGCGACAGACTTTTACTCGAGAGCAAAAGAACTAGCTTTGTTTGCAAAAAGCTTTCTTAAAGAACTGAAGTATTCGAGACTCGACGATGACTTCAAGACTTAATTAAAGATTTTCGTTGATTAAGCAAGTCGATACGGTTTAACTTTAAACGACTACTTAGCGGCGTTCTTTATTATGCTTACGAAAGAAGCTATTACTTTTTATTATAATCACGTAATCAAGGCCCGGCTCTTTACGTTCAAAGCAAACGCTATTGTAGTAAAGGACCATTTCGAAACTGATTACCGGCGGCAAGCAAAATACGACCGCTAAGAAGAAATTTCGCTAGATTTGGTCAAGAAAGAAAATCCAGGGACCTCGCTTAACGAGTGCTTTGAAAAGCTCGTTAAGGAGCTCAAGAGCATTTAAAGCTTTTTACGACCAAGTTTAAAAGACGATCGAAGTCTTGCTGACAAGCTGTATTCAGCTTGTAAAAACGTGTTAGAGATTACGATTGCACGAATGAATCTTGCTTTTACTTTTACCGCGGCAGTTGCTAACATTCGTCGAGCAATTGCTTTTGCAATTGAGACTTTTCGACCTCCCGTTAAAGCTAGAGCTTACGCGAGCTCTAGCGAGCCACACGATCATACTTGCTCTTAGCACAACACTTTAAAAGCTAACTTCGATTTAAACGAGGAATACGAATGTTTTATTTAAGACCGCTAATACTTCGGAAGTAAGAAAGCTGTTAAGGCTACTACTAAGGGTGAAAAAAGGTGTTTTGTTTGCAAGAAGCCAGGTTGCTAGAGTATTAACCACACCTTCGACGAGAGAAAAGCATTCGTCGCTAAGTTCTAAGCTTTTAAAGACGTAAAAAAAGTAACGAAAAGCAAATTCTTTTAATACGTAGCATCGATTAAAAGCTTGCTACTTGTATCTACGGAAGAATTCGATCAGTTTATCGCAAGCTTATTAAACGAGCCGCTCGAATCGGGCAGCTACGCTAACATATCGGAAGGTTTTGTGATTACTTATAGCACTTTTAACGCTAACGAGGTATATAAACAGCTGGAAATTCAGACGGCATTCTACGCTTTTACTAGCTAAATCGAGACTTAAAACGTGCTCGCGAGTAAAGCAAAGACTTACATAGCTTTTAAGTACTTCGAAAACGTGTTTATAAGCTTTATAATTGATAGCGGAGCAGCTAATTTCTCTACCGCTAGCTTGCCTTAGCTAAGAGCATTCTAAAAGAGGTACCTCGAAGTCTAATTAAATACATCCCGAGCAAAAGAGAAGTCCGTCAAGTACGGGATCGGCTCTACCACTTTTATTAAAGCAATTACTTTAGATACTCCTTTAAGTTAAGTAGAGTTCTACGTTGTAAAGAGCGACGTACCTTTCTTATTCTCGTTAGCTAATATAAATAAGCATAAAGTAATCTTAGATAATCTACGGAACGTGTTAATTTAAAGGAAAAAGGAAATACTAGTAATAAAGATATTTAAGCACGTGTGGATGCTATTAAGTAAAGAGCACGCTGCTACTTATTATAACACCGAAAGCGAGACCGTTTACTGCTACTTTACGGAAGAGCAATTAAGGACTATCTATAAGCGTTTTGGTTACCTTTTAGCAAGTCGATTTGCTGCTGTTTTTAAGAGGGCCGGGCACGAATTCAGACGGGATTTGCTTTATAACATCTAAAAGTTTTGCTACTACTATTAAGTATTCGGACGCTCTTCGAAGAGGTTTAGTATCAGACTTAAAAATGATATTAACTTTAATGATACGGTATACGTAAACGTAATGCACTTTAATAGCAAGAACGTATTGCACGTCGTCTGCGATTCTATTAATTTTCAAGCCGCCACTTTCTTTAAAAGCATGTCCGCATAATACTTACTTAAGGGATTCAATCGATGTTGGGTTAATACTTACGTCGGACCTTTTATAAACGTAGTATACGATCTCGGAACCAATTTCAATTCGGCAACGTTCCGAAGCTACTTTAAAAGTATTAGCAGCACTTTAAAGCAGATGCTTATAGAAGCTTATCATAGCGTCGAGCTAGTAAAACGCTACTACGTCTTTGTGCGACGCGCTTTTAAGATCGTTACAAAGGAACTATTAAAGGCTTTAAAGGAGGACCGGCTTTAAATAGCTATCAAAGCTATCAACGACACGGCGGGACTTAATAGCTTAGTCTTTACGCTTTTCGTTTTTAGCACTTTATTAAAGCTGACGGACCAAGATCGACTTGCCGCGTCTACTTAAGAGCGTGCTACTGCTATTAATAAGGCTATGAAAGAAGTATGAAAATGCTACGCCGCAAGGCAAGTTAAAGACGCGCTCAAGAGGAGGAATGGGCTAGTTACGAAGCATACCTTGGACCTTTTTATTGGCTCACAAGTACTCGTGTAGCGAAAGAATTAAGGGTGGAAGGGCCTTTTTCAGCTGCTTAGCAGGCAAGGGCATACGTGTATAGTGGCATGTCCGAGGCCTACGGAATTCAGGTCAACCTTAGTAAAACCTTATTATTCTGAAGTTGAAAAGCTGCCAGAGGAGTTGCAGGTACTTGAGGTAGAAGTGGAGGAAGAGGTGGAAGAAGATCAGAGCGAAGGCGAAAAAGAGCTGGAACTACGAAATTCGCCTAAACCTCAACAGTCGCCTAATCCACCGAAGTCGCTTAATCCACCGAGGTCGCCTAATCCAAGAAGCTCGCCAAGATCAGCAAACAGCCCCCTTCAACTTGTCAATTCCCAGAGATCAATAATACTAATAGTCTAGATACCTTATTAGAAGTACGATCTTAGTATCTCGACCGTGCCCGACGAAGAGGAGAGCGATTCTTACGTTCTATTTACTAAGGACTCCGAGGTGTTAGTTATCGATAAAGAACGCCGGGACCATGAGCTCTTAGTTAAGCTACGAGCCGAGGGAATTATCAAGAGCCTTAAGGCATTATTTCAAGAGTCTAGAGCAAAGGAATTAGCTAGATTGATAGCTTAAAGTATCTTTTAAGTGATTTCGGGCACCGACTTACGCGTTAAAAGCGCTAAGATCTTCGGATCTAGGTTTGTTAATAAGATCAAGGGCAAAAGAACACTTACGCTATACGAGAAGTCTCGTATAATAGTCTAAGCTTTTTAAGATAAAGGCAAGACGAAGGTACTTACCGAGTCACTTACGGTGTAGCGGGCGGGCTAAAGACTTTGTTATGCTTTAGCTTTTTCGTTGATAAAAGACTACGGGTGTCAAGTCTATAGCAAAAATATCACTTAAGCTTACACTCAGTTAAGCACGAAGCTTATTTGAATAATCGTCGTGCGATTACTTAAAGAGATCACTTATCGATTTTCTTTCGGCACTTTATTCTTTATAACTAGCCTTTTGTATAGGATCCTCGAAGCAAGGACGTATTAGTATAAGCGTTTTTCAAAGCATTTCACGGACAACTTCGAGATAAAGCAATCGAGCTTTGATTTTTACCTTTTTATATTAATCAATAAAGATCAGCTAAAAATAGCTGCTTTATAAACGGATGATGTTCTTATGGTTGTCAATCTAGCTATAAGAGCAAAGGAAGAGAAAAAGCTGGTTAAATCTAAGCTAAAGAGCAAAGAAATAGAGATCTTTATACACGCCGAGCTAATGATTTTCAATAGATGCAAGCTATCTTTGGATAAAGACGGGTTCGAACTATTAATTGGGCAAAAAAGGCAGAATAAGAGGCTTGTAATAATCAAGCTCGATTCAGCTATACGGGCTAAAGAGTATTTAAAGCAACGTGCTCGAAAGGCGTATTTGGCTACTATTTGCTATTTAAAAGCATCTTGTGCTCTATCGATGGCTGCTTAACACTAAGAACCGAAAGACGAGGACTATAAAGCTCTTAATAAGGTGATCTAATAGCTGATCGATCACTTAATTCGAAGGATCTATTACGTGCTTTTAGATTTAAAGACGGCGAAGCTTTTCGTGTTCGTAGATAGAGCGTTTGCTAATAACGCTGACTTTAGCTCTTAGATCAGTTTCGTAGCTATCTTTAGCAATAAGGCTCACGTAAGTAAGAACGAGTTCACTTTGACGAGTAACATCTTCTATTAAGTGTCACAAAAGTGCAAGAAGGTGACAAAGGCAGTATTAGCTTTTAAGCTATACGCTATATCTTTAAGTATCGATATAGCTATTGCTATGTCGACTACTTTTGCTTAAATCACGGCTTAGCTAAGAATCTTTAACTTCCTTATAGTCGTGTGCACTAACTCTTATTCGCTTTACGAGTGCATAGTAAAACTAAGGACTATTAAGGAAAAGCGCTTAATAATCGATATTATAGCTATTCGAGAGTCATACGAAAAGCGAGAGCTCTCTGAAGTACGCTAGATCGGAAGCAAATTTAACCTTGCTAACGCCATGACCAAAATCAGGGCTAATACTTTTTTGCAAAAGCTAGTTTTGACCAATACCTTAAAAGTGCAAGTGGACGGGTGGGTAGAAAGGCCGCTGTAAGAGAGGGAGAGATAAGATTGTTTTTCCTTTGTTTGATTACCTTCTTCTTTCGGTCGATATAGTAGTTGGCAAGGCACTGCTTGCTAAAGAAAGAGTTGCCGGTGTCGGTATATCTATATCGACCTTAGCTAGCTAGTAGTAGTAGTAGTAGTAGTTGGGGAAGCTCACCTATGAACCATGGTTCACGGGTCACTTAGCATGCTTCGCTTAGCATGTCAGCAGTCAAAGGACCCTCAACTTAACAAGTAAACCTATTAGCTAGCTAGTGCACGTGATTCCTTTTAATCGTATAGAAGGAATCAGCTCCCTTGAGCTTTAGGGAGCAGACAGAATTCAGATACCTTATCAACCGAGTGTTTTGCAATTGCAAGTACTTTGACGACCGTTACGACCTTACGAATATATTCCTAATCGCTTGGAAGCAATCCAACATGATTAGTAATTATGCATATGCATATTTTTATGTATATAAACCCTATGGAGTAACCCTACGCCCTATGGGGTTTCCTTATAAGGAGGGGCAGAATTTTGTACCTCCCGTAGGTTCCCTCGTGGGGAGGACTCAAAACTCCGTGGGGCCCCATGGGGCCCCATGGAGCAGCCTACAGATTCTATAAAAGGATCACTTACCTTTCCGCACCTTGACTTCGCTTCTCACCCTTTTGATTCCTTCTTTTCAACGCTTTTAAAGCGCAAGACCGAAGGTTCGCTTAATACAAGGCTAAAATGCCTACGCCTTTCGCTTACCGCTAAGAACGAAGACTATTCGGCTTAAAGGCTTACCGCCCAAGATCTCCGTCTTCTACTTTCTTAAAAGAACCTTTATGTCTTCGATACTCTTGATCGCTTTTATTATCTTTCGACTCCTTTTCTTTTCTCTTCGTTCTTCGAGAGTACGTTCGATTCTATTCTTCGAACTCTTTTTTTTTCGCTAATTCTTTTTGAACTTCATCTTGAGCTTTATCGGGACCTTGACTCACTTGACCTAATCGCTTTTATAGCGCTCTTAGCAAAGCAGACTTTAGAACCGAGGAAGAAACTCAAGGTTAAGCACGCCGAAGATAAAGACAGCTTTTATATTTAGGCCTTACTCGGTTTTATAGCAAAAATCACCTTTTCCGAAGCCAACTCCTTTGAACCTTTCGAACCGAAGACTTACAAACAAGCTATAGCCGATAGTAATCGAACGGCTTAGCTAAAAGCTATAGCCGAGAAACAAAAATCACTTTACGAGAATAATACTTAGGACTTTGTCGATCTACTTACGACTTAACGCGTCTTTCTCGGTCGATAGGTATATAAACATAAGCGAAGATCTAACGGCTTTATAGTCCGTTAAAAAGCACGCTAGGTCGTTAAAAGAGATTAATAAAAGGAAAGCATTGATTACATCGAGACTTTTGCTACGGTCGTTAAGCTTATAAGTTATAAAATGATTTTCGCTATCGCTGCTGCTTTAGATTGAGAGATCGATCAGATGGACGTTAAGACTGCGTTTTTATATAAAAAGGTTGCCGAATCCGTTTACGTAAAACAACTTACCGGGCTCGAAGACGGGACTAAAAAGGTTTGCAAATTAAACCGCGCATTCTACGGACTTAAATAAGCTTTTCGCGTTTAGTATAACACTTTGTTCGAATTCTTTATTGAAATAGGATTTAAACCTTTCGGCACCGACGCAAGCGTTTTTTATAAAAAAAGAGTCATTATCGCTATTTACGTCGATGACTTACTTATCTCTGGCCGTGATCGCGCCGAAGTCGATAGACTTAAAGCTGCTTTGTTTAAACGTTTTTAAATGATTAATCTCGGATTAATAGCTTATTACTTAAGCATGATAATCACTCGAGATCGCGTTAATCGAACGCTTAATTTCGGACAACGGGCTTATATCGAGAAGATCATTCAAGACTTCGAGATAGAAGATTGCAATACTTACGGTATACCGATAAAAGTTTTTTTTAAAGTCTTAATCTTACTTCTACTAAAGTATTAAGCCTTTTTCGAGCTTCGTTACGAATACTAGCGACTTATCGGCTCGCTTATATACGCTATGTTAAGTTCTAAGCTCGACATTGCTTTCTTAGTCTTTATAGTTAGTCGTTTTGCTTTAAATCCAATTATAAAATACATAAAAGCAGCGAAACGCATCGTTCGTTACTTAAAAGAAATCATTCGCTACGAACTCGTTTACCGTAAAGACTTAAGCGACTTAACCGGCTTCTTCGACGCGGATTAAAGTAGTTGTTAATTAATACGCAAATCTATAAAAGGCTTTGTTTTTAACGTCGGAAGCGGAGCAATCAGCTAGTCTTCGAAACGGCAACTTACCGTTGCTTTATTTTCGTGCGAATCCGAACTAATAGCCGAGACGGAAGCCGCTAAAAAAGCAATTTAGCTTTAGCGCTTTTTAATCGAAATACTTTCGTAAGAAAAGACGGTTTTAGTTTTGATCTATTGCGATAACTAAAGAGCGATCGCATTAGTTAAGAACATTTAATTTCATTATCGAATTAAGCATATCTACTTTCGTTATATGTTTATTTAAAAGGTCGTACGAGATAGCTTAGTAGAATTGAAATGAGTCGCTATTGTAGATTAAGTCGCCGACGGTTTAACTAAGCTATTAGTTAAGCGATAATTTGAAGAATTTAAAGAAGCGATTAGAGTGCTAAAAGTTTGATATCACGTGATTAAAGCACTCTTATTACCGACTTATTTAACTTGGCCTTTTTTGATTAGAAGTGGTTTTAGATGATAAAGATCGATTCTTTTTAATCACTTTATTCAATTATTAAAGTTTTAAAAGATTTGACCGTAGCGGCGCAAACTTAAACTAATATTCTTACAGACTTATAAAATCCTTTTTCTTTTAAGATCTTTGCGACCGATAAGATATAAAAGACTAATTATAATCCACTTCTTTTTTTAATTACACACTCTATCATTTTACTTTTTTTAAATTATGCTTCGAATAAAAAAGATCGCTAAGCGAACTGCACGTTTTAGCGATTTAAACTCTTTTAGATCCGACCGCGATGATCTCTTTTCTTTCGAAATCAAGATCGATAAAGAGCTTCGCACTCGCGCTAAAGCTCGTACGAGAATAATTAAAGCTGGTGGCTTAGCACTTATTAAAGAAGCTCGAAAAGACGCTTGCTTTCGGAAACATAATTTATAATAAAAAAAACGAGGACTTTAGTTTTTGCTTTGCGACCTCTTTTTATAAAGCTCTTTTATCGGTGCCGACGAAGTCGGCAACGCTATTAAGCTAGATTAGCAGATGATCCCGGACTTAAGAGAACTATAATTAAATGCTATTACCGACGAGATAACGGGTTACTTAACTTTGTTGACGATGAATTTCGAGTGTTATCAATTATATTATTCAATAGATAAAACTAGCATTTTATATTAGATTCTTTTTCTTCGACCATTTTCTTATATCGATTGCAAAAAGCAAGCTAATAACTATATTAAGATTAAAGATAATTATACTTTTTTTCAATTCGTTAAACTGCTTACGAGACGTGATAATAGACCGGCTACTTTTCGTTTCGGTTGGTTTATTATAAAGACGGAAAGATAAGTTAGTAACTAGCCGAAAAGGGAAGGCTTATAGCCGAACGATTACGCTTAAACAGCTTAGCAATAGAAAAACGGCAAGAAGTTTAATCTCGCGATTTATGATTGCAATTACTTTAATACCGATCTTAACGAAGTCTATAAGTCCGCGCTTCTTTCTTTATAAAGAGAATTCATTAAAATATGTCTTGGCTAATAAAAAGGCTTTAATAAAGAAGATCTTTAGATTTTCGGCTTAATTAACGGCAATCTAAACAACTAATGCGTGACTTACACCGCTACTTGGCTACGTAATACGTTAAGCAATGAAAATTAAAAAAACTAGCTATTATCGGAAAACGAGCTTAGATAAAAAAGGGCAAAGAAAATCAATTAGTCTGACTTAAGACGGAAAATATAAACAAAAGCTGCTTTAATCTTACGTTAAGAATCTTTGTCGGAAGTCAAGACTCGATCCTTTTAAGCTTTATCACGCAGATCTTTTATTTCTCGAATAAAGAATAACGCCGAAAATTCGATAAGCATTACGTAGTACTTTTTTCCACTAGCTAATAATGCTGCTAATCACCCTTCGGATCAGTTGGCAAAAGAAGAGGATAGTTCACTTAAAGAAAGAAAGCTCTTTTAAGTGCAATTAAGCGAAAAAACGAGAACTGAGGATTGAGATGATCTTCCTTTCTTAAAAACAAGCGAGCAATTAGACTAGTCTCTTGGTTTTTCTTTTGTAATCAAGTTTTTTCGGCTTTTGTTGTTTTTCTTTGCAAAATACTTCTGTTTTCTTTTGTTTTTCTTTTCGGATCCACTTTCAGTAGGAGCTTTATTTATGAACTTCAGTAAGAGTCTTTTTCATCTGAATAAGTCTTGAGTAAGAGTGTCGGATGTGATCAAGTGATAGACTTATCACGTGTTAAGACTTCTTTAAATGTATAAGTAGAGGGCTACTCTTTAAGTTCATCAGACAATCAATCAAGAATCTTTCTACTCATCTTCCTCCCCGTGTTACCGTTCAACAATTACGTAGAATACGTTCAACTCGGTCTCCGCCTTTAGCCTAAGCTCTTGCTTGTAAGCATAGTTCAGATAAATCTCGTTTGACTTAAGTAGCTCTCTTAGCTTTTAGCACTTGTTGCTTTACCTAAACTCATTTTCATCCGAGAACTTAAAGGTAAAGCGTTTGTATACTAAGGTGCTATCGATAGTGAAAGGGTATAGCATCAATAGCTCTTTTTGTCGGTATCTCTATATCGACCTTAGCTAGCTAGTAGTAGTAGTAGTAGTAGTAGTTAGGGAACTCACCCGTGAACCATGGTTCACGGGCCACTTGGCATGCCTCGCTTAGCATGTCAGCAGTCAAGGGACCCTTAACTTGACAAGTAAACTTATTAGCTAGCTAATGCACGTGATTCCTTCTAATCATATAGAAAGAATCAGCTCCTTTGAGCATTAAAGAGCAAACAGAATTCAAATACCTTATCAACCGAGTGTTTTGCAACTGCAAGTACTTTGACGACTTTACGAAGTTACGAATATATTCTTAATCGCTTAAAAGCAATCTAACACTGATTAGTAGTTGATTTATTACTAAGTGATCAATCATAAAGAAGCTAAGAATACTTTATAGCGAGGATACCTTTCATTACGATACCTCCTTCTTTCTATAACGGAAGAGCGATTCCGTACTAAGTCGCTTGCTTATACTACCGATTTTTCTTTATTCTTACGGAAAAGTAATTCCGAACCAAGTCATTTTCAAAACAACCTTAACGCTATAAAAGCCGCGCTTGCTACATATAGCAACTTAACTAAATTTAGATCGACCTATATACAAACAGATAATAACTATGGCCGATCGAGCAACTAGACCTTTAAGTAAAGAGTCTAGCCGGCAAAGAGCAAAGTATTATACCTCTCGAGTCTTATTATTACTTACGAAACCCTTAGCTATTCAACTAAAAGAGCTATTATACTTAAGGCTCTTAAGCCTTTCGGAAGGACCAAACGACGAAATATCGAGCATCTCATTTGACTTAAACGAGCTATTATACGCAAGGCTCGACAATGAGATTACGGCTCGTGCAATAGTAAGAGACTTCTTAAATGCGAAGTGTAAAAGGCTAAAAGATTACGACTTGTAGAGTTTATTCCGCTACGCTTTCTTACGCTAAGATTAAACGAGTTTTACGATGACGAAGGATAATACGAGACGAAGCTTTAAGTTCGCTACTTTTATTAGCCTTAAAAAACACTTGCTATTTAAAAGCGTATAATACCCTTTAAAGCAAAAGGGCTACGCTAATAAGATGGTCAAGCTCTTAAACGACGAGCAGTAATATTAATAGACCTTCTAAGAAATAAAAGAGCAACAAGCAACACTTTTAAGCTTCGATTTAAAGTGGACCGCCGAAAACCTTATAAACGACGAAGATAATACGCCTTAACCACTTCTACCACCGCTAAGAAGTCCAAAAGGAAAAAAAAAGGAGACCTTAAGCAAGAAGGAAGAAAAGGAAGAGATTCGGAGGTTACGCGAAGAATTTGCGAAAGAAAAGAAGAATATAAAACAAAATATAAAAGTGATAGCAAAGCAAATAGCGGAATTACGGACCTACGCTATATAATCTAACGAAGGGCTACGACGAAGCGCTTTTGCGTACTTATCTTTAATTTATTAATCATTACGTAATACGCTAATCATACGAGAAGAGCTAAAATCACTTTAGCGGCTTTTAAACCCTTTTCTTAAAGGTTACACCTAGTTTTCTAAAAAGCTTAGGCTTAGTAATAACAATAATAAAGGTCTTAAGATCATTATCGGACTAGACAACACTCGAGGCTACGAAAGCTATACGCTAAAAGAGGACTTATTAAAGCTTAAAAGCATTCCGAGCAAAACTAGCTTTTACTAAGGACAGCGTGCAGATTTCCGTGCTTAACCTTAGCAACTCGAAGAAAGGATCTAGCACTCTCGGACGTATTAATAAGCTTTCTAGATCCTTTAACAAGTTACGTATCGATAAAAAGGATACTAAAAGTATAAGAATCGTTAAAAGCGTGCTTAAAAGTACAGATATTATTAAGCTAGAGCTTTAGCCGGTAACTCGAATAGCTTTAGCGATCTTAACGATGATCGACGAAGAAAGAACGGAAGAGATTAGCAAAGAGATCGAAGCTACGAGTACGGAAAAAGTAAGAACGGCTCTTTTAAACTATTAAAAGGATTCGGAAACGGACTTTTAAAAGACTTCGGATTCGAAAATAAGCTTTTTAAAGACTTTAAAAAAGGACGGACTACCGGCAATTATATCGATAACTTTTTACCGATCAGACTATTAGTTAAGAAAAATACGCTTGCGTACGGCATTTTAAGCGCTTTTAACGATGATAATAACGATTTTTTTAAGCTAGAAGCAGCAGACTTTTATTTAAAAGCAAAAGAGTTAGCTTTATTTGCAAGAAGCTTTCTTAAGGAACTGAAGTATTCGAGACTCGACGATAATTTTAAGATTTAATTAAGTATTTTTGCTAATCAAGTAAGCCGATACGAGTTAACTTCCGACGATTATTTAACGGCGTTCTTTATTATGCTTACGAAAAAAGTTATTACTTTTTATTACAATTACGTTATTAAAGCTAAGCTTCCGACGTTTAAAGCAAACGCTATTGCAATAAAAGACCACTTCGAGATTGACCACCGGCGGCAAGCAAAATACGACCGCTAAAAGGAAATTTCGCTAGATTTAATCAAAAAAGAGAATCTAAGGACCTCGCTTAACGAGTGCTTTAAGAAGCTCGCTAAAGAGCTTAAAAGCATTTAAAGCTCTTTACGACTAAGTTTGAAAGATGATCGAAGTCTTGCTAATAAGCTGTATTTAGTTTGTAAAAACGTATTAAAAATTACGATTGCACGAATGAACTTTGCTTTTACTTTTACCGTTGCAATTACTGATATTCGTCGAGCAATTGCGTTTGCTATTAAGACCTCTCGACCTTCCGCTAAAGCGAGTAGAGCTTACGCGAGCTTCAGCGAGCCATACGATCACATTTGCTTTTATAACACTTTAAAAGCTAACTCCGATTTAAACGAGGAATACGAATGCTTTATTTAAGACCGCTAATACTTCGGAAGTAAAAAAGCTGCTAAAGCTATTACTAAAGGTAAGAAAAAGTGTTTTGTTTGCAAAAAGCTAAGTTGCTAAAGCACTAACTATACCTTCGACGAAAGAAAGGCATCCGTCGCTAAGTTCTAAGCTTTTAAAGACGTAAAAAAAGTAACGAAAAGCAAATTCTTTTAATACGTAACATCGATTAAAAGCTTGCTATTTATATCTATAAAAGAATTCGATTAGTTTATCGCAAGCTTATTAAACGAACCGCTCGAATCGAGCAGCTACGCTAATATAACGAAGGGTTTTGTAATTACTTACGGCACTTTTAACGCTAACGAAGTATACAAACAACTAAAGATTCAAACGGCATTCTACGCTTTTACTAGCTAAATCGAAACTAAAAACGTGCTCGCAAGCAAAGCAAAGACTTATATAGCTTCGAAGTACTTAAAAAACGTTTTTATAAGCTTTATAATTAATAGCGGAGCAATTAATTTCTTTACCGCTAGCTTGCTTTAGCTACGAGCACTTTAAAAGAAGTACTTTAAGGTCTAATTGGATACATCCCGGGCAAAAGAGAAGTCCGTCAAATACGAGATTAGCTCTACTACTTTTATTAAAGCAGTTACCTTAGAAACGCTTTTAAGTTAAGTAGAGTTTTACGTTATAAAAAGCGACGTACCTTTTTTATTCTTATTAGTTGATATAGATAAGCATAAAGTGATCTTAGATAACTTACGGAACGTACTAGTTTAAAAGAAGAAAGAAATACTAATAGTAAAGATGTTTAGATACGTGTAAATGTTATTAAGTAAAGAGCGCGCTGCTACTTATTATAGCACCGAAGGCGAGACCGTTTATTATTATTTTACAAAAGAGTAATTAAAGACTTGTTGGATTGCTTCCAAGCGATTGGGAATATATATTCGTAAGGTCGTAACGGTCGTCAAAGTACTTGCAATTGCAAAACACTCGGTTGATAAGGTATTTGAATTCTGTCTGCTCCCCAAGGCTCAAGGGAGCTGATTCTTTCTATACGATTAAAAGGAATCACGTGCACTAGCTAGCTAATAGATTTACTTGTCAAGTTGAGGGTCCCCTGACTGCTGACATGCTAAGCGAGGCATGCTAAGTGGCCCGTGAACCATGGTTCACGAGTGAGCTTCCCTAACTACTATTACTACTACTACTACTAGCTAAGGTCGATATGGATATACCGACACCGGCAACTCTCTCTTTGGCAAATAGTGCTTTGCCAACTATTATATCGACCGAAAAAAAAAAAAAAGAGGTAATTAAACAAAGGAAAAACAATCTCCCTCTTCCTTCTACAGCGGCTTTTCTACCCATCCATCGACTTGCACCTTCAAGGTATTAGTCAAAACTAGCTTTTGCAAAGAGATATTAGCCCTGATTTTGGTCATAGCGTTAGCAAGGTTAGATTTGCTTCTGATCCAGCGTATCTCAGAGAGCTCTCGCCTTTCGTATGACTCTCGAATAGCTATAATATCGATTATTAGACGCTTCTCTTTAATAGTCCCCAGTTTTACTATGCATTCGTAGAGCGAGTAAAAGTTAGTGCACACGATTACGGAGAAGTTAAGGATTCTTAGCTGAGCCGTGATTTGAACAAAGGTAATCGACATAGCAATAGCTATATCGATACTTAAAGACATCGCGTATAGCTTAAAGGCTAATACTGCTCTTGTTACCCTCTTGCACTTCTATGACACTTAATATAAGATGTTACCCGTCAGAGTGAACTCGTTCTCACTTACGTGAGCCTCATTGCTAAAGATAGCTACGAAACCGATCTAAGAGTTGAGGTCAGCGTTGTTAGCAAACGCTCCGTCTACGAACATAAAGAGCTTCGTAGTCTTCAGGTCCAAGGGCACGTAGTGGATCCCTCGAGTTGGGTGATCGATCAGCTACTAGATCACTTTATTAAAGGCTTTATAGTCCTCGTCCTTCGGTTCTTAGTGCTAGGCGGCCATCGATAGAGCGCAAGATGCTTCTAGGTAGCAAATAGTAGCTAAATACGCCCCTCGGGCACGTTGCTTTAAGTACTCTTTAGCCCGTATAGCTGAATCGAGCTTGATTACTGCAAGCCTCTTACCCTGCCCTTTTTGCTTAACTGACAGTCCGAACCCTTCTTTATCCAAAGATAGCTTGCATCTATTAAAAATCATTAGCTCGGCGTATGTAAAAGTCTTTATTTCCTTGCTTCTTAGCTTGGATTTGACCAGCTCCTTCTCTTCCCTTGCCCTTATAGCTAGATTAACAATCATGAGAACATCATCCGTCTATAAAGCAGCTATTCTTAACTGATCTTTATTGGTTGACATAAAAAGGTAAGAATCAAAGCTCGATTGCTTTATCTCGAAGTTGTCCGTGAAATGCTTTGAAAAACGCTTATACTAATGCGTTCTTGCTTCAAGGATCTTATACAAAAGGCTAGTTATAAGAAACAAAGTGCCGGAGAAGAATCGATAAGTGATCTCTTTAAGTGGTCGTACGACGATTATTCGGATGAGCTTCGTGCTTAACTGAGTATAAGCTTGAATGATATCCTTGCTACAGACCTGACACTTATAGTCCTTTATCAAAGAAGGAGCTAAAGCATAATAAAGTCTTTGGCCCGCTCGCTGCACCGTAAATGACTCGGTGAGTACTTTCGTTTTGCTTTTGTTTTAAAAGGCTTGGACCATTATATAAGACTTCTCGTATAGCGTAGGTGTTCTTTTGCCTTTGATCTTATTAATAAACTTAGATCCGAAGATCCTAGCGCTTTTAGCGCGTAGGTCGGTGCTCGAGATCACTTGAAAGATGTCTTAAGCTATCAATCCAGCTAATTCTTTTGCTCTAGACTCTTGAAATAATGCTTCGGAGCTCTTAATGATTCCCTCGGCTCGTAGCTTAGCTAAAAGCTTATGGTCCCGGCGTTCTTTATCGGTAATCAACACCTCGGAGTCCTTGGTAAATAGAACGTAAGAATCGCCCTCTTCTTCGTCGAGCACGGTCGGGATACTAAGATCGTACTTTTAGTAAAGTATCTAGACTATTAGTATTGTTGACTTTTGGAGATTAGCAAGTTAAGGGTTAAAGGGGCTGTTTATTAATCTTGGCGAGCTTCTTGGATTAAGCGACCTCGGTGGATTAAGCGAATGTTAAGGTTTAAGCGAATTTCGTATTTCTAGCTCTTTTTCGCTTTCGCTTTAATCATCTTCTACCTTTTCTTCTACTTCTTCTTTTACCTTTACCTTAAATACTTGCAACTCTTCTAGCAGCTTTTCAACTTCAGAGTAGTAAGGTTTTACTAAGGTTGACTTGAATTCCGTAGGCTTCGGACAAGCTATTGTGCACGTGTGCCCTTGCCTGCTAAGCAGCTGAAAGGGGCCCTTTTACCCTTGGTTTTCCCGCCACACCAGCACCCGTGAGCTAATAAGGAGGTCTAAGGTATGCTCCGTAATTAGGCCATTCTTCTTCTTGAGCGCGTCCTTAACCTGCTTCGCAGCGTAGCATTTTCGTACTTCTCTTATAGCCTTGTTGATGGCAGCAGTACGCTTTTAAGTAAACGCGGCAGGTCGATCTTGCTTCGTCAGCCTCGGTAGGGTCTTAAAAACGAAGAGTGTAAGAACCAGGCCATTAGGTCCAGCTGTGTCGTTGATAGCTTTGATAGCCATTTGAAGCCGGTCCTCCTTTAAGGCTTTTAAAAGCTCTTTTATGACGATCTCAAAAGCGCGTCGCACAAAGACGTAGTAGCGTTCTACTAGCCCGACGCTATGATAAGCTTTTACAAGCATCTGCCTTAAGGTGCTGCTAATACCTTTAAGGTAGCTTCGGAACGTTGCCGAATTAAAGTTGGTTCCGAGATCGTGCATTACGTTTATAAAAGGTCCGACGTAAGTATTGACTTAATATCGACTAAATCTTTTAAGTAAGTGCTGTGCGGACATGCTTTTGAAGAAGGTAGCGGCTTGAAAATTAGTAGAATCGCAAACGACGTGTAATACGTTTTTGCCGTCAAGGTGTATTACGTCTACGTATACCGTATTATTAAAGTCAGTATCGTCCTTAAGTCTGATATTAAACCTCCTCGAAGAGCGTTCGAATACTTAGCAATAGTAGCAAAACTTTTGGATATTATAGAGCAAATCTCGCTTAAATTCGTGCCCGGCCCTTTTAAGAACAGCAGCAAATCGACCTGCTAAAAGGTGGCTAAAACGCTTATAGATGGTCTTCAATTGTTCTTCCGTAAGGTGGCAATAGACGGTCTCGCCCTCGGTACTATAGTAAGTAGCAGCGTGCTCTTTACTCAATAGTATCCATACGTGCCTAAACATCTTTACTATTAGTATTTCTTTTTTCCTTTAAACTAGCACGTTCCGCAAGTTATCTAAGATCACTTTGTGCTTATCTATGTCAGCTAATGAGAATAAGAAGGGTACGTCGCTTTCTACAACGTGGAACTCTACTTGACCTAGAAGGGTATCTAAAGTAACTGCTTTAATAGAGGTAGCAGAGCCGATGCCGTATTTAACGGACTTCTCCTTTGCCCGGGATGTATTTAATTGGACCTCGAGGTACTTCTTTTAAAGTGCTCGTAACTAAGGCAAGCTAGCGGTAAAGAAATTAGCTGCTCTGCTATCAATCATAAGGCCTATGAACACGTTTTCAGAGTACTTAAAGGCCATGTAAGTCTCTGCCTTACCCGCGGGCACACGCGGATCTTGCCCGAGCATCTTTTAGGTCTTTACTTGACTAATAAAAGCGTAGAATGCCGTTTGAATCTCCAGCTGTTTATATACTTCGTTAGCGTTAAAAGTGCCGTAAGTAGTCACAAAACCTTCCGATATGTTAGCGTGGCTGCCCGATTCGAATAGCTCGTCTAGTAAGCTTGCGATAAACTGATCGAATTCTTCCGTAGATACAAGTAGCTAGCTTTCGATCGACGCCACATATTAAGAAAATTTGCTTCTCGTCACCTTTTTTGCGTCTTTAAAAGCCTGGAACTTGGCGACGGATGCCTTCTTTTCGTCGGGGGTGTAGTTGATGCTCTAGCAACCTAGCTTTTTACAAACAAAACACCTTTTCTTACCTTTAATAGCTTTAGCAGCTTTCTTACTTCCAAAGTATTAGCGGTCTTAAATAAAGCATTCGTATTCTTCGTCCAAATCGGAGTCAGCTTCTAAGGTGTTGTGCTAAGAGCAAGTGTGATCGTGTGGCTCGTTAGAGCTCGCGTAAGCTTTACTCGCTTTAGCAAGAGGTCGGGAGGTCTTAGTTGCAAACGTAATAGCTTTGCGAATATCGGCAACTGCGGCGGTAAAAGTAAAAGCAAGGTTCATTCGTGCAATCGTAGTCTTTAATACGTTTTTATAAGCTAAATACAGCTTGTTAGCAAGACTTCGATCATCTTTTAAACTTGGTCGTAAAGAGCCTTGAATCCTTTTAAGCTCTTTAACGAGCTTTTTAAAGCACTCGTTAAGCGAGGTCCTTGGATTCTCTTTCTTGATTAAATCTAGCGAAATTTCCTTTTAGCGGTCGTATTTTGCTTGCCGCCAGTAGTCAGTTTCGAAGTGGTCTTTTATTGCAATAGCGTTTGCTTTGAAAGTCGGAAGTCTGGCTTTAATAACGTGATTATAATAAAAGGTTATAGCTTCCTTTATGAGCATAATCGAGAACGCCGCTAAGTAGTCTTCGGAGATCAAACCGTATCGACTTGCTTAGTCAGCAAAAATTCTTAATTGAGTTTTGAAGTCATCGTCGGGTCTTGAATACTTTAGCTCTTTAAGAAAGCTTCGCGCGAACAAGGCCAATTCTTTCGCTTTTAAATGAAGGTCTGCTGCTTTTAGCTTAAGGAAATCGTTTCTATTATCGTCAAAAGCGCTTAGAATGCCGTACGCAAGCGTGCTTTGCTTAGCTAATAGTCTGATCGGTAAAGGGTTACCGATATAGTTGCCGGTGGTCCGTCTTTTTCCAAGGTCTTTAAGAGGCTTATTTCCGAATCCGAGGTCTTTTAAAGGTCCGTTTCCGAATCCTTTTGATAGTCCAAGAAGGCCGTTCTTACCTCTTCCGTGCCCGTAGCCTCGATCTCCTTGCCAATCTCCTCCGTTTCTTCTTCGTCGGTCATCGTCAAGATCGCTAAGGCTATTCGGGTTACCGGCTAAGGCTTTAGCTTAATGATATCCGTACCTTTAAGCGCGCTCTTAGCGATCCTTATACCTTTAGTATCCTTTTTGTCGATACGTAGCTTATTAAGGGATCTAGGGAGCTTGTCGGTACGTCCGAGGGTGCTAGATCTCTTTCTCGGGTTGCTAAAGTTAAGCACGGAAATCTGCACGCTGTCTTTAATAAGAGCTGATTTTATTCGGAATGCTCTTAGGTTTTAGCGGGTCTTCTTTTAGCGTGTAGCTGCTATTGCCTTGCGTATTATCAAGCTCGATTATGTTTTCGAGGCCGTTGTTGTTGCTACTCGGCCTTAGATTTTAAGAAACCCGGTTGTAGCTCTTAAGAAAAGGGTTTAAGGGCCGTTAAAATGATTTTGGCTCTTATATGATTAGCGTATTGCGTAGCGGTTGCTGAATTGAAGGCGTCGAGTACGCTGAAGTGCTTCGTCGTAGCCTTTCGTTAGATTGTATAGCGTAAGTCCGTAACTCCGCTATTTGCTTTGCTATCACCTTTATATTTTGCTTTATATTCCTCTTCTCTTTCGCAAATTCTTCGCGTAACCTTCGAATCTCTTCCCCTTCCCTCCTTGATACCTCCTTTTCCTTTTCTTTTAGACTTCGTAAGAGTAGTGGAAGTAGTTGAGGCGTATTATCTTCGTCGTCCGTAAGGTTTTCGACGGTCCACTTTAAATCGAGGCTTAAGGGTGCTGCTTGCTGCTCCTTTATTTCTTGGAAGGTCCATTAGTATTGCTGCTCGTCGTTCAAGAGCTTGACCATCCTATTAGCGTAGCCCCTTTGCTTTAAGGGGCACTATACGCTTTTAGACAGCAAGTGTTCCTTAAGGCTAATAAAAGTAGCAAACTTAAGGCCTCGTCCCGTATTGTCCCCCGTCATTGTAAAACTGGTCTAATCTTAACGTAAGAAAGCGTGCCGAAATAAGCTCTACAAGTCGTAATCCTTCAGCCCTTTACACTTCGCATCTAAGAAGTCGTTTATTATCGCTCGGGCCGTGATCTCATTGTCTAGCTTTGCGTATAATAGCTCGTTTAAGTCAAATGAGATGCCCGACATTTCGTCGTCTAGTCTTTCCGAGAGGCTTAAGAGTCTTGGGTATAATGGTCCTTTTGGCTGAATAGCTAAGGGTTCCGTGGGTAGTGATAAGACTCGAAAGGTATAATACCTTATTGCTCTTTGTCAGCTAGACTCCTTATCTGAAAGTCTAGTTGCTCGATCGGCTATAATTGTTGTCTGCTCGTACGTAGATCGATCGTGTTAGTTAGGTTTGCTATATGTAGCAGGCGCGGCTTTATAGCTTTAAAGGTTGTATAAAAGTAACTTGGTTCGGAATCACTCTTCCGTAAGAATAAGGGAAAATCGGTAATATAAAAAGCGACTTGGTACGGAATCGCTCTTCCGTTGTAAAAGGAAGGAGGTATCGTAATGAAAGGTATCTTCGCTATAAAGTATTCCTAGCTTCTTTATGATTAATCACTTAGTAGTAAATCAACCATTGATTAGTATTGGATTGCTTTTAAGCGATTGAGAATATATATTCGTAAAGTCGTAACGGTCGTCAAAGTACTTGCAATTGCAAAACACTCGGTTGATAAGGTATCTGAATTCTGTCTGCTCCCCAAAGCTCAAAGGAGCTGATTCCTTCTATACGATTAAAAGGAATCACGTGTACTAGCTAGCTAATAGATTTACTTATCAAGTTGGGGGTCCCTTGACTGCTGACATGCTAAGCGAGGCATGCCAAGTGGCCCGTGAACCATGGTTCACGGGTGAGCTTCCCCAACTACTACTACTACTACTACTACTAGCTAAGGTCGATATGGATATACCGACAAGACTATTTATAAGCGTTCTGGCCACCTTTTAGCAAGTCGATTTGCTGCTATTCTTAAGAGGGCCGAGCACGAAGTCAGACGAGATTTGCTTTATAACATTTAAAAGTTTTGCTACTATTATTAAGTATTCGAACGCTCTTCAAAAAGGTTTAGTATTAAGTTTAAAGATAATACTAACTTTAATAATACGGTATACGTAGACGTAATGCACTTTAACGACAAGAACGTATTGCACGTCGTCTGCGATTCTATTAATTTTTAAGCCGCTACTTTTTTTAAAAGCATATCCGTATAACACTTATTTAAAAGATTTAATCGATGTTAAATTAATACTTACGTCGGACCTTTTACAAACGTCGTGCACGATCTCGGAACCAACTTTAATTCGACGACGTTTCGAAGATACTTTAAAAGTATTAAAAGCACTCCGAAGCAAATGCTTGTAAAGGCTTATTATAGCGTCGGGCTAGTAGAACGCTATTACGTCTTCATGCGACGCGCTTTTAAGATCGTCACAAAAGAGTTACTAAAGGCTTTAAAAGAAGACCGGCTTTAAATGGCTATTAAAGCTATCAACGACACAGCGGGACTTAATAGCTTGGTCTTTACGCTTTTCGTTTTTAGCACCTTACCGAAGCTAACGGAGCAAGATCGACTTGCCGCGTCTACTTAAAAGCGTGCTACAGCTATTAATAAAGCTATGAAAGAAGTACGAAAATGCTACGCTGCAAGACAAGTTAAAGACGCGCTTAAAAAGAAGAATAGCTTAATTACGAAGCATACTTTAAACTTCTTTATTAGTTCACGAGTGCTCGTGTAACGAGAAAACCAAAAGTAGAAAAGCCCTTTTTAACTGCTTAGCAAGCAAAGCTACACGTGCATAATAGCATGTTCGAGACTTATAGAATTCAAGTCAACTTTAATAAAACCTTATTACTTTGAAGTTAAAAAGCTGTTAAAAGAGTTGCAAGTATCTAAAGTAAAAGTAAAAGAAGATCAGAGCGAAAGCGAAAAAGAACTAGAACCGTTAAATTCGCTTAAACTTTAACATTCGCTTAATTTACTAAGAAGCTCGCTAAGATCAATAAACAACCTTCTTAACTCTTAACTTATTAATTCTTAGAAATCAATAATACTAATAGTCTAGATATCTTATTAGAAGTACGATCTTAATATCTCGATCGTGCTCGATAAAGAAGAAGGCGATTCTTACGTTTTATTTATTAAAGACTCCGAAGTATTAATTACCGATAAAGAACGCCGGGACTATAAGCTCTTAACTAAGCTGCGCGTCGAAAAGATTATCAAGAGCCTTAAAGCATTATTTTAAGAATCTAAGGCAAAGGAATTAGCTAGATTAATAGCTTAAAGCATCTTTTAAGTGATCTCGAGCACCGACTTACGAGCTAAGAGCGCTAAGATCTTCGGATCTAAGTTTATTAATAAGATCAAAGGCAAAGGAACACTTACGCTATACGAGAAGTCTTGTATAATAGTTTAAGCTTTTTAAAATAAAAGCAAAACGAAGGTATTTACCGAATCACTTACGATGCAACGAACGGGCTAAAGACTCTGTTGTGCTCTAGCTCCTTCGCTAATAAAGAACTACGAGTGTTAAGTCTATAATAAAGATATCACTTAAGCTTATATTTAGTTAAGCACGAAGCTTATCCGAATAATCGTCGTGCGATTACTTAAAAAGATCACTTATCGATTCTCCTTCGGCACTTTGTTCTTTATAACTAGCTTTTTATATAAGATCCTCGAAGCAAGAACGCACTAGTATAAGCGTTTTTTAAAGCACTTTATAAACAATCTCGGCATAAAGCAATCGAGCTTTGACTCTTGCCTTTTTATATCAACTAATAAAGATCAGTTAAGAATAGTTGCTTTATAAACAAACGATATTCTTATAGTTATTAATCGAGCTATAAAAGCAAAAGAAGAAAAAGAGTTAGTCAAATCTAAGCTAAAGAGCAAAGAAATAAAGACCTTTATATACGCCGAACCGATGATTTTTAATAGATGCAAGCTATCTTTAGATAAAGACGGGTTCGGACTGTCAGTTAAGCAAAAAAAGCAGAGTAAAAGGCTTGCCGTAATCAAGCTCGATTTAATAACACGAGCTAAAAAGTACTTAAAGCAACGTGCTCGAAAGGCGTATTTAGCTACTATTTGCTACTTAAAAGCATCTTGCGCTTTATCGATAGCTGCTTAGCATTAAGAACCGAAGGACGAAAACTATAAGGCTTTTAATAAAGTGATCTAATAGCTGATCGATTACTTAACCCGAAAGATCTATTACGTGCTCTTAGACTTAAAGATAACGAAGCTCTTTATATTCGTAGACGAAGCGTTTGCTAACAACGCTAACTTTAGCTCTTAAATCGGTTTCGTAATTATCTTTAGCAATAAAGCTTACGTAAATGAAAACGAGTTCATTCTAACGAGTAATATCTTTTATTAAGTGTCACAGAAGTGCAAGAAGGTGACAAAAGCAATACTAGCTTTTAAGCTATACGCTATATCTTTAAGTATCGATATAGCTATTGTTATATCGACTACTTTTGCTTAAATCACAGCTTAACTAAAGATACTGTAAACACCCTGCCTGATGGGGTACCTGCTATGGCCACTAGGGCCACACTAGACGGACCTATCTTCTATAAGAGGGCACACATCTTTTAGCTAGAACAATAAACGAGCTTTCTATTTACCTTTTCTGACACTTCTTTTTATAAGACTATAAGGTCTAGCTTTAAAGCTAAGCGTCTACTTAGCATATCTTTTTAAGTGCTTTTACATTAGTGACTTACGCAAGGATTTAAACTTTTAGTCTTTGTCTTTATATAGCTTATTATAATCGCTTGATTCGCAGTCAAGTTGATCTTCGTTCATTTAACACTTCACTTTACAATTACAACTTCAAAACAATTAAAACTTTATTCTCGATAAGTTCGGATATTAAAATGCTGAAATAGCTAAAATACAATATTTCAGCTCTTTAATAAAAACTTTCTTTTATTATTAATAAGAAAGAATTTTCACTTATTAATAAAAATATCTTTTTATACTTTAGCTTTTATCTTGAATTAAAGCAATTGATATAGTCCGGAGTTGTCAGCGAAGTTAATCAATTGATTTTTAAGTTTTTTATAATTTTGATTTTGTTTATTAGTTTACCTTTGCAAAAGGTTTACTTTTTTTAATTTCGGATCGAGAATACTTTGCGAAAATCGCTTATTTTACTCGTAAACCCGGTTCACGAGTTAAAATCAAACAATTTAAAAACTTTTTATTAACCCGATCATTCTTAACACACATATATGTTTGATTTTTAAAATACCGAAAACCTTTTTAAGATTTCTAATATCGAAATCGGCGCAGAATCACCTTTCTTTTCGTTAGAATCTTTTAAATTTATTAAATCTTTTAGTCGTATTCTTATAAGCTTCGGACTATCCTTATCTTACTTCGACCTTTAACTTGAACCTTTACCGCTACTTCTATCGGAAACACTTGCTTCGGAAATGCCTTTTAAAATGAACACCGGTCTTAAAATCTATATTACTTTTCTTTTTCTTGCTTCTTTTGCTCTTTTATTAAGCCTTGCGCTAGTTATAGTCGACCTTGCTATTTTTTACGCCTTTATGACTATTCGTATGCTATTGTTAAGCGTTTTAAAAGCTCTTTGCTTTAATAGTATTAATATCATCGATTTCATCGAAAAGTACGAAGAAACTTGTAATAACTTTAATATCTTTAAAAACGATCGGTTTATTAAGCTTTTTCGTTATTGCGATAACTTTCGCAAAGAAGTTATTAAGAGCTTGCTCGAATAAAAAACTAAGAAAGATTAAGCTGCTTTCGTTAAGGTTTTAAAAGCCGAGTTTCGTAAAAACGATATTTAATAGATCAAAGACTCGGTCGCTTTCTTACAAGAATTTGCTATGCAAAAACGAAATGTTAATAACTTAAAAAACTATTATCGCACTTTCTTTTAAGTCTTCGAAAAGCTTATTTTAATATACTTCTTAAGCAAGACCGAACAAAGCCGCTTATTCTTTTTCGGATTGCTTATCGAAATCCGAAACAAAACGATCAAGCATTATAAAGTCGACGAACTCGACTTAAACTTTTATACCGCTTTCGATGACTTCGCTGTATTCGCTTTTAAAACCGACTAAAGCGCTAAGACTATCGAAGCTATGAATCGAGAAAAGTCTTTTTTAATTAACTTTATTAAAAATATTCGGACTTTAATTAAAAAATACATCGAGCTAGCTAGCGTTTTTAAGTCTGTTAAGAAAGCTTTAATAATAGTGCCGTTTATTCGTAAACTACAATTCACGAATAAAAAAGAAGAAATTAACAAAGTAAGTTTTATAATTAAAAAGTTTTTTAACTTGCAGATTAGTACGATCTATAATCGAATTGATTACTTCGAAGACTAAGTCGCTAACTTAACTTCTCGACGCTTTATTTAATCTTAACTTTAAGTTCGATTCGAAGACCGCGACGAAGCTTTTATTAAATATACCGCTTAAGATGCTCGAAGTAAAGTTAGCTTCGAAAGAAAAGTTCAGATTGCTGCTATCGGCTACGGATTATAAAAACGAAGAAGAAAAAAAAGTAGAAGATATAAGAGCTAGATGCAAGATTATAGCTTTTACGAGAACTTTAAAAATATAACTTAAGCTTTTTATTAATATCGAGATAAATATAAAGCTTTTAAAGATATAATTAATAAAAGATATATTCATATTAATGATTACGAACGCTTTTGCTTAAGACTTAAGAAGATCAATGCTTTTATTATCTAGAAAAAGCAAAGAAAGACTTGGTTCAAATCTATCGTGTTAAACGTTCGTAAGACGGAATACGATAATATCTTAGAAAATCGGCTTACTAGCGGACTTAAGATCTATAAACACTTACTTTCTTATTAACAACTAATCTAATAGCTAGCTTAATATCAGCTCGATTAAAATGTTTAGCAATCAACTAACTAGCTAAAAGAGCCTACTACTATTCTTAAAAGACTAGTCGATATTAAAAATATTAATACTATAAAATAAATCAATACGCTTAACTACTTATCTAGCATAAAAGTTGCTTCGATCGAGATCAACGCCGCCGTAAAAGACAAAGCTAAAAAGCCTTTTTAGCTTTCGGAAAGATCTAAGCTTATTAAGATCAAAAAGAATATCCGATAATAAAAAGAAAAGAACTACGGCACTTTTAAAGCCCGTGCTTCGTAAGAATCGGGTATTGCTATAAAGATAAACTCGGAGGATAAGCTATTCGATAGTTTAATTAAAAAAGAGTCTTTTGGACTTTTTAAATTAATTAAAGCCGACGAAGTTATAAAAGATATAGAAAGAAAAGTTGAGATCACTTAGCAAGTGTTAAAAAAAAGGAAAAAGAGGACTTATAAACGAAAAAAGTTCATTGACCTTTACGTTATTACTAAAGCTTAAGAAAAAGCAATAGCGGCGATTATGAAATCGAAAATCGAAGTTTAAATTAAAGACTTATTCGGACTTAACTCTCGCTTCGACAAGCTATTAAGCTACTATATTCTAATAGTCCTCGATGCTGAAAAAAACGTAAAGGTCTTTTAAAGTAAGCTTATTCTTGTGAACGCCTTAACTATTAAACGTTTAAGTCGGAATAAAAAAAGCAAGCTAGACTTTTTAACGACGCAAATCCGCAAACAACTTATCGCTCGCAATTGCTTCGAAGTAGCGATAAAGACTTTAAAAGTTTTTATTAATATCGACGGTATAATTAAAAGCAAATCTTTTTTCGATAATAGATCTAAAGTCAACGTAATAAATAAAAAGGTGGTTAAGATAGCCAAATTACTTATTATAACAGATCGAGCCTTAATCTATACTATCGTATTCGAAGATCTTTACAACTTCGATAAGTAAATAAACGACGTCGAAGTCATTATCAGCGGAATCACTAATTACGCCGATTTCTTTATTATCAATAATAACAATCACGAGGTTATCTTAAGTATACTTTTCTTTTTAAAATCTTAACTCTCTTTTTTTTACTTCGATAATAGCACGATAAAAGCTTCTTTTTAAAACTACGATCGATCTACTTAAAGTTAGATTACTATTGCAAAAGACAAGTCGGATTTAATCGAAGACTCGAGAAACTAATCGCTAGCATGCAAGCTAAGATAAATGCTAAGCTAAAAAAAAGCTTAAAAGGAAATTTCGCTCGTGAATTATAATTCATAAATAAATCGATATAAAAACAACAAAATCATAAAAAAACAATTCAACTTAATATTAAGCAAAGCTTATTAAAATTAAAAACATTAAAAATATTTGCAATTAAACTCGACAAATCAGAAAATTTTATGTTTATTATCGATAACGACAAAGACCTTTTAAAAAAGAATATAATAAAAGTTAATACGATGTATAAAAAGAAAGCGGAAAAGGTCAGACCGATAGATTTAAAAGTGTCGGATAAAAAGATACTTAAAAAGATCGACGATTAGTTCGAGCAAGATAAAAAAGCGAGACCTTTTAAGCTTAAAAGACTTTTTTCGAAATACTTTATTAACAAGTTTTTAAACTTAAAAGTTAAATTAAAATTAACGAAAGAACGATTCAAAGTACTTACGATTAGCTTTCAAGTCACTTCGGAAAAGAAAAAGCTGCTTTATTAATGCTTTTTAAATCGAAAAGAAACGATAGCTTAAGATTTTACTTATCTTAACCAAGTCCGAAAAGAAGTCATGCCGCTTTAAAAGATTAAAACGGTGCTTTACGAAGCTTAGCAAAAAAAGACGTTTACGATACTAAAAGCTTTGCAAAAGATAGTCATCTTTATATTAAAAGAACGATTGAAGCAAAAGGTTTTCGAACTATATTAAAGCCTTTACCGGAACAAATAATTTATTATAGCGAAAAAAGAAAAAAGAAAATACAAGCTGATTATTATCGTAATTAAGATAAACCGTATGACGGTTAAAGACGCTAATATTGCTTCGAACGTAGATTAGTTTTCGAACGAATTTATCGGTTTTACGATAACTATACTCTTAGATTTCTTTTTTAAATACGATCAATTCTTTTTTAACGTTAAGTCTAAAGATATAATAGCTATTTAAACGCTTATCAAACTGCTTCGAATAACTCGGATACTTATAAAAGCTATTAATTCGATCGCTTAATTCGTTAAAGTCATTTATAAGATCTTTATAGATTGCATTCTTAACGTCTGCTTGCTTTATATAAATGACGTAAAAGTTAAAAGATCGCGATCTTTTTATAATTACGAAAAAGTTTTACTCGGAATTCGACGATTCGTTTTAAAGCATATTTAAAATATCGATAAAATGCTCGTAAGGTTTAAAAGAGCTAAGACGATCGTCGGAACGAAATCTTAATACTATATACTTAGCCTTAACATCGTTAGATTCGTTACGGATAGCGAAAGACGCTACTTTTAAACCGTTAAAATTAAAAAGATATTAAAATAAACTAAGTGCGAAGACGTATCGAAAGCCCGAGCTTTTATTAACATCGTAGTTTATTATAAAATTTAGATTAAAAACTTCTTTACGATTGCTGCTTTAATCTACGCGACGATAAGAAAAAGGATCGAATTCGAGTAGTTAAAGCTTTAATAAAAAGCGATAAAGCTGCTTAAAAAAGCCTTGCTCTTTACCTCCGCTTTTATCAAGATCGATTATAATAAAAACGGAAAGAAAATTTACTTAACGGTAAACGCTAATTTTAAAAGATAAAAAGCAATATTATAACAAAAAGATTCCGACAAAAAGCGATATCTTGCTAAGTTCGAAAGTGGTCTTTAAAACTCTGCGGAAAGCAAGTACGACGCGATTAAGCGAGAATGCCGCGGTGCTTTAAAAGCTATAAAAAAGATAAAAAGCGAATTATACGAAGTTCATTTTATTTTAAAAACCGACGCTAAAGTACTAGTTGATCAACTTAACGGATTAGCAAGCGACTTGCTTAAAGCTTTCGTTACGAACTAGATTGCGTAAATAAGATTAATAGACTTTAAAGTCAAGTATATTCTTAAAATTAAAAACACAGCGGCGAACGGTTTTTTTAAGAAAAGAAAAGAGCATCTTTCAAACATTAAAAAGAAAAAAAAAGAAGATATTAACAATTAAATCACTAACGAGCTAAGCACTGTTTTAATATTTTCGGTTAAACGATTCGTGAATTATAATTCACGAGCTAAAAAAAGAGTTTTAAAGCACGACTACTCGCTCGACTCCGAGCTTATTATTTAATTCTTTATTACTTTTAAACGCTTTCTTTCGATCAAGACTTACGACTTTTAGAAATTCAAAAATAAAGCACTCAATTATTTAATCAAAGATAATTACCTTTATAAGCGAGTAGACAATTCTTACTCGATCAAGTTAGTTATCAACGGAACTTAAAAACGCTATATTGCTATTTCCGACGCTTATCGAGAATCCGGATATAAAAAAGCTGAGTCAACTTACTACTGCACGTCAAAACTCTTTTTTTAAAATAGATGCTACGAAGACTATAAAGCTTTCGTCCAAAGCTATAAGCTTTATTAAAAGCGTAAAGCTAGACGAATAAAAAACCTTTTGTACTCGACTTAACTTACTTAAATATAATTAAAAGTCAGCTTAAACGTGTTACGAGTTCTTATTACCGACAAAAGAATAACTTGCTTCGTACTAGCTAAAGAAGATCTATTTAAATAGCTAAAAAAGCGACTACTTCGATCGGCTAACGCCGAATCTATTATTAAGTTTTTTTAAAAGGATATCGTTTGCCGCTATAAACTATTCGAAAGATTGACTATCGATAAAAGACTTAAGAACAAAGCAGTTGCTAAAGCTTTCGCTATTAAGTACGAGATCAAAAGGGTCTAAATCTTAAGTTACAATTCAAAAGCTAATAGAATGATCGAAAAAAGACACAAAGATATCTTAAATAGCTTATCGAAAGTTATAAACGAAAGATTTAAAGATTAAGTTCGCAAATTCAATAAGATGCTCTTTGCAATTCGGACTTCGATACACGCACTTATTAAAGTTATCCTTTTCTTTTTAAATTACGGACGAAAAGCTAAGCTACTTTTAGAATCACGATAACTAGTTTAAAAGTTACTACTATAGCAAAAGGTTCGATCTCGCGCTGATTTGCTTGCTATAAAGTTTAAACAATTAAAACTTTAAAACGAAAATATCGACGAGATCATTTTAAAAAAGAAACGCTATCGATTTGCCGCTAAAGCTATTTAAAAACGAGTTAAAGTCTTAAAGTCGAAACTTATTAAAGAGAAAGACTTAGTATTGCTTTACGACGTTAAACGCAATATCGATATATCCGCGGATATTAAACTAAATTATAAGTAGCTAAGACTTTATATCGTTTTTAAAGCTTACGATAAAAGATATTATAAACTCTAAGAAACCGATAAGATTGAGCTTAAAAGCACTTTTGCGGCTAACCGCTTTAAACGATTCTACCGCCGCGATTAAACCTTTTTTCCTTTTAATAAAGACGACGAAAAAAAAAAAAAAAAAGATTCGGATTCTTCGGACAACTTAAACCTTAGCGAATACGAGCTTTCCGACGACGGCAAAAATGAACTACTCAATTTAAAAGTGACTTTTAAACCTAGGTCTATTAACTTTTAAATCATTCTTTTAATACTTTCGAAAGAACAAAAGTTAGCTTATAAAATTGTTTCTTAATCTGTTCTTTTACTTTGTTTTTCTTACTTTCTTATCCTCTCTTTGTTCTACACTTATTTTATAAAGGGACGTGCTTTTAATAATCATTTTCTTTGTTTTAATAAAGAAAGGTATTTCTTACGTTTGTTTTCTTACTTTTAAACCTGCTTTTTATTATATTTTTTGTTCTTTCTTTATTCTTTTCACCTTACTAGCTATTCACTTGTTTTATATAGATTGTTCTTATTATTTGATTGTTTTTTTTTATTTGTTTAAGCTTATACGGCTATTTCTTATTTCTTATTTAAGACTGTTCTTTTGTTTTAAGCGTGCTTAACTACGTGTATTCGAAGGTGAACTGCTATTAGAAAGAATAAGTTCTTTTTATAAATGTACTTATATAAGAAAGCTCTTTTCTTTTTTTTCTTAACATTTTCTTTTTTTATATAATAACAATTATAATAACACTATTACTACTTCTTTTTCACAACTATATAATACTACACTAATACTAACGACTTTAATTATCACTTAATCGATCACTATTACTATTAGCTTTATTCCGCTATCTTATGTTTAGCTCGTGAACCGTAGTTTACGAGTTAAATATGCTTCTTAAGTTAGCCGCCGCTAAAAGAAAAGCTTTTGTCCGAGATGCACTTTCTAGCTTATTAATAAGCGAAGAGCAAGCTGCTTTAGCCCGATAATCGAGTTTCGAATTGAAGTTCGAAAGACGAGTTATTAAGACCTTCGATAAGTTCTTTTAAACTTACCGTTAAATAAATAACTTTAGTCAACTAGCTATGCTTAAAATAACAACCTCCGACTTTAATAATAGATTAAGTAAAGAAAACGACTTTATCTTGTAGTACGACTAGTTCTTGCGAGCCGAATGCGTAAAAAAGAATATAAACGCCGAAGACTTCTTTTCGGCTTACGATTAGTTTATTATTAAAATTACCGTTATTTATTCTTTACGTAATAAAAACGCCGAAAGACACAGACGAATCAAGAAAGCTTTCGACGGCGCTCGAGGTTAATTGCTATATAACGATTATTTTAAAGCTGTATGCACTTTAATCCGTAGCGCTCGCTAATTAAGCGTTATTCTAGAGAACTGCACTTTTAACGCTTACGCTATCTAAGTTATCAATTATTATATTATTGCTTACGTCGCTTTCTAAAAGACTATAGCTAATATAGCTCGAAGACGCAAGTTTATTAAGCTTAATACTACGATAATCAACTTCACTTGCTAGACCGTAAAAGATAAGAACAATATTAAATAAAAAGATAAGATCGCTATTCTTAACGAAAGACTCTTAAAGAAGCTAAGACTAAAAGTCTTATCGTATAGCTTATTGATTTTAGCTTTCGATAATATTAAAAGCGAATACGACGAGCTTAAAAAACGTATAAAGTTTGCTAACGAGAATCAGACTTAGAGTTTCGTCTTGCAAAAAGAACCCGAATCCGGAACTTTATTCGTAAACTATGGTTCACGAGTAGAAGATGACTTAACAATCGAAGCAAGATTAAGTCAACCTTTTGCTTTTAAGACCCTTTTGCTTAAATCATTTATTGCGCGCTTTTCGCTATTATTAACTTTGTCTTAAAGATCGACGTTATCTTTTGTTAATAAAGCTTCGAACGTTAAACTAATTGCTTCGATTATGTTTACTTTACGCAAATCTATCGACGCGAGCTTTTTTACAGCTTTTAAACTTAAAGTGCAACGCAACCTTTTCGAGAATTAGCTGCTATTAATACTATCTATTAAAAAAAGAGACAGCTTCGAATACGAACTAGTTAAAGCTATATCGAACCGCTGCTTAAGACTCGTCGAGATTAAAGACTTTATAAGTATAAACGTAGCTTTTATCAACTTTTATTAAGACTTTTATTAATTAGCTTTCGACCGCTTGAACTTAAACGAGAACATCGATAATGCTTTTTAAGTTGCCGCGGAATCAATTAAAAAGGTTGTTAGTTAAATCTATAAGCTTTTAAAAGACGAATTTTTTAATAACGCGATCTTACGACTTTTCGACCGTCGTAATTAAATAAAAGTAAATAAGAAAAAAAGCAAAGTAATAAACTACTTCTTACTATCCGAGATCTTTAATTTAAGCTTTAATAACGACGATTACGATTGCATAAAAGTCTTTTAAAAAGTAAAAAACGTGTTAGAATTTAAAGATAAATTTAAAAAACTCTTTAATTTAAACGTTTAGACGAAGCTCCGCTTTAACCGTAAAGTCTTACCGTCCGTCACCGACTTATTAAAAAGAGTCTTTTGCGAAGTCTACACTTTCGAATACGCTAAATATTTTAAGCTAGTTACGAAAGGCTTTATAACAACGGTGATCCGTTTTAATCTGTGTCGATTCATCGAAGCTTTTTAAATTAACGCTTTTAATAACTTTATGCTTTACTTAAGCAACTAATCGATGTTCGCTATTAAAACTAAAAGTAGTACTTTAATTAAAAGAATATTTAGTTTAAGCTCTTTTAAGTTCAAAGCTAAGCCGATATCTTTTAACAAGCTGAACTAAAGCATTAGCTTGATAAGTACCGCTTAAAAGAATAGCCTTTTTAATACTTTAAATGCGGGTAGCTATACGAAAGTTTAGCTTATATTAAAAGCTTCTTTCTTAAACAATAAGCACGACAACTAAACTTTTTTTACTATTATAAACAAAAAGATCTAGATATACTTTTATTACTTTCGGACTAGTAACTTAAAAAGAGCTCCGATTAGTGCACTTTTTAATATAATGCACTTTTTAACTTAGCAAGTCTTTCGAAGTTATTATAAGCTGTACCTTGCCGCTTTACTTAATCGCTAAGACGGAAACTACAAGCTTATCGCTTATCCGAAACCCTTTTAGCTCTTTAAATATAACAATAGTACTCGAGTGATTGCGACTAAGCACGACGCTAATATTAAACGATTCGTAAACCGTAGTTCACGAATAAAAGACAAAGTTTTAGATTATTACTTAGTGCTTTACAGCGTGAACAATTAGATCGGAAGCTTAAGTATTTAGCTTAAGAGCCATACTTACAATACTACTTTTAAAAAGACCGCTAGATAAAAAGCTTTTAAACTTAAGTCGAAGACTTTAAATACTCTTAAAAACATTGCGCTACGTTAACCTTTCGCTATAGTTATAGATCTCGTTACTTTTATATCCGTTATCACGAAACAAAGTGTTTTCTTAAATATAAACGCTTTTTAAAATTCCTTTTGCAGATAAGCTATTTTTTTTAATAATTATATCGCTTTGCTAAACGATAGCACTTTAAAGAATAAAGTCAGCTTTATAAAGCACGCTTGCACTATCGTCTTAAGACGTATGCCGTTAACCTTTCGATAAAAAGTCATTAATAAATTAAGCTAGCCTTTCGCCGTTATAATCTAGCTAAACTACGTTAGTTTCGTATTAAAAGCTTTAATCGGAAGAATAAATTAAAACGAGCTTCGAGTAATAAAGAAATTGACCGCTATCTTTACTATATCTCGGACTTAGTTTTAAGAATACTTTATTAAGTATAAGAAGAAGTTGTTTTCGGCATTTAAAAAGAGATTTGCTATTATCTTAAACGCTAAAGCTAAGACTTACGAAGCTAAGTCTTTTTCTAAAAGCAAGAGCCGCCGAGCTAACGACTTTATAAACGCCGATAAATTAAAGGATTTTAAAAAGAGCTTGCGATCGATTGAGTTGTCTTTTAACGACTTTGATTTAAATGTAAAGATTACTTTAGAAAGTGCGAATTCTATTCGTGAACTACGGTTCACGAGCTAAATCGACGAATCTAAAGTATTATCTTTTTAACCGGAATCTTTAGACCGCGCTTTCGATAAAGTTATAAAAGCTTTAAGTGATTTGCTCGAAGACGAAAACGACTTAACTAATAGCTCCGGACCTTATTCTAGCTTCGCTAACCTTTCGTCGGCTAAGTTTATACTTATCAACGATGCTATTAATAAGCGCAAGAACGATACGCGCTCTTTTACTTTTAAGGATGCTGCTATTAGTACGTTATCGTTTAATGCTAGCTTTATTAAAAGAAAAAGACTTTCTTAGCTTAAAAAGAACGAAAGAGTTAAGAACGTAAGCACGGAAAGAGATTATAAAGAAGCTGCCGAAGCGTAGTTTAGTAGTTTAGATGTTTAGAGTTTAAAGACAAGATACTTTCCTTTTTTTTTTATATATTAGATTTTTTCTTTCTTTTACACTTTTTTTTTTTCTTCTTTGCTTAATAGTAAGCGAAGGCGCTTACTTATTTTATAAAAGGACGGATGTAAACACTTTGCTTGATAAGGTACCTGCTATAGCTATTAAGGCTACACTAGACGGACCTATCTTTTATAAAAAAGCACACATCTCTTAGCTAGAACAATAAACGAGCTTTTTACTTACCTTTTCTGATACTTCTTTTTGTAAGACCATGAGGTCTAGCCTCAAAGCTAGGCGTCTATTCAGCACATCTTTTTGGGTGCTTTTACAATACTTAATTTCTTCGTAGTTATATATACTAACTCTTACTCGCTTTACGAATGTATAATAAAGCTAAAGATTATTAAAGAGAAGCGCTTCATGATCGATATTATAGCTATTCGAAAGTCATACGAAAAGCGTGAGCTCTTTAAAGTACGCTAGATCGGAGGAAAATCTAACTTTACTAACGCTATAACTAAAATCGAGGCTAATACCTTTTTGCAAAAGCTAATTTTGACTAATACCTTGAAAGTGCAAGTGGATAGATAAGTAGAAAGGCCGTTGTAAAAAAAGGAGGAAGAAGATTGTTTTTCTTTTGTTTAATTACTTTTGTTCGATTACCTTCTTTCCTTTTTCGATCGATATAATAGTTAGCAAAGCACTGCTTGCTAAAAAGAAAGTTGCCGGTGTCGGTATCTTTATATCGACTTTAGCTAGCTAGTAGTAGTAGTAGTAGTAGTAGTTGAGGAACTCACTCGTGAACCATGGTTTACGGGCCACTTAGTATGCCTCGCTTAGTATATCAGCAATCAAAGGACCCTCAACTTGACAAGTAAACTTATTAGCTAGGTAGTACACGTGATTCCTTCTAATTATATAAAAGGAATCAGCTCCTTTGAGCATTAAGGAGCAGACAGAATTCAGATACCTTATCAACCGAGTGTTTTGCAACTGCAAGTACTTTGACGACCTTACGAAGTTACGAATATATTCCCAATCGCTTGGAAGCAATCCAACACTTTTAAGATGCTTTTAGCTTCGGCATGATCGCTATCGAAAAGCTTAAGAGTAAGATCACTTAAGATCAATCGAACTTTAATATCTTTATAAGTGAATTGCTTTTTAATTGCGTTAAGAAAAAAGATAAAGTGGTTAAGGAGACAAAGGACTTGAGCGCTCTCTTTTTAAATAAAAAATCAATTAATGATTATAGAATATAGATGTTATTATTAACTTTGTTAACACCGTAATGCTTAATGCCGAACTCGTTGATAAAACTTTTGCGACCTTTCTATTCGTAATCGAGGCCGATTGGTCTTGAAAACAAAGCGGTATCTTCTTTGTCATAGCAAGTAAACATTGAATTAACAACGCTACTATTAGTATAAACGACTACGAAATCCTTGTAGCGATCAAGTATCTCGTTGATTAGCTTGTTGCCACTAGTGCTAAAAGGGTTGACTTCGATTATAGCGTTATAAAAAAAAGGAATCAATATTGCTAAATAAAGAAAATAATTAGCTTGAAGCAAGGAATTAAAAAGCAAAGAATTAAAAAGTAAAGAATCAAAAAGCAAGTGTTAGATTGCTTCCAAGCGATTGGGAATATATTCGTAACTTCGTAAGGTCGTCAAAGTACTTGCAATTGCAAAACACTCGGTTGATAAAGTATCTGAATTCTGTCTGCTCCTTAAGACTTAAGGGAGCTGACTCCTTTTATACGATTAGAAGGAATCACGTGCACTAGCTAACTAATAAGCCTACTTGTTAAGTTGGGGGTCCCTTGACTACTGATATGCTAAGCGAGGCATGCTAAGTGGCCCGTGAACTATGGTTTACGGGTGAGCCTCCTTAACTCTTACTACTATTACTGTAGAAGCACCCAAAAAGATGTGCTGTATAGAAGCTTGGCTTTGAGGCTGGACCTTATGGTCTTACAAAGAAGTGTCAGAAAAAGGTAAGTAGAAAGCTCGTTGATTGTTCTAGCTAAAAGATGTGTGCCCTCTTATAAAAGATAAGTCCGTCTAATATAGCCTTAATAGCTATAGCAAGTACCTTATCAAGCAAAGTGTTTACATCCGTCCCTTTATAAAATAAATAAACGCTCTCGCTTATTATCAAGCAAGAAGAAAAAGAAAAGTGTAAAAGAAAGAAAAAATCTAGTATATAAAAAAGAAAAAGTATCTTATTTCTAAACTCTAAACATCTAAACTACGCTTCGGCAGCTTTTTTATAATCTCTTTCCGTGCTTACGTCTTTAACTCTTTCGTTTTCTTTAAGCTAAGAAAGTCTTCTTCTTTTAGCAAAGCTAGCAATAGACGATGACGTGCTAGCAGCAGCATCTTTAAAAATAAAAGAGCGCGTATCGTTCTTGCGCTTATTAATAGCGTCGTTAATAAGTATAAACTTAACCGACGGAAGGTCAGCGAAGCTAAAATAAAGTCTAAAGCTACTAATTAAGTCGTCTTCGTCTTCAAGCAAATCAGCTAAAACTTCTATAGCTTTATCGAATGCGCGATTTAAAGATTCCGGCTGAAAAGATAATGCTTTAAGATCGTCGATTTAACTCGTAAACCGTAGTTCATAAATAGATTTCGCACTTTTTAAATTGATTTTTATACTTAAATCGGAGTCGTTAAAAAACAATTTAATCGATCGTAAGCTTTCTTTAAAATCCTTTAACTTATCGGCGTTTATAAAGTCGTTAATACGGCGGCTCTTGCTTTTAAAAAAGGACTTAGCTCCGTAAGTCTTAGCTTTAATATCTAAGATAATAGCAAATCTTTTTTTAAATGCCGAAAATAACTTCTTCTTATACTTAATAAAGTGTTTTTAAAACTAAGTCCGAGATATAATAAAAATAGCGGTCAATTCTTTTATTATTCGAAGTTCGTTTTAATTTATTCTTTCGATCAAAGCTTTTAATACGAAACTAACGTAATTTAACTAGATTATAACAGCGAAAAGCTAACTTGATTCATTAATAACTCTTTACCGAAAAGTTAATAGCATGCGTTTTAAAACGATCGTGCAAGCGTGCTTTATAAAGCTAACTCTATTTTCTAAAGTACTATCGTTTAGCAAAGCGGTATAATTATTAAAGAAGATAGCTTATCCGTAAAAAGAATTTTAAAAAGCGTTTATGTTTAAGAAAACACTTTGTTTCGTAATAACAGATATAAAAGTAGCGAGATTATTAATTATAACGAAAGGTTAACGTAACGCAATATTCTTAAAAGCATCTAAAGTCTTCGACTTAAGTTTAAAAGCTTTTTATCTAGCGGTCTTTTTAAGAGTAATGTCGTAAGTATAGCTTTTAAGCTAAATAGTTAAGCTTCCGACTTAATTCTTTACGCCGTAAAGCATTAAGTAATAGTTTAAAACTCTGTCTTCTATTCGTGAACTACGGTTCACGAGTCGTTTAATATTAGCGTCGTATTTAATCGCAATCACTTAAGCATTATTATTGCATTTAAAAAGCTAAAAAGATTCCGAATAAGCGATAAGCTTATAATTTCCGTCTCGGCGATTAAGCAAAGCGGCAAAGTACAGCTTATAATAGCTTCGGAAGACTTGCTAAATTAAAGAATGCATTATATTAAAAAGTATATTAATCGAAGCTCTTTTTAAGTTATTAGTCCGAAAGTAATAAAAGTACATCTAGATCTCTTTGTTTATAATAATAAAGAAGGTTTAATTGCCGTACTTATCGTTTAAAAAAGAAGCTCTTAATATAAGCTAAACTTTCGTATAACCACTTGTATTTATAGTATTAAAAAGGTTGTTCTTTTAAGCGGTGCTTATCAAGCTAATGCTTTAGTTCAGCTTATTAAAAGACATCAGCTTAACTTTGAACTTAAAAAAGCTTAAGCTAGATATTCTCTTAGCTAAAGTACTATTTTTAATCTTAATAGCGAATATCGATTAATTGCTCGAATAAAGCATAAAGTTATTAAAAGCGTTAGTTTAAAAAGCTTCGATAAATCGATACAAGTTAAAACGGATCATTACTATTATAAAACCTTTCGTAGCTAGCTTAAAATATTTAACGTATTCGAAAGTATAGACTTCGCAAAAGACTCTTTTTAATAAGTCGATAACGGATAATAAAACTTTACGGTTAAAGCGGAGCTTCGTTTAAACGTTTAAGTTAAAGAGTTCTTTAAATCTATTTTTAAATTCTAACACGTTCTTCACTTCTTAAAAGACCTTTATGCAATCGCAATCGTCGTTATTAAAGCTTAAATTAAAGATCTCGAATAATAAAAAGTAATTCACTACTTTGCTTTTTTTTTTACTTACTTTTATTTAATTACGACGGTCGAAGAGTCGTAAAATCGCGTTGTTAAAAAATTCGTCTTTTAAAAGCTTACGGATCTAGCTAATAGCCTTTTTAATTAATTCCGTAATAACTTAAAGAGTATTATCGATATTCTCGTTTAAGTTTAAGCGGTCGAAAGCTAATTAATAAAAGTCTTAGCAAAAGTTAATAAAAGCTACGTTTATACTTATAAAGTTCTTAATCTCGACGAGTCTTAAGTAGCGGTTCGACACAACTTTAATTAGTTCGTACTCGAAGCTGTCTTTTTCTTTAACGAATAATATTAATAACAGCTAGTTCTCGAGAAAGTCGCGTTGCACTTTAAGTCTAAAAGCTAAAAAAGAGCTCGCGTCGATAGACTTGCGTAAAGTAAACATAATCGAAGCAATTAATTTAACGTTCGAAAGCTTATTAACAAAAGATAACGTCGATCTTTAAAACAAAGCTAATAATAACGAAAAGCGCGCAATAAATGATTTAAGCAAAAAAGTCTTAAAAGCAAAAAGTTGACTTAATCTTGCTTCGATTGTTAAGTCATTTTCTATTCGTAAACTATAATTCACGAGTAAAGTTCCGGGTTCGAGTTCTTTTTACAAAACGAAATTCTAGATTTGATTTTCGTTAGCAAACTTTATACGTTTTTTAAGCTCGTCGTATTCGCTCTTAATATTATCGAAAGCTAAAATCAATAAGCTATATAATAAAACTTTTAATCTCAACTTTTTTAAAAGTCTTTCGTTAAAAATAGCGATCTTATCTTTTTATTTAATATTGTTTTTGTCTTTTACGGTTTAGCAAATAAAGTTAACTACTGTAGTATTAAGCTTAATAAACTTGCGTCCTCGGGCTATATTAACTATAGTCTTTTAGAAAGCGACGTAAGCAATAATATAATAGTTAATAACTTAAATAGCGTAAGCGTTAAAAGTGCAGTTCTCTAAGATGACGCTTAATTAGCGAGCGTTATAAACTAAAGTGTATACAGCTTTAAAGTAGTCGTTATACAGCAATTAACTTCGAGCGCCGTCGAAAGCTTTTTTAATTCGTTTATATCTTTTAGCGTTCTTGTTACGTAAAAAGTAGATAGCGGTGACTTTAATAATAAACTAATCGTAAGCCGAAAAAAAGTCTTTAGCGTTTATATTTTTTCTTACGTATTCGGCTCGTAAAAACTAATCGTATTACAAGATTAAGTCATCTTCTTTACTTAATTTATTATTAAAGTCGGAAGTTGCTACTTTAAGCATAGCTAATTGACTAAAGTTGCTTATTTAGCGGTAAGTTTAAAAGAACTTATCGAAAGTCTTAATAACTCGTCTTTCGAACTTTAGCTCGAAACTCGATTATCAAGCTAAAGCGGCTTGCTCTTCGCTTATTAATAAGCTAAAAGGTGCATTACAAACAAAAGCTTTTCTTTTAGCGGCGGCTAACTTAAAAGGTATATTTGACTCGTGAATTATAATTTACGAGCTAAACATAAGATAGCGGAATAAGGCTGATAGTAGTGGTGATTAACTAAATGATGATTAAAATCGTTAGTATTAATATAATATTATATAATTATAAAGAAAAAGTAGTAGTAATATTATTATAGTTGTTATTATATAAAGAGAGAAAATATTAAGAAAAAAGAAAGGGAGAGCTTTCTTATATAAGTACATTTGTAAAGAAGACCTACTTTTTTTAACAGCAGTTTACCTTCGAATATACGTAGTTAAGCACGCTTAAAACAAAGGAACAGTTTTAAATAAAAAATAAGAAATAGCCGTATAAGCTTAAACAAATGAAAAACAATTAAACAATAAAAACAATCTATATAAGACAAGTGAATAGCTAGTAAAGTGAAAAGAATAAAGAAAGGACAAAGAATACAATAAAAAGCAGGTCTAAAGGTGAGAAAACAACGTAAGAAATACCTTTCTTTATTAAAACAAAGAAAGTAATTATTAAGGGCACGTCCTTTCATAGAATAAGTATAAAACAAAAAGAAGATAAAAAAGTAAAAAAAACAAAGTAAAGGAATAGATTAAGAAACAGTTTTATAAGCTAACTTTTGTTTTTTCGAAAGTATTAAAAGAATAATTTAAAAGTTAATAAACTTAAGTTTAAAGATCACCTTTAAGTTAAGTAGTTTACTTTTGCCGTCGTCGGAAAGTTCGTATTCGCTGAAGTCCGAATCGTTTAAAAAGCTCGAATCTTTTTCTTCTTCTTTTTCGTCGTTTTCATCAAAAGAAAAGAAGGTTTGATCGCAGCGGTAAAATCGCTTAAAGCGGTTAATTGCAAAAGTGCTTTTAAGCTTAGTCTTATCGGTTTCTTAAAGCTTATAATATCCTTTATCGTAAGCTTTAAAAACGATATAAAGTCTTAGCTATTTATAGTCTAGTTTAATATCCGCGGATATATCGATGCTTCGTTTAACGTCGTAAAAGAGTACTAAGTTTTTCTTTTTAATAAGTTCCGACTTTAAGACTTTAACTCGTTCTTAAATAACTTTAGCGGCAAGTCGATAGCGCTTTTTCTTTAAAATGATCTCGTCGATATCTTTATCTCGAAGTTTTAATTATCTAAACTTTATAACAAGCAAGTTAGCGCGAGATCGAACTTCTTGTTATAATAATAACTTTTAAACTAGCTATCGTAATTTTAAGAGTAGCTTAGCTTCTCGTCCGTAGTTTAAAAAGAAAAGAATAACTTTAATAAGTGCGTATATCGATATCCGGACCGCAAAAAGCATCTTATTAAATTTGCGAACTTAATTTTTAAATCTTTTATTTATAACCTTCGATAAGCTATTTAAGATATCTTTATAGCTTTTCTTAATCATTCTATTAACCTTTAAATTGTAACTTAAGATTTAAACCTTCTTGATCTCGTACTTAGTAGCGAAAGCTTTAACAACTGCTTTGTTCTTAAGTCTTTTATCGATAATTAGTCTTTCGAATAACTTATAACAGCAAACGATATCTTTTTAAAAGAACTTAATAATAAATTCGGCGTTAGCTGATTAAAGTAATCGCTTTTTTAACTATTTAAATAGATCTTCTTTAGCTAATACGAAGCAAATCATCTTTTTGTCGGTAGTAAGTACTCGTAATACGTTTAAGCTGACTTTTAACTATATTTAAGTAAGCTAAGTCGAGTATAAAAGGTTTTCTATTCGTCTAGCCTTGCGTTTCTAATAAAGCTCATAGCTTTAAACGAAAGCTTTATAATCTTCGTAACATCTATTTTAAAAGAAAAGTTTTAATATACGGTAATAAGTTGATTCAGCTCTTTTATATCCGGATTCTCGATAAGCGTCGGAAATAGCAGTATAGCGTCTTTAAGTTCCGTCGACAACTAGCTTGATCGGATAAGAATTATTTGCTCGCTTATAAAAGTAACTATCTTTAACCAAGTAGTTAAGTGCTTTGTTTTTAAATTTTTAAAAGTCGTAAGTCTTGATCGAAAGAAAGCGCTTAAGAGTAATAAAGAATTAAGCAATAAGCTCGGAGTCGAGCGAGTAATCGTGCTTTAAAATTCTCTTTTTAGCTTATGAACTATAATTTACGAGTCGTTTAATCGAGAATACTAAAACAATGCTTAGCTCGTTAATAACTTAATGGTTAATATCTTTTTTTTTTCTCTTTTTAATATTTAAAAAATGCTCTTTTTCTTTTTTAAAAAGACCGTCCGCTACCGTATTTTTAATTTTAAAAATATGCTTAACTTTAAAGTTTATCAATCTTATTTACGCAATCTAATTCGTAACGAAAGCTTTAAGCAAGTCGCTTGCTAATCCGTTAAGTTGATCAACTAATATTTTAGCGTCGGTTTTTAAAATAAAGTGAACTTTATATAATTCGCTTTTTATTTTTTTTATAGCTTTTAAAGCACCGCGGTATTTTCGCTTAATCGCGTCGTACTTATTCTCCGCAAAGTTTTAAAAACTATTCTCGAACTTAGTAAAGTATCGCTTCTTATCGAAATCCTTTTGTTGCAATACTGCTTTTTATCTTTTAAAACTAGCGTTTATCGTTAAGTAAATTTTTTTTCCGTCTTTATTATAATCGATCTTAATAAAAGCGAAAGCAAAGAGCAAAGCTTTTTTAAGCAGCTTTATCGCTTCTTGCTAAAGCTTTAACCATTCGAATTCGACCTTTTTTCTTATAATCGCGTAGATTAAAGCAGCAATTGTAAAGAAGTTTTTAATTTAGATTTTATAATAAATTACGATCTTAATAAAAGCTCGAGCTTTTAATATATCTTCGCACTTAATCTATTTTAATATCTTTTTAATTTTAACGGTTTAAAAATAGCGTCTTTCGCTATCCGTAACGAATCTAACGATATTAAGGCCGAGCATATAGTATTAAGACTTAATTCCGACGGTCGTCTTAGCTTTTTTAAACTTTATTAGCACTTTATCGATATTTTAAATGTGTTTTAAAACGAACCGTCGTATTCCGAGCAAAACTTCTTCGTAGTTATAAAAAGATCGCGATCTTTTGACTTTTACGTTATTTATATAAAGCAAGCAGACGTTAAGAATGCAGTTTATAAGGATCTTATAAATAACTTTAACGAATTAAGCGATCGAATTAATAGCTCTTATAAGTATCCGAGTTATCCGAAACAATTCGATAAGCGTTTGAATAGCTGTTATGTCTTTAAATTTAACGTCGAAAAAGAATTAATCGTATTTAAAAAAGAAGTTTAAAAGTATAGCTATCGTAAGACTAGCAAATTCGTTCGAAAACTAGTTTACATTTAAAGCAATATTAGCGTCCTTAACCGTCATACGGTTTATCTTAATTATAATAATAATTAGCTTATATTTTCTTTTTTCTTTTTTTATTATAATAAACTACTTGTTCCGGTAAAAGCCTTAGTATAATTCGAAGACCTTTTGCTTTAATCGTTCTTTTAACATAAAGATAACTATCTTTTACAAAGCTTTCGATACCGTAAACGTCTCTTTTACTAAGCTTCGTAAAGCACCGTTTTGATTTTCTAAAGTAGCATGACTTCTTTCTAGACTTAGCTAAGATAAATAAAATCTTAAGCTATCGCTTCTTTTCGATTTAAAAAGCATTAGTAAAGCAGCTCTCTTTCTTTTAAAGTGACTTAAAAGCTAATCGTAAGTGCTTCGAATCGTTCTTTCGTTAACTTTGATCTAACTTCTAAGTTTAAAAACCTATTAATAAAGTATTTCGAAAAAAGTCTTTTAAGCTTAAGAAGTCTCGCTTTTTTATCTTGCTTAAACTAATCGTCGATCTTTTTAAGTATCTCTTTATTTAACACTTTTAAATCTACCGGTTTAATCTTTTCCGCTTTCTTTTTATATATCGTATTAACTTTTACTATACTCTTTCTTAAAGAGTCTTTGTCGTTATCGATAATAAACATAAAATTTTCCGATTTATCGAGTTTAATTACAAATATTTTTAATATTTTTGATTTTAATAAGCTTTGCTTAATATTAAATTGAATTGTTTTTTTGTGATTTTATTGTTTTTATACCGATTTACTCGTAAATTATAATTCACGAGCGGAATTTCTTTTTAAGCTTCTTTTTAACTTAATATCTATCTTAGCTTGCATACTAGCTATTAGTTTTTCGAGTCTTCGATTAAATCCGACTTGTCTTTTATAATAATAATTTAGCTTTAAGTAAATCAATCGTAATTTTAAAAAAAAGCTTTTATCGTGCTATTATCGAAATAAGAAAAAGAAAGTTAAGATTCTAAGAAAAAAGATATGCTTAAAATAACTTCGTAACTGTTATTATTAATAATAAAAAAATCAGCGTAATTAGTGATTCCGCCGATAATAACCTCGACGTCGTTTATCTATTTATCGAAGTTGTAAAGATCTTCGAATACGATAATATAAATTAAAGCTCGATCCGTTATAATAAGTAGTTTAACTATCTTAGCTACCTCTTTATTTATTACGTTAACTTTAGATTTATTATTAAAAAAAGATTTGCTTTTAATTATACCGTCGATATTAATGAAAACCTTTAAAGTCTTTATCGCTACTTCGAAGCAATTGCGAGTAATAAGTTGTTTGCGGATTTGCGTCGCTAAAAAGTCTAGTTTGCTTTTTTCATTCCGACTTAAACGTCTAATAGTTAAAGCGTTTACAAAAATAAGCTTACTTTAAAAGACTTTTACGTTTTCTTTAGTATCGAAGACTATTAGAATATAATAGCTTAGTAGCTTATCGAAGCGAAAGCTAAGTCCGAACAAGTTTTTAATTTAAACTTCGATTCTCGATTTTATAATCGCCGCTACTGCTTTTTCTTAAGCTTTAATAGTAACGTAAAAGTCAATAAACTTCTTTCGTCTGTAAGTCTTCTTCTTCTTTCCTTTTAGCACTCGCTAAGTGATCTCAACCTTTTTTTCTATATCTTTTATAGCTTCGTCGGCTGCAATTAGTTTAAAAGACTCTTTTTTAATTACACTATCGAATAACTTATTTTTTAAGTTTATCTTTATAGCAGTACCCGATTTTTAAAAAGCACGAGCTTTAAAAGTGCCGTAGTTCTTTTCTTTTTATTATCAGATATTCTTTTTGATCTTAATAAGCTTAAATCTTTCCGAAAGCAAAAAAAGCTTTTTAGCTTTATCTTTTACGGCAGCGTTAATTTCGATCGAAGCAACTTTTATACTAAATAAATAATTAAGCGTGTTAATCTACTTTATAGCATTGATGTTCTTAATATCGACTAGTCTTCTAAAGATAATAGTAAGCTCTCGTAGCTAATTAATTAATTGCTAAGCATTTTAATCGGGCTAATATTAAGCCGGCTATTAAATTGGTTGTTAATAAAAGAGTAAGTGTCTATAAGTCTTAAGTCCGCTAATAAGTCGATTCTTTAAAATATTATCGTATTTCGTTTTACGAACGTTTAATACGATAGATTTAAACCAAGTCTTTCTTTGCTTTTTTTAAATGATAAAGGTACCGATCCTTTTAAGTTTTAAGCAAAAGCGTTCGTAATCACTAATATAAATACATCTTTTATTAATTATATTTTTAAAAGCCTTGTATTTATCTCGGTATTAATAAAGAGCTTGAGTTGTGTTTTCGGAGTTCTCGTAAAAGCTATAGTCTTGCATCTAGTTCTCGTATCTTTTACTTTTTCTTTTTTTTCGTTTTTATAATCCGTAGCCGATAGCAGTAATCTAAACTCCACTTTCGAAGCTGACTTTACTTCGAGCATCTTAAGCGGTATACTTAATAAAAGCTTCGTCGTAGTTTTCGAATCGAACTTAAGATTAAGATTAAATAAAGCGTCGAAAAATTAAGTTAGCGACTTGATCTTCGAAGTAATCAATTCGATTATAAATCGTATTAATCTGCAAGTTAAAAAACTTCTTAATTATAAAACTTACTTTATTAATTTCTTTTTTTTCACTCGTAAATCGTAGTTTACGAATAAACGGCATTATTACTAAAGCTTTCTTAGCAGACTTAAGAACGCTAGCTAGCTCGGTATATTCTTTGATTAAAGTCCGAATATCTTTAATAAAGTTAGCTAAAAAAGACTTTTTTCGATTTATAGCTTTAATAGTCTTAACACTTTAGTCGGTCTTAAAAGCGAATGTAGCTAAGTCGTCGAAAGCGGCATAAAAGTCTAAGTCGAATTCGTCGACTTTATAATACTTAATCGTCTTGTTTTAAATTCTAACGAGCAATCCGAAAAAGAACAAGCGGCTTTATTCGGTCTTGCTTAAAAGGTGCATTAAAGTAAGCCGTTCGAAGACTCGAAAGAAAGTGCGATAATAGTTTTTTAAGTTATTAACATTTCGTTCTTGCATAATAAATTCTCGCAAAAAAACAATTGAGTCTTTAATTTACTAAGTATCGTTTTTACGAAACTCAACTCTTAAAGCCTTAACGAAAGCAGCTTAATTTTTCTTAGCTTTTTATTCGAGCAAGCTTTTAATAACTTTTTTACGAAGATTATTGCAATAACGAAAGAGTTTAATAAACCGATCGTCTTTAAAGATATTAAAGTCATCATACGTCTCTTCGTACTTCTCGATGAAGTCGGTGATATTAACATTATTAAAGCAAAAAGCTTTTAAAGCGCTTAGCAATAGCATACGAGTAGTCATAAAAGCGTAAAAGATAACAAGGTCGATTATTACTAGCGCAAGACTTAGTAAAAGAGCAAAAAAAGCAAAAAGAAGAAGGGTAGTATAGATCTTAAGACCGGTGTTCATTTTAAAAAGCATTTCCGAAGCAAGTGTTTCCGATAAAAATAAAAGTAAAAGTTCGAATTAAAAGTCGAAGTAAGATAAAGATAGTCCGAAGCTTATAAGAATACGATTAAAAGTGTTGGATTGCTTCCAAGCGATTAGGAATATATTCGTAACTTCGTAAGGTCGTCAAAGTACTTGCAATTGCAAAACACTCGGTTGATAAGGTATCTCAATTCTGTCTGCTCCTTAAGGCTCAAGGGAGCTGATTCCTTTTATAAGATTAAAAGGAATCACGTGCACTAGCTAGCTAATAAGTTTTCTTGTCAAGTTGGAAGTCCCTTGACTGCTTGACATGCTAAGCGAAGCATGCCAAGTGGCCCGTAAACTATAGTTCACGGGTAAGCTTCCTCAACTACTACTACTACTACTACTGCTAGCTAAGGTCGATATAGATATATCGATACCGGCAACTCTTTCTTTAGCAAGCAATGCTTTGCTAACTATTATATCGACCGAAAAAGAAAGAAGGTAATTAAATAAAAAAAAAACAATCTTATCCTTCCTTCTCTTACAGCGGCCTTTCTACTTACCCGTCTACTTGCACTTTTAAGGTATTAGTCAAAACTAGCTCTTGCAAAGAGGTATTAGCCTCGATTTTAATCATAGCGTTAGCAAGGTTGGATTTTCTTCCGATCTAGCGTACTTCAAAGAGCTCCCGCTTCTCGTATGACTCTCGAATAGCTATAATATCGATTATTAAGCGCTTCTCTTTAGTAGTCCTTAGCTTTACTATGCATTCGTAAAGCGAGTAAGAGTTAGTGCATACAACTACGAGGAAATTAAGTACTTTTAGCTAAGCTGTGATTTAAGCAAAAGTAGTCGACATAGCAATAGCTATATCGATACTTAAAGATATAGCGTATAGCTTAAAGGCTAATACTGCTCTTATCACTCTCTTGCACTTCTATAACACTTAATAGAAGATGTTACTCGTTAGAGTGAACTCGTTCTCATTTACGTGAGCTTTATTGCTAAAGATAGCTACGAAACCGATCTAAGAGCTAAGATTAGCGTTGTTAGCAAACGCTTCGTCTACGAATATAAAGAGTTTCGCCGTTCTTAAGTCTAAAAGCACGTAATAGATCCTTCGAGTTAAGTGATCGATCAGCTATTAAATCACTTTATTAAGGGCTTTGTAGTCCTTATCCTTCGGTTCTTAGTGCTAAGCGGCTATCGATAGAGCACAAGATGCTTTTAAGTAGCAAATAGTAGCTAAATACGCCTTTCGGGCACGTTGCTTTAAGTACTCTTTAGCTCGTGTGGCTAAATCGAGCTTGATTACTGCAAGCCTTTTACCTTGCCTTTTTTACTTAACTAACAGTCCGAACCCGTCTTTATCTAAAGATAGCTTGCATCTATTGAAAATCATTAGCTCGGCGTATATAAGGATTTCTATTTCTTTGCTTTTTAGCTTAGATTTGACTAGCTCTTTCTCTTCTTTTGCTTTTATAACTAAATTGATAATTATAAGAACATTATCCGTTTGTAAAGCAGTTATTCTTAATTGATCTTTATTAGTTGATATAAAAAAGCAAGAATTAAAATTCGATTGCTTTATCTCGAAGTTGTCCGTGAAATGCCTTGAAAAACGCTTATACTAATGCGTTTTTGCTTCGAGGATCTTATATAAAAAGTTAATTATAAAGAACAAAGTGCCGAAAGAGAATCGATAAATGATTTTTTTAAGTGGTCGCACGACGATTATTCGGATAAGCTTCGTACTTGATTAAGTATAAGCTTAAGTGATATCTTTGCTATAGACTTGATACTCGTAGTCTTTTATTAAAAAAAGAGCTAAAGTATAATAAAGTCTTTAGCTCGCTCGCTGCACCGTAAGTAACTCGGTAAGTACTTTCGTTTTGCTTTTGTTTTGAAAGGCTTAGACTATTATACGAGACTTTTCGTATAGCGTAAGTATTCCTTTGCTCTTGATCTTATTAATAAACTTAGATCCGAAGATCTTAACGCTTTTAACGCGTAAGTCGGTGCTCGGGATCACTTAAAAGATGCTTTAAGCTATCAATCTAGCTAATTCTTTTGCTTTAAACTCTTGAAATAATACTTTAAGGCTTTTGATGATTCCTTCGGCTCGTAGCTTAGCTAAGAGTTCATGGTCCCGGCGTTTTTTGTCGGTAACTAGCACTTCGGAGTCTTTAATAAATAGAACGTAAGAATTGCTTTTTTTTTCGTCGAGCACGGTCGGGATATTAAGATCGTACTTTTAATAAAATATCTGAACTATTAGTATTATTGATCTTTAAGAATTAACAAGTTGAGAAGGATCGTTTGCTAATCTTAGCGAGCTTCTTAGATTAAGCGACCTCGGTAGATTAAGCGAATGTTAAGGTTTAAGCGAATTTCGTAGTTTTAGCTCTTTTTCGCTTTCGTCGCTTTCACTTTGATCTTCTTCTACCTTTACTTTAAGTACTTGCAATTCTTTTAGCAGCTTTTTAACTTTAGAGTAATAAGGTTTTATTAAGGTTGACTTGAATTCCGTAAGCCTTAGACATGCTATTATGTACGTATGCTTTTGCTTGCTAAGCAGCTGAAAAGGGCCTTTCTACCTTTAGTTTTCTCGCTACACGAGTACCCGTGAATTAATAAAGAGGTCTAAAGTATGCTTTGTAATTAGCTTATTCCTTCTCTTAAGCGCGTTTTTAACTTGCTTTATAGCGTAGTATTTTCGTACTTCTTTTATAGCTTTGTTGATAGCAGCAATACGTTCTTAAATAGACGCGGCAAGTCGATCTTGTTCCGTCAGCTTTAATAAAGTCTTAAAAACGAAGAGTATAAGAATTAAGCTATTAAGTCTAGCTGTATCGTTAATAGCTTTGATAGCCATTTAAAGCCGGTCTTCTCTTAAGGCCTTTAAAAGCTCTTTTATGACGATCTTAAAAGCGCGTCGCATAAGGACGTAATAGCGTTCTATTAGCCCGACGCTATGATAAGCTTTTATAAGCATTTGCTTTAAAGTGCTACTAATACTTTTAAAATAGCTTCGAAACGTTGCTGAATTAAAGTTAATTCCGAAATCGTATATTACGTTTATAAAAGGTCCGACGTAAGTATTGATTTAACATCGATTGAATCCTTTAAGTAAGTGCTATGCAGACATGCTTTTAAAGAAAGTAGCGGCTTGAAAATTAATAGAATCGCAAACGACGTGCAATACGTTTTTGCTATCAAAGTGCATCATATCGACGTATACCGTATTATTAAAGTTAATATCATCTTTAAGTCTGATACTAAACCTCTTTAAAAAGCGTCCGAATACTTAACAATAGTAGCAAAACTTTTAGATGTTATAAAGCAAATTCCGTTTGAATTCGTACCCGGCCCTTTTAAGAACAGCAGCAAATCGACTTGCTAAAAAGTAGCTAAAACGCTTGTAGATGGTCCTTAATTGCTTTTCCGTAAGGTAGTAATAGACGGTCTCGCTCTCGATGCTATAATAAATAGCAGCGTGCTTTTTACTTAATAGTATCTATACGTGCTTAAACATCTTTACTATTAGTATCTCTTTTTTCCTTTAGACTAGCACGTTCCGTAAGTTATTTAAGATCACTTTATGCTTGTTTATATCAGCTAACGAGAATAAAAAAAGTACGTCGCTTTTTATAACGTAAAACTCTACTTGACTTAAAAGAATATCTAAAATAACTGCTTTAATAAAAGTAATAAAGCCGATCCCGTACTTAACGGACTTCTCTTTTGCTTAAGATATATTTAATTAAACCTCGAAATACCTTTTTTAAAGTACTCGTAGCTAAAGCAAGCTAGCGGTAAAGAAATTAGCTGCTCCGCTATTAATCATAAGGCTTATAAACACGTTTTCAAAGTACTTAAAAGCTATGTAAATCTTTGCTTTGCCCGCGGGCACGTTTTAAGTCTCGATTTAGCTAGTAAAGGCGTAGAATGCCGTCTGAATCTCTAGTTGCTTATATACTTCGTTAGCGTTAAAGATGCCGTAAGTAATTACAAAACCTTTTGATATATTAACGTAGCTGCTCGATTCGAATAGCTCGTCTAGTAAGCCTGCGATAAACTAATCGAATTCTTTCGTAAATACAAATAGCAAGCTTTTAATCGATGCTACGTATTAAAAGAATTTGCTTCTCGTCACTCTTTTTGCGTCTTTAAAAGCTTAGAACTTAACGACGAATGCTTTCTTTTCGTCGAAGGTATAGTTAATGCTTTAGCAACCTAGCTTTTTGCAAACAAAACACCTTTTTTCACCTTTAGTAGCTTTAGCAGCTTTTTTACTTTCGAAATATTAACGGTCTTAAATAAAGCATTCGTATTCCTCGTCTAAATCGAAGTCAGCTTCTGAAGTGTTATGCTAAGAGCAAGTGTAATCGTATAGCTCGCTAGAGCTCGCGTAAGCTCTACTTGTTTTAGCGTAAGGTCGGAGGGTCTTAATTGCAAACGCAATAGCTTTGCGAATATCGGTAACTGCGGCGGTAAAAGTAAAAGCAAAGTTTATTCGTGCAATCGTAATCTTTAGCACGTTTTTATAAGCTGAATACAATTTGTCAGCAAAACTCTTATTATCTCTTAGACCTGGTCGTAATAAGCTTTAAAATTCTTTAAGCTCTTTAGCGAGCTTCTTAAAGCACTCGCTAAGCGAGGTCTTTAGATTCTTTTTCTTAACTAAATTTAACGAAATTTCTTTTTAGCGATCGTATTTTGCTTGCCGCCGGTAATCAGTCTCGAAGTAGTCCTTTATTATAATAGCGTTTGCTTTAAAAGTCGGAAGCTTAGCTTTAATAACGTAATTATAATAAAAGGTTATAGCCTCTCTTATAAGCATAATCGAGAACGCCGTTAAGTAGTCGTCGGAGGTCAAACCGTATCGACTTGCTTAATTAGCAAAAATCCTTAATTGAGTTTTAAAATCATCGTCGGGTCTTAAATACTTTAGCTTTTTAAGAAAGCTTCGCGCGAACAAAGCCAATTCCTTCGCTTTTAAGTAAAGGTCTGCTATTCTTAGCTTAAGGAAATCATCTTTATCATCGTTAAAAGCGCTTAGAAAGCCGTACGCAAGTATGCTTTGCTTAGCTAATAGTCTAATCGGTAAAAAGTTATCGATATAATTATCAATGGTCCGTCTTTTTTTAAGGTCTTTAAGAAGCTCATTTCCGAATCCGAAGTCTTTTAAAGGTCCGTTTCCGAATCCCTTTAGTAGTCTAAAAAAGCCGTTCTTACTTCTTCCGTACCCGTAGCTTCGATCTCTTTGCTAATCTCTTCCGTTCCTTTTTCGTCGGTTATTATTAAGATCGCTAAAGCTATTCGAATCACCGGCTAAGGCTTTAGCTTAGTAATATCCGTTCTCTTAAGCACGTTCTTAGCGATTCTTATACCTTTAGTATCTTTTTTATCGATACGTAGCTTGTTAAAAGATCTAAAAAGCTTGTTAATACGTCCGAGAATGCTAGATCCTTTTTTCGGGTTATTAAAGCTAAGCACGGAAATCTACACGGTGTCTTTAATAAAAGCTGATTTTGCTCGGAATGCTCTTAAGTCTTGGTGGGTCCTCTTTTAACGTATAGCTGCTATTGCTTTGCGTATTGTCAAGCCCGATTATAATCTTAAGACTTTTATTGTTATTGTTATTAAGCCTAAGCTTTTTAAAAAACTAAGTGTAGCTCTTAAGAAAAAGGTTTAAAAGCCGTTGAAGTGATTTTAGCTTTTCTTGTATAATTAGCGTATTGCGTAACGATTGATAGATTAAAAGCGTCGAGTACGCTAAAGTGCTTCGTCGTAGCTTTTCGTTAGATTATATAGCGTAAGTCCGTAATTCCGCTATTTGCTTTGCTATCACCTTTATATTTTGCTTTATATTCCTTTTCTCTTTCGCAAATTCTTCGCGTAACCTTCGAATCTCTTCCCTTTCTTCTTTTTCCTTCTTTTTTAGACTTCGTAAAAGTGGTTGAAGCGTATTATTTTCGTCGTTCGTAAAGTTTTCGACGGTCCACCTTGAATCGAAGCTTAAAAGTGTTGCTTATTGCTCTTTTATTTCTTAAAAAGTCTATTAGTGTTGCTGCTCGTCGTTTAAAAGCTTAACTATCTTATTAGCGTAGCCTTTTTGCTTTAAGGAGCACTATACTAGGCTGCTCCATGGGGCCCTATGGGGCCCCACGGAGTTTTGAGTCCTCCCCACGGGGGAACCCACGAGAGGTACAAAATTCTGCCCCTCCTTATAGGGAAACCCTATGGGGCGTGGGGTTACTCTATAAGGTTTATATACATAAAAATATGTATATGCATAATTACTAATCAGGTTTACTAATCACATTTACTAATCACATTTACTAATCACATTTACTAATCACATTTACTAATCACATTTACTAATCACATTTATTAATCACATTTACTAATCACATTTATTAATCAAAGACTTAAAGTATTAGTCAAATTTACTAGTTACAAAGGCCTAAGGGTTGGTAAAGACCCGTTTTTTAGCTTAAGTCTATTAATTACAAAGAGTTGATAAAGACCCGTCCTTTTGCAGTTACGTAGAATACGTTCAACTCGGTCTCCGCCTTTGGCCTAAGCTCTTGCTTATAAGCATGGTTTAAATAAATCTCGTCTGACTTAAGTAGCTCTCTTAGCTTTTAGCACTTATTGCTTTACTTAAATTTATTTTCATCCGAAAACTTGAAGGTAAGGCGTTTGTATACTAAAGTGCTATCGATAGTGAAAGGGTATAGCATTAATAGCTTTTTTAAAATGCTTTTAGCTTCGGCATGATCGCTATCGAAAAGCTCAAGAGTAAGATCACTTAAGATCAATCGAACTTTAACATCTTCATAAGTGAATTGCTTTCTAATTGCGTTAAAGAAAAAGATAAAGTGGTCGAAAAGACAAAGGACTTAAGCGCTCTCTTTTTAAATAAAAAATCAATTAATAATTATAAAATATAGATGTTATTACTAACTTTGTTAGCACTGTAATGCTTAATGCTGAACTCGTCGATAAAACCTTTGCGACCTTTTTATTCGTACTCGAGGCCGATTAGTCTTAGAAACAAAGCGGTATCCTCTTCGTCATAGCAAATAAACATTAAATTAACAACGCTACTATCAGCATAAACGACTACGAAATCTTTATAGCGACCAAGTATCTCGTTGATTAGCTTATTACTATTAGTGCTAAAAAGGTTGACCTCGACTATAGCGTTATGAAGGAGAGGAATCGATATTGCTAAATAAAGAAAATAATTAGCTTAAAGCAAAGAATCAAAAAGCAAAGAATCAAAAAGCAAGGAATTAAAAAGCAAAAAATCAAAAGGAAAATAATTACTTAAGTTGAATGTGATTATAATTGAGTATTAAAGTTAATTAAAAAGTTGAAGTTAAGTGTTAAGGTTAAGAAGTTAAAGTTGAGTGTTGAGGTTAAAGTTGAGAAGTTAAGTGTTGAGGTTGAGGTTAAGAAGTTAAGTGTTAAGGTGATGATAAAAAAAAGAAAAAGAAAAAGAAAAAGAGCGAGTACTTATATAAAAATAAAAGTGTAGCTTAATCGTAATCGAAGCATTGCTTCGATTTATCAAAAGTGAATTATAATATTTAAAACAATAAATCGACGCGGAACAAAGAAAATAACGCGTTTTAAAACAATGAATCGACGCGGAACAAAGAAAATAACGCGTCGCTTAATAATAATCGATGCAATGCTTCGATTCAATAAAAGTGAATTACAATATTTAAAACACGAACTCGACGCGGAACAAAGAAAGAACGCTTCGCTTAGTAAATCTGATTAGTAAATCTAATTAGTAAATCTAATTAGTAAATCTGATTAGTAAATCTGATTAGTAAATCTGATTAGTAAATCTGATTAGTAAATCTAATTAGTAAATGCTGTACGGAAAGAAACCTTGCATGCTGCACGTCCCTTTGCTATACGTGCTTAGCTCGGCTATAGCACGTGCTTTACCGTACGTAATTTGATTAGTAAATCTGATTAGTAAATCTGATTAATAAATGCTATACAGAAAGAATTCACGTACTTAAGGCTGCTATACGTAACCTACGTAAGGCTGCTACACTTAACGTACTTAAAGCTGCTATACGTAAACTACGTAAGGCTGCTATACGTAACTTACGTAAAGCTGCCATACTTAACTTACTTAAGGCTGCTACACGTAACTTACGTAAAGCTGCTATACGTAACTTACGTAAGGCTGCTACACTTACCGTACCTAAGGCTGCTACACGTAAACTACGTAAAGCTGCTATACCTAACGTACTTAAGGCTGCTATACGTAAACTACGTAAGGCTGCTATACGTAACCTACGTAAAGCTGCCACACTTAACGTACTTAAAGCTGCCACACGTAAACTACGTAAGGCTGCCACACGTAACCTACGTAAGGCTGCTACACTTAACGTACTTAAAGCTGCTATACGTAACTTACTCGTAAACTATAGTTCACGGGCTATATGGTTTTACGAATAACTTAACTTTATTAAAAAACTTAATAGTTATAAAAAGAATCAGCTCTTTTAAAGTTTAGTAAAGATAATACTTATGATTAAAAGAATTACGTGCACTAGCTAATTAAAAGGTTTTATAATCAAGTTAAAGGTCTTTTGATTAATATAACATTTTAAGCGAAGCATGCTAACTGACCCGTGAACTATAGTTCACGAGTGAACTCTTTTTTTAACTACTACTACCGGTGTTCTTAGCTAGCTAGCTAAGGTCGATATAAATATATTAATAATAATAAAAAAACTAAAGATATCGATAAAAAAGAATTCAATTAATTATTGCAATCAATTGTAAACAAGTAAATACAAAAACTTAATGATACAAAAAAAGCAATTCAATAAATAAAATCAAAGTCGCTAATTATAAAACTTAGCAAGAGCGATACTCTTTGCAATTAAACGCTTGATTCCAAAAGAAGCTTCTTTCTTTTTATCTTATATTAATCCCGCTTTATCATCTTCTTTTTCTTTTATTCGTTTGCGCTTTAAAGTTGATGATAGATTTGTAATTCGTTCGCTTATAAAAGTATTAGATTTAAGATCGTTAAACTTATATATAATAATTGACTTACTTTGACTTTAAATAACGATTAAAAGAGTAGTTTTAAGTTTCGAAATACTAGGTTTCGGGGTTTAAGCGGCATTTAAAGTTTTATAAGATAGCGAAGCCGAGTCCGGTATTCTATCAGCTTTCTTTCTACTTATTATCTTTTTATTACTTTGCTTAAGGCTTGATATTTCTTTCGCGTTAAAATAATTTTGTTAAGAAATATCATTCGAATCGTTTTAATCGCATAAATTTGCTATCGCTAATATTTAAGTTAGAATTTATATATAAATAAAAGCGTATATTATATAATATCGTACTTCGTTGCACTTTATTTTTATAGTTTATATAGCGTTTAAAGCTAGTCGATTCGTTCGTACCGTTCGAATCTGAATTTTCTAAATCGTTTTCGTTTTCTATATTATTAAGAACGTTCTAATCTGTATCATCTTAAGTTTGCTTATCGAAAAGTAAATCCGTAGCTACTTTCGATTGATTTACTTTGCTTGGTTTTCTTTATAAAGAATATAATCGATTTGCTACGACTTTGCTTTAAGAAGCGGAAGAATGCGCTTTGTATAATCTTATATGATAGTTAGTAAATCGATTAGTAAATCGATTAGTAAATCGATTAGTAAATCGATAAAAAGTAAAAATATCGCAAGTAAATTAACTTACTTTTTGAATGCCCTTCGTAATTTAAAGACTTTCCGTACCGTAGCTATCGCATTTTAAACGAAACATCTTTATTAATATCTTAAAACCTATCTAAGTTCTTTCTTATTTAATATAATTAATAAATATTTATAAAATTAATATTATTTAAACTTACGTGATTCTCGCACTTCAGCTTTCAATATTATCAACTTAGCTTTTCGTTGCTTAAAACTCATTGTTCGAAAGTCTTGATCGATCGCAAGATTATCGCAAGCAAAGATATATTTAAAACAAGATAAGCTTTAAAATTGACGATTTTGCTATTCTTAAAATTTTTGTACTTCTTATTCGAATTCTTTTTTAAGCTAATCTTCATTTAAATTATTATAATTTATTAAAATCGATTCGAATAAGTGCCGAGCTTTATTTAAGCGAGTATTACACATCTTGAAATATAAAGCAGTTATTTCTTTTACGATTATTAATAGCGATAAATTACCGCGACGATAATCGCAAATATCTCTTGCAATATTAAATACTTTTTCTACGCAAACACTAGTTAAAGAGATGCATAGAAAATCTCTAGTTATTCGAGCTAGATCAAAGTACCGAGGCTCAAAGTTTCGCTAAGAAGTTAAAATCTTTCGTCCGTCGACCGTTAAACTCAATTAATAAAAATTAATAAAATTAAGGTTTTGAATTAAAATTTTAAACTTACGAGCTGAAAGATAATCATGCACTTCCGACGACTCGTGATCTGTATTTTCGAAAAAAGCTTGTTAAAAAGAACTTAGCATTAATCTGCTGCGGAGTAATAAAGCGGCTATCGGTTAACGATCGATTGCTTTAATATTATTAATACGTTGAGCTGTAAATATCGAAGACTTATAATGTTCGTTAAAAAGCCTTTCGAATCTCGCTCGATATATTGCAGACTAATCTTTACTTTCGTAAAGCTAAGAAAAATTTAAGTCGAAAGTCTTTAGCTTAATAGCAAGATGTAAGATTATCGCGAAAGCAAAAATATCTTTTAGCGGCCCTTGCGTTTTTTTATAATACTTATTTAATTTCTCGATAGCATTAATAACGCTTTCTTTTAATTGCAAAATCTATTTAAAATTATTGCGATCTTTTTCCGAAATCTTTATATATTTAGACTTTAATCGTGTTTGTGCTTCATTTAAACGTTCGAATATTTTATTAAACATTAAAAATCTGTATTGAATAATAAGATTAAGCTCTTTACTTAAGTGTATAGTTAAAAGGTAAAACGGTCGAAAGATATCGATTAGCTATAAGATTTGCTTCTATTAAGTATTAAATAATTTAAAAATACTTATCTTATCGATCTTTATACAATGTCTTTGAATAACATCTTTAAGAGTTATAAATCGATTAAGTATATAGAATATAAAATCTTATTTTATAATAACATTTAAAATAAGCTTTAAGCTTTTCGTTAAAAGATGCTTTGAATCGTCGATAAAAGCTTTTATCGTTTTATTAAATCGCGATTTTCGAAGTTAGCTAGCCGTAATACACTTAACAAACTTCCGAACTTAAGTACGTTGATCAATAATTAATAAATATGATTAGTAAATATTTTTTTTAAAAAAAAAAAACTTATAATCGCAAGTGTATATGCAATCTTTCGTTTATCGCGTCTTCTTGCTCCTTTTAGCTCGTTTATATTAAAATCTTCTTCTTAATGCTTTTTTAAGCTTTCGTTCGTTAGCGATAATCGCGGTTCGAGCAACGCTTTAAAAGATAATTGCAAGACGTAAGCTATATACGGAACGTATAGAATTTCTTAGCTTATAAAAAGCTTTTTCTTAAATGCATTTTCGACGCATTTAAGCAACTCTTTTATTATTGTGTTATTCGAAGATGCGTTATTCGTTATAATCGCGATTATCTTTTCTGTTAAGCTTAATTTAATAAAGCGTTCGTAAATAATTCTTGCTAATTTTTCTTTTATATAATTGAACTCAACGTATATAAATCTAAGCATAAGCTGAATCATATACTAATCTTTTGTAATTGCAGTTCCGATTATGCATATGAAAGAATAGCGCTTAATGCTAGACTAACAGTTTAATGAAATGCTAAGTTTTTGATTAACTAGTAAATTGTTTAATAGATAGCGATCAATTTCCAAAATCTTATCGTTAAGATCTCGCTTAATAATTGAAGCATTAAAGAGCTTAAGATATAGGTTTTGTAATTCGCAAAGAGATTTCTAATCCGAGTTATTAACTATTCGAAACGAGCTTCGCGTAGATAATATAACATTTAAAACACTTTTTCGAAATGCTGATTTTAAGTCTTGATGCGAAAGCGTTCTTTATGATAGATATGTTTATTAAATATTAATTTTATTATTTATTAATCAGATTTACTAATCCGATTTACTAATCAGATTTATTAATCAGATTTATTAATCAGATTTACTAATCAGATTTACTAATCCGATTTATTAATCAGATTTACTAATTAGATTTATTAGATTTATTAACCGAATTTATAAATAAAAATAAACGTATCAAATTGCGTTGAAAAGATTTAAATCTTAATTGAGTTTGCCGAAGCTTTTGTTTTGGCCTACTTACGACGCGTTTGCAAACATCCGTTTTCTAATAATCGGCTAATACTTTCGTTTTAAAAGCTTTTAGCTTCGGATGCTTTAAAGCTCGGTCGCACTTTTTATAATATACTATAAGCTTTCTTGTTGATTTCTTAGCTGCTTAAACGAATCTAGTCTATATAAAAGAAGTTTTTTTTTTATTCTAATCGATTCGCAAAGGATTTTGATTAGCCTCTTATTATTAAGAATACTATAAGGTTTGTGACCATTAAGTATTAAAAGTCTTAATCTTTTTAACGTTTCAAATATAATATTGATTAGAACATCTAATAGTTGCTAATAGTACTAAGCCAAAGAAACTAGTTATAAAGCTTTCGAACTCTTGACTTTGAAATGGATCGGTATCTTCGTAAGTAGTTAAAGTAATTTAAGATGAAAACGAATTAATAGCTTGAGAAGACATATTTAGATTCTAGCGAATTTGCTATTAAATTATTGATTTGAACTTATATATCAACGTCTTATATACTTAAATATTATATAATATTATTTTATGATTTAAATATATTTTATTAAGTTAGTTTATTTTTAAAAAGGGTTTTGCTTACGCTTAATTCTTTTTAAGTAGCATTCTTGCGAGCGTTAAGTTTTAACTAGCGGTTTTTTTTTTTATCTTTTCATTTCTTTTTATTTCTTTTTTATTAAAGCTTAATTATAATTATATCTTTTAACACTTTTAAGCTCTTTTTACTTAAGTTGACTATTACGAATAACCTTCTTATATATAGACCTTAATGTCGGTATATCTATATCGACTTTAGCTAGCTAGTAGTATTTAAAGAAGTTTACGGGCCACTTAACATGCTTCGCTTAGCATATCATACTAGTCAAGGGACCTTTAACTTAACTAATAAACTTATTAGTTAGCTAGTGCGCGTGATTCCTTTTAATTATATAAAAGGAATCAGCTCTTTTGAATTTTAAAGAGCAATTAAAATTCAGATACTTTTATAACCGAGTGTTTTGCAATTGCAAGTACTTTGACGACCGTTACGAAGTTACGAATATATTCTTTAATCGCTTAAAAAGAATCTAACACTTAGTTTTTTTCAACTTTTACTTTCGATAATTATTAATTTCAAATTTAAATAATGATTTTATAATCTTTTTAAGCTTTATATGATCCTTTCGCTTTTTTATAAATTCTTTAAATAATCGCTCAAGGTCGTTATAACAAGTATTTACTTAAATTTATTAAGGTTTAATTAGTATACAAGGATAAGGTGCTTATAGAAATCTTAATTTAAATATAATCTTTGCAGCTTTCTTTTCGGCTGCTGCTATGCGGTAAATAAAATTAATATAATCTGATAAATATTAAAAATAAAAGCATTTAATTAAAAATTTATTATATAAAACGATAGAACACTTTATAATCGTATTAGCTTATAATTATATCTACAAGCTCGAATATCTATTATAGCTGAAGAATAGATAAAAGAAATTCATATTTTAACGGACGCTTATCGATTTATTTATAAGTGCCGTTTTATTATTTATATATTAATTAAGTTATTAATTTATTAAGGATTGCAAACCAATCAAACTCGATCTTTACTGAAGTAGATAATGAAACTTATTATTCCTTTTCTATTAGACGAACGAACGGTCGAAACGCTCGGTGTGCAATAGAAATGCTAGACGAAGAAAGGCGTAATCGTAGCTAGTTAGTTGGAATAAACGAATATCGAGTTAAGCGGTTTTTAAATAACGGTTATAAAATTAAGCTATTTGTTGAATAGATCAGTAAAAACGAACATAACGACGGATATTATGGAATTGGTATTATTAGCGGGCAAAAGACTTTTTATATACAAAAGAGAGGTATCGCAAGAAAGGAAGGTAATAAATTCGATAGCTTGCGAGGGCCTTTTGAATTTCATTATTATAAATTAATAGATGAGTTTATGTAGATAGTTTTAAAATCGTTATTATATTAAATAAAATATATATATAATTAACTTTAAATATAATTTATAAATTTAAATATTAAAATAATTTATTAATATATTTATATCGATTTTAAATACAACAAGTCGGTCAATTCTTTTTATTTAAAACTTTAAGATGTGACGACCTTAAGCGATTACTTAAAAGAACTCACGAGAGCGCGGAGGTTTATATAAGAGCTTAAGAGAATCTTAAAGTAATGATTTAAAATCAACAATTATCGAGTGTAAAGGTCGAAAGTAGCTAAGGTTTATATACACGAAAGTAGAAGCGCTAAAGACTCGTGAACTATGGTTCATAAGTCAAAAGCGAGGAATAAGAGAATACGAAGAATACGAAAGAAAAAATAAAGAAAGTAGCTTAGCGCATATGAGGTGCGTTTAAGAGACTTGTAACGACTTTAAGCGATTACTTAAAAGAACTCACGAGAGCGCGGGGTTTATATAAGAGCTCAAGAGAATCTTAAAGTAATGACTTAAAATCAACAACTATTAAGTGTAAATGTTGGTTACACAATAGGGTGCACACGTGAGACTCGGTACGAATGGCAAGTGGTTGCATTCGTGGTGTTGTTAAGTCTTTGAGGGAGGAAGCTATTTTAGCTGCGAGGTGCAGTTATATGTAGTTGGGTGCATGGGTGCACGGGCCACCATGTGGTTGCTATGGCAAAGGTGCACGTGCTAAGCACGGGCCACCTTTATCTCCGATCGAGTCCTTAACTCCGATCCCTTTATTCCTATACTCGCAATTTTCTCTTTTGTAATTGCAATAGTTGCAATTGCAATTGCAATTCTAATACAAGTAAAAATAGCTCCTTCATTCTTAACGTTGTCGGTAAAAAATACTATCACCGTTCCTTCTAAATTCGGCCTGACCTTCTTATGCTCTCTCTACTCACCCTTCGACACGTACGTTGGCCTTGTTCGTATTAATGAAAGTCGCTAACGACTTATTTAAGTTGATTTTCGTTATAGAGTCGGCTAAATTATCCTTTCCTTCAATCCATCTGACCTTTGCAAGCTCTCGGCGCTCGTATAATTGCTTAAGGGCTATAATGTCGATCATTAAGCGCTTCTCTTTAGTGGTTCCGAGCTTAACAAGGCATTCGTAAAGGGAATATGAGTCGGTACAAACGACTATAAGGACCTCGGGGACTTCTAGCTTATTAGTAATTATTTTGAAGGTGATAGCTACGTAAATAGCAATATCCACACCGGAGACCATGCTATAGATTTCCGAAGCAAGTACTGAGCGTGTTACTCGCTTGCATTTTGTAAAACTAGCAGCGATAAGGTTCCCTTGGATAAGGAAAGAGCTGTCAAACTTCTTTTCGGTTGCTAAGATGATTAGAAAACTAATTTGTAAACTGCAGTCTTTATTGTTAGCAAAACTCCCGTCTACAAATACGAACAGCTTCGCTGAACGTAAGTCGATATTAAAGTATATTAAGCTTCGTTACTGGTTTTCCATCATCCATGCAATTCTTTTGTTCAAGAAGGTGATGTCGTCTAAAGTGAGGTCCTTTTGCTAGATCTGCGCGGCGGTAGATAAGTCGAAAATAGCCTCGGGCTGACACAAGCTTGTAATATAGGCTGCACGTGCTCGCTGTTCCAAGTAGTTGTTTCCATTTTCGGTAACTAGCTCCAGCTTCTTCCCTTGGTCCTTTTGCTTGAGTAAAATCGAGCTATTAGCGAGCTTCTTCAGTGTTCCTCCATTGAATATCACTTCGTTTTCTACTGTAAGCGTCTCTTTTAGCTTAGCGTTAAAATTAGCCTTCTCAAGCTCTTGCTCTTCTAAGTTATTAAACTCCTTGTCAGCTACCATCAGTGTATCGTCTGTTTGCATTCTAATGATAGCGAATTTGCTAATTGTAAAGATCAACAAACAAGGGTCGTATGTAAAGGAGACTATAAATAGCTTATCTCTATGGTGTCTGTAATAGGTGTCCCACTAATAGGTACCTGCCTCCGCAATCCCGTATAAAGGTCTACGAATCAATAGGATATAGCCCGAAGGGTATAAGTGTTAAAGGTCCTTGGGCAAATACGCTAAGATTATACGCTCGAGGTAGCGCTAGCTCGATACGTAAGCTTAAGTAATATCCCGCAAAGAAACTGTTGCTTGATTAAAGGATTTTAAGAATAAAGCTAAAGAAATCATCAAACGCTAGCTATTGCGTTGAATAGTCGAGGATTAAGTAAGAATATCATACTTGCCTTCGTCGCCCCAAGCTTAAATAATAAAGCGTGATTTTTCGTATGGTTCGAAGGTATTCTTGCCTTTAACCTTATCGACCATTCGAGAGTTGAATATGCGGCCTGTTCCGTGGACCGCAAGGTTGTATTCTACAACCTCAAATACCTCCTTTTCTATTAAGCCCTTTAGCTCTTAGAGGCGTAATTCCACGAATTGCTCGCCGAGCGTAGTAATAACTCCTTCGTTTCTAAGCTTCGTAGAGAGCGCAACATCAGCCTTTTCTTTATAAGTAAGAAATACTATAATAACATCACTCTCGTGATTGAGAAATTGCTCGTCAAAATCTTTGAACTCTTTTATACTTGCAAAAAGGTGACGAGGGCTGTAGCGAACTGCTAAACTGCCTTTCGGTTTGCGCGAGCGTGATCCAATCCTAGTAGCTAGAGTGGTAAGTTGTCTTATAGGCTAAACCGGTAATAGTTCAGCTTTAGTTGACCGGTTCGGTAGCAAGGATTCTTCGAGGTTTAGCGTATTTAAAAGTGTTTTATAGTACGGTTTGACAACTACTGAACGGAATTCGCTAATTCGGTCGTTTACGAGTACTTTGCAAGTCTCGTTTTCACGTGCAATTAGCTTGTGCGGTCCGGTCCATTCGCCTTTGCCTGGTTTACCTTTTACCTTCTTATAAACTCTGACGTCTGATTGCAAGGGGAGGTTAAGGGTTTCCAAGGTATTTGGTCCATTTCGCATTGCTAAAGCGTCCTTGACTTTTCTCTCAGCTTATAATCGACGAATCTCTTTGGTTGCAGCTCGAAAGGCTTCTCGTCTCTTTGTTACAAACAATACTAGAGAATCTATCTTAAAAAGGCGTAGGTATGCGCCGTATACGAGCAATGTAAGGACAATACCTCCAGGGCCGGCTATATCGTTGATAGCTTTAAAAGCCATTTAAAATACTATGTGCTTGTCAACTCCCTTACTTGCTAGTTCCTCTTTCAAAATATTATATATTCTTCGGAGAAGGCCATAGTAGCGTTCCACTTTTCCGACGCTATTATAAGCTTCGACTAAGACTACCTTGATCTTAATATTCATCGAATTTGCTTGTTGTTTGAACTCTTAAGAGCTTAAGTTGGTTCTAGCGTCTATTACGATTACATTTAAAAGGCTTAAGTATGTATCGATCTAATAGTAACGTATTATATCTTACACGTGTTTTGCAGTCATATTCTTAAGGAATCCTCCAGAACCGTAACTTATAGCTGAATCTACGATATATAATACGAGGTCCCCGTTAATATACATGATATCAATAATAATCGAATAATTAAATTCATACTTATCTTTTAAAGAGATTTTGAATCTGCGAAAGGCTTGCTCATGTAATTGATACTGCGCACAGTATTTAGTAATCTTTTCGAGGATGTCGGTTTTAAACTCCTTACTAGCAGCCTTAAGGGTGGTAGCAAAACGCTATACTAAAGGGTGTTCTTAGCGGCGATGAATTTGACGCAATTCTCCTTCGGTAAAGTAGCATGTAATGGTTTCTTGCTGACTAAGTAGTAAGAATGAGTGGCCCTATTTTCTAACAACTAGCACGCTATTGTGGCCTTGCACAAGCAAGTTTCTTAAATTGTTAAAATACACGCTAAGAGAATCCATATCTTTCAGACAGATTAAGAAAAGGGTGTTAGTATTAATTATATAAAAAACAATCTTGCTAATTGATGTTTATACTTCTACGGTTCCTTTAATAATAGCCGGAGTCTCGCCGAAGCTGATAGTACCTCTTTGAGTAGTAATCACTTGTAATTCAAGCAAGTGGTGCTAGAAAGCTCTCACTTATGCTTCTCTTACAGAAGACTTACCTGCAGCTCTCGAATCGGGAAAAAAGCCTTGGAATCGGTAAGCTGAATACCGAGAGTGTGAAATGTAGGTCTCTAGTGGAACGGTCTCATCTTCTTCAATTAAGAAGTTCATAGCGTCCAAGGTAATGAAAGCGTAGTAAGCTGAGCGTTCCTGCAAAATTGCAATAGTCTCGGCGCCTGTCACCTCTCTAGCCTCGGTGAGAAAGGTCTAAGTGAAGTAGTTGCGGTCACCGTGATCGTATTCGTCGTACTGATAGTTTTCAATAGCGTATGTTGCTTGATCTTGGTGATTTTCCTCGTCTGCAATACCCTCTACTCCTTCGTAGTCCGCTAAGAAGCTTGCAAAATAAGCCAAGGTCACTGGTTAAGTAGTGTGGTACGTAGCGCCTTTCTTATACTCGTCGTAAGAGCGTTTTCGTTCTTCGAGGAAGTGTTTTATAGACCAGCAATCGGGTTTGCCGCAGATGAAGCATACCTTAAGCTTTCTACTTCCGCGGAAGCCTCCATTCCCTCCTCCACGTGCAAAACCTTTGTTCCCACTTCTGCCTCCACTACCGCGATTATAGCTTCTTGAGCTACGGTTATAGCTCCCACCTGATCCTCTATAGTTTCGATCGGTGTAGTAGGTCTCGTGATTGCAATTGGTATCGTAATTATGGTCGTTAGAAGCATAGTACATAGTAAGAGGAGCTGTGTATTCGAGTATTTAGCGCTCTCTTTAAATAGTACCGATTGCTGATCGTAATTGAGCAGCAACTCCTTCGTATGTATTAGCTGGGTTAAACATTGCTAGTCTGCATTCCTCGACTTTATTGCAAGCGCTAATAAGTTGATCGCGCAATACGTTATCGGTCTGGTATTCGAGTGTAAGGCCTTGCTGACAGCTTTTTAAAAGCTTCATCGTAATCTCTAAGCATTCTAGTCGAGTCTTCTCGATATTCTCTTTGTCTGCAATAATACTAGCGAATGTAATAGTTCTCTACAAGCTCATATAATGCTTTCGGTTCTTATCGGTTTCGAAGTGTTAAGCTATAAGGTGTGTCATAGCTTCGAAAGAGTAGCTTCTGCTAGCTATTTGATCGATATAGTAAGCGTCTGCTGCTCCGGTAAGCATAACAAAAAAAGCTTTAGCGTATAAAGCAAAAAGGATGTCGCATGTTTCGCACAAGCTGTAAAACTTTTTCAGCTTTACGAAGAGTATATCTTACATTCCTCTATTGTATTTGAGCTCCTTCTTATGTCCATACATCTTATTAAGTCCGCTAATCAACTGCGCTGGGCTTGGTTTCCAGCCTCCTCTAGCTGATTAATCAGGGTCTCTTCTATTGCCACCTCCGCCTCTTCTACCACCTCCTTTTCTACCTCCTCCTCCACCTTCTTTTCCACCTCCTCCTCCACCGCCTCTTCCACCTCCTTTATAGTTATTTTTACGGTAGGAGTCCTTCGTATGGTTGCTTCTACTATCATCACCTCCGCCTCCACCTCCTCTATTTGCTCTTCGTCCTTGAGGTTCGCGGTGTTCGAAGATGGGTGGTACGTAAGGTTATCGATGAACCAGTGGGTTGGGTAAGGGTCGAGTCGGATGAATCGGTGGTAAAGGTTGTAGTCGAAGGTCAAGGGGTAGTCGAGGGTCACGGGGCAGTCGAGGGTCAAGGGTGAACTCCTATTGTCTCTGTTATTGATAAGGTTGCTTATTGAATAGTATATCGAATTGTATATCATTCGGGGGTGGGGGTAAGGGTCGATACAGTTGGAGGTGTATCGGTAAGAAGGGTGGTCGTGTAGGTTGTATCGGTGTGAAAGGTGTGAGAGATAGTAAAGGTGAAGGTAAGGGTTTGACGGCAAGTCTGTATGTTATTAAACTGAGTCGCTTTTCTCGTCTTGCTTCTTCGTAAGGTGGAAATACGAGAAATGTCGATCTGTGAAGTAGTTCAGCAAAGGCTGAAGCATAGCTTACACCACTTCTTAGATCTTTTATCCACACGTAATAGACGAAGAGGTAATTGTATAAGTATCTTAAGATTGTGATGTGACTTAGCTTGAACAATAGTTCAGTCTATCTTTCGAAGAAGCTTTAGTATGTCTCCTACAAATTGTCATTTATAGCGTAGCGATAATCATCCTTGAATATATCGAAGGCTCGGATGATATACGAGTGAACGCAACCTTGGGTTCATTTGATCTTGTCAATAGGGTCGAAATTATCAGCTTCTTATACCTTTCGGTCGACTTTGAATTTGCTTCGGAGAGTCCATTCGAGTTCTTCGAAGCTACCTGCTAGAGGTCGAACGGATTTCTTTGAGAGGGGGGGAGGGGGGGGGTCTTCGAATTCGTGAGAGGGGGGATTTTTATTTCTGTCATCCGCCATATTGGCGGTGATGGTTGCGTGATGGACGCTATAACTGGTGATAGTACTGCTAATTGTATTGGGTTTCCGCTAGACTTGTTAAGAACTAACGGTTGCTTGTAGCGTAGTTAATACCTTTAGAAGGGCAAAAACTACCTCTTCTTTTCTGTACCTAGCTCATTTATGGTTAAGTGTGAATTTAACCACTGATCAGTGTTGGTTACACAATAGGGTGCACACGTAAGACTCGATACGAATAGCAAGTGGTTGCATTCGTGGTGTTGTTAAGTCTCTAGGGGAGGAAGCTATTCTAGCTGCGAAGTGCAGTTATATGTAGTTGGGTGCATGGGTGCACGGGCCACCATGTGGTTGCTATGGCAAAGGTGCACGTGCCAAGCACGGGCCACCCTTATCCCCGATCGAGTCCTTAACTCCGATCCCCTCATTCCCACAGTAAAGGTCGAAGGTAGCTGAGGTCTATATATACGAAGGTAGAAGCGTTAAGGACTCGTGAACTATAGTTTATAAGTTAAAAGCGGGGAATAAAAGAATACGAAGAATGCGAAAGAAAAAAAGAAAGAAGTAGCTTAGCGTATATAAGGTGCGTTTAAGAGACTTAGCGTGTCGTCACAAGACTTAGCGTATCGTTACACAAGAAACCGACGATTAGTAAATGTGATTAGTAAATATAATTAGTAAATATGATTAGTAAATATGATTAGTAAATATGATTAATAAATATAATTAGTAAATATGATAAGTAAATATAATTAATAAGTATTATTAATAAATATAATTAATGAATAAGATAAATAAAAGTATTTTTATAGAATATAAAATTTGTAATTAATCGTGAATTCTATTTTATATAAACTTAAGCATTAAGTTTAAAAATGATCTCAATTCCGTATCGCTATCTTTAACGCCGTAAAACAACTCTGGAGCTAGCTCGTCCTTTTTCTAAATCAATTGTATAACGCGTTGAAATAAAATAAGATCGCAATTAGCTTCTTTAAATTCAGCATTCTTTTCGAATCTTTTCATATTCTACTAAGCGGCTAGACTCGGCAATTCGTATTTAATCTCATCGGTATTTGCTTTAATTTTAGCTCGCTAATACTTCTTTTCATTAAAGGAAAAGTAGACGTAAAGAAGCTTGATTAGATAAAGACTAAAAGTTATAATATTAGTTCAGTTGATTAAAAGCATAATAAAATGAATTCTTATTTAGTTCGTTTTGAAACCGTGCTTGCTAAGTCTTAAGCTATCAATTTAAAAAAAGCTTTTTCACTTTTTAAATTAGCAGCTCGGCACTTCTTTGTTAAAGACCGCGCTACACTTTGCTAGTAGCGACGAAATTGCTAAACGGTTATTATATAGCGTGACTTTATATTATTAGCAAAATATAAATATTTAAATGAAATAAATGCTTATCTATGCGTGCTGACGTGCTAATTGCCGAGTGACTTTTTCTATCTTTTTATCGGTAATCGAGACGTATCTATCGCGAGGTATATCATTATTTTCTTCTTCGTCTTTTCGCAAATTAAATTCTTTATAAACCTTTTCGTTTAAATTAAATGCTTTATCAACTTAATCGCTATTCAAGTATTTTCTATCATTAAATTTAGTTGTAAAAGAAGCGGCTTGTATAATAAGATTATTCGCGTAGATACTTCGATTCTTTTTAAAATCGATTAGTAAATTGCTTAGTAAATCAAAGAAAAGAAAAAGTACCGTTCATCTATAAGATTCTTTCGCATTTCGGCTTATCGAGTTTTCTTTTTAGCTTTTGATGCTTGAGAATATTCTAAGGTTTGTTTTTAAATTGCAGAAAGCTGATTAGCGGCCGCTTGATCTCGTCTTTTAGCTTTTCGAAGCTCATTTGCTTAAGGATCTTGTTTCAGCTTTGCTATACGAGCATTAGCCTTTATCGTATAAAGATTGGTTGATAATTGGCTTCTCTTTAGCCTTTTTCTCTAAGAAAAATTAATAAATTAATAAAGGTTAGAATACTACGTAAAAAAGATACTTACTTTGCGCTTGCCAAGGTTTCTTAGCACCGGATTGCTTGCCGCTACGATTGCCGTCGTATCGGCCGCATTCTAAGAAAGACGTTTTTGATTAGTAAATAGATTAGTAAATAAGAAAATAATTCTTATTATAGATTTTTTAATCCTTTTTATTAAATCAAGCTGATCTGTATTTGCAATGATACCTTCTATCGAATCAAGCTGATAGGCGGCTATATTGAATAGTATTATAAGGAAGCTAAACGTTAAGAGTAATTGTTTAAAGTAAAATCAAAGGTAATAGAATAAAGGTGTTAAGATTAAAAGTAAACTCGTACATTTTATTTTTAAAACATCTTAGCGCGGCCGCTAGTGAATTCACGAGGTGATAAGGCAGCCGCAGTTAAGATAAAGCGGCCGCTCCGCGCAATTTTTACTTTACAAAGTAAAGTCTAATTCCTTTCTATTATTACTTAGTAATCAATTACAATTATCGCTTTCTTATTTGCTACGCTTTTGAATACAACGCTATTCATTGCTTTGTAAGGTCGTCTTTTTCTTGTTTAAAATTATCAACTTATTAATCGTAAATTAGATTATCGCGATCAGGTCCTTTTATTAATACTTTTAAATAGCCTTTTTACCAAACGAACCTTTGCTTTCGGACCGACCTTCTTCTACCGATATATTAAGCATTACGGCTAAAAGAGATAACGCAAGCTAAGATAAGTTAATTGATAAAGCAATTAAGAATCAAGCGATTAAGGGTCAAGCGGCTAAAGGTCAGGCGGCTAAGGGTCAGGCGGCTAAAAGTCAAGCGGCTAAAGGTTAGGCAGATGAAGACGAAGCATAAGAAGGTGAAGCAGATACAATACGCGGCGAAAGCGTAAAAGAAGAAAACTTAAATTTACAAAGTAAACAAAGTAAGTTTATATTTAATTAATCGGAGTATTATTAATACTTTTTTAATTACTTTGCTTAGCGCAAATCTTTATCTTCAATCTAGCAAAGCTCAATTAGCTACGGATGCGCTAGACCTTACTTTTGCTAAGCGCCGCGCTACTACAACTCGATAGCTATCCGGTTAGTATTTGATTAATAAATTGATTAGTAAATCAATTGCAAATAGCTAACAAGCATTTATAAAAATTCTTAACTTTACTTTTGCTAAGCGCCGCGCTATTACAACTCGATAGCTATCCGGTTAGTATTTGATTAGTAAATTGATTAGTAAATCAATTGCAAATAGCTGATAAGCATTTACAGAAATTCTTAAAACTCCGCGCGGTATTGCAAGTTTATAATAAAGAACCGATTTATCTCCGTCCCTTTTTCGCCGAATTTCTCAAGGTTAAGCTAGTAAGTATTAATTACTTTATTAATTAATAATTGCTAATTTCTATTATTTTAAGTGACGCTTTTTAAACACTAACAAACTCTCGCGCAAATACAAACCAGCACTTATTATCTCTTAAACCTTAATCCGGTAATGTTTTTAACTTATAATTAGTAAATATTTATTAATTAAATTTTTCTTTAGCAAACGCAATTAGATTTACTCCGGTTATTTAATCCGAAATGAACAAAAGTATCGTTCTTGACAATACTAACATAAATATTAATAGCTTTTAGTAAGTTTAATCTTTTTAAACCTTTTTCTTTCGTTCGCTAATTGTTTTAAAACTGCTTTAAAAGCAATACAACAATCGACGAGCTAAGCGAGTGCATCAGCTCAGCTTTAAAACGAAGATCCGTCTTACGACTTAAGTACTAGAAACAATTCTTTTGCAGCTATTAAACCTTCTTCTGCTTTTATTAGCAATCGCATTAAAAAAGCTTTCGCGCAAAAAGCTCTTAAAAGGTCTTTTATTGTCCCGGGCTTAATTATAACTATAAAAACCGCGACGAAGACGATGCTTTATAATAATACAAATAAAAAAGAGCAAAGCGATAATAAAGAAAACTCAAGTGAAAATGATATTCTTCTTTTTTAACACAAAAGAGCTAAAAAATCACTTTCGACGGCTAAAGCTGCTCGCTCCGTTCTATCAGCTAGCAAATCACTTTCGACAGCTAAAACTTCTTCTCGTTAAAAATCTAAAAAAAGCAAGTATCTTAAGAAGTCTGTAGTTGTTACGAAAAAAAAAGGTCTAAGCTAACGAAAGCGCTGTCGCTACAAGCTAAGAAGTAAGTTTAATCAATTAATAAATTGATTCTTAAGTACAATTATTGATTTATATAGCTATTGCGTTAAAAGAGATCCGACGATACTAAAAAGGCACCGAGCTTTTTATTAAAAAGACTCTTTTCTAGCGTCTTGTTCGAAAGATCACTTACGATTTTAAACAAGACTTTAAATTTCAAAGCAATACTTTAGAATGTTTACAAGAAGCTTTAAAGGCATTCTTCGTAAGAGAGTTTAAAAGTAAGTACTTATATATTTATTTACTAATCGATTTACTAATCGATTTACTAATCGATTTACTAATCACTTTTAATAACGAACTTATATGCTATTCACGCTAAACGAGTAACGATTTAAAACAAAGATATAGCGTTAGTTAAGAAATTACGAGAAATCATAACTAGAAGTTTTATTTAGTAATTTTAGTTTATTATAATGTAATGCAATGTAATTGTAAAGTATAACATATATGATTAATAAATATAATAAATAAATATAATAATTAAGTAAAATTAATAAATATTCGTAAATTTGTTTTATTTTTAGCGGCCTTATATATATTATTTTTAGCTGTCCTACTTTAAACCCATAAGGTTTCCCTATCCTTCGTAAGGAATTTGACTTAAAAAAATCCTCCTTATAAGGTTTAAAAAAAAAAGTCCCTTATCGGCCAAGACCCCATGGGAGGAATGGGGAGGAAAACCCCATGGGGCCCCTACCCCATGGAGCAGCCTACATTATACGCTTTTAAACAGCAAGTGTTCTTTGAAGCTAATAAGAGTAGTAAACTTAAAGCTTCGTCTTGTATTATCTTTCGTTATCGTAAAACTCGTTTAATCTTAGCGTAAGAAAGCGTGCCGGAATAGGTTTTATAAGTCGTAATCCCTTAATCTTTTACACTTCGCATCCAAGAAGTCCTTTACTATTGCTCGTGCCGTAATCTCGCTATCGGGCTTTGCGTATAAGAGCTCGTTTAAGTTAAATAAGATGCTCGACATCTTATCGTCTAGTCTCTCCGAAAGGCTTAAGAGCCTTAGGTATAGTGTTTCTTTTGGCTGAATAGCTAAGGGTTCCGTAAGTAGTGATGAAATTCGAAGAGTATAATACCTTGCTCCTTATCGGCTGGACTCTTTACCCGGAGGTTTAGTTGCTCGATCGGCTATAGTTGTTGTTTGTTTGTGTATAAGTCGACCTAAATTTAATTAAGTTGCTATATGTAGCAAGCGCGGCTCTTATAGCGTTGAAGTTGTTGTTTTGAAAGTGACTTAGTTCGGAATCACTCTTCCGTAAGAATAAGGAAAATCGGTAATATAGAAAGCGACTTAGTACGGAATCGCTCTTCCGTTGTAAAAGAAGAAGGTATCGTATTGAAAGGTATCCTCGCTATAGAGTCTTAGCTTCTCTGTGATTGATCACTTAGTAGTAAATCAATTACTGATCAGTGTTGGATTGCTTTTAAGCGATTAAGAATATATTCGTAACTTCGTAAGGTCGTCAAAGTACTTGCAATTGCAAAACACTCGGTTGATAAGGTATCTCAATTCTGTTTGCTCCTCAAGGCTCAAAAGAGCTGATTCCTTTTATACGATTAAAAGGAATCACGTGCACTAGCTAGCTAATAGGTTTTCTTGTCAAGTTAGGGGTCCCTTGACTGCTTGACATGCTAAGCGAGGCATGCTAAGTGGCCCGTGAACCATGGTTCACGGGTGAGCTTCCCCAACTACTACTACTACTACTACTGCTAGCTAAGGTCGATATGGATATACCGACAAAAAGATTTAATAAATTCAAAAGATTTTAACGAAAAAAGAAGTGACTTTGCGCCGACTTCGATATTAAAAATCTTAAAAAGGTTTTCGGTATTTTAAAGATCAAACATATATATATGCTAAAAATGATCGGGTTAATAAAAAGTTTTTGAATTATTTGATTTTGACTCGTGAACCGAGTTCACGAATAAAATAAGCGATTTTCGTAAAGTATTCTCGATCCGAGATTAAAAAGAGTAAACCTTTTGCAAAAGTAAATTAATAGTCAAGATCAAAACTATAAAAAACTTAAAAATCAATTAATTAGCTTCGCTAACAACTCCGGATTATGTCAATTGCTTTAATTTAAGATAAAAGCTAAAATAAAAAAAGATATTTTCACTAATAAGTGAAAATTCTTTTTTATTGATAATAAAAGAGAGTTTTTGCTAAAGAGCCGAAATATTATATTTCGGCTATTTCAGCGTTTCGGTATCCGAACTTATCGAAGATAAAGTTTTAATTGTTTTAAAGTTATAGTTATAAAGTGAAGTGCTGAATGAACGAAGATCAACTTGATTGCGAATTAAGCGATTGTGATGAGCTGTATAAAGACAAAGACTAAAGGTTTAAATCCTTGCGTAAGTCATTAATATAAAAGCACTTAAAAAGATATACTGTATAAAAGCTTAGCTTTAAGGCTAGACCTTATAGTCTCACAAAGAAGTGTTAGAAAAAGGTAAGTAGAAAGCTCGTTGATTGTTCTAGCTAAGAGATGTATGCCCTTTTATAGAAGATGGGTCCGTCTAGTGTGGCCCTAGTGGCCATAGCAAGTACCCCATCAGGCAGGGTGTTTACATTACTACTAGCTAGCTAAGGTCGATATAAAGATACCGACACCGGCAACTCTTTCTTTGGCAAGCAGTGCTTTGCTAACTACTATATCGACCGAAAAAGGAAGGTAATTAAACAAAGGAAAAACAATTTCATCTCCCCTTCTCTTACAGCGGCCTTTCCACCTACCCGTCCACTTGCACCTTTAAGGTATTGGTCAAAACTAGCTCTTGCAAAGAGGTATTAGCCTCGACTTTAGTCATAACGTCAGCAAGGTTGGATTTTCTTTCGATCTAGCGTACCTCAAAGAGCTCCCGCCTTTCGTATGACTCTCGAATAGCTATAATATCGATTATTAAGCGCTTCTCCTTAATAGTCTTTAGCTTTACTATGCACTCGTAAAGCGAGTAAGAGTCAGTGTATATAACTACGGAGAAATTAAGTACTTTTAGCTAAGCTGTGATTTAAGCAAAGGTGGTCGATATAGCAATAACTATATCGATACTTAAAGACATAGCGTATAGCTTAAAAGCTAATACTGCCTTTGTCACTCTTTTGCACTTTTGTAACACTTAATAAAAGATGTTACTTATTAAAATAAACTCGTTCTTACTTACGTGAGCTTTATTGTTAAAGATAGTTACGAAACCGATTTAAGAGCTAAGGTTAGCGTTATTAGCAAACGCTCCGTCTACGAATACAAAGAGCTTCGCCGTCTTTAAGTCTAAAAGCACGTAGTAGATCCTTCGAGTTAAGTGATCGATCAGCTATTAAATCACTTTATTAAAAGCTTTATAATCTTCGTCCTTCGGTTCTTAATGCTGAGCAGCTATCGATAAAGTATAAAATGCTTTTAAGTAGCAAATAATAGCTAAATACGCTTTTCGAGCACGTTGCTCCAAGTACTTTTTAGCTTATGTGGCTGAATCGAGCCTGATCAAAGCAAGCTTCTTACTCTGCCCTTTTTGCTCTATTAACACTCCGAACCCGTCTTTATCTAAAGATAGCTTGCATCTATTAAAAATCATCGGTTCGGCGTGTGTAAAGATCTTTATTTCTTTGCTTTTCAGCTTAGATTTGACTAGCTTTTTCTTTTCTTTTACTCTTATAGCTAGATTAACAATTATAAGAACATTATCCGTTTGTAAAGTAGCTATTCTTAGCTAATCTTTATTAATTGATATAAAAAAGCAAAAGTTAAAGCTCGATTGCTTTATATCGAAGTTATTTATAAAGTGCTTAGAGAAACGCTTATACTAGTGCGTCCTTACTTTAAAGATGCCGTATAAAAGGCTAGTTATAAAGAATAAAGTGCCGAAAGGAAATCGATAAATGATTTTTTTAAGTAATCGCACGACGATTATTTAGATAAGCTTCGTGCTTGATTAAGTATAAGCTTAAGTGATATCTCTGCTATAAACTTGACACTCGTAATCTTTTATTAGCGAAGGAGCTAAAGCATAATAAAGTCTTTAGTTCGCTCGCTGCATCGTAAGTGACTCGGTTAGTACTTTCGTTTTGCTTTTGTCTTAAAAAGCTTAAACTATTATACGAGACTTTTCGTATAGCGTAAGTGTTCTTTTGCTCTTGATCTTATCAACAAACTTAGATCCGAAGATCTTAGCGCTTTTAGCTCGTAGATCGGTGCTCGGGATTACTTAAAAGATGCTTTAAGCTATTAATTTAATTAATTCCTTTGCTCTCGACTCTTAAAATAATGCTTTAAAGCTCTTGATAATTCTTTCGGCTCGTAGCTTAGCTAAGAGCTTATAATCCCGGCGTTCCTTGTCGATAACAAACATTTCGGAGTCTTTAATAAATAAAACGTAAGAATCGCTTTCTTTTTCGTCGAGCACGGTCGAGATATTAAGATCGTACTTTTAATAAGGTATCTAGACTATTAGTATTATTGATCTTTAAGAATTGACAAGTTGAGGAAGGCTGTTTGCTGATCTTAGCGAGCTTCTTGGATTAAGCGACTTCGGTAGATTAAGCGAATATTAAAGTTTAAGCGAATTTCGTAGTTTTAGCTCTTTTTCGCTTTCGTTTTCATCTTTTTCTTCTTCCGCTTTTACTTCAAGTACTTGCAATTCTTTTAGCAGCTTTTCAACTTTAAAGTAATAAAGTTTTATTAAAGTTGACTTAAAATCCGTAGGTCTCGGATATGCTATTATGCACGTGTAGCCTTGCTTGTTAAGCAGCTGAAAAAGGCCTTTCTACTTTTGATTTTCCCGCTATATAAGTACTCGTGAACTAATAAAAAGGTTTAAGGTATGCTTCGTAATTAATCTATTCTTTCTCTTAAGCGCGTCTTTAACTTGTTTCGCTGCGTAGCATTTTCGTACTTCTCTTATAGCTTTGTTAATAGCAGCAGCACGCTCTTAAATAAACGCGGCAAGTCGATCTTATTCCGTTAACTTTAATAAAGTCTTAAAAACGAAAAGCGTAAGTACTAAGCTATTAAGTCTTGCCGTGTCGTTGATAGCTTTTATAGCTATTTAAAGCCGGTCTTCTTTTAAAGCTTTTGGAAGCTCTTTCGTAACGATCTTAAAAGCTCGTCGTACAAAGACGTAGTAGCGTTCTATTAGCTCGACGTTATAATAAGCTTTTATAAGTATTTGCTTTAAAGTGCTGCTAATACTTTTAAAGTAGCCTCGGAACGTTACCGAATTGAAGTTGATTCCGGGATCGTGTACGACGTTTATAAGAAGTCCGACGTAAGTATTAACTTAATATCGATTGAATCTTTTAAGTAAGTGCTATGCGGATATGCTTTTAAAGAAAGTAGCGGCTTGAAAATTAATAGAATCGCAAACGACGTGCAATACGTTCTTGCCGTTAAAGTGTATTATATCGACGTATACCGTATTATTAAAGTCAGTATCGTTTTTAAGTTTAATACTAAACCTTTTCGAAGAGCGTCCGAATACTTAATAGTAGTAACAAAACTTTTGAATATTATAAAGCAAATCTCGCTTAAATTCGTGCTCGGCCTTTTTAAGAATAGTAGCAAATCGACTTGCTAAAAAGTAATTAAAACGCTTGTAGATAGTCTTTAATTGCTTTTTCGTAAGGTAGCAATAGACAGTCTCGCTCTCGGTGTTGTAATAAGCAGCAGCGTGCTTTTTACTTAATAGCATTTATACGTGCTTAAACATCTTTACTATTAGTATTTCTTTTTTTTTTAAACTAGCACGTTCCGCAAGTTATCTAAGATCACTTTGTGCTTGTTTATATTAGCTAACGAGAATAAGAAAGGTACGTCGCTTTTTATAACGTAAAACTCTACTTGACTTAAAGGTGTTTGTAAAGTAATTGCTTTAATAAAAGTAGCAAAGCCGATGCCGTATTTAACGGACTTTTTTCTTGCTCGAGATGTATTTAATTAGATCTCGAAGTACTTCTTTTAAAGTGCTCGTAGCTAAGGTAAGCTAGCGGTAAAGAAATTAGCTGCTCCGCTATCAATTATAAGGCTTATGAACACGTTTTTAAAGTATTTAAAAGCTATATAAGTCTTTGCTTTACTCGCGAGCATACGCGGATCTTGCTCGAGCATCTTTTAAGTCTTTATTTGGCTAATAAAAGCGTGGAATGCCGTTTGAATCTTTAGTTGTTTGTATACTTCGTTAGCGTTAAAGGTGCCGTAAATAGTCACAAAACCTTTCGATATATTAGCGTAGCTGCTCGATTCGGGCGGCTCGTCTAGTAGGCTTGCGATAAACTGATCGAATTCTTTTGTAGATACAAGTAGCAAGCTTTCGATCGATACTACGTATTAAAAGAATTTGCTTTTCGTTACTTTTTTTGCGTTTTTAAAAGCTTAGAACTTAGCGACGGATGCCTTTCTTTCGTCGGAAGTGTAGTTAGTGCTCTAGCAACTTGGCTTCTTGTAAACAAAACACCTTTTGTTGGATCGCCGGTAGCGATCTCTCGTAATATTCGTAAAATTCGTAACGTCGTCAAAGTACTTGCAATTGCAAAACACTCGGTAGTAAAATACTTAATTGTTGCTTGTTCTTCTGGTTTTCTAAGAGAGCTGACTCCTTTTATATAATAAGAAGGAGTCACGTATACTAGCTAAATACTAGGTTTACAAGCAGGTTAGGAGGGTCTTCGGACCTGTGACAAGCTAAGCGAAGCATACTTAATGGCCCGTGAACCCTGGTTCACGAGTGAGCTCTTTCCAACTACTATTTACTAGCTAAGGTCGATATAAATGAACCGACACCGGCAAAACTTTCTTTAGCAAACAATGCTTTACCAACTATTATATCGACCGAAAAGAAAAAAGATAGTAAATAAATAAAAAACAATAAAAATTCAAACGCAAAGAACAAAGAAAAAAACTTTTCTTAAAACAAATCCCTTCCTTTTTCAAAACCCGTCACCTTGCGAAGTGCTCACAATGCTCTCTTCTGTATTAGCAGCCTTAAATAAAACACTCGTACTCGTCCTCAAAGTCGTCGGAATCAGCTTTGCTTAAAGTATGTTAAGAAGAGTGCTAAGAAGAGTGCTAAGAAAAGTGCTAAGAGTGATCAAATAGCTCGCTAGAGCTCGCGTAAGCTCTGCTTGCTTTAAAAGGTCGAGAGCTCTCACTTTTAAAAAGAGATTAAGTGATCTCAATTGCAAAAGCAATTGCTCGGCGAATGTTAGCAACCGCGGCGGTAAAAGTGATTACGAGGTTCATTCGTGCAATAGTCGTCTTTAGCACGTTTTTACAAGCTGAATACAGCTTGTCGGCAAGGCTTCGATCATCTTTTAAACCTGGTCGTAATGAGCCTTGAATGCTCTTGAGCTCTTTAGCGAGCTTCTCAAAGCACTCGCTAAGCGAAGTCTTTAGATTCTCTTTTCTAACTAATTCTAGCGAAATTTACTTTTAGCGGTCGTATTTTGCTTGCCGCCGGTAGTCAGTCTTAAAATAATCTTTTACCGCAATAGCGTTTGCTTTAAAAGTCGAAAGTCTAGCTTTAATAACGTGATTGTAATAAAAGGTAATAGCTTCTTTCGTAAGCATAATAAAGAACGTTGCTAAGTAATCGTTTAAAGTTAAACCGTATCGACTTGCTTAATTAGTAAAAATACTTAATTAGGTTCGAAAATCATCGTTTAGTCTCGAGTACTTTAATTCCTTAAGGAAGCTCTTTGCGAACAAGGCCAATTCTTTCGCCTTTAAGTATAAGTCCGCCGTTCCGAGCTTAAGAAAATCGTCGTTATCGTTAAAAGCTCTCGAAGTGTTATAAGTGTGCTTAGCTATTACTCGAGTCGAAAAAAGAGTGCTAGTAAAAGGTCGGTTTAGCTCAGGTCCGTCAAAAGGTCCGTATCTTCGTCCAAGGTCTTTTAACGGCTCATTTCCGAATCCAAGGTCCTTTAGAAGTCCGTTTTCTTTTCTTTTCGTCGAACCACTGTGTCCTCTTTCTTTTCTTCCGTACTTATTCTACTCGCTTCCTTTTTTATTCCTTCCTTTTAGATCACCGTTCGAGCTATTTAGATCGCTAAAGTCGCTAGCAAAAGCCTGCTCTTTTTTTTGCTCGTATCTTTAAGCTCGGCTTTAACGGTATCTATTACTTTAGTATTTCTTTTGTCGATACGTAGCTTCTTAGTAAGTCCGAGAGTATTGCATTCCTTTTTCGAGTTGCTAAAGTTAAGCACGGAAATCTATACGCTATCTTTAGTAAGAGTTGCTCGGAACCTCGTTTTACTGCTTTTCAGCGCATTTTTTAAGTGACAAAATCGCTAGCTAAAGTAATAAAAGGACGAGAGAAAGAAGTAAATCGCGAGAATTACGAAAACTGCGCCTTGATAATTGCTTTGCTGCTTTAGCTGCCTCGAGCTCTTTTTTATGCTTTATAGCCTCTTCGATTCTCTTTTTACGCTATTGCGCGTCTTTCGTAATCGTCAAATTGCGTAGATCATCGAAGTCACGAGCAATAGCGTTATTTCGGCGCTAGAGTTCTTCGTTCCGTAGTATTTGCTTTTAAAGTTCTTCGTTTTCTTTTTCTCGGAGTAATTAGCGAAGCGAATTCGAAAGTAGAAGTTCGTCGATGATTTTAATAAGACGAATAAGACTTAATTGATTATAAAACCTCTCGACTTGCTTCTTTTGAATTTTAACGACTTCTTTAGTTTATCGATTTAAACGAGCAATTATAATATCGTTTTATTTAAAATCAAATCCTTCGATTAATTGCTCTCGCTGTTCTTCTTAAGTCTATTAGTGCTTCTTTTCTATTTGAACGATTAAGGCTAGTCTATTAGCGTAGCCTTTTTGCTTTGAGAAGCACTAAACTCTTTTAGACATTAAGTGATCCTTTAATCTAATAAGCAAGGTAAACTTGCTTTTTCGGTAGCCGTAAGCTTGTTTAACGGCTAACGAAAACTCGTTTGCGCTTTATCTAGCAAAAGCGTATCGGAATAAAAACTAAAGCTCGTAGTCTTTTAATCCTTTATTCTTTATATCTAAGAAGTCCTCGATAATTAATCTAGCTTTTGTATGACTTTTTAGCTTCGAATACGGTAGTGAATCGAGGTCAAAACCGAGGTCCGACGTATCTTCGTCCGGTTCTTCGAAGGTATTCCGAGTGCTTAAGTCGTTCGGTAGTATTAAAAGAAGTTCCGCGAGTCTCGAAAGAAGGTCCGTAAATTGTGTAGAGATTCGCGGTGCTTGAATCCCTATTGTTTGAGCTCTTGCTAACGTTTTAAAAGCTCTTTGTCTATTGCTTTCGCTACTTCGAGGATCGATTGACTGCATGTTGCTTAATTGAAGTTCTTTTAGCGTCGAGTCGTAGTGTTATGCTATGTGTAGCTAGCGTAGCTTTACAGCGTTAATAAGTTGTATATAAGTGACTTGGTTCGGAATCACTTTTCTGTAGTAAGTGAAGTAAAGCGGTGGTATAAGAAAGCGACTTGGTACGGAATCGCTTTTCCGTTGTAAAGGTGTAAAGGTATCGAAGTGTAAGAAAGCGACTTGATACGGAATCGCTCTTCCGTAATAAAAGAAAAGGTATCGAGGTGTGAGAAAGCGACTTGGTACGGAATCGCTCTTCTGTTGTATAAAAAAGGAGGTATCGTAATAAAAAGTAAGTGATTTTCATTGCGATTACAAGTTTCTTATAGCGCAAACTCACCACTTTTACACTCTTCGAGTAAGTAAAAGTAAAGTCCTAACTCTTCGATCGATCTTAGCTTCTTTATGATTAAGTAACGCTTTAGCGATTAAACAATCATTGATCAGTGTTGGATCGCCGATAGCGATCTCTCGTAATATTCGTAAAATTCGTAACGTCGTCAAAGTACTTGCAATTGCAAAACACTCGGTGGTAAAATACTTAATTGTTACTTGTTCTTCTGGTTTTCTAAGAGAGCTGACTCCTTCTATATAATAAGAAGGAGTCACGTATACTAGCTAAATACTAAGTTTATAAGCAGGTTAAAGGGGTCCTCGGACCTGTGACAAGCTAAGCGAAGCATACTTAATGGCCCGTGAACCTTGGTTCACAAGTAAGCTCCCCCCAACTACTATTTACTAGCTAAGGTCGATATAAATGAACCGACACCTTTTCTTACTCTTAATAATAGCCTTAGCAGCTTTCTTACTTCCGAAGTATTAGCGGTCTTGAATAAAGCATTCGTATTCTTCGTTTAAATCGGAGCTAGCCTTTAAGGTGTTATAAGAGCAGATGTGATCGTGCGGCTCGCTAGAGCTCGCGTAAGCTTTATTCGCTTTAACGGGAGGTCGAGAAGTCTCAGTAGCAAACGCAATTGCTCGACGAATATTAGCAACTGCGGCGGTAAAAGTAAAAGCAAGGTTCATTCGTGCAAGCGTAATTTCTAGCACGTTTTTATAAGCTGAATATAGCTTATTAGCAAGACTTCGATTATCTTTTAAACTTAATCGTAAAGAACTTTAAATGCTTTTAAGCTTTTTAACGAGCTTTTTAAAGCATTCGCTAAGCGAAGTCTTTAGATTCTTTTTTTTGATTAAATCTAGCGAAATTTCTTTTTAGCGGTTATATTTTGCTTGCCGCCGGTGGTCAGTCTCGAAGTAGTCTTTTATTATAATAGCGTTTGCTTTAAACGTCGGAAGCTTAGCTTTAATAACGTGATTGTAATAAAAAGTAATAGCTTTTTTCGTAAGCATAATAAAGAACGCCGTTAAATAGTCGTCGGAGGTCAATTCGTATCGGCTTGCTTAAATTTTAATTAGCAAAAATACTTAATTAAGTCTTGAAGTTATCGTCGGGTCTCGAATACTTTAGTTCTTTAAGAAAACTTTTTGCAAACAAATTTAATTCTTTTGCTCTTAAATAAAAGTCTGCTGCTTTTAGCTTAAGGAAATCGTTATTATTATCGTTAAAAGCGCTTAGAGTACCGTACGCAAGCGTATTTTTCTTAACTAATAATCTGATCGGTAAAAGGTTACCGATATAATTGCCGGTGGTCCGTCTTCTTTTAAAGTCCTTAAGAAGCTTATTTCCGAATCCGAAGTCTTTTAAAAGTCCGTTTCCGAATCCTTTTAATAGTCTAAAAAGCCCGTTCTTACTTTTTTCGTATCCGTAGCTTCGATTTCTTTATTAATCCTTTCCGTTTCTTTTTCGTCGGTTATCGTTAAGATCGTTAAAGCTATTCGAGTTATCGACTAAGGCTTTAGCTTAATGATATCCGTACTTTTAAGTACGCTCTTAGCGATTCTTATACTTTTAGTATCTTTTTTATCGATACGTAGCTTGTTAAAAGATTTAAAAAGCTTATTAATACGTTTAAAAGTACTAGATCTTTCTTTCGAGTTGCTAAGGTTAAGCACGAAAATCTGCACGCTGTCTTTAATAAGAGCTGATTTTGTCCGGAATGCTTTTAAGTTTTAGCGAGTCTTTTTTTAGCGTATAGCTCTTATAGCTTCGAGTGTTATTTAATCCGATAATGATCTTAAGACCTTTGTTATTATTGCTATTAAGCTTAAGCTTTTTAAGAAACTAAGTATAGCTCTTAAAAAAAAGGTTTAAAGGCCGCTAAAGTGATTTTGACTCTTGTATGATTAGCGTATTGCGTAACGATTAATAAATTAAAAGCGTCGAGTACGCTAAAGTGCTTCGTCGTAGCTCTTCGTTAGATTGTATAGCGTAAGTCCGTAATTCCGCTATTTGCTTTGCTATAGCTTTTATATTTCGTTTTATATCTTTCTTCTCTTTTAAAAACTTTTCTCTTAGGGTTAGGGTTAGGGTTAGGGTTAGGGTTAGGGTTAGGGAGTAGCTGGAAGGCAGATTGAAATCAAGAAGAGTAGGAGTCCGACAGTCAGTTGCAAAGAATCAAACTGTTTCGCCTGGCTCTTCAGGGACTCGTACGGCGGCTAGGTATTATATACCTAGGCTTCGGCGTAAGCTCGGTATAGGCCGAGTAAGTCATACAATCAATACCCTTGCTCACCCGTAAACCCTAGTCCTCGATCTGAGGGATTTATGCAGGTGTATCAATATCGAAGGATTCGAGTTATATTAATCGCGCAAACTTAAACTAGACGCGCGGCCTTCCAAGGTTTCGCATATTTAATACGACGATAAGCGTGCATATATGCGCGCATGCGCGCATATATGCGCGCATAAAGTCTATTAAATACCTCGCCAAGGTAGGCTGTGCACCTAGTTAGCAAAGTGCAAAACTTTAACTTCTACGTTCC